>NC_041015.1:5340000-6671250 GCF_004193775.1 Glycine soja | reverse complement strand
TTAATATGCCCTTGTGCAGAAAATGAAAATCTCTTTTACACTGGATGCTCTGTTTACTCATAAAATCGTACAAGGGTTATATAACTCAGAAGCATGAAGGGAAAACATAGAAATATCTTTTCACATTGATAGACTAAAACTGATTTAAACTTGGATGATCAAATGCATACATGATAGGCCAACGGTTGTTATAAAATAACACAAAAGTATGTCAAACCAAATGTGAATGTGATATGTTTGTTCAAGGCTGATATACAGGGGCAGTGGTTTGCACTTAAAGGGTTGTAAAAAACTTCAAGATTTTCGAGTTACGACTGTTTGTGTAATTGTTGTACTAATTAAGGCATTTACTTGAGAGTTTCATGTACAGCCAGAAAAAAATAATCAGAATTCAGCTATACATCTAATGGTGGTTGTTAGAGGGACTTGAACCACATGTAGAGTCAATAAGCATGCCAATTCGTTGTGCAAAAAAATCCAGATATCTAGCTAACATTTTCATTTAATTAATTGTTGTTGAGTCAAGCATATTATGTTCCATGAATGAAGATTTTGCAGTTGATATAATTGTTAGCAGGCAGGTTTGTGTTAGCTTTTAGAGGAATAGAAAAGAAGTTAATTGTTGAAATTAGTCTTTTTCATTATGGTGATTTGTTTTGCAGTGGAGTTTCTAAGTTTTCATGGAGCATAGACAATTATGAGAAGGACCAAGATGTTTGATAAAGAGAAATCTTATTTTACACTTTGGACATGTGAAGAAGTAAGAAAGAATTAAGTATATATATGATTGAAAGAGAAAGAAGATAAAAGGACATGACTTAAAAATGAGTAAATTCTAAAATAGTTTGGATACAGAAAAAATAGGCAATGTTGCCTAGAATTTCTTTTTTTTAAAAAAAAATAGAATTTCCTGGTAAATGGCGTTCACAGTTTTATATAATAATTAAATTAGCATACTTTTTTATAAGTAAATATTAATTTATTAAAATATTAATTTTTTACTAACAGAAAGGATAAAAATCACCATATTTTTTTCTTTTTCTTTTTGTTTCTTAACCATTTAACTCACCTTTTATCTCAAATTAGCATACTTCTCTCTCAGTGGGAGTTATCCTTTAACCACACTCTGCGAGAGGAAAATGCATGCACTCATTGGTTGGCCAAATCTGGAGCAAACTCATGATCACTTTAGTTTGATTAATTAGTTATTGTCCTCAATCCTTACATCACTTGTGATTAGTTATTATGTGCTGCAAAAAATCATATTACAACTCGACTAATGTATACTTTTGGCGTAGGCTCTTTTTGTCTATAGATTTACTACTTGTCTGTATTATGATTCAAAAGTAATTTTCATATAGTAAGGAATTTTGATTAATATTTTTTCACGTTTTTTATATATATTTTTTACTTTAAATTTAGAACTTACCTTAAATAAAACATCAATCATCCCGGTCCTCACTCTCCTTTATAATCTTGATTTTCCTTAAAAATCGTAAAACATAAATTTCTTTTATAATTCTTAAACTAATCAACATACTGATAAAAATTAATTTTAGTATTTTAAATTGATTATATAAAATTATGTTTTCAACTTAATTGCTATTATTATAAAAATTATTTAAAAAAAATAATTCATACGTGACACAGATAAACTGATTAGTAATAAGGAATTTTGATTAATGCTCTTTCACATTTTTTTATTTTACTCCAAATTCAGAACTTACCTTAATATAAAATATCAATAATTTTGGTCCTCACTCTTCTTTTAAATCTTGATTCTCCTTAAAAATTACAAACCTCTTAAGAATTTGCGATATGAGAATATCCACATAAAAGACAAAGTGTTAGTATTAAAATAACAACAATTTTTTTTATCGATTAAGATTAACTGTTAATTTATTATTAGTTTTTGTTTACATTATATATCTAAAAGAAACATTTCTATCACTTTAACCAATAATTATTTTTCTTCACGTGCATTACACTCTACACCCAATAAAAAAATAAGATGCATAGTTAAAAAATAAAATAGTACTAAAATTTTCTAATCATGATTTGTGCAAGTTTGGCAAAAATGACTTCAGTCACCTCAACCTTGTTTCGAAGTCTGTAAAATTTCTGATCATCATTGGTAAATTGTGATTCTTCCACAATTTGGATGAAATTGGATGCATGTATACTTGAGGACTTGAGAATTCAATTCTTCAAAAGTTAACTGGTTATTTCCTATAAACTCCTCAACTAAATTGTCCAAAGCTTTAATGCCAGAACCATACATGTACCCCTACCCTAAAATCTTCAATATCCTGAAAGAGGCATATCAAAACAAATTTGGTAATCTGATAATATAAATAACAAGCATGATTGCATCCTATGGAAACCCACCTCTGCCTTTGTTGATGCAAAAGAGTGCATAATATAAATTTCTCACATTATTATTTACTACTACTGTGCATGAATAACACAAGAATCAATTTTACTTCCACAAATATTATGGTGATACCATCAAAAATAAAAAAAAATATTTATTATTTTATTTCCACTGTTAAAAAATTAATTAATGAATCTCATTATAAAGCTAATCCAAACACGCCATACTGTGAGGCATCGAGACCCACCTCCTCTCAAATTAACTTTCCAAACTCAGCTCAACCAAACCACCCCACTTTCCAAACACACCTGAACTTAAACAATTATACACAAACTAACTACAGTTGAATTTTCATCGGGAAATAAATTATACTGTTAACCCAAAAATATTATGTTAAATACACTTTTATCACCTACCCTATTTTCTAATAACTTTTAATTATTATTTTTACTTAATGTTATATAATAATAAATTTTTCATATTTTGTTATCACCTGTTTAACTGAATATCATAAACAAATACTTTTAACAATTGGATCACTAATTATCTTATTTTAAGAACAATATATCTTCCATTTCCCCCTTTGGTGGACATCTGTTACCAACTTGTTGACTCCCTGGATGCTCTTTTATTAGCCCTTCGATTAGAACGCATTCCTTTTCTGAATTATATGATATGATTTTGCAATTCGTCATTAATCTTTCAGAATGTTTTTTTTAGGGGAGGAACTATTACCAGACGTATTTTATGTTGACAACTTTTCAGATACTACACTGTAGTCTATAACACTAAGTCACTAGCGTAACACGTTTTATAAGTATTTTTTTCGTAATGATATTTTATAAGTATACAAATACAAATTATTTAAAATACATACTTATATTTCAACAGTATTACATCTTCTTCATTTAGATTGCCTGTACCAAGATTTTAAATTACAATCATAAATTCATAGTTGTAATTTTATGACGATATCCTCTGTGTTACACAAGGTTGTGAATAAATTCAGAAAAAAAGAAGAAGGTTGTCGATAAATTCAACTGATACGACTCTAATTATGATTGCAAAAACACTATAATATCTGGCATTACAGATGAAATGACAGTTGCGGACCTTTTTTATAACTAATAACCATGGACTATGGACTGTATATTTGAATTAATTTAAAGATTTAATTATTTATTTAATTTTTATAGTTTTCAAATTTATTTTTTTTAGTTTCTGAAATTTATATTTTAATTTTTAAAAAGTTTTTACAGTTAATGTTAGTTGAAAAATTTGAACGCTAAAGATCTTTTTTGAGAATTAAAATATAAATTTAAAGAATTAAAAAGATCACTTTTTGATAATTAAAATATAAATTTAAGGAATTAAAAAGATCACTTATTAACTACAAGCATTAAAATGAATAAATTTAAAAATTATAAGGAGTAAATAAATAATTAAATCTAATTTAAAAAACAATTACATTTATAAATTTCATAAAGAGACTTTTAAAATAAAAAAAAAATCTAACTGAATGAAATAAGTGATCTCAATTATTTTGTTCTTTTTTTTTTAATTGAATTATTTGGTTCAGACCACTATTAAAACATGGCAAAGGTGAAAAAGTTAGCTAATAATAGCATGCAATTCTTGCAGTATATTATACCATTTTATTAGGGGAAAAAAACAAAATCCATATAGTAGAATTGGCTGAAAGTCAGATCCAGCTGAGGGCGCAACTCAACTTTATCTTCTTGTTCATTCTTCAATATTGGAGTGCACGCACACTATCAATTCCTAGATTAGTAGTAGCTTCCACTAGTTATAGTGGAGTGCACGTTGCCCCACCACAAAGCTATTATTAGACCACACTAATCTAAAGTCCAAGTGTACAATCTGCTTCCGGAAAATACTACATTACAGCTATTTTAACATTAACATATATTTGTATCTTACTGATCATTTTAGTAACAGTAATCACCTCCGTAACCCCATGAAACTATAATGATTGCCCAAAACACTGTTACCAGACATTTATAATAATGGGATGTTAAAGGTCTAAAGCAGAAGCAGGGAAAAGCCGTCTGAATAAGAACTCAAAAGAACAAATTACACTTTTCTTTTCTTAGTTGAATGCTTCTTCTAGTACATGATGACGGCATCTTAAATCATTGAAACAAAATATCTAAAAGACTATCTGAAGTGTAGAGGTTACTATGGTGTACATAAAATGTATATTGTATAAATATAGTCTTTGCACTTATTGAGGATGAAGAAATTTAATAAAATCCATGGTTGTAAATTTCATATCCTACTTACCAACTGAAATATAAGAGTAGAAAGTCTATTGGAGAATCAAATAGTTAGAAAACATCAAGCAAATACCTTAGAAATATTAGGAGGCTAAATGCACTTAAGATCTAATAATATTAGTTGAATTATATGCACTTAAGATCTAATAATATTAATTGTATTGTGATTCCTAAACATTGATTAGATTTCAAAAGACAAGATAAACCATTTTTCAAAGCAGTAAGTACAAATATATAAATTTGAAAGCTTAAATCTCACAAAGCAAAGATCATGCAAATATTAGGTGACTAAATGCATTTAAGATCTATAATGTTAATTGATTTGTGATTCCTGAACATCAGTTTGATTCTAGAAAGCATGAGAAACCATTCTCGTAGCAGCAAGTAGAAGAACATGAATAATAGAAATTAGCATATATTAATACTCATGCAGAATAAGTTGATATAAACATTCCGTTTGATTTCCATGAGACCAAATATGCGCATACATCAGCAACTTTTTCAATGATTCCATCTAAAGTTGAACCGAAGTACAAAATAAACTCAATTTGTACCACAAATATATATATATATATATATATATATATATATATATATATATATATATGTATAAAAAGGATCAAATTATACTTGATGTAACTTTGACAACTATTATATTATTTTTATAACTTGATATAAAATATGATTTTTAAAAATATTTATATTATATCGATTTTACTTTATACAAATAAGATAAAAATAATTTTGAATTAATTTAAAATTTTACATATGTGATTTGTTTGAAATGAACTTTGAATCTAATGATGAGTTTTAAGAAAACATTATCCAGTTGAAAATTATAGAATAATGTAATACTTGTCAAAGCTACATATAATTTGATCCCTCTCTATATATATGTATATATGAATTTACTAATGCACGGGCACCTATTTTTCCTTATGAGTACATTAACAACCAACACCTAATTTAATATCTTCTACTTTAAGTGACTATGAAATCTGAAAACTGCACTCAGAAGGAAGGCACTATCGTAAATGCACCATTGTACCAATAAACATAAGTGACAAGTTAAGAGAATGACTGGGTTAAGCTTTTTGCATGGCTTTTATTCATTTCATGCAGTTCTTATATACTGCGATTTATTACATGCCTAAAGTTTTCAGGTTTCATAGTCACGTAATTAACTGGGATTGGAGGTTAGTCGTTTGGACCTATCCATATTGGGCTCTTGCTGCATTGCTAACAAGTTACATCAAGGCTATTATAGTAATTAATTGTTTTTTTCAAAAACAAAAAAACTCTCTTTTCTCTCCTCTCCTCCCCAATCTTGCATAACACTCTACTAACATTGTTCTTGATGATCCGTCATCAAACTTCATGGCCACTCTGATTAGGTGCTTATAAAGTATGATTTAATCTAATTAAATCCATGGTAATTGTAACGGGAAGCACGCACGAAAGTCCTTTTATTTGCACCATCATGCCTTTTTAATGGACTCACTTTTAAGTTCTTAGAATTCTTCATCTAAGCTTCATTGTTTTTTATTTCATTCTAATCTTGCTATGGATGCAATGCTTACAAATTGCTGCTTCAATAAACGAGTAATTTGTTTCTGTAGCTTCACGAACCATGTAGGCATGGTGGAGTTGAGGCCGAAATTGGGTTCTGGAGAGGGAGCACCAACTGGGGAAGGAGTGAGGAAAGTGGGGGAGGAAAGAGAAACAATTTTTTATTTTGTTTTTTAATATGAAATTTAATAGTAAAAAATTACTATAACATCTTTACAATAAATTGACTGAAAGAGAGGAGAGTTGCTGGACTTTTCTGTCTAATAATTTTGGTGTTGGTTGCTAATGCTATCATACTAAAAAAAATGTATGAATGCATGAGCAAACCCATATATATATATATATATATAAATTAAGATTTATTGATAATGTTGAATTTTGGATCTAACTCAATCCTACAAAATCGGCTTATAAGTTGAGATGTGTCTTAGCTTTATAAGTTCTTATTAAACACTATCTCTAGTCAATGGGCTTGGTGCATGAATAGCATGATAGATGATTCAATAATGGGTTTAAGAACAGACTTTGATATCATGTGTGATTTTGGATCTAACTCAATCTTACAAAATTGACATGTAAGATGAGGGATGCTTAAACTTTATAAGCTCTTATCAAACACTATTTTTAGTTAATGTGAAACATAAAATTTTTCCAAAAGAAAAGATTGATACTTATATCTATATATAAAATTATTTTAACAAATCAGTTGAGTGAATTATACCTAATCATGATGTTCTTTTTACACCTTCATAATATTTAAACACCGACAAGTATGTGATCAACTAATAAATGTTTCCATTTGAGAGTAATTTTATTATTTAATGTTAATATAAATGGATAGAGTAGAAAACAATCTTGGATTACCATGAAAAAAATCTTAGATATAAACTTTATGAAGTATATGTTACATATACTATGCCTATGAAGTTTCTTGGTAATCCAAGATTGTTTTCTACTCCTTCATCTTCAATTAAAATCAATGTATGCAATATGATTTTCAAGCAAATACAAATATCTGCTTCTTGATCACATATTTATAGTTGTTCAAATTGTACAGAAGTTAGTATAATATCAACACAATAATTAGGTACAGTTCTTTAGTCAGATTGGTTAAAATCATCATTCCAATGGATCCGGATATATATGAAATAATGGTTTTTGTTTAGCAAGCAATTAGAAGTTACAGATGCAACTGTTTCTTGCTAGTATGTATTTATTTCAACTGTCAAGTCTCTTTGTGATCGATGTTAAATACTTTGTTAATTGTTTTGCATAGATTTGCAACCCTTGCAACTCGGATGGAGCAGTACATCCAGGGTCAGTCTAGGGATTGGGTTGACCAAAGCATATATATACAAAATTTGTAAGTGATTCTTTAAGAACTCTATCCAGTTTTATGGTGTCTCATGATTTTGCTGACAACTTAAGCGCATGCTTTCCAAAAAATAATGAGATTAAAATAAGAGGAAGGGATTAGAATTTATATATTTTAATTGTCAGGTGCTTGGATCAAATAGAGCATATTTCCATTTCTAATTACAGTACGAAAGGACTATCAGAAATTAGAAATACGTTCAATGAATATACAATTGACGAAATTCAGTGGAATCATACTAGCAATAATTTTTTTTTTTCTTGAAGATATGATGTGGCATGTCTCGATGCCATCTTGTAGGAAGAAGATGTTCAATAATGAGTTCTTCCTAAGTTTTCTGTAAATTGAATTATTCATTTGGTTGATAAATGTTGTTCATCTTATACTCCCTGGGTCAACAACAAACAACGTCTTTGTTCTTCATTTTCTATAAATGATGTTGAATCCTTGGTGAAGAATAATTATAAATCTTATGCACTGTGTGGATAGTTACTTTGAGCAATTTCATTGGTTTACTGATTACCCTTTTTGTCTGTAACCCACATAGGAGGAAATGAGTCCTTAATTGTTTCTTCCAATTTACTATGTAATTGTTACCGTAATTTGCTGACGGGAATGTTGCTTTACAGGTTAGCATAATGTTTGCAACTTTAGAAAAAATTGCACAAACAGATCCAAAGTATGCAGATATTTTTCTTTTTGAGAAATGAGAACTATGCTGCTTTTCAGAATAGGTAATCTCTGCCAAAAGGCTGTTTCAAATTCTTATTAAGTTGATTTTGCAAGAAAGATATTTGCCATTTTTCAATTATTTTGTTTGTTTTACTCAGTTTGTATGACCTCGCCAACATTGTGCCCACTTTGGCCAAGTTTTATCATCAGGCCAGTGAAGCCTATGAACAAGCTTGTACACGCCATATTAGCATGATTATCTACTATGTGAGTAATTTATTTTCTATTTTCCATTTTTCTTGTCAACATACATGAATTGATATCCTTAGGACCCCACTAATTATCCCTTTTCTTTTGCCTTGCAAAGCAATTTGAACGCCTTTTCCAGTTTACCCGAAGGATTGAGGACTTGATGTTCACAGTTGAACCTGAAGAGGTTTGTGTGTATAATGCTGTATTTTTAATCTTCCAAAGGTTCCTGCTATACAGCATCTAGCCATGTCTAGAATTCTATTTATCAAACAATCTGGTTGCAATGTTTCTTAGTTTCTCTGGTTGAAATTATGAGGTTTTAGATATAGATGGGGTGAGGGATAAAAGAGAATGAAACATTGAATTGATATTAGTTGAGATGTATTACAATGTATTGATATGTTCATACAACATAGAGCACTGACCCTTATTTATAATAATCATAATCCTAACCAATTATGGAAACAAACCATGATAAGAAAATATGATAATCAATCGTAAGAGATAGTGAGGAATATGAAAACTAAACCTTGAGAATAATTGATGATATTCTAAGATATGATACAAAAAATATTTTCATCTATTCCAACAGACTCTCACAATCCTTTCTTAGCATCATGGTTATAAGTAATGGGAAAGTTAATTTATAGTAGATTCTCGCCCTAATTTTCGTTGTTTCCCTGTTTGAGTGGCAAACAAAATCTCTTTATCAAAATATAGCTAGTTGTCTTTTGGTACTTATTTTGAATCATAAAAGTCCATACCTAGAGTAGTTCCTCTGATGAGGGAAATTCTGTCTGATATACCTAGAGTAGTTCCTCTGAAATTATGTGTACTACTGAACAACTAAATGTTTTTAAGGTAATAGTTTTACCATATGCCCAACATGGGCCTTCCCCTACACCGTTCACCCATCAATAGAGAAACTAAGTCACCTGTCACTCTGTTCAAGAGCGCATCTCATCAATCATGGCGTAAGGGGTTCATTTGTAGATTTTAGGAATTGGAGCACAAGACAAGGTTGACAAAATAACATAATATGTAGATAAATAATTATTGGAAAAAATTCAAGTCCCATATCAACTAGAGATAATACCAAGATTGAATATATAAGTGAGGGGCTACCCCACTTATGTAGGTATTTATTAACACAAAAGTAATATTAACACAATAAATTACAAATGATTGCAGAAAATGTGGCAAAAGTAATATTGTACACAAAAGTATAGGCATTTATAACTTTGCGTAAGAGCTAAGCTCTTAGTATTCTTTTCCAAAAGTAGTGTTAGATTGAGTGCCAGACATTATAAATTAAATAGTTAGACAAATTTCACATTGAATTTGACTTTGAACATTCACAAACTTCCATGTTTTGCATCCATTTCAGATTCCTTTTCAGCTTGGACTGTCAAAAATGGATCTTCGGAAGATGTTAAAATCCAGTTTATCTGGGGTATGGTGATTCTGATCTTCTTTAAAGATCCTTCTCACTGTTGTATGCCTGCTTTTGAACTTATGTCTTTGCTCTTCTACTTAGGTTGACAAGTCTATTGCTGCGATGTATAAGAAACTGCTAAAGAATTTGACTTCGGAGGAATTGTTAGTTGTTACCCTCCTTATGGGGACAAATGCAAGGTAAACTGTACTTATTCCTTCCCTATTGACCAACAAAGATACCTCCTATAATATAACATTAAATCAGTAAGAAAGAAAGACTCGAGGCTTTTGCACTAAATATTTCCAAGGCCAACATTGAAGTCAGTGAAGTGTCTAACAAGTCTTTTGCCAGTTTGGTCGATAGCTAGTGTAATTTTGCAAACTTTAAGATACATGTGAACGGAAATTAAATTGGATTTAATTTTGATGTGTTGTGTGAACATTTTCTTTCATTCACATACCCTCTAAAATGCGGGTTTAAACTAAGTAGAAAATGCATGCAAATTAATCGTTTTTTAAAACTTTGCAGAAGGAGTTTCTTGATAAGTACGAAAGTTTTGCCCAACTTGTGGCTAAGATTTATCCTTCTGAGACAATCCCGTCTGTATATAGCGGAGATGAGAGACCTTTTAGTTTCCATGTAGAGGTTTATGTATGTATATATCTTTTTGTTTTTTCCATCTTATGTAAGGTATAATCTTTCTTGTGCTCTATTTAATTTTATTTATTCAATAAAGTGTATCTTTGTAGTTTTAATTGTTTGAAACAAGCATTTTTATCTTCGAACGAATGGGATGAACGAGTATCTTGCTTATGTGTAAGCATTTTCAAGATTTACGAGTGGTAATAACGTATCAGCTTAGCACTGCATATTCGTTTTATCTTATTTTGAAAAATTAAATCGTTTTTCAGAGCTTTATCAAAAAATTATTCTACAAGTATGAGTTGTAGATAATTTCATATATAATAATCTCAATTTTTGAACTTTATAGAGTAGGGAGTATGAATGGTACATCTAAAGTCATGTTGAACACATCTGAGTATGTACTCGTATCCGGTATACGTTAGATACTTGTGGATACATTTCTCTTTTAAATAATTGGGTATCTAATGTACATGCTATGTATTAGGTTTATCTTCCGGTTTAAAAGATAAAAACATTATTTTTTAGTGAAAAGAATGAAAAAAAAATTTGATTTTCTTGTTTTCATTCATGTTATGTGTCCCTATTTGTGTGTGGTGAGAACAACTGACTAACGACGTAACTCCTTGTTCTTAATCTTCTAAATATGTCAATGAATATTGAATAGAATTTGTTCGAAATTTGTCATTGTAAATAATTTGAAAATGAATGAGATTCATTTAAAGGGGTTAACTTTTTCTAAGTTGCTATCCTTTCTCTTGATTAGCTAAATTTAAAGGTGATTCTTTGTAACACATAATGGATAACGAAACAATAAGATGGAATTATTAAAATGTGATATCATATGTTATAATATTTACGGTTGATTATCTACGTATTATAGTCTTTTATTATGAGATATTTACCTTTAGTCCTTTATCTAAGAAATTATATAAGAAACAAATTAGTGTATTTTTTTTTGCCTAAGTATAAGAAATGTGAACTCGTTTTTAAATTATCAATTACTTATTTTTTTCTATACTCAATTTATTATGAATTCTATTAACGATAAACTTACTGATTTTGCATGTATGTGAATGAATCCATTGACTTATTAACAATTTAAACCACGTTCAATGGTGAAAAAAAATTATTTCTTGACTTACAAATAATGTTATTAGATATAATCATGACTTAAATTTTTTAATTTTGTGGGTACTTTTAGAACAAAATTTAAATTTATGAAATTATTATTTAAAATTAACTAAATTATTTTAAATAGTTTTGATGAATTAGTTATTTGTTTCTTACACCTAGAATCAATAATAGTAGTTTTTTTAAGGCAATATATTTCACTGGACAAAAACAAAAAATGTTGTAAATAAAACTCTAATTAAATGAAGGGTATTTTGGAGGTATTATCATTAAATAGGAAAAATATAGTTAAAATTTGTTTATATTTTAATCTAACACACATTATTTTTGTTGCTTATATTTTAGGTAGTATTTTGTTTTTTTCACAAAAAAAAGTAGTAATCTTTTTTCTTTGTCATGTTAAAGAATTTAATCTCCTTATATGTTATAAGTTATGCTTCTTTGTAGTTTTTAAACAATTTATTCGTATTTATACACAATTAAAGTTTTTCTATATATGCATATTTAAAAAAAATGCTAATATACTCATATCTTAGATTTTTTAAATATCTCATATCTCGTATTTATACCTAATAGTTATACCATACTCATCATGAAACATACTCTCTTTGGACCAAAATATATGCAACAAAAAAATCAATGTGTGTTGGATTAAAATATAAATAAATTTAAACTAATTCTTTCTTATTTAATGATAATATTTTTAAATTATTCTTCATTTAATTAGAGTTTTATTTATAGCATTCTCTCTTTTTGTCATATGCAATTAATGTAAAGGATATTTTAGAAAATGAATTAATATTTTTTATAGAGAATACAAACATTAAATGATTTTAATTAATTTTTTTTGACGTGTATGAGTTAATTTTTATTTTTTTTATATTTTCAGTCCAGAGGAATTAGTTTCTAAGGTTATTTTCTCAAAGGCTTGTTGCAACTCCTAGTTGTTGCAAGATTGCTTCTAATTAAGAACCACGATGGTTTAGGAATCCATTCTTCCACAACTTGTTACTCTTCACCCATCTCTCTTATTTTGCAAAATGTATTTTTGAGACGATCACGAATGCAACAGAATTTTCTTTAAAAAAATTGCAACATAAAGAGTTATGACGTAACTACAACTGCAATTTAAAACGTTGCATGAGTTATGGACTCAACGATGCTGGTAAAAGTGTTTGCTCCATTGTCCAGCCTTTTGTGTTCGTTAGAACAGTAACTCCATTCATGATAATAATCACATGGCTGGTCTCATTCTTAAGGTTGCCAAAGATGTCAGAGATGGCGGTGGTCTCATTCACAAGCATTTTGTCTTTTTTTGCACTTACGTTTTTCTCAGTAGTAATGGACCCAACCTCTCATCATCCATGGGTGATGGATTGAAGCACTTTGGTGTCATATGAGCCAAAGATAATGGGATATGAGAGGCTATTTATAGAAGTGACCTATGCAGGTTAGCTGCTGTTACAACTTACACAACTAACAATAACAGATTAAGTGCAACCGAAAATTAACGAACAACATATGAGCTCTGTTAGAAGAACATTTACACTGGACGTTGCTCGAAGATATTATTAAATTACACTGCATGGCGATCTTAAATTAATTTGAAAAGAGAAAGAAAAAAACACAATTCAGAATATGTTGGAGAGCAAGTCTTATGTTGCAAGATTAAAAATAAATAAAAAGATACTATACATAAGATTGAGAGTTGTGTGAATTTAAAGAATCAAGACATTTTTGCACTGATAAACTATTGGTGAGTTAAAAGTAAGTATAGATTAAGAATTACAAAACTAAGGAGTTAAATATATTTTTAGAGTTAGTAAATAAAAATGCATAAGAATTATTATTATGGCAAAAGTAAAATATAGACTTGTTTAACGATTTTAGTAAATATTTATGCAAAAAGTAGATGAGTCCCAGCTGGGAAAGTGTTAGTAAATAAATATTCTATTGGCTGGTGAGTTAAAAGTAAATATAAATAAGAATTACAAAATTAAGGAGTTAAATGTGTTTTTAGAAAAATAAATTATTTATGCAAAAATGTCATTAACCCATTCTGCTGTAATCTTAGATATGACCCACTCATGAATTTAACAAGAAAAAAAAAAGAACAAACATCAAATAACCGGGACAAGAGGGTGGTGTGATGAAGCAATCTCCCAAAAATTGAAAGACATTGCAAGGCAAAAACAAGAGCAACAAGAGCTGCTAGATCAACTACGGGTCACGTCACATTCTAAAGAGAGATCATCCGTAAGGTTCACATGCAATTGATACCACACCAGTTGACATATCTGCTTTGGATATTCATTAATGTACTGTGTTAAATGCTCAATTACTCATCGAACCAACATTAGTGTCCTTAGGATACTCAACAAAGGGAACCTTATATTGCTCGAAACAAGAATCTTAACATAGAAGATTTAGTATATGCTTGGTTAAACAGAAACAAGAGTCATGCATGATTCATTGACAAAATCACTTTAGCCTCAAACATAATTTTACAACCGTAAATCAAACATTTGAAAGATAGTAAAAGATCTTTTACTAAATCCTAAAAGTACATGGATTACACAAATTTTAAAAGGAAACAAAAGTGTGTAGTTTTATTTAATATGCCATGAATTTCCCTGTAAAATAAAAATCCAATGTTTTTTTTTTGGATATTTTATTGTTACAGTATTTTCTTTTTGGCTTATATTATTTATTAAACAGATATGATATAAAGTGAAAGTCATCTAAGTTGTATAAATAAAGTAGCCAAAAAATGACAGTAAATAAAAAAGAAAAAAAGAAATATTAGAAAAATTGTAAGAAACCCACCAAAAACAAGGAAAAAAGTGAGATAGTGATATTGCCTTATGTAATTTTTAAGAGAAAAATATATACGATTATACGAAAGTAATTTTGAAAATTGTTATATTAATTAACTTTTTATCCGTGCTATAAATATGTAATATTATTTTTGAAATTTTTTAATGTATTATTGAATTCATTCTTTGTTACATAGTTTTTTTTTATCTGATAGTATTATTTTAATTGAAATGTTCTAGCAGCATATGTGTGATGACTGACAGCATATAAAATATATGCTCAGATTGGTGCCACTCAAAAAGAATCTCCTAAAGTGGACGTAAACTAGTAACTTCGTTGGCTATTTGATTCGGTGCACATTTTACAAAATACAATTTTTTTTTATCACCGCCGTATACGATTCAATTTAATATTTAAATTAAATTAATTTGTACTCATATTTTAATTATATATAACGATTTAAAATTACTTTTAATAGAATGGCAGATGCCAACTAGTACCTATTGATTACAATACTGGTTAAAGAAGTAAATAAAAAAAATATTGATATGTAAAAAAATGCGCTCCTTAATAATTTTAAAATACGTTTTTATAACAGTAAAAATAAACGTTTCTATATGATTTCCGGTAAAACGTTTTCTTTTTAATTTTTTAAGCTGTGTGACAGGATACTGTTTAAGAAGACTCTAATAAAATTAGTTTCACCTAACTACAAAATACCAAGCCTCAGTGATTAGAAATTCTATTTCTCAATAATTAGGTTTTGTATTAATTTATTAAACATAAGATGAATAATATTTTAATATGTCAGAATATCTACAGTACATGAATTGAAAAGGTTCGATTCCTCAAATATAAAAAAATAATAAAAATAATCCTTTATAAAAGAGTAAATCTTTCTTCCACTTCTTCTATAATTAAATGTGTTTTGTGATGTGATAATAACTTTAGGTCTTACTACATACTTATCCATCATATGTGAGAAAAACAAAAACAAAAATTCTATCTTATATAGCATTCAAATATATATTAGAATTAATCAAATAACAATGACATTAAAAAAAAAATACTATATATTAACCTTTTTTTAATTATTTTTCTAATATTCTAATTCATGCAACTATAATTCTATTAATACTTCACGGTTTACGGAAACTTTAGCATTAATCTCTAAAGATATACACGACTCAACAGAAATGAAAGATATTTTTTTGTCAATTTTATATCCTTCTATCTAATAGGTATTGTATGGAAGGTTGATTCATTATTTTGACTTCGTATTGTACCGAATCTAGTTTATTTATGAAAAAGAAAAGGCCTTCCCAAAAAAAAAAATGAAAAAGAAAATGCATCTATCTATGCTATCACTTCACAAATAAGACAGTTTGGTTTAGTGCTTTTATCTTATTGAAATTTTGCCGAAAGTGGTGTGGCCATCAGTTTTAAAAACGGCATTGTAGAAGGGGACAATATATGTTGGTGGAAGCAATTATAAAAAGGAGAAGGAATTGAACACGTTTGTTTCATGCCAAAAAGGAATATATTATCAGTGAATGATGATACGGTGAAGCACAGCATCTTCAAACTTGTCTACACTTTTTGTGGTCGGAGCATATATAGAGGCACTTATATCTTATCTGTGTAGGTCGAATTTCGTGGCAGAAATAATTGATGCAACTTTCGCAATCATCACATTTTTTAGTGTGATGGATAATAGAATTAATTTTGAGCACTCACTACTCTGTCTCAAATACGATGGACGGTATCCGTTGCCCTCCAAAACTCAAATTTAATTCAAGTTCTCTATATACTATCATAGGGGTGTGTACTCATGCATGTCTGAGCCTAATGCCATTGTGCATATTTGAATTCATGTTTCATTCTATAAAATCATGTTAAAATAAACTGTTGACACAGTCCATGGTGGTAGGGTGGCAAGAATGATCATGATCATGATCATGAAAATTGATATGATAATATTTTGTATGTGATAAATCTTTTATATATTTAATTTTTGTTTTGTAATTATTTTAGAGATTTTGATTATCTTTTATAAGACATTTCAATTTGTTTTTAATTTTTTTATTAATAGAAAAATTTATTTGACTGTTTGATAAATAAGATTATTTTAATAGTTATTAACATTTTTTAAAATGTTATTTAAATAGTATTTTTTAAAATGTTAGTTTTTAATTTTTAATTTTTTTTATTTTTATTTTTAATATATTTATTCAATTTTTTTAATTTTTTTAAATAAATTATGATCTTATTATTTTTCTATCATTTTACATTTTTTAACAATTTCAATAACTAATTTTATCAAACACTTTTAATTTAATAGGCTACTCTTTTAATTTTCAACTACCAGCTTTCAATTAGTTAATTTTATCGAACATAACCTTAATGGTTACATGATATTTAGATAGATTTAAATTTTTAAGTATTTTAATCTAAATTATCTATTTTTTTTAATTTTGATATAATCATTATTATTAGTTGTTCTGATGATAAGGAGTTATCTCACTTTTTTGTGAGAATTTCAAATTTTATTAAATTTTACAATAATAATTTTGAAACGGAAATCATTTAATTTTAAACTCTTTTTGAACTGAAATTAACTTTACAAATTAATTTTATTTAAAATGAATTACAAACACTCACCCAAAACTAACATTATACAATTGCATAGGCTGAATAACAATTCTACAAGTGCAGCCAGATTCTACCCAATGTTACGAATTTATTTTCATCTCGTGTTTGAAATCTAGAAGAGAGAGAGAGAGAGGATTCGTAAAGTTTTAAATGAGTTTTGAGCACTGTAATTATGATCAAACCACTTTTAAGTTGAATTCATATTATTCTAGCTTGATCTATAAAATATTCGTGCGAACAGTTACATATACAAATAAAAATTTGTATTATTGAGTATTTCTTGTTCCCATTTATATATACTTTTTGGCAAAAAAAATATAAATAATATTTTTTATCTCAATATTTTTTTTTGTATTTTTTTCATGTCAATTTATTAAATTAATGTGAATCCCATAGTTATCTGATTCTGATTCTGCTAGAATATGACGTTGGTTGAAGCAGAGTTGACCATAAATTCTTCTCTGCCAACCAATCTGGTTAATACTTTAATTACTCCACCAGTGCACGTACGGACTAGGTATATTTTAATCCTTTTTTAAAAATAGAGGTATAGTCCTTGTTCATTTTAAATAACGAATTAAATGGGTTATGGCCCACAGGCTAACCCGCTATCTTGGCAAATATTTATTTTATTTTAAAATGTATTGCTAATGAGAAATGGAACAACTCAATACAAAAAGACCAACAAAATTTTTTAAAATAAAATTATCATATGAACCATAAGTATTTGAACTTCTACTCAAGACTTATATTTCATTGCATGAGTTGTAATAGTTTTTAAATTGAATTTTGATATTTATGGTATGTTCACTTATCACTCAATTCTCCCATGAATTTTGAATTATTTTTGTATAAGGATAGTATTGTTGCATACTTGATTCCACATCAAAGAATTGATTTTAAGTTTAAAATTAATTTTAAATTTATTTTTATATATTTAGTTTTACATTATAAAAAAATTAAAATTAATTTTGATCCAAAATTGATTTTAAGCTGAAGCATCTTTAAATAATTTTTGCGTTTGATAAAAAAATTTATATTAAATTTTACTCTTAACTTATCCATCATGACATATATAATAATTTTAGCACCCATTTCAAAGGAAAAAATGGAGCTTTAAATGTGGGGTTGTTCTTATTTTAGCATAAGGTTTCATAAGGTTTTGAATTAGCACTCCCCCAATTGTATTTCCCTGATATCAAAGAAAAGATAGATAATTTATCTTTTTAAAACTATTGCCCTAAAAAAAATCTTGTGGTAGGCCCACTACCAAGAGAAATATTTATTTCTTAAAATATCATATTCTATAATAAAAACATCTAAACATAATTTAATTTAAAATTAATTTTATCAATATTGATCCAATTAGATAATTCGTATTTTTGCTACAAACATACTTTTAAAAGCTCACAAAATGATAACCCAAATATGCTACTGGTATTTTATCATCTGCATGACAAATCCAAAACTCAGTCTAAGTGACAAGTATTAATGTTGTATTTGTATGACTTGACAAAAAATAAAACTTGAGTATCAACACGATGGTATGTTAGGATTGATAGATAATTGTGTGATTCTTTTCTCTTAAACATGTGATCATGAGTTAATTTGATCCTAGATTTTGTGTATAAAAAAAATTATTGAGAGAAATCAATTCCTTAAACAATTCTAAATATTTTAGAAAATTAATCACTAATTTTTTACAAAGGATACTGGTTAAAAAAATTGAGTTGAATAGAAAATTAACTTAATCTTATTGTACATTTTCATATTTCCTTAAATAAGCCATGTATGATGTATCTGTATTATGTACTTTGAAAGACATTAAAAAAATAAAAATTAAATAAGGTGCAGGTTGGCTAATTCAATTCAGTCATCATGATCAGTTCTGGCGTGGATGAACCAACCCACATATGTGAAAGGATGGCTAACCTATGGACGGAATGCTGCATTTTGACTTTTGAATGTAATAAAATAAAATAAACAATAATATAGTAATAATAACTTACTTTATTAGTACTCCAGTAAAGTATAATTAATTCACATGAGATTGACGTGTTTTGGCCGGCAGTGAGAACCAAGAGAACAACACGGCTTGACTTTGAAGCTAAAGAAGAAAGATATTAGTTTGTGAGTGGTGAGAAACACAATCAATAAAAATGGGGACGGTTATGTTTTGTGTGGCTCTTTCTGACTTTGACCTTCAGAAACATAGAAACATCTGGTAGAAGAAAAGCTGAAATCTTTTTACCAAAATGTTTCTTATTCTCATTCTCATTTTTTATATTTATAATTACAAAGTAGTACTTTATTTTTTTTGTACATTTTTTTTAAAAAAAGGTAATATTATTATAATTACAAGGTAAGTAAATATTTTCTCAAATCAAACTATTTTTTAAGTGAGAAAATCGTGTTCGATCCTCTCTATATGTAAATATAATTTGGGTCAATAACAATGATGCATATACTTGTGAATAAGATTAATCTCTCATCCTATAAATTAGAACACATTTATAATCTCTAAAGGATATTCATGGATCGCAGTGAATCACGAGTAAATTTGAACTCATAAACACTTTTAGCAGAGGACATCTTATGAAATTATTTCTAATTTTATTATAAAAATATGAAATAAAAATAAATAATAAAAACATACATGCATCAAACACATTCAACCAACCACTAACATTCTATTTTCATTTGTGTTGAGGCTTTGGACCATTACTAGAAAATAAATTTTTAATATTAATTATTAAGGATTTTTAATATCAATTATGAATTGATGTTGAAATTATTTTTAATTTTAACATTAATTATAATATATTTTAACATCAATTTTTAATTAAAATTGATGTTAAAATACATTATACAACGTGAATTATGTTAATGTTGAGTTTTGACGTCAAGTTCAAACTTCGAACTTAGCTTCCACCTCATTTCGCATGTTGAAACGAGTACAACTTGCGGTGCTATGTTCTGACTGCCAAAACTTGAAAATCTGGGGTAAAAAGATCGACTTTTTCTTTTCGTTGAAGCAAAATAGATTCAAAATATTAATAAAATATTTTTAAATAGAAAATCATACATATTGACCACACTAAAGAGTAGTATGCTCAGGTTATTTACTTGGACTAATAAAACCCACGTGAAATTTCATCAACAATTAAAGAAGAAGAAGAGCATCTTGTATATAAAAGAAGTTAATATTAATATTTACAATTAAAACATTGAATGCAAGTGTTAATCAGCGTTTCTGAATGCTTAATTGAATGTTTAAATACAAAACTAGGTTAGACAAGAGCATCTTCTTATGTACATTGAAAGAAAGAAGAAAGTTATCGAAGTTGAAAAATCATAAAAAAAAGGAGAAGATAGAAGACATTTGACTACATAGAAAGAAAAGAAGTTGGAGGACTCGCCTCCCTATAACCCTATTAGACAATAAGAATGATGATTATATTAGAAAAGGAAGAAGAGGAGAATGAATATTTTGTCTTTTTTTAAGTTTAACTTCTTTAGTTTATTTCAATGTTTTAATCCTTATTTTTTCTTCAATAATTGAACTTTTGTATTAATACGTACTATACCATTTTTTAATGCAAATTAATTATATTTACAAAAAACTTTATATATATATATATATATATATATATAAGAATTATCTCATTCATTTTTCCTTTATATATAAATTCATGCAAAAGGTTTCCGCGTAGTCCATTCTACTTAAATTCCCTACTAATAGTTTGGATCCAACAACTAAAACTTATTTTAGGTGTCACTCAACAAGTGACTTAAACTTGACAAGGTTAGGACCCAAATTATTTTTCATGAGTTGGATTCATTGGAATTCATGTTACATACATTCATGATCAACAAAGGATCATTTCATAGGTTAATTACCATCTTAGCACACGCACAACTGACCTAATTAATCACACTGTTTTATTTTAGTGAGTGGTGTTGGCAGCTAATTTATTTTTCAACCCCATGTGCCAATCTATCCTATGCTATTTCTAAATATTTTTTTTTGTACATATATAGCACTTTAGCTGACTAGGTTTTTTATTTATAGAAAAATTTGATTAGTTCACTTTATTATTTTGTTTAAGAATTTAAGAGTCATCCTTTATGCATAAAACATTGATAAAATATGAATAATTTGCCGACAGAGATGCAACGTATGTACTCTATAAAATACGTAGTACGATACAAATGATAATAATTATGTTGAACAAACAATAAATAAATTTTATATTGTTATTTTTTTTGTCATATATTGTTATCATTTAGCACTTAGTCTTTAAAATACATCCTTCACTTTAAAGTATCTAGATTCAGACAGATTATAAGGAGGAGTTGTGTACTTTAATTATAACCGAAGATGAGGTATCGTCAAACTTGGAGTTATTTGTTTCAAATTAAACAATTGAAAATCTATTAATAAATAGGCACTAAGTATTAAAACGATATGTATCGTATTATCGTTCATCTTGCAAGTGACTTACTAATAAATTAAAGTGATATGTCTGGAAAACTGAATTTAACACGTGTTAAGAATATTTTATTTTGAAAATAATTACCTTTTTAGAAATTTAAAATAATAATTATTCTCTAAAAGACTAAAATTAAGTTAAAACCATTGTAGTTGGAACTTGGAAGTGGGTCAAGTAAGACAGGATGAGAAATAAGAATATTATGTTAAATTGGCACGTGGGGGGTTCAAAAAGCCGTGTTGCCTAGTTGGCAGCTCTGACTACTTTTTTTTTTTTAATAATTAATACAAGTCTATATTTCCAGGCTGCACATATGGCTATAATGTTTCGTGTAACATGTATATGTATAGGATCCCTATTCAACTCTCGTTAAATTACTAAACATGTTTCTACACAAATGAAACATAAAATCGTTAAATGAGTTTAGAGGTGATCAAGATTATTTGTGTCTAAATATTTATAAGAGTGAGTGTTATCACAAAGTTAATGATGTCTTCATAATTTTCTCACCAAGTCTATTCATATTTAATGTAATAGAGCATTCATTATTAATAATGAAAATGTCTAATCTAGATTCTCTTTAATTCAATCTATTTATATATTTTTCTTAAATATAAAAATATTCGTGAAACGCGTGAAAATTTACTAATTGTTTTATAAGGTTCTTACATATTGGAACCGAATTTTGTTTGCTATAAGTACTACTCATGCACAAAATGTTTTGTAATTAATTATATTATTATGTTTGATTTGAATTTTGTTAAATGCATTATTTGTTATATTTTTTGTAGTTAAAACTTTTGTTTAACTAAAATACGGAAAATAAATTTAGGTATGAGAAAATATTTGTGTGCCTATTAACTATTAAGTGACCATAAAATACGAAGAGACACTGAAATTATTATTCTCATAGATATAGGTCTGGTGACAAATACAAACTTTAATATGATGTAAAAGTAGAATCAGTTCGATTGGATGGAGGAACATGATAGAATGGCATAATATGCCAAAATGCATTGGAGATGTAAATCCATTTTTCAATATATGAAATGAAATTAATGATATATATACCATGCCCATGTTTATATATATAGTAGAGAGAGCATGCAGCTAGCAGTCAAGAGCACCATGACCATGCTATATCAATATAGCTATATGCGCCATACAATATTTGCAGCATATATATCAGTTTACTGTCCAACTGATTAATACTTCAACTATATATCTAACAACTAAAATTATGATTCTTTAACCATGCGAGTTAATTAGTTGCATATCCAATTAATTAGCTGGAACCAAAACTTTTTAAAATCCAGAAGTTTTATTTTTATTTAAGATATTTACATTTAATTCGTTTTAAATACTCATAGATACCATTTTTTTTTAAAAAAAACAACAACTCATAGATACAATAATTACTGCAAAATAATAAGCATAATCTTTTGGTAGATGTAATAACCATAATTTAAAAGGGAAAAGGGTGATAACTATTTTACTTTATTAAGAAAAAATTAAACACTTTATAACTCATGTTTGTTTGAACTTAAATTCTGAAAAATAGTTATTATTTCAAATAAATCAAACTAAAATTGAACTCTTTGAAAATAGCTGATGAATCAACTAATTAAACTTCTGGGTTTCGACGTATTCGTTGCAGCACTACCCCCAGCTAGAAATAACTGCCGCGAGAGAAAATAATTTATCAATGGTAATTGAGATGGTGGACAAAATCTAACAAGTTTTTGAGCACTTCCATTTAGAAATTAAACAACACAATTGGACCCACGACTGTATAGTGTAAGTTGTTGTCTTTCAATAAAAATATTTTTATTTTAAATTTTTTAATCAGTGTTCTAACATTTTTCAAAATGATATTGCTAGTGCTGTACATTGTACTGTGCAGTGTGCACATTGCACACCTAGTGCAAGAAACAGAAAATAATAATCCATATTCACGATCTGTGCAGTACACTGTACAGTGTACACCTACGAAATAATAATGTATAAAGTTAGAGAACAATTAATAGTATCGACGGAGCCAGGAATGGACAACACGGGACCAAATTTCGTTCATCAAATATGCAAATTTACATCAAATTTTATATAAAATGTTCTAAATATTAGTTATAATAGTAATTTATCAAAGTATTACAGATATCGATCATTAGTATGATAAGATAAATTAAACATTTTTCAAGAGATAAAATGAAAATTATAATAAACTAATTTCTTATATAATTTAAACAACATTCCATGACTGGACTCAGCACTTCCATGGGATGCGTAATTCGATCAAGGGAAATGATTGTTTTATTTTATGTTTACCCATTTATAGTAAATTTTCTCACATTATTAACACTTTGTTTTATAGAAAATTCGTAAAAGAATCGTTATGTTATAACTATCAATAAAATAAGAATATTACCTTAAACAAAACGAACTTTATTTTTTTATTCTTTCCCAAAAATAATAGGGGGCGGTAGATCAAGTTGGTGCAGGTTGTTTGTGCTTACCCCCATTAGGGGTCTGTAATTCTGTATAACATTAAGCTTATACTAGAACTATCTTTTAAATAGAGTTTGAGCCTTACATTAAACAAGGCTAAGACAGACTTATCATCAACCTATGTTCTACTTAATTTAAATAAAAACTACACGTGTTATCGTGAAGCAAAAAATAAAATAAAATAAGTAAGGAAGAGGGAGATGCAAGGCAACGCAAGGCATGGTGGAAAAAGAAACAATTAAAGCACAAAATTCAATCTTTTGTTTTATATGGTTATTATTAGTGTTTGATATCGAGACAACACCCGTATCATATTCTATATTTTAAACATTACAGATGTTCTTGTGTTCTTGTGTCCATATCCGATATCTGAAATTCGGTGTCCGTATCGATATTCGTGTTTCCTATTTCCAAACTAGTCTCCGTTTTTCAGGTGAATAAAAGAGACCGCGCTCTTGAATGGTGAGTGATCACTGGTGAGCACATCATCTCTCTCTATATATATAGTAGCAATAGCCCTCTCCCTTCCCATAAAAAATGGCATCCTCAGCCTCCACCACGCTCTCCTCTCCCTTCCTTCGACTGGAATTACCCTCCAGAACAAAGAAACGATCTTCATCAATTATTCCTGTTCCCTCCATCCGAGCCTCTGTCTCCGAGAAACCACCGCTACCGGCTGTGTCGGTTACCTCCCCTGAGCCAAGCAAGCTCCCCATCCGCAAAATCCCCGGCGACTGCGGGTTCCCGGTGATCGGTCCCTTGAAGGACCGGCAAGACTATTTCTACAAGCAGGGCCGCGACGAGTTCTTCAAGTCCCGCATCCAAAAGTACCAGTCAACTGTCTTCCGTACCAACATGCCACCTGGCCCCTTCCTCGCCCCCAACCCAAACGTCGTCGTTCTCCTCGACGCAAAAACCTTCCCCATCCTCTTCGACAACTCCAAGGTCGACAAAAGAGATGTTTTCACCGGCACCTTCATGCCTTCCACCCAACTCACCGGCGGCTACAGAGTCCTCTCCTACCTTGACCCCTCCGAACCCAAACACTCCCTCCTCAAACAACTCATGTTCTTCCTCCTCAAATCCCGACGCGCCCACGTCATCTCTGAGTTCCACGCGTCCTACAAAGACCTCTTCCACGAGCTCGAAGCCAACCTCGCCGAAGCTGGCAAAGCCAGCTTCGGCGACGCCAACGACCAAGCCGCCTTCAACTTCTTGGCACGCTCCCTCTTCAACTCCAACCCCGCCGACACCAAACTTGGCCGCGACGGCCCTAAAATCGTTCAGAAATGGGTCCTATTTCAGCTCGGCCCAATCCTCCGCTTGGGCCTCCCTCAATTCTTGGAAGAATCAACAATCCGGAGCTTCCGCCTACCGTTCTCTCTGATCCAAAAAGATTACCAGAGACTCTACGATTTCTTCTACCAGTCTTCTGGTTCTGTGCTAGACGAAGCGGAGCGATTGGGGATCACGCGCGATGAGGCTTGCCATAATTTGTTATTCGCCACGTGCTTCAACTCCTTCGGCGGGATGAAGCTGTTCTTCCCGAACGTGTTGAAGTGGATCGGACGCGCCGGGGTGAAGCTCCACGCGCGCCTGGCGGAGGAGATTCGCTCCGCCGTGAGAGGCGCCGGCGGGGAGATCACCATGGCGGCGATGGAGAACATGCCGCTGATGAAGTCGGTGGTGTACGAGGCGTTCCGCATCGACCCGCCGGTGCCGTTGCAGTTCGGGAGGGCGAAGAGGGACTTGATCATCGAGAGCCACGACCACGCATTTCAGGTTAATATTTTTTATAGCGGGAAATGGAAGTGACCCTGAAACTATTAATACGATACAACATTCAATTATAAATTGTGATCATTTTAAGTTCGAATTATAGTTATTTTCGTATCAATGGTCTAACAACTTTTTTTCATGATCAAGTAAAGTTTATAATTTGAGGACCCGTGTTTCAGGTGAAGGAAGGGGAAATGCTGTTCGGATACCAACCGTTTGCGACGAAGGATCCTAGGATCTTCGAGAGGGCCGAGGAGTTTGTGGGGGACAGGTTCGTCGGGGAGGAAGGGGAAAAGCTTCTGAAACACGTGCTGTGGTCCAATGGCCCTGAGACCGAATCTCCGACAATTGGGAACAAGCAATGCGCCGGAAAAGACTTCGTCACCTTGGTTTCGAGGCTTCTCGTCGTGGAGTTTTTTCTCCGCTACGACTCGTTCGAGATTCAAGTGGGAACTTCTCCATTGGGTTCTTCCGTTACTATTACTTCCCTAAAGAGAGCAAGCTTTTAGTTAATAATTGTTATTAATTTTGTTTTTGACAGGCTAGGATCATGATATTGTATGGTTACATTTTACATAAAATGTCTTGATTTGATTTTCTTCCTATAATTAAGTCTTACCTAGTCTAGAAGAAGCATTCAACTAAGAAAAGAAAAGTGTAATTTGTTCTTTTGAGTTCTTATTCAGGCGGCTTTTCCCTGCTTCTGCTTTAGACCTTTAACATCCCATTATTACAAATGTCTGGTAACAGCGTTTTGGGCAATCATTATAGTTTCATGGGGTTACGGAGGTGATTACTGTTACTAAAATGATCGGCAAGATACAAATTTATGTTAATGTTAACATAGCTGTAATGTAGTGTTTTCCGCAAGCAGATTCTACACTTGGACTTTAGATTAGTGTTGTCTAATAATAGCTTTGTGGTGGGGCAACGTGCACTCCACTATAACTATATGGATTTGTTTTTTCCCCCTAATAAAATGGCATAATATACTGCAAGAATTGCATGCTATTATTAGCTAACTTTTTCACCTTTGCCATGTTTTAATAGTGGTCTGAACCAAATAATTCAATTCAAAAAAAAAAAGAACAAAATAATTGAGGTCACTTATTTCATATTCAGTTAGATTTTTTTTCATTTTAAAAGTCTCTTTATGAAATTTATAAATGTAATTGTTTTTTAAATTAGATTTAATTATTTATTTACTCCTTATAATTTTCAAATTTATTCATTTTAATCCTTATAGTTAATAAGTGATTTTTTTAATCCCTTAAATTTATATTTTAATTCTCAATATATTTTAATTCTCAAGAGATTTTTAGCGTTCAAATTTTTCAACTAACATTAACAGCAAAAACTTTTTAAAAATTAAAATATAAATTTCAGAAACTAAAAAAAATAAATTTAAAAACTATAAAAATTAAATAAGTAATTAAAACTTTAAATTAATTCAAATATACAGTCCATAGTCCATGGTTATTAGTTATAAAAAAGGTCCGCAACTGTCATTTCATCTGTAATGCCAGAGATTATAGTGTTTTTGCAATCATAATTAGAGTCGTATCAGTTGAATTTATCGACAACCTTCTTCTTTTTTTCTGAATTTATTCACAACCTTGTGTAACACAGAGGATATCGTCATAAAATTACAACTATGAATTTATGATTGTAATTTAAAATCTTGGTACAGGCAATCTAAATGATGAAGATGTAATACTGTTGAAATATAAGTATGTATTTTAAATAATTTGTATTTGTATACTTATAAAATATCATTACGAAAAAAATACTTATAAAACGTGTTACGCTAGTGACTTAGTGTTATAGACTACAGTGTAGTATCTGAAAAGTTGTCAACATAAAATACGTCTGGTAATAGTTCCTCCCCTAAAAAAAACATTCTGAAAGATTAATGACGAATTGCAAAATCATATCATATAATTCAGAAAAGGAATGCGTTCTAATCGAAGGGCTAATAAAAGAGCATCCAGGGAGTCAACAAGTTGGTAACAGATGTCCACCAAAGGGGGAAATGGAAGATATATTGTTCTTAAAATAAGATAATTAGTGATCCAATTGTTAAAAGTTTTTGTTTATGATATTCAGTTAAACAGGTGATAACAAAATATGAAAAATTTATTATTATATAACATTAAGTAAAAATAATAATTAAAAGTTATTAGAAAATAGGGTAGGTGATAAAAGTGTATTTAACATAATATTTTTGGGTTAGCAGTATAATTTATTTCCCGATGAAAATTCAACTGTAGTTAGTTTGTGTATACTTGTTTAAGTTCAGGTGTGTTTGGAAAGTGGGGTGGTTTGGTTGAGCTGAGTTTGGAAAGTTAATTTGAGAGGAGGTGGGTCTCGATGCCTCACAGTATGGCGTGTTTGGATTAGCTTTATAATGAGATTCATTAATTAATTTTTTAACAGTGGAAATAAAATAATAAATAATTTTTATTTTATTTTTGATGGTATCACCATAATATTTGTGGAAGTAAAATTGATTCTTGTGTTATTCATGCACAGTAGTAGTAAATAATCATGTGAGAAATTTATATTATGCACTCTTTTGCATCAACAAAGGCAGAGGTGGGTTTCCATAGGATGCAATCATGCTTGTTATTTATATTATCAGATTACCAAATTTGTTTTGATATGCCTCTTTCAGGATATTGAAGATTTTAGGGTAGGGGTACATGTATGGTTCTGGCATTAAAGCTTTGGACAATTTAGTTGAGGAGTTTATAGGAAATAACCAGTTAACTTTTGAAGAATTGAATTCTCAAGTCCTCAAGTATACATGCATCCAATTTCATCCAAATTGTGGAAGAATCACAATTTACCAATGATGATCAGAAATTTTACAGACTTCGAAACAAGGTTGAGGTGACTGAAGTCATTTTTGCCAAACTTGCACAAATCATGATTAGAAAATTTTAGTACTATTTTATTTTTTAACTATGCATCTTATTTTTTTATTGGGTGTAGAGTGTAATGCACGTGAAGAAAAATAGTTATTGGTTAAAGTGATAGAAATGTTTCTTTTAGATATATAATGTAAACAAAAACTAATGATAAATTAACAGTTAATATTAATCGATACAAAAAACTGTTGCTATTTCAATACTAACACTTTGTCTTTTATGTGGATATAATATTCTCATATCGCAAATTCTTAACGGGTTTGTAATTTTTAAGGAGAATCAAGATTACCGAGAAGAATGAGGATCAAAATGATTGATGTTTTATATTAAGGTAAGTTATGAATTTGGAGTAAAATAAAAAAAAAATGTGAAAGAGCATTTGTCAAAATTCCTTATTACTAATCAGTTTATCCGTGTTATGTATGAATTATTTTTTAAAAATAATTTTTATAATAATAGAAATTAAGTTAAAAACATAATTTTATATAATTAATTTAAAATACTAAAATTAATTTTTATCAGTATGTTGATTGATTTAAGAATTGTAAAAGAAATTTATGTTTTATGATTTTTAAGGGGAATCAAGATTATAAAGGAGAGTGAGAACCGGGATGATTGATGTTTTATTTAAGGTAAGTTCTAAATTTAAAGTAAAAATATATATAAAAAAACGTGAAAAAATATTAATCAAAATTCCGTACTATATTAAAATTACTTTTGAATCATAATACAAACAAGTTGTAAATCTATAGACAAAAAGAGCCTAACCCAAAATACACATTAGTCGAGTTGTAATATGACTTTTTGCCGCACATAATAACTAATTACTAGGGGTGGGAATAGGTCAAGCTGGTCTACAGATCCTATGACTTGGCCTACATAAAATCTGATCTGGACTGGTCTATTTAATTAAAAGATTAGGCTCAGACTTTTTTAAAAGTCTATTAAATTAAATAGACCAGACTTAGGCTTATTAAAAAGTCTTATAAACCTGATAGGTCAGCCTATATATATATATATATATATTATTTTTTGGGTATCAATTTATACTTATTTTGGATACAATTTTTTTTTTTTTTTGAAACTAACCGACTTTGATTACACATTATTACTCCATAACTTCCATTCTTATAATCAAGTAAGCCTTTAATTACAATTTAGGTGTGATTCATGTGCCCATTTATATTCCTCATTATTTTTACTGACTTTCTTATTCTGTTAACGTTTTCTTTTCCTTTTAACTTTTCTATTATGTTCCTATCCAAGAGAGCAAAAGGATATTAAAGATTTAATGTGAAGAAGACTTTTAAAAAGGTTATCAGAGGTCAAGTTAGGCTTTTAATGAGATCAGACCAATCCAAAATAAAATCTTTGATAGGTTATAGGCCAGACTTGGATCTCAAAAATTCATCGCAGACTAGGCTCAGGCCTTTTAAAACCTGGTCTGTCCTATTTTCACCCCTACTAATCACAAGTGATGTAAGGAATGAGGACAATAACTAATCAAACTAAAGTAACCATGAGTTTGCTCCATATTTGGCCAATCAATCAGTGCATGCATTTTCCTCTCGGAGAGTGTGGTTAAAGGATAACTCCCACTGAGGGAGAAGTATGCTAATTTGAGATAAAAGGTGAGTTAAAATGGTTAACAAACAAAAAAAAGAAAAAAATATGGTGATTTTTATCCTTTCTGTTAGTAAAAAATTAATATTTTAATAAATTAATATTTACTTATAAAAAGTATGTTAATATTTTAATAAATTAATATTTACTTATAAAAAGTATGCTAATTTAATTATTATATAAAACTGTGAACGCCATTTACCAGGAAAATCTATTTTTTTTTTTTTAAAAAAAAGAAATTCTAGGCAACATTGCCTATTTTTTCTGTATCCAAACTATTTTAGAATTTACTCATTTTTAAGTCATGTCCTTTTATCTTCTTTCTCTTTCAATCATATATACTTAATTCTTTCTTACTTCTTCACATGTCCAAAGTGTGAAATAAGATTTCTCTTTATCAAACATCTTGGTCCTTCTCATAATTGTCTATGCTCCATGAAAACTTAGAAACTCCACTGCAAAATAAATCACCATAATGAAAAAGACTAATTTCAGCAATTAACTTCTTTTCTATATCAACTGCCAAATCTTCATTCATGGAACATAATATGCTTGACTCAACAACAATTAATTAAATGAAATGTTAGCTAGATATCTGGATTTTTTGCACAATGAATTGGCATGCTTATTGACTCTACATGTGGTTCAAGTCCCTCTAACAACCACCATTAGATGTATAGTTGAATTCTGATTAATTTTTTCTGGGTGTACATGAAACTCTCAAGTGAATGCCTTAATTAGTACGACAATTACACAAACAATCGTAACTCGTAAATCTTGAAATATATTTTTTACCACCCTTTAAGTGCAAACCACTGCCCCTATACATCAGCCTTGAACAAACATAACACATTCACATTTGGTTTGACATATTTTTGTGTTATTTTATTACAACCGTTGGCCTATCATGTATGCATTTGATCATCCAAGTTTAAATCAGTTTTAGTCTATCAATGTGAAAAGATATTTCTGTTTTCCCTTCATGCTTCTGAGCTATATATTCCTTGTACGATTTTATTTGTAAACAGAGCATGCAGTGTAAAAGAGATTTTCATTTTCTGCACAAGGACATATTAACTCAATAAGAATTTATAATCAATTGCAATATGGGTGCCTCTAAAGTGAAAGGATGCACGAAAGTGCAACGATAAGCATTAACTTGAAATCAGATTGAGATTATAATCAATTTTAAATTTTGTTAAATATGTATTTGATTTTATTTTAATTATAGATTTTTCAATCAATGATTGTAAGTGCTCTTGAAGTCAATCCTGTGAGACTTCTTTACTTTTATAATATTATATATAATTATAAAGATAAGATATCTTAACCTAAAATAATCTTTCTTTACACATCCTAAAATATTCTTAATTATCTTAATTAATATATGTATATATATTTTGATCATAATTAACTTAATTATTTTAAATCAAAATATTTACTTGTTCTGATAATCAAGTATTATATTTATAAAGTTTTATGAATTAAAAATAGATACAAAATTTCTCCAAAATTTTCCTGTTCAATTACATAAAAAATTTCTCTTCAAACTTCTTCACTTTTATTATTGTAAAGATAAATATATGATAAGAATTAATTTAATTATTGAGAATTTTAAATCAAAATATAGATACTTATTGTAATGATTCTAATTACTTTATTTTATATAGTTTTATAATTGATAATAGATAAATTTCTTTAAAAAAATGTGTTGATAATAATTTTTTTCATTATTCATAATTTCAAATTAATATATATATATATATATATATATATATATATATATATATATATATATATATCATGATTACCTTAATTACTGTATTAATATAATTTTATGAATTGAAAAAATTTCTAATTTTTTCGCTCAAATGTATAAGAATTCACTGTAAAACTTCTTTAATTTTATTAATATAAAGATAAAGATATATTAACCTAAAATAATTTTAATTATCTTAATTTAAACCTGTATACCTGTTGATCATAATTAATTTAATTATTCAAAATTTTAAATCAAAATACATGTACTTATCATAATTATCTTAATTACTGCATCACATCCCCTCTCTCTCACTATCTCATATATATATATATATATATATATATATATATATATATATATATATATATATATATATATATATATATATTACTCATTTGATCCCTATAATTTTTTCATTTATATCTTTTAATTTTTATAGTTTTAAAATGAGTTTTTTAGTTCCTATAATTTATATTTTACTCCTCTTTTAGTCCTTATAATTTGAAAATAATTTTTTTAGTACTTATCATTTGCTTCTTAAATCTTGTGTTGTAAGATTGCAAGCCAATTTCCTTGAATTGATGTTATTCCCCTGTAATTCTGAAGGAGAATCCAGATTATATGGATGAGTGAGGACCGAAATGATTGATGAATGTTTTTTGTTTATTCATTATCATAGAATTTATATCAGAAGTCAAGTCATGATTTATTGTTAATTATTTAGGCAGAACGAATGAAACATTTGATATTGTGGATGGCCTGCTTAGCAATTCCAAACATGATTAGATAAATTCATCTAGAAGAATAATTGAGTAAGTTCAATTTTGAAGTAAAAAAAAATGTGAAAGAGCATTAATCACAATTCCTTACTATATGAAGAATAACATTGAAAAAAATCACCTTTGAATCATAAAACGTTTCAAGTCTTAAATTTGTACACAGGGTCTATGCCAAAAGTGCCCATTACTTGAGTTGTAATATGACTTTTTCAAGCACCAGTAGCTTAGGAATCCCAAAAGCAGATATATTTGCATTGAGTCGTAATCAATTATTATTACTCGATGCAAGTAAGCCATTGATTGCCCATTGCCTCATGCTAGTAAGCCACTCTGCAAGATCATCATAGATCAACAAAAGGGAATTCATCAAAAACTTTTTTTTTTTTTTTTAAATAGGACATGTACTAAAATGATCATATGGTTTAGTTGTTCCAACAATAGTTTTATGTTGAAATTCGAGGCATGTTACAAAACAATGTAGTAAATGTTCATGTGAGAAAGTCATACTGCTGCTATTGCTCTAAATTGGCATCGTTTTCTTTTAAACAGCCGAAAGCAATTTTTTTTAACAAAAGCCATAGATAGGACACAAGCCGGGACCCAAATACAAGTCGTATTGCTGCATGGCCCCATCAAACCAATACATTAAATGCATGGTGCTATTGGTTTTAACACCAATACCCTCAGCCTAAAAAGCTCAGAACAATGATAAATCAGAAAGAAAATGAGTAGTCACAAAAACAACCAACGCCCCCAAATCTCATCCAAAGATATCATTCGGAGAAGCTTACGTATCCACCGTCATTCCTCTGCCAACACAAACATCTCTCATGACACTGCAAGTAAAAGTTTCTTCTAAATGGCCATTGTTAAACATATCACAAACCAACAACCCGAATTATATAAGGTGTTTCCGAATTGAAGGATCAAACCGGTACATTCAAAAGGTTAAAATATGTTTTAAGTATCTATAAATTATTAGCCAATTTAGTTTTAGGTCCGTAATATTTTTTTTTTCGTTGAGTCCTTGATATATGAGACTCAAAACTCCACTCCTTTTTGCTTTTAATTTTAGATTGTAATTTCAGATATGGAATTTTAGTGTTCGGTGGCTGTTGAATAGTTTGTGAAGAATTTGTACTCTAGGTGTTCAATGAAATACTCTTTGCATGTGTAATGCAATGTTGATAGCGGAAAGGGTTCCAGATCTATGTGAGCTCCAATGGCATGTGTATTCAGAAGATAGAGTTTGAAGGCAAATAGCGGAGTATAATTCTAGTTGTTTTTAAATCGATAGAAGATGTAATCTATTTTTTTTTTTTTTAAAAAAAGATGTTGCGGTTTTTTTAGCATAAAAAAATTCCATTTAAAAATTGATATAGCAGAAATTTAAAGCAAAATTGTTAATATATTAGGACCTAAAACATATTTTAGCAATACTCAAAAAGATAAACTTCAATGCAAGTCTTGAGTCTCATACAAATCATATGATCCTAAAATACTTTATGGAACAATCTTTTGTGTCTTTATATTCAATAGATATTAATTCTCCTTTAATGTCTACTTTATACCAATATACTTATCTTGACTTTCACCTTTATTATTCTTTAAAAAAAAGATTTGGCCTAAAATTCTTTATTAGTGTCTAATGAAATTGACAACTATAAATCAAAAACTTTTATACTTGTAAATAATTTCATAACATCCAGTAAATTCTTTCTTCATAGCGATTTTTAAGGGAATTGCATAATCCCTTTATTTTCTCACATTTCAATTGTCTAGAAATTTCACTCCCACTAACTTTTGGAATGTGAGTTTAGGACAAACCCTTTTATGATAATATAATTCTTCTACAACTTCAGAGCAGCTATTGCTTCTGGTTTAAAATCAACTAGCAGACCCAATACATGCCTAACCTCTGCTAGAGTTAATCTCCAGGTCATAGGTCCAGAGTTTTCACCCCAGAAATCTAGAATCTCAGAAACCTTATCTAAATTTAGAATTTTTGCCATTTGAGTAAGACGGGCAAACTTGTCTCTAACAATTCTGTGTCATGACACTGAAATGGCTTACCATAGCTCTAGCATCTCGATCAAGCAGAAGACCACCTAGCTGACTAAATCATCAATACTACAATTTTTGAATTTTGTTAGATAAATATATCTTTTATATGTACTTTTATATATTTTATGCTTGTTAACATCACTCTAATCAATCATCTCCATATTTATGTTAACCAAAGGATTAAGCATTAAGCACATAAGTGCATGGTACATAGAATGAAATCATCAATACTACAATTTCTTCAAAAGCATACTTCGAGCGCATTCCCAAATCAATTATATCCATTTTCACGTCAACAAAAAGTTTCTACAAATTTGACCATGTATTCATCACAACATTCAGGGGACAGTAATAACATCCTCAATCTGTGATTTTGAAGTTGCCAAAATGAAAATCTTAAAAATTGGTGTGTTCTATTATACTAATGTATTTATATATTTATCCACAACTTATTTGTACATATGAATAGAAATCTAAACCATGTTATTAACTTATTATAATTCAGAACTGCATACGGCACAAATCAAATGACACAAACTACATCCACATGCTTATGCCAAAAACAACTGCTCTATCAATTTTCATCATGATTATCAATAAATATCGATGTTCTCTTATGATTAATCCGTACACTAGGAATCTCAAATTAACTTATAATAAGACCCCAGGCACACCATGCATAGGGCAACGGTGCGCCAACCATACTTACTACTACAATTAATTTCATTCATAATTCAAAATTTAATGAATTTCATTAACCAGTATAACTATAAGGTACTAAAAAATATATACCACTCACCTCAGCACATCAAATAGGGCTTCCGTTGGTACTTACAGCTAAGGATCACAAGCAATAATCAAACCCCAAACATTTAGTTGATGCACCTCAAGCCTAAGCCAACCTTCATTGACTCCCCATTTTTAAAAATGAGCAAGAATATGCCAGACTATAATACAACACATCTCTAGAGAGAGCCTAAAAACATCAATTAACACAATAAAACCACACATCAATTGTATATCCATGTTCTGGCAAACAGCACCTCAAATTGCCAGCATGGTGCATTTCATTTTTTTCTCAAGTAACACACCACCATGATCTAATAAATAAATCATTCAAAATTTCACACAAAAAAGTGGTACTATCACAAGTTAGCAACAGATTCATTTCTCTGCATCTAAACTAACTCAAATTCAACACATAATAAGTAATAACCAATTATCCACTAAATTTCCAAACACAAGAAAAAGAACGCCAATTTTCTCAGTAAAGCCCAAGATCCATTTGCAAGTAGTTCATTGAGCACAGATTAGCACGTAGGAACCAACCAACCTAACGCTGAATGTTGAGCATGTCCTTGGCCTCAGTCTGCTCCTCCACGAGCCCCTCACTCGCGTACCTACTCAACAGATCCTTCTTCTTCTTCTCCAGCACCCTCCTCTCAATCTCCTTCTCATCCGGCAGCGGCACGTGCACCACAAACTCCCTCCTCTCCCTCTCCTCCTCTCTCTCCCTCGCCCTCTCCTCCTCCACCACCTCCTCCTCATCCTCCTTCAGCACCTCCCTCGCCACCGCGGTCACCTCTGCCACCTCCCCGCTCACCACCCCTTTCCTCGCCTCCCTCCTCACCTCATCCAACCTCCTCCACTCCTCCGCCGCCTCCCGCCTCATCGCCTCCTCCGCCGGCCCCTCCAGCCGCGCCAACACACCGTCCTCCTCATCACGGTAACCATAATAACTCGCATCAATTCTCTTATAAATGTCATATCGAGTACGCCGCCTTCGAAGCTCGGGGGGTTTTTCGAAGAGCTCCTTGACGCCGGGGAGCTTCTTGGCAGCCCCGAAGTAGCGGTATCCCGGGCCACGGCCACCCGGGTTCGGGACGTCGACGATGTTTCCATCGAGGTCCGTCATCTTCGCGGAGTGCTTCGAGTAATTCGGCCCGCCGAGCTCCACAATGCGGCGTTCCCAGTGGGATTTTTCGCGGATGAGCTTGTTGATCTCGTCGTTGAGATCGCGGAGGCGGTGTTCGCCGAGACCCTCGTTCTGGATCTCGGCAACTTTCCGGCCGATCTCCCGCATGATCTGCTGCCGCCACTTGTCGGCCTCCGAGAGGTCGCGGCACTCTGAGGCGAGGAAGGGGCGGCGCTCCTTCGGCTTCTTCTTCTCCTCCGCCTTCATGGTGATGAAGCGGTTGAGCATCGACTGGGCCTTCTCCTCGTTACGAGCCATCTTCCGAGAAAGAAACCCCAACTGGGAGAAGAATTTGAATGAGAAAAAAAACCCTAACTGAGTGTGCGTGAAGAATTTGACTGATTAGGTTTGGAAGAACTTGGATGAGTGTTCAAAAGCCTGTGTCTCTATCCTTCCCTCCACTCAAGGGCTTTTATTTCTGCTATAACAAATAAGGATGCGGATACACGAGACAGCGTATATCTTTTTTTATTTTATTATTTTAGTTTTATGCGCTGAAATTAATATATTATTATGTATTTATTTATTTTAATTTCCCTTGTTTTTTACTTATTATTCTTTATTTATTTGTTAAGTCAATTTAAAATTAATAATTTTTATTACTTGTTTTAAGGAACTTGAGGAAGGCGAATAATTAAAAAAAATATTGAACAAACTGAAAATTTTTTAGTAAATTGAAAATAATTATTTCTAAAGTAACACATAATTTTTTTTATTAAAAAAAGACTTTAAATTTTAAAATATATATATTCTTTTACTTGAAAGTATGTGTGTGTATTTTGATGGTTTTCATTATTAAAATGTTGTTATTCTGATTATTTTATTACTAATTTATATATAATTATTATTATTGTTTATTTATTTGTCTGATTATGATAAATTATTTTATAATTTGTAATAATTACAATAATATTTAACTATTTTTATTTTTACTATTTTGATACGTTTTTTATGCTAATATTGATAATTTTTAATTTTTTAATCAATTATAATATTACTTCGTATTAATATTTAAGTGTGGATATTTTTATATCTTGTTATAATATTACTTCATTATTTTTATTTAATAAAATCTTATTTTATTTTTATGTCGAATTTCAATAATTTATTTTTCTAGAATATATCAGTATTATATTCATTTGAAAAGGCTACTATTGTGCCAGATTTATATATTTCATTATAGTATATTTGCCTCGGATCTTTTAGTAATCGTTTTTTTAGAGATTAATTACTGTAAATGACGTTACTTTTGCTACAGTTACAATTGCCGGAGATTTATATATAAACTATAGATATTTATACTATTGATAATACTGCAGTTGAGTGGCATTATATGAAATTCTTCCAGATCTATTTTTATTGTATAAATGTAAACTTTTAGATTCTAGCAAAGTTTTCCACGGCAAGATTGGTTGCATTTGGCATTGTGTGACATATCTTTTGAGTTTTATTAATCACCCATTGAGTTGAGGGTACAAAACAAAGATGTTTATAGTATATTGCTGATTTGAGGTGTCAATCTTATAATTTATTAGTGTATGTGTATAGAATTCTTTCTTTTTAAATTGTTCTAATCTGCTTAAGTGCAGATAATGGCTATTGGTGATGGGGAAAATGATGTGGAGATGCTTGAGTTGGCTTCTCTAGGCATCGCACTTAGTAATGGATCAGAGAAGACCAAATCCGTGGCTAACGTAATTGGTTTGAGCAATGACGAAGATGGTGCAGCAGATGCCATCTACCGATATGCATTCTGAGCAACAGAAGGCTACAATAAGCTATCACCCCTGATTAATTATCTTTTCCCCATTTATTTTCTTTCACAAAAAGTTGAACATGAGGAAAGCATAGTTATTAGAATTTTACGTTTCATTATTCGAATGTTACGATTTGATACAATTCGATTACCTACCCATTCTTATAATAAGATGAATCTTAAATGACTCTGTATCATAAGATACATGAATGAATTAGTGTAATTCGGTATCATAGATATGATTCAACAATTCGTTCTATGATCCATTTATTGACTTCACTAACTCGTGAAAAAAAATTGAAGTCATTGAAATTGTTGAATTGAAGGAACACTTCAGAACTTAGCCTATTTGATTATTCCACTACTTATTTGTCACTCACTCATTCAATGAATATAATATACTTAACTATTTAATTGTTTTGTTTCAGTTCTTCTAAATTAAAAGCTTAACAAACACATATAACTATTAATATTGTTTAATGATAGTTTTGGTTAAGTTGTTTCATCTATCTCTACTATTTACATTGAACATTATATATCATCTATATGATATATTTGAAATAATTTTTCATTGTTTGAATTTATTGGATACAAATTATGATTCATGATTCAAAAATTAGCTCAATGATTTACGATTTGAATTTTGATTTGATAACCTGGGAGGAAAGTATGTCATGCCATCATTTATCTCAATCATTATAAGAATTAGTAACTAATCCTTCTTTTATTAAGTTTTCATAGGGTTTATGTAAAAGTCTCCTAAGGCGTGTCATCTTTGCTTTACCTTGTACGATATGAATTATGAAGAAAGGAAAATTCAGGCTGTTACCGTGACCAATATGACGAACATTATTTTGGGTTACATGCATATGCCTTGGAAATAATAACATGTGGGTCATGGAATTTTTCGGAAGTTTATAATCCTCCCTGTCAATAATTGACTTTTTTTTCAATTTATTTTTTATATTTTGATTAGGTAAGTAATCACATTAATTAATAATTTTTCACATGTATAATGGTTACTTCTCAGTTCATACAAAGATAAAGGAGTGTGTCATAATAAGAAAGCCAGACAATTAAGAAACAAATAAAACCAACATGAAGTGCAACAGACCTCCCTGCGAAGAAGCAAGTTCAGAGAACTGCAATAAGCTTTTCTCAGTGGACCCAAACAATTCTTGTCAAGACTCTGCAAGTGCCCAGGAAGATAATTTAGGTATAAAAACAAAGAAAATCACTGAAGAAATATATGTATCCAAAACAAAATTAATGAAGGAATAGTAAGGGACTGTTTTGATTTGAGAAAACGTTTTCTAATTTCATTCTGTTTTTACTTTTATGTACAACAATGCCACAATATTTTAATTTGGTTTATACTTTAAAATTTTCAAATATTTGTATAAGAAACGGGGAAATCAACTTTTCTCAAAGCTTTCAAAATAGGAAACAAAGTGAAAACAAGGTGACATTTTTGTATTCAAAAGTAACAGAAAACATTTTCTAAAAGTAAACAGGTCCTGAATCCCAAATTTTAACCTTCAAATGTTGCAGAAGACGTGCATATGTCCTGCACTTGTACCGCAGGTCAGCATGATCAGGCCTCTTTAACTGCCCCCGCTGTTCAGAGGAAGAAGAAAAAGTGATACCAATAAATTCCTTCAAAATTCAAAAGACCTCAAAAGTGACAATTCTAAAACAAATTTACAGAAAATACCTGAGAAAAGTAACTTTTATCACTTATCATGAGGTCCACCAAACTAGCAAAATAATTTCTCAAGAATTCAGAGGCTCTCCTGACAAAAGTAGATTTTAATTTTTCAAGTTCTGCACGCTTCTCTTTAACCTGTAACAGGTAGCAGGAACCGCCATCGGAACAAAATTTTTAGGTCCAACACATTTTTGACATATCAACCAAAGCCAGAATACTTTCACTTGGCTTTGTGATTCCAAATTCATAGTACTCACAATTCTCTCCAACCAATCCAAAATGGACGAAACTAATGAATGAAAAATCATATCTATCACCTTAAAAAGATTTCCATTAATATTTTTCTAAAATAAATACAACAAGCACTCTATGTCTCATTGATAATTTTGTTTCATAAATGGCCAAATCATGATCGGTTTATTTTACCAGATATTTTTAAGAGAAAAGTAAAGAAAGGAACATACAGTTCTCATGTTTGCATAACTAGGATCTAGATTAGGCACTCCAAGACCACGCAAGGCACTGGTCAACCATTCACATGCTTCTACATTTTGAAGCATTCGAGCTTCATCAAATGAACCTCCAGTCAAATTTGTGGCATACTACACCCAACAAAACATCATTAAAATAAATAAAAGCTAGGAAGTTATCTGGCTTAAATTAGGATACAAGGCATACCTCAGAAGGGACACGCAATCGCTCAAGAAGCTTATCAAGCTCTTCAATGAGAGATTTGTTATTTACTGATTGCATTTCCAGGTTGTTATTGCGGGTTTCTATCTGGACATAAGAAAAGTTATTAAGAAAAAACAAAGTAAGAGGCCAGTGCTTTTCAAGAACTCCTACATCTGAAATTATATCACCTAGAAAAGCAAATAGAACTGAAATAGTGAAATCTCATAAAGCAGAAAGCAACTTCCACAGCACCACAAAATGGTCACTGTAGAAATAATTGTGACCATAATTCAACTTTACAAAGGTAAAATCCAATTTATATTAATATCATTTTAAACTCACTGAAAATATTTGGCATGAACCAACTGTCCCAAAACCTGTTTTATATTTTATTTTTAGAGAAAATAAGAAAACTTAGGAAAGAGAAGACAGTGAGTATATACAATGGGAGAAGGACAAACTATCCTCCATGACAAATTCACTCGAGAGGAAGGGAGAGGGAGAGAGAAATTGAAGTTTAGTAGTACAATAGCCTCAAGTTTAGATGGGTGTATTTAAGAAGGAAGGAAGGAAATGGAGAGGATGAAATAATTTTCTCTATGGTTTTTTTTTGGTACCTATGACATCGGGGCGGAGTATCCACCAACCTTGTTGATGACTAATCCCTACAGAGAAACCTGACCGGCCATCTTTAATGGGATCTCTTCTCCTAACCACGTTTTTTTTTTCCATCTATAAGACTAGAATCTGAAACCTTGCTTAAGGGAACCAAGTCCAGTATCACTTGGACCAATGACTTATTAGTTTTCTCTATGGTTTGGATGGGTGAAAATTAAAGGGGAGGAGAATTAAATTTGTGGGACCCACTACAAAAATAATTCCCCCCTCATAAGCCATGAAATGGAGAAGAAACAGTCTCTATTTTTTAAGTTTTTCTTGAGTTATAAATATTTGAAAAAAAAATTATAACATAAAAAATGCAAGGAAAAAAACTAATATAATAAAAAGTTCATATATTATTAAGGTAAATTTAATTTATTAATTAATATAAAAATAAAAATGTTTATTTATTTATTTACGCTCTCTTTTTCACTCATCCAAATAAGCAGAGACAAATTCCCCTACCTCTTTCCTTCCTATTTCTATTTAATCAAACAAAACATTGTTTCCACTATATTTCTCTTATATTTCTATCCTTATTTCTTTCCTCTCTATTTAACTCCTAATCAAACAAAGCATAAAGCTCCCCCATGGCTCCATCCCTCTCTAATGAAAACCCCCTTATGGAAGCTATGGGACAAACACAAAAGAGATTCCATATATACACTTCTATGTCAATTGACAGATCAAGAGGTAGCATAATATCTTTAAACCACATAATTGCATTTTACATAAAGTTTTTCCCTTCTTACTCTAGCCAAATCCAAAAAATATATATAAAAACTGCTCCAAATTAAGACCTGAGATTCAGCAAAGCTTCTAATTATTCCGTTTCTGATTAAACTAAAAATTGAGTAATGTAAAAATATCGGGGCAACTGTTTCCAAGCTAACACAAATATCAGGATATAGATGTTTTATTTTCACTGGTTTACCTTCTATATAACTGTTATTTTCCATTGTTCTTAATAATGACTTTGGGAAGTGAATTTTAAGATGCAAATAAATATGAGCTATTATATAACAGAGAAAACAAAGAAGTAACACAAACATCATGAACAACTTCGCTTCATAACTGGAGGAAAAGAGAATTGAGGTGCACCACATAAACTAAATACAATGTACTAGACTAATGCATAAATTGCCTTGCCTTAACAAAGGAACAAAGAAAACTAAACAAATGAACCATGCTTCCAGCAAACACGGCCATTACAACCAGAGAGTAAATTGTATCTAGGAAGTTTATATTCTTAAACTGAAGGGCACAGGTCCTTACTGATGCAATATCCTCCCTCATGTGCCGGAGTTTTACATTGAATATGCTTAACCATTCATCCATATCTTCCACACAACTGGTTGCAGCATCAAGCCCTTGCAACACCTACAAGGCACAAAGTAGTATGAACCACTCTATGAGAACAACCTAATTTATTATAAATAAATAAAAAGAAAAATGGAGATTTGTGAAATTGATTTGCATTATAATCGCAACTCTATCACTCAAATGGATGAAATGACAATAATGAGATACTGTTACAACTCAGCACAATTTATAGTTTCAAGATGTTTAAATAATTAACTCATAGCTTAGACAACACAAAATCCTAGTTCACTCTATCATTTAAAACATACAAAGGTAGAAAATTAAGCTTCCATAAAACATGCGAACCAAGGGGCCTGTTTACAAGAACATATAGCAAACAAGAAGGCAATACCCAACAAAGAAAGATCTTAGAATTGGGGTTCAAGACCTAACTCAACCTCACAAAACCAGCTTGTAAAGTGAGAATAGACCAAGCTTTATGAACTCTATTTAAACCACATCTCTTGTCAATTTGGGACTAAACAGCCACCCCCCTAGGTTGCAATTCAGGCAATCCAAAGAGGCCCCAATTAAGACGGGCAATGGATGATTGCAACTAAGGTGGCTTTCCAACACACACCCTCATGCCTAGGTCTATGGGCCTGAAGCATGACAATGCAGGTGGCCCAACAATGGATCCAGAAAAAGCTCAAATAATATCCTAAATTTTGGGTTCAAGGCCTAACTCAACCTCACAAACCAACTTGTAAGGTGAGGATTGCACAAGCTTTAGAAACTCTATTTAAGCCATATCTCTAGTCTACGTGGGACTAAATGCACCTCCTCAAGGTTACACTTAAGGCAACCTAAAGAGGCTGCAATTAAGGCAGAGCAGGGGAAACCAAAACTTCCAACAAAAGGTCATCAACTCAGAGAATGGTAATACCTCATCCATCAAAGGTTCACTTTCTAAAAGAGCATGCACATTTGGCTGTGGCATATTATAAATATTAAAAATAGAGCACTAACTATATGAGATGGATTTCTAAAATTTCATTGATTAGGAATTTATTTCAGACATGCTTATACGTAGAAAAATTTAGAGTCCAGATGTAGTCATGTTTGCGTAACAAAATCATGAACATAAAAGTGAATGCTCAAACTTTACATGCGTGTCACAATCCAAAAGAGCAGTTTTACGTGCAATAAATTTCTTGGTAATGACCGGTTGCTAAACACATTTTAAGGGTGAAAACTGAAAATTGAAAAGAAAACTAATTACAATTCAATATCCTCCAGGTTAAAGCATACCTCACAAGTAATTAAAAGAATTTTAATCCCCCATGATTGTGCCTTGTGGTCAAAATCAACCACACAAGGCAATTATGGCTCAATGAAGAGTCATGCCTCATAAGTCCTTACAATTTTGACTTCCAATTATAGTCTCTGTTTTTTTTTTAAGTTCTGGAAATGCAAATTTATGTTTGGATTCAGTAACAAATTATATATATGGAGGAAAGAAAATATGATGAGTTTGATATTTTTACTAGTCGAAGAGAAAAGTAGTGAAGAAATAACAATATAGAAACAGAGCATTTCAAAATTCCTTAATTGAAGCTTCATTTTAAACATACATTTTCTTTTCTTTTTTCGTTCAAAACCATTAATGAGTGACATTAAAATTTCAATGCACAGTGCCTTTTTTATAAAGGAAAGACATATCTAAAAAACAACGGAAGATAAAATCAAGATGTCAGTATTAACCCAATGCAGAAAAATTGGCAGAGAAACCATGAGAAACATTCTAACTTAGAAGCACTACAACACAAAGGATCGATCAACTATCAATTATCTCATTGAGAACAGCTAAACTAACACCAGAGAGCTATCCCATCATCATCATTATTCAATATACAACATACAAAAGAACCCTATCACATTCAAAACAAAACAAAAAAATATCTTTCTTTCCATTTTGTACAAAGGACCCACCCAACAAGGTTATATATAGTGCAAAATTAATCCTACACATAGAACAGAAAATGCCAGCACTTTTTTGTTGGATTTGTGATTTGTGTTTCCCTCACAAATCCACTTGCTCTTATATTGGATAAGTATTTGAACGATCTTTCTCTATATAACACTTGGTGAGGAAGAATCCAAAACGTCTATAAGTCTAGAGTCAAAACCATTGGTCTATTGATGTTGTAATTAGATACATAAAGCAAAAAAAAAGCATAAAAAAAAACAGATACGAAAAAAGCATATTTTAGATAAGAATTTTACTTTCTAATAGGGGTGTTCAAAATCAAATCAAATCATTTATAAACTGATAAATTGACCAAAAAAAATAAAAAAATCAAAACAAAAATTTTAAAAACTGTATATATTTTGTGGTTTGATTTGATTTTCGAATTTTGTTACTAAAAACCAAATCAAACAAACCAAATCACTGTATTCTAGTATAATAATTTTGTATTATGATAATTTGTAATAAATATTAAATAATTTATTAAATTTTCTCTGCATTATCATCAAGATATATTTTACTTTTATGTGTTAAGAAAAGATGTACTAATAGTGTTTAAAAAATAATGTTAAATATCAAGTAATGCATAAATTACTATTATGTTATAAAAAGAGTAAAAAATATCATTTTATATTAATGTTAAATAAAAGTAAAAATAATAATTTTTAACTAAAATATGTTAAAAAAATTTAACATAAATAAATAAATTCTTTTTTAAAATGATATAATATAATAATTATATAAGTTTAATTAATAGACTATGATAATATATTTAAAAAAATAAAGAACCGTTAAATCAAACCTAACCTCAAAAGATTTTTTTGATTTGATTCAAATTTAGTGTTATATTAAAGTCTAACGGACAAAAATAAAACCCTTGGTAAAAAGACTCAACGTGAAAGAGAGTTGTGAAAAACGAAACCAATCTTGTATGAACCACTTGAGAGACTTATCGTCAACACGAGGGAGGTCTTAAAATCGCAAGCCAGCAAGAGCAAGGGCCTCAAAATCATAAGAGAGCAAATGCAAGTAGGGGCAAGAAATAAATAACATGCATAAAGAAGAGAGAGGGAGAAGTAAGTGTGCGTGAAAGAATTGAAATTCTTTCATTTTTATGATTATTGATTAAAATACCTTGTTAAAATAACTGATATTTAATTTTTCTTTAAATTTTTATCCAAACATTAAATTTAAAATGATAGATATTTAATATTCCATATTGAAAATGAATTACTTAATTAAAAATATTCATCTTAAAAGATAATAGGAATAATTTCATATTTAGTAAGATGTATATTTTCTTTTTAAGTTAGCAAAGTTTTCATTTTATTTTACTCTTTGAAATCATCACCATCAGCAAAATTTCCATTTTTTTTTAATATTAGGGAAACGTTTGATAGAAAAGAAATTTTTTCGTCTAAAATTATGAAATGAGAAAAATTTGTTTGATTGACCACAAAAAATATTTAAATAAATTTCATAATAATTGAAGAATTATGTGTTATTTTTATCAATTAATTATTAATTATATTATCAAGAATAACATAATATTTTAATGTAGTAAGAAAAAGATTAAATTTTAAAAAATAAAATTCCTATTTTTTGCCATGTATTTTCACAGAAAACTCGTTAAAAAATATTTCCAAAAATTTTATTCACTTTAAACGGATATCAAAAGTGAAAAACTAAGATTCCCAAAAAAAAAACTCAAACACCTGGTAGGATAATTCAGAAAGTGATAGTCGATGATTTTTGGCTTATACGTCTGTTTGTTTTTCTGGCATATATCTCAGTCCATGGACAAAAGTTAACTTCTTTTAATATTATTTAACTTAATACTTGATTAACCACATTCGTATTGAAATATTCATTCAAGTGATGGCAATGCATAAAAAAGAATTCAAATCCTGAATTTTCAAAGAGATATAGAGAGAAATCAACAATTTTCGTTATTTTTTATATTCATAATTCCAATTCAATAAGCGAATTTTTTTATTTATTTACTTGATAAAGATTTTTGTAATCCCAATAAGAAAGCAACCCAATAAGAAAGAAAAAAAAAATAGAGACGAGAATTTACGTGGTTCGGTCATATAGACCTACATCCACGGGCATAGTAACAAACAAATTTCACTATGATCAAAATTGAGTACAACTACTTACAATTTAGAAAAACATAACCAAGTAAAGAAAAATAATGAACGAAATAACAAGTAACAAGTAAAGCAAAAGCAAAAAGGCATGTGATTATAGCTGCTGCTGATTTGTTGTTCCTTCTGGATTCGACTTTGTAACCTGATGAATGATCTTCCAGCGTAAAATTGCTCCATTTCTCTAAGCTTAGCTAAAGTACCTGTATACATTTCACACCTAAATTGGCTGACCTGATCTTTGTACTTGTGCACAGCTAAACTCATAATTTAATAATTCAATTTACAAATTAACTCTTGCAATACAAATTGTGACAACACATTATTCCTCAAATCATTAGCAAATGGAAGTTTTAATAAAGAGTCTAACAGGTTTTTAGGTTTATTAAAATTATTTTCATCTAAAAATTTACCAAAATTATAATACAGAGTTAAAATTCATCTTCACATTCAAGTAGAAGTAATATTTTTAAATTTCAAAACAGTACAAAATTACTTACAAGAATTGTTCAAAAGAACAATAAGAATAACTTAAAATTTAATACATTACCCAAAAATTACTAAAAAAACCACAAACTATTACCAATTACATTATCATAGAAGTCGCCCAAAAATATAATTTCTACAATAATAATTAAAAACCAATAACTTATCAACATGATTAGAATCAAAGTATCAACAATTCAGCATGGTCATTTTAACATTATCAGCATTCTAGTCAGAGGTCGTAAATATTTCACTATCGAACATTTTTAAGGATTTTTTAGGAAATAATCGAAGGTATACCAAAAATTTCAAAACACGCTGCAATTCTAGTAAAAAGACAGCTATCATGATAAACAAAATAATATCTATATATTTCAGTACAAGTATTAAACTAATTTGATCCTTCAAATAAAAATTATATTCCTAGGAAATATCACCATTAATGTCAATTCAAACTTTTACATGCCTTTGACTAATGAGGTCTGGAGCAAACACCTAGGATCAAGAATCCTAAAATCTGCTTCTACTTTTCACTGTCCTCAATGTACTGTTCTGAACTGACAAATGATATCCAATTTTAAGAGGATATATTTAAAGATCATTATAAAAGAGCAGCATAGTTCTTCAGACCACCAAAGTTGCAGATAACAAAAATTGACCTGACAAAGACTGTCTAATATTCTCTCTCCAATATAGTAGTCCATTGAGAAGTCAAATAACAACGTCTTATAGCCACAATTCATGACACAGAGAATCAATTGAGAAGTAAATAAGTAACTAAACACTTATAAATCCAACATCACCAAATCATACGGGGCCAATCCTATAAAGAACCAGTTATCCTCGTACATTTCCCAAAAAGAAACATCAAGTCAAGTCTAACTCTGACAGAACCCTACACTGTCAAAAACAATAAATCCAAAACCCACAATAAGGAAAGCCAGTCCATAATGAACATGAGATAATCAAGGGTAATAAAAACCAGAACCTAAATAGTACTCTCCCACCGCTGCAGAACAAACAGGCACACAATTCAATCCATATTCCCTGTGATCAAATCCAGAAAATGAAACATCTAAGACATTAAGTTTATCTGTAGCCAGATTCTAATCCACGGTTTCAAAAGAAAGGCATAATAATTTATTGATTCAATCTTCAATCAGCAACATCAGGAAATAAAACTCATCTGGAATCTAGCATACGAATAAATGAAAGTAGATGATTAAATCGAGTGGTATAACTAGCAATAAGATAGCCACTGCTTCAAGCCTTCAACAGCCATCCCACATCACGAGACCCAAGACGAAACAACGGAGAAGTAATTTAAGAAATGCTCTCATACTAGACCATCGAAAAGTAGAAGCAAAAGAACAATCCAAGAATTCTAAATTCAGGGTAGAGATCACCAAATCATTTAAATAAGATAGCCACTGCGCTTTCACAACCAACCACACTTCCTGATTTCCGCTACTTGACTTCCCTGTGAGACCCAAAGCAGAAATCATGGAGAAGAAATCAAGAAAAGCGCATACACTAAAAGCAAAATGAAGACATATCTGAGAGGTTGGAATCCAGAGTAGACATCACCAAATCATGCTGAGGCTCAACGCTTAGCAGAACGCAACACAAAACTTCTACTCTACATTGCAACAGTTTTAAAACTCAATCCATATGCCTCATGATCAAATTCAGAAACTAACAATAATGAATATCCCATTGAAGAAAAACCAAATTCATCTAGACTTGCTAGCCATTCTAATTTGCTGCTGCTTGCAGAACGGATGGCAACTTGACACACCAAAATCTTGTGAACATACTTCAGCACATGGTAAAATCAAATGCCATTCTCAAAGATCCCGTCTTCAATTTGGCTACACCTGGGGGGAAAATCATTTTTCCAAACTACAGAACACAGGTTACCTAGATAAATAGTCATCAACTAAGAAACTAGATAGATCAAGCTCATGAAAGAAATCCTGGATCTCTTGCAGATATCATCTGGTAAAACCAAAGGACATAAAAATCATTTTCAGACTCAACGCATGGAAACACAAGACAAACCAGCAACCCTCATCTAAGAAACAAGAAAACAAACTCATGTGAGATGATATATCAAATGTTCCTCAATTCTTGCTGATATAATTGGGTAGGTCAGTTCCAGGAAACTTGGTGTTCATCTATGAAGAAATTAACGCTACCCATATTCCTCCTGTAGAAGAAACAAAGTAATATACAAATTCTCTTGGCTCCCTATTACTCTCTCTTTATGGTTCCTGTTAGAAACAACAATTAAGAAAACAAAGATAACGTAAGGATAATAAAACCTAAGGCTTCACAGTGAGTACGTCAATAATCTCCACTGCTTCCACATCCTACCAACATCCATTGTCAATCTTCCCTGTAAGGCCCCAATTGGAAATGAAGGAGAATAAAATTGAAAAACTAATGGCTCATAACTATAAACAAAGAATGATAGAAACAAAAAGAAAATCCAAGAATTCAAAAACAGTGAGAAACATCACCAAATTACGCATGAGGCTCGATGAGATGAAGGGCACTACACAAAATTATTCAAAACACTATGCTGCAGAGAAAACAGGCTCACAATTCAATTCAATGTTTCGTGATCAAATCCAGAGAAATAAATAATACAGAAAGAAGAAACTCATCAATGACATTAATTCATCCAGAGCTGTTATCTGTTCTAATTTTATGATTTATTCTTCAACAATCGGCAACAGAAATCTCATATCAGGACTTGGCATGCTGCATAAGAATGAACACAAACAGTTAAACACCTAGAAATATCTTTCATATTAAAAATTGGTAAAAAAAAATTGTGAAATCAGAGTTCTCCAAACCCAAATGAAACAAACAAATTGTCCGCAAAAACTCCAGTGCCTCCCAATACTTATAGTTCCTGTTAGGATCTCACACAATAACAGACACTACCAGGTGACCGTACACCAATAAATGCAGAACAAACACATAAGAAAATAATTAATGTGAGGGTAATAAAACCTAAGGCTTCACAGGAAGTCCATCAGTAATCTCCGGCCACTGCCTTCCACAGCCTGCTGAACATCGTCGCAGAGTTCTCCAAAAACCCAAATGAAGCAAACAAATTGTCCACAAAAACTCCAGTGCCTCCCAATACTCTTATAGTGCCTGTTAGAATCACACACAATAACTCTGACACTACCAGGTTACCGTACACCATCAAACGCAGAGCAAACACATAAGAAAATAACGAATGTGAGGGTAATAAAACCTAAGACTGTACAGGAAGTCCCTCAATAATTTCCAGCCACTGCCTTCCACAGCCTGCTGAACAAATCCATTTGCTTATCTGCCCAGTAAGACCCAAGGGGAAGTCATGGAGAATAAAATCTAAAATCCTAAATGCTCATAATAAACATCAAAAGATAAAAACGAAAAGAAAATATAAGAATTCAAAAACCCAGAGAGGCATCGCCAAATCATGCACGGGGCTCAATGCAACGCAAGACCTTACACAAAACAATTCCAAACATTACACTGCAGAAAACAAAGGTTCACAATTCAATCCTTATGTTTCGTGATCAAGTCCAGATGAAAAAGATAATACAAAGGAAACTCATCAAAGAAATTAATTCATCCATAGCTGTTGGCCGTTTTAATTTGCTGTATCAAGAACACAGAATTCTATTATGATTTAATCATCAATCCAACACAGAAATCTCATATGAAGACGCAGCTTGCTGCAAACAAATAAACTCAAACTGTTTTAACACTTAGATATATCTTAGTAAAAAAATTATCTAGAAAATGATGAAAGAGTCACAGAGTTCTCCAAACCCAAATGCAACAAACAAACTCTCCACAAAAACTTCAGTGCCTCCAATACTCTTATTGTTCCTGTTAGAAAAATAAACAATAACTCTGACACTACCCATTACTTTAATCTGTCAAATTCGACCAACATGATAGCATATAGCCAGTCCAGAACAAACACAAGAGAATAAAATTATGGAGAAATAAAACCTCAGACTTCACAGGAAGTCCACCCAATAGTCTCCCACCACTGCTTCCCCAGCCGACTAAACATCCATTGCCTGTCTTCCCCTGTAAGGCCCAAGTGGAAGTCACGGAGAATAAAATTGAAAAAACTATAAACAATAAAAAAGCAATCAAGGATAGAAACAAAATAAGACCAAGAATTCAAAAACCCAAAGAGACAACACGCCAGATCATATGCACGAGCCTTGGTGCAATGCAGGAAGTTACACAAAACAATTCCAAACACTACAATGCAGAAAAAACAGGATCACAATTCAATCCATATATTTCGTGATCAAGTCCATAGAAATAAAATAAATCACATGAAATAAATTAATATCCAGAGCTGTCGGCCATTATAATTCGCTGTATCAAGAATCACAATATCTTTCATGATTTAATCTTCAATCCAAAACAGAAATCTTAAATGCAAATTCAGCGTGCTGCAAACAAAATAAGCACAAGTAGTTCAACACCTAGATATATCTTTTCTTTCGTATAAAAATTATCAAGAAAATGATGAAAGAAGATTTGCATAGTTCTTCAAACCCAAATGCAGATTCTCGAAACCAAAGTGAAAGCCAACCAAACCCGTCCCTTATTGCTCCTGTTGAGAAGATAAATATAAACAAAATTTCTTATCTTCCTTTGAGACCCAAGCAGCAATCATGAAGCACTAAATTGTGAAATGCCCATAATGAAACAAAGAAAGATAGAATTGAGGGAGATAATTTCCAAGGACGAAATAACACAGGTAGATTAACCCAAAATCACGGAGATAAAATAAAGCTCTCAGTAATCATTGAAAAGTAGAAATCAAATCCAAGATTCAGAATCCAGAATAGAGATAACCAAATCATGTAATAAGGCAGCCACTGCTTCCACAACCCACCACACATTCATGGATCTTCCCTGAGAGATCGAAGCAAAAATCATGGAGAAGTAAATCAAGAAAAGCTCATACTAGGTAAATGAAAAGTAGAAACAAAAGGAAAAATCAGAGAAATCAGAATCCAGGGAGTAGATGCCACCAAATCAAGCATGAGGCTTAACCCAAACCTACTCAAAACACTACACCACAAGAAAAGAGGTTAAGAACTCAATCCATATGCCCCCATAATCAAATTCAGAACCTAGCAACCAAAGGATCCCCATCAAAGAAAACTTAAATTTATCTACACTTGTTAGCCGTTCTAATCTTCTCTATCAAGAATGAATGCAAAGTTGATACTCCAGCACACTGCAATATGAACATCACCATTTCAAGGTAAAAAATCTCCATGATAAAGTGCAGAATAATATTAATATGATTGGAGAGACACATGAATACCGGTTTCTTCGGATCATTATTCGAAAAGAAAACTTAATTTTACCTAATAATGGGATGGTTGAGCAATCTAGAAAATTAAATACAAGGAAATTATTGTATTCAAAGATAAGTTAAATTAAATAATACAGAAAAAATTATTTTCATGTGAAAGTTGAACACCAAAATTTTTTAAGGATTAATAAACCTCCTAAAAAAAGAAATTGAAGAAGGCTTTGTGGGAAAACATTTTCAAGGCAAGATATGAAGCAATTTTTCCAGGATAGAATCAAATTTCAAAAAAGCAATAATTCTACGAACAAGAAATAAATAATATATGCATAGGTATGTAAACACAACACACACAAACTACTCTTAGAAATTACATGGCAAGTCCTGCAAGAGAAGCTTATTTAGGTTTGATTCAACCTTGTACATGCATTTGTATTTTGATACAAAATACAGAAAACAGGACAAGAGATGTTTTTACTCCATTTCCAAAAAGGAAGGTCTTCAGCAGTAAAAAAGATTTTTTTATCGTAAATCATAAAAGCACTTGAACTGGGATTCACAAAAAATGTTCAATTAACAAGAATATAAGAGATCCACATGAAGAAGGAAATAATCAGTACAAAGAAAGTAAGGAAAATATTCTGGTCCAAGGGAACACTTTTGGGGTCTCAAAACTTTGGTAATTTTAGCCCTGATACAGATAAAAGAAAGGAAATTCAACAATTCCCTATGATGAAAAAATCTAATCCATATAGGAAGTTCGGAAATGGTAGTGATATCAAATCCAGGACATATTTCATCGATTAATCTGTAAAGTTAAATTGTCAAATGTTGACTTAAAATTGTCATCATAAAGGAGTCTAAAAATGAAAAGATAAAACCAAGAATTCTAACTGCAGGTAGTCACCTAAATCATGCAAGAGCTTCAATGTTCCAACACAACATCGTTCCAAACACAAACTGCACAAAAACAAGCTCAAAATTCAATTCAAGTGGGTTGGATGCAGGAAACAAAAAGAAGACAAAACAAGGTTTTGAAATCAAAGAAATTAAAGCAAATAGTCCTGGGCTCTCTGGTAAAATTAAAGGAATAACTATAAGATCCCATCTTCAATTTTGCCACTCCTAAGAAAATCAAAAATTTATTTTCAGAACTACAAAACAAAAAGATCACAAGAAAATCTAGATAGAACAAACTAATCAAAGAAATTAAATCAGATCATCCTGAGCTCTTGCTGACATATTCTGGCAAAATGAAAGCACATTTTCTTTAAGATCCCATCATCAACTTAGCTACACCTAAGAACACCAAAGTGCACAAACCTAGATCAACAAAGCTTCATCTAAGAAGCAAGAAAAAAAAACTAATCTTAAAAAAAAGAAAATCATAAATAATTCCAGGCAACTCAATGTCTCATCCAATTATTTTGTTGCACAACACAATTTAAAATACTAAGCTGCAGAATAACATGATAAAAAGTTCAATACATTTAGCATGATCAATCAAATAAACAAGACAAAATAAACTTATCTGCTAAAAGGAACATTCTTAAGTAGAGTGAACAGCAAAACATTTAAGATCCCCCAAACCATGCTTGTAAAATATAATTCCCATTGCTAGAAAAATTTAGTAGAGTGAACAGCAAAACATTTAAGATCCAACCCAATTGAACACCACACAACATTAAAAAAATTAGATCAAATTAGCTAAATTTTATCACAATAACACTATTGAACCAGTATTTCCATGCTCCTGCAGATTTCAGCCTGGGTAACTGAAGAAATCACTCCTATTGCAAATGGGAGGTCTCGTGCCGCTGTGATGAAGAGGATATTCAATTAGGAGAGGAGATACTATAGACTACTAAAAATTATCAAGAAAACAGTAAAAGGAGTAGTAGAATTTCTCCAAACCAAGACGCCATCAAATCAAAGAGTCAAACACCCAACCGCGCTGTCCCAAACTCCTCCTGTGACATTGTAACAATCCCCAAATGCATAATACATTGATTGTTCCTGTTACAAACCCACCAACACAAGAACTCCCACACTACCAGGTTACCGTACAGCGGCAAACAACTAGATCAAAACCCAATAAACTAGATAGCATAAACGAACAAACAATCAAATGATGAATGTAAGGGTAATAAAACCTAAGGCTTCACACAGAAAGTCTGTTGTCAATAATCTCCCGCCACAGCCTACCACACATCCGTTGCTTATTTTCCCTGTAAGACCCAAGCGGAAGTCACGGAGAATTAAATCGAGAAAAGTAAAAGAAGCATAGAAAAAAAAAAAGACAAATCCAAGAATACTCAAAACCCTAGTAGACACCACCAAATCATGGACGAGGCTTGATGCGAAACTATTCCGAACACTACGCTGGAGAAAAATAAAAAACAGGTTTACAATTCAATCCGTGTGTTTCGTGATCAAGTCCAGGGAAATTAAATAACAGAGGAAACTCAAAGAAGAAATTAGGTTTATCGAGTGTTAGCCGTTTAAATCCACCGTATGAGGCATGGCATCTTTTATGAATTTAATCTTCAATCGGACACGGAGATCTCATCGTGCTGCAAACCAATCAAACGCAAACAGTTCAACTTCATCAACAACTAGATAGATAATTATCCATGATCAAATGAAGTGAATTATATCCTAATTCAAATAATTGATGTAAAAGAAGTCGCTAGACTATCAATTTCTTCAAGATCTTCATTCCGGTAAAAGCATATCAATCGGCAAAAACCCTACACAAACTCGATTAAGATCGGAAGAAGCATAACAATCCACAAACCAAAACCAATACCACAACTCGATTACGGGAGCAGATCGAAAAAATCAACCAGAGGTAACCGAAATGATGAAGAGCAACAGACAAAAGCGTCAGAACTAGAAGAAGAAGAAACCTAAACGATTACGCTAAGCCATATTACCAACCATCTACTATGGTGAGATGAAAAGAACTTGGCCATGGGGATGTTTATATAGAAAGGGTGGGTCAGGATGGACGGCTGAGATTACACAGTAGGTGGAAAATCTAACGGTGATGATGGAATTAAAAAAAGACGTTGACGCGGCTTTTCTAAAGTCGGTGGAAGTTGCTGAATAGGAATCGTTATCTGTTTGTGGACCAACTTTCAATGGACGCTAACAAACACGCTTACAGCTCATCACCTTAATTATGAAGGTTTCCAACATTAGCTAACTCTAGAATTATCGGGGATTCACCCGTTCTGTTAAAAGGAGATATGAGATTTCATATCTGATTTAGACATGAAATTTTATAATTAAAAGTATCACTTTATTTTAAAAATGGATTAATTTTGTGGGAGCAAAAGTACACATGGTCTGATTTTGCCAAAAAAGAATTATTGGAGGCTAGAGAATATCAAACCTATTATTGGTTTTTTGGTATGTTGGTCACTATAATTGTATAGAAACAAGTTTAACCAAATTTCTAGTAGGATGAACTGAGAAATAATGGACAATTCTTTTTCTTGTATTTTAAAAAAAAAATACCTCAATAGAGTTAATAAATTATATAGCTTTGTAATTTCATATAATTTTAATCATTTGATTACTGATGAATAAATTATATATTATAATTTCAAATAATATTTTTTAGAATTGCATAAATTAAAATGTAGAACAAAAATTAATGCCAAATGAAAAATAATGGATTTACATTAAGAAAGTGTGTTATTAGAACTCTTCTATAGACTAAAATAGTGAACTTACTTTTAAAAAAATCACTTGTGTTATGTTCATTTTAACATCAATTTTAGTATCAGCCACAAGTTAAGAGATTGTCTATTTTTTTCTTCAACTTTTCTAATAAGATATAAAATCTCCTCACCAATAAATTGATTTTTAGTTATTTATTTGTTTAGTAGATTAATTTTAAGTTTTACCTTTTAATTTTTTTTGCATGTGTAAGAAAGATGAGCACGACCCTTTGGTCAGAATTTGTTACCACATTTCATACATGTTATAGTCTTACTTCGCTCATGTTACGAACTTTATGCTTGAAGTCGTAAACATTGGATTTTTGTGCTATTGGTGGGGTGCGACAATTTTATAAAGTTTTATTGCGAACACAATTATTTCCTACATGTTATGATGTTACTTCACCCGCGTTATGAATATTATGCCCGAAGGATTTGCATGAAGGAAGGAAACCAAAGATATGGCGATGGTTTAGAAGCAAAAGTTGATTGTGAAGATTGACATGACATTTATTTACTTCTAAATAGCAATGGTAATGGAAACAGTTTCGATAAAGTATATAGTACCCGTCTTCATAACTTAAAAAAAAAAAAAAAAAAACTTCATATCTGAATTCATACTTACGTGGGTAATAACTTCAATACCCGTGTCCTTTTCTTGTTAGGTACCTAAATGTGACACTTTAATTAATTACGAAAAATTGATGATAAAATATTGATTAAAGCTGTTCTTGAGGATAATTATGAACTAAGCCTAACTTATTTTAATTGCAAGGCAACAATGTCCTCCCCAATTAGCACCCTTTTTGTTAGCTGATAGGATGGGTGTTGTTCACCTTAGGTCCATTAAGGATTTTAACCATGAAGACAAAATTGTTTAATCACAGTAATGAGTTAGAGTTTTCAATTTTGAGATTAAAAAGAAAACTAAAAATGACCATTAAAATTGACATCCACCAACAACTTAATCCAAGCCATTTCCTCAAAAACTACCCAACCTTAAAATGGTTCCCTCTCGTCATGTAACTTCTCTATCTCAGGATTTTCAATGGCTTCTTTCTATGCTTTATGTTGTGTTCCACTGGTGTATCAACAATGCATAACCGAACTGACAACGCATCTGTTGCATCAGTGGTTTGAAGTTTTGCTCTGGGCCTAACTATCTCTTTGTGTGTCTCATGTGACCATTTTCCTTGCCATCATTTGCTGCCCCTGGAGTAATTGCTGCATGTCTGACAGGAGATATCTATTCCAACAACTACATATGGCAGCATTTATTTATTTTCACAAAATAAAATGGGCAAAGCAATATCACAATTTATGAAAACGTTGTTGTTATTATAGAAATTTGTGTTGGGAAACAGGTTCAAAGCAAAATCTCTTCTTTGTTTGATTTGCCTTTCTATATCCTTTCCGAAATAACCTAATCAAAGAACTCACAGTAAACAATAAATACTAAATACAAATTATAACCATTCACTGGCTATGAGAGTAAAGGGGGTGAGGTCAGAAAAAGAACACATATACCTGATTCAGATTGGCTAAAGAAACTAATGGAATAAGGAATGAGTTAGATAAATGCAGGTAGGCATTCATTGCTTTCAACAAATTTTACTAAATCAGCTTTGCAAAGGTTTGGCCTTGCGGACATGGCCCATACTATTGACAAGATCCTTGCGAGTACAAACAGGAAACATATTGATGTTTTTGAATGCTTTCAGCCGCCACAGGACATACGGGAAGCTGAGCTGATCCCTAGAAGTGAAGCGAACCACCTCATTAAACCAGACGCACATCAATAGATTAGTTACTGGTGTATGCTTCCTCACAATAACAGAGGCTTCACATAGAGCTGCACAGCACAAGTTTGATCGAACATTTTACAAAACTTTGGTGCAAAGGAGGGTATAGAATCCAATGTAAGTCAAAGTGTGGCAACAGACTCAATGAGAGGATTGGCACGTATTGACAATTTGACATATAGCAAAACCTTAAATGAAATAGAACATCAAATTTTCTTCTATGAAGAAAAGAAGAAAAATGTCAAAATTAATTTTAGCTAATAAAAATCAGTGCATACCTTTTTTTCCACTAAATCTCTTGTCTTCAGGCAAGCCATCTTTTCTGTATTGATTCAGTTGCACTTCAACTTCCTCTGGCTTGGCTTTGTTCTTCTTGACAACAGCCTTAGCCTCATCATAGACACTACTGCGAGCTCCATGTTCTGATATAGCAAGTAATGAATTTGTGCGCCAAAGGAGTGCTTCCAACACACCTAGTGGGTCTCTCCGGAATTGGGACTTGGAGTCTACCCAAATTGAGTATTTTGCTTGAGGAAAAAGGCGATGGCTTAACATCTGAAAGATATCCAAGTGCACACATAGTTTAAAAAGGGAACAAAGGAAAGTTTTATCAGAGGATAGTACACCCCAAAATAAAGAACAAGTAGAGAATAACAGAGCATTCGAGGCATATACAACAATAACAAAAGCCTATCCCACTATGTGAGATCGGCTACATGCACACAACACCCTTCAGCTCGGTTAAAGACCAAATTTTCTGAGATCTATTAAAGGAATATATCTTATTTTATCATTGACAAAAAAGCATATGTCGATGTGCACAATTGATGGAAGTAATGTGGATTAAAAAGAGAGTTAATGAATGACAACAACCATTTTGTACATGCATTTCCGTAGCAGGGTATGAAAAAATAAGAATCTTCAGAGAAGGAATGGGTAGGACAACTGATTTAATACCTATCAAGACATAGCAAATGGCATACAAACACAAGACACCAGGCTTCAAAGACTTAATACCTTGGGAATTTTACCATTCAACCTTTGATCGGCAAAAGGAAGATCCTGAACAACAACAACACGCCATTTTCCAATGAATCCATTTTCCCCAATCCTGCGCTCCACTAATTCCTGTGCTTTTAGGGTGATTTCATCCCAGAATGCTACATAGCAAACCTGCATACCACTAAATAGATTTGACAAATAAGATCAGTGACTTCTAACGTTTATTAATGATAAACTTTTATACTGCTTATATAACCTTCTTAAGCGAAGCCTCAGACATTCCAATGGGTTGATACAGATCATCTCCACCACCAAATGCACAAGTAGATACAACAACTTTGCAACCTTGCATGTAACTTTTATCTTCATCAGATATCTTAAACCCTCCATTCACACTGTAGAACCCACAATGTACCGCCAATGTTTCTTTCACCTGCATGAAGATGAAGAAGCAAAGGGTAGGGTAGAGTATACATATAACAATGGCCAAGCAGTGAAAGCAAGTAGCTAAAAGTGTGAACCAAACCCAGCTCATTACCTCAAAACTTTGATCTCTCTGGTCAAATGTTTGATTTCCAGTAAACAAATTAAACCTCGTGTCCTCTGTACGCAATTGAGACAACGTAACACTCCCTCCTACAAAAGACCTATCACTCTCTGACATGTATAAAACTTCACCAACAGGAACACTAGAAGATTCTTCTTCCACAGGGATATCCAGTTGCTCAAGCTTCTCAGGTGGTAGGAGCTTCAAGCAACCTGATAGGGATTAAAATCACACATCATATTGAACACCCCTATCTTATGAATCTTGAAATGAAAAATTAAAATCATCCCACCGAGAATTGTCCACCCAGCATCCACCCGGACAATTAACAACTTTTAAGTCACAGCTATAGACATTTCAATAACCTTAGACACTACTATTAACAATTAGTGCCACAAGTACAGATTAAAAATTGTATACACATATTCATTTACTCTTAAGTACTTCTGAGAGGCAAAGTTAATCCCCATTAAACATTCCAATAACCTCACGACACTAATAACTACTTCCGAGACATACTTATCCATTAGTATAACAAGCACACAAGACATTTCAAGTTTTTTTTTTTTAATGTATCAGGAGATTTCCAATAACTCACACACCACTGAGCTTGACCCCACCTAGACAGGGATTTCAAGTTTCAACACACTATTAACCACTTGTCAGACATATTTAACCATTATTATACACTCATTTCAATAACAGCATGACAATATTAACCACTTGTGAGACATATTTAATCATTAATGCACTAAGTACTACTATAACTTATACAATCACATTCATTTACTCTTAAACACTCCTAAATGGTACATTAATATCGAAAGAGAGAGGAAAGGGACTTACGTTCTCTGACACCAGCGACAACATGGGTGGTAGGATCGAGGCGATTCAAGTTTGCAGGGGGTTCCTTGCGCGATCTATCAGCTTTATTGTTGCGCGTTTCTGTGTTTGAACTGGGACTTCGGGCAATTCGGGTGGCCTCGAAAACGAGCAAAGCCAGGGCGGGAACAATGATGAGAAGCATCCAGTATTTGAGGAGCAGCTTCCTCACCAATCGTCTGTTCCCGAGTTTCTTCCGCTTCCGCCGCGCGCGGATCCGCATCCGACCCAGCTCGTCGGGTTCGTCGTCCGAGACGGAGATCGACACACTGTTGTTGTTGTTGTTGTGGAACATTGTGGAAGACGGAAATTGAAACAGCAAATGATATGATTTGAGGTTATCACTGTCTGTCCAACTCAGAGATTTAACGACCTAAAAACTGCCTATGATTTGATTTACTTTCATCGTGCTTGTGCGTGTGCCAGCACTGGGTAATCAGCTTTTTATGTATGATGGGTCCTCTTATGCTGCCTTAAATAATGCTCAGTTCGTGTAAAAATAAAAAGATTAAATTAGTTATTTATTTTCTATAGTTTTATGTTTTTTATTTTTTTAGTTTTAATAGTTTGAAAATAGTATTTTTAATTTTTATAATTTATATTTTAATTCTTTTTTAATCCTTAATTTTGAAAGTGATTTTTTTAATTCCTATAATTTTATAATTATTACTTTTTTAATCCTTATAATTTTTAAATTATAGGAATTAAACGATAATTAAAATACAAACTATAAAGACTAAAAAGAATATTTTTAAATTACAAGAACTAAAAGAGAATTAAAATATAAATGATTGGAACTAAAAAGAATATTTTAAAAACTAAAAACATAAAAATTATGAAACTAGGGAATAATTTAATCAAATAAAAATAAAATTTTACTCCGTTAGTATATATAACATCCGATTATCTAATTTATTGAGATTAAGAAAAACTTGTCTGTATTAAGTTTTATTTAATTATTTTATTCCCCAAAGTGATGGTGTAAACAATATATCCTTACTTTTAAATTAGTTACAATTAGGACATATTTTAATTTAAATTACAATAATATTAAATATATCCTTACTTTTTTTTTATTTTACGTATTCACTCACTTTAGCATAATAATATCATTTGTTGAATATCCCTTTGGCTATCATCCAAAATCAGTTTCTCCTTTTGGTATAAAAAGAAAAAAAAATTCTCATTGGTAATATACATTTCAATGTAGAAAGCTTATGGCTGAAATTAATCTAGAGCCTAGGTTTAATTAAATTTGTTATAGAAATCATACTAAGTTTTCTTATTTTACCCTGATCTCAAAGTACTTGAACAAACCCAACAAAAATTAACTGTGCTAAGGAATATTAAGATTTAAGACTAATATCTAAACCTAATACTTGTCCTTGATTCACATTAATCGGAATAAAAATAATATCTTCACTTAAGTAATCAAATCTAAACAGATTCAATTACATGACTTTACATGTGGCTTTAACAAACTCAACCACCTTTTTTGCCAAATATGTCTATATAAATGAGTTTTTTTTAGGTATGATAACTTCTTTGTTTTTTTTTAAGAAAAAAATTAAGTATGATAACTTCATTCATTCTCTACTCTCATACATATTTTGATTTGGTTATTGAAGTATCTACAATACCACTATTGGAGTTGATCACCGTGAACCACCACAAACCATCACACATCTAGCTTGAATCCTCTTTCTCGCGTTTACACATCACAACATAATTCAATGATTACAAATTAAATCAACCATACTAATTTTATTTAACTTTAAAAGAGAGAAAATTAAATAAGTTTTTAAAGACCATGATTCTCCTGCTTAGTATTTTTAATAATAATAATGATGGTGTGTATTCCAAATGAAATTAATCTTAATCCTCTTAAAGGTGTAAAAAAGAGGAAAAATTTCACTGAAATTAATCAATTTAATGTCACTTTTAATTCATTGTATTGTATTTTATTTTATTTTGATACATTAAGTTATTAAATTTTAAAATTTTAATTTTAATTTTTTATGTTTTTGAAAGTTTCATTTTAATACTTTTTAAGTTGATCGAATATTAACTATGGACGGAAAACGAAAAAAAAACATAAAAAAACTTTAAAAAACATAAAAGTTAAAGTAAAACTTTTAGAACTTGATGTGTTGAAATAAAATAACATTAAAATATAATTGGTCAAAAATAACATTAAACAAAAATAATCAAAGTAACAAAAAATGCTCAAATTGATTGCCTTTCCAGTTTCTTATTTGTACGAATCATAAATTGGTTATTTAAAAGTAATGATATATCCTCCTATAAATTATTTTACAAAATTTTCTAATACTTTATAAAAAAATATATTAAATAAAAGGAAAATATATTTAATATCTTGAAAACAAAAAATATATATTTATTTATCATACAAAACAGGTAATAAAAAGATTTGTAGAAGAATGTAGCATGAGGATTTAGAATTATTTGTTATTTGATAGATGAGTAATATTATATCAAATCCTCGTATAAATTTTCCTACTTTTTTTTATAAAAAATACTAAATAAAAAATTAAATACATTTAATATATTAGAAATATAAAACGAATTTAATATTCAATACTACTTAAAGAGTAGAACTATTCTTAAATAGAAAGGAATGGTATAGCCTCCCCTTTACGATGGATAGAGATAGAGTTGGCATAGATAACAGGAATACTGAAGCAGTTAGCATGGGAACCAAAATGCTGCGCATCCAATTTTTTCTTGGTGTTGTTCTTATATCCGTATTGTTCCCCTGCATAGCCCCACACAATAAAGGGTATTACGTGGGAATCTCAACATTGAGATCAAGTCATGTAAAAGAGTTGTTCTTGTAAGAGCATGATGTCTAAGTTTATGTCTATGTTTCACAGCCAATCAGATAGTAAGAAATTTCACGTGTCATTGTTTCAAACATTTCAATATGCCAAATGAAGGTACAAATAGGCACAAGAAATGAAGAGTAAAAGATCACATAATTTAGGTCTTGAAAAGAAACCTGCAATATAGTAAAACATGTGATTTTGGTTGGGGGTAAAAGGGAGAGACAAAGCAAATATTACATACCTACAATTCCCAATTCCATACAGATCAAGGAAACAAGAGATGGGAAAACAGAGAGCAGGATTCTGAATACATACGCCTTGGGATATTTTTCAATTTCTCTTTTACTTTTCCTAACTGGAAGCCTACAACTACAAATGAAAACAATCAATAGTTCCAAATGTAACCCATTTCCAGAGACACCAGGAGGAAAGAAAAGACAGACCATACATGTAACATCCCAACCTCAACGTTTGGAATATTGAGGGGCTTTACGAGCTTTCTTGAGACCAACTTTCTTCCTCTCAACCACTCTGGAATCTCTGGTAAGAAGTCCTTCCTGTCTCAAAGGTGCTCTATGATCTTCGCTCACCTTCAGCAAGGCACGAGCAATGCCAAGAGAGATTGCCTGAGCCTGACCAGACAGGCCACCACCCTCAGCTTTGACAAAAACATCATAATTACTTTCATATCCCAAAGTTATTAAGGGGACCTTAATGTATTGAAGCCACAATGGATTTCCTTGAAGATATTCCTGTACAACATTTAAATAAATCAGACAAAAGAAGATTAAATGGGGACAACACTTATCAACCACAAACACTCTCATATAAGAGAGAGAGAGAGAGAGAGAGAGAGAGAGAGAGAGAGAGAGAGAGCTATGGCGTAAAAATCCATTAAAAAATGAAAGCTCCTAAAAGACAAGTCATGCCTGTAAAGAGGTTGTACTCAGGTTACAAATAACTTGAACGTTATCTGATTCCAATTTAAGCATGTATTAGATCCTCAAAATGACAATGTGAGAAATTTCTTCGTATGATTATAAATAGTGAATAACAAAGACTTCATAATATGAAATACAAATTTCATTTAAAATAAAACAGTACAAGACACACACACACAATACTAATTATTTCATAAAGAAAATTGAAGAACTTATACAAAAATCAAATACCAGCCAGATGTTCAAATTAAACCAAGTTAGAGCCATCAAATCAAATGACACGCCTCAAGGGATGCTTGGTAGAGGTGAAGGAAAAGAAAGATGAGTGAAAATCATCCTATTTCCACATCAACACAACCACGCAAAGCCAAAGTTAATGTGAACAAGGAGACAGAGTTCAGTGAAAGAGAACCCATTCTAGCAAAAAAACAAGTTGTAGTCCCCACCCCCCACCTAACAACAGATCCCACAACGATCACGTAAAAGTCCATCCTTTTTTGTGTTCTTGTTTTTGGCAGTAGAAGTTTGTCATGATTAGTGAAGCAGAAGTTTGCACAGCACATGCAATTTGTGTTTCAGATTGAGAAGTCAAGGAACCAAGTTTACTTTGTTTTCTTCCTAAATAATCAGGAAGAAAATCTTGTTAATGGAAGATATGGGATCCATCAGCAGAATCTGAGCTCTGACTTGGGAGAAAGCATCATTAAGGCCCATGAGGAAGCACATGACACACTCCATGTGGATGTATTCAAAAAGTGCCACGCCTTCACAAGATACTCACCCAGCTCTTCCTAGATACCTTTCAAATTGTTACAATACTGATTCACATTAAGTGACCCTTGAAAGTAGTTAATCAACTCCTCCAACTGAAAACACAAGGTCCATTAGGCTGCTTAAAATGTGCTTCGGCTCCACTATGCTTGCAGTTGTATTAATTCCCTCAGAGACAAAATTGAGGAGCAAAAAGTAAAAATGATGCTTTAGTTACTCTGCCATCCAGAAGCAGCGAAGCACCAGAACCATAGGCTCTGTAGATTGGGCACTCCACAAATCCATATGCTTTCTTGATTGAGGCGATTTTCATGGCACGGAGCAATTTGCCATAATTGTCACTGGTTCAGACCTGGGTTATCCAAAGGGTGAAGAAAGAATAAATTGGAGGTGTCATCCATGGCCGAAAAGAAAGCCATTGATGAGCAATAACAGGTATGGCAGGAAGATAATTTCTATATTCTAACACCATATCACAGACTAGAGAGTTTAAGAATATCAGAAGATTCTGAATCAATTGAATTTCAGTGTTGCACTTCCATACATATATCAGCAGCTCTAACCCTCTAACTCATTAACTCAACACACTACTGATATAGCAACTAACAAAAATAACTAAGACCTTGTTTAGATAAACTTCTCCATAAGCACTTATAAGAAAACAAAATAGGTAAAATAAATTGAGTTTCTCCCGTAAATTAAAATCAACTTAATACACCTTAGTGTTTGGAGAACTTAGATGAGAGAACTTTTATAAAAGTTTAAGTACATTGGCTGATAAAAATACTAACAACTAACATTGGCTGATAAAAAAAAAGTTTAAGTACATAAGCCGATTTAGAACCTTTTTGGATAAATTTCTCCATACGCACTTACAAGATAAGATATTAAGAAGGAAAAATAGAATAAGTTTCTCCTATAAGTTAAAATTAACTTATGCACAAGTTAAAATCAGCTTTTGGAGAAGCTAATACGATAGAACTTCCATAAATTAGCTCATGCATAAGCTAATTTTAATTTATGAGATAAGCTTATTCCATTTTGCTTCTTAATTTCTTTTACTATAAGTACTTGCAGAGAAGTTTATTCCAAGTACACGTTTACTTATGACAGAATATCAATTCATTTTAACCTCTTTATTTGATAAGTTTGTGCAACCAGGACCTAACTTAATAAACTAAACAATTCAAATGTTTTTTTATGGAAGCAAGGTATCCCCACAGTGGGAAGCCATGACACTAACCTCGAGACATAGAAATCACCAAAGTAGGTTTTATCTCTCCCCTCCATACGCATGGTCAAGGAATCAAATTCCTATCAGCATGCTTAAGGAACCTAGTCATCTAGTTGGGTAAACAACTAAATTTAACTAAAACGTAATATACTTCGATGTCATTCTCATTCCGGCAAGTTGAAGAACACAGCTCAAATTTGGGAATAATAATAAAATCAACGAAAACCGAGAAAGTAGGGTGATAGTTTGAAACAAACACAGAAAGAAAGAAAGGGAGGGATGATACCTTAGCGTCGCGGTAATTGATTATGAATTTGCCGGTTCCTTCCTGAAGAACGACGCGAGCGATGGCGCTCTTACGGCGGCCGGTGCCAATGATTGTCTGCGCGGCGAATCCACCTGGGAGCCTCGACTTGACGTACTTCTTCAGGTCCTCAGTTTCCGGTTCGGCGAGTGCGGTGGCGGTGACGACGAGGGAGGAGGGGGTTTTGGGGAAGGGGGAGACGGAGAGAGAGAGGGATTCGGTTCTGGCGAAGGAGAGAGTGCAGGGTCTCTGGGAAATGTGGGAAGAGAAGGAGAGTGAAGAGAGGGAGGTTGTGAGCGCCGATAGAGAAACCGCCATTGTGTTCCTTCCACTGCCTTTGCAAAACAGAAGCTCGACGACACAAGGATGTAGCCAGAACAAGGGGATAACGATTTAAGACGTTTTATTTATTGGATTAATTAATGTTTTTAGTCTCAGAATTTGTCGTATCATAAATTTTTAATTGTGTTAAATTAATTTTTATTTTTTAACTACTTAAATATTTATTTTAAAATTATTAAAAAAATATCAATTTATTATATAAATACAAAAAAAAGTAATTTTTCAAAACTTAAGAATTTGAAAACAATATTTTTAAATTTCAGATATTAAAATAAATATATATCAAAGTCAAGAATTAAAATAATAATTAAATCTTATTTATTTAACCAAAGACTGAAAGAAAAAAAAAATAGAGAAAAATATTTATGGCACACAATATTTTAATTAACTCAAATACATGATTTTTTTTTTCTCTTTTCCTAATAATTACTTTATCTATCATATCAATATTTTTCTTAATGTCTCTCTAGTTGGCAATTAGTGTTGAATGTCAAAAAAAACAAAAATTCTGAAAACATACTTTACATAGAATTTGCTATTTTAAATTTTTTTAACTTAATTTGCCAAAAAAAAACTTTGACTAATCTCTTAAAATATTAAATTTTATTTAAAGGATTATCTTTCCTTTTAATTTTTTAGAATATACATAATAACTTTGAAAACCAAACCTTTATTACATGTTATAATATTATTTATCAATTATGTTACACTATAATAATTTATATTCAATTTATTTTATTGTTATAATATTTCATTCTTCTTCTTGCATTCAAGACATTTTTGAGTTTGTTTGGTTTTGTGATTTTGGAAGAGAATGAAAGTGAAAGGAATTCTTATATTTTATATGTATATTTGTAATAACGATTATTTTTATGAAACTCTTAAAAATGATTAAAATGAAAAATAAAGTTGTACCTAAATATGCACCAGGTATCTTATCTTTATTTTACATTGTGAAGAAAAATAGGTCTTACATTTTTAACTTTATTTGTTAACTTAAAATATAATTTTTTTTTCTTTTACTTTTACTAAATTTTGTTTTCATCATTTATCTTGTAAAAGTATATTTATTTCACGGATTGAAAATTTATTCCTTAAAATGTAATATTTTTATATTTATTATGAGTTTTTAAAATTTGTTCGTAAATATTCTTCATTCACAAGAAAGTGGTAATAACATGATTTACTTTACTTTTATTCCGATGATGATGGATGAAAAAGTTATATCCTCACGAGATTGAATCAATGTCTAAACTTAACAAAAAAGTATTTTTAATAAGGAAAAAAGGTTTACTTATGAAAAAAAAAATACTAAATTGCCTTTTAAAAAAATAACTTAGAAAATCATATGAAAAGAATATAAAACTATTTATTTTATTAAAAATGTGCTTTTCAAAAAAAAAAAACTTAAAGAAACAAGTCATATGAAAAGTTATTTTCTAACTCAATCAAAACTTTTACTCTAACTTTTTGTTTTTTTAATTCTTTTATATTTTAAAATATTCTTAAAAATATTAAAATCTAATCGAATATATTTTCAAATAGTTCCAATAATAACACTTATGGTTATAATATTATTGAGAATGTGATTCCTTATAATCCGATATCATTTTCTGAAACAAATGTTGTTTGAAAAAATTATTTTGGTTATTCATTATTTAATTTTAGATCAATATTATCCTTTTGTCTAACCTTCATCTTCTTTATCCCTACTCCCCCACCAACTTTATTTTTTTCCAATCTTTCCCATACACTAGAGAAAAAAAGAACCGAATAAAACATGAATCTATAGAAGAAGAAAAAATGAAAAACAAGGAGGCTTTTGCCACTGATTTATTATTGTTGTTTTTAACTTGAAGAGATTTTGGTACAATTGTTATTTAAAATTGTTGATTGATTTCTGATTTGATTTTTGGTGTGGAAAGGAGGCTTAGATATTTTGGATAGGCTTTGGAGAGACGACTTGAGAGCATGAAAGATTGAGATTTATAATTGAGATTCTTTTGTTTAAATAACTTAATTTAACACTTGTTTAATCAGTGCTCAATCATATGAATTATCTATGTAGAAATCATAACAAGCTGACCTATAATCTAAAATTCAAATACATGTTAAAAATTTTCAATCATTATTGATACAACTTAATAGAATCTCTGCCTAATTCTCAACTATGATAAAAAGTCATCATTGATCATATGCAATTGCTCCTCCCCACTTTTTCACGCGGCTCTCTGCTTCTTCAGCCTGTGAAATCCATCGGCAACAAATTAAATTTGAACTAAAAACAGGTTACTTATTTGTAAATTGTAAAAAAGAAAATTGGTAATTCCCATCACCCTAACTCTAAATTAAAATATGTTGAAATGCAAGTGTGACAAGACATCATATAAATAAATAAAATACTCATAAATATAAATATTAAGGTTTTGCTAATGTTCCATTCATATAAATCTAGTTAATGTTTGCTTCCCTCGGACCCACAACCGAAACATTTACTTTTGGATCTTCCTTAAAGCAGAATTAAATAAAATAGAAAGAAAACAATAAATGTGGAAAGTACCAACCTCTTTTTTCCAGTTGCGTATTGAAGTGACGATTATAAGGATTGTAGTCTGCAAAACTATGCCAGCAATCATCCCTGACCAAATACCCTGAATTACACAGGCATAAAGAGTAAGAATAAAAAGTACAATAATAAATTGCAAACTTATCGTCACTAACAAACAATTAAGTTTGATAATGCTATTGATTATGAATCCCTTCTAATATATTGTTGTACTTTATTTCAAATCTGTTGGTATATAATTTCAAGAGAAGGTAGTGATGGTACATCACCTCTGCTCCAAGACCAAGTGGAAATCCCAATATTATCCCTGCCGGTAATCCAATAACATAGTAGCACACAATGTTGATGCATGCTACTAGAGATTGCCAGCCAGCCCCAACAGCAACACCTAAAACCAGAGACCACAATGGCATAAAATAGAAAGAAAAAAAAAGAGAATTTAAATGTAATTCTTAACATATTTTTATTCTTGTTTTATAATTAAAATTGAAGTTTCAACTAATTAATCTATGTAATAAAAGTTTGTATTAAAGATCCACATAGGTTATTGAGACGAAATTCTAATTCTAGTCAGAAACAAGACAAACTTAATTGCAGTTCTATAAGTATGGTTAGTATTGTTCCTCAATCATAACTCAAGTTTTCTTTAGATAATCTACATTAACATTCAATGAAATTTTTTATTATGCAAATTAATTAGATGAAACGTCAATTCTAATATAAGAATAATATCAATAACATATACAAATCCACAATTTTCTTTTTTTCTTTCACCATCAAATCAATCTTATAACTTTTATATATACAATCACCTATAAAATTGCATGTAAGTTTTCTCCTTAAAAACAACACTAAGAGTGCTTAAAAAATTGCATTTAACTTATAAAAAACAATACAATCCTCGATTGGATAATGTACTTTGCTTGTGTTCATAGTTTGTGGAACTAACCTGATAGGACTGGTTGAAGGCTGTTTAGAAGCACTGTGACACCGAGCAAAGCAGCAAGCCTAGTTGTTTCATTGGCAACAGGAACGCTGGTGGTAAACAAGTAGGGAAAGTAATCCTTGGTTGATAGCACTCCGATCATGGCAACAACACCTATGAACACTGATGTGATGGAAACCACCCACACTGAAAACTTTGCAGCCTTGAAATCACCAGCCCCCAGCTCATTTGATACTCTCACACTGTCCATAAATTAACATAGTATTTGGTTTAATTACTCTTGAGTATATTTGAGATGAAGTTTTAAAAATATGTGTATTCTCATACCTTTTCATTCTATTTTAATTGAAATATTTTTTTTTAACTTATTTTGTTTTTATAGTTTCATAATTTTTATTTTTTTATCCTTATAGTTTGAAAATAATTTTTTAGTTATTATAGTTTATATTTTAATTCTTTTTTAGTCCCTATAATTTTAAAATTAATTCTTATAATTTGTATTTTAATTTTGTTTTACTCTCTATAGTTTGAAAGTGGTCTTTTTAATCCTTATTATTTATATTTTAATTTTATTTTAGTCCTTAACATCAAAATATGAGTAATATTATCAATTACAATTAACTAAAAAAATATTAACAAGTAATTTGTAACTAATTTATCGTAAGATAATTTGTAATAAAAAAATATTAATTTGTAATTAATTATTTTTATATTTTTTTTGTAGTAAGGATTGAAAGGTAATTAAAATACAAATTATATGAACTAAAAATATCACTTTCAAATTAAAAGGACTAAAAGAGAATAAAAATACAATCTATAAGGATTAAAAAGAACATTTTTAAATTACATAGACTAAAAGAGAATTAAAATGTAAACAATAAAAAATAAAAACATTATTTTCAAACTAGGAATTAAAAAAGTAAGAATTAGAAACCAAATGAATAATTTAATCCTTTTTTTTTTCTTCTCAATTTACTTTCTCATCTTTTTCTTTCCTTTAAACCGAAGGGCGTGTAAAAGTATCATTACTACTACTTGGAAATATTCCATTAGTCACCCCTATATAATGTCCCCACATGATTAGTGAGAAATTATGTCCCAATGTGATTCATGGAAAATCAATCCAAATTTCAAAATCAACTATTCATTAGCTTATAGGAACATAGGGGTTTTCTATATATGTAGTGACTAGAACTGTATTGTGAAAAGGAACAGACAGAAAGATGGTCACCTTATAGCAGCATTGAACCCAATTGCAATCATGGCATCCCAACCGTTTATGTTCATACTGCAAACATGGAAACAAGTATTAGTAATCGATTTTGATCTTAGATTTTGTTATGTTCACTCAATATAGTGGCACTTGGAATGATATGTTGGCATTGACTAAGCAAAGCATTGCAATTCACTAGCTCGGTTATGAAATTGCAACTTGCAAGCACAGCAAAACTGTAGATGAGTGACATGCCCATAAGCCCAAACTAGAAAGTGAATATCACCTTCTCATGGCCCACTAAATTAAAAGTTAGTCCTTGATTTAACAAAATTTAAAAAAAAAAACTGAAATTATAATGTTCCATTTAAATTCCTAATTTTAACCAGCATTTTGGCCCCTAATTTTTGTTTAAGTTGCTTAATTTAATCATCATTTTGATTATTAAAAAAGTCTCTGATATTAGACTTAATCGTTTGGTACATGTAACTTTAGACTAAGTGACATATAATAGTTTGAGACTTTTTTTAGTTTGGTTAATTTTGAAGACTACAGTAACAACAAATCACAATATCAAAAATTAAATTTATCATTTATTCTATATTTTTGCTATATGAAATTATTAAATTTATCATTTATTCTATATTTTTGCTATATGAAATTATGAATGTTTGTCATTTTCTTCATTTGTTTTAGTCCTTGTTTATTTTTTAATCTTTATATTGAATAAAAAAAACGATGCATTTTTAATCTCTGATCAAGGACTCAAAACACAACATTTTTGTAATCTTTGAAGACTAAAAACAAATAAAATTTAAATAGGAACTAACTAAAGGGTAAAAAAAACTTTTAGTCTATTATATTTTCAAGTTTCAACTTCTCCACACAAAGTGAATTTGGAGGGACTGAAGAGGGAGGGTAGAGAAATTTTTACCAGATAGATATGGCATCAACTGGTACTAGAGGATTTTTCAAACGCCCTGTTATCACCACCAGTATCATCAAATACCAAAACTCCAAGCTGCAAGAGTTCACATTTAACACCATATTTAATTTCAGCAAATATAAATATATATAATCAAGTCCAATGCAAAATGAAGTTAGCTAGAGAAAAATACCATAACATAACAGCTGAAGCCAGAGAAAGCTTTACAAAACCAAACAAGTCCGAAAATGCTAGCCATGTAAACCCATTCCAAGCTCCATCTGACTTAGTGATGAAAATGTACAACAATTGTGCAATCACAATGACCCACCATGATGTGTTGAGAGTAATTGCCGCTCCAATTAGGCCCCATCCAAGCTTAAATATAAGAAACCAACTAAAAAATGTGTGCAGCACCAAAACAACTACTGATATCCATAACATCACCAGCACTTTCCTCTGTGCCTGTAGGAACTTAACCATTGGAAAGTTTATAGCGTATGCAAACAACTGAGGTATCATCCACAGAGCAAATTTCCCTACAAAAATAAAGTACAAGTAAATAAATACAATGTGCTCATAATAATAATAATTATAATTATGATAAAAAGAAATTTTAATGTGTAAACATTTCAATAAATTATGGTGAATCTCTCCTCTAAACCACCAAAGTAAATCATTTAATGAGATGTAGTATTTATTAAATTTGTGGTTTTCAATAAATTTCAACTAATTGATATTAATAAGAAAAGAAAATGTGGCTAATATTTTTCTAACTTACCATATATGATTTTTATAATTATTTTTTGTTATCTACTTTTTTTTATTACATAGGATAATGTAAAACTCTTAAAAGTTCATTAAAAACTAAAATAATCACATTATCTATTGATGTATAAAAAAATCCACTTCATCTATTAATTAGAAGTAAATCATAGTAAGTAACTATAACTGTTTTCAGCCAATCACAAGGGAAATTAATTATTATTATTCTATCTTTAAAAAAATAATTAAGAAGAAAATAATTAAGGCTTATATTAAGGCTTACATTATGTTTGGATAACTTTTTTTATAATTAAGGCTTACATTATGTTTGGATAGACAAGGGCCGATGGATGGATGGAGGGAATTAAGTACTGACAACTCAGCAGAAATAATTAAGGCTTACATTATGTTTGGATAACTTTTTTTATAAGTATTTATGTAAGAAGAAAATAAGAAACTAAAATAAATTTCAACTTTTTAAAAATGAATTAAAGATAAATCATATATATGTCAGGTGCATTTATAATTTTTTAAGGAAAATAAAATATAATAGTAATTAATATTATTTATTTATTTTATCATTTCTGTTTTTACTACACTTATTTTATATTTAAAGTAATAAGTTGTTATTGTTATCAATAACTTACTCTATATTCTTGAAGGTGGTGAGAACACAACTCTCAATCATTGGTTCAAACCAAAGCGAGGTGAGTAAAATGCAACATCAACGCAACATTATTCAACCAAAACATCAAGGTTTTGGTGTAGGCATCTGTATTAGAGACGATCGAGACATATTCTTGATTGTAAAAACAGCTTTGGTTTAAAAAATTTCTTAGATAAATATAAAGATTGTCTAAAGTTTTTTCCAAACTCAGAAGAGAATTTTGTAAATTAAAGCGACAAACCAATCATGTTACTCATCATCTGCCAGGAGCATCATGGTTCATGCTAACAACCATGCTTTTATTTTTTTTATTTATCAAATTCCTTCATGTACTGTTTCTATCATTATGAATGAAATTAGCTAAGATTTCGATTTAATTAAAGAAAAAAGTAACTTACTCTATTTAAAAACCCCTTCATTGACAATAACTTACTCTCCCCAATATTTAAGTAGTTTTGAATTAAAATTATCCTACGCTATATGAAAAAGTCTCATTCTCATGTAGTAGGATTAGTACATACATGCATTTATCGTTCTACTTGTAATAACAAATTAATTTTTCTTGTATACGACGCACTGTTGAAATTTAGGGGGAAATAATTGCCAAGGCCCAAGAGGACTGTGGGCCACATAAAATGATGTATTGGGATTTGAATGCTGTACTCTCATGTGTATCCTGCACTTTCATTTTTATTTGAAAATGTTAAACTATTTTTTTTACTATTGCAATGTTTATTCTTAAAGTTATTTTTTATTATTATGGGATACGTATTTTAAAAATCAAAATTATTTTTTTATTGTTATGAAATATTTATTTTGGAAGTTATCTTTTTTACTGATGTGGAATGTTTATCTCGAAAGTTAATTTTTACTGTTATAAAACATTTATTCTGGAATGTTTATTTCATAAGAGAAAGTTATTTTTTATTGTTATATAACATTTATTTCGGAAGCTATTTTTTTTACTAGTACAGAACGTCAATTTCAAAAGTTATTTTTGCTGTTATGAAACACTTATTCTGAAAACTAATTTTTATTATTATGAAACCCCATTCCACATGATATAATATGAAAAGAGAAATTTAGGATTTTTAAAAAATTGGGAGATGCAAGATTCAAATCCTCAATATATTTGAGTTCAATTTTCATGAATAAAGAAAATTAAATAATTGTTATTTTCTCGATCCTATTATAATTATGATGTAAAAAAAAATTGTCTTAAAATAACTCTCATTTTAACTTTTTTAATATAATATTATATTTTCCACTCAGATTTCTTATATATTAATGATGAGTAATAAAATTTATAAATAAAATAATAATAATATAAGGTTAATTTTATAAAATTATCATTCTCATCTATTATTGTTTTGTCTGAGTAAAATAATTTAACACGTTTATTAATGTGGAAGGAGGGAGTAGTATTTTTGTCTCCTAAAGTAATAAGTTTAGAATGATATGAAGTGATGCATAGAACTGACCAGCAGCATCTGAGATCTCAGCCGTCTGTCCAAAGAGCCTCAAGATGGGAGGTGACCAAATATAAAGAGGTAACAAAATAAGGGCAGTGACGAACAAGATGACCCATGATCTCTGCATGTACACACCCAACATCGTGCTCTGTCCCGCACCATATGCTTGCCCACACAGAGTCTCCAAGGCACTCCCCATTCCCAACTGATCTCAACAAAAACATAATTAATTAATTACAAAATAAACCATCAATTTCACATCTTAATTAACTCATCCAAATGATTTTTTTTTCATTTTTCTGTATAAATATTGAAATAAAAAACAAACTCAGAATAGTTTTTATACTTATGAATAAAAAATAGTATTTTCTTAAACATTAGTAAGTCCGAAGATAATGTTAGTAAAAGAGAAATGTTATAGTTAAAATAACTCATACAATAAATTATATATACCATGAAAAGAAAAGGCAAAAGAGAAAAGAGAGAAAAATATTAGATGTAATAAATAAATGAAATATTATGTAAATTGTTGTATAAATAGCACTAAGTCTTAATAAATAAAAATAGCTAATTGTTATTAATATACAGGCAACGAAAAGTCGAAAACTAAAGAAATAAATATCAATACTCAACTGTGTTTTCCGGCAATTTTTTACTTTTCTTAATTTAAACCAATTTTATGAAGAAGAAAACTAAATAAGTAAATATCAATACTCAACTTTATTTTCTGACAAGTTTTAACTTTTCTAAATATATAATTAGACCAGTTTTACGAAGATATTTGGTACAAGTAAAATTCAGCATTGCTGATAATTAATACACACACATACATATATATATATATATATATATATATATATCAATGCATGAACTTAACATCTATATGCTATGGACATGAATGAACACATAACTCAACAACACAACAACATCTAATCGATAGTTTAAGCTATTAAATAAAAAAGTGAATGATTTTATGTTGATTTCTCAAAAACCTCTGCCTCTTTTGCTAATAAATGTAGAGTAAATACTCTATGCATGGATAATATACAAAGTTTTTACAATATCATTCAATTACAAATGCATGATAAGTAACATACGGCTATTGAATTATACAATGACTATCTTAGTAGTCACGGCAACGATGATTTCTCATTGATTAACCCTTTATACCGACCATGCATAAAAATTAAACTGATGAATTGAATCAAAGCATCAAATTTCTTCATGACATGATTTCAAACACAATTGAGTTTAGGAAAACAAAGTTTGAGTACCATGACTCCAAAGGCGAGGCCAGCAACAACAGAATTTTCAACAGAAACTGCTGCAAGTTCAAGGTCACCAACTAGGCCAGCAAATGTTTGAGTGAGTGCACCAAGTGAGTACTGACATATAGAGGTGAGGATAGCAGGGCCTGCTATTTTCCATAGCTTCTTCGACTCAAACCCGAATTTCTTAACAACAGAGTTCAGTGTCTTCTTCTCCTCAACATAAGTAGTAGAGTTGTCAATGTTTTCTAGTAAGGGAGAATCCATTGGCTTGGTTAGTAGGTTACTTGGCACTGAATCGGACACCTACTTGTGCTACTGCTACTAATATCAATTTCAAATACCCTTTTTTAAGAAATGAGAATTTGAAGTGGTCTTTGAATATCAGACAAAGATTGATTTAGCTTATTATATACTACACTGTGTTGGAAATGAGAAATGGGGTATGAATATGGGAATGGTGAGTGAGAGTGAGGAAGAGGTCGAAGCACGAGTTGCAATTAATGTATGAAAGAAAGATGGTTGGTATGGTAGGTAAAGGACGTAGGTATAGAAAAATAGTTAACATATATACTCACTTTTTTTTTTTATTTCATTTCACATCTTTTTTTCCTTTTTCTTTCTTAAATTTTTTATTATATCATAATTTAATGATTATACACTTTTAATATAAAATGTCAACTAATAATATAATTTTTAAGAAAATTGTTGTAAAAAAAAAATATTATACATGTGATTTATAAAATGATTTTATATTATTGGTGTATAACTTATCTTCTCTTATATTTATTATAATTATCACTCAATTTGTTCATATACCAAAAAAATGGTAAAAGATTAGAGCAAATGCATAAAGTTCAATTATAAAAAAAAAATTATTGATGATATGCTTGATTTGATATACAATTATTTTAAATTGTAGCTTTATGCTGTACATTGAAATTTTGAAATAGATGGATCAGTGCGGTCACCTCAGGCCTTTGAGCGGAATTACAATGATTAACGTACTTTTCTTTTCTTCTATTTCTATTTCTATTTTTATTATATTATTTATCATATTTATTATTATTTTTTATCTTTATTTTCTTTACACTCAAATTCACCAACCAACGAATATCACCATTTTTTTTATGACTTGACCTGATTGAATAATAATGTCCGCAAAGCTGGTCAATATGGAAACCATTTATCTACCTGGGGGTTGCCACGGGATAAGGTGGTGGCTACGCACGTTTCATCTAAAGTTTGTTGGACTTGGATTCAATGCAATTTTTCTCAATAAATATCATTTGTACTATATTCATAATTGCAACTTTTATGAAACAATTTTTAAACCAAACACATTTTATGGAGAAAAAAATTGTTAAAAAAAGCATAAAAAAAACAATTTTTTTTATAAATAAATTGGATGAAAATAACTTATTTTTAGCTTTAAATGAAATTACCTTTCCACACCCTCCCTCTCTCTCAATGTTATCCTTCTCTAGGAGTTTTACATTTACAGATCATCTCAGCAGTGCCTTTGTTTCCTCTTTAAAATTTTTCAATGTAATATTTTCTTTTTTTAACCTACCTTAGGTTAAAACAAATTACTTTTATAATCGGCCCAAAAAGTCATTAACATGGTACTAGGTACAATTATTAAGGTCTAATCCTCTATCTTGTCTTCTTCGTTGGGACCATGAGAAAAAGGAATCACACATCAAAACCAAAGTAGAAACGCCACGAAATACCTAATCCTCTGAATATCATGAACACCAGCTAATAATTTTCCATTCCACAATTAATCTGCAACTCCCAACATCAAATTAAAGGCTGGTCCCAACAAAAAGAAGAAGAAGAAAAATAAACAAAATAGAAGTCACGCCTATAATTAATGATCAAATATCATTTTTTGTCGTCTGCAATCAATTTAAAATATCAATTAATGCTACCACTGTAATGTAATTTAAATTATGATTACCATGTTTGCTAAATGTAACTTAGAGAATAACGTACAACTTTAAACAACACAATAAAAATATGATTAAACTTCAAGTCCGAGATGGTCAAGGGAAAAATTGTTAGGTAGGCTTATACCACCACTTGCATGTCTATAATTTCGACCAAGTAATACATATTTATGTTTTTCAATTTGTAATTAAAAAAGAATTAACAACAATGTGTCAAATGGAGATCGATTAAGATCAGGGGAACAAATCATTTGTCGTTAAGTTTATATATCAGGTAATATAATCATAATTTTTCCATCACAAATAATTAAAAAAAAATTGTCATGGACCAAGAAGTCATTAATTCTAATGATAATACTCTTGGTTCTTGGATTCAAATTTTATAAATAAAAAAAACATGATTAAGGGAGAGAACTCACTAAACGTGGTTAATATGTAAGATTTTTTTATTAAAGATTAATAATTGAAAAAGACAATAAATACTTCACACTAATAACATAATTAATAAAAAAAAAATTATCCATACATGAATTAGCTATGCAATAACTCAAGGAAAGTGTATGTTGGCATGGAGCTATAATGGAGATATGACAAATATTATATTTTGACTTGTTTCCCTATGGGATCTCATTATCGTAGTTATTAGTTTCTATATATAGTTCTCTAGACATATTGTACAAATAATTAACCCCTTGTGCTCACTAATAAGTAGTAATACATGAGAAAAATTGGTTTGTTAATTTAAAATATAGGTTGATTGTGAAGGAACCCTCTCATTCTCGTAAAGGTTCTTGATCTGTGGGAAGATGATGCTACAACGGGGGTGAAGTTGTCGTTGCCATGGATTTCAGGAAAAATAATGCATGCAAGAAAGCGATTCAGGATCTGCATGCATGTTTGTTAGGTGCATGTTAACATACTGGGAACTACTGTATTATTTGGATAATTATTTAATTTTTTGTATTATTGGGTGAAAAATTCACCATTTCACATATATTCTTCTGATAACAACTTCCATGTTGCGTGTAAGACCATTGAATCAAAATTAGGGTACAGTGGACCACAAAAACAGGGTACAGTAATAAGGCAAGCATAATAAATATGATTAAAGCATAGTAAAGAGTTCAACTTGCATCCACCAAAATGGAAGGAAAAAAAAGCACGTTCCTTACCTATATTGTTTGGTAAGGGAAATAGACAAGAGAGGAGAGAACTTTTTATAATTTGAAAGAAAATAAAGGGAACAAAATATCTTAACTTGTTATCCAATTTTTGCTTCCCTCCAATAGGAGAGATTTTGATAGAAATGGACAAGATTTAAAACATTTCAAATATATTGATTTTTTTTATATTTTAAAATTTAAAATATAAAGGTATAAAAATAAGTTAATTTTATCATTAAACACATGAATCAATTGACGTAAGATTATTCTAACTTAATGAAGGATACTTGTGTTAAGATAAAAAAAAGGGTAAATAATCACTTTTGTCCCTCAATGTGTAATTCGTTGACAAATGTGACCTCAAAGATGAAAATACAAAATTTAGTCCCTGAAAGTGTAAAAAATGTGACAAATATATATTTTACCGTTAACTTTTATTCGTTACCGTTAATAAAGTCACTTACATGGCATAGAATGACAAATTTGTCACTAAAATGATTGTAGGCACAGGAGTATATTTGTCATAATATTTTTTTGACTTTTCGTCTTCCGACTCCGCTGATAAATGCGTCCCTGAAAGATGAAAATATAAAATTTAATCCCTAAAAGTATAAAAAGTGTGACAAATATATCCAGACGTTAATAATAAATTGTAACTTATTATTATTATTATGTATTTGTAATTTACTGCTATTCGTTTAGTACTTATGCAATATATTTTTGAATTGTCTTTTAATATATATATATATATATATATATATATATATATATATATATATATTATTTTGATTTTCTCGCCAAACCTTAATCTTTACTGTTAAAAAAACTTTATCTTATATTTTATAATTTTATCAAATTTCTACTAAATTTTTCACTTTTAATCTTTAAAATTATTCTAGATTTCAATTTTAACTTGAGTATTCTAATATTTAGATTGAAATTAATATGTCTAGTGTTTCGAGTAGAAAAAACATAACGAGCCACATGATCAAATTTATTTATTTTTAAAAATAAAGATCAAGTTGATAATATTAAACAAATTATTGGAAACAATCATACAGATCAAGTTATTGATGAGGAATATCAAGATAATATTGAACAACCTATTGAACAACCGGTTGAGCAACAAGTTCCTCAAGAAAGTGATGAGGTAACATTAAAAAGATCTACTAGAGTCAAAAGGTCAGTGATTCCTAGTGATTGTGTAGTGTATCTGCAAGAATCAGACTACAACATTGGAACTGCAAATGATCTTGAAACATTTTCACAGGCCATGAGTTCTAAAGAATCAAACTTTTGGCACAATGCCATGAAAAATGAGATAGACTCTATGGCGTTTAACCAAGTCTGGGATCTCAAATAGTTGTCTAGTGGTGTAAAAGCCATTGGATGTAGATGGGTTTTTAAAACTAAGAAAGACTCACAAGGCAACATTGAGAGACATAAGGCAAGACTTGTTGCCAAAGGGTTCACTCAAAGAGAAGGAATTGATTATACAGAGACTTTTTCTCCAGTATCTAAGAAAGATTCCTTCCGAGTAATTATGACATTAGTAGCTCATTTTGACTTTGAGTTACATCAAATGGATGTGAAAATGACATTCCTTAATGGTCATCTAGACGAAGAGGTTTACATGAAACAGCCTGAAGGATTCTCCTCTACTAAAGGTGAGCACTTAGTTTGCAAGCTTAATAAATCAATCTATGGCTTGAAACAAGCCTCCCGCCAATGGTATCTAAAGTTTCATGATGTCATCACTTCATTTGACTTTGAAGAGAACATCATAGATCAATGTATATACCAAAAGGTCAATGAGAGTAAGATTTGCTTTCTTGTGTTATACGTGGATGACATTTTGCTTGCAACTAATGATAAGGGTTTGCTATATGAGGTGAAACAATTTCTCTCGAAGAACTTTGATATGAAGGATATGGAAGAGGTATTTTATGTCATTGGCATTAAGATCCATAGGGAAAGATCTCGAGGCATTTTGGGTTTGTCTCAAGAGACTTATATTAACAAAGTTTTAGAGAGATTTAACATGAAAGATTGTTCACCAAGTATAGCTCCCATTGTGAAGGGTGACAAACTCGTTTTAAGTCAGTGCCCGAAAAATGATTTTGAGTGGGAACACATGAAAAATACTCCATATGCTTCAACTTTTGGAAGCCTTATTTATGCTCAGATTTGCACCAGACCTAACATTGCATATGCTGTTGGAGTTTTGGGAAGATATCAGAGTAATCCAAGTATTGATCACTAGAAAGCTGCAAAGAAAGTGATGAGATATCTTCAAGGGACAAAGGATTACATGCTCATGTACAAACGAACTGATTGTTTGGAAGTGATTGACTACTCTGATTCAGACTTTGTTGGTTGCGTTGATTCACGAAAATCAACATCTGGTTATATTTTTATGTTAGCCAATGGAGTTGTATCTTGGAGAAGTGTCAAGCAAACCTTAATTGCTACTTCCACTATGGAGACTGAGTTCGTTTCTTGTTTTGAGGCTACCTCGCATGGTGTATGGTTGAAGAGTTTCATGTCTGACCTTAGAGTTGTGGACTCTATTTCCAGGCCATTAAAGTTGTACTGTGACAACTCTACTGCGATGTTTATGGTTAAAAACAATAAAAATGGAAGTCGAAGTAAGCACATCGACATCAAGTACTTAGCCATAAAAGAACGTGTTAAAGAGAAGAAAATGGTCATTGAACACGTTAGCACTGAGTTGATGATTGTTGATCCTTTAACTAAAGGCATGCCACCAAAGAATTTTAAGGATCATGTAGTACGAATGAAACTTGGTTCCATGATGTAATTTCATTGTACATACATTTGTTATTTTCAATGAAACTCTTATTTAGTTAGATATTTTCTCATATGGATTTGTGCACATATTTATTTATTTCGAGAAAAATCATTCAGTTTAGATCTAGAATAAACATATGTTTTATTCATTAAGTTGAGAACTAGTGTTGAGAGACTTGATATATTGTGGTATATGGAAGATATTACTCATCATCAGAGGAACTATCGTCATAACTCATATTATGTTTCTTGTTATGATTGATGTTGAGTTAAATGGACCAAGTGGGAGAATAATGGAATTTTCGTATGGGTCCACATTCTTCCTCTACTTTTTCCCGTTGTAGTTTTTTTGGGAATTTTTTTTTCTGAATTTGGTCCATTTTCCTCCCACATTAAATCCTTATCTCTGTAACGTTTAGTAACAAACTCACGTTCCTATCCTCAAACCCACATTCTGATACGAATTGGTTAAGCTCTGTGATGGACAAACTCTATAAATAGGATGAGGTGCTCTCAGTTTTGTATCACCAAGCCTACTTCTCTATTCAGAAAAATACACCATCTATTCAGAGTAAATAAGGATCTAGAAAAACAAAGCTGACTTCGGGTTCGTACTTACACCATTTCGTGTTTGATCTGCAATAGCTGGTGGTACGCTTGTGCTGCTTAGCTTCCGTTGTTGATCTGAATATGACATTTAAATTCATTTGCATGTTTATATCAGTATGTATATATCTTACAATGACAATATGAGAAATATAACCTATTAATATTTTTTAGTTTTATATCGAATTGATAATTTTGAAAAAAAAAAATTTATGATAAATTTGATATTATCAACTAAATTGTTTAAATTTTTTAATCTTGATAAAGTAGTAGTTAATTAGACCTTGTATAGCAAATACAAAAGGTTTATGTAAAAAAAAAAAATACAGGAGGTAATACCTCATTCTCTACACTCGATCATTTAATATTTTTTTGTCTCTCTCATTACATTTATTATTTTCGCTTTTATAGTATACTTAAGGGAACCAATTTCCTACAAAAATCGATAGTTGGTAAATGCACTAGATATCATAAATCTGCTGAATGATTTTATATTGACTTTTGCTGGCTCATACATATGATAGCTAGTATGAGTTTATCTCAAAGAATAGAGACCAAAAATAAAAAAAGACTTTTGGAGGTTGAAGCCATATATAGAGGGCTAGAACCGAAACAGTTTTGGGTGCTCCTTTCTATGATTTTTCAACACAAGTTAGTTAGGCAGAGTTACTTGACGTAAATTGCATGGCATACGTGGATAGTTTTTGGCTGGTCGAATGGTCCTTTTCAACTTTGTTTTAACTTCCCTCGATCCTTTGTCATTTCCCAACGAGACCCGACCTAACTCGTGAGAAAAATAATTAAGACCACATATATATATTCGAAAATTTCAAATGATTGACAATCTCTAGAATAGTACAGAAGTTGTGATTTGTGGCTTCCAATATATATATATATATGGTTCAAATAATAACCAGGTCAATAATTTTAAAATCCTTCCATCTCCCTCTATCTCTTAAAAGTGACTTTTCACTCAAAATTGCTTGTATATATCTGGAAATCCCTGTTTTTCATTTTGCCAATCACGTCACACACAATATGGGAAACCAACTTTGCAAAGGGTATGATCCATCATGTTTATGAATGAAATTAGTCTGATTAACATTACCTATTCATTTTCTTTAATCAATATTCTCACCATATCCATTTTGTTTTTTCTCTCTCTCTACAATTTGAAGAAGTAAAACAAGGTCGAAGAGAAGGCCAATGGGTTTCATTCATAACCAAGCTTCACCCTCTCACATAGGGATAAGAACTGTGGGCGTGGAAAAAGCTTGCAGTTTCTCCATTGATTCAGATCTTTGCATCTCCATAGTTACTTGGAACATGAATGGCCAGGTGCACCCAATTACTAACACTTATGGTTAATTTCATTTAATTAATAGATGTTGCTAACCAGTGCCTTAGGCACTATTTAAGGAACTACAAAAAGAGAAAATATTTTTGTAGAAAACATAAAAAAAAATTATTGACAATATAATTTTACATATTTCAATAATTTTTTTAATTTTTTAACTAATATCCTAATTAAGGACACTAGTTATTATCTTAATTAATAAACTTAAAACTTTGTGAGAAGTTCTCATTTTAATTTTTTCATGTTCATCTATGGAAGTTCATTTGCTGTGAATTAGGTTACGTTTGAAGATTTTGCTGAAATGGTTGGCAGTAACCGCGAGTTCGATCTTCTAGCTGTTGGCTTGCAAGAGGCTCCTCCATGTCCACGAAACAAAGTCGCAACTCTGCTTTCAGCAGCTCTTGATGAAAGTCATACGTAAGATATTGGCCACACTTTTTGTTTTCATTCTTTCTGTTTCGGTTTGTTTTGTTTTAATCCTAAGATTGAAAATCTATAAAAATGCATAAGCCTTCAGACTTTATCCAATCCTAGTAGCTATATATATGTTGTCAAGAAAACATATACATTGTAAGTACAGCCACTCTTTTTATGTACTGACAATAATATAAGTATTAAGCAATGTATATATAGGCCAGGTGACAATATAGAATTATAAAATCAACCTTAATTAGCTAGGGACTTCAATCAAGAATTACTGAATAAGTGAATATCTTTATCACATGTCATTTCTTTTCCACTCTAGATGTGAAAATAAATACATATTATTACCGTGTACCTTAAACTTATCTAAGAAAGTTAAAAAATTATTTAATGAAAAATGTAACCTATAAATTATTAATTATGGGTCAACACATATATTTTTATTGGATTTCCAAGACCCAATAGAATGGAATATACGGAACAATGGTCATGCTTAGTAAAATCTTGAGTAAAAAGATTTAATTAGGTCATGTCTTACGTACAATTGTATCTTTTGATATAATGGTAAGCACCTGATCCAATTACGTCCACAGCATAATTTAATTCTTGAATTAATTAATGTCAGATTTAAACTCGCTGCTGTCAACTTAAGTACAAAATGAATAAAAAAGCTTTTCAAAAACAAAAACAAAAATCAATAAAAGACCATGCTCAGTTTTAGTATATTTTGTTGGAGATTTCATAATAAAACAACAACATAATTCTTTTTCTCTTAGTTAACTTTAAAGGTTAAGATAGATCTAAATTCAAATTTTAAGATGAAAATAAAGTTTATGTTACTGATTGTTATTGGAATTTGGACCTATATATAAGTTTATAGGTTATAAGTCATTACGGAATCATGTTTAAATGTTTAATCTTATAAATTTCATGTTAAAATAGTATATATAAGTAAAAAATAATTAATATTTTTTGAATTAGTTTTTAAAGTTAAATTAAGTTCAAATTCTAATTCTAAAATGTTAAGTATTCTTTAAATCATTTACAAAACATTTGTTTTCCGAATTGTGTATGTGAACTTATTGGATTTTTCTATCTTTTTCCTTCATTCTTTTTGAAATGAAGCCTGATAGGTAAAGTTATCATGCAATCTTTGCAGTTATACCTGTTTGGGCTAAAGGATGCTGGATCGTTCATTAACGGTGAGATTTTGCATCAAAGTTTTTCTTGTGGTTAATAGTATTAATTAGTTGTAAAACCCACTAAATAATGTGATCATTTTCATTTCAATTGTCAGAATTGAAGGTAGACAAACAATCTGTTGGGGGCTGTGGAGGAATAATTGGAAGAAAGAAAGGGGCTGTAGCCATCCGTATCAACTACAAAGGCATTCGAATGGTGTTCATCTCGTGCCACCTCTCTGGTAATTAAGGATCTTGTTATAACTTCTCAGGACAAACAAATTGGTCAAGGAGTAATAATAGTATTGTTCTCTTAAAAATCTTTGAAAAATATTAACCAATGTTAACTAAATTTTTTATTATTGAAATGAATAAAATTATATTATTCATGATTTTTTTTATTCTCCTATAATTACTAGCAAGCAGGTGCCATTAATTACGGTAACTAATTTTCATTGTAGAAAGAAGTTCAGCTGAAAATCATTGTATTTTCAGTATTTGACCCTATTTTTAGCATTCCAAATTTTCACTTAATCAATGAGACTTTTTTTTTGTTAATATAAATTAATGAGACTATAAGTACTCTTCCTTATAGAGTTATAGTAATTATGTAATTAAATTCATGTGTTCAATGAGCCAAGTCAGTAGTTGCGAAAGGTAAATTGAATTGTAGTAATAACTAGTTTTCTTTTAATTTGCAGCTCATGCTCGCAACGTGGAAGAAAGAAATTCACAATGCAGGCATATATCACACTCCCTCTTTTCAAAGTTCTGGAACCCATATTCTAGACCATCCCATATTACAATTTGGTTAGGAGATCTAAACTACAGGCTTCAAGGGATTGATACATATCCTGCTAGAAGTTTGATAAAGCAAAACCTTCACCGGGTAATTAGTTCACCAATACTATCCTCGCTCTCTCCATTCAATTCAACCCTTCATATATTTATGTCAGAACGAACTATAGTTTTCAACTTAATTTGAATATTTTCACACGTAATTAATTCCTTATTTGGCTATTTCAGCGGTTGCATGGCAAAGACCAACTCTTACAGGAAGCTGGTCGAGGACAAATTTTCAACGGTTTTTGTGAGGGAACATTGAATTTCAAGCCAACTTATAAGTACAATAAAGGAAGTAGCAATTATGATACAAGTCATAAGGTGAGTAACACTTTTCAATTCCACATCAATACGCCATGCATGGTTAGATTATGTGTGATTTTTATTATCCAGACAACATGTATAAATAATTATATATGCTATAGCTTATATGCTACGTAATGCTAAAATTCAAATAACAGCTGGCCTTATAGTCAAATAAGAGAAGTACACGGAATTTTTAAACATTTTGTGCTTGTGTGTATGAGATATTTTGCGGAGCTTTCTTTGGTTTATGCATGGAAGGACTCGGATTCATGTATTGGACAAAAATATTTCGATATTCTGACTTAACATATCATATATAAATTTGATATTATATTGGATATATTTGGATAGTGTATGCCGTTTTTTTTTTTCTACTGTTAAATTGAGATCGATTACTCTGATAATCATATGTCAATCATGAAAATATTTTTTGTACTGTTTCTCACTTTCTTATTATCACTAATATTTTTAGTGTTTTAATTCTAAATGCAAACTAAGAATGTGATGCATCCTCCGAATTTTAAACATATATATATATATATATAAAGCAATTCACCCTCATTTTTTTAAAAAAAAAAAATTCAATTTGTAATTCATCTTAAAAAAATAAATTTTGAATTATAAAATCTTTAAAAATTATATTAAATTATTATAAAAAAATTATATTAACTTAAATGTAATAATTCCAAGGTTAGATTACATATAGCATTACGAAATACGTTTTCTTCAGAACACTACGAAGTAACGTTCTAAATTAAGTGGAAATAAAGTAAAAATAATAAAAAAAGGGGAAAAAAAATAATCCATAAAGCACAAAGTACGTAGTTGTTCTAATTAAGTTTATAATTTCGTGTGACATTTTACAAATGTGATTTTCTGACGTTCAACGTAAGTTGATTGCGTATACACGCATGATGTATATGTGTGTCTTTTTTTGTTGTTGTTATTCAATAAGTGTCTTTTTTTTAATACATTGTACGTATTTAATTTATACATACATATATGAGTAATTCAAAATACTGTGTGTAATCCCTTGCCATACCTGCATTTTGTCTTGTTACAGATACGAGTGCCTGCATGGACAGACCGTATATTGTTCAGAATTGAAGACGAAAACAAAATGGAAGCAACCCTACATTCGTACGAGTCGATGGATGAAATCTACGGTTCTGATCATAAACCAGTTAAGGCACATCTCTGCTTAAGACTTCGTCAAATTCCAACTAATTAAACCAAGTTGTAGTGAACAAATCTAGCTAGCTATGTGCGGAAATTAACATCTGATATATAAAAGTATAACATTATTTTTTTTTATCTACAAGAAATTAATGTATTAGTGACAAAGTTTGTTTTTCCTTCACTGATATTAACCCTACAAAAATTTTATTGACGAGTGTAAAGTGTTTCGTGATTAATGTTATTATTTATTTTTTAACCTTAAGGAATTTGTGTAGTGAAATAAGATAGAATCTCGCATATAATGCGTTGTAAGTTTGAACTTCTACTCATATCTTTAGAGTGACTTAAATGTAAGTGTTTTTAAGTTTGAAAATTTTTCTGGTTTTAACTTATACGTTATTCCCTCCTCTTAAATTTTTTTCCTATAAAAAAATGTTTTTTTACCACGGGTGTCTATTATTTCATGTTCTATTTTAACATTGATTTGTAAGTTAGATTAATTAATTAATACAATATATATATATATATATATATATATATATATATATATATATATATATATATATATATATATATAACTCAAAGAAATGTGCGAATTTGTAGGTTTATGGAATTTGAAATTGGCCGTATATGGACACATAAGTCTTCTGGTCGGTTTATTGAGAATTGACTCCATGTTTTGCGTGATGTTCTCATGTTTTGATTGGTTGAGGCGATTACCTTGGATTAGTTCCAACTAAAGCCACCAATGTTGAAGTTGACCTATTATAGCCGACAATTTTTTTATTTGATTATTTTATTTCTTGTGGAAATTTTAGACATGATAAATTTTTTTATGGCCTTAATGTTTTAGTGTTTAAGAATCTCTAGTGTGTTCTTCAAATAAATTTACCATCACTAATTTTAGTTTAAAAAAAGTGAGAAATTTAGTTTCTTTTAAGCAATTGTTTTTTTTCCACACAAAACAAAGAAACACAAAATAACAAAGGAATAAAACATCTCAACTATGTTGACACCCTTCCTCCTCTAGAGCCAAGCTGCCCCAAGCTTCATTGATAAAAAAAAAAAAAACAAACAAAAGATATGAGGAAACATACACCCATGCCCATAAAATCATAAATAATTTAAATCCATAATTAGGAAGATCTATTCCATTCGTGTAGAATTCGAAGCTAACAAAGGAAGGGATTGTATCTCACCACCAAAAATCATTTAAACTAAGACCAAAAGCGACAATTTTATCTGCACAAGCATTCTCCTATGTAAATGTGAGATAATCTAAAGTTAATATCACTAACAACTAGATTTTAAATCCTCGAGTGATGCACGGTTCGATTAAATTATATATAAAAATGTATTTAGTATTTGTATATTAAAAATATATATGCTCATTAATAAACTAATTTTTAAAATATTAAATAGGATATTAAATATAATAAGTTAAAATTAAAAGAGATAATTAATTAAATTTTTAATTGAGGAGATGTTGTTTGAAAAAATATTAAGCTATTAAAATTCATTTTGATTTTTCTTTCTCCAAATAATAATGACGTCATACTTATATAAAATGTATAAATTAAAAAATATATATATATATAATAATTTTATAAATTGATAACTATATAAATTTGAATATTCATTTTTATTATTGGGAATACTATGTTTACAAGTACTTAAATTTTATGTTTATAATTAGTCAATTTAAAATATTTTTATTTAAAAAATTAAAAATTTATTTTAAATTGATATTTTAATCATTTTCAAGATATTAGTTTTTACTATTATTATTACTACCAGCTCTTCGATTTTAATTTCATTACTTATTACTTTTAAGGATATTTATCAGTTTTTTTTTATATTTGAGACTTTATATGTTTTATTTGCTTACTATTAGAATTATTTATCTATGTAAGAATTATTATTTGTATATAGTCCTAATTGTTTTATATTATTATATTTTACTTTTTATGTTCTTTTTTTCACTTTTAATAAATTTGGGAAAATAATGTTATTTAGTAATTATAACTATTCTATTATTGAATAATTTACAACTATTATAATAATTTTGAATGGTAATAATAGTAAATATTTTTCGTAATGGTCAATTACGAAATATTATGATTTTTTATTCATATAAATTTAGATCTTAAAGAATAATAAATATTCATTATGTAACATAAATATAAAGAATAATATTTGTTGTTGTTGTTATTATTATGTTATTTTTATAGTTTTTATATATTAAATTTAATTAATATTGTAAATTATGTACTATTTACATGATTTTTGCTATAAATTACCAGTGAGATTTTTGCATCAATTTAATTGTCATTTTTTCAGTATTATATACGCATGAAAAAATAGTTTGAAAAACACTTAAGTGAATTTATCACTAGTGCACTACCACTCTAAATATCATCTATAATAAGGTCTCTTCATGTCATGTTAAAAAATAATTTTATAAGTTGAAGATATAAAGTAAAAGCCAAATTAATTATTGATTTTTTTATTATTAAAAACAAGACAGGGTAAAATTGTATGCATTATTTGTTTAAAATATAGCAAAAAAGGAAAAGTATAAAACATATATAAAATAGTTGAACGATAACGATAAAAAATTAATTAACATAATAGTAATAAGAAACAAAAAATGTAAAGTTACATATGTGCATAGAAAATAATAATAATAATAATAATAAACACAAATGAGTTGTTATATAATGTTTGATTCTCAACCCGCACTTCACATGCCTTGTTAGATTCAAACAAAGAATAGAAAAATATATTAATCCTTAAATGCACCTCTTCTAATTGATCCTTAAAAAATATATTAATGAAGTAAAGCTTTTGATTTCTATGCATGAAGGAAGTATGCAAAAAGAAAAGTGTGATTTCTACCAAATAGAAGTCAATAGCAAAATTAAACAAGTCTTATATGAAAAATAATAAGAACAACTAATTAAAAATCTAAAATAATATTAAGATAGCTTCAATATAAGTTTTGATGTCATTATTATTATTATTATTAACTTAATTATCTTGGTGTCTAATTGTTTGATTTTATATATAAATGTAATATACTCAAGAATACTATGAAAAGGTTGTGATGTAAATACTAATAGTCAATAATTGATTAGCAAAATGAAAAAGTTATGAAAAGTGAGTGCTTAAAGTTTCATGCCTTTGAAACAATGACATGAAAAAAATTTCATTTGACTCCATTTTTGCATGCTGCACATTTATTATAATTGTTTGATGCATATGTTTATAAAATTTATTTGTCTAATCATCCTTTATTTCTTATCTATACAAAAGTAAAAAGATAAATAATTAAAAAAATACTAATTGACACCTAAAATAATATATAAGATATAAGAGAAATAATGATTTTAATTGTGATAATAATGAGGTCAGATCATATTTTCAATAAAATTTAAAATATTTTATAAAAAGTTACAAAATTTAAATCAGTTTTATACGTTAATTTAAACATTGAATGAATTATTCTTTGTCTTCAAAATTCACACAACAAAATAATTGGGGAAATGAATTGATAATATTTCTAGCAATCAGTTTTGATAACAAATGAATACGTAACAATGTTTGATTCATTAGAAAGAAAAAAGATATATAAAAGACTTTAAAATTATATATCTTTTAATTTTTACAAATAAAAAAGTATAGCTTTTTATTTTAAAGTTAAATATATATCACATTAGTCTAATTTGTAGTTTTTCCTTACAAAAGTATCAAGTTACTGGTCACGGGTGTTACACTTTATAGGTTATCTTATCTATGCATTACAGCTAAGGTTAATTTTTTTAATTTATTAAATAGGTTAGATCAATAGTTTTTTGAAAGTATGTTAAATTAAAGAATTTCAAATTAAATTTTCTAACATATATATTACCGTATTAGTTCTCCTACTCTTTTTATCCTATAATAAGTATTGATTGGATATAATCTGAAAAAAGTATTCATGACTGCAATCTTATATTTCAAAACATTAAATGTAATTATTTTTCATTTAATATTTTATTTATAAAATAATAGAAAATTTTAAAGGATATAACATTACTCACAAAAGGCTAGACTACTTTGTATTATTTGAAGGGAAAAAAAAACCTTTTTGTGAACATAATAAATCAATCAATTTAAATAAATGTAAATAACATGGGTTAAGATTAAATGACACCATCAAATTAAGTTTCACACCAGATCTCATCCCTTTATTTTCCCTTGGCATAGTTTTCTTTGGTTTTAAAAGTAAATTTCTTTGAATTATCTATTTGGATGGAAATTTCTTTGGTTTTTAAAAATGCGATGTTCTCTCTAAAAGCCCTTCACATGACCTTGTTCTCCAGAATTTCTTTGTGTTATCTATTTGGACGGAAATTGAAGGCTTAACCTGAGAGTTGCAATAGATTTTTGATAGTGATTTTTTTATATATCTAATTTTTATTCTTTTTGTCTACTTAAAACTAGTGACTCTAATATTCCGATTCAAAGCATATAACGGTTAATATTAAAAAAAATATGCACACTCAAATTCAAATAGATTTAAATAAGGAACGAATGACCATGTGTGAAAAAAAAAAGTAATTAGAGAGGTGATGTTAATGAGAGGACGCGTGAGGGACTTAGAGAGCGCGTTACTTTTTTAGTGAGTTAATGAGTTAATTTTGATACTTTAACATCATTTGATCCCATCTCAAATAATATATAGCTTAGGCAAAATTGTTATTTACATTGTGTAACATTTTTTTGCTTTAGCGACTTTTATTCTTGTTTAAGTGACCTTGATAGCATTAGTAAACTATGTTTTGCTTCTTTGCGAATTCAAATGTAATAAGGTTTCTAATCGGGCTTAAGTTTGTTTAGTGAAGGTCCAAATGTGTTAAACTCATTTTAAGACATAATCAGTTGGTAATCCGTGCATCCGCGCAGGCTGCACATTCCTTGTTTATATGCATGTTTAAAATAATTTATGTGTATAAGTATTTTATTTAAAAATAAATAATAGAATGTATGAGACAAAATCAATCATTTATATCATAACTTAAAGAATTTGAAAATTCTACTTATATATTTCTAATTTTTTAAAGTAACATTAAGCAATTATTAGTGTTGAATTTAAAATTTTCTTAATATATAATAATTGATAATTAAAAAATTCAAGTAAAAAAATATTGTTGAGTCTTAATTATGAAGTTGCGTTAAATACTCAAAAAAAATTTAGTCCTCTCATTTTTTTAATTGAAAGTTTTCATCTCTAATTTTTTTAAAAAATTCATGATTTTATTTATTTTGACTAATTTTTTTATGATTCTTATTTATATAAATTAAGTTTATTAGTAATTAAATAATTGAAAAAATATCTACTGCATGACTAATAAATAGACACATATCAGTTAACGTTAATAAAGTACACATTAACATTTGAAATTGATGATAGGGATTAAAATCATGATTTTTTTTAAAAGTGGAAAACAAAATGTCTAAATTAAAAAATAGAACTGAAGATTTTTTTTTAAAAGTGGGAAATAAAATGTCTAAATTTAAAAATGGAAAACTAAAATTGTAGATTTTTTAAAAATGGGAGACAAAATATCTCAATAAAAAATAGAGGACTAAAATCACGAATTTAAAAAAAAATAAGAGGACGGAAATTATATTTAGCCTAACTAATTCTTGCCTTTATAGAAATAGAAAGATTAATTTAGTTAGTAGCATTAAATTTACTTGCAATATATATTATTTTTCCAAGATTACCTTTAAAATAATTAAAACTCATCATCTTTCTCTTTGTACTTAATTAGTATTTCTTAGATAATTAATGTGTGTTAATCTTAAAATTAATTGATAAAATATATTATTTTATTGTTTTACTTTTCAGGATGACACGTGCTCAAATTTTAAAATTGATAAAAAAAAATGATTGAAAATAGTATAATTAAAGCTTAAATTGACAAGATTATCCTTAAATTGTATCATGTCAAAAATTTAAAATAGGATAATGATGAAATTTTTATTGTACATTATTTTATTATATAGTTATTATTAAGTTAATAAATTAGGCTCAAGGAACTAAAAAATACTTGTGTCTTCTTGGCTTTAAACTTTGAGCTTTGACTTAAGTGAGAGAATTTTCTTATGATTTGAACCTTTTGATTTTTATTATTTTTTTTTTTGTAAGAAACCTTTTTTTAAACTTATCAAATGATCTTTGTTTATGTCATATTTTTTATTTATATCCTTTTCATTTTGATCTTTCTTCACCTTTTTTGTTCATTTTTTGAATTTTGATGTGGAAATTGGAATCTTAGAAGGAGCATGTGTTAGTTAAAGAAATGACCTATTTTACAATGTTTAAAATAGAAAAAATTACATGATATTAGTAATAATGAATGTTCAAATCTTGTTTCAGTGTCTAATTTATGTTTTTCAAATATGACAAAATACAGAAATAAAGACTAAAAAAAAAACTTATGACTAAAATATTAAATTTTTAGATATAAGGACTAAAATGTAAAAAACTTAAATATAAAATTAAATTTTAAAGTTGTTGTATGTAATATTTTTTTATCACGTTTATTAATTTTATGTATCTAATATTTGCTAGTAAATTTAATTAAATATTTTGCTTTATCATATTTTTTCTTGCACACAAAACTGAAACCAAATATTATTTAAAAGATCTAAGCTGAATTTTACTCAAACCAACATGTAGCTAATGATTAATCAAATCAATTGATTTGAAATAGTAGTAGTATTTTTTGTTGCTTTTATAATTTCTTCTAGATGCTTGTCCCCGCCCCCTATGGTTCCACCACATGACAACTAATCCCCGCGTGGTGTTAGTAATCCTTGCAGCTCCGGATCTCTATTCTCTCTCCGCCGTTTCTACCCAACCGCCCACAACGCCACCCAAACCAATAAATAAATAGTTATTTCAGTGATACCCAAATCAATATTTTTAACTAAAATTTTGAATTCAAATGATATTGTATAAAAAATGCATTTTAGAAATAAAAATGTAATTTTTTAACAAGAAATTAATTATTTACAAAATTTGCCCAATACTTGATATCCACCCACAAAGCAACAACACAGTTAACGACAAAATTAATTAATTAATAGTTAAATAATTTATTTAGTTTTTTATCTTATTTTTTAGTTGACTTTGGACTTTAATCTTTTAAAAAGTTTGATTAATTTATTTATCTTATTATTTTTTTTCATTTTAGTTATTTATCTTTTTAAAAAAAAACTTATTTAATTTTTTAATTTAATTTGATCATTATTTTATTTAAAATCGATGTCATTAATTATTTAAAAATAAAGTTTTTTAGTTCAATTTTCTTCCCTTCCTCTTGACTTTATTTTTATAAAAAATTAATTGTTAAATAATTAGAATGAATCAGGAGATTAAATTGAATAAAAAATAAATAACAAAAGTAAATCTTTATAAGATAAAAAAAATAAAATTAAACTTTTAAAAATAATTATAATAATAAGATTAAAAAAGCAAATAAATAATTTGGGCTGCAATAAAACTCTCTTCCCTCTTGTTCTTCCGTAACAATAAAGAAACTTTAGAAGTGTTTTTTTGGCCTTTGAGGTCTCCTTGAGGAGAAGGGAAGAAGAAGAAGGAGGAGGACCCCACCAACCTCCAGCTTGTAATTCCATTTTTCGTTGATTCTTCCTTCCTTCTTCATTTCTCTTTAATCCCAAACAAACGCTGCCTCCTCGTTTCTTCTATTCTGACTTTCAAATCGCGTGCACTTCTACTTTCCTTCCCTTCCCTTATCGTCTCTGCAATTGTCAATGATCTTCAGTCTTCGCTTTCCCATTCGTTTTTGAACTATTCCTCTTTTACCTTAAAACACACACACACACCAAAAATAAAATAAAATTAAACTAAACAAAATTGTTCTAATTTTGTAGTACCTTGTAAGTTATTAGATCACACACTTCGCACCAAAAACAAAACCTAATTTCTTCAATTGAGCCTCGATTCTTCCGCTATTTGTTCAAAGGTGAGTCCAAACTCATAATTCAAGGTTTTGCAGCATCCAATTGTTAATTGATACATTCAGCTTTGATAATATTCTTTGTTTTTTTTTTTTTTAATTTGCTCTTGTTTTGCAATATGTGCAGGAGAATTTTTATTTATTTATTTATTTTTCTTCTGAGTATGAAGTTATAGCGAATTTGAGTGAGTGAATGGGTTGGCTTAGCAGAATTTTTAAAGGCTCCGATCATAATAAGCTTTCGGAAGGGCATTACTATAAAGAGGATGCGGGTTATTACTTGCCATCCACTTCGGGGGTAACAAATGTCAGCACTCACTCTCCTCCTTAAAGAAACCAATAATGTTTTTGGAAGTTGTTACTGTTTTGTCCTCACTGTCTATAACTTGTTTTGAATTGCAGGATGCTTGGAACCAGAGCCAGAACCAGAACGAGAATGAAGATATCGATCGTGCTATTGCACTGTCTCTGGTGGAAGAGACTCAGAAAGCAAACAACAATGTAAATGGTGAGTGAATTGTAGCTCTTCAAACATTGTTGCTTCTGTGTATTCTTTTTTTTTTTTTTTTTTGTTATCGACAAATGTTAATTGTTAGTGGAAGAGATTCGAACCCATGACCTTTCCCTCTCACCTTCTCCCTTCAACCACCAAACCAACCTTGTAACTCCATTGCTGTGTATTCTTGCAACAGAGAGAATTGCGTGTGTGCCGTTTCATTTGTTTGAGTCTTTACAGTCTATGTGACTGCTGCTAATTATGAACTATGAAGTATGGACTAATGCAATTCGAGAAGTTCTGAATTTGTAACACTCAGTGTTGCCGTTTTTCTAGTTATTGATAGTGTTTTTCCATTGTCCCCCCTTTGTCTTCATTTTGTAATTATGAGATTTTTGATATGAAATCTGTGACCAAAATCATTTGGTAAATGAAAGAACCAATTGCTTTCTATTGAATGTCTTGATTAAATGTGCTTGTAAATGTGGTTGCCACGCTTTTCTTTGTGCAAAATCTGTGGCAATTTGATATTTTGCATTGTTGGCTTAGTTAGTTAGTTGGTAGCTTGACTTCCATTTATATGCTCATTTCTTGTTTTACCATTTACCACTGTGTTTGGAAGTATTAAAAATTAGAGTTGTTTTGCATTAAGTCCAAGATAGTAACCATTTTGCTCTTTATTTGCCACGGGAGTTTCTGCTTATGTTTTCTAGAGGTGGTGAAGATTGACTAATTTGCACATTTTTTTTATATCTATCCTTTTTAAATATATATTACCCCTCCTCCCCTCCTCAAAAGTAATCTTGTCTTGTCTAAATTGTATTTACCTTAGTATGAAATATATTACAGTTTTACATTAACAAGGTTCTCTGTCTGTTTTATAGACTACAGATCACAATTAGAAGAAGATGAACAACTTGCCAGAGCTATAGAACAAAGTCTAAATTTGGAGTCTCCTCCCAGATATGGAAATGAAAATATGTATCAACCACCAATTCAGTATTTCCCCATGGGGTCCAGGTATGAGATGTTGGGGGATGACAATGTATGAATTTGGCATCATAATTCAATACTTTTTTTGTTTCACCACTTCAATGGATATGCTGAAAGAATCATCTAAAGTATTTTTATTCACCATTTACCATAGGGTCATAATTATTGGTTCTATCAATTCTCACCTTGATTTGTGTCATATACTGCCACCGCTGGATTGTCTGGAATGATCTATTTTAATGTGTGCTATATCCTTTAATTGGTGCCCAACAAATTTTCCTTGTAATTCCCACTTATTTGTGTTGGTCCTATTGAATTATTTATTAACTGATATTGCTATGACTGATTACAAATAATCATCCTTTTTATCCTCTTCAAATACCTTGTACCAAACATATCATAAAGATACAGTAGTAGAGTGAAGACTGCTGCATTTGAACTGATATAGAGCCAAGTATTAATATATATGTCTAGACTCCAAATTTTTATACGATGAATTAGTAACAGATACCCACAAGTCCCTATGAATTAAGTTCCACTTGCAAAGAAGAGATACGATTATTTGTCAGGTTGTATCATATGTCTAGCCATCACGCTTAATGCTCGTAAAGGGAGAAAACTTCTAACCAATGTTTTCCTGTTTGTTTTCGATTGTTGGAGAAATTATTCTCTTCGTTCAATTTGCTATACCTCTATATTATCAATAATACATGTGATGCACATAATTTAAGTTGATTAGTTATTTGCATAATAGGATTTGTGCTGGCTGCTATACTGAGATTGGTTATGGACGATATCTGAATTGCTTGAATGCATTCTGGCATCCTGAATGCTTCCGCTGCCGTGCTTGCAACCTACCAATCTCTGATTACGAGGTGCTAACATTACCGGCCACATTGCTTGTTTTCATATATGGTTTTTATTCTGTACTTAATGCTTTGTTTTATACATATTATTATTGCAGTTTTCCACATCTGGGAATTACCCTTATCATAAATCATGCTATAAGGAAAGCTACCATCCAAAATGTGATGTCTGCAAGCACTTCGTAAGTATTTTTAACAAGTTTTAGGGAAAATTGCACTTGGTACCCCTTAGATTTGCTTATATGACATGCACACCCATGCTATTTTTTGACCTGTCACTTGTTACCCTAATAACACCCCTTTAGCTAACATTGATTAACAGATCTGATTCTCCTTTGCTGCTACTAACAATTATACCCCTGTCACCCTCTTTGTGCTATTTTCTTCACCTTCAAAAATAGAATCAGGAAGGATGAGATTGAGAGCCTTCAATTCTTCTTTGTGGAAATATGGTAGCTTTCACTTTCCTGAGATGTGACAATGCCATTCCTGTGTTGAGTATGGGTGTCAATTCCCTCCTTGAGATGTGTCCACCCTTGTTCTCCTTTTTTACCCTTTCAAAGTGAACAGGATTCCCTTGCACATCATCACTTGCTCACATCTCTTTCTCACTCAGCATCACCTACGTGCATAACAACCAAGATACTAAAGTTCTGGTAGTTAATTTCTAATAGGAATAAATAACGACAGCAATACATGGTTTGTGAATCAGCATATAAAGACTAAGGAACGTCAAACCATAAGACCTAACCACTCTCAAATTTGTGTCAGCCAACATTCCCATCATCTTGTTAACTTTATCCAAACCATCACAAAAACCACAACATTTCCAGCTTCTGCTACTGTGAAGCACACCCTGTACCATGACCATCCATCTGCTATATCTGCCAAATATCGCCTACACACCCTGCAGCAATCACCTCACTGCTCATCACCACCACAAAGCCGCCTTCAATCTCAATTCTCAACTAAACAACACCTCTCCTTTCACAGTGAGCACCACCTCCTCAATGGATAGTTCCCAACACCTCAGCCCCACATTCCACGTCTTGAACCAAAATAGCTGCACAACATTCTCTGAGACAAATTTTCACCATCCTCAACCTTTGTGGCATTGACATTCTTGCCACTAAACTAACCTTCTCACTGGAATTTACCATTCTTGAGTGGATCACTCTCTAGAGTTGCATGAACCACTATCAATGGAACTTTCCACTTCTGAGAAAAATAAGAGAGATGTGGCAAACCTTTGCTGCTAGGATGGAGGAGAATGAGAGAAGAACAAGGGAAAGGGTTTAGGGCTTATATTTCTGAAATTTATAGTTCATGTTCTTGGTGAGGCTTTTGTTTTTACCACAAATGATCATGGAGGTAGTATAAAGTGCTACTGGAATCACCTTGTTTCTCCAAACTTGTGGACATTGTCTGAGTCATTCATGATTGTAGTTGTTTATAACTCTCATGTTAGATTTTGAAAAAGACATGCTTTTAAGTTTTCACCTTGACTTCAACCTTATATCTCATTGCCTGTTGTTGGTTTTTGGTAATATATATTTTTTCACAGATTCCAACAAATCCTGCTGGTCTTATTGAATATAGGGCACATCCATTCTGGATCCAGAAATATTGCCCTACTCACGAACATGATGGTACTACACGCTGTTGCAGCTGCGAGCGAATGGAGGTTAGTATGGATGGAGTATATTTATCTGATAAAATATTATTTGTAGTCTTGCCTAGGGAAAGGTGGATGAACTTGTACAGTGCAAAGTGAATAGAATGTAAAATTTTCTCTCATCATATGCAGTCCCAAGAGGCAGGATATATTGCTCTTAAGGATGGCCGGAAGCTCTGCTTAGAGTGTCTTGATTCTGCTATCATGGATACTAATGAATGCCAACCCCTTCATGCTGATATACAAAGATTTTATGAAAGCCTAAATATGAAACTGGACCAACAAATTCCACTTCTATTGGTTGAAAGACAAGCACTGAATGAAGCAAGAGAAGGAGAGAAGAATGTAAGAGAAAATGCATTTCCATCTGTTTGCTATAAATATAATAACTGATAATTTGATTGTAATGACATTCAGCTGTCTGACATACTAGGAACTATTTTTTGGTGTTTGGCATTGTCTGCACAACTAATATTAAAAGTAAAATAATGCCTTTTGCTATTGATAGCTTTGAGAATGCTATCTCTGATGAAGGTTTTTCTATTCGTGATATGTTAACCACATGCTATGTCAAATAGTTCAATATGACTAGCACGATATAGAAAATTTAAGAGCAAAAAGGAAACAAAAAAAGCATATTCACATTTGGAAGTCTAATGCTTGCAATAAATAATACTGTCCAAGTCAACATGCTTTCACCTATGAAGCTTTAATTCATTATTAGTTCATGATTAAACAGTGTTTTTCCATTTTCATATTTGAGTCTTTATCTTGGGCAGGGCCACTATCACATGCCGGAAACCAGAGGGCTCTGCCTCTCAGAGGAGCTCAGCACTGTAAGATTTCCTGTTATGTTCAGTTTTGGTGATGTACTGACATTTTTTCTTTTTAATGGTTAGATGATAACATTTCTTTAGAACCAATAATTAGCAATTTATGGTACATTGCATTTAAACTTGATCAGTTCTCGAGACGACCTAGACTTGGGACAACAATGGACATGAGAGCACAGCCATACAGACCGACTACACGCTGCGATGTGACTGCAATTCTCATTTTATATGGTCTTCCAAGGTAATAATAATTTAGTGCTTTTGCAACTTGTGTAACTTGGAGATAAATAATAATCTAAAAGACAAAAAAGTTTCCCAAGTATGAAAACAACTGTTAACAAAAGATCCATGAAACCAGAAAATGTAATATGCGTTCAGCTGGAGAGATCTAGATAATATTATATGTTAGCATAATTTCACTTTTGGTCCCCTTACTCTCGTAATTATGTTAACTTCCCCCCCCCCCCCCCCCCCCCCCCAATTTTTTCACTAATTTGATCCTCTTACTATTTTAATTGTATAATCTTGGTAAGTTTTTGTTAATGTGACCTCCAATATTTTACAAAAATGCTGATATAGCAGTGCAATACAGTGTCACATCAGTATGGATGTGCTGACGTGACAGTGGCACAGTGCAATAGAATATCACGTCAACATTTTGTTAAATATTGGCTGTCAAGTTAACTGATGTACCAAAACTAAACAATTAAAATAATGAGGGATCAAATTCGAGATAAAAATTGGGAGGACCAAATTTGCAAAATGATGATAGTATAAGAGACTAATGTACAATTAAGTCTTGTATGTTAGACAAAAGCAGTGTATTTTACACAGAGCTTTTGCTAACATGACTTAATAAAATGAAAGGAGCTAAAAGCTGCTAATTGTAACATTCTTCCTCTTTTGTATCCGTGGGATTTAGCTTTTGTGAATTCTCTTTCGTACTTAATGTAAAAACCTGTGTTCTTTTGGAATTAGAAGAGGAAGTTGATTTAAAAAGTAATATCTGCAGCCAAGCAAGCGTTGCCTTGTTTATATTGAATTATATAATAGTTTTCCTATGCATGCAAGATTATCTTTTTTGAATGTTTGCTCAAGTCTCCTGACTTTCAGAATATATCTTCCGAAAGAAAATCCTTCCTCCCCACCACCCTATTTCTTTCACAACAACTTTGTCTTCATCAGTTGATTTTATTTATACATGATTTTTTTCTTCTTTTCACAGGTTACTTACTGGATCAATCCTAGCTCATGAGATGATGCATGCATGGCTGCGGCTTAAAGGTACTATTTTATTGTTGGGAATCTATTTCATTAGGATTCATTTTAGCAGTTGAGATTTATCACCTACTATTAAACCAATGTTATTTCGTTGGGATTGTCTCTCAAATTCATGCTAACTTGTGAAGGTTATCGGACTCTAAGTCAAGATGTTGAAGAAGGTATCTGTCAGGTTTTGTCTCATATGTGGTTGGAGTCTGAACTTTCTTCTGCATCAGGCAGCAACTTTGTATCAGCCTCATCCTCGTCTGCATCACATACATCTAGAAAAGGTAAAAGACCTCAGTTTGAGAGGAAGCTTGGGGAGTTCTTCAAACACCAGATTGAATCAGACATTTCCCCTGTTTATGGAGGTGGGTTTAGGGCAGGTCAAAAAGCAGTGAGTAAATATGGTCTACAAAGGACCCTTCATCATATCAGGATGACAGGGACTTTTCCATATTAAGTACAAAGATACCCCTTTTAACAGATTGTTTCTCATTATTTCTAGATATAAAGCCTGGCCTGTTATTATTAGAAACCGAGGCCAAGGTGCTTAGGCATAAGCTTCCACGAATTGTTGATTTTTTGTACTTGTAATTATTGATACCGTTCATTCACATTTTTTCTTTTGATTTATCAGACTGCTATTTTTTGGCATTACCAACTTCCAACCGCTGCTATCTCCCAAAAATAAGAAAAAAAAAACTTTAGTTTCCTCACAATATCTAGCGAAGTACGTCTTTATTTATGACTTTTATTTTTCTTCTCCTTTTCAGCTAGCTTGTTTATAGGGAATCATTAAGCTTTATTCAGCAAATAAGGAATCAGGTGGGCACCGTGGAAAATTATTATGATTGGTAAAAAGTAAAAACAGATGCAGGAGGGGCAAATAACTTCTGTATTAAAGAACCAAACTAAAATTCTACGTGAAAATACTTATAATATATACAAATTAATTGCAAAGGCAATACAAGTGTACATTCCATATCAGTTTAGCGAAATTTCTATCATTTCACCTCTCCATGCTAGGACTGTTGCTGATGCTAGGTGGTATTATTTGCTCCATATAACTTGTATATATTTTCAATAAGCTAGAGACTACCTCTACCATGGTTGGTCTCTCTGCTGGTTCTTGGATCAAGCATGCCAGACCAAGTTTAACTAGCTGGGGAGCACATACTATCTCACTGTTTCCAGTGACAGTGAGGCAAGGATCAATGAACAAACTCACCTTCTCTTCTAAATTCTCTTTACCAATGAGATTTACTATGATTGCATGAAGCATCACTTCTCTTCCATCGTGTAGGGTAACAGAATCTTTACCCGTGATCAATTCCAACAGCACCACTCCGAAGGCAAAAACGTCCATTTTGGTAGTGACCATCCCTGCCTCCAGATACTCCGGAGCCGTATAACCCCTCGATTTCACGACATGTGATGCGGCACAACCAGAAGTTATTTTACTTTCTGATTCTTCAACAAGAGCAAAGTTTGCTATCTTGGCCCTTAGATCTCTGTTCAGTAGAATGTTTCCACTGTTTATGTTCCTGTGCACATAGCAAGGTTCTGTGAAGTTGTGAAGATACTGAAGACCATTGGCAACATCCAGAGCAATCAGGATCCTCCATGCCAAACTCTGGTGCTCCTTCGACCTGTTTCTGCTTAGCCATTCTCTCAAAGAGCCATTTTCCATAAACTCATAAACAAGATAGGGGAAACCATCATTTTCACAGTAACCTTGCAGTTTTATCAGGTTGAAATGATTGATCCTTTCCAGCAAATTCACTTCCATGGATGCATCTCCTCTCATTTTCTTGACAGCCAATATGTTTTTCTCTTTACCGAATACTCCACGAAACACAGAACCTTTAATTCTATTCTTTGAACCAAAGTTTTCAGTGGCCTCCTCTATTTCCTCAAACTTGTACACCTTGGAGTGATGTTCAATGATGGCTATCTTGCCGCGGATATCTTCCGAAGACAACTTCTTTGCTTTCTCACTTTGCTCACCTCTCTTAATGAACCTTGCTGATCTCTTTCTGCACAGAAAACCCCCAAATAAGACAACACAAAGAACCAGCATGGAACCCCCAGTGGTGGCAATAACAATGTAAAGTTTCCTCCTTGAGTTGCACTTTTCTGAGCTGCAAACAGGAAGAGGTGACACAGCTGGTGGACCATTGACAATTATGGCCATTGAACTCACAGGTTCACTTGGCAAAGGAATCAGTACAGTTGTGAATGGAAAAATAGTTTGTGTTTGTGTGGAAAAACCATTGGCATCGACCACATTACCTGCTGCTACATTGAACCTTGCAGCAATATTTTTAATGCTATCACCCCAGTTCACTGAGTATGTCAGCAAATACTTGGTGCCATTTGTGATCTGATGCCATGTAGGACAAGCACATCTGAGTGGCACGTGCAGTTCCATGCCAGGAAGCAAATCAAGTTCACCATATGAATTAGCACGCATGAGGGTATCACAAGTGGTCAAACCCTCAAAAGTATCATTTGCCACCGTGAAATATGTTGGGGATTGCCCCAATACATATTTGGTTTCAGCTTGGTAATATTCCCTAGTTAAACAAGAACAGTTCAAAGGGACAATCACCTCTTTCCCAGTTGGAAACACTTTGAGCACAGTGACATCATTGATTCTTGCAAGCTCTTCTGGGTTTGATGATGTGAGGTTGGAGATTGTAGTTATGGAGTTGAAAGGAGGTTTGGATTTGAAGATGAGGAAGGACATGCAGGTTTTGTTGAAGCCATTGCAAGTGTAAAGGAAGGAAGGTGAAGGCCCCATTTTGTCATCATTCTTGCAACTTAGTATTGAATTCCCTGAGTAATTCTGCTGTGCTTTGGCATTAAAAGAAAGAAGAAGAAAGGTTAGTGTGAAGAGAAACACAACATGATGATTCATGGTGAGATTGTGTTCTTGACGAAACAAGACTATGAAAAACAAGGTGAGAACATTTGAGTGTGTGATAATTTAAGATGTTCGAGTTTGAGACATATGCTAATGCTACCAATATTATATTAGAATTCAATAATAACGCGTGAAAATTTTGCTGACTAATTCAGTATATATTACAGAAAACAATAGGCAATTAATTGCCAATTGTTGGGTGGGACCACAGTTTTGCGTACCTTGATTTGCTTTTAGAGATGGATTACATGAACTATGATATCATATTTAATTGACCCAGTTTTGGGGTTGCTACATATTATATTATGCTATGATGTAAACTTAGAGAAATATGAAGATGAAGAACAATCTGAATTTTTTTTTCATGAATAGAATGAGAGAATGCATAAAAATATATGGTCACTTGAAGGAAGGTTTCAATTGTGTCCTTATATTTTCGTTCTCAACGATCTAGCCAGCTCGAAGCTGGCATGATTTATCTTACTGATTAGATTGTGGTGAGTACATTTTCAAGAACTTATGATTAATTATTATATTAATTGGGTCACTGTCAAAGATGAGTTGCTATTTATACTGCGTCAATTTGGACACCACAATATTATGCAAACAAGAGGGGAATTGTTCAAATATTTGATGACTAATGAGAGAATCAAATATAAGGATATTTTTCAGAGGATTAAATTAAAATTATAAAAATTTTAAAATGAAAAAAAAAGTGGTCAGATTTTAAAAAATACTATAAGTAAGAAAAGAGCATTTTATCAAATGTATGATTACATAATAATATAACAAAACTTTGATGTAGCCAACACAACCCAGTAGTCCGCTGATTCAAAAGAAGCCAAAATAAATAAGAATGAGGTAGAGAAGAAAAAAGAAAAACAAAAGTACAATAATAAGAAAAGGGTAGGAGCAGATATTAAGTTGTATGTATGAAATATATGTTAAGAGAGATTAATCATTAAATAAATTTCAATTTTATTAAAATTTTGTCATTAATGCTAGTATTACAATAATATTCATGTTTGACTCATTTTCCAATCAAACACATTATAAAAGATCTTATTTAAGTTAATTAAAATATGGAAAATAAGTGTAATACGAGTATATAAGTAATTTTTTTGTGTGTATAATAATCGTAGATTCAAACTTAGAATCTGATTGCATATTACTCCAAACTTTCACCACTAAGTCAAGCCTAGTGGTTTGCATATATATGCATTTCATGAGTGTGAGTAGAATTATTCATTGGTTCAATTTGATCTCACTTGGATAACACAAACCAAACTAATTAAGTTAGTTTAGTTTTTTTCTTTGATAAAACTTGACCCGAACCAAACTAGTAAGTTTGATATGGTTATTTAACCCATGAATATTCTTTAAGATGCGAATGATATAATATGCTACTCAAAATTCAAGTTTAAGTTGTTACGTTCCATTCTTTCTTACCGTGCACGCAATGTACAATAATGTTGTGAAAATTAATACATTTTTTTTTTTGGTAAAGCAATGAAATATGTGAAAATTAATAACATTATTTCAACACACTTCATTTACATGATAACACCCAAATTTTAATTGATCGGTACTAATAATCAATTTGGAGATGTGAATCACCTCATATTATATGTAAAAATAACATTATTATGAATGCATTAATGTTATTAAAAATTATACTATTATCTAATTATGTACTCTTAAATATGGTAAAATTATATTTTTTTGTTATAATTATTTTACAAATCATATCTAAAATAAATATTAATCAGTTGATAATGTAAAATTTAAACTCTATTATTAATAGTTCGAAAAGTTCCAAATGCGATGGAGCTAGGAAGCAGGCGACACTGACGGTGACTTTCGATGAGTAGCGAGACTTGTGTTTACTTAAGTAAACACTCCAATGCCAAAGTCATTGAGCCTAAGAGGTGAGTAATGAGGTTAAAATGTATACTATAACCATGAAATGTCTTATATAATTATAGATGGAAGAAAAGTTGGTTCTAATATTTTGAAGATCCAATATGTGTAAATTAAGAATCGTCTTTTCAGAAGATAGTACCCTCTGGTTTAAAATTTGATGATAGATGTATAGTGCTTCCACCAACGAGTAACACCATTGCATGATTCTAATACATAAAAACAAAATTGTTTATCGTATCGTATGATATATAAAAAATAAATGCGAACAAAGATATATGAGAAACAAAGCACTGTTTATTTATTTTTTATAAAAAAAAAACTAGCCATGTGAAAAGAATCCAACTTATAAAGATAAACTGAATCTTCATAATCACAGTCAAATTAACGATAATGACATATATATATACACTTAGGCACATAGCCTTATCTTGTAGTGATTAATCACCCATTTCAACTTTGACTAGCTAATACATCAGTCGACCGGCATGGCATATCTTGGTTAAAGAAGAAAATGGATGCATATGCCACGAAAAACAAACAGCGTGAGACAGATTCTATTTATGATCAGTTTTAGAATAAATATAAATGCAACTTAACTTTTAGAGAAGAAAATAAGAAGATAAAATGAATTGAATATTTTGGCCAACATCTCAAATTGGCCACTAACAGACAATTATCCTCGTGATAATTTATTAAAACATGCACCATCCAACTTTGGCCTAGCTTTCTCTCTTTCTTTGAATCTTTCCTCAAAGAACTTCTCAACTTCCACTTTCACCCTCAATGGGTCATCCACCCAACCATCCTTCTAAATTCAACCCGTTTAACATTCCTTTCCTCCTTACCCAATTTACGTTGTCATAAAAGAACTTTGAATTTTTATCTTCTTCTAGTAGCCACTTTACCCTAGACTTTTGTCTAGATAAAGATTCTCTACAATTCACTACCCTCCAAAATTCCTCGTGTAGCATCTTTTCCTTTATCATTTTGTCTTCATCAAGGTCGGTTGGATATTTTTTTAACTCCAACTCCTTCATTTCACTTTGGATTTGCATGTCTGCTATCCAAATTCCCAAAGTGTCCTTAGTCTTGGCTCCTTTTTCAAAGCTTTCAATTTTTCTTTAAGAACATAGGCTCCTCATCCTTCAAAGTTTAGCTTCCTCCGTGCATCTTCCACAAACTTTGACAAAAGTTTTATCTTCAAACCAACAATCAAGGACCTTGAATGACTTAGGTCCTCAATCCACAATCTTATTCTTGAAGAGAAAGGACAATGATTCAAAATATTTCTATCAAGAACAAATTGTGTACATCTCGGCCATACATGACACCAATCACTTGAGGTCAAAGCCCTTTGTAATCTACTTCTTGCTCTTCCATTAGGTCGATACCATGTAAACCTCCTTCCTACCAAAGGTAAGTCATCTACCCCTAATTCATGGATGAAATTGTTGAACTCCAACCTCTCCCCACTTCCATCATCTTCACCACCCACTCCCACCCTCTCACATGCCTTCCTCATACAATTGAGATCACACCAACAATACACCAATGTGCAATATTGCTCACTCTTTTTATCTCCCTCAACTCTTCCCACATACTCCTTCTCCTCCCTCTCTCACAAGAAGCATACACATTAACTATTACAATTTCACATCCATTCTCCCTCCACACACCCTCCACTCCAACAAAAACCTCACTTGTAAATTGATTGCTTAAGTGAAAACAATTTGGATCCCACAAACATAAGATTCCACCAGTTATTGATAGGAAATTGTTGTCAATGTGACAAAGGGGATACTACTTGTCTTTATTATATAGTGTGAACTGTAATGCATATATTAGTAAATGGTTATTAGTGAAAAGATGATGAGAGCTTAAAATTACTATTATCAAATTTAATATCTTCCTTAGTATATAATATAGACGTACACTAAAGTAATATTTTGTGGATATGAAGTAAATTTAAATAATGATACTTTACTTTATTAAGTTTGATAATGCAAAATGGTTATTATCATAATAAATAGTGTGTTTGAATACTTGTTAACACACGTTCCAATGTGCCCAAACGGGGTAGCTATTCTTTTGATGGATTGAACTAAACGGCCGTTCAGTGTGTTGGAATAGAGATCCAAACATACTGAATATTGCCTTGGAAGTCCTTATTATTTGATGGGGTAAATAATTAAATTTGTTCTTGGAAGTGTAATATGAAAATAAATTAATTTTTTAAAGATGAAAAATATAAATTTAATCTTTAAATGTATAAAATTTATAATAAATTAATATGTCGTTAAATTTGTGAAACTATTTATATCATTAAGATGTAATATTTAAGAATTAATTTAACAATAAATTATATTTGATAAGGATTAATTTGATATTAAGTTATAAATTTTTTTAATCAATTTTTTATTAAAATATTTATATAAATTTAATTTCTCACAATTTTTATACATTCAGATTAAATTTAAATTTTTTATTTTTTAAAAATCAATTTCTCAGTATTTCACACTTTTAGAATTCTGCTATTTATCCTCGGTTGATGCATCGGTTTCAAAGCAAATTTCTACAGGGGCAGCTTTTTAACAGGAATGATCTAAATCAAACTTGAAGAATTTAAGTATCATTTAAATTTGCTTCATATCTACCAAAACTATATATTTAGTCTGCGTGGGTTCTTTATATATATATATATATATATATATATATATATATATATATATATATATATTAGAATTAATTTAAAATTAATAATGATGCATACTAAAATTGTTTTATAATTCTGTCCCATTCATATAAAATTATAACTATAGAGAAATTAAATACCAGCTGTCACCATGCAGGTCTCCAATAAATAATCGAGGAAGCTCTGAAAACTTCATAAAAAAATGACGTTCCAAAACGCAAACAACACGTAGTGACATTCAGCTTTTTCTTGTTTTACAAACTTAACAATATGATATGATTGTTAAAGTAGCATGACTTTATTATTATTATTATTGCATTTGGATTGCCACTGCAACGCTAGCTGATTTCTCATTTTGATCTTGAATTAATGATTCTTTCAATCTTTCTTGGTGATATCAAATGTTGCAAATCATTTTTTTTTTTATGTCGGTATTGTTGCAAATCAAATTAACAGTCTGATCTTTCGCAAGAGAAGCACATAAATGGCAACTTACAAAGCTCCAGCAATGGCACCACACACATGCAGATCGATGCTAACCATCATTCCGACTTTTAACATAAATTGATCATTCAGAAATTTGGACAGGGCTAAGCTAGCTGTCGATCTGATTTTCAATGAAACATTGCTGCAGATAACTGTTCTGGGATAAAAATGTGACCTTTGTTACTTCGTACGGTTTAATACATATTTTCATATTTGCTGATGATTAAAAAAAACTATTTTCTGTTATATATATATATATATATATATATATATATATATATATATATATATAATCACATATATCTCTATATATTAGAGATAATTATGCTGAGTTAGATAAAATAATTATGAACGGTAAAATTCTTTTTCCGCGCCATGATTTAACGCAATTAGGCAATTGTATATCTAATATCTAAACTCAAAATTATTACTAATTAAACTAAAAAAAATTTACGTCAATTAATTTATACACTTGGTGATGTGATGCATATATAATACATAGTTGCTTAAGGATGGAGATGTATAGTAATTCTTGTAGTATAAGTATGGACAAGTTTAATACATAGGTTGATTTTTTATATCATAGTTATGATGGAATAATAATATCAATTAATAATCAAGTACCATTATGCATACATTTCTTCCTTTGGGAATTGTTAATATTCGTATCGATCAAGACATAAAAAAATGAATCCGGCCACTTAATTAGTTCTATGATTTCGATTTCTGTATGAGAGAGCATAATGAATGTGAGATTGTGAGGTTAATTGACACCAATGTGTTAAATATATTGTTTGCGGTATGCACTATGTTGTTGCTAACATATACAAGAAATATCACAATCAAATTGTGACATTGTTTCTAACATGATCATTTTAAGAAATTTCCAACTTTAATACTCTTCGAAGCAAAATAACGATGATTAAGACAAAACTATCGGCCTTAAGTCCAAAGATCGCTGTAATAGGCTCTTAATCTTTGATGATCAGAAATTTATGCTCTTCATGTCTTTTACAAGTGAGAAACGTGTGCCTTACTTTATTCTAAAATGAACTTCTTAATAATAAAATGGAAGTCTTTGGCTTTAAACAAAACCTTGCTCGAATTGTAAAGGTTGAGCTTGGTAATTTTGTTTGACGCGGTTTTCTATTTTCTATGATGATTGACGAAACCATTTTCTATCGTTTTAGGACGAACTGCAAAGTAGATGTCAATGTTCTTTTTCTATTGTAATTTCTGGATTCTTTTCTTCTTTCCTGTGGCTGCTACTTCTTTACTTCTAAGAATTCTATGAGCTCGAATTTTCCGTTATTCCTTTTATTGATTCCGAAATGTGTAATTCAGAATTTAAAATCAATTGACATTAAGTGAAGTTGTCTAACCGGTATATAAACTGCACTTCAAGGATTAAGACAATCAATGTGGGACTTAGATATTTTTTAATAATTTTCACAACAACAAAATAAAATAAATAAAAAACCATTTTAATGTGATCCTATTTAAAAATGGCAACAGAGCTAGATGAGAATGGGTATCTGATTTTCCATTCCCACCTCCCAAAATCCATTTCCATACCTAGTAGGTATGATTGGTTTCCCATCCTGACGGATATCCGATATACTCATCCTATAATTTTAAAAAATTAAAATAAAATAACTTCAAAAATTAATTTTAAGAAGAAAAAAAAATCAAACAATAACATTTGATTTTTTATAAAATAATGTCACCATATATATCCAAGAAAAAAAGACATTATCACTCTACCATATGCATATTTGATCCCACTAGAACGTAAGAATCAATCGTGATTTGGTAGTTAACTAATTATTATAATAAAAATCACAGAATGACATGAGTATGCACTTCAGTTACAAGGACAGATAATAACAAAAGATTAATTAAATAATATATGTTATATAAAATAAAAATAATTTAATTATTACACATATTAGGACGAATATGGGATGAGTATGAAGATATCCATTCTCGTACCCACACCCGTTTCTAAAAATCGGATATTACCCACTGTAATCATTTCCCAGTATGGCCTGGACCCAAAAACCGCAATTTCAGTGTTTCTAAAAGTACATTAAATTTACACTATAAACGTAAATGTAGACTAAAATCATGTAAAATTGTAAATATGAATATGATAATTTCATTAGGTATATGTGTTTTCTTATATAGTTGTATCTAGGAAAGGTTTTTTTGTTGATGTTTTGATAATGTCCTAGTTCGCTTATTTAAGTGGAGCTGATAGTGCCCAAAGGTGGTAAATCCACATAATAAAATGTTGGACCAGATTTTTCTGAATTAAATTTAGATTTCTTTAACTTAGAATCAATCATGAGCTAATTCAAACTTACCTTGCAAGATTCTCGAAGAAAATATGGTTTTATTAAACTTGCACCTTATTTTAAAAGTCTGAATTGAATCTAGACTTTTCAACCCATTCTGCAAGATTCTCTAAGAAAATACGGTTTGCAGCCCACATCAAGTTGAATAATTAGTTTTGTCACCACTATTAATGTACCACCAAAATAATTTATCAATATGTTTTGATCTAAGAAATTTTTTTGAGGAGAAACAAGAATTTTTGAGTGTGATTATACCATCAATCCAAAAGATTGAAGCTTATGAAAATATTCTAGAGTCCCACTAGAAAGTAAAAAATCTTAAACTAGAAAGGTTACCAAAAAAACCAGAGGCTAAATTTTATTTTTTTTATTTTTTATTTTTCTTGAAAATGCTATTATATAATAAATATTAATGGATGACCACGTAAAATTCAGGCTAGGTAATTGCCAAAAAGAGAAAAAGTTAGACTCTGAAAATACCAAATATAATTATTACTATTAACAACTTTCAACTTTTTTGTAACCGTAACATCAGTATGCTTTCTTCCTTTTTTGTAAAATGTCTTGCGCAATCTACGAGTTTCTTTGAGTGGATACGGAACAACCAATTGGATCAAGTCGTAATGCAATTAATTAAAATTATTAATTATTACAGAAAACTATTACGTCTCCGTTCCTATTTATAAAATACAACCTTTTAAACTTATTTATTCCTCTATATAAGTCTTAATCTATATTATTTCATGTATTAATTATTTTTAGGTTAAACATTATCTTAATTAAATAAGAGATATTATATTAACATGTATTTAGAAAAAAGAAAAACATTAATTAAAAATGATATTTTTAAAAAATATATATAAATATAGAATAAATTTATTTTCTAAATTTATTGTTATTAATTAAATTAATTATTTGATCTTGGAACAGATATGGATGTACTATTTATTAGAGAAGAGGTCAATCTAGCCACGTAGTAACATTTTTTTTTTGTCTTTGACAGAAGATCTCGCATGAGAATCAATTTAATCCTATATTAATTCATCTTATAAGGATCGTTGCTATAAAATGTTGTCATTATCTTCCATCAACATTGCGTATGCAATGAATAAAGTCCTTGCAGTGTACTTGAGGAAAAGTCATGGAAGTTTGGAATTAAAAGGACATTGTCATTGCTTAATTAAAAACCACTTGATGACGGCTTGGTATTAAGAGTGACAATTACTGTCGCTTAATTAAAACCACATTAATAGGATCATTAAATTAAACTGATTGATTAATTTGTCGCACGAGTAAATAAGTTAGTTGAAAAACTCTGAAGTAAAATATAAAATTATTCTTAAAATATTCTTCATATGAATTTTATATTATAAAGAAAATAGAGTTTTTAAAAATAAAACTGTAATTAAATGAATAATATTTTATGAATGATATTATTAATTATGGGTAAAATTAATTAGATTTACTTATATTTAAGTTTAAGATATAAAATAACTTTTTTCTTATATACCAGTTTAAAGAGAATATTGTGTTGGATCTTAACAATAAAAATTCATCAAATGAATTAAGAAAATACAAATGTTAACCACTAGTTAAGGAAGTAATTTTTTTTTTAGATGCACAAAATTACGCTCTCCATGATTATTATTTTTTCGCATTTCCTAAGTACACTGCTTAGCAAGAACCTTAAGAAAATTCTTCATGATGCAATAAGTAATTGTGTATCATCATTAATGTGAGTGTTTTTAGCTTGCTTTTACACAATGTTATTAAAGTCGGATTGGATTAATCAATATGATCGATTTGATCATAAATGAAACGTACTATTTCATATATATATCACGTTTAATATGTCACGTTTATTATTAAGAAACTTAAATTTGCTCAATGAACAAGAAAAACAAATTTATGAGATATCTTTAAAACACAATCTCTTTGATGAGTAAGTCTGATTCGAAGAAATAAATTAAAACATGGATGACTGAAATATTTTAAAATCCTTTAGGACACATCGTATGTTCATGAGACAATCAAAGATAAACATAGTTTTGATTACGTAATTAAGACGGTAAAAAATAATATTCCTCAAGGATAATATATATACGGGAAAATTTTCATTTACTTTCAAAAAACTCAATTTATGAACATAGTCTTAAATACAAATACCTACACATAGGATGTGTCTGGGTAGCCATCAAACCATTAATAGATATGGGCATAGATATCGCAATCTTGATGTGTCTTAGAGATATTAGGCACAATAAATTTGAAGATTCTTTATATATATATAACCACCCATCCTGAGTTTTATAACCACCCGAAACCCACTCCCCCCCCTATTTTCCAAATTTTCTCTTCTTTTTCAATAACCCACCCCTATCTCTCAAATCCTATCTCTTCTTCCCAAATTTTCATCTCTCAACCTTTCAATCATCTTCTTCCATTGTTTCAAAATTTATCAAGCTTATTGCATCCTTGTGTCATTCCCAAGCACGGGAATGTGATTGGAGAAAAAAAAAAAATACCACTCATTTCCTTAATTTTTTTATTTGATCTCTTTAAGGCAAAAATTTATAACACATTGTGTTAAATGAGTACTTTATAGCATTGTTTGGTTATGGGTTGTGTGAAAAGGATTAGAAAACTAAGTATTAGGGATTATTGTGATTTCATCAAAACCCTAGGTTTGCTAAATTTTGGGATTTTGTTTAACCTATTGTTCTCTTATTTTAAATGCTAAGATCCTATAAAAAATATGGTGGTTGATCTTCCCAAGAGTATTGAAAGGCGTTGATTGTGTTCTTTTGAGTGAGTAGCTAATCTACTTAGCAACAATTTTGTGATCTTTGAAATTTTAGGAGTACTTGAGAATAAAGGAAAAATGTTTATTTTCGCTTGATTGTAATTTATTTTTAGGAGTACTTGGATTATAGTTTATTTTATTTATTGTGAGTTCATGATTGATTGTCGTTCACTACAACGAAGAGATAGCCTATGAGTCAATTACTCATAGTATATTTATACTTTCTGTTGGCTGCAACGAAGAGATATCGCAACCAATGGGTTGAATACACATAGTTCCTAAAGATCCGTTCATTGCAACGAAGAGATAATGTAACTTACGAGCTAAATGTCGTAGTTCTATAATTACCGTTCGCCACAACAAAGAGATAATGTGATCTATGTGCACATAGTGGAATGAAAGTTTGACCATAACATTATTATTCTTGAATACAACTTTATGTATAGTTCTAAAATTTTTCAAGGGAGTATACAATAGTTTCTGAAAACAAGTTGTATTTATTTTTCTTTATTTAATGTTATTTAAATTCCTTTTGAATGTTAAGACTCGTGCTATGTCGTGCTCTCATTCCTGTCCAGTTTGTATTTTATGCTTTCACTAAGTCTTTGTGACTTATTTCCTTATTTTATTTTATTTTCTCAGATACACAAATAGTGGAGTAGCTGACTTCTTGGGATTTGCTGACTTATCCAGTAATTTGATTATCTTTTGGAAGGTCTCCATTGCGTCTGATGGAGAGGTTTTTTTTGTGACTCTAGTATAATACAACTATAGGGATAATGGTAGTAATAAATTTAGAGAGAATTCCTTTATTTTAAAATTTGACCAACATCGCTATTAGGGGATATATTGGACAATATGTCAAGGGTTTGTATTGTGACCTGAGGCCTCGACATCTAATTGTTGGATTGATATATATATATATATATATATAGTCTGTGCGTCGGTCATGGTCCAAGAGTGGGTCGTGACAATAAATTAATCTAGTTTTTTTATTATTGAATTGGTGTAAAGTTATTATATTTTAATTAGTAATCTCGAGTTTAAGTTTTGAATTTACAGTTACGTTAAATATTCGGATATAGAGAGACATAGTCATCCGATAATGAATGAAACCTAAAGCAAATTTTGAGAGAAACTTTTTTTCTCTTTACTTTAAAAGATAAAGGTATATATTGGACCTTTTTACCAATATATATGATATTTTTGCTTTATAAAAACTATTACTCAAATAATTTTTATTTGGTGGAGTTAAAGCTTGAGTTTAGTAGTCTTACTCTTGAATCAATCATACAAAAAGACCTTGATCACTTATAATAGTCTTACTAAATTAAAATAAAATTAGCTATAATGAAAAATACTTGTGATCTCTACCAAAATTAAATTAAACTAAATGTACAAAGTAAAACAGCTTAGTTCTGAATTTGACAAAATCAATAAGCTTAGCTTTTTAAGGGTGAACATGAGCTAGCACGCATTTAAATCGCACTTGAAAACTCAAAGGCTAATATGAACTAGCATATACTGTTTAACTACACATGAGAACTCACACCATAGAGATGAAGGAAACATAATAAGAGGAAGTAAGTGAGAAAATAAAAGATGAAAAATAGTGTAGAAATATAAGTTGTTTAGTTTCACTCATTTTTTGTTTCTTTACAAGTTATTTCTAGCCTATCAAGCACACCACAAGTGAAAATTTGATATTGAAGATTCAATATATCCACAAAAAATAATCACTTTTTTCTTTCTAATACATTAGATAAAAAGAAAAAGCTTCCCAATGCATTGATAGGCATCCCACTAAATGATGCAAGGTGCAAGTGTGCAACATCTAGATCTGAAAAATCTTTATAGAATAACTCTAAATCAACGTCTATAAAAGAAAAAAAAATATATAAAATTAATAGAAACAAAACTGTCATAAAATTTTCAATATTTTATAGACTCAACCTAGCACTAATGCAAGGGATGTAACAGGAGACAAAGATTCGTGCGAGGATGGTAGGTAGTAGAGAGATTGTCATTGTGATTGGAAGGGCCCTATGAAAAACACTACTACATAACTAATTGTACACTGTACTACCTACATGTACTTAGTTTTAATTTATTACTACTACTTGCTTGAATCAATAAAGGCATCAAAATACATTGGTAATTAATTACCAAAATTTGTGTTAGATTTGAATTTCTCTTCCTAAGAACAAAGACAGGAGAGTAAGAGTGAGTGTGGAGAAACACCAAAAAGATGGGACTCAACAACTGTGTTGATGTGGGGGTGTATCCATATTGTGCCGTACTAATCATGTTACCCACTTGACGCATCTCTCTTCCAATTTTGGATTTGATATTTGACGTTCTCATGAGTTGTTTTTCTTCCTCTATCGACACCTTCTCTGTATTTTGTTCCTTTTTCAATTAAATATTTTGTGGCAACTTTATTTTATTTCGTAAAAAATATCTAATAATTGTTTTATGGTTTGAACTTTGAAAACAAGTTAATTAAGGAATAAAATAAATAAGTGAATCGCATGGATATCGTACTGGTTGTCAAGTGAATCTCTATGATTTAGCAAGACTTTTTATATGGTCATATATTGGCAATGTGTTTTTCGTTTTTTTAACCAAAATGTCGTGAGAAATTATGAAGCAGAGACAAAAATATACTATGAAAATTGAATTTTGGTTTAGGGAAAACCTTTTGTAATTGTGATGCATATTTTGATTAATTTAGTTTGAAATTAGAAATAGGGTTTTAAATATTTTTTTAGTGAATTTAACAAAAAATATTGTCTTAAAAGAAGCTTAACATTCATGTGTTCTTGGGAATAACAATGTTTTCTTACCAAGCCTTTCCAATGCCAAGGCTTTTTTTTTATCTTGAATTAAAAAATACATTGTAAACCATTAGGTTTATCGTAAATTATGTTACCATAGCGTCTAGTATTATTTTTCAAAGTTTATGGTTTTACAAGACATATTTTTAATTTAATTGTCAGATGAAAAGCTGGTTTACTGTACCCACGACAAATGAATTACTTGCTCAATTGTTTGTAATTTTGGGTGAATCATTTGTTAATCCTTTGCGAGCATAAACAAGCGACACCTCACCTTAGATTTTATAGCAACACAATTGTCATTGTCATATTATGTAATTTAATTATATTATGAATTCAACAAATTACTTTTCATTTTTCCTTTTTGTTTTTGATTTGTAGGGCCAGGATGGTACAGTACATTCCGACGTCCACATCTGATTTTCACTGTCAGTTGCTTATTATTGCACATGACATTGTTTCAATCATGGTTTCGAATATATATTTTAGTATTCAAATTATTAAATTTCGAATTTCAATCATGGTTTCTCCGCCTCCAATCATTTTCCTCTTTCTTTTCACTGTCAATTGCTTATTATTTTGCACATGACATTGTTTCTCTTGTTAAAGTTAATCAGCTGGCATAACACCTTTCCAACCTCATATTATTCCTATCAAGACAAACTCTGAAAAACAAATTTAAGGGAAACAGAAATGAAGAAACCATCACATTTGATTTTTTTTTCTTTTTCCAAACAGCCAAAAGGTTAATTGCATTTTTAATTTCTGTAAGTTTTTTTTTGGACGAATTCAGTTCCCTTATTATTTTAATTATATAATCTTAGTCTATCTATCTAGTAATTTAAAATGTCTAATATCTAACAAAAATATTAACATGGTAACATAGGAGAGTGTCATGTAATTATATAAAACATTATATACAAATTAATGGATGAATCAAAATTCCTGGAAAAAAATTAAAAAAAATAAAAATAAAGGAACAAATATTAAATCTTGATGATAATAAGAGGAATAAAAATATAATTAAATCTATATTATATAACTAAATTAATTTAATATATGGATAACCTATATATTTTTACATAAACTTTTATAACATTTTATTGTATCTCTATCATCACATTATTTATCTAATTTCATATTTTAATCTTTTGTATTCTTATTTCTCCCTAATGATAAAAATTATTGTATACAAATGTTTTGAAAATGAAATTATCCTTATTAAAATCAATCTAATCATGCATGTGGCCACTTACTGGGAAATAAGTGATTGTCCCTCCTTTTCTAAGTTTTAAAAATAACAACACGTTATTAATATCTCTCTAATATAATAAATTATTATACGGTTTAAGACTACCATTTGTCTATAGTTTCGATGAATATGACATTTATTTAAAAAATTTCAATTCAATAAAAAATTAATAGTACTTTATTACATGTTATGTGGAGATTAATATAAAAATCATGTGGAGATGAGGTAAAAAAACTCAAAGATCCTACTAAAAATTTGTCCATCAAGTTTTCTAATAAAAATTAACCATCAATTAAATACTTTATATCAATATATGTTATAGAGACTAAAAAAAAAAGATCACCAAATAATTTTTCCTAACTCTTTTAAATAAATATTATCCTACTAGTTAAAATTTATTAAAAACTATAAGATTTTAACAATATCATTCTATTCTATGCTATTTAGATAAACCATTTAGTCTATCTTTGATGTATCATTCTATCTTATATGTAATCCTTAAAGTAATAAATTATACAAGTAATCCTTTACGTATTAAATATCTAGTAGTTTAGTTTCTATAAATTGGTATATTTTATTCTGTTTAGGAACTAGTTTAATGAATTATAATACTTAGGAGATTACTTATATTATTTTATTTTTACTGTAGGATCACATTTAGAAGAAAAGAATAGTTTAAGGATGAAATTGAAGTTTATTCACGTTTTTTTTTTGGCATTATTAGTTTTAAGATTTGGCTCTCAGTGACCTCTTACACATTTTTCTCTCTAGCTTCACCCAGAAAATGTAGAAATTGATAACGAATAAATCCCTTCGTCTTGCTTGGAATTCAGTTCTGTTATAGTAACATCCTCAAATATTAGAGGAACAAAGTAACATGCCCAGCATTACTATAGTAAAGCAGAAAACGGAGAAAAATACAAGCTAGGTAAAGAAAAAGGATCTGAACACGGAAAATGAAATTTCCTATAAAAATCCTCACTATGTTCACATTATCAGACCAAAAAAGAAATTAATCTGAATAAACGGATACAAAACTTATTACGCAGCTCGATCTTTGGCTATATACAAACTTATTATTATTTGTTACAACATTAATCGTACAATCCCCCGTCACTGGAAAAAAAATTCACGAACCCCACTCCACTCACCTCCTTCACATCTTAATGTATGTGCGCTTGAACATCTTGGTCCGATGAGTAGCTAGCTATTCGTGAATTATAATTGGACCCATGTTATGTTGCTGTCTCTTCAATCCAATCTTCCCAAGCAGCGTAGAAATGAAGAAGCTTTGTATATACTATGTTACACGAATATCTCAAGGAGATATAAGATGAATTTGATGGTTAAGGAAAAAAAACAAAAGAGAAAGATTGTAATATTTGTTTTCTTTACTAACAAAAGTAACTACTGATAAAAAAAAAAAAAACAAATATCCGAAATTCACATTTGAAAATTTGTTCAAGAGTCCAAAGAAAATGAGGTTTTCAATAGATCATAAGGTGCCCAAAGTGCATCCAAAGGACAAGGTCTATTAGCGTCTAATCTCATCCACGGTTTCCCTTTCCCACTCCAATGCAACAAACTCACCGGACCAGGGTGCAGATCCCGACACAAACCTCGAAAATTGTCCCCTCCTAAACCATGTTGGTTCCACCTATGATCCACCGAAACAATGTTCCCCGCAAACACAAGCAAAAACGGCGGCAACGAACCAAGTTCATAGATTCTCATCCTCTTCTGAAGCTCCATCCACTCCTCAATTTTCCTCGTGTAATCCCCTTCGCGCCACCGTTCCAAATCAATCACCATCACCCCCGTGTTAAAGTAACACGCTTTTCGTTTTCTCTCCGCGAACGTTAGCGACATAGAAGGGTTCGACCAGAAAGTGGGAGTGAAGTACGAGGTGAAGTTGGCGTTGCAGTATTCCGGCGCCGCCAGAACGCTGTTTTGTCCCAACGAGGTTGTCGCGAGCTTGGCGATGTCGTCGACGAGTACAAGGTCGGAGTCGAGGTACACCACGCGCTTCACGCGGGGAGGGAGGAGGTTTGGCAAGTAGCTGCGCGCGTAGTTGAGGGGGCAATCGAGTGCGGCGCGGATGGAGGTGGAGATGAGGTTTGAAACGACGGCGTCGTCAAAGGGGTAGAGTTGGAAATTCAGGTAGGGGAATGCGTTGGAGATTGTGGCGCGTAGGAGGGACGCGTTGGTGTTGGCGTTGGCGTTGGCGTTGGCGTTGGCGTTGGAGGAGCACACGAAGTGGAAGAAGGTGTTTTGGGGGCACGAAGAGTGTTGGAGGACGGAGAGGATCGCCGCCATGGAACCTCGGATGTATGTCGTGTCGAGTGTCATTGCCACGTGGACGGCTTCCTCGGAGGAGCTTAATATGTCGTGGTGTTCGATGGAGGGGCAGTTTGGGGAGTTGTAGAATTGAGGGGCTTCTTTGAATTGTTGTTTTCTAGAGGAGGATACACACGGGAAAAAGAACGATAGGGAGAGGATTATTAGAAAGTATAATAAGTGGGGTGGTGGTTTTGATTTTGGATTGGACTTCATGGTGTGTTTTTGTGTTGAGATTTGAGAATGAAAAGAGAGATCTAAGGGGTGGCTTATAATTGGAGTTTGAGGTTTGGAACACGCTTTTGAGTTAGCGCTAGCAAAGTTAAACTTATAAAAGAAGAGAAAAAGAGAGGGGAGCAAGGATGGGCTAGCCAGAGTGTTTAGTCAGAGATGGGAAGTCAAGAATATATGTGAATTAATGAAGGGGGAAGTTGGTGGTATTCACATTTTTTTTTCTCACGTAGGATCAAATATTAAATGATTATCTCTTTCATTGAGAATTCAAATTTATGTTCACCATGTGAAAGACTAACGTCTCCCCTAAATCCAACCCTAGTTAATAATTCACATTCCTTTTGAGCTTATTATCATTATCATAGCATTTTATTTGGCTATGGGATGGGGACCCTCGCCCTTTACTTCTCCAAGGTTTTGACCTTGAATTCCCTTTGTGTCTAATTAATAACTTATGCTTTGTAGGTTGCGTCATTTTATGGGCTATGCACTCAATATTAATACTGGCCGGATGGGAAGGGAAATGAGGCTTATCCACTTAGACATACAAGGAGAACGTACCTTTGTATTTAGTAAGTACCATGAATGAGAAAATGTATATCCAAATATGACAAAGTGTCAAACAGATCTCACATTCACCCTCCCTTGTATTTTCATTTTGATTTCTTTTACAATTTCTAAAATGAAAATAGTATCACACACTTATTATATTAATTATCACGGTTTTTATTTCAATTTATGTCTGTGATTTACTGTTTTGTTTGTTCTTTCTTTTAATCAATTGTGTGATAAACATTGTTCATAAAACTTGTGTGACACCAAATGACTACTTTATGCTAAAGTAACAGTGACACGAGACTGGTAAAGAGCATCCCCTAGGTAAACCGTAAACATATATATATTTGCTGTGGATCTTGCATCTAGCGTTGCTTTTACGGCTATCTCCAAATACACATTGAATCTTGTTCATGGTTCATGGTCATGACATTTAATTTCATTTTATTTAGTGGAACTATTACGCATTCATTCTTCCGAAAACTATGTCATAGCAACCGAATCTTCCACTGGGAGCATTTCCACACGGAAATATTTCTAAAATAAAACAAATCCTCCAAGGAATATTCAAATTTAGAGGAGTGATTTACAGCACTAGTTTTAACATTTTTTATTATTATGAGATCAAATGTAGGTAAATATCTTATCAAATAGAGAGTGGGACATTCATAAATTCAGCAAATAAAAACCAATAAAAAGAAAATAGCTAAAATGTGTTTTTGTGTTCGTAAATTTGAAAATATTCAAAATTCATCACAAAATTTGAGGTATTTTGTTCGTACTCACAAAATTTAAATCAATTACTTTTTTACCTAAATATAGGTTTATGGATTATGATTTTTACATTAATTATACATATATAACTGATGCAAATATAATATTTTTTACATTGATTATACATATAATTTATATATATAAACAGTTATATGTGTAAGTTTAAATATCTAAATCTTCATCCGAGTAAAAAAATGACATATTATAATTTTATGATGATGAAAAATATAAGAAATTTTTTTATACTTGGTTTATTAACACCATCTTCATTTAATTGACTCACTTGGTTTTAATAATAATTAATTAGCTAGCAAATTTTTTTTTGAATAAATCAAGATACTTCTTAGCCAAAAAATTCATTGACTAATTTTTCAGATTGAGATTCAATTAAGAGATTAATTTCTTCAAAAATTTATTTTTTCATAAATATTAATAAAAAATTAAACTTATGATCACATATTTAAGAGACAAAATTATCTATTAACCATGCCACACCCTAGTAACTAGCAACTAATTAAGTAGTAGTATTTCCGTTCCTCAAGATACAGCTAATAATTAAATTTATCTTTAGGTACATTATATTTTATATTTAAAGTAAACATGCTAATTAAGTAGTAGTATTTTTGTTCCTCTGGATACAGCTAATAATTAAATTTATCTTCAGACACATTATATTATATATTTAAAAGTAAAAATGCTTTATAGTTTATAAAGTATATATATCTACTCTTACCGAAGGCAAATGTCAACGAATTTCTAACCTGGTCTACACGAATACAAGTGGAATTAAAAAGAAAACCCCGTTGGTTACATGAATCTATATTTTAAGTACAGTTAATCAACCTACGTATTATATATTAATTATGTTTACATGTTTTTTTAAGCCAGTATATCAACTGAGGATCTTTTGGTTTGCTTATAGATTCAAACTCCGTCAGCGCATAGGCCAACAGAGTAAGGACATGATCTTGATCTTGATCTTGATCTTGAGTTATTATTGTCATTATTATGGGACTGGGAACCAATACTGCATTCAATTAAAATCTTCTAAGCCTTAAGTTATCCCCCAACAACACCATCAAGATTATTTTATTTCACTATAAAAAAAAGTGAGACATGAGATCCATAAACTAGCTAGTATTGCTCTTGTGTAGTCCCATTATAGCAGCACATTATAGTCCTTCTTAGATACCTTAAAAATACAATAATAATCGAGTTAAAAAAAAAAGTGAAAGGCAACACGTAGTTTGCAAGCAATTTGACGTTTTAGCTTTGGGGATAAAGAAAGCATCAGAACCTTTTGGCTTTTGATCACATTTGACACATTGCAGCTTCTTCATTACTTGTTTAAACTTCACAATGTTAATTAATTATATATAACCATATCCTTCATTCCTATGCCAAAACAAATTTATATGAAGCTTCAGCACACCAACCCCCCTCCCACCCCATATGATAATATAAAAAGAAAAAATATATATATATATATAACGAAATACCGCCAATGACATATATTTCGAATAAGAGAAGAATTTATGTGCCTTTGCCTCTGTCAGGAAAAAAAAAACTATTACATTATGAATAACAAGAAAGGCTTGAATTTAGGTTTGAACTATGAAGTGATCGAAACCGCGTAAAAAGCACGTGGGCATATATATAAAGGAAGACAAGTTTTCAGTTTTTGGCCCCCTCCACTCGAATTATTTTTTGCATTTATAGTTTTGTATGTTTCCTAAAAGAAAATGCAATGATATCACTATTCACTAAAGTTCAAAATATAGGAGCACCGGCATTTGAATCCCAACGCAAAAATTAAAACGCGCTTGACCTCACAATGGTCTCAAAAGTCAGTCTTTTCATGAGTTGGCTCATTTGGTAATTCATCAGGTTTTGTTTTCTACATACACAGCCTATACCATACCTACAAATTATGAAATTGGTCTTATTTGAATAAATTTATCCATAAAAATTTATAAAGAAGAAAATAAGAATATAAAAAGTTAAAATTAATTAGCTTGTATACTTTAATTTATTGAAAAAAATTAGATGAGAGAGTTTTTATAAAATTTAAGTAGATAAGTTGATTTTAGTTATCTAAATTAAGATATTCAATTTATTTTATCTTCATAGTCTTTCTCTTAAATTTTTTATGAAGTTTCTCTAAGTAGGGTCTTAGTTCAATGTAAGTAATGTCGGTGCTCTGCTCAGAGCAATCGGATAAATAGTGAAGCCCATGACACTGTTTATAATTCCTTTTCAAATTAATTTCAGGATACAAATTTGATTTTCATGCACAAATTATTTCCGCCTCCGTCATGTAAAATGAAAATTTCTAGCGCAATGGATGGGTCAAAGATTGGTTATATATGGATTACAGTAGTCCAAGTAGGAGTGGGTCACATTCTCCATGCAGACATCCTGTGGACATGTTTTGCTACCTTACTTTCCATTTTGCATTGCATGTGTTCTGTACATTATCTCATATTCTCATTATATATATTTATACAAATAGTACAAATTAATTTATTAAAACCCTTATACTCAAGATTTTGAATCTAGATAGTTCAGTGCTTCAATAGTCTGTTTGGATTTTCCATTGAAACCTCCAAACATAATTGAACAAAAGCTTGCAAGTTCTCAAAGGGGAATATATCCAAACACACTGAACCAACTCTCAAGTCTCATCTATTAATAATAGTTAATTACACAAATTACAAATATCGTTAAAAGAATTTCAAAATAAGTGTATAAAAACTTCTATACATAAAAGTTACAATTTTCTATTTTTTATTTGAAGTTATGTACTTTTTTAAAAAATAACCCTGAATGTATATCTAAACATCAAAAGATTGTAACCTTCTCACAAATATTTTGACTACTTTTGAGTAACCTATTGATACACTTTCTTTTAACACATTGTGTGTGTGTTTGTATTAGCGTAGCTATTATTTATTTAAAATACTTTACAACCCAAATCTTGTTATATGAACTTTTTTTTTATAAATTATTATATCCTAAAAACTAGTCAATCCAAACATGCAATTATATTATTTTTCTTCATTATCTTTTCTTGAAGCCTATATTTATTTATTTTTATCACATATATATATGTAGCACTTGATTTTATTTAGATGCAAACATTCATCGCTATCCGTGTGTTATCAGTAATTTTAGAATCCATAATCATCTGTATGGAATAGAAATCAGAATGTAAGCAAAAAGAATTCTGATTGTTTAATCTAATGCATACATGAAACAAAAGAGAAGGGAGAGAAAAGGGAAAATTTAGAAAACAATGGAGAAGGAAAATCAAGCAAATTTATAATGGTTTTGCTAATAAAAAATGTGTTTATAATTAAAAAATATTTTCATGTAATTGAAATAGAATCTTATTTAAATAAACTTCTCTATCGACATTTATAGTAAGAAAGTTAATAAAAATGCAGTATAATGAATTAAACTTATCTAATAAACTAAAATCAATTTATAAATTATCATGGTAGCCGACAAATTTGTGCAGTTAGCTTTTCTTTCAAAGAATATATACATGATATAAGAGGTTCTTAACAGACTGAACCTAAAAGATATTTTTTCTTTTCCATCACTTTGATATGTAAAAAAAAATCTGAAATTTTATTTTTTACGATATTTTTAAATTGAATATTTTTTATAGATCGAGATGGACGATTCCATGTTTATAATTAAAAAGAATGTTTATGAGAGGTTTTTGAATGAATCTAATTTATATTTCTCCTTGTCAATTTTATATAAATTCTTCTTTTTTTTTGTGGAAAAAATATAAGAAAAAGAATGTTGATGTAGAGAGTTTATTTCCATCTTCTGAGTAATATTAGGTACCTACCTCAAGAGATGAAAGTATGCATTTGAATGAAAAGTTAAATAAAAGAATTTTTTTATAAAAATTAAGTATATAAATTGATTTCAGCTTATGAAATAAGTTTAATTCATTTTATGTTTTTATTTTCTTTCTCTATAAACAGTTATAGAGAAATTTATCTAAATAGTATTTAAGACGATATTTGTTATCTTTTTAGCCAATAGTGTTTTAATCGAATGATATGAGTATATGACCACTGTTGGGTTTGCCCATGAGTAGTCTAAGAGACTGTTACGAGTCTATCCCAATGTTTCCATATGTTCTCCTTTAGATGTTAGGCTTAGGCCCAAGTAAATAAGTCAGAAGGTTCTTGAGAACAATTAGCATTGTTAGAACATGTAGCTGTTACTGGAAAACATAGGCGGAACTGTGCAGATGATCAAGTTGCAGGTTCTGGCTTGCCTTTTGAGTTTGTTGATGGGTGTCAATCTCAGTTTTCTACCAGAATTAGGACTACTGATGTTGTTTCTGTAGCCGCACTTGGTGTTGTTCATCTTGGCTCTCTAAATGTCAGCTTTTTTTTATTTATTGTCTACTCAAAATTACTCAATCCAATGTCCTAGTCAAATACAGGGTAGTTTAAGGAGTTCACCTCAGCTGGATAAATTGAAGGAAAATTTGTCTTTAGATATTTTTCCTACTTGCTTTTACGATACACAGAAATCTATGAAAAGTGAAACAACAGATGTTTTAATGCCCCTTCAATGTTCTGGGACTAGGAGGAACTATACACCTCTTTCTGCTTGTGGGAACATGTCTGATAATGTGGCCATGCAAGAAGGGCCTGAATTGTACATTGATGAAAGTTCCATTTTGCTTCAGTCGATATCCAATATGATGAATGTGGACTGTCAGGAATTTGAAGAGATGACACCTCTTTATGGGACGAAGTATGAAGGATGAAGTAGTGGATGCAAAGATATGAGTTTGGAATCAGGAAAGAACGTCTCATCATTTTTAAATGATTTTGTTACAGATAATATTAGCTTCAATGATTAAATATGTCCTTCAGAAAAAATTCAGAGTTGATTCTGCATGCTTTTCTTCAGTTTTTCTTGGTACAATTGTTTGTGGAAGTGATAAGTTGCATTATGTGGATACTAACCAAAAAGGGGCATTGAATTTTGCCCAACCTTCAAAAAAGCAAACTCCCAGCAACATATTGAAATGTTAGAAGAAATCATTCCTAAGGAAACAGATGGACAATGGGGTATTCCTTCCTATTCTTACCCACGCTTTATACGGTTACTTCAATTTGATTGTTATAGCAGAGATGTGTTATCAGGGTTTAGTTATATCTATTGGTGGGTTGAAAAATTCTTTGAAGAGGGTATCACTCTCGGCACTGTTAGAGTATCTAGAAGAGGTTGAATCAAAAGATCCTAATACAAGAACATCTAGGGTATACATGCTATCTGCTGAGTGCTGACATCCTGTGGGATCTTCAACAATACTACAAGAAATCTGACAGAATTATCGTACCCACTTTAAAGACCATTGAGGTTCTGTTCAGAAAAAAGATATTCATTGATATGGAGGCTTACACTCCAGCTTTTTGTGGTGCTGTTTTGGATTCTCTGTCATTTGAATTGAAGAGATCAAAAGACTTCTCTAAGTTGTATGCTGGTATTGCAATACTTGGTTATGTAGCTTCAGTTCAGGAACCTATCAATATGAGGGCATTTTCTCAACTTCCTGTTGTTGTCCCTGCAAGCTCGGCAATCGTATCCTCTGCATGTGCTGATCTAGGGATTCAATGGCCAGCTTCTATTCTCAAGGCTGGTTTGCCATGATCACAACCTTAAGGACAAGGCTGTTGTGGAAGGGTGGAGTAATGATAGGACCAGTGTTGGGTCTGCATACGAGTAGTCTAAGAGACTGTTATGAGCCCTACCCAATATTTTCATATGTTCTCCTTTAGATATTAGGCTTAGGCCCAAGTAAATAAATCAGGAAGTTCCAGAGAACAATTAGCATTGTTAGCAATTTTTTAAGATAAATAATCATTTTTGTCCTTCAATATGTAATTCACTAATAAATAGGTCTCTGAAAAATGAAAATACAAAATTTAGTCCCTAAAAGTGGAAAAAGTGCGACAAATATATCATGCCGTTAACTTTCGTCCATCAGTGTTAATAAAGTCGCCTATGTGACGCAGAAGGACAAATTTGTTACTGAAATAATGATCAACGTGAATTGCGAGGATAGGGGCATATTTGTCATAATATTTTTTTAACTTTTCATCTTTTCACTCCGTTGACAGATGATAATACAAAATTTAGTCCTAGAAAGTATAAAAGTACAACAAATATATTCAAATGTTAATAATAGATTGTGACTAATTATTATTATTATATTTATTATTATTATTATTATTATTATTAGTTTATAATCTAATGCTTATGGAAATATCTCATTTCTAGAAGAAGAAAAAAAGAAGTTAGAGAAAGAAATGTTGGCGTCCACATCCACTAATGATATCTTGCAGTGTGCAATGACGTTTACATTAGCTTTAGGCTGCAAATTGTCGCTATAATAGTTGTGTTTGCATATCGCATAATGCTTCTTCTAATTTTCTTTTTCCTCCCAGCATATTGGTTAATTTTGAACACGGAACAATACAATAATTAGAGGGATATTCGACAAGGCCCACGAACAAAAACGTCACATAGTCTTTAGCACTACTTACTACAATCCCAAACAAAACAAGCCATGTGATTATACTCCTTTTATCTTATACTATATGGTTTTCTAAGTTTTTTAGTTTATATCAAAATATTTTTATTTTAGAAATTAAGAAATATTAATTTCTTTTTTAATAATACTTTTATTTATTAGTTTATCACTTAAATATGTTTATAACTATATTTGTCCAAAAAATTAGTTATTTGTTATAAGTTGTGTAATTAATAATTTTCTTGAAAATATCAGATGGAAGAAGTATAAATAATAGATGGTATGATTCTCAGGTCATATAGTTCAAGCAAATAATGCAATTAAATTTAGGGAACTATTTCGATATCTAATATTTTTGCTGATACACCCAATAATTTTCTAAAATATAAAATATGCTTATGGGTGTTTTGGTTATAAATAACATATTAGCTTTTTTATTTTTGCAACACCTTTTTTTTCCTGGTAAAACTATATTTTTTTAGTGTAACTTATTTTCATTAATGTTATTTTGTGAATGTTTGTTATCGATGGTTGGTGGTATAAATGTGTTGATTCTCATGCCATATAGTTGAAAGCAATGCAATTAAATTTAATGTCATGGGCCCAAATGAAAGAGGAAAAAAAATCCAATGCCCCACAAAGGCTGTCGTCGAATTGACTTTGAACTTTAATGACAGAGAAAAAAAACTTTGAATTTTAATTTCAAAGACGTGAATATTTTTTTTTACAAGTATAATAATTTCAAAGGTTACAACCTCTTATCCTGATTTGTTCTCTTTAGTTCTATCCATTTTAGTGAAATCAACTTGTACCACTTTAGTTCTATCCATTTTAGTTCCATTGTTTCTTTCTTCTTTTTTTGCGAGTTCTGAGTCATAAATCAGAATGTTTATGTAAAAACCGTTAACCAAATACCAAACCTTGCCTTGGTATTAGATATAGAGACTTTCAGTCTTCAAACATGCCATAAAAACAAGGTAGGTCACAATATATAAGCTGAAAAACATATGGCTCTTAGCATAATAAGGTAACAAAATGTTGATACGGAGCACGTGCCCACTATACACTTAAGGTAAACCATTTTGGAAAAGTAAAAATAATAGACAACTAATGCCAACTATATCATATAAATGTTTAGTCCTAATGTCCTATGTGACCAAGTGTTGTTCTTGAAAACTACTATAGTTTGGGCAAAAGCTTGTCTCTTGAAGACTTTGTCTCCAAACCAAGGTTCAGAGATTCTAACCTGAAAATCAAACACACTAAAACAGGCTAGAATCTTCGCACATCAATGTTTAATCCTAACATACTATGAACAGGCTGGGATCTATCAACACCAAACTGCAGTTATACAAGATGAATGCAACTAGCAAGACAAGAAAATGCAACTAGTTATCAAGGTACTTAAATTTCTAGACTCATGATTAATGCACAAAAGCAATCTGATTCTACACATCTTCAATACATCTAAACCGCATCTGAAACAACAAATGAACTAATAAGAATAACACCGATAAAATATAGAAAGTTGGTGGATAATTATAGTACACATCTAAATGGTTTTCTCAAATAAGATTAGCACAACTACATGCATCAAACTAATAACTGTATCTGTATTTGCTTTCATAATTTTGCACGTGGATGCAAGCCAGATCCCATAAACTAATCATAGAGGAGAACTACAAGAGTAATAAGAGAGTATGATATGAACCATTTCCTTAGTTAGAAAAAGAAAAAAACACAGACTGTGATAAGAAACCAGAAGCAGCACCTGGTGCAGTAGCTACAAAGCCAAAAAGGAGGGTGCAAAAAGAAAAAAAAGTTCAAAAGAAAGATTTCGAAACCATCTTACCTCAATGATTATGTTTGAGGGAGAATGGATAGAGTTGACCGAGTAATCTTGTTTGATGCTTATCTGCCCATAGGGGACAAGCCTAACAAATTTGGTTATTGTAATATTCCTAGAATCCTATCAGCACAGTTTTGTTACTAGGAAACACTATAATTTATATTAAATTTTACTTTTAATTTAATTTTGTAATAAAAATATCCAAACAAAAATCATATCACTTTTAAATTAATTTTGCAAAATCAATTTTACTCATGCTCATCCAAACACACATTAAATATCCATATAAAATCATGTTAACCGGTAATTCAACGTGATTTTATTGTCAATTACATATAACTTAAATAGATAAGGCTGCATACGTCATGCATGATGATAAAAAGAAGAAAATGGACAAAAGCTCAATATCATGAGAATCTAAAAAAAAACAACACAGAGAGGGGGGAGATGTTGATCTACACCTTAGTTGTTAAAACAAAATTGCAACTTTCTACAAGTGATGAGATGGGGTTCGCAAATTCAGGCCATTCACAATCAACCCAAAACGATTAAGCAAAGAAATCACGAAATTGGCTTTTGTGTTGTTCCTTTTGAATTTGTCTTTTTGTTGTCCCTTCAAAACAATTTCGTTTATTTCGTTTTGAAGGAATGACAAGGGAACAGCTTCAAAAAAGACGACAGAGAAATCAGATCCAATGAATATGAAATTATGATTATTATGATCCCATTTGCCTTGGTTGCAGAAAAGAAAGTGACGAGTTCCAGCTGGCTTTGAACTAATTGTTATTTGTTTTGTCTGTTAAGCATCACTTCACGGGACATTCATAGAACAATGTTTATGTAGCAGGTGATAAATCTCACATAACCGGAACCCAACACCCACACCCCGTCGTTGTCGTTCTTGCTCCAGCGCTCACCGCTCCTCCAGTCGGCGCCGCCACTCTTCTTTGCGACTGTCGATCTGCAACTTGCCACCTACGCCTCTTAGATTTGAAAAACTAAACCCAGTAAGAACTGGCAGTTGCAGGCAGTTCTCAGATCTGCAAGACTTCGAGTTTGGCTTTAATGGCCGCCTTGAGAGTCTCCCACTAGCTCTCCTTCTTGAGCTGGTCCGCGAGCACCACAAAATCTGAAGCAAAAGGGTGGGCACGAGTTTGACGGCAACAGGAGCGGTGGCGGCAACGGCGGCCAGGTTGTTGGGAGTTGCGACGCCTTGGTTTTCAAATACTGGTTCTGGAACTTCAATTTTTTAGTGATAGTGAACATTGGTTTTCAAATTTTGATGCTATTTTCTAATTCGATGTTGATGTCCCTTGGTTGGCTTGACGGCAGCAGTCAAAGTTGAGGTGGGGAATAAGCAAACCAGTAGGGAAAGAGGACAAATGTATGTTTACTATTTGAAGCAAACAACCATGTGCATCACATTATGACTTAAGGTTAACAGAAATAAATTTGTGAGGTGTTCATGTAATGGAAATGCAAAGTTAGGAGAAATTGTGTAGGAACTCAACAAGGAAATGATGTGAGTGTAATAGTAAGTCATGAATATAAGAAAGAGGAGTATAATTTGTTTTTTTATTTCCGGCAAAAAACAAATATATATTGATAAATTGAATACAATCCAGATTACATGATACATCATACAAGACCACTAGCAAACAAATAAGTCTTATTATACAGCGGTTGCATCGAAATATTGACATACTATCTTTGTAGGTCTTCTAGAATGGGAAGCTCTAACCCACGTTTCTTATTACTCTTCCAAAATTGTCACATTTTTCTTTGTTTTGTCTATCTTCTGTTTTATATTGCCATAGCTTTATGTCATTTCACATAATTGAAAGGAGAGAAATAACATCGTGGTTTGATATGCTTTTATTTAAAGAATACATTTTATTCAAACCAAATTGAATAAATACACAAAAATAAGAGTACTATTTAACAAAAGAGTGTTAAAAAAAAAGAAATAGGCAAATAAGACTACTACATCGACTAAATTTAATTATAGCATAGGAAATATCGGCAATAAAAAATATTTCATATTTTTGTATAAATCTTCAAAACAAAATAAAAATAAAGATATTTTAAGATTACAAATAAAAATATTCTTAAAACAAACAAACTATTAAATATATGGTGTTGGAAAAAAAAATCAAAATTATGAAATTGCCCTTAGTTAAAAATACAAAGCCCAAATTTGGCTTCTTTACTTGTCAAATGTTGCGAAATAGAAGTGAGATCTGCAACCACTCTGTCGCCACGAACCATCTAAACGTTGATTATAAAATAAAATAATAATAATTAGTGGAGGCTTTAAAATCGTCAGTATGTGAAAACTACTTACTAGTGCAATACTAGTGCAGTAGCACTTATTAGAGAGCCAAAAAGTGTAAAAGCAAGACATGTCCCCACTGCGTATGGTTAGCTTTAATTTAGATGAAATTACTTAATTGAACTGATTTTGAAATTTATAAGATAAAATTAAATCATTTAAAAATCAGAACACCAAATTAAATTAAAATAATAATTTAATCCTTTTAATTTCTTAATTAGTATTTTGATTAAAATCCTAATTAACATTGTACTAGTATTTTTTTAGTCAGTCACCCTGTCCATGTGTAAGAAATATTGTGTAGCAGCAGTTAACTTAGGTCGATAAATTATTCTCAACGTTATGGGAAACATGAATAAAAATTATTACCTCTAAAATTATATATAAATAAAAAAAAAAGTGATATCATATATTAAACTTAAATATGATAAGTAAATTTAATTAATTTTATTATATTTAATATTATTATTTTTAAAATATTTTATTTAATTTTAATGATTTACTTTTATTTATGATAACAACATTTAATAAAAAAAATATTTTAAAAATAATTTTACTTTTATTTGAGATTAAAAAATTAAATAATATCTATTAATTTTTTAAATTAATTATTTTTATTTATATTAGAATTCCGAAAAAGTACCGCAACAATAATGAATGTTTATTACCAATGTCATGCTGTGTTTTCAGGTCTTGGGGGAGTTCCTCGAACGATTCGCCAACAGCAACATTCCACCATAACAATGATAACAAGTTGTCTTCTGCAAGCAAGTTGGTGGATCAAAGGGTGTCATTTTGTTGTCAAGACTTTTGTTCTACACTTTACTTTTACCGAACTAAATAAACATTTTTAATTAATTAAAAGTAATAAATAAATAAGTAAATTTAATGTATTAACAGATAATTTTTTCGAGTAATAATTATTTTGACTCTTTAATACTACCTAGTAGTTCAATTCCTTAAGAGTAAGTACTACTCCTTTTTTTAGGGAAGTGATAAATGTATGATAATTTTTATAATAATTTATACACTATTAGATTTTGTATTTATTTTTATGTTCCATCCTATAATTTATTATATTTTAAATTTATCTTTATTTTCTCTCTTAGTTATATATTTTGTTGTATAATTTATTTTACAAATATAATTTCTCTTCTTGAATAGTTTAGTTAAAATAAAAGAGTTACTACGACCAACTAGTAAGATTCAACAAATACTTAAAAGATCTTACCAATAAGTACTTTTAAGACACTATTTATTAAAAATCGCATGGGAGCATATTTAAAAATAATAAGAAAAACACATATTGGGAGGTGTGCAGTGTCATTGGTCAATACTCAATACATAATGAACAAATTTTAGTGTAGTAATAGAATTTTTTTTTAGTATGAATTGAACGTGCTAGTTGATAAAAGAGAGAAAATGAATGAACAGAAAGATAAGGTTAAAATAAGTAAAAGAGTAATGACAAGGGAAGCGCTGGTAGTCGGTAGAACAGGATCGGGATCTGAAAGTGGGCCCCAATACGTAGGCAATTTGGCTTTGTCTCACTCTTATTTTTCATATAAAAAAAATTAAAAAAAATAAAAACTGTTCATTATGTATTGAGTATTGACCAATGACACTGTACACCTCCCTGAGCTGCGCCGCTTCTGATTTCTCCCCCAGTTTCTGATTTATTCGTTATTCCTATTCCTGTTTCATTCATTCATTCATTCATTACTCTTCTTCATTTCAATAACACATATCCATTCACAACAACACAAGACAGAACCAAAAAAGAAAAAAGAAATAACTTTTCCGATTCAAATATCGGAAACCCTGAGAATCTCCCTCGCAAGGTGAGTTTTTTTTTTTTATTATTTTAAAGTCAACCAAACTATTCATTTTCATATTCTTATCTATTATTCATAAATCTGTTCTGTTCTCTTGCGTGTTTATTATGTCTATGTCTTCTTAATCGAATCTCAATTCCGTGTTTCTTTCTTTCTTTTGAGGATTTTAAATCGTGCTTGCTTAGTAATCAAATATTGGTCCCCAAAGGAAGGTATTTTGACTGACCGCAACCGCATCAATTACGGCCTTATCTGCCCCAATGAAAAGATTTTCTGACTCACTGCAACCGCAATTTAAAATCATGCTCAGAATTGAATTCAACCACGGGGGTGTTGGAATTTCCGGTATTATAGGAGGGTTTTTAGAATTTTCGAATATTCTCCACGATATGATTTATGTTTATCACGTTATAACTTTTGATATATACTCTCTGCAAACAAGGTTTCAGATTCCAAACGTACTTATTCATTCGCCAATAACTTGTGCTTGATAGATTGGAGGATATTATTCTTTGGGGTCTTAATCCAGAGAATTCGGTGTGTTAAGATAGGTTTCAATTTGCCATCTCTGGTTGAACATTTGATTGGATATAAGACAAGATTGAAAGATGGTTTTGGAGTGCACAGTGTTAGAGGCAGTGACTTGTATAATTCTATAAAGGGGCATCTTGTGTTGCTAGCAGAAATGTCTTGAAAGTTTCAATCCCCTGTTATTTTTTCAGAGGTGTTTCTCTTACCTCAACAAGTTCTGTATTATTTTTCCGTTTTGTGTTTTTGTTTTTGCTCTCAACTAGTATACCCAAGGTTTAAAATTGCAGTGGCAGTTGCGATTTCATCCTAGTTGTAATTTTGTCGTAGTCCTTGATATTTCGGGAAATTACGGACGAATGTGGCTTTTGTGGCCACAATTTTCGTTGCAGATTGTCTAAAAACTTTGATGTTGCGGCCGAAATTGTGGCCCAGACCTTTTTTTTAAAACCTTGGTAATACCATTTAGTTTTAAAAAATGCTTTCTGTCTTTGCATTGTTTTCATTTGGATTTTTGTTTTTAAAATATGTGTAAAAATCAGTGAAAAACAGATAATAATAAAACCTTGTTTTTAATTAAGGTGGTATTTTTTAAAAAATTATAAGTGAAAAAAATGAAAACAAATATTTGGCAGAAATATATACCTCTCCTTCTTAATCATTAATCGTACTTGCCATTTAGTCACTTGCTGCATTATGGTGTGCTTGGAGATTTTACTGTGTCCATGTTTGATGATTTGGCATTTCATCTTCGCTGGCTAATAAATTGGAATGTATTCTTTCCTAGTTTTCAGGCTACTGTACAATCCATCATTCTGCAATTAAAAGGAATAGGTACTTACTGTCTTATTCCTCTGCTACTTGGGAATGTCTACTGAAAGCAATACTGAACCTCAACTTACTTATGTCTTTGGAAAAGCATCTTTTACAATCCATTTGTAACTTCTATACAGCAAATTGTAACTACTAAATATAACTGCAATTTGCTGCAATATGTTAGCAAATTCGAAGGTCACTTTAAAAATAGGAACTAACTTGAAACCTTGCCTCCTCTCTGCTTGGACATCAAAAACCATGTAATTGGTTTCACTAATTTTAAGATTGGATTTTCACTTTTCCTTTTACTATTTCAGTGAATATAGGCTTACCCAATCTATATAGTCACAGAGAATTTTATAACCAAGTGAATGTTCTTATATTTCTGTTTTCTGGATCAGGGTGGGACTTGTTGCAAATACTAAATACTTTACTTCCCAATTAGCTTATTGACAGTGGGTTCTATTGAAAGACTCTGGTTAGAGAACAATTAATATACCCTATGAATACTTTTAGTTACTTGAAAAATAAGTATTAAATGATTTTTATACTTTGATATAACAAATACTTGCTGTTTTGATAAACAAGTTCTACTTTTAATGTGGATCCATGATATTGTTATTAATATACTTGTCCAGAAATGGGGATTATCAAATAACACTAAAGTACATTATTGCAGAAGGGAAGTTTTTTCAACAGGTTCTTGAAGAAGATGGAAGTTTGCGAGCCAGTCAAATCTGAAAATAGATTAAAGCACCGCCCCTTGACCCCATTTAGGTTGTTAAGGGGTCTGATATGTTTAGTGGTGTTTCTTTCTACAGCTCTTATGTGTTTAGTCTATTTTGTGCCAGTGGCAGTTGTAGGATTGCGGCTTTTCAGCGTACGTTGTAGTAGGAAGACAGTGTCATTCATCTTTGGACTTTGGCTGTCTCTGTGGCCCTCACTATTTGAAAAGATTAACAAAACTAAAGTTGTGTTTTCGGGGGATAGTGTTCCAATGAAGGAACGTGTTTTACTTATTGCTAATCACAGAACTGAGGTTGATTGGATGTACTTGTGGGATCTCGCACTTCGAAAGGGGAGGCTGGGATGCATAAAATACATCCTTAAGAGCAGCTTGATGAAACTACCTATCTTTGGTTGGGGATTTCACATTCTGGAGTTTATTGCAGTGGAGAGGAAGTGGGAGATAGATGAGCAAATATTGCAACAAAAACTTTCAACCTTTAAGGACCCTCAAGATCCCTTATGGCTAGCTCTTTTTCCCGAAGGAACTGATTATACGTATAACCTTATATCCCTCTCACCTTGAATCTTGTCTTTTAATTTCCAACTTCTTTTATCATCATTAGATAGTAACACTAACTCATTTTAGTTCCACAAATTATTTTAGTTGACATTTTGTCTGTATGCATTTGACGTTGTGTTTTGTGTAGCATGCTGAAATTTGGTGATCATATTTTTATACATTACAAACGCAATTATATAATTCAATTGAGAGGTACATTTGACACATTGTTTGCTTTTATTATGTAGTGATCAGAAGAGTAAAACTAGTAAAAAATTTGCTGCTGAAGCTGGGCTCCCTGTGCTGACAAATGTATTACTTCCGAAAACAAAGGGGTTTCATGCTTGCTTGGAAGCTCTGCGAGGCTCATTGGATGCAGGTTTCTATTATAATTTCTGCTCCTTTTTTATAATATACTATAGTCAATTCATAATGACTCTGTGGTGGCTATTTATGAAATTATGCAATTTGTATTACCAAATGTTTTTTTTTATCGGCAAATGTTAGTTTAGTATTTAGCATTTTCTTCATCTTGTGACTATTGAGCTTTGTGTGTCTTCATTATGTTCATGTTCCATATCTCTAATGCTATTTCACTGATCCAAGCTGGCTTGTACCATATGTTCAAAGATTTTGTGACATGACAATTGCGGTCTATTTGCACAATTTTGTAACTATGTGTGATATTTTCTATTCAATTCTTCTCGGCTAAAGTCTGTTGAACATTGTCATTCAATTACATGCAGTATACGATGTGACAATTGCATACAAGAATCAGTGTCCTTCCTTTCTGGACAATGTTTTTGGTGTTGACCCTTCAGAAGTGCACCTGCATGTGCGGCGTATTCCGGTGGAGGAGATTCCAGCTTCTGAAACCAAAGCTGCTTCTTGGTTAATCGACACATTCCAGATCAAGGACCAATTGCTTTCGGATTTCAAGATTCAAGGCCATTTCCCTAACCAACTAAATGAAAATGAAATTTCTAGATTTAAGAGCCTACTCTCTTTTATGGTGATAGTTTCTTTTACTGCCATGTTTATTTATTTTACATTTTTTTCTGTCATTTGGTTCAAACTGTATGTAGGTCTATCTTGTGCATATCTTACTCTTGCAACCCGCTTCAATTTTCAATTGATGCCTTTAAGTAGCTATGTCCATGCACTCCATAACAGCAAGAATCAAAAGAGTGAATAGTGTTCTCAATGTATGATCTTGGTCTTGAACTTGATATTGAAGTGTGAATTATTTGTTGCTGTTTTTACCCCATAATTTTGCTCAGACAGAACCAGGAAATCGAAGGGATCATTTTACAACTGGTGTTTTGTATTAAAATCAGTATTTGATATAACTATTTCCCAAAGCCAATTTTTATTGACGACTAGTGACAACAAAAATGGTCAATTAAAGGCTGATGGGATATGGATATTATGGGTGTTGACGAGTATGAATCACGTATAAATCTGAATCTGAATTGATCCAAATAATTTAAGTTGAATATTTTGTTATTTTGATCGAATCCAAATCAATTTATTTAAATCCGTAAACTCTTGAGTTGGATCATGAATTTTGATTTATAAACTTATTGAATTGATCCCTGAAATTTTTGTTTAATATTAAATTATTATTATTATTTATATAAAATATACATAATATATATTTTGTTAAAAAATAAAATATTATTATTATTAGACTATAAGTCATAACAATGATTAGTGGGTTCAGTGATTAAGTGCTCGTACAAATTTAAGTTATTTAGTATTTCTTGTGTACAGGAAAGTTTTAAAAAAAAAAAATAAGAATATATGATTTGACGAAAGATTTGAAAGTTTAAAATGAATTTTATAACTTGCAATTACAATAAATTTAATTGAGAGTTAGGCCACGCATATTTTGAGTAACATTGTGACCATATTTTGAGTAACATTGTGACCTGCTGAATTTTATTTGCTTACTTTTATTTTATCATTTTTATATTAGCTTATAAATTTGGATAATGAATATATATTTTCATTTTGTTCTATAATACTTGATGTGTTGAATTCAAGTATATTTTAATAAAATTGTTGCTTATAAAAAATATTGATTTTATAAAATAATTAATAAATATTAATATTCTGATTGGTTGACTCAACTCAATTTGTGATTGAGTATTAAAAATTAAAAAAAAAAAATTTAACCCATTAAATTTTGATTGAGTGGATCATGGATTTGAACAAATCTAAATCCAACCCCTTCAGAGATCTCTAATGAACAAACATTCTCTAAAGAAAAAACAATTGAAAGATAAAAGATTTGTCAGTCATTTTTAATTTGATTCGGGTACATATTTCGATATACAACTGTTAAATCAATAAGGTTAATATATAAAAATTTATATCATAATTTAATTATAAAACTTAAATACATTAAAAAAGAACTTATAAAAAAATTTCATACATAAATTCTAAAAGGAAAGAGTTTAATTTGGAACAAAGACCATCATCCCAACCTTCATTCCATGGTCATGATTTATTCCCTCTCTTTGCCAACTTCCATTGTCCAGCCTTTGCAACTTACGTGGCCCCGACTTTGAAGAAATGAAAATTTTAGGAAGTGTTTGGTTTGATTGTTTTCTGTTTTCATTTTCACTGAAAACAGAAAATGATGATAAAAATGTGTTTGGTTGAATTTTTGAAAACTTTTTCAGTGAAAATAAAAACAAGAAACAACCAGAAAATAAAAACAATAAGGTGCAGTTGAAAACAAAAATCTCATTTCGGATAAAATGAAATTGTGATAATGATAATGAATGTAATTTTAAACAAATCTAAAAAAACAAAAAAACAAGAAATCAATATATCATGAATTTTCAGTACTTTTATTTCATGAAAATAAAAAACAAAAAATTAAATAAAACATATTTTCAGAACTCTAATATTTTAAAAATAAAAACAATTTTCAGGAAATAAAAATACAAATCAAACACACCCTTATTAATTTATAAATTATAATCAATATGATTTGGAGATGAACTATAAATTAATAAAATTTTCATTTCTTCACATATTTAAATCATATTTTTTACACATTCAATTAAATAAGTGTGTTGCTCTGTATAACATAAAGTAAATTTCTTTTTTTTTTTTAACATATATAGTTCGTTGTTCGAAAGCCAAAATAATGTCTACTACTATATGCTACGAAAACTAGCATTAGAGAGCTAAAGGGGACGTGTTGTGATGCAGGTTTTTATGTCTACTGCATATATACACGAGTTGGGGTGGGAACGTGTTATGATGTTAGGTGGTTACTATCTATGTTTGAACAAACTTTCTTTGTAATGCTGTGGGTGGTCTCTGGCATTTCTTGTGGCAGTTTCTAATTCCCTTTTATTAATACATAATTTTGTTTTTTAAGTTAAGACCCAATTTCATTTTGCTGTGAAAATAAAGAGAGAGCTAAAGGGAAGATAATAATGAAGACTGAGATATTTCTTCGTTGCCTCCATAGCCAATGAGGGATATAATTATATAGCCTAATTGGTGTCAGTCATTGAATAACAACTTTACAAATCACAAGAGTTATCATTTGGTTTTCAGGTTTCACAAAAATAAAAATCATTTGGTTTTAAGGAATTAAATAACATTAAAATATAATATAATATCCTAAGCCTAATCTAAAATCTTTTAACTACTTCTTAATTTATGATTTTTGGTTATCTTGAATTGATTTTTATGTTCTGCACGCGACTACGAATTCTATATGATAAAATAGATCATGCATTGACAGTCTAACAAATTTTAAATAGTTGTTTAATTACAATGCATTATATATATCATAATTAGTTTAAAATAATTTAAATGATAATTTATAATTAAATAATATAAATTTATTTTACACATATTATATTTTTTATTTTATTGATAATTATGATTTGCATTAGATCAAATGGATATATATTCTTTTATTATATTTTATTAATTTTTATGTGCCATGATATGAATTCCATCGTTATATTAATTTTTATATTTTTTTCTTAATGTGAAATTTAATACGATATTATGAATGAAAGTATAGTTTAAATGTAATTTTGGTCATATTGTTGGAATCAATTCACAATTTTTATTTTTTATTTTAAAATTAAGATATTTTATCCTCCCAATAAAAAATGTAAATTTTCTAAATAAAAGACATAAATATCTATAAAAAAAATTAAAATCATAATTTTTTTTAAAATAAAAAAAATCAAATATCTTAATTTTAAAGTAGAGTGACTAAAATCATAAATTAAACATAAAGATCATAATTACATTTAAATCTAAAAAATATTCATTAACATTAAATTGGTCAATAAATGATAATTATAATCAAGTTCCCCATTTGATGATCGATTGATGTCATTCAAGAACCTTTTTGACAGAAAAAAATGGAAAAACTAACTTGATGTATTTCCTAATAAATGATTAAATGTGTGAGCTGCTAACATATGCGAAGCAATCACAAGCTACTAAGTTACTTACTAGAACTCGATAGCTTAGAATGCAATTTGAATGTCATTAAAAGCACTTATTGGCCGAATCCACGATATTGAAATTTGAGGATCTCAACTAAATTATGCAAAGCGACCTCATGGGAGACAAAATAATCTTAAGGAAATTAAAAAAAATTAAAACAAAATATATTTAACACCTTAGCATAAAAATGTTTACCCGCAAATAATTTTTTTAAATGATACAAGTTTAATTCTCATAAACCACAGATAGCACACATGGACAGCATTGTTAGAAATTTTCTTTCGTCATCTTGGGGAGACAAAAGGGATTTCAATCTGATAAATTGATCTGTGTGACTTCTCCTAAGGAGGATGGGGGTTTGGGCATTCAAGATTCTCACCTCATGAATGTAACCTTACTGGGCAAGTTGGTCTCGAGCCAAATAACTAACAAAGATTCTCTTTGGGTTAAAATGTTGGCTAATAATCGTATTTTTGATGATGAAATTTGGGACATTAATCACGCTATAAGCAATATCCATTCTCTCCATCAGGATATGATTGTTTTTTATAGCGATTTGATCTTCGTGTATTAAAAAAGTCTGATATGAGAGCTACTAACTTCACCATTTTGTAGATGTTGTAACTTGAGCAGGATTTTTTTTTTTATTATTATTGGAAATATTAAACATCTCTTCTATCTCACTTCTACCTTATTTTTTCTTCTTATTTTCTATTATATAGTTTGCTACATTTATCAATTTCTTCTTCCAATCTTCCTATTCATGCCCTCAAAAATAGTTTTTTTCCGTACCATTACTCACAATTATTTTGTCTTTGTTACCTTTGTTATCTAAAATTTAATTAAGTTATAAAAATTAAATTTCGATTTATTTATCTAGAGACGACCATAGAATTCCTTCAAAAAGGCGGAATAGGAAAAGAATTTGAGAAACTTGATATGCAATCAAGAACTTATTTCGATTAAGAGTGTTTATTTCGATAACTTCATTTACATTTGGGATTAGAAAGCGCTGGAAAGTAAAGTATTTGAGAAGTTACACGAAAACAGTTATTAATATTAGATTAATTTATATAGGGATGTATCTGTACACGATCAAAATCATATAATTCAACCATTAGTTTTATAAATAAAATGGTTGACCGTCAATTTAGGAGATTTGATACACAATCACTTAATTCCTCAAAATATTAATACACTTACCATCAAAATTGGTAAATGTTCAGTAGGTCATCGTCATTGTGTATGTATTCAATTTCCTACTTTTATGAATTCATGTTTGTTTATTTCACTATACATTTCTAAATCCTTTATTCTTTTCAATCTTCATTTCTTTTCAAAACTTCAACTTTTTCAATCTCTATTTCTTATTATTATTGAAATTACTTATATACTTATTATTGAATTGAAAACATTTTTATCAAAAGTTGTTCTATTATCTTATGAATTACAATCTTATTATAACTAAAATTGATATATTTATCTAAATTATTATCATAATTTACATTAAATATTAAACAATTCTCTATTAAGTTGAAAACTAGAAACTTAATTGTTTGATTTAAAAAAAAAACTTATAATTGTAAATGGATTATGTGTTTCACTTTTAAACATTTATTTGTTAATAAAATCATTTAATAAATTCTTTTTACTATCTTAAAAATATTTTCCTTTCAAAAAATAAATACAATTTTCACTATTAACCGTGCCATACTATTTTAAGTTATTTAGCAATGGCAAATAGTGGTAAATGCGAAGAACCAAGAGTCTTGGTGAGTGGAGGGGTAATGGAGTTGGCACGTCCCATATCAAGATGACCCACATTCTTAAATTTCTCACGAAAAGATAGGGCCCAATTCTTAAATGGCAATTACGCTCAAATACAAAACAGTTCCAATATAAATTCACTTCCCCACACCCTCTTTTCCCATTCTCACACCACTTCAATTCTTCCTTCCAAGTGCCACCCCTAACTTCCCATTCTTCCTTCTTTCTTCTCTATCAAAAACATGGCCCTGATCCCAAACTCAAAAACCCCGCCACTCTTCCACCTGCTCCTCTTCTTATTAGGTAAACAACGATCCATCTCCTTGCTTCATATTCATATCCCCCCACTAACCCACATGCATGCTAATACTTAATACCTTATATATGTATAGATATGAGCTAATGTTTTAAATTATTTCAATTGTGACTGAATATTAAATAAGTAGTTTATAAATTGTATCAAACCGTAATTGTAGCCGTGAACTCAAGGTATTAATGTTTTGAGTATGAAATAAATTATATATAAAAAAATACTTATATATATGTGTCAATTTGAGGGAAGTCAGCTTTTGGTTTTTTACTCAAAAGTTTATTAGTAGAGTTCAATCTATTAGATGGATTTTAATATCTGGAAAAATTCCAAAAATATCATATCATCCAGAAAATTCAAAATTTAAAACCCTAATTTTAATTATAATTAATGAAATTTTATTATGTGCTAATTGTGAAAGGATTTTAGATTACTTTTTATAATTTTTTAATTTATGCATGAATATATTTGCAGGCAATGTAGCAAATGCGACAGTGTTTACCCTGGAAAATCATTGCAGTTACACAGTTTGGCCCGGCACACTCTCCGGCAACAGTGCCGCCATTCTCGGCGGAGGCGGTTTCGCCCTGGCACCCGGTTCGGCAGTCCGGCTCATCGCGCCGGCCGGCTGGTCCGGCCGCTTTTGGGCCCGGACAGGGTGCCGCTTCGACGGCTCCGGTGCCGGAAAATGCACCACCGGAGACTGCGCCGGCGGACTGAGGTGCACCGGCAGCGGTGTTCCGCCGGTGACCCTGGCGGAGTTCACCATCGGAAGCGCCAGCAACGGCAACAAGGACTTCTACGACGTGAGCCTTGTCGACGGTTACAATGTGGGCATGGGCGTGCGGGCTGCCGGCGGAACCGGTGACTGCCAGTACGCGGGGTGCGTGGCGGACGTGAACGGCGTTTGTCCGGCGGAGCTGCAGGTCAGAGACGGCGCCGGCTCGGTGGTGGCGTGCAAGAGCGCGTGTGCAGCGTTCAACACGGCAGAGTTTTGCTGCACCGGCGACCACTCCACGCCGCAGACATGTTCGCCGACGCATCATTCGGAGATATTCAAGAAAGCTTGTCCCACAGCGTACAGTTACGCATACGATGATGCTTCGAGCACTTGCACGTGTTCTGGATCTGATTACCGTATCACATTTTGCCCCACGGGATCGTCTTAATTTTCATACACTATACACTCCATTCATCTTTGAAATTAGGACTTAGGAGGAAATATTGGATTTGGCCATTGGGGTTTTGATCTATATTTTTTTCTTTGGTTTGGTGAATATATCTTTGTTTTGTTTGTATTCTTTTCAATTTATAACACTGATGAATTGAAAAATAGTTGATTTTTTTCGATGGTATTACCTACATTTTGCAAATTCTGTGATGATTCAATATCTTTGTTTCAAATCTGTTTAATTTGGTGTCGTGCATTTTTCTCCTACTTTTATTTTGTGGATGGATTGTCTTTAGGTCCTGTTCAATTTTACCCAAAAATATCGAAAGTAAGAAAATTTAATAACTAGTTGGGCGCAAAACAACTATTGGATTTTTATTATTATTATTAGTAAACAACTATTAGCTAGATTTTTTGGTACATATTTTTTGTTTGTTTGTACAGAGCTAGAATTGAAATAGTAAATAATTTAACCAATATTATACTATATAGCATTAGATATTCAAACATATCTAAATTTCCGAAAAAGGGAAATCATAGTTGAGCTATGTCGTTACACTATTGACAATAGATGGCAAAATCAAACAAATATATAAACAACCCTACTTTGGCTTTTGGGCCATATCAATAGTGATAATATTTATATCTTGACAGAAGAGTATTAATTAAAGTTCAATAGTAGAACTAAACATTATAGAGAATGTGAAAATTGTCTTTGCCTTGAGCTCCTATGTTGTGTGCCTCTTTCTTATATATATGTATACTGAAAAAGAATGAAGCATAGTTTTTTTCTTTCTCAATTTTCTCGACTAGAAGCTCTCTTTGAAATCCAAATCTGAAACCACCTCATCCCATCATTTTTCCTAGACAATTTTGGATGAGAAGGCCCTAAATCCAAGATGTTACGTTACATGCCACCGTTTTTTCCTTACAATAACCCTGTAAAATTTACAATCCAATTCCAGTGACAGTGAAGCTTCAAACATGCATGCTAGCTAGATTATATAAACCTAACATGCAGAATGACATATTCTTAATCTATGGTCTCCATCCTTTCTCATACTTCTTGATTACGATATGGGAATTAAGTGTCAAGATATTTAGCACAAATTTCGTTTTAAAATATTTAATTTTGACTACTAAAATCTCATCATATGTTACACTTCAGATTTGCGAAATATTTCTAACATTGGCGAACTATTTAATTTTAAGCTTTTGTTTGATAGGTCTGCAGCTAAAAAATAATTGTATTTGAATGGTACATTTGTGTTAATAATTGTTACTTGATATTGCACCTTTGTGTTAATTTGTTGGTTATTATTAGAATGTGATTCAAACTCACAATCTCTATCTTTTTTCTTCAACTACCAACTCCTTATCTTTTTTCTTTGTAAAAATTTCATTTTGGAAAATTGGGATTTGGAAACTAAGCGTATAAACTATAGATGCAACACGTATAATATAAAACGAAGCAGTTTCTATCGTCTTTTTATAAAATAAAGTCATCATTTTATTATAAAGAAACGTGTTGCTTATTCTAACTTGAGAAACTTATTGCTTTGTTTGTTAATTAAATCAAAACAATTGAGGCTACTCATTCATCCTTTATTCTTCCGATTCATTCCTGGATATATATAGATATAGATATAGATATGGACCCAAGAGATTAGACTTGCCTATTGGATGATGTACTTGAGCTTGATAATGCAAATATAATTGTAAATTCATGGGTGTTACACATATCATAAGTCAAAATACATCATAAATAAGTTATTCCGAACATACAATTAATTTGAGTACATGAACTAGAGATGAGATACTTTTTTAAATAAAAATTTGTAAAAGAAACTATTAAAAGTTATTATAATAACTTGCATTTATTTATTTTTCAGAGTAGTATTTTAACAAATTATAAATCTTGGGTAGATTTTTTGAAAAACCAAGTTGTAACTTGCTGATTAAATATCCCTTCTAAAAAAAACAAGTGACTACACGTTAACAAATTTTCGTAAGTTTTATTAACATATTCTTTCTAAAAAATAGGTGAGTGTTAAGGGTAGCTTAGTAAGTTTCATTAATAAAAAAAAAGGAAAAAATAGAACATCACCGTACTAGTTGATATCAAGGAAGAGATAAAAGTTTTTTTAGAAAGAAAAAAAAAGTATAACTACCATATAATGTGATAGGAAAGAAAAATATTTTTAAAAATGTGTTAATTAATTATAAAGTGTTTATAATATTGAGATTTTGCATGTATTATTCATAAAATAAAATAAAAATGTTAATAAATATTCTTAGGATATTAGTTAAGAAATTAAAAATAATTTTTTATTAAGATACGTAAAATTATACAATTTGTGATCTTTTTAGACTCTTATGATCTTCATAATAATTTCTTTTTTTAATTTCTTAAAATCAATGCTCTATGCTCTAAGGACACTCATTAGTCATACCCAATAAAAAAATTAGCCTTCAAGAGAATTTATACTTATTAAAGGTCAGTTATTTACATATGGCAAATGTGGATAACCAAGACTCTCGGTGAGTGAGTAGAGGATTGGAGTTGGCACATCCCATAGCAAGATGATGACCCACAATATTAATTTGCTCACAGAAAGATTGAGGCCAATTCTTAAATAAGAACTACTTCATAACTTCCTCCAAATACTTATAAATTGGCTTCCCTACTTCTCCATTTTCCATTCTCAACCTTCTCTACTTGTTTTTCTATCAAAATCATGGCCCTAATCCCAAACTCAAAAACCTCTGCACTCTTCCACCTGCTCCTCTTTATATTAGGTAAACAATGATCCCATTGCTTCCCATTCAATTATTGTTAATACTTAATACTACCATATATATATATATATATGCTAAGGTTTTAAATACAATTACTACTTCTAATTGCAATTGTGATTATAATACTTAAATTTTAGTCGAATGCAATTTAGATTGTCTAAAACTGTAGTTGAGATTTTAAAAAACTGTGTGACTGCAGCCGTGAACTAAAGGTCTTCAGTTCAGGTTTTGTAGCCGCCATTCTCACACCAGCTACATTTATTTTCCGTAACATTGAGATCAATTATATATTGTATGCTCTAAAGAAACCAAAGAGTTTTTTGTTTTTTTTTACGGAAAAGAAACCAAAGAGTTATAGTAGTACAATGTATGTTTTAGAACTGTAATACACATTTCTAATCTAATTAATTTGTTAATTTTTATAATAATTATTTTAAAATTTATACTTATCATAATTAATTTCTGAGTAATTGACGGTATATTGAAGATAATTTAAATTCTTATAATTATAATTTAAAAGTTTTATGATCTGCTAATTGCATTTTGGATTTTTTTTTGTTTTAAATTTGGATTAGATTGTCATTAATCACAGATTATGTTTGTCATGTGAGGTAAAAAATTTTAATAATAGATACATTAAAAATTGCTTTTTCTTTGGACTCTTATATAAAAAAAATTATTGAATTTTAATATAAATAAATTTAACTAATTTTTTATATTTAATATTATCATTTATAAAATATTTTTTATTTAATTTTAATTCTATTTTAAATAACTTTTTTACTCAAGTTCTAAGGATTTTTTAGAATTAAATTTATTTTTTGTTTAAGATTAATAAAATGAAATAATATTAATAAATTTTTCTAATTAGCGAGAAATTAGTTTTTTTTATACATGAGTTCTTTGGAAATATGTGTAAAATTAAAATTTATTATTCTTATTAAACTATGAATTTATGCATGAATATATTTGCAGGCAATATAGCATATGCCACAGTGTTTACCCTGGAGAATCATTGCAGTTACACAGTTTGGCCGGGCACACTTTCCGGCAACGGCGTCGCCACCCTCGGAGACGGCGGTTTTCCCATGGCGCCGGGTTCATCGGCCCAGCTCACCGCCCCGTCGGGCTGGTCCGGCCGCTTATGGGCCCGGACCGGGTGCAGCTTCGACGCTTCCGGCAACGGAAAATGCTTAACCGGAGACTGCGCCGGAGGAATGAGGTGCACAGGAGCCGGCGTTCCGCCCGCGACGCTGGCGGAGTTCACCGTCGGATCCGCCGGCAAAGGCGGCGGCAAGGACTTCTACGACGTGAGCCTGGTGGACGGTTACAACGTGGGCGTGGGCGTGCGGGCTACCGGCGGAACCGGTGACTGCAAGTACGCGGGGTGCTCGGAGGACTTGAACGCGGCGTGTCCAGCGGAGTTGCAGGTGAAAGACGGCGGCGGCGAAGTGGTGGCGTGCAAGAGCGCATGCGCGGCGTTCAACACGGCGGAGTTTTGCTGCACCGGCGATCACTCCTCGCCGCAGACGTGTTCGCCGACGCTTTATTCGAAGATTTTTAAGAATGCGTGCCCCGCGGCTTACAGTTACGCTTACGATGACCCTTCAAGCATTTGCACTTGTTCTGGATCTGATTATGTTATCACTTTTTGCCCTTCTCATTAATATCTCCGTGGAAAAAAAATATTAGTGGACACACCAAATTATACTATACTATAGACCAAAATAATAAAACTATGAGTATGATCATAGATTCTAGATAACATAATGTAATAAGCAAAGACAGAATTGCAATTGAAATAATAAGTGTCCGTCAAGAGTTTGGTAATACTTACACTTTACAATATGTTTGGTAATTCTTATTTCACTAAAGTTATTTTCATTAAAATAAGTTTCTCTAAAATACAAATTTATTTTTCATAAGTTGCCTCAAATAATTTATTAAAATAAGTTACTCTTGTTTGGTAAAACAAAGAATTTATATTGATGGGGTATAAAAAATACCAAAATTTACTCATATGCAACCTAATATTCCAATCACATAATAAAAACACAATTAATCCCCCGCCTAAAACCCACCAACACAACTGTGCATTAAATAAAACTCATCAAGTGACCCTTCCCACAAATGAGCCTCCACACCTAAACTCAACAACATGATTGTCATAACTACTCTCTAATTCCACCATCAATTCTCATGCAAAATATTAATGATTATCATAACCATTTTCTTATAATAGAAAATTAAAAAGTATCATTCTACTTTTTAAGAATATTAGTTATTAAAAATAAATTTAAATATAAAACATGTTAAATATATATTTTATGTGATTTGATATTTATTAGTTAGTATTACTAAATAATTTCAATTAAATAAGTTAATTTCTAACTTTTCAACTCCTACCTTATGACTTATGAGTGTTGAGCTAACTTATCAGTTAATTTTATCAAACATAATCTCTATGATAATTCAATAGGAATGGATCTAATTTGGTGTACTTCATTTTAAATTTTAAATTTAGTTAAATTTCTTTATTTTAGTTTCAAGTTTAATGAGGAGAATTAAAGATAATTTGTAGTGTAGAATTATTTATTGTTCTCCAAACTAAACAATTTTTAAAGAATAATGATAAATCAACATCCTTTCATTTTAAATACCTCATCAATATCTTTTATTTTTTCTATATTTTTATTCCTATTACATAAATCCTATAATACTTATATTTGTCTCTATCTCATTAGGTGTCTAATAGCATTTGAAGTGTTCATTTATTTTTTCCATTTTTAAAAGAAAGCATGCTATTCTAACTTACTTTTCTATTCTTGAAAATTGCTATTTCTATGCTCTTTTCCCGCTTGGAATCACTTTCTTATTCTTATTATTGTTAAAACTTTTCTTCTAATTAATTCACATTATTAAAAGATTGAGAATATTCCTCTTGCTATCGTCCCCCACACCACCAAAGTAAATCTTACATTTACTAGGATTAGCAATTAACCCATCGTAAGATTAGCTATATGATTTCTAAGATACCCACTATACCAACCTCTGTAAACTATCATATCTATAATATTATCCGCTATTTTTGTATTATCAACAGTATTACCGAAACTCTTAACGTTACGGTATCTCCAGATTCCATATAAAGTTTCAGCAGCGGCTAGTTTCAAAATTGCATGTCTCTTTCCCTTCCCTTTTGTGGATGAAATTAACCACTCTAACTCATCATTCCACTCACGCGGTACTCTCTTAATTTGAACCCAATCAAGAACTTTAGTCCAAATAATTTTAAGCTCCGGGCAGCCATAAAACAAGTGATTAATAGATTCTTCAGCAGGACAAAAGCAACACTTACTATCTTCAATCATACCAAATTTTTTCAGACGGTTTTTAGTGGCTAACCGCCCATGACAAGCAAGCCATAGAGTCATCAGAGCTCTAGGCCTCGCTGTATTCCCCCGAAACAGATTACGCCAGCGCACTTTTGAAGTGTTGGTGCAAAGACTTTTATAAACCTCCTTCATACCAAATCGATTTTTCTCTAGCATGCTGTCCCATATAGATTGGATATCCAAAATGCTACTACGATGCTTCAGGATACTTTTCATAATCCAAGAGTTGTGAATCTTTACACTCACATTCATCAGTGTGTCCTTATTCAAGTAGTAGGCATTTACCCACTTCACCCAAAGACTATCCGATTTGCCACTAAGATTCCAAAGGAGTTTCAGCATAGTTACCTTATTCCAAACCGAAAGGTCAATGATGTTTAACCCTCCATAATCCTTCGGTTTGCACACAGAGTCCCAAGCAACTGGACTTTTTCTCTTTATCTCTTGCCCTCCTGTCCAGAGGAAAGATCTGCAAATAGCTTCAATTTTGTGAACAACATACTTCGGGATAGGAAAGCATTGCATCCAGTAATTTGCAATAGCAAACGTCACACTCCTTATAAGCTGAACACGGCCTGCATAAGTCAAAAGATTAGTGCTCCAGTGATTGATTCTCCCCACTATCTTATCCACTAAAGGCATATAGTGGTGAATAGAAAGTTTTTTACTAGTGAGCGGGACCCCCAAGTAACGGAAAGGAAGAGGGCCTTCAGTAAAACCAGTAAGATTGAGAATATTCCTCTTGCTATCGTCCCCCACACCACCAAAGTAAATCTTACATTTACTAGGATTAGCAATAAGACCAGTGGACTCAGAAAAATTCTTGAAAGCCTTCACCATAAGATCCACAGATATTGGATCACCTCTCGAAAAAAGAAGTAAATCATCTGCAAAAGCCAGATTAGTAATACTAAGCTTTTCACATTTAGCATGATGGTTAAAATTAGGATTCTTCTGCATGTCATACAGAATTCTATTCAGATATTCCATAACAATAACAAAGAGGAGGGGGGACATGGGGTCTCCCTGACGGAGTCCACGCTTAGCCTGCAAAAGGTTAGAGTGACAGCCATTGACATTGAAACGGTAAGAAACAGTGGTCACAGCTATCATGATCCATCTGATAAATTGTTGAGGCACACCAATCTCTTTAAGAATACATTCCAGTGCATCCCAGTTAACCATATCATAAGCTTTCTGGAGGTCTATTTGCATCATACAGCGGGGAGTCCCACCTTTCCGAGAGTAACCCTTAATCAGCTCGTAAGCAAGTAGAATGTGATTATGAATTTGTTGGCCGGGGACAAAAGCAGCTTGGTTCTTACCAACGATACTATCCATCACCCTACCCATTCTAGCGGTAATAATTTTAGAAATTATTTTATATACTGTAGTGCACCCCGCAATAGGTCGATATTCCTTAATAGTTTTGGCTTCCTCATTTTTTGGAATGAGAGTTACCAAAGTACAATTGAAAGCCTTGTAGATCCGATCATTCTCAAAGAAATCTCTAACAGCAGCCACCACATCTTTCCCTATAATATTCCAGCTGGTTTTGAAGAATTTTGCTCCAAAACCGTCTATTCCCGGGCTTTTTGTGTCACCAATGCCATTCAACGCTTTACGGATTTCTTGGTCGGTAATGGGGGCTACAAGTTGTTCCCTCTGTTCCATACTAAGTTGAGGCCCCCCTCTCATGGCCATAATATTAATATGACGCACATTACCATCTTTTGTCCCCATTAAACCCTCATAGAAATTTAAGACTTCGTCCTGAATTTCGTCATGAGATGTAATAACCGTACCGTCATCCTTATGCAGCAAATTCAGCCTTTTGGAACTCTTTTTAGCTTTTATGGTAGCATGGAAATATGAGTTATTTCCATCACCCAATCGAAGCCAATCAATTTTGGATTTTTGTTGTAATGTTTTCTCTTCCAGGGAATTCCAATTGATAACCTCCTCTGTATACCGCTTAACAGTATCAATTTTACTGCTATTCCATCTATCTTCTACAAGGCTTTGTTGGGCATGTTGCAGATTTTGTCTAGCCTCCATTATTCTAGACTGGATATGATGCAGAGGCCTGTTGATTTTATTCAAAGCAGGTTTGAGCCGTTTGAGCTTCTCCCAAAGCACATACATCGGTCTACCATTCAATGGTTCGTTCCAACTATTACTAACAGTGCTATGATATTCCTTCAAATCTGTCAAACAGTTTGAGAATTTAAAATGAAATTGCCGACCTGCAGTATTCCCTGGATCAGCCAAACAAAGTAAAGTGTGGTCCGATACGCTCGGAGGCAGGATTTGGAGCATTGTGTCCATGTTGTCTTGGAACCATTCCACATTCCCCAACACCCTATCGATTCTAGAATAGATCATACCATCAGTTTGCTTATTCGACCAAGTATAGTAGTCACCCATGCTATCCTTTTCAAAAGTTCCCGTATTTCGCATCATTTTTGCCAAGTCTTCATATTCTGACTCGGTGACCAAATTACCACCAACTCTATCTTTAGCTTTCAAAACGTTATTAAAGTCACCAAGCAAGACCCAAGGACCATGTTGATTGCCATGAATACATTCGATATCAGTCCACAAAGTTCTACGCTGATCCAGCTTATTAAGGGCATAGATCGCTGTGATCCAATAAAGAAAATTACCTGTCAGATCATAAACGCCACAATGGAGCAGTTGACTTGTCTCCCTAATATACTTTATGGTAACCTTGTTAGTATCCCAATTTAACCAGATTCTGTCGTTGGAATGGCTAGAATAATTGTCCAAAAACTCACCTTGCAACCTGAGTTTATTTCGAATATTGCGAGCCTTAACTTGTTTTACCCTTGTCTCAATTAAGATCGTGATCGTAGGCCGAAGCTCTAGAAGACGAGAGCCTATCTCCTTTAGCTTACCTACATTATTAAGCCCCCTAACATTCCAGCTAATTATCATGGAGCACCATCTTGATACACTAGAGGGTCATTCAAATCCTCTAGTGCCTCAAAGCCATTCGTGCATCGGATCAAGTTAGGCGTGCAATCAACTACAATTTTTTTCCCGTTATCTTTACCGTTTTTTCTCCTGCTAGACCACTCATGGGTATATTCAGCCACATTCCCAATATCACCAGATGCTACCAAATTAAGGACAGTTGTAGATGTATTCGCTTGAAAATCTGCACTGTTTGTACCTTTCACACCAGATGAGCCTGCATTTTTTCCAGCAGCCTGTGTACTTTTCAGCCCATTTTCAACACTTTTTTTACTCTCCAAGCCATTGTCAACAGTTTCTATATTATACAAACCAGTGCTATTTTCCTTTGGTTGAGCGTGAGAAGTGCTACCTTGCTTGGATTTCATCTGCCAGACCTTCTTTGCTTTCACTTCTTCACAGTGATGTCCAAACTTTTGACATTTATCACAAAACATCGGCTTCCATTCATAATGCACAGGCTGCTTTAGTTTCTTTCCCTCGCTATCTCTGATGGTTATATCATTTGGCAATTTTTGAGTAACATCCACCTCCACCAATATCCTAGCGTACGATACTCGATATTTTTTAGCGGTGCACTCATCCGTTGTTATCGGTTTCCCAAGGGCACTTCCTATCTTACCAAGGCTCCTTGCTCCCCAAAGATGGAGTGGCAGCTGTGGCAGTTGTATCCAGATCGGCAATGTTCGCAGCATATCTTGTTTCAGGTTGAATCCCGGTTTCCATTCTCTAAGCAGCATGGGCATATTTCTGACTGTATAAGGGCCTCTTAACATAACGTCATCCATGTCTTTGTGCGTGTTGAACTTTAACAAAAAATAGCCATCATCGTGGTAATAGATAGCAGGCAGTTGGACAAAGTTCCATGCTTTAGTGATGAAATGCTTTACCCCATTCATGCTCAATTCTCCACCAAGGACATACATGACCAAGGCATTTTCCCAGAATTTTTTCTCAGACACGATATCCTCCTCATCTATAGCGATTTCAATCTCCCCATCCACCAAGGTTGGTTGAACATACTCAATCGCCATTCCTTTTGCAGGGTTTCTATTATCATTGAGAACATCTATCCATAATTTCCTCTCTTCTTTCAGATCACCCTGTGCATCACATGTTAATTTGGGAATAAGGGTTTCTGGCATTGAAACAGATGAATCGTCATCGACAACTTCGATTTCCTCCACAACTTGGTGCTTTGTTGAATCTTCATCTTGGTTGTTCACGATCGCTTGTTCAACAATGTTTGTTTGGCTCGCCGGTGACGATGGCGCCGTCTTTTTCGGCCTCCCTCGCCCTCTCGACATCGCCCAAAAAATTCGTTTGCTACTTTGTTTGTACCTAAAGTAGATAATTAATAAAGAAAGCAAGTTTCCTTTTGTAGTGAAATCCCATTAAGGCGTGACAGCAAGAAAGAAGGTAGAGATGAGAAACCGCATAAGAAACAGGCGCCACAGTGAAAAGAGAGGAAAAAAAAAGAGTAGAAAAAATTATTAGATCCCACAATGATATCTAATAATAAGTTATAAGTTAGTTTTTAGTTTTATTTATTAGTTGAAAATTTATTTGACCATTCAATAAATAAATTTTTAAGTATTTTTTTAATAATTTTTAATATTTTTTTAAACATCACTTAAAATAATATTTTTTAAAACGTTAACTTTTAATTTTTTATTTTATTTCTGTTTTATCTTTCAAATATTTATTATTTTTTATTTTTTTTTAAATGTCATTTATGTAATTTTATATTTAAATTATACAAGTTTAATTCTCATAAACCACAGATAGCACACATGGACAGAATTGTTAGAAATTTTCTTTGGTCGTCTTGGAGAGACAAAAGGGATTTCAATCTGATAAATTGATCTGTTGTGACTTCTCCTAAGGAGGATGGAGGTTTGGGCATTCAAGATTCTCACCTCATGAATGTAACGTTACTGGGGCAAGTTGGTCTCGAGCCTAATAACTAACAAAGATTCTCTTTGGGTTAAAATGTTGGCTAATAATCTTATTTTTTATGATGAAATTTGGGACATTAATCACGGTATAAGCAATATCCATTCTCTCCATTAGGATATGATTGTTTTTGATAGCGATTTGATCTTCGTGTATGAAAAAAGTCTGATATAAGAGCTACTAACTTCACCATTTTGTAGATGTTGTAACTTGAGCAGGATTTTTATTATTATCGGAAATATCAAACATCTCTTCGATCTCACTTCTACCTTGTTTTTTCTTCTTATTTTTTATCATATAATTTGTTACATTTATCAATTTCTTCTTCCAATCTTCCTATTCATGCACTCAAAAATAGTTTTATTTACTAGATATTGCACCTTTGAATGTTTTTTACATGAACTATGTTTGATGTTGATTATTATTAGTAAGAGAGATTCAACCTCACAATCTCTATCTTTTTTCTTCAACTACCAACTCCTTATCTTTTTTCTTTGTAAAAATTTCATTTTGGAAAATTGGGATTTGGAAACTAAGCATATAAACTATAGATGCAATACGTATAATATAAAAGGAAGCATTTTTCTATCGTCGTTTTATAAAATAAAGTCATCATTTTATTATAAAGAAACGTGTTGCTTATTCTAACTTGAGAAACTTATCGCTTTGTTTGTTAAATCAAAACAATTGAGGGTACTCATTCATCCTTTATTCTTCCGATTCATTCCTGGATATATATGGACCCAAGAGATTAGACTTAATTTCCTATTGGATGATGTACTTGAGCTTGATAATGCAAATATAATTGTAAATCCATGGGTGTTACATATATCATAAGTCAAAATACATCATAAATAAGTTATTCCGAACATACAATTAATTTGAGCATATGAACAAGAGATGAGGTACTTTTTTAAATAAAAATTTGTAAAAGAAACTATTAAAAGTATTAATAAAGGGATATAATAACTTGCGTTTATTTATTTTTCAGAGTAGTATTTTAACAAATTATAAATCTTGGGTAGATTTTTGGAAAATCCAAGTTGTAACTTGCTGATTAAATATCCCGTCTAAAAAAACAAGTGACTACACGTTAACAAATTTTCGTAAGTTTTATTAACATATTCTTTCTAAAAAATGAGCGAGTGTTGAGGGTAGCTTTAGTAAGTTTCATTAATAATAAAAAAAGGAAAAAATAACATATCACCGTACTAGATGACATCAAGGAAGAGAAAAAATAAAAGTTATTTTTAGAAAGAAAAAAAAAAGTATAGCTACCATATAATGTGATAGGAAAGAAAAAGATAATAAAAATGTGATTATGATATTGAGATATGACATGTATTATTCATAAAATAAAATAGAAAATATTAATAAGTGTTATTAGAATATTAATTAATTAAGAAATTAAAAGAATAATTTTTTTATTGAAATACATAAAATAAAATAACTCATAACTTTTTTAGATTTTTTTATAATCTTCATAAGAAATATTTATTTTAATTCCTTAAAAGCAATATCCTAAGGATACTCATCAGTCAAACCCAATAAAAAAATCTCTTTCAAGAGAATTTATAATTATTAAAGGTCAGTTATTTACATATGGCAAATGTATGTGGATAACCAAGACTCTTGGAGTTGGCACATCCCATAACAAGATGATGACCAACAATATTAAATTTCTCACAGAAAGATTGAGGCCAATTCTTAAATAAGAACTACTTCATAACTTCCTCCAAATACTTATAAATTGGCTTCCCTACTTCTCCATTTTCCATTCTCAACCTTCTCTACTTGTTTTTCTATCAAAATCATGGCCCTAATCCCAAACTCAAAAACCTCTGCACTCTTCCACCTGCTCCTCTTTATATTAGGTAAACAATGATCCCCTTGCTTCCCATTCAATTATTGTTAATACTTAATACTAGCAAATATATATATATATATATATATGCTAAGGTTTTAAATAAAATTACTCTTTCTAATTGCAATTGTGATTATAATATTTAAATTTTAGTCGAATGCATTTTAGATTGTCTAAAACTGTAATTAAGATTTTAAAAAACTGTGTGACTGCAGCCGTGAACTAAAGGTCTTCCACACCAGCTACATTTATTTTCCGTAACATTGAGATCAATTATATATTGTATGCTCTAAAGAAACCATAGAATTTTAATTTTTTTTACGGAAAAGAAACCAAAGAATTATAGTATTTTAATATATTGTATGTTTTAGAACTGTAATACAAATTTCTAATCTAATTAATTTGTTAATTTTTATAATAATTATTTTAAAATTTATACTTATCATAATTAATTTCTGAGTAATTGACGGTATATTGAAGATAATTAAAATTCTCATAATTATAATTTAAAAGTTTTATGATCGATCTGCTAATTGCATTTTGGATTTTTTTTTTAAATTTGGATTAGATTCCCATTAATCGCATATTATGTTTGTCATGTGAGGTAAAAAAAATTAATAATAAATACATTAAAAATTTAATAATAAATAAATTAAAATTTGGATTAGATTCTCATTAATAGCAGATTATGTGAATTTTAATATAAATAAATTCAATTAATTTTTTATATTTAATGTTATCATTTATAAAATATTTTTTATTTAATTTTAATTCTATTTTAAATAACCTTTTTACTCAAGTTCTAAGGATATTTTAGAATTAAATTTATTTTTTGTTTAAAATTAATAAAATGAAATAATATTAATAAAACTTTCTGATTAGCATAAAATTAGTTTTTTTTATACATGAGTTCCTTGGAAATATGTGTAAAATTACAATTTATTATTCTTATTAAACAATGAATTTATGCATGAATATATTTGCAGGCAATGTAGCATATGCCACCGTGTTTACCCTGGAGAATCATTGCAGTTACACAGTTTGGCCGGGCACACTTTCCGGCAACGGTGCCGCCACCATCGGCGACGGCGGTTTTCCCATGGCGCCGGGTTCATCGGTCCAGCTCACCGCCCCGTCGGGCTGGTCCGGCCGCTTATGGCCCCGGACCGGGTGCAACTTCGACGCCTCCGGCAACGGAAAATGCTTAACCGGAGACTGCGCCGGAGGAATGAGGTGCACAGGAGGCGGCGTTCCGCCCGCGACGCTGGCGGAGTTCACCATCGGATCCGGCGGCAAGGACTTCTACGACGTGAGCCTGGTGGACGGTTACAACGTGGGCGTGGGCGTGCGGGCTACCGGCGGAACCGGTGACTGCAAGTACGCGGGGTGCTCGGAGGACTTGAACCCGGCGTGTCCAGCGGAGTTGCAGGTGAAAGACGGCGGCGGCGCAGTGGTGGCGTGCAAGAGCGCATGCGCGGCGTTCAACACGGCGGAGTTTTGCTGCACCGGCGATCACTCCTCGCCGCAGACGTGTTCGCCGACGCGTTATTCGAAGATTTTTAAGAATGCGTGCCCCGCGGCTTACAGTTACGCTTACGATGACCCTTCAAGCATTTGCACTTGTTCTGGATCTGATTATGTTATCACTTTTTGCCCTTCTCATTAATATCTACATGGAAAAAAATATTTGTGGATACACCAAATTATACTATACTATAGACCAAAATAATAAAACTATGAGTATGATCATAGATTCTAGATAATGTAATGTAATAAGCCAAGACAGAATTGTAATTGAAATAATAAGTGTCCGTCGAGAGTTTGGTAATACTTACATTTTACAATATGTTTGGTGATTCTTATTTCACTAAAGTTACTTTCATTAAAATAAGTTTCTCTGAAATACAAATTTATTTTTCATAAGTTGCCTTAAATAATTTATTAAAATAAGTTGCTCTTTTTGGTAGAACAAAGAATTTATATTGATGGGTATAAAAAATACCAAAATTTACTCATATGCAATCTAATATTCCAATCACATAATAAAAACACAATTAATCCCCCGCCTAAAACCCACTAACACAACTGTGCATTAAATAAAACTCATCAAGTGACCCTTCCCACAAATGAGGCTCCACGCCTAAACTCAACAACATGATTATCATAACAACTTTGTAATTCCACCATCAATTCTCATGCAAAATATTAATGATTGTCATAACCATTTTCTTATAATAAAAAATTAAAAAATATTATCCTACTTTTTAAGAATATTAGTATTAAAAATAAATTTAAATATAAAACATGTTAAATATATATTTTATGTGATTTCACATTTATCAATTAATATTGCTGAATAATTTCAATTAAATAAGTTAATTTCTAACTTTTCAACTCCTACCTTATAACTTATAAGTGTTAAGTTAACTTATCGTTAATTTTATCAAATATAATCTCTATGATAATTCAATAGGAATCGATCTAATTTGGTGTCTTCCATTTTAAATTTTAAATTTAGTTAAATTTCCTTATTTTAGTTTCAAGTTTAATGAGGAGAATTAAAGATAATTTGTAGTGTAGAATTATTTATTATTCTCCAAACTAAACAATTTTTAAAGAATAATAATAAATAAACATCCTTTCATTTTAAATACCTGATCAATATCTTTTATTTATTTTTTCTATATTTTTATTCCTATCACATCATAAATCCTATAATACTTATATTTGTCTCTATCTCACTGGGTGTTTAATAGCATTTGAAGTGTTCATTTATTTTTTCCATTTTTAAAAGAAAGCATGCTATTCTAACTTACTTTTCTATTCTTGAAAATTGTTATTTCTATGCTCTCTTCCCGCTTGGAATCACTTTCTTATTCTTATTATTGTTAAAACTTTTCTTCTAATTAATTCACATGATTAAAAGAAATTAAAATATAAAGAAAGCAAGTTTCCTTTCGTAGTGAAATCCCATTAAGGCGTGACAGCAAGAAAGAAGGTAGAGATGACAAACAGCAGAAGAAAGAGGCGCCACAGTGAAAAGATATGAAAAAAAATAAGTAGAAAAACTTATTAGATCCCACAATTAATGATATCTAATAATAAGTTATAAGTTAGTTTTTAATTTTTTATCAGTTTGAAAATTTATTTGACAGTTCAATAAATAATTTTTTTTAAGTAACTTCTAATACTTTTTTAATAATTTCTAATATTTTTTTAAACATCACTAAAAATAATATTTTTTAAAATCTTAACTTTTAATTTTTTATTTTATTTATGTTTTATCTTTCAAATATTTATTCAATTTTTTATTACTTTTTTTAAATATGTCATTTATGTAATTTTATATTTGTCAGGTAATTTTATTAAACATTTATAATTTAATAAACTAACTTAAAAGCTTCCAATCATCAGCTTCTAACTACTAATTAATTTTTTAACTTCCAACTAATTTTTCCATAACCATTCGCTACGTTATTTAACTCTACAATTCCGACCATTATGTATATATTTGTTTGTTTTTGCTATCTCTTGTCAATAGGACAGAAATATAGTCCAGCTATAATTTCCTCTTCTGGTGTACCATGCTATTTTTTAACTTTAATTCTAGTCATTTTTGTTAATCAATTTTAGTGTTTATCATGAATATTCGATACTAATTGCTTTCAAAAGTTGTCAATGTTGAGTTGATGATTAGTGCGAATTTTGTTTTCTAAAAAGATATTACTAAAATTAACGTGTTCTAATTTACTTCATATCTAATATACTACTATTCTCACTCTAATACTCTTTTCGGAGCACCAAGTTATTCCTTGAACAGGGCGTAGAAACCAACAAAAAAAAAACCGGGAGGAATGTTAGCTTACACTATTTTTTAACCCTTGTGATAATCTGAAATTTATTAAAAATCAACAATATTTTCAGTGAATTTCACTTTTAAATTTGGAGCGAGAATCATTAAATAATAAAAAAATTAAAATTGATGATTTTCTACAAATTTCAACCAATCACGAGTGTCAGAGCGTATCACAAGCATCCTCGAAAGGTCTTTTCCAAATACACTAAAAACAAAAGGCTGAAGCATTTTTTTTCCCTTTTGATGGCCTTCGGCCAAAAGTCAGTTAACCATGTTAGCTTCGTTTTCTTTTCCCTCATGGCATCCAATTCCAAAGACTTTCAATTTTCTCTACAAGAGGCTCTCTTCGAAAGCCAAATCTGTAACCTTCTCATCCCCCATTTTTCTAGACAATTTTGGATGAGCAAGGGACCTAAATCTACGACGTTACATGCCACCAATTACTCTCACAATTACAATCCAAACCCCCCCTTCCCGAAAAGAGAGAAAACAGTTGAAGCTAAAACTGCCTATATCTTACAGATATTCCTTTGGAGGAACTGTTTCTCAAAGAAAAACTATTTCTCAGTCGATTTAACCATGACAATTTCATTTCACCAGAGCCAGTGCACTGACCCTCATCCTCCCCCTCGCTGCTGAAAAGGGTTTGGTCACCGCAGTCCAGTGAAGCTCCACATGCTAGGTTATAAGCCTGGCATGCAGAATGGCATACTCGTAGCCGGTTGTCTCCATCCTTCTCACACTTCTGGATTGAGATCTGGAAATTAAGTACCAAGATCTTTAGTCAAATAAGCAACATTACCACCTAATGGTCAAAGTTCTAGAGACAGGGTTACTAAGCATTATACGATTTAGGAATGAATTATAGTTTATGATTCTGCCATCCTCAAAAGGCACATGTTAGGATCAGCATCTTGGTTAGTCGGAAAACAGGTTTACCTTGTGACTAACGGAATAGCCATTGTCAATATATTATATATTATATTAAAACCAACTAAATTTGGTATGTGCTATTGTTTTATCCGATGGAAAGTCACACACAATGCATCAAAATGTGTGAAATAAGTAGTAAAGGGAAAATTAAAATACTACATTACAAAAGGAAAAAGATGGATCTAAAGAAGGCATGAAAGATATAATTTACCCAGCATGCAAGCCTTTTAGCTGTCTCATCACAGTAGGAGCTGCCAAATATATTAAATAGTTTCCTAGCCCCACCAGGAAATAATCTATGGTAGTTGGGCATGACAACCACTTCTTCTAGCTGCTGTAGTATGCTAGATTCACTGGGAGCACAATGCTGCCCGGAAATATCATTTCCCAGAACATTTCTGCAAACTGAAAGACTGGAGAGGAGCATGGAGCTGTTCTGGCAAGTATATCCCGCATAGTCAGAACAGCGAAATTCGCAAACTCCATTATCACAAACCCCACCATGAAGGCTGCATTGCTCATCACAGACAACTGCATGTAATATCAGGGACAAGTCAACAAATTAATTATGGTTGGACAATAACTAAATAAATGTTTTCCAACTAAAAGTATTGTTTAAAAAGACTGACTAATTCTGTTTTATTTAATATGTAAATGCAATTAAGAAATTCAGGGGTGGTGGAGGGAGTACACAAACTAGAAGCCTTCATGAATTACATAAAACAGGTTAATTATCCTAAATACAGTAAATATGTTCAAGTACTCTAATATCCTTCATATTGGCTAACAACGTAAAATATTATTCAAAAGTTCATCCCTGATTACCTTACTAATGCTACAAGGTTGGTGTTATTTATCTACTATTACAGTTTAAGCAAGAAACTACAAGGTATGTTTTAGATTATAAAGAAACTAACGATATTATAGAGTATAAAAAATATGAGAAACTGATAGAATTTGGAGTTTACCAGTAGAACAGTCAATGCCAGTATAGCCAGTTTTACATTCACATATTCCACTGGAGAGGCACGTGCCATTGCCAGTGCAATTGCTGGGGCAGGAACCTGGGATAAGTGAAAAGAGCAAGAATTAATAGAAGGAAAAGTAAAACTATATTGTGCCACTAGACAGAAGGTAGTATTTTAGCAGTTAAAGCAAAAAAGATTACTAAAGTTAAGACTGTGGGAAACGAGAGCATACATCTACTGCAATCGTGACCATGAAATCCAAGAAAGCAGTGGCACCTTCCATCAACACAGTCTCCGTTGAAATTACATGCACTGGGACATTGCCCAGACACGACCACTGGTTCTGAGTTACAGAGCTCATGATATGCAGGGCAGATTAATTCGCCTATTGCAAAATATAATAAAAAACAAGCCCTCAACTTACTAGGTATCTAACATTAATGTGTAAACAAGCAAAACAACAGTAAATATTGACCATTAAAACCAGGGAACAGAATGGGTCCACCAGCCCGAGGACACACTTTCCAGATACCATCCACAGCAACCTGTATGAAACAAGGAGCTTCAGTGGATTCTCAATAAAGGAAAGAGAAGGGAAGTGTAAGAATCAATTCAAATAGAGGCCAGAGAAAAGACAAGAAGCGGTAGCAATTTGTCCAAAATATTAATGAAGTATCCTCTACTCAAATATGGACAGATTTAAGAAAAACAGCATTTGCCTAATTATTAAAACTCTAAACTATACCTCTAAAGAATTGTTGATACACTTGTGCTGATAACAACCATTTCCCTGGGCCAGAGAACCTCGTACAAATCCTGTGCGCACTAATGATGAGGCCATACACCTGCATGAAAAGGAACAGCATTTAGAATTCCTTCACCTTGTCTTATATTAAATTGCATGTAAAAACAGACCACATTATAAATTTGAAGAAGAAATCTGACCTAGAGTTACTTCCTCGAACTTCACCTAACATTCTATCAGGCGCACGTGCACTGCTAGTGTCTGTACATGATCCATCAGAGTATGCAACAAAATAAGTGCAATAATCAGCCAATGAGGATTGTCCACCTGCAACACAAGTGAATAACGAAATTTCAATTTCACTAGTAAACTCATCATTTAGTTTTAAAACCATTTACTTTTCCAACAAATGACAAAAAAAAACAATGACTAATAAGACAATAAAAGAAACAGCTCCAAATAAATTAGAATATAGCAGCCTTGAAACTACAACAATTGCTCGACAGTCTGCAAGAACAAGACCAGAGATAAGAAACGAATATGATTATGAAAAGAAGGTAAAAGATACGAGACTTCTATCATTCCTCCTCAAGTCTGTCCAGAGAAGATAGATATAAATGAGAATAGGGTGTATACAGGATAAGTAGATTCAGGGAGTTCCTTTCCCTTAAGCACTCCAAGAGGAAATTTGAAAATCCTTGGCTCTCCTTTTCCTTCCACTTCTTAAATTCCCCCGGCCTCTACAACTGCCCCCTCCTATTTATATAATTCTGTTTCATACTTACGACAGTAACTAACTTTTAATTCTGTTACACCATTAACTGTCCACCTTTTACCCACTTTGACCTTACCCTCTTATCCATCCTACTATAATGTTCTAATTGGAATTTGTAAAGTCTGGGCTGTCTGGCTAGTCTTCCATTAATAAACATATAAAAATAATCTGGCTTGAGCAATGGTTGACAATAGACGGGAGGCATCAACAGTTCAAGATCATACACAGATTTGCATAGCCTTAAATATTAGAAATGAATACATGAAAATGCATACCTTTATTAGCTTGAGGAAAATACTGAGCCCACTGAGGAAGGTCTCCATTGTAGGTTAGAATTGGGCAGTAACCCTCTGCCTCTCTGTTATAGGTACAACCTGAGAACTGTGTTGTGTTGCAATGATAGGCCCCTTTCCAGAGATTGCAAGTGGAGGTAACAAACTGAGTACCCTGGTTGCGACCCCAATCAAGTCGGTCTGCCATGCTATAATTGGCTTTGTACCATCCACTATCTTCTAAGAGAGCTAATGTCATTTTTGAAACTACAGATCTGGTATCCACAGAACCAGTCATGATCTCATTCATCAGAAGTCTCTTTTCCCAGTGAGACCCTGTAAGCCAATTACCAAACTTGGATTAATGAAATTGTTGGTAGGTAGAAGCACTTAAACATCATGCATCATATTTTCTGAGAAACCATTTTTTTTCCCCATATTTTTGTTTGATTATTTTTAGTGTCTTTTAGGAAAAAGCAACAGAATTGAAAGCTAATGCTTTGTTTATAATCTTACCAAGAAGGGAAAAATATTTCAATATTTCTTTTTGCACATAATATATAAATTTGAAACCATAAAACTCATGTCACTAGAGCATATTTTTATAAACGTGATACTGCAACTTTCACTAGTCTTACTACTAGTATTGGTTGGACTTAAGCACTGGGATAGTAATATTCTTACAAACAAAAAAGGTTGAGAGGAAGGATGATGGATTGGAAATTTAAATACACAAATAAATTGTTCTAAATGAAATTCAAGCCTGCTCCAGGAATTGCAAAAACAGTTTACCGATGTAATAAAATTATAGCATTCCAGTGGAAAGAGCAAAAACAAAGGAAAAGGAGGATGACAGTTACACTAAGAAAAAAAATGATTAAATTAAAAACCTGATGTGCCACGTCCTCCACCATCTTCCAACTCTAGGCCAGTAAAATTTCTTGAGAATGCCTGCCAATAAAACATTCATCAATCATTAGTTTAATCTTCTAATGAATATCACATTGGAAATATAAAAAGCAAAAATGACATTGAAATTATAAAGAATATGTTCCCTAGCAACTACCGCATAATGATGTCGAGAATGCATGACAACACGAGGAAGCACCACACGTGTTACCGTCCGCCCAATCTTTTCATCCATTACTTGTTCGGTAACCTGTAAAGACAAGTAATGATGAGCTTCCAAAATGTGACCATGTAAATACCTGAAATGGAAAAGGAGCGCTTAAAAAGAAAAGGGTTAGGTTAAATGTCACAAATTTGCAAAGTTTCCCCAAAAAGTCCTGCACTCATTGAAGTTCCTCATGTTAAAGACAAATCAATGATATTGAAAGTGTATGCAAACTCCAGAACTATAAAAATTTGTCCCCATCAATACAAACTGAATTATCAAGTGTTCCAAACTTCATGTCTAACAAAGTAAACTATAATAAAATTAAATTACAATAAGGGGAACAAAAACAACTATCTATATCTAAAGAAGGGAAAAGTTGTCATGTTACTCATTGTAAAATTCAAATAACCAGACATGGAGTAAAGTATGCTTGAAAACCAATGGTTTATATATCTAGAATATACCATTCTATTGTAAGGGGAAAAAAATCATACGACACAAGCAGCAAATACCTTAATACGGCGTCTTTTTCTTTCATCTCTAAAATGAGCAAAGGCATGAGGATCAAAACCAAGAACGTGCATAACCTGAAAAGTATCAAACACAATCAACAGAGCCACAAAATTACCAGCCATGTTTCCAATCTCATCACTTCTATCCACAAAAACTAAACAAACCTCATGTATCAGAGTAGCTGAAAGTAAAGTCTCTGCCTCAGCTGTCAAATGACAAGGAGCAACATTAACATGTCCTGCACACACACACACAAACAAAAAGGCACTTTCAGGTCCAAAGCAACCCAAATGCAAGATAAAGACCACCATTTAAACCAACACAGCTATAGGATAATCTACCAGCTATAGCACGGCCCCATTGGTCACGTTCACATGCCACAGCCCAAGCAAGTGTATTCCCAGTTGTAGGTCTTGTAGTCACCAAGAGAACTAAGTCAGCATCAGAGACTCCCTCTAGGAAAGTGAACAAAAAGGTCATCTCCATAAATTCACAAGTACCGTTAACTACAAGCATTATAAGAACTACATTTTCAACAAAAGGCATGCAACAAATGAATCATACCTTCAACATATTTATGAGGAAGCTGCACACCTCCATCTTGTCCACATGCAGAGTACCCACTTAATCTCAAGTTTCCCTTGACAGGCTCAACAGACAAAGCTCTCCTAAACCAGTCAGCTGTCTGACCTAATGCCTACAATAAGTTTCTACAAATGATAAATATCTCTATCCAATCTTCATGTAAATATTAGTACTGCAACTATTATTATAGCTCTAGCAACACCATGCCCTACAATAAATAGAAAACTGCCAAAGATGACAGAATCACATAAGATTAATGGTCAAATGTAAGGGAGCCTTGGTGTAACGGTTGGAGCTGTTGCCATGTGACTCAGAAGTTACAGTTTCAAGCCATGTAACCATCCTCTTGAATGCAAGGAAAGGCTACCTATTATAGGCCCACATCTGGCCATTCTCTGGACTATACATATAGCCAGATCTTTAATTCTATATGGCACCAGGTAGGACTTTTTTATTATCAACCTAGTGAAATAAATCATAATTGAAAGGAGAGAGAAGTGGGATCACAACAAACCTTACGAAGGCGATGTTTTTTGTCCTCTCCCGAGATATCTTCAGAAGTGCAGTTATACCAACAATCACCAAAGACTGGAGGATCAGCAAGAGGGTTACAAGAAGGCAAACCAGGAGGAAAAGTCATGGGAGGCTCCCCAAGCTGTTCATAGAAAACTAATGATTAAGATTAACTGTACCAAGAGTATATGTGAAAGAGCATAACAATGTTAACACTGAATTCTTTTTTTTTTCTCATTCATTTTAAACACTCACCTTGACAATATCACCAACTTTTTGACAATCCCTGTCCGGGGAGTGACCAACAGCATCATAATTTAGATATATCCTAATAGGTTGCTTTTCATTTCCTTGTGACTCCAATGATGTTGATACACCAAGTAGTGCCCTACCTTTATGCTGGCGGGATTTTGAGAGACCAGGCTCATACACCTGTGGGGTAACTGAATAAACCTTGCGACCAGGTCGCTTTCTCTGTTGAAGTATCTGGTCATGTATGCAAGAGTGTGAGGCAATGTTCTCAATCCTCCCTTCCAAACCTCCCCATTGAAATTGGTGTTCTTGGAGCTTTGCATTGTTGACTTCCAACCATGCCAATATCAATACAATCTGAAGCAGGAATTAACAATAGATATCCATTTTTAGCAACTATACTGTCAACACTTTACACTCTTAAAAGCAATATATTAAACAAACAATATGAAACAAAACTTATTAATTTAATAATTTTTTCTTTCAAGCAATGACTATATGAAAAAACGCCAATGAAACACTAGCTACAAAGATATCATCAACATAGAAACTTCAAAATTTGAACCGATAAGCTCAATGTTACTTACTATGAAGCTACTAAAGACATGTTTGATTCTCTTTTCACTTTTTTTAATAAAAAAAATATTTCTTAAACAATTTTTCACTACTTAGCAATCAATTTCTCATCCAAAAACTAACAAGTTTTGAAAATAATTTCCAAAAAAAAGTGTTTTAAAAACTAAAAAACAGAAATAGCTGAGAGATGTTTTCTCATATTCTTCTCCTGCTTTCATTTTCTTCAACCTCTCCCACAATTTCACACTCGACTTTGTGCCTTGCACCACCATCCACCAGAACAACCTTGTTTAGTAGCATTTTGAAAACTAAAAACAGTTTTTGAAAAATAGAAATCAAACACAACCTAAATCTTCATCTTATTTTTCTCTCTCTTTTTTTACCTCATCAAATCATGTAAATATACGTTACAGAGAACAAAATCTTCGAGAAAAAAACATTTAAACAATAAATGACATATTTCAGGTCCGAAAATATAACGTTCAAACATCAATTCTCTTCTAAATCTCCACTCACAATCTTCAGCTACAAATTAGATCCTAAGCATAGTTCAGTAGCTTACTTAGAAAATCCAAAGACACAGACGCTAGAACAACATTGAACTAAAATTAAACAAAAAAACGAACACAAAAAAAAAACAAATCATAAACTCGTGAAGTAGGAGAGTTCACCTCGAAAACAACAATGGCGAATCGAAGGCTAAAACGAAATCTGGATAGCGCGCACGAGCTACAACACCGAACCATGAACTCCATGGAATGGCGAAGACCGGAGCGCAAAATGGCACCTTTTCCATCAAGCCGCCGGCGATTCCTCGATCGGAGCACACGAGAACCCTTCGCTCCGATGCATTTTTCGGAAACGCTTTGCGCAGAACAGAGAGAGAGAGTAACCTAACCTTTTTGCCTCTGACCGCAACAGTGGCTTCGATTTGTAGCGAAGAACAATGTTTGAAGATAGATATACAAGTGAAAGCGGAGTCTCGATTTCTGAAGAGAGAGCGACGAATGATTCAACGAGCTTTGAATTCGCCGAATGACGTCGTTCCAAACGATTTGAGCTTCTCTCACTCTGAAACGAGGGAAATTTGAAGACACTGATAGCGAAAGGAATTGGAAGATGTTAGATAGAGAGAAGAAGAAATTGGGTGGAGTGGTTGGATTTTAATTTTATATTTGTTAAAGCCTAAATAAGCAACTTTCGTGTCCAAGGTGATTATAAATTAGTTTTTTTAAAAAAAAAATCAAATTTAATTATTAAAGTTATGATTAATTTATCAATTTTTTTATAATTAGAAATTAAATTTTATTTTTTTTATTTTTCAAGTATCAATTTATTACTCTATTATACTTTTGGTTGCGGATGAATTTTGCTACTTACTTTTTTTTAATGTTTCCGGATATTTTTATTTATTATTTTATGTTTCCATTTTTTTGTTACAGAATATTCAGACTTTAATAAACTAAATTTCGCCGTATACAAAAAAAAAATATTTAAGTAAATTTCGAAATCATGTCCATGGTTTATTAATCCATTAATAACGCGAGTGGTTAACTCTTAATGGCTAAGTTTACTGTTGAACTTGTAAATACTAACGTGATGACATATATAATTCCTTGCTTGTTTTATACCCTAGAATAAAAATTACTAATTTTAAGGTGAAATAATAATTGTTTGTTAAGACATCTTTAAAATTAATAATGTTCTTCAAATCGTGATTTGAGTTTCTCACCCTAGATTTTTTTTTTTGGTGTAACACTCTAGATATTTTATTGCAACCTCCTTTTAACTAGAATTTAGTTTTTGAATTGTATCAGATAAATAAATATTGTTTACATAATTAAAATTTGTAATGAATAAATATTTTTCAGTTTATAAACTATACTATAATTCAAAATTGTGATAAATAAATATCTTTAAATATAGAAATTATATTTTAAAGGTAATCTCATTTCACAATTAAAAATATACATTATAAATTTAACGAATTGTATTAATAGTACTATAATTCAAATTTGTGATAAATAAAGGTAATTTATAGTACTATTTTGACCTCATATTTTGAGCAGCATAAATACCCATTATGTAAGTTATAAAACGCTGAAATGTCTCACACACCAACTGACAGAATTGTACCTTTTCCATTGCATATGGTATTTATATCTCTCAGTCTGACTTATTAAAACCACGTTGAAATGTTTCAGCTTCGTACAATAACGTTTATCAATAAATTAAATACACACATTATTTGATTCCTTATCCATAAGTTATGAAGGCATAATCATCAACAATGAGAAAACGATAGTTTAACAAAAAAAAAAACCATGAGTGGGGAAATAATTAAGTGTTTTAATTTTTAGAGCATACAATAAAACGTATATTAAGATATACTAATTGAAAATTTTCAAACCCTTATTGAAAAATTAGTAGTATTAGTCCTTTCTTTGAATAAAAGAACGAACTAAAAGTGATAACTCAAAATTGACATTCCTCCTCATTCCTTTATTCTTTACTTTTTCGCTTTTGGTTTTGTTTTCACTCTTAATAATAAAGTGACTTTTCTTCCAATTCCATATATTCTGAATTGGAGTAACGTGAACTATGGTTCTCTTCTCGTTCCGTATAAAGCAGCAACATAGAATGGCCCAGTTACCTAAATCTAGCTTCAAGTTGAAAATTTAATTTTCACTCATTCTCATAAAGTCAGACTGTTGAAGGAGAAAAATAATTCAATTGGCTCTTTCTCAGAACTGCACGGTGCCTTTCTAGTTTCCAGGCATATAGTAAGAAAACAAAAAAGTTTTAAATATATATATATATAATAAATATAATATTTTATTAAAATAAACAAGTTAAAAAATTAGTTGAAAACTCAAAAAGTGAGTCACTGCTTACAAACTAAAAAATTAACTTATTAAATTATAAATTTTTAATAAAATTAATTTTTGAAGTGACTGAAAAATATAAAATAAAAAATAATAAAAAAATTATAATTTATTTAATGTAAATGTTAACCCAAGCCCTAGAGGAATTTGTTAAAAAATTTAAAGTAAAAATGTTTTTATTGGAAAGCAAAAAATTACGCTCCCACTGATTTTTACATTCTTCTATAATTTACATAATAAATATTTTCTTTTTTTAATTATTTAACTAATATTTTAAGAATATTGCTTAACAAAATTCTTTATTTAAAAAGGATAACTAAAAAACTAAATAAATATATGAAAGATAAAAATAGAAGAAAATATAAAAAATTAATAACTAACATTTTAAATAATATTTTAAAAAAACACTAAAAATTATTAAGAAATTATTAAAAAAATTATTTATCAAACAGTGAAACAAATTTTTTGGTCAGTAAAAATAGTTAGCTTAGCTCAACACTAACAAATATCTTGTCGAATATGTTCTAAATAAAAATGTACTGCTATTAACAATATATCTTCCTTTTTTAATAAAAGTATTTTACTTATACTGTAATTTCTTAACCGAATAAAAAATATGAAACTTGGCAACCAAACCAAATGGATGCTGAGGATAACATCAAAACAATTCTTATTTGAACCCAGCAAATTAAGCCAATGGATATAACTCACTTACAAGCAAAAGACCAAAATCATGGTTATCTTGTGATGGGGATATCTACAATCAAAGATGGGTTGATTAGGTTAAGTATTTTGCTAACCTACAATCTAAGCTTTCATGATATTTTAATATGCTTTGACCTTCCAACCTTTTTGTATTAATCACCAAATTGGATTGGTTAAAGTAAACATACACGCATAATTAAATATAGTATTAATTTGAATTCATCACCTGTTGAAAGATCTAATAATGTACTATTAGTTCAACAACGACGTTGATGAGGAAATTGGGTACAACTCATCCACCTCTTGGTGACCAACCAGCACAAGATATTTTTAATCACAGTTGAACTAGTATGGATAAAGGTGCCGTTTTGAGTCCCTATCAGCGTAGTTTTGTATAGATCTGTCACAGTAGAGTTGTTTGTGTTCGGTGGTGTGGTCATCAACTCATCATGAGACTCCCAAAATCATTCTCTGAAAGCTAGTGGGTCACCCACACTATATATGTTTTTTTTCATTCTTTAAGACACTTCAGATTTAGATAATCTAAATATCCTAACGTGATTAAGTAGGGAATTTTCATCAAGTTTTATCTTTAAAAAATGTTTTAAATTGATGTATGTCTAGAATTTTATTGTCAAAATTGAATAAGATTTGTATCTAGAGGGGATCTCAGGTCACTGTTCAAGCATGGTAATGAAATTCGTACTCGTGAGTATCCGTTCAAACCGATTTTGCCAAGAAATATCTGAATTGGCCGGGTACAAGTTCGGGGATTATTCGACTTTTTTAATCGGGATCGGAGTCGGAGACAGGAATGTCACTACTCGTCCCATACTCATTCCCGTACCCGACCTGATGATGAAATTATTAAAATTTTATTAATTACTCGTTAATTTTTTATAATTTTTAAATAATTTAATATTCTTTTCTTGATGATTTTTGTAGACAAATGCGCTGCAAATACAAGTAATTAAAAATAAATGTGTAACAATCAAATTTTTTTAAAATCAAATTTTCAATATAATTTTTTTACAAATCTAAACCGAGGATCGAACAAGGACGAAGATACCCTATACCCAACGGGTACGGAGATGAGGTAACAAATTTTAATCCGTCATGTATCGGGACAGGTATATGTTGGGGAGACAATACTCATCCCTATCCGATCCTGTTGCCATGTCTTCAGGATTAAGAGTATGGTTAAAAACTCCTTTGATTGTAGTCAAACATCTCATGTACAAAAGTTAAGACATTTACATATGTTTACCATCATAGACAGAACATCCATTGGTCTAAGCCAAACACCTCATCATACACAAGCGAACCATTGAATTAAAGGAAATAGATTATTAAAAGTAATATAATCACTATCAATCTCATCAGCATCTAACCATAGCACTATCATTAACTTTAAAGGTAAGACTCATGGATCCAAATTCTCAAAGTAACACATTCTTCATTCTCATTTATTATATTGGAAACAGTTATGACTTTAAGTATCAAAGTATCTTCATATGTATTTATTCTCGCTGCAACAAAGAAGAAGGCAGTGAAAAAGGAGATGATAAACAAGATATCATATTATAAAAAAGAAAATTACTCAATACCATTTTATAGGTACAATGGTACAAGATTATTAGAACAACTTTACTTGGAGAACCCATTTTGGGTTCTTAACACACTTTTTGTGAGACTTTTATTGTCACTTAAGATTTAAGAACTCCATATTTTACTCTAATGGTATAATCAATATGAGCTCTACACTACATTTGAGTAAGAGAAATTTTATTTTTATGATGACAAAAATCTTTAGAATTCTTATATAAGAACCAATTCTTCAAGCCGGCAGCCACGTCATTTCTCACTAATGGAAGAATTCAACAAAAGCAAGTTGTTACTTATAAGAACTCAATAAGAACTTAGTAATAAAGATGCTCTTATAAATGATTTAGAAAACATTTTTTGTGTGTTTTTCTTAGAATATATAAAGAAAGATTTCTACCCCAGAAACAAACTTATGTATGCAAATTAGGTATCGATCTTCTTTCTATAGTCACCGGAACCATTCTGTAGTAGTTACTTTTCTTTCCTTCATCGCTTACACTTTTTTATGAAACTTCAACGCTTGTACTAGATTATATGGTACATATAAACTGTTAAGATCAGATGCTTTTTCCATATAAAAAAGATATTCCAATTAATCCATCATTTTGTCAAACTTGGGTTTGCATATGTTTTAAGTGCTCTGAATGACTGGTAAATGCATATTAGTTTTAGCCGAAAATTACCTTTTTTTTAAGCTGTCCTTGGAAAAATATGGCTTCAATCTCAAACGATAAACTCGATCATTTTGACAAAATCATTTAATTTTATGTAAGTTGTTTTTAAGCTTCTAAATCCATGGTTTGGTAACTTTGGTTCCTTAAAATTGTTGATTGCTATGGACGATTTAGACCCAACAATAGCAAAACCAATCCACAATTACATACACGAGGGGATACACAATGTACAAATAAGCAAGAGACACTTTCTGTTTTGCCAGCATAAAATTCCTAGTTTCGTTGAACCGTTAAAAATGCCCACCCCACGCACCTTAGAAAATAATATTGAGAATAAGTTGCACTCCTTACCTTGAGAAATGAATGTAAGATATAGTTTATTACTTTAAAATATAAAGAAAATTCATAACAATAGTGGATAATTATGAAAATGTCTACTAGATATTTTAACTTTTTTCTACAGCTTTTGGTAACTTTAAAAGAATATGAATCCTGAATCCAAAGTATCAGCGAATATTCAGACAATCTAACTTCTAAATCTAAAAGTTTATACTCGCCGTGAGAAGGTTGGCGTACCTAGATAATTCCCCAAACAAAGGCTTGTACAATTGTAATTTTATATATTTTTTTGTGTGAACTAATGTATTTCTGAGTTGAAAGTTAAAAAGTAATCTAAGGAGGTATTGATATTTATTTAAGGAATTAATGTTTTTCGATAGATACATACATTTTCATATGTATGAATCAGATGTTGAATCCAGAACTACATACTTAAAAGATAAAATTATTTATCAATCATGTTATATGATATTGATAATTGTAATTTATACCTATAATCTAACATTTGAATCATTTGATTGTCCAAAATAAATTATGTTTTCAGTTTAATTTAAGAGTTTGATAAGACTCATAAGAGAGGAAGAAAAATCATTCAAATTTTAAGTGGTGTAGTTTATTGAAGGACAAAGATAGAACAAAGGAGACTAGATGATCGATATCATGCATTCCAAACTTTTTAGTGCTTTCAAAAGGCAAGGTGGCAATAATTATTATACATAGCAAAAGTACAGGATAATTGGCTATACTCAGCTGCCGTCTAAATTATATATGGTAGTTTTTCAAGTTTAATGAATGATCTTGAATTTTAATTTTAAATATGTAATTATGTTAAATTCAAAGATAAAATTTTGTATTAATCATATAATTTTATTTAACTTTTGAAAAAAAAATGTATTTAATTCTAATAAGATTGTCTTTTATAAAAAATACTCATAGTATTTGAAAGAAATAAAGGCACTCAACTGGGTTTTGTTTCTTACATAATCTTCAAGTGGATGATATATTCATTTAAAATCAATCTAATTAAATACGCATCCCAATTGTTTTTGTCATGTGTGGATATTAGTTATGGAATAATCACTAAAAAGCAAAAGAACAAAAATGAAATAATTAAAGGGAATTGATCGTGGGGCAAGCATGAACCCCAATTTGGACAAGTTCAAGACCCTGCCGCCTGGAGTGGCCCTAAATTCCAAATATGTGGTATCCGTTGGGAAATATGCATACTAATTGCCTAATCGGGTGTGCATGAATGCAACTATGTAATGCACTTAGATGAGGAAAACTCATCTTCTTGTACCGAAATTTTTCATAAGGAGAGAAATAGACACAAAGGTCTTGTGGCTTCCACATGTTCTCTCCTCATTCTATAAACTTTACATAGTCGAATCTTAGTGTAATGAATAATTGATTAATAAAGTTATAAATATCTAATAACTTTGTAAATAATATATAATTGTGTGTTGTGATTTTGACTAAGGTTAATGACTTTAGTTCCACTTTCCTCTAGTAATGTAATGAAATTGATGCAAAAGACTAACATGACAATTTTTACTTTTATCATTTAAAAACTTGTTTAATCATCATAAAACTTTAGACATGTTTTTCCCCCTACTAAAACACTTCTCCTACAGAAAAATTATACAACCTGCACTTAATTTATGGGTTTTTCTTTGTTGGTATCTACCGGGTTACACTCAACTTTTTGGGTGAAAAGGTCTCAAAGAGCAAAAAATTAAAAAGATAGAGGATTATTCGAAGGGAGGCCGAAAAGCCAGGCAACACTTATTACATCTTCAAACGCAACTTCATATGTGAAAAAAAAATCCATTAAAGTTATAAGATTGGTTTGATAGTTAAGAAAAAGATAAAAAAAAAAAAAGCATCCTCCAAGTGACAAATTATAAAATAACATTGAGTTTTTAAAACAAAAAAAAGTATGTACCAAAGCGCCACCATGTCCAACAACGAAAGGCTTTTTTTCACTTTGGGACTAAAATGCCTAAGCATCTTTCGACCAAAAAGACAAAAAAACCGAACATCTTCAAAGCACTGATCCATCTTAGGGTGTTACTTGGTGCACCCAGCATTTTTGCCGGGGCACCCTGCACGTAGGGTGAAATGGCAAAAATGTCTTTCACCCTAATAATATAAATAAAGCTACAGTTTCGTCCATACGATACGTGCATCCTTCTTCTTTCTCTTCCTACGGCCTTCTTCTTCCTCTTCCTGTTCCTACAACCCTTTGTCTTGCTCTTCCTACGACACTTCTTGTTCATATTCTTCTTCCTACGACGCTTCTTCTTCTTATCACCATTCATGTTCATGGTTGTTTCTTGCAATTCTTCTTCTTCCTCCACTTCCCGTGCTGCTGTGATTCTTCTTCTTTTTCTTCAACAAAAAAATGACATTTTTCTGGAAAAAAATCCCATACGGATCATCAGTCCGTATGATTCATAGGGATCGCCAATACGTATGTGTCATATGGATTGCTGATTCGTATGGGTTTTTTTGTTGAATAATTTTTTTTTTCAATTTTTCTTTTTCTAAATTTGTTTATTTGGAAATTTGTTATTTGTCAATTATTATTTAAATTGTTTCGTAATGTAATGTTGTTTTGTAATGTTAGTGAAATTTTATAATTTTTTCTGATTTATATGTTAAGTATTGTTTTTATTTGTAAAAAATATATTAGTTATTACTAAGAATAGATTAGATTGTTAAAATTAAGATTAAATTGGTGAAACAATGAATTTTCAATATTGATATATTATATTTGTCTAACTTTTAAAAACAAATCGAAAAAAATATTTAAAAGATATTGATTTTGTTACTTATGAAAAATATTGAAATCATAATTAAAAATAATTTAAATTTTTTAGTTACAAAACATATTTAAACTAAAATTTTTAATAATTAAATTTTGTTATAAAAATATTGAAACATAATTTTTAACTGTACAATAAATTTGTTAGTTATAAAAATTATGAAACCAAAATTTAAAATTTAAAATATGATAAGATTTTTAGTTTAAGATAATGATTGAAATCAAATTTAAAAATATATTTAATTTAGTAGTTATAAAAAAATATTGAAACCAAAATTTAAAATTTTAAATATGATAAGATTGTTAGTTTAAAATAATGATTGAAATCAAATTTAAAAATATATTTGATTTAGTAGTTATAAAAAATTGAAACTAAAATTTAAAATATGATAAGATTGTTAGTTTAAGATAATGATTGAAATCAAATTTAAAAATACATTAAATTTGTTAGTTACAAGAAATATGGAAACCAAAATTTAAAACATGATAAGATGGTTAGTTTAAGGTAATGATTGAAATTAAATCTAAGAATATATTTTGTTTTGTAGTTATAAAAAATATTGAAACCAAAATTTAAAATTTAAAATATGATAAGGTTGTTATTTTAAGATAATGATTGAAATCAAATTTAAAAATATATTAAGTGTGTTAGTTATAAGAAATATGAAAACCAAAATTTAAAATATGATAAGATGGTTAGTTTAAGGTAATGATTGAAATTAAATTTAAAAATATATTTTATTTTGTAGTTATAAAAAATATTGAAACCAAAATTTAAAATTTAAAATATGATAAGATTGTTAGTTTAAGATAATGATTGAAATCAAATTTAAAAATATGATAAATTTGGTAGTTATAAAAAATATTGAAACCAAAATTTAAGATTTAAAATTTATTTATTAATTCATATGTTTTAATTTTTTTAAAAATATTTTTTAGAAACTTTTTGTTCATTTAATTTATTTACAAAATTTGATATTTAATTGAATGATGTATTTAGATGTTTATTATAATGATTAAAAATTAAATAAATATGATATTTAATTGAATGATGTATTTAGATGTTTTTTATAGTAATTGATAATTAAATAAATTTGATATTTTTTTGTATCTATAAATACTTATTAAGCCTATCATTTTTATTTATAATTTATATATGTAAACAAATTAGTTATTATATAAAAAATAATCATCACAGAATTTATTATGTAAATTTACATATATATTAAATATAAATTAGAAATTTTAGTGTTATATATAACGACACTATTTATTTATAATATATGTGTATATTAACTTTTTGATTTGAGTGTTCTATTAATAATGCCAAATACCAAAGACACAAATTTGATTGAATCATTAATTTTAAGTTTTGCTGGATGTCCCTAAAAATTCCTTTCATCTTTTCTGCATCTTTCTCTACATTAACTAGACGATGAAAAGATATCTCAGTCTATATAACTTTAAAATCAAATTTTAGTTATCTAGTTCAGTATATTTTCCATTTTGTTTAAATAAAGGATTTTTTTTTTCATTTGGCTCTATGGTGATCAGAGTAATACTATTACTTAAATAAATAGTTATTTATCTACACATAAGTCTTCAACGATACAAGGCTCTTGGATCAGTTAGATGTGTCTCCCCAAGGTGGTGGAATGGATGAGAAGGTTCAAATTTGGCACTACCATGATAATTTGGACAGCATGCCTTAAATAGCTCATTGTACCTACTCATGTCAAAGTTGTGTGTCTTCATGAGACGCTCTTGCTTGGCCCTGAACCGATGATGAAAAAAGCCCTGAAAGGTGGGTTCTGTGGAGGTCTTGAGGAAGAAAAGATATGCAAGAGCAAAGCCAAAAGAGGTAACAAAGAAGCATATGGGCTCCATCACATCCCAACTTAGTTCCCAGAAAGTGAGCCTCATGAACCCAAGGGTCTGGACCGTCAAGAAACCCAGCCCAAAATAAAGCTCAGCTCGGACCTGGGCTTTGGCCTTTTCATCAATCATCCACTTTTGCTTCTCCATATGCTCTAGCTCCCTCCTTCTAGGGTCATTTGGATTGGCTATTGATTGATAGATTAAGCTCTCTATTGATTTTGCCACCTATAAAAAAAAAAAAAGAATCACAATAAGTTTATAAAACTACTCAATGGAAAATCGGGAAAAAAAAATACTAGTACTATGATTTAATAATAATAGTGGACATTAATTGACCGGGTTTTTGTCCCATAGTCACAATCAAATCCTACTCTAAATTGTTAAAGTCAAGAAATCAATCAAATCCCACACTTTCTTCTGATGAAATAAATTATTAAAAGTTGTACATATAATAGCATTTAATTTTATTATCATCGTAAATCAATGAATAGTGTGTTTTATTTGGCGGTGGAGAATAAAAAATCATGATATCAGTGCCAAAAATAAAAAACAACAAAATGTTAGTGTGAGTATGAATATGAAAAGAGAGACAAGTTCCTGTGTGATTGGTTTATCTTGAGAAGTTCCCAAAGGGCTATTAAATAAAAAATTATAAATTTTTATTTCTCATAAAACATGTATGAGAATGTGTGTTTATTCAATCCAATCCAAAGTTAAATGAAAGGAAGTGCTTGATTTAAAGGATAAAAATAAAATATAAAAAATATAAATCCCAAAAAAAAATATAGTATATTTTCTTTAATATTATTTTTCTCTTCTCTTCCAAAAGGACATGTGAACATGAGAAGAAAAGTGAGTTGTTTTTAACAACCGCTGCTTCAAACAAGTTTTCAGATAATTTTGCCTCTTCATGAAAATTGGGAGCTGCCCGAACAGTCCAAGACAGCAGCCCGGAGAGTCCGCGGGCAGTAGCAGTTACAACACAACAAGGTGCCACGTTTGGACAAGAAAAGACCACAAGACAGCATAGCAAAAATGTTGGTGAGAGAATGTAACGCATAGAAGTAAATGAAAAACATGGAAAAGGTCACGCAACTAAGAATCCGTGCGAAGAAGTGGTCATTAATCACACTTCACACAAGACCTCCCCCAGGTAAGAGGCATATTTAGACGCCTCACATTCCACATGTCCCACCCCAAAGAAACCGTTTCAAGGGGAACGGGGCAAAACACCGTTACGCCACACTAGGATAAGGATCCATCCTCCTCCTCTGCAACTGCAATTCAAAACTGAACTGCAGTTTTGATTAAAAATGGCTTCTACTCACACCCACATTATGACTTTTTTTAAGGGGACCAGAATTTTTTTATGTGCGCCTATGCATGTTGTGACTCAAGAGAATCTGTGGCTGTGTCTATTTCAATGGCCAATATCCATTCAGTTTATAATACTACTACACAATCTCAGTTAGTGAGTTGCCGGAAACAGAGCGGAATACCTGCTCCGGTCGGAGAAAAACGGCGTTCCCCAAAACGATGACGTCTCCGGAGTCATCCAAGATCTTCGCGAACTCAGCACCTTGCTCAGGATTCTCACACGCCTCAACGCAGATCCGCAAAAACTCAGAGTACTGAACGGAACTTTCAGGAAAGTTCCTCAGCTTCGCCTTCAACTTCTCCATTTGAGAGGCCCTCATAATCTTCCTGGCGTCCCTCACAGACATTCCATTCCCGAACACCGCATCGCCGGCTATCGGCGCTGAAGCGATGTCGTTGATGTCTTTGAGTTTCTGCCGGAGCTTCTCTCCGACGGGGAGAGACAGGAACTCTGGGAGCCGCGCCGGACCGGAGTGGTACACAGCTCGCCGAAGGAGAAAAAACCGCCGAAGAAATCCTCCATCGTCGGAACTCGCTCGCGTCGTGCTCGGAGGCGCTATTGCTTTTTGTTGCAGAGGCGAAGACAACACGACGCTGCGTTCAAACGGCGTCGTCATTTTGACACCGTCGAAGAAACGCTTCGATAACAGTTTCCGAAGAGCCATCGATGCCTCGTTTCTGAATATCTTTTTATTTTTATTGTTTTATTTTTCTTTCTCTCTCTCTGTTTTGAGAGAGATTAGAAAAATGTGTGGAGTGTCCAATAGACCAGGATTCAGGACACAAGGCTTTTGTAGCTCTTGAGAGATAGTGGAAGAAGTTTTCCTATATATAGGTCCAACGTTCAAGGAAGAATTTTCCCTTTTATTTTATTTTCAATTATTTTTTGTCATTTTGTATGACTGCGACTTTACAAAAAGTATAAAAAGAATCTTTTGCTTGATGTCATTAAGAGCTCTCATCACATTTTTTCTTTGTTTTTCCGAAACTTGTAAGAAATATGACATTTTCAATTGGTGTGTTATCCATGTTTTATTAGAATATTATTTGTCATAGGACTGTAATTATTGAAAAAAATGTTAATGATGTTCACTTTTTAACACTCATTTAGTGATTAATTGAAACTTATTAAAAAAAGCATTAATTTTAGTGCATCTCATGTCATTTAATAATTTTTTTCTCATAATTTAAATGTAAGACTATCAAAATTAATAATTTTTTACAAATTTTTTTGTCAATCATTGAGTGAGTATTAAAAAGATTGTTAAGAGAAGTGTAGCTGACATTCCTAAAAAATATATGATAAAAAGAAGATAGTTATATCAAATTATATTTGATAAGTCATTTCTATTAATTATAGTTAATTTGACTAAATTAAAATTTTATTTAATTATAAAGATGTTGGCAAATACAAGTTTATTTCACTACTGCATACCAATTTTTTCAAACACTACTTCAAGAACTATTAGACCTCACAACTTATAATTCATTAGATTTTTTCTCTTTTAATCATTTTTACTTTTATAGTGTCCATCTGTTGTATTTATTTTAATTATTACATTGTTTATAATATTTATTTTAATAATTAATAAGATATTTGATTTGTAGACAAAAATTGATCGGAGGTTAAAATTAAATAATTGACACAACAAGACTACAATTACCTAAAAATATGAATTTACTTACACTTTTTTTTAAAAAAAAATCAGATATATAATATAAACATCTTCTTTTATGTCATTTTAAATACTCCTAATACAATAGAGTGTACCTTAAAAAGTAGGATCAATTCAAAAATAAAATAACTAAAACTTAAATTTTATGTAATCCGGTATATAAAAAATTTGTTATTAATTTTTATAAAGTAAAAAAGCTACATATTTTAACAAAAGTGTCACATATTTTATACACTTTGATTTCTAAAAGAGAAATAAAAACTTCAACTTCCTCTACTGATATAGTTCAAACTGATGCAACCATTAAGCATGATGTTTCTGATAAAGATATTTTATGTCATGGACGGATTTTAAGTGCTTTGGCTGATAACATATATAAGATTTTTTGTCATACCAAAACCTCTGTTGAGTTATGGGAAGCACTTGAATTGAAATATGGATCTGCTGAAAAAGGTTTAAGTCGTTACTCTTGTGAAAAAATGATTGAGTTTCAAATGATTGATGAAAAATCTATTTCAGATCAGATCCATGAATTTGAAAACATTATTTATGACATGAAATTGAAAGGAATTGTTTTGCCTGACATTATGCTTGTGGCTTTCATGATTTCAAAATTGCCTCCTTCGTGGACTAATTTTGCTCGAAGCCTAAAACATAAACGTGAAGTTTTATATTTTGTTTGTCGTATTCTTAATAGAGTACCTTATAAAAAAAATTAAAAAAATCTTTATGAGCTATGGAGAAAAAGAGAACTAAATCTGAAATATCTTAAAGTGTGGGGGTGTCTAGTAAAGGTTAATATCCCTATTAATAAGAAAAGGAAAATTGAAAAAAAAAATTAATTATATTTTGTTGGATATTTTTTACATAATACTACTTATAGATTCTTAGTAGTTAATTCAGAAGTGTCTGAAATTTCTAATGGTACTATTATGGAATCTAGAGATGCTACTTTCTTTGAAAATATTTTTCCTTTGAAAAATAAATTGTCTAAATCTGTTTGTGATACTTCTTGTTCTAATTTGTCTACTTGTAGTAATACTAATAAGGACATTGTGTTTGAACCTAGGAGGAGTAAAAGATCTAAAAAAGTTAAGGATTTTGGTTCTGAATTTTGCTCTTTTTTGCTTGAAGATGATCCTAAAACTTATGGTGAGGCCATGAGGTCTATTGATGCACCTTTTTGGAAAGAAGCTATTATTGATGAAATGAGTTCTCTTAAAAATAATAAAACTTGGTTTCTTACTAATCTTCCCCCTGGTTGTAAAAGTATAGGTTGTAAGTGGGTTTTTCGAAAGAAATTAAGAACTGATGGATCTATAGAAAAATTTAAGGCAAGGCTTGTTGTGATTGGGTGTAAACAAATAGAAGGTGTAGATTTCTTTGATACATATTCTCCTGTTTCTAAAGTTACTACCATTAGGGTCTTAATTGCACTTGCTTGTGTTTTTAATTTAGAAATTCATCAAATGGATGTAAAAACTGCCTTTTTAAATGGTGAATTAGAAGAAGAAATTTATATGAACCAACCTGAAGGCTTTGTAGAACAGGGGAAGGAAAAGAAAGTTTGCAAACTTGTTAAATCTTTATATGGTTTGAAACAAGCTCCAAAACAATGGCACGAAAAATTTGATTAAGTTATTCTTTTGTATGATTTTCAAATTAATGATAGTGATAAATGTGTGTATGTGAAACAATTTAATAATAATGAACGTGTCATTTTATGTTTGTATCTGGATAACATATTGATATTTGGTAGTAAATGAATTTCATAAATGATGTGAAGTTTTTTTTGTCTAGAAATTTTAATATGAAAGACCTTGGTTGTGTAGATGTGATTTTGGGTATTAAGCTTATAGAAAAAAAAATGATGGTATGATTTTTTTATCCAATCTTATTATGTTGAAAAGCTATATATTAAAGAAGTTTAATTATTTTGATGTGAAACATGTTTCTACTCCTTATGACTCATCCATCAAGTTAAAGAAAAATTTGAGTAAAGGATTTTCTTCACATATTCTCAAAGTATCGGTTCTTTATTGCATTTGACAAACTTCTCTAGGCTTGTCTGATATTGCATATGCAGTTGGTAGATTGGAAAGTAATTGAGAGATTTAATGATACAAACTTGAAGTTCTTATTTTGATGAAATAAAATTGACAAGTGGTTATGTCTTTGCTTTAGATGGTTGTGTAGTATCATGAAAATCTACTAGACAAATTATTATTTCACATGAAAGCAAAAATTATTGCTTTAGATACTGCTACTAGTGAGGCTGAGTTTCTTAAAAATTTGTTATGTGATCTACCATTGTTGAATAAGCCTATACCTTCAATTCCAATGCATTGTGATAGTCAAGTTGCTATATCTAAAGTTACTAGCAAAAATTTTAATGAAAAAAGAAGACACTTAAGAGTGAGACATAAGTCTATCAGAAATTTGATTTCTCATGGTGTCATTTCTCTTGACTTTGTCAGGTCAGAAAATAATATTGCGGATCCGCTTACAAAAAGGTTGACATGTCAACAAGTACTTGAGTCGTCGAGGGGAATGAGATTAAAGCCCATTATTTAGTTACAACAATGGACACCCGTCTCCGTGTGATTGGTGATCCCATGAATGGAGTTCAACGGGTAACAACGAAATTGTTTGTTGACTAAAGTACACCAAAATGAAATTTGACGGAGCTGTTCCGTTTCTCATTCCTATGATGAGGTGTATTATAAATTGTGGCAATATTAAGGTTGAGGTATTTATATATGTGTATTTTTGATGGAAAAAAAAATACCTCTTAATGAATCCGATGACAATTATTGTAGGGGTGAGGGTCACAACTCACTCTTTGAGGATTCACCTAGTGAGTGTAGTGGTGGGGCCGCCACTGTGAGATATGGGCTAATCTCTAAGTGACACTCACGAAACAAGATACAAGCGCAAGGCCGTGTAACGCGCTACCACTGATTAGAACCTAATTGAACACCAATATTGTAGGAGTTGTGTACTAAAGTCCGGTTAAAGAATATGTAGTTCAAGACAATCAAGTCACTACATTTTTTTCAGATGGAAGTTCATAAACACTAGGTATAAGGCTCAAACCCGGAAGGTTCCTTATACCGAAATACAATATCACATGCTCTTTCTCTTATATTTTTATCTTTCAGAAAATATATTTTAAATTTCAAATTATAAGAAAATAATTTTCAACAATCTCTCACTTATGTAAAATTTAAGGAAATGAAATAATATAATAAAACATTTTTAATGAAGCATAATACATTGTGTCTTCGTCCATTAATTTTTCAGACTTACTAAAAAGGAACTCAATCATATCCATTATAGATATTTTGATACAACATCATGCTACTGTAGAAAAGATTATGCAAGAAGAAAGTATAAAACATTTTCTCTCTAAAACAATTTTTCTCTCTAAGACTGTTGGAAAATAAAATAAAAAAATGAAGGAAAATAAATATGAAGAAGATGCACAGTCTTGAATTAAATAACAAAATAACAGTAACAAATTAAATTTAATAGACAGCACATGAATAATGCATTATATCATACAATGAGCACAAGGAAAAATTAAATTAAGGGAAGAAAGATATAGCCTGGGTTGAAGCGCGTAAACGCTATCCTTAGAGAGAAAACGCCCCCACTGCACGGGTAAGAAATTCTGATTGCGCTCCTCTCCCAAGATACGACAACCCGTTGGTTCCGATCGTGTGCAGCGAAAGGATCCCCAAACCTTATGAACACCAATGCTCTTACTCTCAAGAAATAAATTATTTTATAAGAAAAGAAATAGAAAACTTCGAGAGAGAAAGGGATGAGACTGTAGCTGTAGCTCTGTCATGTTTGTAGAAAGGAGGAAAGAGAATATATAGACATTTTGCAACAACAAAATATGACCGTTGGAAATATGACCGTTGGAAAACCAACCTACAGTTGTTACAACAAACATAACAAACTAGTTGACTCATTAAAACAAAATATTAAGAAAATCTAAAATAAATATTTTATTTTATAAAATAGAATTAATATATTTATAAATTTTAAATTAAAACACAATATTTATCAACATAATATAAAGAATTTTCTTTAAAAAAATTACTTTACATTTCACTTATCATTGGACCAACCTATTAAAAAGTATAAAAAAATTTCAGCGTTCAATTAAATTTTGAGCTTTTATCTGATTAATTTTTCCTAACATAAAGTGATACAAATAAGAAGGAACTAGACCACGTTGTTGTTACTTTTTGCATGACATAATTCACTTTCCTAATATAACGATCATTTTTCTCAAAAAACATATATAATGCTAATATGTTCTTACTTGGTTTTAGAATATGTTAGTAAATAGCTTGAGTGTATTTGACAAAAAAAAATTTGAAGTGTATATTTGATAAGTTAGTTCAATTAATTTATAACTTATTTTATTATAAAAAATCATATTTGACTAACATACCACTCTACACATAGATAGAAATTATCCTCACAAAAATATAAAAATTATAAAAATATTATCTTACCTTAAATTTAGTTTCTTGTTTTTAATACTTTGTTATAGTTATTTTTTTCATAATTATATATGTTATCATGTATATACTAAATTTATTAATTTTTATAATAATTAATTTAAAAGTGGATATATCATTTGTTGGTTTTAATTCTCATACTGCTTGATATTTTAAAAGTCATATGGGTGATAATTTCTCCTTAACTAATAAAGTATAATTTTTATAATGGTAATATATGAAAATTAAATTCTTTATAATTATCAATGAAAATAAATTCAAATACAAAAATAATATAAAATTTATTTTAACTTAAATATGATTTCAAATATATTTATTTCTTCTAAAAAAAGACTTTTTATGACGAAAAATCATTAGACAATCCATCAAGACAATATGATTTCAAACCTTAAAAATAAGATAATGTCTCCTTTCATAGCTTTTCTTTACAAAGTCCCCTTTCACACCTTTTAAAATTTTCTCCTTTTAAGTTTTTATTTATTGGATTATATCATTTATATTCCTATTTTCATAAACAAAAAATTAAAAAAATGATTTTTTAAAAATATAAGAGCTACATCTAACACAATTCAATAATAATAATAATAATAATAATAATAATATAATAATAATAATAATCTTTGAATTACTAAAAAACATTTATGTATATACACTAATGACCAAAAATAATTTAACTCATTTATTGTTTTTATGAGAAAATATGACCGTGCTTAAATTGTTAATAATAATTCCGTCCTAAATATAATTATCACTAGATATTTTAATTTGTTTTAAATTATTTTATTTTAAAAATTTAAGAAGACATTAATTATTTTAATATAATAAATAAATGATAAATAAAAAAAATACATGTCTTCCTAACTTGCTGGTTGCTTTGTACGATGACATTTGGCCATAATATTTTAGTGGCTGACACGTACCTAGATTTTAAATTTATAAGAAGTTAGAGTTGAAGGCTGCCAAAAGAGGTTAGAATTCACATGCACACCACCACTTAATTAACGCGTGTAGAGTCACATTCCAAACTTTGTTGCATTAAATGGAAACATATAGCTCTACTTCCATACTTGTCACAGGTCACAACTAGGGATGATTTCAAACAAAAAAAAATCACATAGGGATGACAGTAACCACAAAATGAAAATACGGATGACAATCAACAAATTCTGAGTAAGATTCTATAGTTTATAATACTCTTTTTATATCCACATTTTAAAACAAGATAGCTAATAAGTGGCATTAGGATAATGATTAAAAAATTAAAAAAAGAAAAAAATAAATGTAAAAATCACAAGAGGATGCAAGAAAAATATAGACAACGTCATTTTTCACATTCCAATAAAACAAAATTCCTTTTAATTTCTTAACATTTGCCTAAAAAAATACATTTACCACCTTATATTAGCGTGAGTAATAACTTTAATCTATCTTCTTGTCCTGCTAGGTACTTATATACTCATACTTATACATGTTACACGTATTTTACTTATCTATGGAGTTAATAATCCTCACTCACTCCAAATTATTTATATATGTATATGATTACCAACTCCACTTATCCTTATCTGGGTATGCCTTCGGCTTTCTCAGGGAGTTTATCAACAGGAAACTAGGGCTAACTCGAGATTTATAGCAGCAAAGCAACAAGAACAAAGGGAAGAGAGGGGCATTGGGAGTGCCTGCTTTGGTCACATCTGGTCGCAAAGGTGAATCTCTTTCTCACTTACTCTGCATCCTTGCTCGTCGAAAGAGGAAGAATAGTGGATTTAGTGACAGGCATTCGAAAACTATTCAAGTGCGAGGAACTCTCCTTAATAAATGTAGCAAGGACCTACTTATAGCCCTATACAAACCTTATAAAAGCGCCCACAGGTAGTGAGACTCTCTATCTATTTTCACCCTCGGCTCTGGTTCAATCCTTTCATACCTCGAGTCAACTATGCCTTTGAAGTCGAGTCAGAGTAATTAAATTAATATGTATATGTAACATGGATAGGTGAGACATGGTAGATACTATAAATAATTGTGTTAGACTCATCTTAATAAATAGATATTTACCTATCTTTTTACAAATATTTTTGCATGTATCTATAGGATTTGGGTATAACCCTAGTCACAACCCAATTTTGTGTTGTTCGGTAACAAATTAGCCAGTGGGCTAGCTTGGAATTTAGAATTTATTAGAATTGCCATTTGATTAAAAAAAATGTTGGATGAGAAACATTGACTAGTTACATGTAATAGATTTTCCTAGCTAGTATGGGTAGTAATTCATATATTGAACAATTATTAATAACTATATACGAAACATTAAAAATATACTATTTTTGGAAGAAAAAAAATTGTTCAAGTGGTAACAAAAATATAAAATTAAAATATATATAGACAACAAATATTTAAAAAAAATTAATTTTGAAAAATATTTTAATTAATATGTCATTTTAATGAGGATTTATTAATATCTATTCATTTTTTATATGTATATGATGGATAGGAGTATTCTTTATTTGTTAATCAAGAACTAATCTCTTTCGAGAAATTTGAACATACTCAAAAGTGATTTGTCTGCTTTTGATCAGATTTTTTTCTTACACAAAAATTAGGATTTAAACCTTTTTAAAAAATCTAAGTCTATCACCACTCAAACTAATAACTTATTTATTATTATGTAAACAAAATGACTTTTTTAAGTCATCATGATATTGATGCGAAACATCTATCGACTTTGTTAATAACTAATATCTATAAGAGATTTTGACTAATCATATTTAGGAGGGACTTTCTTAACAACCATTTTTTATTTATTCATTCACAAGATTTAAGCCCAAACCTGACTTAAGGAATTTGAACCCAATTCCACTCAAACTTACAACATATTGATAAAAAGAAATATTACTCATTGTAGACAATATATTTTTGGATAGCAAAGATATTTTTCTTATGGTCAACAACAAAAAAATGGCTCTTTATAGACTACATAGAATGATTAAAAATACTCAATGCATATGAGTGTTATTTGTAATGTTTGACTATTTTCGGGATTAATGGTTGTTCTCATAAATTAATATAAATTTTTTTAATGTATTTTGTCGCCACACACACATTTATGAGAAAACTTCTGAGGAGGTCACCAATCTTAAAATTGCTCTATGTTGAACACGCTTAACTTTGAAATTTTCAAGTGACAGATTATCGAAAAATAAATTTATCTTGTTAGTATAAGTAATATCAATTAATTTCTTTAAATCATTATCAAATTACAATCATATACCTTGACAACATTTGTATCTCTCTCTTTCTACTGTGTATTTGATTCATTTATGTGTCCCTCTTTGAAAGCCTGCCATAAGTTATTCCTTGTCTGTGGCTCATCTCTTTCGTAATGATGATCATTCTCTATCTTCATTAACTGTCGAGATGATACATCGTTGGTTCAAAAAGAGACAAATTAAAGTGATCAAAATATCAAATTATCTAAAGAGAAATAATTAACGCATCAGATTAAAAAGAAAAATACGACAAAACAATTTTTAGAATGTGAATGCATCAATTTTGAGAGTGGGAAGTTTTATATTTTATCCACCATGTTCAGTCGCCACACAAAAATCTTCTACAAGGCTTTTGCAATATGAACATCAACTAGAACAGATAAGACATTAAATGCACAGTTCAATTCAATGTATAGACAAAACACTAAGTCTATTACTTTTTCCTACCTAAGCTTTGTCCTAAGTAAAGTGTTTCATCTTACCACAAATCTTACCCTTAAGCCATTAAAAGTTCTTAATGCATATGAGTGCCATTCATTCGTTTAGATAGAGACAAGATGGTTAAAATACTAAACAATGCAAAGAAGAGTAGTTAAAATGCTTCACATGGAAAAAGAAATACAACACAACAACATTTTCAAAATGTTAAGTGCATCAATTTTGAGAATGAAAGGTTCATAATGCATATGGGTGTCATTCACTCATTTAGGTTGAGATAAAATGGTTAAAGTATCAAACAATGCAAAGAATAGTTAACGAACTTGATAAAAAACGAAATACGACCAAACAGATTTTTTAAAATGTTAGTGCATCAACATGAGAATGGAAAGTTGTATGCTCTATCTATTGCTCCCAACCGTTACACAAAAGGCTTCAATAAGACTTTTGCAATTTGAACATCGATCAAGCAAAACAAGCAAGACATTAAATGCATAATTAATGTTCTTCAACATTCAAATTAAATCCCGATCTTGAAGCTATGTTTTCTCTCTAACAATATTAAAGTTGAAGGTTGTTGAAGGAGTTAATTACATACATATTTAAAAGCCAATCATTGTCTTTCAAACTCTATGTTTTTCATTTTATATATATATATATATATATATATATATATATATATATATATATATTAGTGAGAGAAACCTTGTAACTATGAACCTAAGTATTTATTCAAACTCGTTCATTATCAATGTAGGGTGTGAGAAGAACATGAGAAGGCTAGGCTTGAGAAAAACAATACTTGTATTAAGTGTCAATTGAGGCAAACATGGAGGATACTTTGATTAAGAGGAACTAGAGTTTTCCTATATTAACAATTTGTGTTGGTGAAAATATTGGTGCATAACAAAGGACTACAATAGTTTCAATATAACAAGCGAATCAATATAAAACACTATGCGTTCTTCTTTAAATTTGTCTAGGCTAACCCAAAACAAAACAAAATTAATGTTGTGTCAAAATGGTATTTCTAAAAAAATACTTGTATTTCTATTTTTTATATAAAAACCTAGTGTTGTATCAGCAACACAATTTAGAATTGTTGATGAAAAAGATACAATTAGAATTATGTATCATCTTGTTTTCGTTTTTCAATATCTATGCTTAAAACAATTTTTTATTTGCCTAAAAGGTTTTTGTAAATGTTTTAAAATACAACAAATTAATTCCCTTCTTCTATTTTACTTTTATTCTTACTAGTTATATCTAATCATGTATCGAATGGCAATGCATGACACTTGGAGCATAATTTATTTGTATGTTGATTGTGTTGTACAAAACAAGAATTGAGGATGACCAAAAATCTGTACACACAAATGTTTGTGGGTAAAATTGGTCACAAATAAAAATGGATATCTAAATAGGTATCCACAAATAATTTAAATGGCTTTTTTTATACCCGTTCATAAACAGGATGGGATGGATATCAAACTACTCGGACACTCGGGTACCCGCGCTAATGTACGTTTACTCAAGTGTCCTCTTGATTAATATAAAGATATGTCTGCAAATAATTTATGTTTTCGACTATAATTTTATACGTTAGAGAAAGCAACTTTTAGATAATTCTAATAATTTTGTTTCCAAAAATATAACAAACCTTATACAGTTTTAGTATGGGAGAAAAAGACGTAAAAAATGGCTAAAGTGATTTTTAAAAAAAAAATTAAAGGTATCCGTGAATATCCATAAAGACTCACGTATTTTTTTTTTATATCCCCATGTAGTTTTATAAATGGGCACCTGATGAGTAACAAGCCGGACACGACAGGTTTTTTATGTGGGTAGCTATTAATAAATAATTTATATCCACGGGCATGTCCCCGCCTCGTTATTCCTAACAAGGACATTCTTGTATATATGTATGACAACAATAGAAAACATTTGCATAAATAAATAATTTATTTGATCAAATAATATCAATATTTAATAATTTTAAATACTTATTTATGTTTTCTGATAAAAAAACAAAACAAAATAATGATGATAATAATAATAATAATATTTCTATAAAACTCATACTTTTTAACAATGTAATTGTTTGTTAAAAAGAGTTATTTTTTTTCTTTCTATTAAATAAAATAAGTAAGAATTTCTTTAATTTTTTCAATTTATTTTGTATTTTTTCATCATATGAAACAACTTAATAATTTATTAAAAAGAGTTGTTTAATTTTGTTTACTTTCTTTCAAATAAAATAAGTTATTTTATTTTCTCACTTTATCGAAGGATAATGTTAGACATCTAAAAATGGGTTAATAATAACATGTCAATCCATTTAACATGTTAAAATGATTAAGTTAGATTACTTTTTTGTCTTAAATTTTTTATTTATTAGAGAAAAAAGACTTTAATTAATCTATTGTTAGGAGTTAAGTAAAATCTTACAGTTAAATATTAAATTATTCGAATAATTTAATCATTTCAGTATATTAGTTACTTATCTTCAATGATTAAATTTATTTATGTGATTTAACCTGTATATCATGTCAACTCAACAATTAAAGGAGAAAGTTGGATTAATATGTGGATGTTATTTATTATATTATATTAAATGTGTTGATAAATTGTATGATTAAATATTACTTTATTGGATGTAGTATGTATTCTATATATCTTCTTCAGATTTGTTTATAATCCTTCAGCAAATTTTACATTTAATTATGAAAAATAATAAGAGCTTTTTTTTATTAATTTAATAATAATATTCAAAAAATAATTTGATAATAAATTATTATGTAAATTGCAGTTTGTTCATTTTTCCTTTAGTTTTTTTTACTTTATCATGACAATAATAATTTTAATTTAAAGTATAAATTGATTATATTTTGTTAGGTATATTATATATATATATATATATATATATATATATATATATATATTAAAATTTTAATATATACCAAAACAATCAGTTCAATTAGCAACTTTCCAATTTAATCATGATTTATTAACTCAGTGTCTGACCACGTGGAGTTTCACAACTTTCACTATAGATAAAAATGGATTCTTAGAAGAGTTTAGGAAAATAAGATGGGAGAATATCCTCCAAACCAAGTGGGTTTACGCAAACAGATTCCTGCCGTAAGGTAAAAGCTTCTGCCAAAAAGAATGACGATTAATGATGCAAATATAATGCATCAAAAAACAGAAGAAAAAAAATCTTGCCACTAACGTACGATAAACTTTCAGCAAAGATAAAGAAATATTTATGATTTGTCCTGACATATTAATTTAATTCCATCTTACGTTAACTTAGATATTTTTGTGTTTTAAAAATTGTATTGAATGTATATTTTTAAAACAAGTTACTCTACTTTTTTAGATGTTACATTCTAATTAGGTGTCTTACATATTTTTATGAAAAATATGATTTTAAATATAATTTTCTACAAATAACAAAATTTAGCTTAATAAATAATATTTTAAACAATATAATATTATATTTAGATTAATATTATTCATATTAAAATATATTTTAGTAAACACACGAATGATTGTTTTCAGCAAGTTTAAGAAAGCACGATTTAGACCATTGTCTATTACATATCTGTTTGAAGTTAAGTAGTACTCTCATCTAATTTAATGAACAAGTTTTGATATAGGACAAAATAAATTGTACAAAACAAGTGTCTCTTGTCATAGTTGAATGTTCTAATTGAACAATTAAAATCAATATTTGATAATTAAAAGTGTAACACTTCCTACTTTAAAAAAAAATTGAATCACATGTGTAATTAAAATATAATATAATATGAATTTAAAAAAAAATTCAATACTTGAAATTGAAATCCTTTAAATATAATCATGTTCTAGACGTTCACAAAAATTAACTAAAAAATTAATGGATAGTCAAAAATTGAAAAATTGACTTATTAAATTATAAATATTTAGTAAAAATAGTTATTAAAGAAGTTGAAAAGTGTAAAATAAAAAATTATAATTTATTTAAAAATATATTTAAGAAATTTGATAAATATATTGAGAATAATAATAAAAAATATAAAAAATTAAAAGTTAGAAACTCTAGAATTTTAAAAAACATTCCTTTAAGTAGCATCTAAAAAAACACTAAAAACTATAAAAAAAACTATTTAAAAAATATTTATCAAATAATTAAATAATTTTTTTAACTAATAAAACAAATCACAAATTAATTAAAATATGTTACCCAACATACTACTAGGTTACCTTTCCCAACAAGAAATCAAAGTTTGTCATGAAAGACTTTTGTTTACTTTTTTTTGTTAAGTTAAATGCTACCTCATACTTGATACTGTGAATATATACTGTCGATTATATATTTGTTCATATTTTTTGTTCGGTGAATCTTCATAAATAATTATTAATGTCATAGTAAAATATTTTAACTGGGCAAATGAGATAAACATCTGATAATTAAAGTGTAAAACTATTTATTTTAAAAATAAAAAATTGAATTACATTGTTGGAGTAATATTTTTTTTTTATAGAATAAATTAATATCCTATAGAAAAGAATTGAGTTTCTTAACGTGAGACCTCTAGATTATATCAAAATAAATTGCGCCAACAATGCTGATACAAAACAAGCGCTATTGAGGAAGCAAATATTATTAAAAAACAAATGAGACAATCAATCTTTTGAGTAAATTCAGGTATTTATGGTTGGAAGAGTAATTTTTCAAAATACTTAGATTTATTATGGGTTTCACTTCTCTCAGTAGATATTTTTTTATATGTATGGATCAAGAATCAAATACTTGGTTACATGTTTAAGATATTCATTTATCTTTAATTATAATTTTTTTTAGAAATTTGTTTTTTTATAAAATATTTTTCTAATTTTTAGATGCATTCATTATTTTTCTCTATATACTCTTATCTAATTATTCTCTCTCTAAACATTAATAAAAAAATAATTAAGTGGATAGAAAGAGAAAAAAAAATTGAAATGGTGATACCAATAATTAATATATATCTAACGTGATTAATTAAATTAGTTATTTTTTGTTAGGAAGGTAAATTAATTAAAAATATCTTATAATTAAAAATTAAGAAAACACAAAATCATCTGTTAATCATATCATATTGAGAATTTGAGATAGATAAACAATATCATCATACAGTCATGCAAACATAATAAGTTGCAGTATAGGTTTAAATTTTTAACCATAAAATTAACAATAATCGAGTTAGATTTAAGTTTAACTAAATAATCTTATCAAAATTTCAGATGAAATAAACCAATCCCCCAATTAATCATCCTTACACATAAAATTCCAAATTTCTATTTTTTGGGGGACCCTAGTGGGAATCGAATAAGCTGTTGGGATTCTAATCACAGATTCCATAGCTCTTTTAACCCTATCAGTATGTTAGTGGAAATCTACTACCCCCACTTTCACGATTCACCCTTGCAAACGCAAGCTTCTTGCAACTGAACACCATCATTCAATTCATTCGGTGTTGTTTCTTTAGGCCTTGGAACTTAATTGAATAGTTACGTACTCATACCCCCGCACTTTTTTCTTTTTTTTTTTACTTCTCTTTGATTCCTTTGGTCCTTAATAGCTAGCATTGAGTTCCAATATACATAATTGAAGAGTTGGAGGTCATTTTGATCAAACAATTTGCTCTCATATTTGCTATTAGTTAATTTGCACCTATTCACTCCATTATGGGAGAAATTATTGTATGGTCCATCTCACTACATTAGCTGTGATCTCAACCAATAAGCGAATAATACGTGGACAATGGGAAGTTGCAAAAACTAAGTATTGGTGTTGTAGTTTTCTTGATATAGCATTCACAAGTGGAGTATCAATGACAATGAAGCAAGATATTCTTCCCATGATGCCATTTTCTTCGTACATCAATGACAGATTGGCTTGATTTTATTTTCCAACAGGAAAGATTACTGTAAAGTTTTGCAGTTATTTTTTAAAATTGATATTTTATGATTTACGAAATCCTATTTGACAGATTTGTGGTTAAGTTGATTAATGGAAGTTTTAAATTTGAAACAAATTGACTTTTCCATGACTTTTGGTGTAAATTGATTATGACAACATTGTTAACTTACGTTAGTGACTCACCTCCTTGCGTCCAGATGTCACTCGCTTATTGGCTGGAACTACAATTGACGTGGTGATCTTGGACAATACAATAATTTCTCCCATTGATGGGCATAGAGCACGAAGGAGTCATGAATCAGTGAAAGCGAAGTCACTGCAAAGGCTTATAATGAAAAATATAATAAAAATATATATAACAGCACTTAATAGATTTGAGATTAAGCAATACATCCTTCACTATTAAAATAAGTAGCCTATCATGGGTATTAAATTCATATTTTATAATTTATAGGAATAACTTTTTTATATTATTTGAATTTTTAATATATTATTAACTATTTAGTTTACATTTTAATAAATATAATATATATATATATATATCAATAAACATTTAAATATATTTTTATATACACACAACACATGTTTCAGAAATTTTTTATTATTGGGAGTATTGTTTAGATATGATTCTCTTTAGTGATATCTTGCATCATAGTGTTTTACTTTTTTTAAAAAAAAATTTGATTTAGTTTGTTATTTTTTTGTTTGCACGCTTGATTTAAGATAATAAAAATAGAGTGAAAATTTTTAATTACAATAAAACTTTGTGCCTTATTAATTAAATATATTTATTATGATTTGCACACATACTTTTACATTTAACCTTTTGTAGTTAATTGCATTATTTCAAAGTTTAAAATTTATTGCAATTAATAAATACAATATTTTATTCAATATTTTGATCATATTATAAACATTATTGTATTTACAAAAATTATAGTAGAAAAATTAATAAATTACTTAAGGTATTATATAAAATAAAAATTCATATAAGATTTAACAATTTAGTTAAACCAAATATACACTCATGGTGGTTTTCTTAATTGTTCATTTAATTCTGTCAAATTGTCTACAGATAATTTTTGTTGGAATGTAGTTAAAACTGAAAAATAAAAAAGGAGAAAAAATCACAAGTAGAATGATAAAAAAATTATTTGATTTAATTACCCTAAAAAAATGGTAGTATGTATTTTATTAAATAAATTTTGAATTTAAATTTATTTGATAAATCAATCAATTATCAATCAAATACTATTAACACAGTGAAATATGTCTAATTAAAACAATCAAATATTCAATATATAAACCAACTTTTAGTAAACTATAATTAGTATGAAAATTACTATTTAATGGTATTTATATTTGATATTAATCTTTTACTCTAACTCAATACATGAAAATAATTTTTATTATATATTACTATAAAAATAATTATTTTTGAAACTTAAATTTTTTAAACTAAATTTGTTAAGGTGACTAAAACAAATAATAAGAGATAAATAAAAATGCACATCTAGGTTTATCTATTAAAAAACATAATTCGATTTAAAAAATTGAATTTATAAAATAAAAAATTAATAATGTTCAATTCATAATACTATAAAATAGAAGATTTTTTATAGGCCTATAAAATAGAAAATAAAACACAACTTTGATCGACAAAATATCGATTTTTATACATATATCATATCAATTTATACGATTTTTATATATATCTTATAAAGTTCTGTAAATAAAACTACTATATAATTTCAAAAATAGAATAAATATAAAATATGAATATTCCAATTTATATGACTTTATGTAATGTAATTGATTTAACATTCTATCAGAAATAGAATATAATAAAATAAATATAAAATATGTATTAATTGAATTATTTGGAAGGAATAAACATGGGATGTCACATGACTTTGCCCTACAAAATAAAACCTTCTTTTATATGAATAAACTAGATCGAGTTGGTGACTCATGTTCATGGATAAATATTGTTTATGAATATTGTTATAAAATATTTTAAATATATACAAATTTATTAGTTTTGTAATAGAAACTATTTATAATAAAACTATTTTCTATTTATTTTATCATAAATTGTAAACCATAACATTTTTAATTATTAATTATCCATTATATATATATATATATATATATATATATATATATATTTGATTATATATCTAATAGACTATGATTTTTGAAATATAACAAATGAGAAAATTAAAAATTAATTACATGTTAGATAAGAAAGTAATTTAAATAATTATTTTGAAATATTTCAATCAATCAAAAGTTAGACTTCCTAATTAAAAAAATAGATTTAACAAAATATGATGCTAATAACACTGTTCTTATAATAATATATTCTTCACAACAATACAACGTACTCTCTATTATATTTTGTATTTATCATCAAAATTTATAAAAAAAATGTTTTTTCATGTGTTTTTATTTATTATTTAATGATTTATTCATCTGATTGTATAATTTAATTAAGTAAGTATTAATTAATAATAAAATGTATTAAAAATAATGTATTAAAAATGGGTTATTAATAATTTATTTGATTTTTACTGTATAACTAGGAGATATTAGGATTCTTTTTTCACACACAACTAATCTTTTCTTACATATTGGTCGACTTTAAAATTAAATAGTACCTCTAATTGTTGAAGTCAGAAATCAAACTCTAAACCCTAATTAAGGAATCTAATTCAAATTCAAGTGTCGAAACACTTGTGTGAAAAAAAAGCATTAATATTGTTGAGGTTGACGTAGATGTCCACCTAGAGCAAGAAGAAGAATTAATGAACGAATAATATACATTGACGTCCACTAAGGGCACCGATATCTGTTTTGGAGTATGACTCAATGGTCAAGTCCGATCACGAGGAGACCTTGCCAATCAGTATACCACTAGCCAGCAGTGAAAGCACCAATTCTTAATGTTTCATATAAGAACAGAAAATTCAACAAACAAATATAAGAACAAAAATTACTTTCTTTTCTATGTATATGAACAATTTTTTATAATCATGTTGAACCAATAATGATCAGTCATTACATTAAAGAGCAATGTTATATTCTCTTATAACATCTTTAAAGTTGATTGCTTAACAAATTATTTATTTTTAGATATTATTGTTTTTTTTTTATCATGGGAAGTGATCTCCATATTATATTGGATTGTTTAAAATTAAGTTTCGAGTGCTTTTATTACCAACAATGGTTTATGAGTAAAAAAATATTTCCTTGTCATTTAAAAATAACTTAAGAGAATAGTTTAAAAACGACTTAAAACTATATTGTTGGAGTAAAAAATTAAAGTGCTTAATTATGATGTGACATTATATAGATCAATTAATTTAAGATAAAAAACTCAAAATAAGTGACTTAAATTACACACATTAGAGATACTCTTATAAATCATCTTCCTATCTTTTATGGTAAATATTGAATGAAAAGTAAATATATTTATTGTCTTGAAAATATAAAATTTACCATAAAAGGTAATAGGAAGATTTGTATGAAGATGAAGTAGGAGAATTTAAATAGTGATTTTAAAAATAAATAAAAGTTAATGAAATGTTTATTAACTATTAATAAATATTGTAGAGATCTTAGTAATAATAGAATTCTTTTTTAATGACAAATACGAGTAAGAACATGTATTTTTAAAGATTAACAGTGGTAAATATTGAATTAATAATATTTTTTTAAAACAGTTTCTAATATACAAATGCTGTTATTTTTATTAAAAGTTTTTTTTATTGATAATGTCATAATAAATGTAAGCCAAAGTCATGTTGATATAGAAGGAAGAGTAGGCGGTACATTGATTTGATTCTCTTTTTTTTAGACATTTTTTAAATGAGAGAACGATGATTTGAATATTAGAGCGAGAATAAAAATATGGGCATACTACTTGAATAAAAAACCTTAATAGATTTTCCATACCAACTATACTAAGAATCAATATCAAAACACTTTCCATCTTAGTTGTACAAAAAAACAATCTAGAAAATCTTGTCAACAATTTGAAAAATTAAAAGGAAAAAATGTCAGCATTCTACATCACTTATATACAAATTTGATCTAGAAATTATTTTATAGATAAATTATTTATATATTAATAAATTTAAAATAAGATTTCAAAAATTACTATAACATCTACATTCTAGATCAGTTAACAAATAATTAATATAAAAATATCTTCTGCACCAATTCTTAATACAACTGATATAAAAAGTTATGTTTTAAATCAATTCTAAGATAATAAACATAGAATATCCATTCCAATATTATAAAATGTTACTATCACATATGTTATATAAGTTTTCCACAAATTATTATAAAACACTAAAAAAGATATTTAAGAACTAAAAATATAAATTAAAAAAAAATCAAGGAAAAAATATTAAATCCTACTTTTTCCCCCTCTCCAAACACATCATAATCATAATTATAAATAATACATATCTTTACACAGTAGAAAATTGTAGGCCCTAATGTAAAATATATAAGAAAATGGTAGCCTGGTTCTGTCTTTCATATAGACAGCATAGAAAGTGTAATTGGATGGGATGTTACTTACTTCAATTACCTCAAGCTTGATGAGAATCTCCATACTTGTATTGGGGACCGATTCTGAAGCAACTGCAACTGTGTTATCACTTATTTGTTACATTATTTAGTTCAATAATAGTTCGTAAATTTTTAATCATAAACTTTTCTAAATTTCGTTTATTCTATAATTTTCTATTAGAATTATAATTTTAACTATTTATCAAATTATTAAATGCATTCAAATAATAATATTAAAAAAAGCAATTGCTCATATTATATATTAAAAAATAAATTCATTATCACGTACTCTAGCATGAAAATTAACCAATCAATGGATAGAAAATAAAGTAAAGATGATCAGAGAAATAGGTAAAAAATAAAAAGTTTATGTGTTTGATTATAGAAAAAACGAGGTGAGCGGGATTTAATGTTGTGGGGTCTATATTCTATTTTTTAAAATTCTTATTTTTTTTCTCTACTCTTATATCAAATATCTTTATTTCTATAATATTTTTTCAATTATTTTGATTGACCAAATTTTACTTTTATTCATTTTATTTCTCATTTATTTATTTTTCTTAGCAAACAGACCCTAGTGAGTGGCAAGGGAAAGCATATATAGCTATATATACACTGCTGTCTACCACCAAGGCAAGTTGGCCAATATACCAAGATTCAGCAATATATTGTTTGATAGCAACAAGGTGAATGGTACTTATAGACTCGGCCTGCAGAATGCTGTTAATTTCTTTAACCTAACAGGCTAATACCAGTGGAAAATGTTATGGAGAAATGATATGAAAATTAATTGTTGTTTATTTTATAAGAATAAATAATAAAATAATTAATTTGGAAAGAAATTTTGAAGAATTAATTGACTTTCAAAATTAATATTTTTTTAATTAACTACAAACGTACATAGATTAAATAGGACATGCGTTAGGTAACAAATTTAAATAAACTATTCATAAATTCTTTGAAATAGGACATAAGTTAGGCAATTAATCAGTACCGATCCCTATTATTCACTGAACGGTTGTTATGGCCTTATGGGCTAGCAAATTGTTTTATCCTATCCATGAAAAAATCATATAAAAAGAAAATTGTATTATCCTCAATAAAATATTGGTCCTAAAGTAAAGTTATATAATTCGTTATTTCCTAGTTAATATATAAAAAAATTATTTATTGAAGATGTAAAATAATTTTAAATTATTATATAATTATAAAGTTTTATATATGATAAGTTTATTGAATTTTATAATAACTTTTTAAAAGTTATATCAACAATAATCTGTTCTTAGATGATAATATAAAATTATTTTATATATTATATATTATATATAACAAACTATTTGAGTGGTCCAAATATTTTAAGAAAATAAAATCATATTTGATATTCAAATACTCTTTGTGAACTTGGATCCACACAACAATTTAACATATGTGATCAAATTGCATGAGGAAAGCAAGCATTACGTAATGAGTACTTGGTGGGTGTGTCCGGCTCCAAGAGTTTTGGGGAAGGATTTAAGCCTAGCTTTGTTGTCTTAATTGGTACCCAGTACCAAGTAGCTTCAAGAATAAAGAGATAGAGATTAGGGCATTGGCATTAAATTCGTACGAATTTGAATCCACGAACAAGATACCCACATAACATTTATGAGGACTCTTTCCGGCCAGATTGAGAGGATTTTCATCTAATTCCCTCAACTTAAGGCGTTGACGAAGATATTGGGTGTTTGATTCTGATGCTATCCTGAATCTAATGTTACTCTACGCTAAGCATGTGCCCATTAAAATCAAATTATCAATTGCTTTCTAGGATGCAAAGTAGATATGGATATCAGAACTTGCTTGATACATATAGGGTGTTGGCAACTAAATGCTAATGAGAGATAATTGTTGGGTTTTGGACTCTTCTTATGTGGTAAAAAGAAAAGACCTAAAAGAGACTAATTATACTTAGATCGATAAATGAGTCATTGAGCCAATCTGCCATTAATAATATGAAAAAACATGTTTCGACGAGATTATTTTTGAAAAATGCTTAAATTTCTTTTTTTTTTTTTATAAAAAATAAACAATTATTAATTTTTAAAATAAACTAAGTGAGACATGTATCGAGACCTGCAAGCCCTACAATAAAAAAAACTTGATTGAACTTAAAGAAGGCGCGTTCTGGAATCCATAATGAATCTTTGACTGAGGAAGCTGTTGTTTTATGTTATGATGTTAATTGACACGATAAACTCAATCGTGATTAATGGGAAATGGCTTGCCTCACTCAAAATAGGGAATTGGGTCATGGACTGATTATGCAATAATTAATGGTGATTGAAGAATTTCAAGTGGTAACAACAAACAAGTAGACCGATCATGGATGTTGCCATTTTACATACGGTGCAATTAACGTGTGGAAGAACAAGTGTCCAAAAGGATTACGACATAGGAGACGTGTAATAACCACGATTTTCTTGTAGGATTTCTCATTTTCCATGGCGTGTTTAGTACCTCTAATGTTGTGCGTTTGAATTCACGCAAAGATAATGTTATGTAGGAGTAAAATTCACGTTTAACGTGCCTTGAAAAAATGAGATTGGTCATTGATTTATCTTACATGGATTAAGTTAATGTGTTTGAGGTAGATTAAACTGATATATTGATCCAAATAGATTGAGTTAATACCCTGGTTGAGATGGATTAAGTTTATGTTCGTGCTAAAATATGAGATCTTTTGGTGGACGTAAACTTTTCAATAAGATTGAAATTCTATGGAAAATCAGTGGATACTATTGTAAAAGACATTTTGATGTTCAATTCAATAAATATTCTAATAGTGATAGTATGTAAATATATATATATATTTCATATGATAACGTTGGTTATATTTATAGGACTTGGAATGGCCTAGATTACTTGATTATGTAAGGCCTCTCAAGGACAATATTTTCCTATTTTAGACTTGTAAAGGTGACTTTACTTTTATTTTAGGTGTAACTCTTTATTCAAGATTTCATAATAAAAATCTTGCTATTGTGTTGATTCAACACTTGAGTTTAGGGGATTATTATACGGTTGCGTCTTTATGTTCTACAAAATTAGTTGAAAGCTAATGGATAACTGAAAGAAAGTTAAAAAATTAATTTATTAAATTATAAGTATTCGATAAAATTAGTTTTAAAAATTATTAAAAAATATAAAATAATAAAAAATTAATAAAATCATGATTTATTTAAAAAAGATAACTATAAAATTGAATAAATATATGAAGATAAAAATAAAAAAATATAAAAAATTAAAAACTAAAAGCTAGTGTTTTAAAAAAATATTCTTTAAATAACGTTTTAAAAAATGTTAAAAGATATTAAGAAGTTATTAAAAAAAATTTATTTATCAAATAATCAAACAAATTTTTCAATTAGTAAAAAAAATAAAAACTAACTAAATGATTTGACAAACGTAATCTAAGTTTGATATATTTATTTAAATAAGTATTTTTCTCAATGCATACCTTTTTTTAAAAGTGAAATATATTCTTTTTTCTTGAGAATAAGGGTGAAAATAAAATAAGTTGGACGGCATGTCAAGAAATTATAATATGACCTGCATAAGTCGTAACCTGATCTAACTTATTTATTAAAAATGTCAAATATAGATTTTTAAAAAAGTTTGTTTAACAAAAAAAAGAAGAAGTGAGGCCTGATGCTTTAAAAAGGACTATTGAATTTGATAGGTTAACTTATTTATATCTATATAATATATTATGATATTATTGTATTATATATAATACATAAATTACACATAATAATTTAAAAATGTATAAATACCAATACGTTTATATAGAAAAATTATACCAGGTCGGGCCAATAATCCTGATATAAGCCCGTAGGCCTATATTTATAAGCCTTACTATAAAACAAGTCAAGTATGCTTTTTTAGGTCATTTGATCTTTGAAACATATCAAGCTAAGCTTTAAAAAATTGTCCCATAACAACAACAAAAAAAAAGTTCAGATCCAGGCTTCTCGTAATTAGGAATTGGCAATTGCTAAATGTACTTCTTATCCTTATTTTTTAAGTTAAAAACTTTACTTGAATACCATTTTTTTTACTCGTTTCACCTGTTCAAAACTTCAAATACTCTTTTCTTCTTTTTTTTTTTTAAAGGAGTTCAAATACACTTCTCTTCCCTCTTTCTTTCACTTCTCCCTGATCCTCATTGCTACATTTTCTTTCCTTTTTCACTATGTGACAATGTTCTTGTTTGTGTAGCTATATATATTTTTTCCCACAAAATTGTTCTCATAAAAGAGATGAGAATTTAGCTTTCTGGAGTTAAAAAAAAACTAGTTTTACTGTAATAAAAGTATCAGGCTATTCTTATAAAATTATTTAATATCATAAATAATTAAATTTTATGGTTAACATATCATGCTAGTCTTTGATTCCCAAAACACTCATAAATATTCCTAACAATAATTATCAAATATATTATTTATTTATTTTCGGTAAATATGGTACTTACATATTTTATATATATATATATATATATATATATATATATATTATGAACATATTATGAACAGTGATTTTTCTTACTTTCAATGTTATTCTTACTTTTTAATTTACTAGTTTACTTTTAGCATTGCACTTTTTTACAATTAAAATTATAATATTTTTTTTTCTTAATTCTGTTGTTCATTAGGGGGAAAATATTGACTAATCTAAAATTTGATAAAAAATAAATAAAACTTGACTAATAATTATAATTTACTTTACTTGGACGCTGATAATTTAATTTTGATATATTAATTTTGCATGGCACGTGGACGAACACCGTAAAAGAAGTTAGATACTCTATAAATAGTTACATGTTAAAATTTGAGGGACCGAAATGGGATACTCTCCCCCAAGTATTAATTATAAGCAGCATAAAAAATTGGTTAGTGGACTGAAATATAAATAAATTTTAATTATTTTTACTTGATTAAATGGTACCATTCTATTTTTTTTAATTAATTGAAAATTTATTTTTAATTACTATTTTTAAGTTCCAATAAAAAACACTTAAAAAAATATTTTTTAAATATAATTTTAAAATTAAATGACACTAATTAATCTTCTTAACGTAAAAAAATAGTTAATTTACTTTACCTTTGAGTCTAAAGAGAGAGCATCTTATAATATTTAAAAGAGTAAACTAAGTTCCTTAAAAAAAAGAAACTAAACTAACACTCCTTGAAGTTTTGTGATATAACACAAAAATCATTTTTTGTACTCCTACACTAACCCTTTAATCATTAAAAAAATATTATATTACATTGAAATATCTTGTACAGTACACTAACTTATCGGATAGTTTCAAAATATTTCAGCATGTTTCATAAGAGAAAAAGTTGTTGTAAACATTAAAAAATACAAAAAAAATTATACAATCTCCTGTAATCTCAGGATTTCAGCAGTGAAGTGATTGTAATCTATCTTCTCAATGGGCCCAGGTTGAAAAGCCCAACCCATTTATTTATGTTGGCACTCAAAGTCAGTAGCAGCAGGGTGCTGTGGAGTAGTGAGTTGAGGCATGGAAGGAGAACACGACGACTCACAGAAGCTTTCGTTGTTTTACGAATCCGGTATATACTACTTCGATGATTCAAACGCCGTTTTCGTCGACCCCGTTCGCGTTCTCAATCGTTCCTACCACCGTTTCACCGTTTCTCCTTCTACCTACTATTCCCGTTTCTTCAAATCCCCAACAACCCCCAACTCCGTCTCCTCCACCGTTAGTTCCTCTCTCAGAAAACGGAAACGGAAACCCAAAGAGCCTCCACCTCTGAACGAAAGAGAACTAATTGCTCTACAGCGTCACCAGGTAATGGTAGTATTAATAGGGCTTAATTATTTTAAAATCATTTAAAATAATTTAAAGAACAAATTAATAATTAAGTCTCTTATTATGCTTACACTATTATTTATTTTTTTGTAATTTAACTTTAAAATTACATTGAGAAGAATAAGTTGATACTTTGAGTGATACTCTCATTGAAGAAGATTTCAGGTTGGGTAAGTTTTTCAACGAAGATTAGTATTTCGCACAGTGCGAAGAAAAAAAATATTACATTTACTCGTGTGGCTTGTGTAGGAAGCGAGGCCTTTGTTGTTGGCGGCACACGAGTGTTTGCTGAAATCAACTGAACTGTTGAATGTTTTGAAAACTTTAAAGAGTGAATCGCGTTGCTCGAAGAAGGAGTGTGAGGGTGGTCAACAACACTCTTTCGTTGACCTGGGACGGGGGTCGCCTCAACTTGAGGTAACACTAAGTTTACGTGTTAGTGACGCTGACACTCACCTGCCCCCAAACGAGTTGGAAGGTGAGTGAGTATTTTTGTTCGCTCACTCTTCCTTGATTATTGATGTTCATTTGTTTTTGTGTTTTGCATTGGTAAGGCTTTGTTTGGGTTACTATTACTCATGACAATGAGTGGAATGGAATATTATTCAATGGAATAAAATAAAGTTACCTCACTATTATTTTGAAATTTTTATAATGAATTGGAGGAAAGTTTCTATATAACTGTTTGAGAAGTGAATGGAATAGTATTGGGTTGAATGGGACAGGTTCTGTAACTGATTGATTCTATTTTCCTCCATTCCATGTCTTTCTATGAATCCAAACATATCATAAGAGTTACATCTAACTTCATGGTTTTTAATGTCAGAGGTCCTGTTTGGATAAACTTCTTCATAAATACTTACAGTAGAAGAAATAAATTAAGCTTTTCCCATAATTTAGTTGAGTGCACTTCAGCTGTTGGAGAAGTTAGATGAGAGTACTCGTATAAAATTTAAGTGCTTTAGTTGATTTTAGCTTATGGGATAAACTTAAGGGCATGTTTGGCTAACCTTCTTTAGAAGCACTTCTAAGAGAAAAAAATAAGAAGAATAAAATGTGATGAACTTCTACATAAGCTAAGATGAGCTAATGGAGAATCTCATTTCACTTTTTTTCTTTTTATTTTCTTCTCCTAGGAGTGCTTCTAAAGAAGCTTACCCAAACGGGCCCTTTGGTTTTACCTTCTTATTTTCTTCTCCTATAGGTGCTTATGCAAAAGTTTATGCAAGCAGAGCTAAAGTCTAGATACCTGTTTTTTGTGGTGGCTAACTATTATATTGAGTTTCTTCTGTCATTGGCACAATGTTGGAATCTTTTTTAGTTAGATTTTGTGGAGGTGGCTGGTGAATAAAAACTTACTGCATGAATGTAATTCTTTGATTTCTCAGATTCGCTTAGTGTGCAATGCTGTGAACAGAAGGTGCTACCTGCATTCAATAATTTGGTTGCTAATGACACCAAGGATGATGCGGTGGCTGAAATTCTGGACAATTGTTATATAGTGCCTCGGGAGAGTTGCTTTTACATGGTATGTTAAAGCCTCCATGACAATAGATGTGATGTGTTTATTTTTTCAAAGTGTCTTTCTGTTGTAGTCTCTTCTTTGGCTCAGCTTATTTGTTGAGGAATTGTTTTTTTCCTGAGGTTTTTAGTTGATTAAACTTTTAACTCCTGATCCTATGGAGTGTATCTTATTATAATACTTATTTGTTTTCATATGTGGAAGTCTGATCTGGGACAGATTCGCAATTTAATTCCTGGTAATGCTCGCACATAAAACTCAATTTTGTTTCTTGTTATATGTCTTGGTAATTCACAACTGTCTTGTTGTATATTGATACCAAAATGTAAGCATTATTTTTGTGCCACAATCACCTTCATGAAAAGAACATGAATCCTTTTTACTTGTTGATATTTCTAATGATGTGCCATTCTCATTCTTTCTCATGACTTTGGATAATTCTTCTCAAAAGTTGCATGACATGTTAATGGAGTTATCTTGACATTCATCTTATGCTAGATGGAAGGTATTACCTGTCTGCCTGTATGATCTTATCAATGGCAACCCAGTTGCTGAAATTCTTTGGCATTTCTTAGAGTACCTTTTGTGTTTAGGTGATCAAGTGACAAGGGTGTTGTCTTTCATATTTAATTGGGCTTTTGTTTGATTAATTTATGCAGCTCACGCTGATTCTGGTTTCAACCTGATAGTGGTGGATCCACCTTGGGAAAATGCCAGTGCCCACCAGAAATCAAGGTATATTAAAAGTCACTCTATGTTTTGCTGATTTAATCTATATATTATATCATATCTGTCCAAGTACTACAACCTGTCAACTATTTGTGCAATTGCTTCCTGCTTAATGTTCAGTGGCTTTATTGTAATTTTGTTGAGAGTCATGGACGTCTAATTTGAATTAGACAGTGATGGTTGCATTTCTTTCGTACAAAGCATGGCACCCTATTCTAGCATTTACAAATTTCCTGTACCATATATTGTCTGATTAGAGTAGAGATTTCCATGTAAGGTAATACATCCCTGCATTGCCTTTAAGGATATGCTCTGCTTCTCTTTGATCTTTAATGTTCAGATACATTTCTCTCCAATGAACCTATGAGGAGGTTTCAAACTTGTTATATATTCTGTCTTGGCTTTTTGCCCTGTGGGGTTGGGCCTTATTAGTTGCAAGAAAATGAATTGGATTTCATTTTCTAATTAATTATTGAATAATATATATATATATATATATATATATATAATATAATATAAACAGAAATAACTTAGTGACTCATTAATGAACTCTAGCTATTACTCAGTTTAAATTGGCTCAGAAATGTAGCTTTTTTGAGAGAAGTCTTGATAGTAATCATAAATGTAGGTATGCAACCTTGCCCAACAGGTATTTTTTATCCCTTCCTATTAAGCAACTCACTCATACTGAAGGAGCGATTGTAGCCTTATGGGTGACCAACAGAGAGAAGCTGCGTAGTTTTGTCGAGAGAGAGCTTTTTCCTGCCTGGGGAGTCAGCTATGCTGCTACTTTTTATTGGTTAAAGGTGATCTCTCAGTTACTCTCCTTTGCGTGGGATTCAAGTGTGTGATATTATTCCAATCTCTGTTATTTGTTGTTGATTGCAGGTGAAACAAAATGGATCCTGGATTTGTGATTTAGATCTCTTCCATCATAGGCCATATGAATGCCTTATCTTGGGATATAGTCCTGGGAAGGTCAGATTTTGCAATGTTTAATTAATAGGCCTTCTAATTATCAGAATCAGATCCCTTCCTTTCTTTGTTTATAACTCTCAATTGTGTTCTTTTGTACTTTTCTAGGTAAATAATACCGATAACCAATCAAAATTTAAACCTGTGAAGAATGATCGAGTGATTATGAGCATTCCTGGGGATTTCTCAAGGAAACCCCCAATTGGAGGTATCCTTGTCCGTTTAATGTGTTTTCAATTTTCAAATAATACACGATTAAAGTCTTATTTGGATAAAGTTCTCTATAATCACTAATAAGAAGGAAAAATAAATTGAGTTTTTCGCACTAGTTAAAATCAACTTTTTTTTTTGCCTAAACTTCTATAGAAGCTCTTTTCATTTAACTTTTCTATAAGGCTATGGAAGTTTATTTTAGCTTATGAAAAAATTCAATATACTTTTCCTTCTCATCTTCTTTTATTAAGTATTTATGGAGAAGTTTATTCAAATAGGGCCTAAATAAGTTGTATTGAAAGTTAGTACGTTATTTGAATGATTCCTTTTCTTACTGCTAATGTGGTCAGATTTATTACTGGAGTACGTTCCTGGGCTCAAACCTTCTCGATGTATAGAGTTATTTGCTAGAGAAATTATGGCTGGATGGGTTGCTTGGGGAAATGAACCCCTCTACTTTCAAGATTCTAAATACTTTGTCAAAAAGATGGATCAATGATTCTTGAGAAAAGAGATTCCGTCCTTGGTGAAAATCTATTGTCATGCCTGAATTTTCAGCATCTATTTTTAGCCCTGCTTTATTTTATTTTTCTTCTTCTTTGCACGACTAATGTTGATTTCTCTGGCTGTCAACACCTTTTCCCCCTTGTTTTCTGCGGGTAAGGGAAGAAGCAAAGATATACTGAAGCTCTGCTTCGACTAAGAGAATGGCTTTAAACGTTATGCCAATGTGATGCTTATTTTCCATTTCGGCTCGCAGGAGAACTGGATGGAATTTTGTTTAGTTTAAAGAGTTTTTTTAATTTAAAGTATTTTTTTTTACCATCAACTAATTAGAAATCACTTTAAATATTACTTTAAACTAATCACTTTAAATATATTATAATTTATGATTGGATATTTGGATCAGTATTCTAATTAAGTTTTTTTTTTTATCAAATATCTGTTGATAAGTATAAAATTTGTGTTTTCCCATAGGAAAACTAGAATAGTGTCTAGGCGTCGGACACAAAATGACTGAAATGATAATTTAGACATTTCTATAAATTCATTAATTTATTAATTTATTGTTTGAATAGAGAATTTTAACTGAGGAAAGTAATTTATCAGAGAATTTAAATTTTTGTAATCTAGAATTTATTGTTTGGATATTTTTTTTTGAAGAATTTAAAATTTTGAAATTTTAAACAATTAAAAGTTTAGAATTTTAATTTCTTGAGAAATTGAAATTTTCTTTTTATAGTCTTTTTCAAGAAACACTGGTATGAGCTTGTGGAACATTAAGTGTGAGCATTGATAAACATGTATAATTATACATTAATCATATTTTATCTTCTTTTTTTCATTCATTTTTTTAATTTCATATCTTTAATTTTTTTTATTCAAACACAAAATTTTGAAAATAAAAGAATTTTAATTTAAAGTATTTGAAATTCTTAAAATTTTAAATTTCTCAAAATTTTAAATTTCTCATTCAAACACTCCATAAATGTCTGCATTTTGTAGCAAATTTTTAACAAATTTGTGTGCCGTGTGGCTTATTCAAACAGATCATTAACGATTAGATTGTATGAGAAATTATCATGTCATGATGTGTTAGAACTTCTCATCAGCCATCTGTCTTTAGTTGGTTCCAGCCTAACTTGAAAATCTTTTTGTATTCCCATACCTAATTTAAGTTTTCTATGAATTTGAAAAGAAAATCCACCGAAAGCGATTCCCATGCTGTATCATTCAAATAAATTCTTATAAAAATAATTTTGTTCTTTAAAGTAAGTTTTTTTTTTCTTTCAATGAAGTATATTGTGATCTTAAGTAATTTTTTTCAGGGTAATATATTTTAATTTTACAATCTTTACGCTTCAAATTAAGTTGCAGTTTTATGTAAGTAAAACTTATTTATATATTTCATATGCAGTTAGATAGTTGGAGTAATTTTAATTATTCACTTGAGGCAAATTTTGTGAAATTGACTAATTTATTTCCTTATCATGCTAGAGGTTTTGAAATTGTTTGGGCCTGTAATAACCCCGAAGTATGATGCTTATACAGTATGATTTAATTGGATTAATCTAAAGTACCCACAAAGTAACATCTTTTTGTAGCTTCAATCTTTGACCTTAAAGTGAATGTGGAAAAAGAAAAGGTTACAAACACTCCCAAAAAGAAGGTAAAGGAAAAGCATTTCGCCGTTCCCAATCGAAATCGATGACGACAGTTTGAAGGGTCATCAAAATTTGACTAAATGTTACTACTATTTTCTTTTCAATCAAAGAATACCATGATTTATTAAAATAAAAAGGAGAATACCCTAATTTATACTGAACCACACACATAATTTTATTTATTTTTTCATTTTTTTTGTAAGTTAAGTTTCAATTAAATATAACTAATAACTTGCAGAAAATAAAAAATTCAAAACAATAATTAACATATATTCTTATATCTTACTATTAATCTAAATGAAAATAAATAAAATTACAGCTTACATATTTACACATATATTTCATTTTCAACCAAAAAATTTATTTAATTCATTATAATCAAGTATAAGATTTGGGATACGAGTTTTATTTAAGCATATGGTCAAGTAATTAACTATAATTAAGCTATTAATCAAATAACATTTTTTGATAAAAATAACTTGATATGAAAATATGGTGATAAAACTGAAATTAAATATGCATTTGTTATACATTCATTCTTTTCTTAACCATTGATATTTGAAAATCATTTTACATCTTAACTGTTATAAAGTTTTATTTAGATAAATATCATCTTAACTATTTATATAAAAAAATAAGAAGAAAAAATACATTCAAATTTTCTATAAGCTAAAATGAACAAATGTACATTAGCTTTTAGAGAAGTTAAATGTTTTTTTTATAAAAGTTAAATACATAAATTCATTTTGGTTTATGAAAAATGTATAATTTATTTCACTTTCTTATTTTCTTCTCTATAAGTGCTTATAGAATGTTCTTCCAAAACAAGGCCTAAGATGGGTTAACTAAAGAGGATAAAATTCTTCTAACATTTGTTTTCTTCGTAAACAAGATTCAAATCTGTGTTTTTTTTTACACATGTTACTTAATGTTTTTATTCTATCAGTGCATGTTACTTTTTTATATATATATATAGTGTCTTGTTTGGATGATAAAAAAAATAGAAAATTATAGAAAAATAAGAGAAATATAATGAAAAATGTAATTTTTAAAAACGTAAAAATGAAAAAAAAAAGATAGAAAAGTTTCTCTCCTCTTTATTTGGAAGGTGAAAGAATGAGTAAATGAAAATAAATAATATATAAAGACACGATTATCTTTAATTGAAATTTGTTGAATTAATAAGCAAGTGAAAAGTGAGAGTAACATGCAGATTCCAGAGTACAAATAATTTTCACTTTATATGAAAAAATATCAGCAACAAAAGATGGATCAAATTTTTTTTGTTGATTTCACTGCAAAAAAAAAAAAAAATACTTTTGTCAGACTTGTTATCGTCCATCTTCAAACAAGATCGTTGTTCATATATAGCTCTTTTCATCTCTCCCTCATTAAAATATTTTAACATTAAATTAAAAACTCATTTAATCATAAAATATATATAAGATTTATTAGATAAAAAATCAAATAACTTAAATATTTAATTTACGTTAAGATAATCATCACAACCACCACTATTATAATTATTGTCATGATCAGTGTGATCACCACCAACATGATCGTTATGATAACAACAATAATAATTGTCATGTTAATGACAAATAGTAGTCACGACAATCATTGTGGTAATTGTAACCACAACAATAGTAATGTTGGTGATGAAGGATGACAATCATGGTAGTGAATGTGATGGTGACCTAAAATATTTTAGAAAGTCATTAATTAAATTTTTAAGATATTTGATTTTCTGTTTAATAAATCTTATAAAAATTTTATGATTAAATGTGATTTTAATTTTAATGTAAAATATTTTAATCTAGATATTTTAGTTTAATGGTTGAAATTAATTATTCTCATAAGATATATATTATATATATATTGAGTAAGAAAATTAAAATTAAAATATTTTTATTGGAAGAATAAAAATTGCCCTGCCTATAACTATTTTAAAATTATCTTATGATTTTTACATTAAATTTTCTCTTTTAAGATAATGATTAGTGAGACTCATTTTTAATTCATTCATATAAATTACCTGTAACTACACGTATTCTTTAATGCAATGAAAGAAATACAATTTTATTAGTTTTTTTCAAATTAAAAGAATACAATAATAATAATAATGATACATATATTAGCCATGGGATTCAAATATCATAATTCTTTCTTACATACATCAATCATTTTCCTTTGAATCAATTCTGACCTTCAGTTCTGGGCCCCACTCCTTCTAATAATTAGGTTATAAGAGAAGCAGTCCACATGGAATGCAATTCGTCCACGCGTCACATCTATCACTCCACTCGGGTCCACTTCACACCCCTAACTCTCCACCGATTAATCTCACCCGTCCAATCCCAAATCTTACAACGTGGACGCATCCACCACACAATCTTCAGTGCGACTCTCCGCACTCTATCATTTCCCCGCCTGAAATTGAGCTTTATGAGATTCTTCATTCTTCCACGCATCCAGCGAAGACAATTGGAGGAAAGCGCGATCCTCGTGACTCGCGACCCCTCGGGTTTAAATCCCCTGCGACGCAGCACAGGCTACTACTTCACCATCGCCGGATAAAATGGTCGACGACGGAGCAACCTCGGCGGCGACGAGCCGGAGAAAGCCGTCGTGGAGAGAAAGAGAAAACAACAGGAGAAGAGAACGGAGGAGAAGAGCAATAGCTGCGAAAATATACTCTGGACTTCGAGCTCAGGGGAACTTCAACTTGCCAAAGCACTGCGACAACAACGAAGTTCTGAAAGCTCTCTGCGCAGAAGCTGGTTGGTGCGTGGAAGAAGACGGAACCACTTATCGCAAGGTAAATCTAATAAAATAACATTAATGTGCTGAAATTAAAGTTAAATGCTTCAGATATTATTAAAATTTAATAATAATTTTTTATCAGATTATAATTATTTGCTGAATTGGTTAAGTCTCTTTCCTTTTCCCGATAAAGAGAAGGATTAAGAAAAAAAATCTAATCAAATAATGCCCATTGCCCATTCGAACAGTTCCTAAATCTCAATGAAACGGTGCGTTTAGCTTTCTATTTACGCTACATTGAAATCAGGAACTGGAAGCAAGAAAGTATAGTTAGTTATTGTGCTCGTTAAACGAAGCTTTTTAAACTTAATTACAGTATCTGATTTTGATCCTTATTTCTACTACAATACTGTGCAATTAGATACGGAAATAGTAGCTTGTGATAAGTAGCATTAAATCTCTGCTTGTTGATTTGCCGAAGACGGAATCAAATTTTAGTGCTCAGGTTTTGTGTGCTAAATTGTTGGATTTTTTTTGTTAGGTAAATAAATAATCTTAATCCTTAATGGAAAAAAATTGAATTATGTGTATTTCAATATATTCAGACGTTGTAATGCATGTACGGATAATGTGAACGGATGATTTTCTCGGCAACTACTGAGATTATTAGAGTTGCTCACTTTAGACTGGAAATTGTTAAAGTGATTAACTTGCAAAAAATTATATAAAATGGTGATTTTGTCATCAACTATTGAGATTTTTAGAGTTTGCTCACTTTAGACTCTAAATTGTTAGCGTTAATGTGATTAATTTGTAACAGATAATGTGAACGGATGATTTTCCCGTCATCTGCTGAGATGATTAGTGTTGCTCACTTTAGACTCTAAATTGTTAATTTAATGTGATTAATTTGTTACAGATAGTATAAACTTATGATTGTCTCATCAATTACTTAGATTATTGTAGTTGTTGCTTATTTTAGACGCTAAACTGTTAATGTTAATGAGACTAATTCGCAATGGTAACGTGGTTATGTGTTTGGGTGAATAGGGTTGCAAGCCACCTCTGGCCAATGGTGCAGGGAGCTCCATGAGAAACATTACCTTTTCTTCTTCTCAAAATCCAAGTCCTCTGTCTTCGTCATTTCCCAGCCCAATTCCTTCATACCAAGTGAGCCCTTCCTCCTCCTCTTTCCCGAGCCCGTTTCGTTTAGATGTGGATAAGGACAATGTATCACACCTCATTCCATACATTCGCAATGCGTCCTTGTCTCTTCCTCCTCTCAGGATATCAAACAGTGCCCCTGTGACACCACCTCTTTCATCACCAACATCAAGAAATCCAAAACCAATTCCTACTTGGGAGTCTATTGCCAAAGAATCCATGGCCTCCTTCAGTTACCCTTTCTTTGCAGCTTCTGCCCCTGCTAGCCCCACACACCGTCACCTTTACACTCCGCCCACTATTCCAGAATGCGATGAATCTGATACTTCCACCGGCGAGTCTGGCCAGTGGGTGAAATTCCAAGCATTTGCTCCTTCTTCATCTGTGTTGCCAATTTCTCCAACCTTTAATCTTGTTAAACCTGTAGTTCCACCCGGGATGCCTGATAACTCAATCCAAGAGATGAGGACGAGTTCAGATGAGTTTGGGGTACAGGTAAAGCCTTGGGTTGGGGAAAAAATTCATGAAGTGGCATTGGATGACTTGGAGCTCACACTTGGAAGTGGGAAGGTGCGGAGTTAGGCTGCTAGCAGAATTACCTCATCTGGGTTATGTAAGAATGAGACCACGGGATTGTTTTTGCTGGTTGGTTGTTCACTCAACTTGGTGTTAGAGCTTGAGCTAATAGCTACCTCATCCAGCTCTGTTGGTGCAAGCAGTTTATCTGGAAGAGACTAGAGAGTTATTATTGGGAACCAGATTTATCAGATATTGTGGTCATTTTATGTAGAAAATCATCTCCTTCCATGCCTTGGGTAAAATGTAGAAATGAGAATTACACTTCATCCCTTCTTGATTAAATCAGCTATGGTTCAAAAAATCTCATCAGGCATAACTGCTTAAGAGTTATGTGTTGTGAGTGATTTGAATTAGAAATTTGAGGTTTTGTCAAGTTTATTGTCTGTCAGAAAGCTCACAAGACCAACTTATTTGTTAATGTCATACATTTAAGTTGTATTGTTCTTCTTTATGTTCTTGTTCTTTGTATCAAATAGTTTGTATGTGATTTTGATTTTTACCAAAACCTTAAGACTTAGGTTTATGGGTTTTCTCCTCACTATGATGTTCAACTTTTCCACTTTTGTCCGATGTGAAACTTCATCTTACACTTGTAACCCAACAGAGATTTGCTGTTATATTGTCCTCCTGGTTTGGTAATTGGGTACTTTCTATATGTCTTCTTGGGTAATTCATTTGTTTCTCGGAGAGTTTCAGTAATGGCTTTTTGTTTTTTAAATTTTTTGTTATTTTCGGTATAATTTGTGGTTGGGTGGGGATGGGTTGGTAGTTTGCATCTTTGGTTGGGTCTCATCTTTATTCCTTTGCTACCCTACAATAGTTCCTAGCAGAATCTCGAGGGTGGTCCGTATATTTACTAGCCAAATATTGGCATGACCATAGTTTGCTACAACAAAGCACATTTGATGAGGGTACACCAGAAAATGTTCAAGTGATCTCTGATGATATCATTGATCGTGCATTGGAACATATGATGTATCCGTTTTGGCTAGTACTATATGCAGAACAGAAGTTGTTGAATGTCCATGATGAAGAAGAGAAGATGTAGATCCTCATGGTACCTAAATAACTAGGGCAACTTGTCAGAATGTCTTTAAATACTCATGGGTGATGCGCAGCTTGTGCCAGTTCGTTGATTGTCTATTGTTGAATTTGGCATGACAATAATTGGTGTGTGTTTACTTTTCGTAGTTTGTTTCTGTTGAGTGTCTTATTTGGCTCATCTTTTTTAGTGAAAAGTTGTTGTTCTTAGGTTTTAGTTGATTAAACTTTTACTCTTGATCCAATGGAGTGTATCTTACATGTTATAATACTTAATTGTTTTCATATGTGGAAGTCTGATCTGGAACAGATTCACAATCTAATTGCTGGTAACAGTTGCATATAAAACTCAATTTTATTTCTTGTTATATGTCTTGGTACTTCTTCACTACTGCCTTGTTGTTCGTTGATATCAAAATGTAAATGTTTATTTTTATGCCACTATCACCTTCATGAGATGAGCAGGAATCCTCTTTACTAGTTGATGCTTCTAACTATGTGCCATTCGCATCCTTTTTCATGACTTTTGAACTATTCTTCTAAAAAATTGCATGACATGTTAACGGAGTTATTTGGATTTTCATCAAATTATGCTAAATGGAAGGTGTTGCCAGTCTGCCTGTATGATCTTTATCAACGGCATCCCAGTTGCTGAAATTATTTGTGGCATTTCTTAGAGTACTTAGTGTGTTTAGTTGGTCAAGTAACAAGAATTGTCTTTCATATTCAATTGGGCTTTTGTTTGATTAATTTACGCAGCCCATGCTGATTCTGGTTTCAACCTCATAGATGTGAATCCACCTAGGGAAAATGCTAGTTCCCACCAGAAATCAAGGTATATAAAAAGTCACACTATGTTTTGCCGATGTAATATTTACAATTTTCTTGTACCATATATTGTCTTATTAAAGGAAAGATTTCCATGTGAGGTAATGCAATATTCGTCCTTGCATTGCCTGCCTTTAAGTGTATGATGTCATTCCAAACTCTGGTATTTGTTGTGATTGCAGCTGAAAGAAAACGGATCCTGGATTTGTGATTTAGATCTCTTCCATCACAGGGCATATGAATGCTTTATTTTGGGATATAGTCCTGGGAAGGTCAGATTTTCCAATGTTTAGTTAATAGGCCTTCTAAGTATCAGATTCAGATCCCTTCCTTTCCTTGTTTATAACAGTTCTCACCTGTGTTCTTTTGTACTTATCAAGGTAAATAATACTGATAACCAATTAAAATTCAAATCTGTGAAGAATGATCCTGTGGTTATGAGCATTCCTGGGGATTACTCAAGGAAACTCCCAATTGCAGGTATCCTTGTCTGTTTAATTTGGTGTTTTCACATTACGAATAATACACGTGTAATAAGTTGTATTGAAAGTTAGTACATTATTTTAATGATTCCTATTCTTCCTGCTAATGTGGTCAGATTTATTACTGAAGCATATTTTTGGGCTCAAACCTCCTTGATGTATAGAGCTATTTGCTATATAGCTGGATGGGTTGCTTGGGGAAATGAACCCTTCTACTTTCAAGATTTGAAATATTTTGTCAAAAAGTTGGATAAATGATTCTTGAGAAAAGAGATCCCTTCCTTGGTTGGTGATAGATAACATATGGTTATGTCTGGATTTTCAGCGTCTATTTTTAGTCCTACTTTATTATTTTTTTCTTTGCATGAGTGATGTTGATTTCTTTTGGCTTTCAACACCTTTTTCCCCTTCTTTTCTGTGGGTAAGTGAGTGAAGAACCGAGGGAGTGGTTTTAAGCATTGCTTCTTTGGCAGGGAATGGCTTCTCATTTCTGGGATTATATGCTTATTTTTCCATTTCGGTTCCCATGAGAACTGGAAGGGATTTTGTTCAAAAAGTTTAATTTCGTAGTATGTTAGTGTAATTTATACTTAAACTAATATTAGTCAAAATGTTTACAATATATGGTAATTTCCCATTGAAAGACAATATAATATTTTTAGACTAAATGTCACTTTTATTTTTGGTGTTTTATGTTTAGTGTTTTTTTCACTTTAATCCTTTAAGTTATAAAAAGTCTCATTTTGATCAATAGTAATTTTTACATTCAATAATAATTTTTTCAAAATTTTCATTTTATTCCTATTTATACCAAGTACCAAGTGTTAACAATATAATATATGATGTGTATTTGGACTTGTCACCATTCTATTCTTTTATATAATAAAAATAGATGACCATTTTTGTTTTAAACATTAATTTTTTTTATATGTAAGCGAATTTAATATAAAATTTATATTTTGAATCGGATGAAGATCGTGTCTTAAAATTTAGAACATTTAGTATTTCAAAAATGATAAATGCCTTATAAAAAAATCTTACTTAAGGAACTATTTTAATCCTTAATAAATAAGGAATCCAATTACAACTTAAAAGACCAATAATTTAACATTTTTCTTATTTCTTCCTTAATAAAAAAATACCATTTTCTTTTTTAAAAATAAAATAGAAGAAAAATTAATTTTCAACTCAGTATTTCGGAAGACTTGCAGTTGCATCATCATCATCATCATCATCGGTTCATCGGTGACATCACAGCACCCACAATGGATTCCAATTCCAAACCTTCCGCACCACCACCTAACCCTAACCCTAATCCACCGCCCTCGAAGAAACACCAGAGAGACCTACTGAGCCACGTGGAAGCCTACCTCGCGAAGCGCGACGGCGTAGACAAGCTCCTCAAGATTTCGCGCTACGCCACCAAACTCATCCTCGCCTCTTCGCTCCTCCAATCCAACCCTACCCTCTCTCACCGCCTCAAATCCTTCGAATCCAGCGTCGGCGTGAGCCGGAAGGCCTTCAGACTCGGCAAATTCGTTCAAGACCTAAACGCTCTCAAAACCACTCATCCTCATTCCAAACGCCAACTTTTCCTCTCCCTCCTTGCCTACGGCGGCGAAGGTTTCTACTACTTCGTGGAGCAGTTCGTCTGGCTCGCGAAATCGGGGCTGATCGATCCCAAGCACGCGCGCTTTTTCCAGAAATTGAGCGCGTGGGCGGAGTTCGTTGGTTACTTCGGGAGCGTGGCGCTCAAACTCGGGGATTTACAAGAGATTGCCAAGGAGGAAGCGTGTGTTGAGTCGAGCGTGGAGATCACGCGCTTGAGAGGGAGTGGGTGTGTGGATGAGGAAGTGCGGTTGGGGAAGTTGAGGGAGAAGAAAATGATGAAAAGGCTTTCTGTTGTTCAGGATTTGGCGGATGCGGTTATGGCTTTGGATGATATTTTGGATGGGAAAGGACCGTTTTCGAAACCGGTTTTGATGGCTTTGGCAGGACTTTTGTCCGCGCTTATTAGCTCTCACAAGAATTGGATTTCTTGCTGAAACTTGTTGCCTGAGGAGTTGTTATTATTTTTACAGATAAACAAAAAAAAATGTAAGAAATATATATAGGTAATATAATACGGTGTACGCCAAGAGAAAATGGTCTTTAATTGGTTGTTTGTTATGCTTATAGTTTTAGATTTTTACTGATTTATGAATGAATAAAAATGGCCATGATTCTATTTGTTCTACTCTTTTTTTATCGTGTTGTGGTTGTGATTGTGGCAGTTCTGCTGCTTGCTGCTTGCTGCCTGACTTTGTTTCATTTGTTGTGGTTTTGATAGAAGAGAATCATGTTAGCTTTTGTGTATTGTATGGTTGATAATTATTAGTTGATTTTGTTGAGAGCAAACAGTGAACTGCAAAATTGTATGATTGTATATATTCTTTATATGAAAAATGCTAATAACATACTACTCTCTGGTTCATTTCCTGTAACACACTCTTTACTATCGGTTGAAATTTGTTACAAGTTATAAAAATGTGTGGGTCTCACTCCTTATTTAAGGACTTAGATTCTCTACAGATATAAAAATGCACAAACAATATTATGTCTCTGACTCTCTGGTGACAAATATATTGGAAAATGCTTCAGAGTTGGAAGGGTATTTCTCTCGAAGGGTTGTGTTTCGTGCTTCTGTCTAGTGTGACTAGTTAGCGAACTTGCATCTCTCACACGATGGGAAAGTTGGCTGCTTACTGACTTGAAATTTTTTGCCATTTTCATACTTTGATCATGTATTACTTTCCCAGCCCTGTTGGCATATTGCAACTTCTATTAGTTGACATTCGAGAATGGGGAGTTTCTCACCTAAGAATTATTCAATCCGTGGACTCCTAACTTTCAGTAAAGTAAAACAAACAAAAATAAAAATAAATTGGGAAGGCTTTTTGAAATGTTGCTTTTATTTTCTTTAATATGTAAGGACTTTTAATAATTTCTGGCGAGGGTGAAATCATTTGTTTTAAGTTAGTGTGTCTGTGTGGGCTAACTGTGAATAACAAGAAAATTGAATGATAACTCATACCTGGTTACCTTGCCTCTCGTTCCTTTTATATTACATATTAGAATATTAGATTAGATGCATTCCGTTGTTAATTTTTTCACCCCTATGCGCAATGTAGATATGATTTCGTTGTTCTACTGTATAACTAAGAACAGAATCATATTCTCATTATTTTATTTTTTTATTTTTTGTTTTTTACTAAACAAAAGTGTACTTCCCATGTACACCCCTCCCCTTCCCCTACATATACAAACAAATCTTTGGGCTCTAATCTTGGGGTCGTTGGGTTCAGTTCTGATGGGTGGCTGCGCGAGGCTTGGATGGGGGTGCAGGGTGGTGGGGCACGGTGCAGTGGTGTGGTGCGCTTGGAGGTGGGATTTACTAAGCTTGGTCGTGCCAATAGTAATATTGGTGGGGGATAGTAGTTCTCCACGAGCGGCATATTAATACGCTTTTTCAAGCCTTGTCAAGCAATCGGCCAATGCCTTTTAACGGAATCTGGGCCCCTCCCCATACAGACCCATAACACAATTATGTTACATTCTGGGAGTTGCTTTGTGCACCTGTAAAACTTCTTGTGCACCCAGGAACTTTTGAAAATTCTGGAAATACCCCTCCCTTATAACTTCTTATTCTTTGCTTTCCTTCTTCCATCACGCGACATTTTATTTTTGTTGCCTTCACCTTCATTCTCGTGAGAGAATACCATGAGGAGTGCTCATTTGTTGTTGTATCCTCTTTGATTACGGTGGTTCGTCGGCAAGTGGTGGTAATTGGTGTGGCCATTAACAGTGGGGTAAGGTCTCCAACTTTGATCTATTTTTTTTACATAAACTTACATATTGGTAATCCGTAAGTTATATACAATTTACAGATTGATAATTCGTAAATTTTATATAATTTACGAATTAATAATCCATAAGAAACTTACAGATTGACCATTTGTATGTTAGTTACATATTGATAATCCATAAGTATCATACGGCAAGCACGTGATTTTCTCTCATAATAATCTTCAGCAACAAAGGAAGAAGTAATAGTAGGAAAATGCTCGTAGATCTAGTACTGCACATATTTAAAAAACAAAAAATTAAAACAGTACTCAATATAAACTACAAAACTAAAAAAAAAATTTAAAATAAACTATAAATACTTGTAAAGTTGTATGACGCTTCTCTTTGACGCATCATTCAAATTCTCATACATATGGACTAGTGCAGCAGCTCCCAATGCGTAGCTTCCAATCTAGCTGAGGTCACGAAATGCATCCAAAAATACCATATGCATGTGTGTGACACTCTTGTTAGCAAAGAGTGTGCACCCTATTAGATGCAAAAGATATGCTCGAGCTGTTACAGTTCATTGTGTTGCATCACATTTGCTACAATAAATGTCTCGCAACCAAGATAGTCGAACATATACCCTATGACATTGTAATGTCTAAGCTCTTGCTTCTCTTCAAGCAATTCAACTAACAAGAAGATGACTTCGTCCACATGAAGAGTCTCAAAGCTATGGAAGGCACCTGTAATGGGAAGATGTAGCAACGATGCTATATCATTTAGGGTGCAATCACCTCTCCTACCAGAAGATGAAAACTACTAGTTTCCTTATGTCATTTCTCCATAAAAGCATATATAAATCCCCGATCACTAGTATACAAGGAACATGAGATCAGAGAACTTAATCATGTGATCGCCGCTTAGCTTTCAATCTCTGAAGTAGGCCTGCCAAATTTCTTAACCTTTCTTCCATGGGAGGGCAACTACAACTTAGGACGTTCCTGAAAATAAAAATTTAAATCATTTGAACAATAATATGAAAATAGTTATGAAAATATTATTTGTTTAAAAAATATAAATACCTCTTCATTCCAAACTCTCATTGCCACATGATGAACATAGTCCATCAAAACTGATGTGTCGTAGGGTCTGCCTAGAAAATCTCTCGGCATCAGTAATTACATCATTAGCAGTTGCCTTTTTAGGCTGTTCATGGACATCGTCAGCTGTATGATCCAAATGCTCAACATCCTCACCACCAGGTGCAACTTCCTGTTGTCTACGTGTAGATGCTATGAGCATTCGCCGCTGAGGGGCTTTATCCGCATCACCACGAACTTCTCTTCCTATAATTTTGCCTAAAGCTCAATCCAAACATCTGATTCTAATCATAATCTGTACATTTAAACAGTCATAATAATTAATATTATCGTTCAAATAATACTATAATCAATTACTATTTAATAATTCATAAATAAAAATATTTTGTATTTTTTAAATAACTTTTTTATTACTTCTATAAATTCATAAATGAATATAGAAATTCTTTTGTCAAATTTATAGAGTTGACATCACTAATTCTAGTAAACTTAAATGACTAAAATCTAAGTATAATTTTGGTTTTTATTTCTAATAAATGACTATTTCATTTTTTTAACAAATTAGTATGTCAACTCCTTTAAATATTTTTAAACAAATGAAGAAATTTTAATTTTATACTTTCAAATACTATTTATATAAATATTTAATACTATGAGTGTAATAATATATATATGACTATATCAATAAAAAAATAAATTACTCAAATAGAAAATATAAATAAATTACTTATAACAATAATATTTATACATTCATTTTTAAATAAACAAAATTCTTAAATTATTTATTAAAAACCAACTTCAAAAAATAAATATAATTAATTAAATATAAACACATAAAAAATATACAAAAATATTTTGTTATTAAAAAATATTTTTTACAACAAAAATATTAATTTATTTTAATTATAAAAAATTAATTCAATTGTTTAATTAAATATAAATATAAAAAATAAACAAAGTATACTGTTTAACAATCCTTATAACTCATACGTATTGCCAATTGGTATAAATTATATGAATTCCCACTCCGTCACGCCAAAATTGAGAGAAGAAGAGGGAAGCCAAAGGATTTTAAGCGGCGGAAGACGAAAATGATGACGACGGTGGGATACGAAATGACGGCAGGGTGCAGACGACGAAAGCAATGATGAAGGAGACACCAAAATTATAAAAACAACACAGTGGAACACGAAAGACAATGAACAATTCGTGAGAAAAGAAACATGGAGAGGGAGTGTTTTTTTTTTAAATTTTAAGTGAAAAATATTTTTCCCACTTGACTTGAATTTGAAATATTAGGTGCACCAACACTGGGTGAAAAAAAAAATCCTTACATTCATTTCATTTGATTAACCAGTTTCAAATATACACATTATGCATATCGACCACATTCTTTCATCATTGCTTCAAAAGTATAATGCAACATTTAATGAAAAAAAAACTAATGGTGAATTCATTAAGTTTATCCAATATGTTGTGGTCTTTTGTTGAAAGTATTAAAGCAGTATTGTGCGCAATCGTCAAGAATATTAATATTGCACAAAAAAATCAAGAATATTAATACAATTAACAAAAATAGATATTCATTGTATATTGTTTTTTTTTTAAAGATTCGTTGGCTAGGTTTTCATTAGACCTGTTAACTGTTTAGTATTTTTTTTTAATCATTCTATACGTGTTTCTTGTGAAACAAAATTTGTTAAAATATTGAGCATAATTTTTTTCACTTTCATATTTAAGGGTATAAATAATAATAATTAGAATTATAACGATGATGATAAGTGAATAATTTTATCTTATAATTTTATTTAATACTCAACTAATATTTTTTTCATCTGGTGGATCCCTTTTTCTTGAAAGACATGCATAAGTTTACATAAATTTTAATGCTAATAAATATAATATCTTACAAATCAATATCTTTAAAACATGATTTTATAAATGAATATTTAATAAAAATTAAGTTAAAGATATATAAAAAATACAAAAAAAATTAAGATATACTGTTATTGTAATTACTTCTTACATTGTTATCTAACTCGCATATTAATATATATGGGACTTTTCTCTCCATATACCAACAAATCTTAAAATATATATAGCAATATTGTTATTTTTTAATTTTTATAATAAATACTACTCTAAAAATTATATTAAAGATAATCTATGATTAATTAATTAATTAATAATGTAAATACTTTTTCACTAACAAAATATATCAATTAATATTTTCTTAATATGTTTTTTTTCTTTTTCACTTTCTAATTTATATTCTTATCCATGTTTGATGCTATAATAAAAAAAATACTAATATACTAATATATGGATTAGGATTCATGGAAATTTCGAGATTCCTGAAATTATGGCAATTTTCTATATTCTTCTTCCCACCGGTCATCATCTTTTGGCTGTGGCTGTGGCTGTTGCAGGTTCTTCTCCGAAGCTTCAAAGTTAACAGAGAAAGACCCTAACAACCTAATCCTCCCTCGTCACTCATTCTCCACCTTCACTTAACGGTAATTCCTTTTTTCCTTTAATACCCATTTCGGTTACGTTCCTATCTTTTACTGTTAGGGTTTTTATTCCCTCCAATTTTAAAATCCTTCGTTCTCGTTTTTTCTTTCAAATTTTCTTTTCCCTGACTTCAATTTTATTTTAATTACGAGCATGACTTCCTTAATTGGATGATGTGTTGACCTTTATTGTGGAAATAATAACCCAGGTCTCAAATAATTGAAGATTTATCGAAGGGATTTGTTTTTGTTTGTGTGCTGTGTTGAAAGTGAAATTAAGCATTAATGTGTTGGGAGCTATGAGATTGTATTGTTTAGCTTGTGGTGAGCCTTAATTACTGCGTTGGTTAGATATAAAATGCCATCTAATTACTTTTCAAGGCTCGGAGTTTCGATTCGGAGATCGGTTGTGGGGAAAGAAGGTCGAATCCGGGACTCTGCTGAAGTTCTCATTGGGCAAGGGAAGTTGTGGTTTGGTAGTTCTAAGTTTTTTCATTCTGTGCAGAGCTCATATTTTGTGGAACTGCAGCTTCTAGTTCGGCCCGGCATTGCCTTAGCTTCGAGCTCTGAGTTAGCTGGCAAAAGGAGAACATTGTCTGTAGTTGACACACTATCTCGAACGTTTTCGGTTCCATCTGTGTCGGGGCCTTCGTTTCAGGTCTGTGGATACCACATTGGTTCTGCCCTTGCTGGACCTGATCAGTTTTCAAGTGGGACCAAATTTAGGATTAAGACAATGGCTGCTCACTTGCCCAGAATAGTGGTTGGCGAATCCTGTTTAGATAACCCGACTTTGAAGGGTAGTTGCCGTTCCCTGTCAACCAAGAATAGCTATAGTATATGTTTAAGCACAAAATTGAGGAATGGTGGAAAAGTGAGCATGAGTTTGAGAAACCATCAGCAGCCAGATAACAGTGCGGTTTATGGATATTTTATTTATAATGCTGCCAAGACCTGGTGTAATTCTCATCCTTACATGCAGTCAGGATCTGGAGACTTCCATACTTTGTCATCTTCGTGTTACTCTGTTGGGCCTGCTCATGATGTGCCTTTCGACACTTCTGCCCATGAGGAACAGTTAAGCAGTTCTGCAGATCCATCTGAACAGTATGTTATTTCCCTTTGGTGTTCACCATTTTAAACATAGCATGGATATGAAGCAATATCAATTTTTTGCAGTTAAATAAATATTTATATATCGTCAGTGATGGAGCTACTTGTTGGCCCCCCTAACTTTTTTTAATTATACTGGTTTTAATGTATATTAAGTAATTATTTTTGTTTGGTATTTTTTTATTTGGAGTTTAACTATTTGAGTATTATTTATCTTTTTTATTTTTTATTAAATATTTTATTCTTTTTATCGTCTTTGTTGTGAAAATAATATTTTTTTAGATTAAATATTTGAGTATTTTTTTAAGAGTGCTTTTCTTTTGCAATCCCTTATGGCTATTTTAAAATATATAAATGATTGTTTTTGCAATCAAAATAACTTTATTAGTCTGTCATTTATATTGATTTGATAATGAAGCATCATTTATTAACTGTTTTCAACGGACGGGTAAACTTATGAGCGCTATACAAGATATTGACAACTTGAACATTGAGACACACCAACATATATTCTTTCTGCCTATCACTATTCTTCACATATTCTCTTTGTTTTTTGCATTTTGTTGTTGATATTGCTATTGTTTGTGACGCTACACCCTGCTTCTAGTCTTGAGTGCACGAGTCCAAACTCACTGTTGTGTAGATCTTGAGAAAGGAAACTGGATATGGAGTTGCACGAGAGATCGGTTAGAATTTACTTTTAGCACATTAGTTTGTCACGATAGGACATTCTTCATATATTTTTCAACTATCTGAAAATAAATTATTTCTCAATGAATTTTTAATACTAATACTATTGTCGTAAAAAATAATTTTGTAAGTACCATAATTTATTATAATTTAGTAAAAAATTTAAAATATAATTAATAGAACTTTATCGTAAAAAAATATAGTTAACTTACATGCTAATTTTTATTATAAGTTCACAAATGTTTTTGGTAATACGAGAAACTGACTTTTGACATTTGTAATCTTGAGTTTAAAAAAAATGTTTAGTTTATGTTCTATTTAAATATATTTTCTATTAGATGTATTTTATTATTATGGCACAATTTATGATTTTTTTTCTATGAAATTTAATGGGTATATACTGAACTCCCCCTTCCCCCCCTCCCTCAAGCCTCCAAACCTTGGTCCATCCCTGTATATTAATATCATGATGCTGCTTGTTTGTGGATTAGAATGATAATTTTGTCACTTATAGTTGACTGTTTGTGGTTATGGCTATAATAAACATCCATCTATGATTGAAATAATTTTAGAAGGCTTGAAGAGTGCAAATGTTTTGAACATAGGGATTTGACTGATGCTATCTTTGAGTTAAAAAGATATTGTTGCATTTCATCTTTACAAAAAAAGGTTCATTAATCTGTTTTAACATATTAATATATTAAAAGCACTGTAAAGTTGAGATTTGTTGACATTTGCATTTGACTGGTGGGAATATAAACAGGAGAGTTCCCATATTAGAATAGAATATGCAGAAATGCACAACCCTCACCTGTCAAAATGGAACAGCTTTTTAATGGTTTTATAAAAGATTAATAATGATCAGACTGTGTTAGTGTCTGCTTCATAGTTTTCTGTTTCTCTTGTTATTTGTACTAGTGATTTTGATACCATAATAATACCATCCTACAGGGGAAAACTCATAAATTTGCTTTGTTTTATTGCCTTTTAGATCAACAGACAACATATATAAGCTATATAACAAAAATGAGGGGAGGCTATATATGGTGGTTAAAAGTATGTTCTGAATTTGCAATCTTAATGGCTGGTATCTCATGATTGGAAATGTTGACTGCAGGAAAACTCCTTCAGGCAAGACCCTTAAGTTGATATCAGGATCATGCTACTTGCCTCATCCTGATAAAGAAGAAACTGGTGGAGAAGATGCTCATTTTATATGTTCTGAGGAACAAGCAATAGGGGTGGCGGATGGTGTTGGTGGATGGGCAGATCTTGGTGTTAATGCTGGATATTACTCTCGTGAGCTCATGTCCAAATCAGTGGAAGCTATTCAGGAAGAGCCCAAAGGTTCAGTTGATCCAGCTAGGGTGCTGGAAAAAGCACACTCAAGTACAAAAGCTAGGGGTTCCTCTACAGCATGCATCATTGCACTTACTGATCAGGTTACCTTTACCTTTATGTTGTCCTCTTTGGAATATTGTAGCAGCTTCTGTTCCATCACTTTGACTTACAGTGCTTTAAGCATCTCAGAATGCTGATAGACTATTACTTAATTTACCTTAGTTTTTGCTTCCATTTTCTTGATGTTTTGAGTATCATTTTTGTTTTATCAAATGGTCTTCTGGTGATTACTTTCAGCCCTTGCTGCTTATTTTCCTCATTCCAGTATTCTTTTGTAATAAATTTATAAAGTCCTAGAAAATGAGTCAGTGATAAATTTATAAATATAGGCTTTCCAAATCAATTTTCACCGTTTCTAGTAACATCAGGGCCTATAACCCAAAAGTCCTAGGATCGAAACTTGGCTCTGATACCATGTTAAAATAGGAGAAAACAGAGGGATAGTTGAGTGAAAACCATGTATCAGAGTACACAGCGCATGCGTGCTTATATAGGTTAATTATATTAGTTATACATAATGTTCCTATAAACTGCTATTATTAATAGAATCAGACTATTAATTCTTATTTTCAACATAATAGAATCAGAATATGATATTCTGATTTTCAACAGGGACAATATAATTTGTCAAGGCAGTAATCTTAGAGTTAGAACTTTGTAGATCTTGCACCCTTGTGAATGTTTACTGACTGGAGCGAATTATGATGCAAAAGTATCAGTTTACATGACAAAATGCTGTCTTAAATAATTATGGTAAAAAGTGGCCCGTGATGCGCTTGTAATAGTTAAAATCACCCTTAAAAATCTTTTTGATGACTTGGAGTTAAATTTCTGAAATATAAGTTTGTCAGCATTGGACCCATCTAAGCATAAGATTATGTAATATGAAGCTCCATTTAATAAAGAGGGTGGTGTTTGTTGACTACTTTTAAACTACCAAAAAGACTAAGGAGGTAGCATTTGATGGACAGCTTAAGATGGGGTGGAACATAATATGCGTTCTGTTATATTTTGGTGCGTTTTAGAAAGACAATAGAACTGGACATAAGGTAATAAAAGTGGTACATTTTGGTTAAAGGGTGGAACAAAGGAGAATGAAACAGGACACATTATTCCATTCTGTTCTATTTGCACACCAGACACTACCTAGTACCTAACAGTTTCTAAAATTTGTCCTCAAACCTAGACTTTTTTTCCTGCTGGTATTCCTATTATATTTGTTACTTGAGGGCACTATGATGTTTCTAGGTTACTAATATCGTGTTGTAAATAATCAACTTTGCTAGGTTATTTTGTAATCCTGAAAGAGATCTCTATTTTGTTTCATTCTTTTTGTCAACATATGTTCATATTTTGCATTTCTTTCACAGGGCCTTAATGCTATCAATTTGGGAGACAGTGGGTTTATGGTGGTCCGGGATGGGTGCACCATATTCCGGTCCCCAGTGCAGCAACATGATTTCAATTTCACCTATCAGCTGGAATGTGGTAGTAATGGTGATTTACCTAGTTCTGGTCAGGTATTTTCCTTTTGTGGAATTCATCCTTTGGAGAATCTGATTAAATTGGCCATTGAAGCATCTTTTATCCACTCTTAATGATAATGCATGCTTAATTCTGATTCATGAAAAAATGTTAGCCACTGAATCTGCTGCTTGTATATCACTTCTAATATTGTTCTTAGATATATACGTAATATAATAAATGCATACAAAACTTTATAGTAAATTTTCTTTATATTCACTTTCTAATTCATAAAAACCTACCATTTCTTTTGTATATCTAATGTCAGATTCCCTGTCTCCGAAGAGTTCTTGTGCGCGTGCATGCGCACGCACACACACACACACACACACTAATTAAGTTCATAACCACTGATTTTTAAGATGTGTTCAATTTACTCCGTTGTTTTCTATTTTTTCAATTTAGTCTCTTAATATGCCATTTGTGTCCAACTAATTGTTACAAACTAGTCTGTTCAATGCTTTGCATGTGATCTACAAGTGGGTCTGTAATCACCAAGTCAAACTGAACATATAGGGTGAGTTTGTTTAAACATAAAAAAAGCAACTTTAAAATAAGCAGGAAACTTTTTTTTTAAAGCAGAAATAATGTAGACAAACACACCAAAAAAATAGAAAGCTGCTTATTTCAACAAGTTTAAACAAGCCGGCTCATAATCCAATTTGGGTCACAGCTAACTCTGGAGACTACAGTAATACAGATCTTATTTTGGGACAGAGAAAAAGTAAGAAAGACTAAAATGAACATAGCCTATTAGTGTACTAATGAAAAAATGGAACATAGTCTGAGCTTCAGACCAAGTTAATTAAGGCATTTACTTATGAGTTGTGCTGCACAGGGAGCACAGCAAAAAGATTAATCAGAATTCAGCTAGATCTAATCTAATGGTGGTTATTAGAGGTACCAGAACCACGTATCTATCCAAGAGTCAATAAGCATGTCAATTCATTGTGTAAAAAATTCCAGATTCTAACATTTTCATTTAATTTATTCTTGTTGAGTCAAGCATATTATGTTCCCAGTTTATGTTCCATGAATCAAGATTTGGCTGCTGATATAATTGTTAGCTGGCGGTTTGTCTTTGAGGTCTTAGTTCTGCAGTGTTTCTGGGGGAGACTGTTTCTATAAAACTGATTAGTATTTGATTTTCTCCCTAATTTTGTGTCTTGTTTATGCCTTGTGCTATTCTTTTTCCTGCTGATCTAATGGTCTCTACATTAAGAGAATTTAACCATGACTAGTAGTCAAGTTTAATTTTAGATTATTCTTTATGGTGATAAAATTGGAGAATAAACTCATTCAGTTATATTGGAAGTTTGGTTCTATGCATCTGGGTTTTTGCTACTAGTAAGATGCTTAGATGGTTTGCCTTGTTTATGTCAGGTTTTTACCATTCCCGTTGCACCCGGTGATGTCATAGTTGCTGGTACAGATGGGCTGTTTGATAACTTGTACAATAATGAGATTACAGCAGTCGTGGTTCATGCCATGAGAGCCGGATTGAGCCCTCAGGTGACAGCCCAGAAGATAGCTGCATTGGCACGTCAACGGGCAATGGATAAAGACAGGCAGACTCCTTTCTCAACCGCTGCTCAAGATGCTGGTTTCCGTTACTATGGTGGCAAGCTTGATGATACAACGGTAGTAGTTTCATATATTACTGGCTCTGGTGATGCATAATTTCATTTTGCTGTGCCCTCTGTATATAATCACTTTATCTCGGTTGTGACATGTTTTGATTTGAAGTTAAGATTTGTAGGTCACATGATAGGTCCATTGAATTTAAAATTTCCATTGTCGATGTTGTGCTTGGATGGTTTGTCCAACTGAGTAGTTGCTACACTGAGAATAGTATTTCCAGTTAGATTTAAAGGGAAAAAAGATACTACATTTATTTTGAGGTTGAGCAGTGGTGAACCGACTCTATTGACTTCGGGCTGGAGGTTAATTCCTGTTGTCAATGTTGTGATCATAACAAATAATATTCCCTATCATGAATTAGGGTTGCATTTTGTTGATTTTGATGGCATTATCACTTATCTGTTGTTTATTTTAAATCTGCTACTTCATATGGCCAATTAGCTTGGAGGTGGATAGAAGTGGAAAGACTAGGAATGTTAATGGAATGAGTTACGATGGACTTATCTTAGTTCTAACTTGAAATTTTTAATAAACTCTTCATTTGAACTGAAAGCATATGAGATGAGACTAGATCAATTTGAGTTGTAGACATTATATAAATATTATGTGTGATTAAATTATAAAAATTAAAGATATGTAAAGTTAAAATTAAAATAAATATTTCAAAACAAACAGTACCAATGTAAATAATATATTATGTTTTGAATAATCGCTTTTGACAAAGAAAATTTAAGGCTAAAAATGTAATTTTGATTCTTTTATTTTACATAATTCATAATTTTAGTTCTTCAATTTTAAAACTCATGTATGTTCGAAACTTTAAGGGATCAAAATTGGAGGACTAAAATAGAGGGATTGTGAAAAATAGAGGGATTAAAATTATAATTTAGTCAAAATTTAATTATGTAAAATCATGGAAGAATTTCTTTTATGAAAAAAAGAACAAAATAAAACACAATCTTTTCACATTGTAGGATTCATTAAAAAAAATTCAATGATCATACAAACCTATCTAATGCTGGTTTTATGATAACAAAATTATTTTACAAAGTGTATAATCTTTTTTCTCTAGAAGAAAAAATTAAAGAATTTGAATCCTTTCAAGAGTTTTGCCAGGGATAAAAATTTACAGAATTCTTTATTTTATGTTATTTTTTCATGAAAGATATTCTTCTTTTTGTGTTTTACATATGCATTGTAGAATTAAATCCTTTTTTTTTTCACAATGCAGTATTCATTTGAAAAAATACAAAATAATTTTAATTCTTTAAAGAGAGTTCTGCCAGAGATTAGAATTCTTAGAGAATTCTTTCTTTATTTTGTTCTTTTCTAAAAAAAAAAATTATTCTTTATTTTGTTCTTTTCTTTTTATGCATAGTCTATGCCATCATTTTCCTACTTAATCACCAAAGTTGTTTGCTGGCCAAAATACTCCGTTGGTCTGGCAGGTAACCTGTACATTGGGTTAAGATTTTCATTCTTTTGCGTGCCATATTACATTCCAAAATATTGATGGATATTCAAATTGCTCCTATCCATTAACAACAATTGTTTCTCTCAAGATATTAGCATAACCAAGAAGTATATTGGAAAATCTCAATTGCTCGTTTATTCCTGAGCAAGACTAACACATTTCTAAATCAATTATTTGACCATAGTTGCAAAGTTATCAAATAACAGGAGAAAGCTCTGAGTTTACTAAACAACATGTTCAAGCCCACACTGATCATGTTTGATTGTTACCTAGTACTGTAAAGTAAGCACATGCATGTTTGACACCAAGTCACCAACAATACTATGGTTATGTTCTGTTGTAATGGAAACTAGCAAAATGCTATCTTTTAGTTCACTTTGTTTCTGCTTCGTTCACTTCGTATTCCTCATCATCCTCATCCTCATCGGTTTACTAATTTGGGAGAATTTGCTTAACGAATCTACCTTCATCCCCAAGAAAGTCAAGCCCAAAATTTGTGTTATGTTGCTTAACCAAAAGCCAATGCAGTAATCGGTCTTCCTTGTTTAGGTAATGCAACACTTAGTTGCATCAATACACCCTACATCCATTACAATTTCATAATTGTCGTTCAAACTGAAGAATTGGTAGTCTTTCTGTTTCAGGAAAGGCAGACTCTCAAAACTAAAAAAGAATGTGCAAGCAGAAAAATACACATTCAATAAACATTACACAGTTCAAATTTTCAACAGTATGTTCCAATTCACATTTTTTAAGACACATTGGATTGAATAGTACACGTCCAATAAATCAACTTCTACATTAGTCCTCCTCGACCTTGAGTTAAGTGAAACATTTCTCCAAATCCTTTAACAAACCAGAACCAGCAAAGCCTTTTATTTTTTATTTTTTATCAAGCTACATTATATTAATTTGGTAATTTTATATTCGTAATTCTGTAACTAATACAACTGATAATAAAAAGTCAAAAACAGTTCGAGCATATAAACATATTAAAAAAAAATGTAGTATTCACCTAAAAGGTGGTGGTTCGACCACATATTACTGGTGCCCTAGTAGCTCAGTTACTATGATGAGGTTAAATGGCAAGTGGCAAAAATGTCATTAATCTCAAATAGTAGTAAAAATAAAATAAAATAATTAATTGAGTTAGGCTAAAAAAAACACTAGCACACAAACATGCGATGCTTACATCAAAACAGACAGGAATTAAAAGAAAAAACAAAATAGAAAAGCAAATGCATAAACTCTTGTTACAACATCCCAAATAACCAATCTCATATGATATTTATTTCATTTCACATTGATTGCCATTTTAATATTTACTTTTTCTCGTATTGATTGGCATTTTCAGTTTTAATGAAACGTTAAAAATTGATTTTTGTTTTATCCCATAATAAATATTATTGTCTTAAAATATTTAATAATTTTTTTTATAAAATTAAGAAGAAAAATGAAGATACTTTAATAAAACTAGTCACTACCACTAAATATTATCTTTCTATTTATAAATTTGTAACTTATTTCTTATAAATAAGATCATCGGAAGTAATATCATTATTTAGAAATAAATGATTTTCTTAATCTGTCTAAAAAAATAAAAATCCAAGCATGGAAGAAGTAATATTGAGAATTGAGAGGAATTAATTCAATTGCATATTTTTCTATTGAATAATAAGAACATTGATCCCATTATTCCATTAGCAAGTAGTGGACACTAATAGTGTGTTAAGGCAAAGCATAGAAAGTAGAAAAGAAAGACTCAGTTCTTCTCCTTGACTTTGTTTGTGAGTTGAAATCTGAAGCTGAATCGTATCGTTGAGTTTAGGGTTTGAAATTGGATCTGACAGCATAGCATAGAATGGCGGGGGTTCGTAGAGACGCATTGCTGACGAGAGATAAAGGCCAATCATCGGTCCGATTTCGAATCGTCGTCGCCGTCGTGATCGGCGTTCTCCTCGGCTGCGTCTTTGCCTTCTTCTCCTCCGCTCCCACTCCTCTTCACATTCCCTACCCTATTAAGGTTTTTCATCTTCCTCTTCCTCTTCAATATTAGGAGTTTTTTTTAATCCGCAAATGTCTCAGTAAAATACGACTTATTTGATTTGTAATTTTGAGAGGATAGATTAATGATTAAGGATAGATATTTCCTTTCGAACAAATAAAAGTGGTTGAAGCTAAAAAAATCATTTTAGATTCAAATATTCAAGAATAATTCATAAGTTAATAGTTAACGGTTGCTGATTATTGTTATTGTTAGTTTTTGTTATTGGATAATTCAAATCCGCGATCTCTTCCTCATTTCCTTCTCCCTTCATCAGTAGACCAACCTTATATCTCCTATGAAAGTAATGTTATATCAGCTCAATTTTATTCTCAACTAAACCCTAAACCATTAAATTAGTCTCCCAACTTGCAAGCATATTACTAGTTTAGTTTCTTTCTTTCTATGCACTTACACATTGTCAACGAACCAAAGTTACAAATCATCCTATGTATGACTTCTAAATTAGTTATAGTAAAAGTTAACAAACTTACCATACATGACAATCTATAATTGGACGATAGTATAAAAAAACATACACTATGAAAATTGAAAAAGTTTTTGAAATTAATTAGTCATCTTGGATTCTTAGTTCTTAAAGGATCTCTCTATTTGATGCTCAACTTTGATAACTATCAATTGCTTTGGCGCTTCACTTTGGTGTGCATCAATCAATTTAGTCCCTTGTTTTATGCTACATCAATCAATTTAGTTCCCCGTGATTACTAGTCCTTGATTTTGTTGTGCCTCAAGTGTCCCTAATACTAGGGACCAAATGGACTTGTGCTTATCAAATTCAAGAACTAAATTGATTAATTTTGTAATGTTAGGGACCAAATTGACTGGTACTATCAATTTTAGGGACTAAATTGAATGATAGTTGTAAAAGTCAGGGATTAAACTTACTTTTTTATAATATCGAGTTTTATTAACCTGTACTTGTAATTTTGGTGTATTGCTCATTTATTCTCATTAATACTAAATAAAGAAGAAGATATTAAATAAAAAACTAAATGCGTTTAATATCTTAAAAATATGTTTACTGAGTAGAAGGACAAGTATGAAGAATATGCAAGAGGATATACAATTATTAGTTATATTGATTGTTACTGTTGATTGTCAGATGGTTTCATCTGCATGTGAATCGCCAGAACAAGTTAATGCGCTTAAAGTTGATATTCTATCAGCGAAAGTGAAAAATTCTGAGCTGAAGAAACGGGTCAAGGATCTTATGGAGAAGCTGCGTCTGGCCGAGCAAGGAAAGGGTCATGCTCAGGAACAGTTTGTTGTGCTTGGTGAGAGCCACAAGGCTGGGCCTTTTGGAACTGTCAAGGGTCTCAGAACCAATCCACCTGTCATTCCTGATGAATCTGTGAACCCCAGATTGACCAAGATCTTGGGGGAAGTTGCTATTTATAAAGAACTTATTGTTGCTCTCGCTAACTCTAATGTGAAGGAGATGTTGCAGCTATGGTTCACCAACATCAAGAGGGTTGGCATACCTAATTATTTGGTTGTTGCCTTAGATGATAACATTGAAGAGTTCTGCAAATCCAATGATGTTCCTGTGTATAGAAGGGATCCTGATCAAGGTGTTGATGTGGTCGGTAAGAGTGGTGGTAACCATGCTGTTTCGGGATTGAAATTTCGTATTTTGAGAGAATTTCTGCAACTGGGTTACAGTGTTCTTCTCTCGGATGTTGATATTGTGTACTTGCAGAACCCCTTTGATTATCTCTATAGGGATTCAGATGTGGAGTCAATGTCTGATGGTCACAATAATAAGACAGCTTACGGGTATAATGATGTCTTTGATGAACCCTCGATGGGTTGGGCTCGGTATGCTCATACCATGAGAATATGGGTTTATAACTCTGGTTTCTTTTATATAAGGCCTACTCTTCCTTCAATTGAGCTCTTGGATCGTGTTGCAACTCGGCTTTCCAATGACCCAAAATCATGGGATCAGGCAGTTTTTAATGAGGAGCTCTTTTTCCCTTCACATCCTGGTTATGATGGACTTCACGCTGCAAAAAGGACGATGGATATGTACCTTTTTATGAACAGTAAGGTTCTCTTTAAGACTGTAAGAAAAGATGCTAAACTCAAGAAGCTGAAGCCAGTGATCGTACATGTTAATTACCATCCTGATAAGTTTGCAAGGATGAAGGCAATAGTTGAGTTTTATGCCAATGGGAAACAGGATGCGCTGGATCATTTCCCAGATGGTTCTGACTGATAGGAACATTAGAACAAATATGTTTCTAACACAGGAAGGATTTGTATGCTCAAATTGATGTGATACAGAGCCAATCATTTCAGTTCACCTCCCAGGATAAGTTTTATGCCAATGTACTTTCTGTTGAGTTTTAGAATTTGTTGTGTTTGACTATTAAACATGTTTTCTGTAACTTTGTATATATTTCTTCTCTGTAATGAGTTGAAATTCAATATCTCTGCAATGAACTTGGTCATGTCGAGGTCGTTTTTTTTTATGTAAAGAAATTAACTGTTTGTTTTACAGTTTTTGGGATATGAAATAACATGAAGACCACGTGGCTAGTTAGAGATTGTTGTGGGAATATTTAAACTCTGGTTCCCTGTGTATTGGTTTCAGAAGTGACCTGAAAATTGTGCAATCAGTATTTGGGCGCTTATTGCGGTTTTTTCATCAAAATTTATTGGTCAGATTTGGCTCTTTTCTTTTGCCACATGGTCTCAACTCTCCCGGAACTTTGTCACTTCTAATGTATTTGCTCCTTCCCGTCATTATTTTACTCACTTCACATGGCAGGTTTCTATTTTTTTTTTCTCCTAACATGAATGATGGATCGCATGACAGTCATATATAGGAGAATTGAGTTGTGGTGGTAGGCAGAAAATCTGAATGGTTCAATTGAAGTTTAGGATCACATGACAGGTTGTATTCAAATAGTGCCTGTGACTGAGAGAATATCAGAATAGTACAACCTGTCATCGAGGCCAATTTTTTTTGGTTTTTTTCTGTGTCTTGGTGTCTTATTTGGGTACAAATAGTGGATTTATTTAGTATTTCCTCCATTCTTTTTACATTTTAGAATTTTTAGTTGTTCTTTTATACAAGTCACTTTATAAAAATTATGTGCATTGATTTTTTGTCCAAGTTTATCTATAATTACATCATGTTTAGTTACTCTACACTTTACTACAAGTTTTACACTTTTCTAAAAAGAAATCTCACTATGAATCCAAGACTTACACTTTTCTAAATATAAAAAATTACTAGTATATTGATATTAATAGAATATTAGAAAGACAATTCAAGTGGAGAGACAAATAAATTAAATTGGTGAGGTTTTTAATGAAGATAATTTTAAATTTTTTAGATATTTATTATAAATTTAAGATTATTAACTAATCTTAACAAATTTTCTTAATATGTGAATTAATTGAGGTTTAAGAAAAATTGTTAAGATTTTTAATAAATTTCAATTGAGAGAAAATTTGTTTAAAAGAGTATGTTAGAGCTTGCATTTTTGGCATTTTTCAAAATTAAAATATCTGATAAAAAGAAATAGAGATAGAATCATAGAATCACAAAATTGTTCTCAGCACGTGACTGCGTAAAGTATGAGTCATCATTTTTTTTTTCATTTATCCTTTAGAATTTTCTCCTTCTTTTGGCACATTCATTCATATATTTTTGTGGCTTCATCGTCTAGGATTATTGCCAATAATAAATTTTAGGAAAATGCCTTCGTCCCGCATCCCATGTGTAGTACTTCAATCAGAAGTTTCTCCCTTCGTGTCTGTGACTTCGTCCTGTGCATGAGAAACAGGTGTTTAGGAAAAGTGTAATTGATTCCTTCATGTAGTTGTGGCTATTTTCATTCTAGCTATTAGAATATCTGCAAATATCTATTTATTAGACAAAAATAAAGTTTAAATGCATATTTCTTATCTTTACAGTTCACCTGAATTTTGATTTCGGTTCTTATACTATAAACTTTTTTTGGTTCTTTTTTTTTTTTTTTATCTTTATAGTTTCATTCATTTAGGGTTGGGTCTCTATAGTTTTCTTCAATTTATTGGTTCCCCTAGCCTCATCTAGTTTAGGTTCTGATCCCTAAAGCCTTGATGGTTTTCTCTTAACTAATACGCGTGGTAGCATATTGCTGCTTACAAGGAGCAAAATATAAATGGAATAGAATTATAGATTTATTATAGGAACTAAAACTCAAACTTATAAAATATAGGGACCGGAATTAAAATTGAGGTAAATTATAAGGATTAAAAATATATGAATTTTTTTTTCTCCCGGTTATTTAAAAGTTGATTTTTTTTCTTTTACAAACTTAGTTTTATGTGTTGTTTTCTAAAATAAATTAGAGTTTTACTTTGATGATTTGTATTAATATTTAATGTTAACTTTTATTATAGATTATTAAGGAAAAATTAATTTTAATAGAAAATAACACTAAATTACCCTTGCCTAAAATGAAAAAATGAGAGAAAACTATAAGAAGATTTAGCATAGTCATATTTGAATTATTTCAACTCCAAGTGTGTAAATCAACTGCTTCCAGTTTAACCATTTTATATTTTTATTTAATATTTTTTTCATAAAATAGGACGAAAATTCATAAGATGATACTATCATAAAACATTACATTTTCCACTCTGACTCTCTGACTCTTCTTCGTGTTGTAAGACACTAAAATACGTTACAGTCTGCACTCTACATTTAATTTGATTGTCTCCTAATTCGGTCTTAAAAGGTGATGTTCAGTTTTTGTCTTTTGACATTTGAATAACTTGCAGAAATTATGGTAAGAATAAGATGGCAACTGTCTTTTGGATGAATGGAATCCTATCTTTGTTCTTTGAAATCAAAATAGGAATTTCACTGTGGTGAGTCAACTGTCAAACAATAATTAAGAGGAAGTATTTTCTCTGAACTCAACTGCCAAGCAATAATTAAGAGAAAGTATTTTCTCTCAACTCCTGTATAAATAAAATAATTACTGTTTAAAAAATTAGTTGAAATGATTTAATTTTATTAATTTCAAGTAAAATATAAGATTATTTTTAAAATATTATTTATTAAAATTTGATATCATAAATAAAATAAAATAAAATTCTTAAAAAATAGAGTTATAATTAAATGAATGATGTTTTAAAAATAATATTAATTAAATATGAATGAAGTTAATTAAGTTTACTTATATTTAAGTTTAAGATATATATATATATATATATATATATATATATATATGGGTGAATATTTAACTATTGACAAATTTCTTCACCTCTTTCTTGTTCCCAACAAAATACAATTATTCTTGTTACACTTATTCCTCCTTCCTCTCCCTTTCGTATTCTTCCACCACATTATATCTTCTTCGTTAACACTTTCGCATTCTTTTTTCGTTTTTTGATCTCATTCTCACCTACCCGTTATCACTTGTTAAACTCCCGGTTGATCCTCTTGGACACCAGAGGAACAAGAAGCAATGTAGCATCGTGGGTTCTTGTAAAAAACGAAAAGAAAAAACCTTGATCGATGTCAAGACTCAAGAGTTAAGTCTGAGTTTGGGTTAAAAAAAAAGTCTCAAGTTAAAAAAGTATCAACACAATTTATCCAACTTGATCCATCTTTTTTTTTTCTCTCCAAATTTTTAATAATGTCATTGATTTTTATATTTGTTTTAAATGCTTTATAATATATCTTGTTTCAAATCTCTTCAAAACAATACATCTTGTTTAAAAATTTAAAAGTATCTCATCCAATGACTCCACCTAAACTCAATTGAATTTGATTAGTAAACTTGACTCGAAATATTTTAATTATCTTGAACTCTTCTATTTACTTTTTTTTAATCCTCAATTCAAATTATGTTGTGGTGGGTCATGGTGCAAGATTTTTCAGTCACAACATTTTACACGATATTCCAAAAATACAGATGTTGCGTCGAAGACTAAGAAATTATTACATCATTTAAGTTCACCTTATGTTCATAATTTCAACCAATTTTTATATGATATATAATGAGAATTTTTAATTTATAAAGAAAATAATAACACTTAATTAAATGTGTGTTTGGATAAGTGTTAAAAAATTGATTTTGATTAAAATTAATTTTAAAGTTACATAATTTATATTTAAATGTTTTTATTATAAAATTACGTTATGAGTAAAATTTGTTATAAGATTTTGGAGTCAATATTAAAACTATTTAAAATTATTTTAATCCAAAATTAATTCTTAATTATTTTTTAACGTAAAACTAAAAATATAAAAATATATTTAAAATCAATTTTCAACTCAGAATCAATTATATAAAATGAAATCAAACACACTAGGTGTCATTAGTTAAAATGGGTCGGTCCGAGAGATGATTATAATTCAATACCATGCAATAATTTGTGGTAAGACTATATATATATATATCCCGCAAACCACTGAATTAGAATTTAAGAAGGAAGAGGTTAGAGGTGCATATAAACTTGAAGGACAATAATAGGAAGCAGGTTACACTTGGTGGCTGCAGAGTGATTTTGGCTCCATGCAATCCAAGTTAGGAACTACTCACAAGACTCTGTTCCTTTCTTTCACTTGTTTGGGAACCATTGTCGTGGGTTGCAGCACCAGGAGGCCCTACTACTGTTCATTTTGAACAACGTCATGTATTGTCCCCAATCACCCCACGTGCCTTTTCTGCCACCCATGCTTCCAATTTGGATTTGGGACCCTCCCTTCTACTCAATTTGTTCCTTTCCCTCCATTCTCATCATTATTTTTTTCTCAAAAATTTCTTCTTTTTTTAAGAAGTAAATAGCTAATTTCATCCCTAAAAGTATGATACATTAATAAATTCATTTCTGAAAAGATAAAAAATATACATTTAATTTCTGAAGGTATAAAAAATACTATAATGTGATTCTTATGAAGTGAAGAAGTCAAGTGGTCCATTTGCATTATTATTATTATGCACCACTTAATGAAGAGTAGATTGTGGCTGAATTATTAAGTTCTTTGTTGAATATTTAGACATAATTTTAGTTGGCTATCATTAATGCTACCGACTAGTTTTGTCACCGTTGAGCTGTTGGATGCAAACACACAGCGCAATATTGTTATTATGAATGAATTTTGTGGAATTATAAAGGTTAAATTAGCATCACATTTTCATTGATTGGACGTTTTAATGTGCTTTTTTAGTTATTTTTACCTGCGAACACGAGTGTCCGACCGAAATAAAGAAAAGACAAACATTGTAGGACAAAAAAAAGAAAGGAAATAAAGGGGAAGCCTCACGATGCCCGTGGAATCTAAGCCATGGAGTAATGACATTCAAGTACTTTGATAGGAAGATACTGGCAGCAGGAATTATTATCTCAGTTTATATGATAACGAATAAATAAACAGAGAAGAGACAAAAATACAGAAAATAATATATGTTTTAAATTTAAAATAAAAAGTTTTTTGAATGAAACAAAAAATTCACGTTTTTATAATTCGAAATTTAAAATTGTTTCCTCTTGTTTTTTATTTCTTTGCAACAAAGAGATGATTCAATTTAGATTATTTTTGGTTATTTAGACAAAAATGGAAAACTTAAGCAAGACGTTGTTGAAGGCGTCAATTAAATATAAAATCAGCCAATTTATTATGATAACAACCTCAGAATATTTTATAAAAGTTATAAAAAAATTGTGAAGTTCACTTATCAAACTTTTATGATTGACATACATTTGACGGAAACCTATACCATACACCTTAAATTTTGAGTAAATTTATTTAGAGTTAAATAACTATTTGCAAAAGTAACCCCAAAATAACTATTTGCACACGAAAATAATGTTGGATTTTCAGAAAAGAATCCCAATACTATAAACTTTTTAACCTCATATTTATTGGAGTATTAAACATGTACTAATATTTTTTACAGATTACCGGTAACTAAGTAGGATAATTATATTGCATAAAAAAATAGGATAATTATAGATGATAAACAAATTTTCTTTAAGTATTTAATGTAACTAAATATTTAAGATTAGAACTTAAAATCACAAGTTAAATTCAACAGTTTTGTGTAAATTGATTCGAGCTATCAATGATCTGAGTGCGTTAATATTTAATAACGCGTATACAAACACAAACTATTAAATAAAGTGCAGAAACAATATGATAAGTAGTGTTTGATAAAAACACAAATTTCCGATTATCTGTGAGTAAAAGAAAGTAGTATTACTTCTATGCTAAAATAAGCGTGCTATTTGAGGATAAAATTTGTTTAAAAATAAGTGTTGTACTTTTAATGTAATATTAATTATCATTTTTCATTAATACTTCTTCGGATAAATATTATTTTAATTTTTAAATCTAATAGTAATATTATTTTCTTTCATTCATTTAATAAGGTTAAATTTATAAAATTACTTGTATCTTTTTATTAATTTTTTTAATTTGTATAAAATAATTTAGAATAATATTTATTTTGAGATAGAAGTAGTATCAAATACTCCCTCCTCCCTAATTATAACATTATTTTTAAAAATTCATTTATCTCTTTTTATAATATTTTTTAATTTTTAAATACATTAATTTTTTTTCTATGTATCATTAATTCATTATTTTTTTAAAATATTAATGAGAAATAATTAAGTGAATAGAAAGATAAATATTTTTAAAAATAATAATATATATAATTGATAAATTAATTATTTTTTAAGTTACATTAATTAACTAAAAAAGTCTTATAATTAGTAAAACTAGTAGTATTTTCGATAATGTTCAGTGTCGACACTCATGGACAAATCCTACGTGGGACTAGTGGCACGCGTAGTTATTCATGTCCGCACGAACATTTGTTAAAATAATAATAATAATAATAATTTTCCGTACACAGAAGAAGAAATTATAAAAGAAGAGAGATTTGCAACTTTGCAGTTTTCCCGTGCGGTGAGAATAGATGCTTACCATAAAAATAGTCGCGCTTTCGCATCGCTGGTAAGAATAAGACAGTAAAAACTAAAAAAACTATATTTATCCTCTTCTATTTTTTGTTCAATTATGATTTTGCTAAGTATTGGATATTTGTTGAAAAGAGAATAGTGAACAAAACATTTATTAACACACTACTTTAATTAAAATCACGAGTCCTATTAATTAAAATCATTTTATAGGAAAATAAATGTATTCTTTATGAGAGATGGAGTAAATATTTTCTTAAGATAAATTCTGTTCAAATTAAGTAAAACCATAAATATAGTTTTTTTTTCTTAAAAATATTTAACAGAGTTATACATTTCTAACTTGAACTGAAAATTAGTCATTAAATTGATACTGAAATTACATTAATTTGATTCATCTAATAAAAAAATGTATAATTGTTAAAAAAATTGTATAATTCGTACCAAAAGACAATGGATTATGTATAGCTTTTTTTTTTTTAAATATGTTTTGGGTTATCGTGAGTTATTTTTTATTTTTGTCTTAAAAGATTATTTTTTTTAAAATTTTAATTCTGTAAATTTGTTTTTTTTTTTCATTTTCTTTATTTCTATGAAATATTTTATTTTTTGTTATCTAAATTTATAATTTTCTAATTTTAATTCTTGTAAACAAAAACTTATAAAAATTATAAATAAAAAAAATTAAAATCTTAAAATAATTAAAACTAAAAAAATGCAAACTTATAAAAATTAAAAATTAAAAAATTTATAGGAATCCAAATTAAAAAAACTTATAAAACTAAAAATAAAAAAAACTTAAAAAAAACACAAAAAAATATTTAGACCTATTTTTTTTTCCCAAGGAGTTGCTATTGCTAAGAGTACCAAACAATTTTTGTTCATTCAGAGCTTTACTCACTCCTTTGCACGTCTCAATCTGAGTCTTCACTTCATCGTTTTTGGGATTCTCTCTCTCAATAATGGCAGCACGCTTTCAATCTGCAGCTGTAAGTTCTTCATTTTTTCTCATTCTGTCTGTCTGTCTGTCTGTCTCTCTCTCACTCACTCTTTAAGCACTGAGTAATTTGTAATATTATTCTGTTCTTGCTTTTGAGGTCACTGTTCTTTCTGCAGTTGCTGCATTAGCATTTTGGGACCATTTTGTTCTTTACCACTACTTTTTCTCTGTGATGCCATTGTTGTATTGTACTCTTCCTTGTGCTAGATCTGAAGCTGTGAGGCCAGACTCTCTCATTTCATTTCCATCCCGTGTTTAAATTGGAAGCTGGAACCTAGTTTATGCCCTGCTTGATTTGGTTGCTCTTAACCCTTTTCAGAAATCAAAAGCACTTGCAAGTTCCATTCTTTCAGTTTTATCATCAGGTTTTAGTATGTATTTGCTGTTGTGATCTGCTACTGATTCTGCTATATATGCTCCTCATTTCTGATTCTGCTTCATGTATTCGTGGCCAAGAGGATATTTGCACTGAAATTAACAATCTTTTTGGTTTTTTTTACTTCTGGGAAGTGTTTGGAAGATTTTGTAAAATTGAGGGGGAGCAAAGTGATTCGGGCTGAAATTGCCCTTGTCATTTTAAGTTATCATATCTCACATAAGTTTGTTATGATTTTCTTTTTGCTATAATTTGTCAACCTAGTAGTTTGAATGTTAGTTTGACTTGCAGCCTTTTTCCCGTCAAGTAGAGAGAAAGAGAGAGTGAGATTATGTTCACTGATTACTAAGATTGACAGGTGAAGTTAAATTGAATACTAAATTTGTTCAACATGTATCAATATGTAAGGTTTTTATTTTTCCCGTTAAAAATGGTGCATTCATCAAATCTGAAGGTATCTTTAATTGGATTTTCCTTTATCAATTTATCTTATAAAGCTACGTTATTTAATGTTTAAAATGAGCGAATGAGTTGGTTGTCTTCAGAAAAGGAAGGAACAGCAAAATCTTAGCTTAGCACCCAGTTTTCTGTTCTTATTAACTGAAGATGTGAACATAAACAGATGATGCTTGTGCTTACATGTTTGCTGCATGCAGGTACTATGCTGGTGTTCCCTATAGGGAAAGATGAAATTGAAGTCTAAGAAAGGATGGAAATCTATTGTACCACTTCATTTGAAAGGAAAATCCGCAAGCCGTTTTTCTTTATTTCGCAAAGTCAATTCTGCTGGCTATGGACCTGGCAAAACACCAGTTTATCTGAATGTGTATGACTTGACACCCATGAATGGTTATGTGTATTGGGCTGGTCTTGGTATCTATCACTCTGGTGTAGAAGGTACAGTTTTAAGCTTTTGATGTTGTATTTTGATTTTGCTTTATCTCTTAATCCAGGCATATTATGAGTGGTAGTCATCTGGCTTTTTTCTCAAATGTATCAGTACTAAATCTTGTGTTGGAGGGATACAAAATACTTTTGTTTAGTATGAATTGCATAACCAGACAACTGGGCAAGGGAGGAGACGTAGATGTTAATCCTAGTGTTATATGTTGCACCATTTCAGCTGTTGAATGTTGAATATTTCTTTTGTATTTTAGCCTTGTTTGGTAGCTTAATCTGTAAGCCTTATTCAGAAGGCAGCAGTGAGATGTCACTGTCATCTCTCCTCTCTCTTTTTTGTATCCTATATATATGTAACATTTTGAATCTAATAAAGCTGTGAGAGAAAGTGAGGTTTTGACTCCTCCTCACCTTCATTTCAAGTTGGCATCAGAGCAGGTGTCATCCGCCGTCGCCCGCCGCCGTCCGCCGCAACCGCCGCCGTCACTTTCCGGCGGCCATTTCTCCGGCGAAGCCAGGGTTAGGCTCGCCTTGGGAAGCGCGAGCCAGCCGGCCAACTCGCGTCAGCAACGGAGCAGCCACGCGCCGCCACGCGCCGCCACCGTCCTACGCGTCCTCCGGCGCGTGCAGTCCACGCGCCGCCGTCCCGGCGCCGGAATCGCGCCGCGCCTCCGCCGTTCTCTTGGTCGGCTTCTCCTGAGTCCGTTCCAGCCCTCAGCTTCCAGTTTCGTCACCTGGAACGCTACAGTCCTATTCTCTCCACCTTTTTGCTCCCTTAGGGTTTCACCTTGTGGGTCAAAATGGCTTCCCCTGGACCTGTTTTCTCCTTCTCCGGGACTCCAACCATCACAGCTGCTAAACTCAATTGGAAAAATTACCCCTCATGGTCTGCTTCCGTAGAACTTTGGTTTCTTGGTCAAGGACACCATGACCACTTGGAGAAAGCTTCCGATTCTGTTTCAAGTGACAAAAGAGCCGAATGGGAGAAGCTTGATTATCAACTGTGTGCTGTGTTATGGCAATCAGTTGAGCCGGATATTTTGGATATCCTTAGATCATTTAAAACGTGTCGTTCCTTTTGGAAGAAGGCTCAAGAAATTTTTGCCAATGATATTCAGAGCTTATTTGATGCAACCATGAAGGTTACAGCCCTTAAGCAAACCAGCCATGACATGATTGCTCATGTGGGTAAGGCTCGGGCTGCCGTGGAAGAGCTGAGAAAGTTTCTTGTGGCTGATTCATTAGAAGAAGTGAACAGGAAACTGGACAAGTTTTACATGGTCCTTATCCTGAGAAGCTTACACTCAGACTTTGATCATGTTCGTGATCAAGTACTCGCTGGGGATCAGGTTCCATCCATGGATTCTCTCATCACTAGGCTTCTCCGTGTGCCTCACTTATCGAAGGATGAAAATCCTACTGATAGTGTGGAGACGTCAGCAATGGTTGCATCACGTGGTAGAGGAGGCGGTCGCAACAACAGAGGAGGCCGCAATGGAAGGGGTGGACGTCCTCATTGCACCTACTGCAAGAGGATGGGTCACACCCAAGAGAATTGTTATTCGTTGCATGGGTTTCCTGACAAGGTTGCACAGGTTTCTAGATCAGAGAAAGCAGAGTCTAAGTTCTCTGATGAGGAGTATCAGGAGTATTTGAAGCTCAAATCTGAGAGACCCAGCAACCAAGCTCAATCCTCATCTGTACCATGTTTTTCAACAGCTTGTATCTCTCAATCAATTGAAGGTCCTAGTCCTTGGATACTCGACTCAGGTGCCTCTGACCATATTTCTGGTAATAAGTCTTCTTTTTCATCCTTTTCCTTACCAAAAATTCCTCACCTCGTCACTGTAGCTAATGGCTCCAAGGTTGCGTCTCAAGGAAGTGGTCAAGTTTCATTGTCTCCTTCCTTGAAATTAAACTCTGTTTTATTCCTTCCGCAGTGTCCCTATAATTTAATCTCACTAAGTCAATTAACTCGTTCGTTAAATTGTTCAGTAACCTTTACTGCTAATTCTTTTGTTATTCAGGAACATGGGACGGGGCGACTGATTGGAGAAGGACATGAATCACGAGGACTTTACTATTTGGAATCCAGTCCACCTGGGTCTTGTTTTGCAATCTCAAAACCCAAACTTTTGCATGATCGTCTAGGACACCCAAGTTTATCAAAATTGAAGATGATGGTCCCTGGTCTTAAGAATCTTCGAGTCTTAGATTGTGAGTCTTGTCAACTAGAAAAACATGTCAGGTCGTCATTTCCTCAAACTGTACAAAGATGTAACTCGGCTTTCTCTACCATTCATTCTGATATTTGGGGACCAAGTCGTGTTACATCTTTTGGTTTTCGATATTTTGTAACCTTCATTGATGAATTCTCCAGATGTACTTGGGTTTATTTAATGAAAGACAGATCTGAACTTTTGCCTATATTTGTGTCATTCTACAATGAAATTGAGAATCAATTTGGAAAAACAATTAAAATTTTCAGAAGTGATAATGCTAAAGAGTATTTCTCTCATGATCTTTCTTCTTTTCTGTCTTCCAAAGGTATTCTACATCAATCCACATGTCCTCACACACCACAACAAAATGGTATTGCAGAAAGGAAGAATCGTCATCTTCTTGAAACTGCACGCTCCCTAATGCTAAATTCGAATGTTCCGATACATCATTGGGGAGATGCGGTGCTTACTGCTTGTTTCCTAATAAATCGGATGCCTTCTTCTTCTCTTGAAAACCAAATTCCTCACTCACTTGTCTTTCCTCATGATCCTTTATTTCATGTCTCTCCTAAAGTGTTTGGTTGTACCTGTTTTGTTCATGATTTGTCTCCTGGTTTAGATAAACTCTCTGCTAGGTCAGTCAAATGTGTCTTCCTGGGTTATTCTCGTCTTCAAAAGGGTTACAAATGCTACTCTCCAACCATGAGACGATACTACATGTCTGCAGATGTAACCTTCTTTGAAGACACACCTTTCTTTTCACCCTCCGTGGACCATTCTTCATCTCTTCAGGAAGTTCTTCCTATTCCTTCTCCTTATCCCCTAGATAACTCAGGCCAAAATGTCAGTATTGTTCCATCTTCCTCACCAAATTCACCTGAAGTCATCTTACCACCTCTGACTACAGATCAACACAGGACAAGGCAGATTGGATCTCCAGTACCTGAAGCCTCTCCTAGTGATTCTCGTCCTTCTTCAACCAGTCCTCCACTCATGGATCCGCCCTCTCCTTCCACTTCTTCTCCTCATTCTGATTCACATTGGCCCATTGCCATCAGAAAAGGTACTCGTTCTACTCGTAATCCTCATCCTATTTATAATTTCTTAAGCTATCACCGTTTGTCTCCTTCATACAGTTCCTTTGTTTGTTCATTGTCTTCCCTTGCCATTCCTTCCACTGTCCGTGAGGCACTTGATCATCCTGGCTGGAGACAGGCTATGATTGATGAAATGCAGGCCCTTGAAAATAATGGTACTTGGGAGCTTGTTCCTCTTCCCCCTGGTAAGACCCCTGTGGGTTGTAGGTGGGTCTACACTGTTAAAGTTGGGCCCACTGGTGAGGTTGATCGGCTTAAGGCTCGTTTGGTAGCTAAAGGCTACACACAAGTATATGGCATTGATTACTGTGATACTTTCTCTCCTGTCGCCAAACTCACCACTGTTCGTCTGTTTCTTGCTATGGCTGCTATTCGTCACTGGCCCCTCCATCAGCTTGATATTAAGAATGCCTTTCTCCACGGTGATCTTGAGGAGGATATTTATATGGAGCAACCACCTGGGTTTGTTGCTCAGGGGGAGTATGGCCTTGTGTGTAAGCTTCATTGATCTCTCTATGGGTTGAAGCAATCTCCTCGTGCTTGGTTTGGTAAATTTAGTCATGTTGTTCACATGTTTGGACTGAAACGAAGTGAAGCTGATCACTCTGTATTTTATTGTCATACATCTCCTGGAAAATGTGTTTATCTAATGGTCTATGTTGATGATATAGTGATTACAGGGAATGATGCTACTAAGATCAGCCAGCTAAAAGAGCATCTATTCAGTCATTTTCAGACCAAAGATTTGGGATCTTTGAAGTATTTCCTTGGTATTGAAGTGGCTCAATCAGGAGATGGTGTTGTGATCTCTCAGAGGAAGTATGCCCTTGATATTTTAGAAGAAACAGGTATGCAAAATTGTAGACCTGTTGAAAGTCATATGGATCCTAATTTGAAGCTCATGGCAGATCAAAGTGAAGTTTATCCTGACCCCGAGAGATATAGGAGGCTTGTAGGAAAACTCATTTACCTTACCATCACTAGACCTGATATCTCCTTTGCTGTGGGAGTGGTTAGCCAATTTATGCAAAATCCTCATTTGGACCATTGGAATGCTGTCATGCGTATTTTGAGGTATATTAAGAGAGCTCCTGGACAAGGGTTGTTGTATGAAGACAAAGGTAATACGCAATTATCAGGATATTGTGATGCTGATTGGGCTGGCTGTCCCATGGATAGGAGGTCTACATCAGGCTATTGTGTCTTCATTGGAGGAAATCTTGTTTCTTGGAAAAGCAAGAAACAGACGGTTGTAGCTCGGTCTAGTGCAGAAGCTGAATATCGATCGATGGCTATGGTTACTTGTGAACTCATGTGGATTAAACAATTTCTGCAAGAATTGAGGTTTTGTGAAGAGTTGCAAATGAAGTTGTATTGTGATAATCAGGCTGCTCTTCATATTGCCTCAAACCCAGTCTTTCATGAAAGGACTAAGCATATAGAGATTGATTGTCATTTCATTCGAGAGAAGCTTCTGTCCAAGGAGATTGTCACTGAGTTCATTGGTTCTAATGACCAGCCAGCGGATATTTTGACTAAGTCCCTAAGAGGACCCAGAATTCAGACTATATGTTCCAAGCTTGGTGCATATGATTTATATGCTCCAGCTTGAGGGGGAGTGTTGAATGTTGAATATTTCTTTTGTATTTTAGCCTTGTTTGGTAGCTTAATCTGTAAGCCTTATTCAGAAGGCAGCAGTGAGATGTCACTGTCATCTCTCCTCTCTCTTTTTTGTATCCTATATATATGTAACATTTTGAATCTAATAAAGCTGTGAGAGAAAGTGAGGTTTTGACTCCTCCTCACCTTCATTTCAAGTTCAGCCTTTACCAAGTTTTGCTAGGTCATATGCTGTCTAAATAACTTAATGACTAGAGAAGGATATTTTTCTAGAGTGTGTGATAATGGTGATTTTTCGAGCCTAATGTGTGTGTGTGTCTTTTCTCATTTAATTTTTTTTACACTGATAACTTTAGTTCACTCTGAGTGAGCAAACTGGAAAATATCAATTTGTGGCTTCCATACAAAGTATTTGTTCCTATAATTTTCTGATTTCTATCTGTCCTTGTTTTCAAGTGCCCCAATTCTTCTGTGCAATCCAAACTCATCTAAAAAACAAAAAGCTGGTAATTATTTATTTCCCATCATATGCAACTGAATACAGGATAATTAGGGACTTTACATGTATTTAGCGGGTTCCATAATTCTGCAGCAAATTGCTGCTTGGATCAGCTTCTCTTTAAATGTAGCTACATAGTTTTGAATTAACACTTACATTATCTGATCAATTTTACCTGTATTTTACAGTTCATGGTGTAGAATACGCGTTTGGAGCTCATGACTACCCAACAAGTGGTGTTTTTGAGGTTGAACCTCGCCAATGCCCTGGCTTCAAGTTCAGGAAGTCAATATTCATAGGAATCACATCTTTGGATTCTACTCAGGTTAGGGAGTTCATGGAACGCCAGTCAGCAAGATACAACGGTGACACATATCACTTAATTGTCAAGAACTGCAACCACTTCTGCAAAGACATCTGTTACAAGCTGACGGGGAAATCGATTCCAACATGGGTAAATCGACTGGCCAGACTAGGTATTTTTTGCTCTACTTGTTTCATTCAGGGTGGTAATTTACTTTTTGCAGTGTGTTTGGATGGAGGGAATGGAGAAAAGGAAAGGGAATGTAAGGTTTTCTTGCAACATGAGTTTGGGAGGTTTTTACAACTAACCCTCCAAAATTTCATGTTTGAGAGATTTCCAAGTTCTTTTCCTTCCTGCCCCTTGCAACTGATATGAACGCACAAGCTAATTGCTTAGAGGTTATTAGCTAGTTAATAAGTGGTTGTTACTCGTAGTTCCATTGGTTTAGAATTAATGGCATAGTTAATAATAGTGTATGTGTATGAATAGGAAAAGGTCATTGTAATGGCATCGTTGACTTTGTGAGAAGTTGATCATTGGAGTTTATCCTTCTTAACACCAATTAGAAAGGTTACTTCACTGATCGAGACTTTCAACTTCCATCTGGCATTGACATTAGGGAAGCCATCTTCTAATCAAGTGTCCTTTGATGATATTCCCTTGGTGGAATTCTAGTTCTTTTTTCTTTTCCTGTCTTGTCTCAAAACTGTAATTCTTCAAATCTTCCTGTCTCATCCACTATTTTCTTCTTTTTCTTCCCCTTTCAATTTGAAGTGCATCTGCAAATCTCGTCAATGCTAGTGGTTCTTTAATTTTATGCTTAAAATTAAACTTGTCAAAGCTCATCACTGCCTAGTTCTTTTTCTTCTTTTTTTATCTTAAAATTCAACAGCCTAGCCATTTTTATTTTTTTTTACTTTGGTAGGTGATTTATGACTTTCATCACTCTTTTCTGGACATCTCTAGATTGACATGAATTTTATGCTGAGTAGCCAAACTTATGTTTGTCATCTTATGTGATCATGGATGATAGCGGTTTTTTCTTGTATTTTTTTCTCTATTCTTTGTTTATAATACTTCACTTGCACAAGTGCTTTTCTTAGTGTCCTTAAGGGCGCCTTTTATGTTTGTCTAAAAATTATGTGGGATAGCACATGACACGTTTTAATCTGGACCATATTAAATCCAAACATTATTATATGGTACATTAGGGGAAAACTAGTATGAGTTATTAGGAATCATACCCAATATCATTTATGTTGACTACTCTTTGTGGCAGGTTCAATTTGCAATTGCATTCTTCCTGAAGCACTAAGGATTTCTGCTGTAGCGCATGATCCTAATTATCAGCCTCATGATAGTGAAAAGAGAAGGCTTCGAAGTGGCTTCAATTGCTTGTCCTCAATCTCAATGCGTCAAAAACACCTTTCCACATCTTCACTGTTTCTACAGTCACCCATAAGAGGCTGCTTGTCGTCGTCATGGCCCTCCTCGGAATTGAGAAAATCCATTAACCGTTCCTTGAAAGAAAGATAACCGAGCTTTGAGAAGGTAGGAAATGAATGATTGTAAGAATCTTGTTTATGTAAGTAGGATTTGGTTTCATCACATAACCTCATTTTCTTTTATTTTTCTTTCCTTGTCTTTTGCAGTTAAACCTGCCCTGTTTTTTTATTTTTTTATTGTGGTGACTAAGAATGATCCTTTCCAAGCTGTAGAAGAAACTTTATAAATGAGCATCACCACCATCTGCTGTGCTGTATTATTATTATTATTTTAATTTTTGTACATACATTAGCATGTAAAATGATGCACCAACAACTTCAATCTAATTTTATGCAGAGACAATTGACTGCAGATGGTCATGCACCGTAAGAGTACTGGACCATTGATATGATTTTTAAGGTAGTTGATTATAAGAGTATTATACACAGTGATTTATAATTGAATAACACGGTAAAATTCGTTTACACAGTCAATGCACAAACACATTATTTTCTTATATAATTTTACAATTCAAAGTGTACACAATGCGTCCTACACATTTTCTAAACTTGATATTCACCCGTCATGATATATAGATGGAATACATGTCAACATTTGATCAAGGAAATTAATCATAAAAGATAGCTTAAACTATAAAATTAATAAAAGTCAACTTAAATATTTTATATATCTATGATCTTCCCTGCGCCCGGAAGCTTCAGCACTTGTTAAAATTAAAATCATTACCAGGTTACAAACTAGCAACCTAAATCTCCCCAAGCAAAAAATAAAATAATCAGAATCAGCAATGATATTGTAAACCACCTCATATTGGAGAGAATCTCCCTGGACGTGGCAATTTCTCATTGGATCATTCTCTCGTGGAAATTTACACCAACATATCAGTAACATTGTAACAATGTCACTCTTTGTCTCAATATTCTGCCATGTCTCTCACAACTGACATTGTCCTCCCTCAAGGTTGATTGGTGAAGAGGGTAGTGCACGGATCGTGCTACTAACGTGGGGCTGAGATTCGTTGGGAACTTGTGCCTACCTTCACTGAGGATCCAACAGTGAAGCCACATGTTGGAGATTGAATAAAAAATCTCTTTATAACCATCCTACCTACCCTTCTTCCTTCAGTTTTGTGTTTCCTCTTGCCAACTCACATTGGAATTGTTTCTTTTCTTCTCTCTCCATTACTTCTTTCAGCTACATGTTTTACCATCTAAAATGCACATATAAAAAATATAAAAGGAATAAAAGATGTAGATGAAGTTACTCTGAGCACTGAGAGTCATATGTATAGAAATCATTTCCTTGTCATCTCTATTTATAGAGTTGAGTTGGAGATTTTCATACATGTGCCTCTTCGTCGCTCAGATTAACTTCATCTTGGTCTCTTCACTCCTTACCATTTTTTGTGTGTCTGCAGTTTGTTGATGGTGATACATGTAGTTGCAGAAGGTCATGGAAAGACGTCATCATAATAAGCTTTTAAATGGTTTTCATTTATTGTTGATTGGTTTAAGTGTGTTTGGCCTTGCAATTCAATATTGTTTTCTGCTTTAAAGCTTATATCCCTTTAAAGGTCGCTACTCATGGCTGGAGATAGTACCTAAAATGTAGGTTTTATTTGAGTTTTGGATCTAGGCAAAGGTAGTTAACTAGTATGCTAAGTTGAAGGGATGGATTGTATATGTTTTTATAATATTGGATGAGTTTATTTAAATTTTTAAAAAAATAATTTTCAAATAAATGTTTTTTATATATGTACTTTTTGAAAAAAATAGATAGATTTTATTTTTAAAATTAAACAGAAAATTATTTTTTTTAAGTAGAAGCATATTAGACAAAAACATTAAAAAATAGAAAGTAATTTATTTTATTGAAATAAATACTTATTTTAATAAATAATTTTAAATAAATTGTTCCATTATGAATGACTATGACCACTTTTTCCTATGGAGATGGTGCACTTATAATGCTATGTTTCTCGTCACGTATATTGAAAAATGTTTCAAAGGGTATTTTCTCTTGAATGATTCTGTGTCGTGCTTCTGTCTAGTGTGAGACTGCGACCAGAAGTCAAGTTAATTAATTTCATTAGCCATTCCTAGCTCACCTTTCATTTCTCCATTAGCCACATTACTCAACAAGACTTATTAGCAGCTGCATACTGACATGAAAAATTTTCATGTCAATCATCCTTTGGTCGTTTTTTTTATCAGCCAAGACAAAGAAATATTATTACAAGAAAATCTACTACCCAGAGAGCTACATGATTCGCCATTAAACAACAATAATCATTTTCATAATCTTCTAAAGATAATTTGCATACCATATTGAGGTGTCACAGTCATCAACAACATTGGTCCGTGAGCATATGTTGGTGATACAACAAAAGAATACCTCTGTAGCACCATGGCAAGTACAATTTTCATTTCAAACAAAGCTAAGTTTTGACCCACACAATAGTTAGGGCCTAATCCGAAGGGAAAATATGGAGCTAAATGCTTTCGAGGCTCCACAAATCTCATAGGATTGAATCCAAGAGCATCTTCTCCCCATAACTTAGTACATGATGAGCTGTTGTGATAGATAAATATAGTTGTGTACCAACAGGAATCTAATTGTTCCCTAACTGTACTCTTTTAATTGTTTGCCTTGCCAATGTCCCTGGATTAGGGTAGAGTCGAAGTGTTTCTTGAAGTATCAAGTTCACCTATATTGAGTAAAAGCAGGAGCCAATATTATTATTTTCTCTAATGATTATAAAAGGGACAAAAGTTAGATCAAATTGTTTAGGCATTTTTCATATTATTCGATTTCTAATTAAAATTAGAGTTTTATTTTTATAATTTATATTGACCTTTAATGCAAGCTTTTTATTATGTAATTTATCAAAATAAAACTCGAATTCTAATTAGAAAATAATGCCCCAAAAAACCTAAGAATTTGTATATAAATTTTGAGCTTATAAAAGTATTTAGAAAATAAGACAATAATAAGGCATACACTTACAAGTTTTAGGTCATTTAATGTTTCTGAAGTTGGGGAAGTATTAGGTCCTAAAAAACTGAGTACTTCCTCACGTGCCTTGCTTTGCCATTCTTGATTTATCCCTAAAATATTAGTTAAGTGATATGATAGGAAAATGTGTATAGACATCAAAATATTAGTTAAGCAATACCATAGGAAAACAAATGTGTAGAGAGAAAGTGAAACGAAATGTAACTCCTAGCTCTCTTCAAAGTGCACCAAAGAGAGTAATTAATACACTCTATAACTACTTTCTTCAACCAACTCACACCTCACTCACATCCTAAAAACTATCCAATATTATTTTATTTTATTATTTTTATTTTTCAAAAAATTAAGAAAGGAATAGAGTGCCTTTTCCCCACTAGTAATAAATAGAAGGTTTAAATATGTATTTAGTTCTTTAAATGTGAGTCATTTTTACAATCATCCACTATCTCAACTATCCTTAACTTTTGTGTGTCATTGTTGATAAATTTGAGAGAAGACATCAACAAAGAAAGCAAGTTCTCTGAATTTTGTTCTGCTTTATGGCTGTCCTCAATCAACACTTGAACTGATTTGCAGGTTTTCTTCTCTAATCTCTTTCTTTCTCTGTTTTTCTTCGTAGGCAAAAACCTGCATGAACATATTGTTTCAGTTTATAATATTATTGTTAACATAAAAGGAAAGATGAAACAATTATACACGGTGAATTGGAGGTGGTTGGATTTTATTAGAGATGACAAAATTGATATGGTCCGATGACTCTTCAAAAAAGCCAAACGAAGCTGCAAAAAAGCTGGCCTAAAAAGAATTGGGTCAATTTGACCCTGCTTAAAGGGCCAAACGGGTCAGGCTAGACCCATAAATTCTTGGCAACAATTTTTTTTCCTTTTAAAATTTTTGTAAACTTAATAAAAAAAAAATAAAGTAGGCCAAGTGGGGCCACAAAAAATATGACAGCCATGTGAATTTCATCAGTTGGTCCAACGAGCCATGCGGAACTGACCCATTTGAGAGTTCTAGTTTTTGTCATATGATAGACACTTCTGTTTGCAAGGGAGACAAGATGGTAATGTTCTAGTAAATCAAAAATCTCTTTTCCTTCTTCATAGTTACTCCCGAAAGCGACTTTGGATATAATATCAGATGTAAGGTCGTGGAGATCTTTACTCACTTCAATCTCAAATTCATCAACACCTTTGTTCTCATCTTCCCACTTGTAAAACATTGCTTTTTGTGCTATCTATAATTTGTGGAATCCAATACTGATACAAATACATTTTAGTCACGGAAATGTTAGTTTTATAGAATTCCATCTCAAAGACTATACAACACTATAAATGGTAACTATTATGCCATAAAATCCTTGAAACTCATTGGTTGGAAAGGAATCATCGTGCAAAGTTAAAGAAAACGTTTGCCAGATAAAGGTTAAGTGAGAAGGGTTAACGTTGTATTTTCTATCACACTCTTTCTAAAGTACTTTTATCTTATTGATTAAAATCTATTAGAAGCTCTGAATCAAGAGTAAAATTTTATTAAATAAGACATGACCTATAGTTTGTTAAAAAATGTCACTAACATTTTTCAAGGTTATTTAACTTTTAACTAATAACAAATAGTTTGTTAAACAATGTGGCTAATATTTTTTAAAGTTAATTTAAACATATTTCGTATGAAAAGAAATTATTGTATAGTAAAAAATTATGTTTCACATAACATATCTATACAATTAATAAAGAAAATATCTCTTTTTTATGTCCACAAATTTTAGACAATTTTATCCTTTATCAATTTTTAAACTTCTACTTTCTCCTAATAATTATTCACTATTCTCATGTTGTAACTTTCTTTTTTTTACTTCTAAATATTTTGTTTTTCTTTCTATTTTTGTACTCCCTAGTAATATATAATAACATTTTTTTTTCAGTTTACAAGGAAGAGTATCAATCACTTATAACCTAATGATATTTTACAATAAAATAAATTCTCATAGATGTGAGTATAAAAAGATTACCTTAACCAGCTATTGCTCTATGCACAGTCCATTCCTCTCCTTCTCCATAAAACGGTTGCCGAAGGATTCGGGTCTATCCTCTCAAACCATTCACCCGTTTTCAAAAGGATCTCCTTAATCATATCCGGGTCGGATAGTACCAGCTTTGGTTTCGACCCGTGCCAATACAGAACAGTTTTCCCATACGTGCGTGACCACTTGTGATAGAATAGACACACACGCTCGAGGGTGTCGTGGCACAATGCCATTGGACGTGCGATGACCCATGGCACCTAGATGATTGAATAGGCAACTCTGGCAAGAAACACTAGAAGCAGAACAAGGATCACAAAGTAGAAGATGATGATGCATAATTGTGGTTCTTAGCTAGAGTATTGAGGAGTTAATCAACGTTTCTTAAGGTTCTGGTATAAAAATCAGTGATGATGTTATGTTTGGTACATATATCATGATTATTCCTATATTCTGAATCTTTATAATTTATATTTTGATGACACTAATTATAACTCGCATTGCATTTATTATAATTAGTGAAGTACAAATCATGTGATATAGACCATGTAGATTTATCGGGAACTCTTAGGAGGACATGTAAAGATGTTGCAATTGGCTAGTGAGGCATATGTCTTGCCATGATAATTATTAATTATTTATTATCCCCATGTCTTGACATCTTGAATTCTGATGACACAAAGCAATTCCTTTTAATTGAAAAAGACACTAATCACATATAAAAGGCCACATGGGTTAACGGAAAATCGTAAGATATGTGACAATGATGCAGTGAGTGACGACGTATCAATCCGGGTTCATAAATACAAAGATTGAAATAGCAATTTCACACACGTAAGTAATAGTTACTACTTGCTACTCTGGCATGGAAAATGTTTACATTATATCAAACATGTCTATGTGTGAGAGATGAAGGTGAGTAAATATTTAGCTTATACTTGCAGTAGCCATGGAGATATCTGGCAAGTTGGTCAAGTTGACACATGACACAATCGATGTAAGAATGACAAAGTAAATTAATACAATTACTCATGATGATAAATTCGTCTTAGAATATTTGCAGTTACAATAAAAGAAAAAAAAATCAAATAATAAAAACCTTATATATCTATTCAATTTTTAACTTAAAAATCTAACAAATTAAGTATTAATATTTGTTGATAAAAAAATATTTATGTTTTTTCCCGTATTTTATAAGATGATTGGTTCCTCACACTTTGTTACTACTAATGCATCAAATCTCTCTCCAAAAGGAAGTGAATAAATTAAGAAAAATTTTGTTTTATGCTGAAATAAGGAGAATAAAGACCACGGATGCTTAGAGCATCTTTAGTGGTGAATTTCAATTTAGGATCTTCAAACATTTTTTCATAGATTCCATAATGTCATATGTGATTTAAGATTTTTTTTATTTTTTGTTCTAATGATAAATCTCATTTTAAAATCTTAAGTCGGCTTTTGTAAACCTCAACTTTTGACAACAAGTTCATTTTTTTTTAATATTTTTAATATTTTTTCTCTCAACTCAACAACCAACACTCAACCTTAGTCTTTCCTTACTTTTTTTTTTTCACTTTCTCTTTCACTCTCCACACACTCTCATGTTTCCTCCTCCCTCTTCACATTTCTCTTTCCTCTTCTCCTCCCCTTCTTGTTTCCTCCTCTCTTCCTCTCCCTTCATGTTTCCTCCACCCCCAACCACCACCGTCCTTCCCCTTCTTTGCCCCCAACCACTACACCCCTCTTCTTCCTTTGCCCTTAACCACCATGTCCCCCTCCATTTCCTTTGTCCCCAACCACTATGAGTCCCCCCTTTTCTTTTCTTTTCTCCACACATCTCGACGTCACCACACATTATCTAAACATTGGCAAGGGTCATCCCCCATACCTCGACGCTGTGACGACCTACATCTCTTCAGATTCTATTTTTTGTTCCCTTTCCCGTTTGTTCTCACATGAAACTATTAGGGAGAGAGAGTAAAAAATATTTTATTTTGATAAATATGTAAATCTTCAAGGATCTTATAGAAGATCCCTTCTCCAAACTGGAGATCTTGACTTCTCCTTTATAGGAAGATCTGCTGAAGACAAATCTTGAGCTCAAGATCCTTGTTAAAGATTCTCTTAGATGACCAAGAAGTTATATCATTTGTCAAGGGCTCCCATATATATGCTAAACCGTACTGATTCTCTAGCTTAATTTGCATATTTATTATTATTATTATTATTATTATTATTAAGGGAGAACAAATAAAATAATTAAAAAAATACAAGTTAAATACATTTAATAAAAAAAAGTGATAGAATAAAAAAAACTAACAATATAGAAGTAGTGGAAAGTTCCACGTGGTAAGAAAATTTTGAAAATTTAAGAAGTAGTTTAAAGGTAAAATTATCCAATAAAATGTGGACACAAAATGAAAGTATCCTCTTTATTTAGACTTAAATATGTTTTTAGTTCTTCAAAGTTTCATTTTCTTTTCATTTCTCCAAATTCAAAGTTATTTTTTTAGTATGTAAAATCCATAAAATATTCTTTTTAGTCCTTGTGTATAGCACGGGCCAAATATAGAATAATAAATTTGTCACTTGCAACAACTTTTGACTATTAAAATTTTATTTTGACTATCACAATCAAGTCAATAAAAAAATTAAAAACTTATTCATCGCTTTAAAAACTGTTTTATTTTTTTATTGACTTAATTTTGACAATTCCAAATCATCAGAAAATTTTACTTTAAAGTATAAAATAGAAAATCAAATTATGGCGATAAAAAATGCCAAAAATTGTGAATTTTTTATTTCCTGTTTGACTTACACTTTGGAGAAAGACCAAAAAAAAGACTCACATTTAAAGAATTAAATACATATTTAAGCCTTTTATTTATTACTAGTGGGGAAAGGCACTCTATTCCTTTTTGAATTTTTTGAAAAATGAAAATAATAAAATAAGATAATATTGGATAGTTTTTAGGATGTGAGTGAGGTGTGCTTTGGTTGAAGAAAGTAGTTATAGAGTGTATTAGTTAATCTCTTTGGTGCACTTTGACCAGAGCTATGAGTTACATTCATTTCACTTTCTCTGTACACATTTGTTTTCCTATCATATCACTTAACTAATATTTTGATGGAAAGAGGTTATGTTATAATTGAGGGATAAAAAGTTTAAGAAGTTGAGACTAAAGGACAATTGTTAAACTTCATATCCCCTTTATTAATGGTATAGATTAGGGGAGAGAGACACTTCATCATGTCTCTATATATTTCAACTAAAATAAAAAAATATCTAAAAGTTTAAAAAGGAGTAACAACATGAGAGTAGTGAGGATATTTAAAAGTTTAAAAACTAATAAGGATAAAACATTCTAATGAAATGTGTACATCAAATGAGGATATTTCCTTTATTATTAGTATATAATTACTACTATTATGGGACAGAGGCACTACGTGTCTCTCTAAATTTTAAATAATAAATAAAACAATTAAAAATAAAAGTTAAATGCATTTAATAAAAAAGTGATAGAATAAAAAAATTAATAATATATAAGTGGTGGGAAGTTAAAGTACGTTAGAAGAAAAATTTGAAAATTTAAAAAGTGATTTAAGGATAAAATCTATCAAATGGAAGTATATCCTTTGTTATTAGTATAAATTATTACTGGGGAAAAAGGTACTTCATGACTCTTTAAATTCTTTGAAAAGTAAAAATAAAAATAATAATGAATAATTTTTAAAATGTGAGCGGGGTGTGAATTGGTTAAAGGGAGCAATTATAGGGATACAAAAAGAAATTTGAAAAGAGTTTTAGGGATAAAATGAAAAAAAAAAAGTGTATATAAAACATTATAATTCCTTTATTATTATTATTATTATTATTATTGTTCCACTGTAATGTGGTAGCAATGATGCCTATGATCATGTTGAAGAGAATATGTTGTTAAGCCTAAACGTCGAACTCGAAGAAGCAACAATGCATTGGATGGTGTGGCACCCATATGATAGTGATAGGCATATAGTACGTAGATGGGCATGAGATTAATGCAGATTGATTAAAAGAAGCAAATATGCTTGCAAAAACTTTGGTATATTTTCTATTAATTGAATTGGGGAAAAGGTGCATGCCGGGTTCCAGCATTGTTCACTGGATTGTCCAGAGTTCCTGAATGCTATATGTATATAACAATTCATTACTTTGTATAACAAAAAAATCTAGGAGGAAAAATGATTGTTGAATGGAAAAAAGATACAAAATAAATAATAGTAATATATAAAATGTTATTTTATATAGAAAACTGTTGTAAGATTTCAAATTTTTTTCACCAAAATTAGTGTTTATTTTTTTTAATAATTAACTTTCTATATAATTGAATATGAAATTGCATGTTTCAGTATAGAAAAATTATAATTGAATCAATGGTGTTTTTTAAAAATTGCAGTAAAAAAAACATGGTTTTTTATTTGATCTCTATTTTTAAAAGGATTTAATTTTATTCTCATGAGAAAATTTCCATATTATCCCTGCGTTAGTTTATTTATTTATTTTATTAGTTAAATATCCATAGATTTTGACACATTGTGCCATGATTTTGACGATGCTCGCTGTTCTTTTTTTCTTTTTTAGTTGGTGTATTTATTTATCATGTAACCTGTTTATTTATTCCTCTCATGTGACTTTGTAATACTATTTTATGCAGAGTAATACCCCTTGTACTCCATTTATTAATAAAGTTTTACTTGTAAAAATGTTAAATATCTAAGTAATTGGAGACAAAATGAAAACATAATGATATTAAATAATTAATATGAAGTTTAAAATAAATAGAGGAATAAAAACATAATTAAGTAATTAAAATTCAATTTTAATAATAAATATAAGACTTAAATACTATTTTAGTCCTTCTAAAATGAATTTTAATTTTTGTTTTTGTAATAAAAATACAATAAGTTTTTATCATTTGAAAATATAAAATCACTATTTTTTATGATTGAAAAGTTAGTAAATTTTGGTATTAGTCCTTAATTATAAAAATTATTTTATTCTTAATTTTTTTTAAATATGAAATTGTTATTTTTGCTCTCTATTAATGTTCATTGTAAGTAAATAAATAAAATTTATTTTTAAAATATTTAAAAATGAAGGTTTCACATCCTCCTAATGATACTAGGTGCATACACTAATAGGAGTCAATAGAGAATAACTTGACTTTCTATAAAGAAAATAAGCTATTAATTAATGAGTGTCACATGATAGGTAAAACCAAAAATAGTAATTTTATATTTTTAAAAATGAAGCCTATAGAAGATTTTTTCCAAGGAACAAAATTAACTAAAATTTACCCACTTTCTAGGAATAAAAGTACCCAATATGTTTATGTTTTGTGTTGAATTTAGGATCCATTTGGCCGAAAGAAAGATGAAAAGTAGAATAGTTGAAAATAAGAGAACAATACCTAAATGGAAATAAGTGAAAAATAAAGTAAAAAAATGTGTTTTAGTTTTTTATCAATAAAAAGAAATAAAAAAAATAGAGTATGGAAATAACATTGATTATTATAATATCAACAAACTTATCATATATCATATATGACAATCTAATTGATGAAAATATAAAAAAAAATACATTAAAGTGCATAGACTCATAACTTACATTTTATTAATAATTGTTAAAATATCTCTTCATAGGCTACATCAAATGGGTTGGAGTATAATATTGCAGGAAGTTTGGTGTTTTATGTACTTCCTTCGGTTTTAAATATAAAAAAAATAATCATATTTTTTTAAAATATAAGCAAATTTTAATTAATTTGATCTTATGTAATGATATTATCTCCTAAATACACTTTATTTAATTGATGTTGTGTTTTCACTAAATTTTTCTATTATTAATATCAAGTTCCAATGAAGTATAGTGTAGGTAAAAGATTATTTTTTTAAAGGAGATTGACACAATTAAATGATGTTTAACTAAATTTCTTAATAAGCATAAAAGTATTTTTTTTTATTTGAGACTATACAGATGGAGTGAAGTGTAATATTTAAATAAGTTTGGAGATTGGAGTTTAGTGTCATTCAAATAAATATGAAGGTAATATAATATAATTTACTCTAAATAAAAAAGAGCAAAGTACCTAGATTAGTTTGTTGTTATTTGCATCTCAATCCAATTTAAAATTGAAAGAGCGCACACAGAATAAAAATTGGATACCATGTAATGACATCCCATTGGCTGGTTTTGGAAGACATAGATTACCAAACAAATAACTTGAGTCATTGATAACATCAAATCAAATGGTTCACATTTTTTTGTGCTAGTCTGGTTGGATCCTTGTTGGGTTAGTTTTGTTGTTGTTATCCACATCTCAATTCAATTTAAAATTGAAAAAGTGCATGTTGAATAAAAATTGGATACCATATAATGACATCTTATTGGCTGGTTTGGAAAGACACGGATTATCAAACAAACAATTGTGGGTCGTTAATAACATCAAATCAAACCGTTCACATTTCTCTATTCTAATCGTGTTGGATCCTCCTTGGATAGTTTTTTTGTTGTTGTTGTTATCCACATCTAAATTCAATTCCAAATTGAAAGAACTCATATCGAATAAAAAATAGATACCTTAAAATGACATTCCATTGGTTGGTGTGAAAAGACACGGATCACCAAACAAAATAATTATGAGCCATTGATAACATCAAATCGAACAGTTCACATTATTTTATGCTAGTCTAGTTGGATCCTCGTAAAGGCTTCCAAAACTTTATAATGTGGAATCGTGCTAACACACTCTCCATCTACATCTTACCATCACTCTCACTTGTGATTATTCCTACCACATGAAATCCACACTATAAAATTTATCACCTCTTATTGTTCTCACCAATTAGACTATTAGGCTCTGGAAGGTTCAAGACTGACCTTCTCCACACTTTTAATTATTTTTTGTTGCGTTGATATCTTTTCTTGTTTTTAAAAATTTTGAGTTCTTTTTGTTTATGCTAGGTCCATGAGTTGGGCAACATAGCTTCGTTCATGAACCTTCTCTACAGATATACTCAAATGGAGTTTGTTGACCATGTCATCTATTTCTCTACCCTCTCCTTTATTCTTTGCCATACTCTTTGTTTCAATTATGGACACTAAACATCTTCAACGATTGTGATTTCCTTGATTAATGAAATAAGGTAAGAGTTCTAACTCGTGTTATGATAAATTAACTTATATAATAGTCATAGTTAAATGATTAATATACATCATTTATAAATTTACAAATATAATTTATTTGATAATCACCCTTATTTTTTATTCTTTATTAATCAATAAAATAAAGTTAATTATGTTTTTAATGTTTCAAATTTTATAGTTTTCCACTTGATCTTAATTCTAAACCCGATGAGGAGGAGGAACCAATTTCTTGCTCCGAGGAAGCAAGTGCCAATGTTGGTGGAAAGTGTGAAACCAGAGCCGCAACTTCTGCATCAGATGACAACATTCGAGGTCGAGCAGAAGCTGCTATCATTGACAGAGTCAACGTTGTTGAACGAGGATCTGACTTTGAGAATAAGTTTTATTATTTGGAACTTACTAAATGTTCCATGAGGATATAATTTAATTTATCGATTTTAATATGACACATACATTATATGTTTTTAGAAATTAATAAGGTGTTAAATCAAAATTGGTCATGACAAGGTATACTTGGTGGTGGTGATATATGAAAAAAATTGAGAATTTATATTTTTGTTAATTAATTTTTCCATGTTTTGATCGATTTTATTTTCTATTACAAGATAAAAAGATCTGATAAATGAATTGGAAACATTTCATGAATTTTATTTTCTTGAAATTTAATAATTAATATTAACTACTCATTATAACCATTAAGTCTTTAAAAAATAAATAATAAAATAAAAAATAGCTCAAATAATTACTTATAAACTAAATTAATATTTTCTATATATATATATATATGGATGAAATCTGTATGGGGAAATTTTATCCCTCAATTATATGTGCCAAAAAAGTAACCGAACCATACAAAAGTTGACACTTGTGATTTCATGAGCTATGACAAAAAAATTAAATTAGATTCTTTTGTATTTAAGTATTCAAAATATAAATATATATTATATAAAAAAGTAGACACATAATTCATTAAAAATTATATCTTTTTCTTAAATTAAATGAATAAATTAACTTTAATAAATCTCAAAATAGTATATCACATTTAATTACTTTTGTATAACAAAAAAAAATGTAGGAGGAAAAATGATTGATTGAATGGAAAAAAGATACAAAATAAATAATAGTAATATATAAAATGTTATTTTATATAGAAAACTGTTGTAAGATTTCAAATTGTTTTCACCAAAATTAGTCTTTATTTTTTTAATAATTAACTTTCTATATAATTGAATATGAAAGTGCATGTTTCAGTATAGAAAAATTATAATTGGATCAATGGTGTTTTTTAAAAATTGCAGTAAAAAAGATATGGTTTTTTTTATTCGATCTCTATTTTTAAAAGGATTTAGTTTTATTCTCTTGAGAAAATTTCCATATTATGCATGCGTTAGTTTATTTTTTGTTGGTTAAATATTCATAGATTTTGACACATTGTGCTATGATTTTAATAATGTTTGGTGTTTTTTTTTTCTTTTTGAGTTGGTGTATTTATTTATCATGTAACCTGTTAATTTATTCCTCTCATGTGACCTTGTAATACTATTTTATGCGGAGTAATACCCCTTGTGTTTATTAATAAAGTTTTACTTATAAAAATGTCAAATATCTAAGTAATTGGAGACAAAATAAAAACATGATGATATTAAAAAATTAATATGAAGTTTAAAATAAATAGAGGAATAAAAACATAATCAAGTAATTAAAATTCAATTTTAATAATAAATATAAGACTTAAATACTATTTTAGTCCTTCTAAAATGAATTTTAATTTTAATTTTTGTAAAAAAATATAATAAATTTTATCATTCGAAAATATAAAATCACTATTTTTTTATCATTGAAAAGTTAGTAAATTTTGGTATTAGTCCTTAATTATAAAAATTCTTTTATTCTTACATTTTTTAAATATGAAATCGTTACTTTTGCTTTCTATTAATGTTCATTGTTAAGTAAATAAATAAAAATTATTTTAAAGAAATTTAAAAACAAAAGTTTCACATGCTCATAATGATACTAGGTACATACACTAATAGAAGTCACCAGAGAATAACTTGACTTTCTATAAAGAAAATAAACTATTAATTAATGAGTGTCACATAATAAGTAAAATCAAAAATAGTAATTTTATATTTTAAAAAATGAAGCCTAAAGATTTTTCCAAAGAACAAAATTAACTAAAATTTATGTACTTTTTAGGAATAAAAGTACCCAACATGTTTATCTTTTGTATTGAATTTTGGATGCGTTTGACGGAAAGAAAAGAAAGGTGAAAAGTAGAATAGTTAAAAATAGGTACGAGAACAATATCTAAATGAAAATATGTGAGAAATAGAATAAAAAAATGTGTTTTAGTTTTTTATCAATAAAAAGATAAAAAATTAGAGTATGAAAATAAGAAACTGATTATTATAAATCAACAAACTTATCATATATCATATATGACAATCTAGTGGACGATAATATAAAAAAAATTACATTGAAGTGGATAGCCTGATGACTTATATTTTATTAATAATTGTTAAAATATCTCTTCATAGGCTAGATCAAATGGGTTGGAGTGTAATATTGCAGGAAGTTGGAGTTTTATATACTTCTTTCAGTTTTGAATACGAGAAAAATAATCACATTTTTTTCAAATATAAATAAATTTCAATTAATTTGACCTTATGCAATGATATTATTTCCTAAATACACTTTATTTAATTGATGTTGTGTTTTCACTAACTTTTTCTATCATTAATATCAAGTTCCAATGAAGTATAATATAGGTAAAAAAATTATTTTTTTAAAGGAGATTGACACAATTAAATAATGTTTAACTAAATTTCTTAATAAGCATAAAAGTATTTTTTTTTGTATTTGAGGGTAGAGAGTTTGTAGACAAAGCTCGAGGTAGAGGTGTAAATTACTCTTAAAAAATATGTTATCAAGTTTATAAAAATGGAGAGAAGTGTAATATTTAAATAAGTTTAGAGATTGGGGTTTGTGTCATTTAAATAAATATGAAGGTAATATAACATAATTTACTCTAAATAAAAAGAATGCATTACATGGACTAGTTTTGTTCTTATTCGCATCTCAATCCATTTTAAAATTGAAAGAGCGCACACATAATAAAAATTGGATACCATGTAATGACATCCCATTGGTTGGTTCGGGAAGACATAGATTACCAAACAAATAACTTGAGTCATTGATCACATCAAATCAAACGGTTTACATTTCTTTGTGCTAGTCTAGTTGGATCTTTGTTGGGTTAGTTTTGTTGTTGTTATCCACATCTCAATCCAATTTAAAATTGAAAAAATGCATGTTGAATAAAAATTGGATACCATATAATGACATCTCATTGGCTGGTTCGGAAAGACACGGATTATCAAACAAACAATCGTGAGTCATGGATGACATCAGATCGAATCATTCACATTTCTCTATGCTACTCATGTTGGATCCTCCTTCGATAGTTTTTTTGTTGTTGTTGTTCTTATCCACATCTGAATCCAATCTAAAATTGAAGAACTCATATCAAATAAAAAATAGATTCCAGAAAATGACATTCCATTGGTTGGTGTGAAAAGACACGGATCACCAAACAAAATAATTATGAGTCATTAATAATATCAAATCGAACGGTTCACGTTACTTTGTGTTAGTCTAATTGGATCCCCGTAAAGGCTTCCAAAACTTTATAATGTGGAATCGTGCTAACGCACTCTCCATCTACATCGTACCATCACTCTCAGACTTGTGATTATTCCTACCACATGAAATCCACACTATAAAATTCATCACCTCTTCTTGTTCTCACCAATTAGACTATTAGGCTCTCGGAGGTCCAAGATTGACCTTCTCCACACTTTTAATTATTTTTTGTTGTGTTGATATCTTTTCTTGTTTCTAAAAATTTTGAGTTCTTTTTGTTTATGCTAGGTCCATGAGTTGGGCAACATAACCTCGTTCATGAACCTTCTTTATAGATCTACTCAAATGGAGTTTGTTGACCATGTCTTTTATTTCTCTGTCCTCTCCTTTATTATTTGCCCTACTCTTTGTTCTAATTATGGACACTAAACATCTTCAACAACCGTGATTTCCTTGATTAATGAAATAAGGTAAGAGTTGTAACTCATGTGTTGTGATAAATTAACTTATTTAATAGTCATAGTTAAATAATAAATATACATCCTTTATAAATTTATAAATATAATTTATTTGATAATCACTCTTTTTTTTATTCTTTATTAACAAATAAAATAATAAATTATGTTTCTAATGTTTCAAATTTTATTTATTGTTTTTTGTAATTCATTAAAAACGCACTTGCAATTTAACATTTATTAACGTATGTGAATTCAACATTTTCTGTTTATAATAATAGCTTAGTGGCAATGGGAGGGTGGCGATTTCTAGCTCTAGCAATGGATTTGTGAAATGCGCTCATCTTCCTCCCACAAAAGTTGCTGAACAAATGCACTCTTCCAATAATGAGAAAACGGTGAAGTTCTCCATTTGATCTTAATACTAAACTAGATGAGGAGAAGGAGGAACCAATTTCTTGCTCCAAGGAAGCTCGTGCCAAAGTTGGTGGAGAGTGTGAAACAAAACCCGCAACTTCTGAACCAGATGACAACATTCGACTAGAAATAACTATTATTAACATAATCAATGTTGTTGATCGAGAATCTGACTCTCAGAATAGGTTTTATTTTTCGAAAATTATTAAATGCTCCATGAGAATATAATTTAATTTATCAATTTCAATATGACACATACATTATATTTTTTGGTGGTGATATATGACAAAAATAATTTGAGAATTTATATTTTTGTTAGTTCATTTTTCCGTGTTTTTATTGATTTTGTTTTCTATTATAAGAGAAAAAGATCTGATAAAAAAATTGGAAACGTTTCATGAATTTTGTTTTCTTGAAATTTAATAATTAACATTAATTACTCATTGTAATCATTAAATCTTTAAAAAATAAAAAATAACTCAAATAATTACTTTTAAACTAAATTAATATCTTCTTATATAGATATATTTGAATGAAATCTGTATGGGGAGATTTTATTGTTCAATTATATGTGCCACAAAAGTTAACCGAATCATACAAAAGTTGACACTTGTGATTTCATAAGCAATGACAAAAAATTAAATTAGATTCTTTTGTATTTAAGTATTCAAAATATAAATATATATTAGATAAAGAAGTAGACACTTAATTTCATTAAAAAATATTTTTTTTTCTTAAATTAAATGAATAAATTAACTTTAATAAATCTCAAAATAGTATATCACATTTTTTTATTTAATTTTCTCTTATTTTATTATTTATTTCTAAAATAATTAGATACATAAGTATCTATACATTACATGAGAATGGGACAATTGTAATTTATAACTAAATATTATAAAATTGAATTCTTATTAAATTAAATTCAAATAATTTATTTTATAATTAATATAATTTTATAATTAAATATTTAAATTAATTAATTTATTTATGTTTTGTCGATCTATGTGAGAGGGTGAGTAAATGTTTAACTTATAACTGGCAGTAGTGATGGAGTTATTTTGCACGTTGGTTGCATTGACACCTGACACTACCAAGGCAAGAAAGACAAAACATATTATAATTACTGGAATTCATCTTTAAAGAAAATTGATGAAACACATTTTTCATTTGCAGTTAATTACAATTAATGACTTAAACAAGCCTAAACCTTATCCATTGATTTTTCAAAAAAAAAAAAACCATCCTATCCAATTGAACCTTTCAAAGCCAAATTTGTGAGCTATAATGAAGTTTGCACCAAAAACATATTTAATTAACCCTGAATATTATCATCATCGTCATCATGTATGCTTTGTTTGAATTAAAGTACAAAATATGTTATGCTTTGTTTGGACAAAGAGATAACTTGAGAAAGATACATGCTTTCCCGGTTCTCTAGCTTTTCATGTTTAATATTATTATTGTTATTCTATTAAACGTGGTACTATTTCCGTTTTTTTATCCATCTACAAACAAATAAAATAAATTTTCTCAATCCTAATAAAATTGTTGTAAAATTTCATATTTCATCCTTTTCTCTTTCTACTCCACAATAAATATATATATATGTAAATTAATTAAAAATAAGGAAACAAGAATGTAATTGACAAAAATGCAGTATTAATATGATCAAATAAATAGGAAAATAAATTCTTTAAAAATCAGACAATTAAAAAACAACGGAGGGAGTATTAATAATGTTGCTATGTTGAAGATGCTGTTAAACCTAAACCTCGAACCCGAAGCAACGATGCATTGAATGATGTGGCACCCGTATGATAGAGATAGGCATAGTAGTTGTACATGAGATTATTGCATACTGATGATGATTGAGAAGAAATTAAGCCATTGTAGAAGGTGCAAATATGCTTGTAAAAACCTTGGTATATATACTTGTTGAATTGTGGAAAGGATGCATGTGGGTTCCAGCATTGTTCACTGGGTTGTCCAGAATTCCTGAAAATGCTGTATATAACGATGAAATAGGTTGTATAACAAAAAAATATTGTAGGAAGAAAAATGATTGATGCAATGTAAAATGATAGAAAACAAACTAATAGGAATATATAAAATGTTATTTTATATAGAGAAGTGTTGTAACATTTCAAATTGTTTTCACCAGAATTATTGTTTTTTTTTTAATAATTAACTCTCTATAATTGAATATTAAAATGCATGTTTCAGTATATAGATAAATTAAAATTGGCTCAATTGTATTTTTTAAATAACATTATTTTTTATTTGATCTCTATTTTTAAAAGAATTTAATTTATTGTCATAAGAAAAAATCCATATTATCCCTGTGTTAGTTTTTCATTTATTTTGTTAGTTAAATATCCATAGATTTTGACACAATGTGCTATGATTTTGACAATGCTTAGTATTCTTTTTTTCTTTTTTAATTAGTGCATTTATTTATTATGTAACCTGTTTATTTATTCCTCTCATCTGATCTTGTAAGACTATTTTATGCGGGGTAATTAATATCCCTTGTACTCCATTTGTTAATAAAGTTTTACTTGTAAAAAATGTTGAATAGGTAATTGGAGAAAAAATAATGATATTAAAAATTATATATAAAATAAAAAATAAATATAAGAATGAAAAGAATACTTATATAAACCACTAAAATCCAATTTTAATAATAAAAAATAAATACTATTTTAGTGGTTCTAGAATGAATGAGATTTAGTTTTAGTCTTTCTAAAAAAATCTCATAGATTTTTATGTTTTTTGAAAATTTAAAATCATTATTTTATATCCTTGAAAGTTAATAAATTTTGGTTTGGTCCTTAATTATAAAATATTTTTTAAACCTTTTTTTAATATGAAATCGTTATTTTTGCTCTCTATTATTTGTAAGTAAATAAATAACATTTATTTCAAGAATTTTAAAAAATAAAGGTGTTACGTGTTCATAATGATACTACGTACATACACCAATAGGTTACCTAGATGGTCACTTGACCTTCTATAAAAAGAAAAGCTATTAATTAATGACGGTCAAATGATAGAAAAAACCAAAAGTAGTAAATTTATATTTTTAAAAATGAAAACTAAATTTATTTTCCTAGGAACAAAATTAACTAAAATTTAGTTACTTTCTAGAAATAAAAGTATCCAACATGTTTATGCTTTGTGTTGGATTCAGGACCTCTTTAGCACTAAGAAAAAAAACAAACAAAATAGTTGAAAGTAGGTAACACAGCCATTTGTAAATGAAAATAGGTAAAAAAAAATAGAGAAAATATTTTTATGTCGGCATTTGTTATGTTAGGTAGTATTTTTTTAAATAAGATTGACACAATTAAATGATGTTTAATTAATTTTTTAATGAACATAAAAATATATATCTTTTATATTTAAAACTAGTGTAAATTTATAAACAAAGCTCCTTCCCCTTCTTTGCCTCCAACCACTACACCCCTCTTCTTCCTTTGCCTTCAATCACCATGATCCCCTCCAATTACTTTGTCCCCAACCACCATGAGTCCTCCCCCCCCCCCCCCTCCACACACTCGACGCCACCATGCATTATCTAAACGATGGCAACCACCATGAGTCCTCCCCCCCCCCCCCGCCGTTTTCCTCCACACACTCGACGCCACCATGCATTATCTAAACGATGGCAAGGGCCATCGCCCCTACCTTAGCACTGTCATGACCCCTTTTTTTGTTAGTTAAATATTGATAGATTTTGACACATTGTGCCATGATTTTAACAATGCTTGGTGTTCTTTTCTTCTTTTTGAGTTGGTGTATTTATTTATTAGGTAACCTGTTTATTTATTCCTCTCATGTGACCTTGTAATACTATTTTATGCGGAGTAATACCCCTTGTGTTTATTAATAAAGTTTTACTTGTAAAAATGTCAAATATCTAAGTAATTGGAGACAAAATGAAAACATAATGATATTAAAAAATTAATATGAAGTTTAAAATAAATGGAGGAATAAAAACATAATCAAGCAATTAAAATTCAATTTTAATAATAAATATAAGACTTAAATACTATTTTAGTCCTTCTAAAATGAATTTTAATTTTAGTTTTTGTAAAAAAAATATAATAAATTTTATCATTCAAAAATATAAAATCACTATTTTTTTATCATTGAAAAGTTAGTAAATTTTGGTATTAGTCCTTAATTATAAAAATTATTTTATTCTTATCTTTTTTAAATATGAAATCGTTATTTTTGCTCTCTATTAATGTTCAATGTAAGTAAATAAATAAAATTTATTTTTTAAAAAATAAAAATAAAGGTTTCACATGCTCATAATGATATTACATGCATACACTAATAGGAGTCACCTAGAGAATCACTTGAGCTTTTATAAAGAAAATAAGCTATTAATTAATGAGTGTCACATGATAGGTAAAACCAAAAATATTAATTTTATATTTTAAAAAATGAAGCCTAAAGAAGATTTTTTCCAAGGAACAAAATTAACTAAAATTTACGTACTTTCTAGGAATAAAAGTATCCAATATGTTTATGTTTTGTGTTGAATATAGGATTTGTTTGATTGAAAGAAAAGAAAGGTGAAAAGTAGAATAATTGAAAATAGGTAAGTGAACAATACCTAAATGGAAATAAGCAAGAAATAGAGTAAAAAAATGTGTTTTAGTTTTTTTTTTATCAATAAAAAGAAATAAAAAATTAGAGTATGGAAATAACACTGATTATTATAATTCTACAAACTTATCATATATCATATATATATATATGAGAATCTAATTGATGACAATATAAAAAAAATTACATTGAAGTGCATAGACTCATAACTTACATTTTATTAATAATTGTTAAAATATCTCTTCATAGGCTACATCAAATGGGTTGGAGTGTAATATTGCAGGAAGTTTGGAGTTTTATGTATTTCTTTCGGTTCTGAATATAAGAAAAAATAATCACATTTTTTTAAATATAAGAAAAATTCAATTAATTTGACCTTATGTAAGGATATTATCTCCTAAATACACTTTATTTAATTGATGTGTTTTCACTAATTTTTTCTATTATTAATATCAAGTTCCAATGAAGTATAGTGTAGGTAAAAAAAAATTTTTTTAAGGAGATTGACATGATTAAATGATGTTTAACTAAATTTCTTAATAAGCATACAAGTATTTTTTATATATATTTGAGACTAGAGAGTTAATAGACAAAGCTCGAGGTAGGTGTGTAAATTATTCTAAAAAAAAAATATGTTATTGAGTTTATACAAATGGAGTGAAATGTAATATTTAAATAAGTTTGGAGATTGGAGTTCAGTGTCATTCAAATAAATATCAAGGTAATATAATATAATTTACTCTAAATAAAAGAGTGGGACTAGTTTTGTTGTTATTCACATCTCAATCCAATTTAAAATCGAAAGAGCGCACACACAATAAAAATTGGATGCCACGTAATGACATTCCATTGGCTGGTTCGAGAAGACATAGATTATCAAACAAATAACTTGAGTCATTGATAACATCAAATCAAACGATTCATGTTTCTTGGTGCTGGTCCCATTGGATCCTTGTTGGATTAGTTTTATTGTTATCCACATCTCAATTCAATTTAAAATTGAAAAAGTACATGTTGAATAAAAATTGGATACCATATAATGACATCTCATTGGCTGATTCGGAAAGACACGAATTATCAAACAAACAATTGTGAGTCGTTGATAACATCAAATTGAACCGTTCATGTTTATCTATGCTAGTAGTGTTGGATCCTCGTTGGATAGTTTTGTTGTTGTTGTTATCCACATTTGAATCCAATTTAAAATTGAAAGAATTCATATCGAATAAAAAATAGATACCGTAAAATGACATTCCATTGGTTGGTGTGAAAAGACACGGATCACCAAACAAAATAATTATGAGTCGTTGATAATATCAAATCGAACGGTTCATGTTTCTTTGTGTTAGTCTAGTTGGATCCTTGTAAAGGCTTCCAAAACTTTATAATGTGGTCATGCTAACGCACTCTCCATCTACATCTTAAAATCACTCTCACACTTGTGATTATTCCTACCACATGAAATCCACACTATAAAATTTATCACCTTTTCTTGTTCTCACCAACTAGACAATTAGGCTCTTGGAGGTCCAAGACGGACCTTCTCCACACTTTTAATTATTTTTTGTTCTATTGATATCTTTTCTTATTTCTAAAAATTGAGTTCTTTTTGTTTATGCTAGGTCCATGAATTGGGCAACATAGCCTCGTTCATGAACCTTCTTTACTGATATACTCAAATGGAGTTTGTTGACCATGTCTTCTATTTCTCTGCCATCTCCTTTATTCTTTGCCATACTCTTTGTTCCAATTATGGACACTAAACATCTTCAACGATCGTGATTTCCTTGATTAATGAAATAAGGTAAGAGTTATAACTCGTGTTATAATAAATTAACTTATTTAATAGTCATAGTTAACTGATTAATATACATCATTTATAAATTTACAAATATAATTTATTTGATAATCACCCTTATTTTTTATTTTTTATTAATCAATAAAATAAAGTTAATTATGTTTTTAATGTTTCAAATTTTATAGTTTCCCACTTGATCTTAATGCTAAACCCGATGAGGAGGAGGAACCAATTTCTTGCTCCGAGGAAGCAAGTGCCAACATTGGTGGAGAGTGTGAAACCAGACCCGCAACTTCTGAACCAGACGACAACATTCGAGCAGAAGTTGCTGTTATTGACAGAACCAACGTTGTTGAACGAGGATCTACTCTGAGAATAAATTTTGTATTTGGAACTTATTAAATGCTCCATGAGGATATAATTTAATTTATCAATTTCAATATGACACATACATTATTTTTTTTAGGAATTAATAACGTGTTAAATCAAAATTGGTCATGACAAGGTATACTTGGTGGTGGTGATATATGAAAAAAATTGAGAATTTATATTTTTATTAGTTAATTTTTCCATGTTTTGATCGATTTTATTTTCTATTACAAGATAAAAAGATCTGATAAATGAATTGGGAACATTTCATGAATTTTATTTTCTTGAAATTTAATAATTAATATTAACTACTCATTATAACCATTAACTCTTTAAAAAATAAATAATCAAAATAAAAAATAACTCAAATAATTACTTATAAACTAAATTAATATCTTCTCATATATATATATATATATATATATATATATATATATATTTGGATGAAATCTGTATGGGAAATTTTATCCCTCAATTATATGTGCCAAAAAAGTAACCGAACCATACAAAAGTTAACACTTGTGATTTCATGAGCTATGACAAAAACTTCAATTAGATTCTTTTGTATTTAAGTATTCAAAATATAAATATATATTATATAAAAAAGTAGACACATAATTCATTAAAAATTATATCTTTTTCTTAAGTTAAATGAATAAATAAATTTAATAAATTTTAAAATAATATATCACAATTTTTATTCAATTTGCTTTTATGTTATTATCTATTTTTTAATTTATTCCTAAAATAATTATGTACATAAACATCTATATATTGGATAGGCATGAGAATGGAACAATTGTAATTTACAACTAAATATTACAAAATTGAATTCTTATTAAATTAAATTCAAATGATTTATTTTATAATTAATATAATGTTTTTAATTAAATATTTAAATTAATTATTTATTCATGTTTTGTCGATGTGTGTGAGATGGTGAGTAAACGTTTAACTTATAATTGGATGTAGTCATGAAATTATACGTTGATCAAGTTGACACTTGACACTATCAAGACAAAAAAGATAAAACAAAATACAATTACTCGAATTCATCTTTAAAAGAATTGATGAAACACATTTTTCATTTGCAGTTAGTTACAATTAATGACCTAAAAAAGCCTAAACCTTACTTGAGAAAATATGTTATGCTTTGTTTGGATAAAGATATAACTTGAGAAAATATATATGTATGTTTTCCCAGTTCTCTAGCTTTTCATGTTTAATGTTATTATTGCTATTCTATTAAACGTGGTACTATTTCCGTTTCTTTTTATCCATCTACAAACAAATAAAATAAATTTTCTCAATCCTGATAAAATTGTTGTAAAATTTCATATTTCATCCTTTTCTCTTTGTACTCTACAATAAATATATATATGTAAATTAATTAAAAATAAGAAAACAAGAATATAATTGACAAAAATGTAATTAATATGATCAAATAAATAGGAACATAAATTCTTTAAAAATCAGACAATTAAAAAAACGGAAGGAGTATTAATAATGTTGCTATGATGAAGATGCTGTTAAACCTAAACCTCGAACCCGAAGCAACGATGCATTGAATGATGTGGCACCCGTATGATAGAGATAGGCATAGTAGGTAACAGAGCCATTTGTAAATGAAAATAGGTTAAAGAAATAGAGTAAAAATATTATTATGTCGGCATTTGTTATGTTAGGTAATACTTTTTTAAATAAGATTATTACAATTAATGGTGTTTAATTAATTTTTTAATAAACGTAAAAATATATATTTTTATATTTAAAACTAGTGTGAAATAGGTTGTATAAAAAAAATATTGTAGGAAGAAAAATGATTGATGCAATGTAAAAGGATAGAAAACAAACTAATAGGAATATATAAAATGTTATTTTACATAGAGAAGTGTTGTAACATTTCAAATTATTTTCACCAGAATTATGTTTTTTTTTACTAGTTAACTCTCTATAATTGAATATTAAAATGCATGTTTCAGTATATAGATAAATTAAAATTGGCTCAATTGTGTTTTTTAAATAATATGATTTTTTATTTGATCTCTATTTTTAAAAGAATTTAATTTATTGTCATAAGAAAATTTCCATATTATTCCTGTGTTAGTTTTTCATTTATTTTGTTAGTTAAATATTCATAGATTTTAACATATTGTGCTATGATTTTGACAATGCTCAGTGTTTTTTTTTAATTGATGCATTTATTTATCATGGAACGTGTTTATTTATTTCTCTCTGATCTTGTAAAACTATTTTATGCTGGGTAATTAATATTCCTTGTACTTCATTTGTTAATAAAGTTTTACTTGTAAAAAATGTTGAATAGGTAATTGGAGAAAAAAATAATGATATTAAAAATTATATATAAAATAAAAAATAAAAATAAGAATGAAAAGCATAATTAAACCACTAAAATCCAATTTTAATAATAAAAATTAGAGTTAAATACTATTTTCGTCCTTCTAGAATGAATGAGATTTAGTTTTAGTCTTTCTAAAAAAATCTCTTAGATTTTTATGCTTTTTGAAAATTTAGATCATTATTTTATATCCTTGAAAGTTAGTAAATTTTGGTTTGGTCCTTAATTATAAAAGATTTTTTAAACCTTTTTTAAATATGAAATCATTATTTTTGCTCTATATCAATGTTAATTGTAAGTAAATAAATAACATTTATTTTAAGAATTTTAAAAAATAAAGATTTCATGTGTTCATATTGATACTACGTACATACACTAGTAGGTATCACCTAGATGATCACTTGACCTTCTATAAAAAAAAACTATTAATTAATGACCATCAAATGATACTAAAAACCAAAAGTAATAAATGTATATTTTTAAAAATGAAAACTAAAGATTTTTTCCTAGTAACAAAATCAACTAAAATTTAGTTACTTCCTATAAATAAAAGTACCCAACATGTTTATGCTTTGTGTTGGATTCAGGGCCTCTTTAGTTGAAAGTAGGTAGCAAGCAATTTGTAAATGAACATAGGTAAAAAAAAAATAGAGTAAAAATATTATTATGGCTTTTGTTATGTTAGGTACGTAGTATTTTTTAAATAAGATTGACATAATTAAATGATATTTAATTATTTTTTTTAATAAACGCAAAAAGATATATTTTTATATTTAAAACTAGTGTGAATTTATAGACAAAGCTCAAGGCAGCAGGGATGTACATTACTCTAAAAAGTTATGTTATTGAGTTTATAAAAATGGGGTGGAGTGTAATATTTAAAAAGTTTGAAGTTGTGTTATTTAAATAAATATGAAGGTAGTATAATATAATTTACTCTAAATAAATAAAAAGAGTGTATTAGAAGAACTAGTTTTATTGTTATTCACTTCTCAATTCAATTAAAGATGGGAAGAGCACGCGTTGAATAAGCAGGGAATACGCACGCGTTGAATAAGTAGGGAATACCATGTAATGGCATCCCATTGGATAGTTTGGAAAGACACGGATTACAAAACAAATAACTTGAGTCATTGATAACATCAAATCAAACGGTTCACATTTTTTAATTTGTACTAGTCCTATTGAATCCTCGTTGGACTATTTTTGTTATTGTTATCCACATTTCAATCAAATTTAAAATTAAAAGGATACGAATAGAATAAAAAATGAATAATGTATAATGACATCTTATTGACTGATTCAGAAAGACACGGATTATCAAACAAATGATTATGAGTCGTTGATAACATCAAATCGAACCATTCATGTTTATTTGTGTTAGTCTCGTTGTATCCTTATAAATACTTCCAAGGCTTTATAAGGTGGAATTGTCCTAACAGAGCCTCTAACTCCCCATCTACCTATTATCATCGATCACTCTCACGCCTTTGATTATTCTTATCACATAAAATTTACACAATAAAATCCATCATCTCCCCTCGTTATCATCCAATAGACTACTAGATTCATCAAAGGTCTAAGATTGATCTTGCCCACAGTTTATAATTATGTTTTATTGTGTTGTCATCTTCTCTTGTTTCTAAAATTTTTGTACTTCTTGTTTTGTTTATGGTAGATTCATGAGTCAGGCAACAAAGTTCCATTCATGGACCTTTATTAGAGATCTACTCAAATGGAAATCATTGAGCATGCTTTATATTTCTTCACCTTCTCTTTTATGCTTTGCTCTATTCTTTATTCTAGCCATGGACAACAAACATCTTCAACGACTATGATTTTCTTGATTAATTAATTAAGGTAATATTTCTAACTTTCAGAATTACATTATTAATGTACATCCTCTATAAATTTACAAATATAATTCATTTATTAATCAATCTTTTTATTCAATATTTACACATTATTAGGCTTAATTATGTTTTTAATGTTTTTAAATTAGGTGGTGTATTTTTTTTAATCCTCCCAATAAAGCACCGTTAATATTTTGTAAACATATGGCTAAGAGTATATTCAAAAACTGCAACCAACCCTGACTTTTCAACCTCCCAAGTAAAAAAAAAAGTAACTTTGTTTCATAAATATATAGTGTCTTAATTGATTATTGTGTGTGTATACATACAAGTAGATAGGTATTGCAGCAGGTGAGCTGCCACAGAAACTATCACAGGAACCTTGCTGACGGACTGAAAATAGCAGGTACGTAAAATCATGAATATATATCCAACTCTTGTTTATTTTTACAGAATTGTCCCAGTTCGTGAAAATTAATCTTTATCTACAAAACATGGTATACGTGGTTGTAGGAAGGTGGTGGTGCAACATCAATGTGCTGGAGATGAAAGATGAGCTAGTGCTTTTTAACAAAAGATTAACATCTCCGAACGTTGTAAAAGCTCACTTAGGAGCTGAGTGGGAAGCAGAACGTTGTTCAACAAAAGATGCTCTTTCCTGCTGAGTGGGTGCATAAATTAGTTTAGTGTGAGTGGCTGTATGACAAGTTTCTGGTCATGGAGGTTCTCCAAAACAACCGTGTTGGAAACGAGGTTCAACATTGTCACCAACGCTCAACTATCTTTGCACTCAAAGCTAGCTTGCTGCACTTGCTGTGATGGAATTTGTGAATGCTATATACGTAGTACTCATATCAGCTTCGAAAAATAGTGATATATAAAAAATTGTAGGAAGAAAATGATTATGTAATGGAAAACGATAGAAAATAAAATTATTGTAAAATATAAATTAAAATGTTATGTGCAAGTTTGTATCAAATATTAAGATCCCAACTCAATTCATCTCTATAAATAAATTCCATTGAGAGAAATAGGCTGCATATTTGTTCATTTCAGTTCAATATACCTATATTTGTTTCATTCCATTGAGAGAAATAGTGCAAGTTTAAGAGGATGTGTTTCTTGTCATGGTTAGAGACGTGATTTTGATGACGTTCTTAGATTCATTAAGAGTTCTTCGTGTTCATTTCCTTGATCTAATGCGTGTTATTCAGACTTCAAAGTCAAACCAATATATACATAAGCTTAAAGTGAATTAAAAGTAATTTTTTCACAATGCAATTATGATTAGCAATTTATTCTCAAACAGAAGCAACTCAATGACATTAATACATTTAATACAAGATTACCAAAATTATTGCCCCATTGCCCAGTCAAATTTCACAATTGTGCATCCTTAGGAAACACGAATTGCTCTATTTTCTGCAGATAAAAAAAAATCCAAATCATATTAATCTAGCTATTAGTGCTACTAAGCTAGAAACAAACAACTATTATGACTTCATTTTAAATGATTTATGTGCTCTTAAAGAAACTGTCTTGAAGTAGGAACATAATAATTTTGTTTTTGATATGATATAATTTATTGTGAAAGGGTTTAATATCTTTCATTTTTTCACAAATTGATTTAAAACTAAGGAATGATCCAAGCAAGGATCGAACTTGTGTCTCCTGCATTATTAATAGAACAGCTAATAGACACATTATATTGTAAACAAATAATGTCACTATATATAATAGACACAAAAATTATATAATGAGTTTTTTAATATATAAAATATATTTTTCAAATATTTTTAAAATTTAATAATGTTGTACTTTACAATGCCAAATCAACTATTAAAATTTAGTTTTTTTCATAAAAAAAGAAATACCCATTAAATCTAATGATCAACTACTAATGGTGATAGTTGAAAGACACCTAAAATTCTAAAATATATAATGTTTGAAAATAAAGTATTACATTTTTACAAAAATATCCTTAATTTAGTATAAACTCTTAATTATTAATTTTTTAAAAATTATTTACAAATTTCTGGAACTCCACAAAAGCAAGGCCTTATTTAATTTTTTATTCATTTAATTTATTTACAAAATTTGATAATTAAACAAATGATGTATTTAGATGTTTATTATAATAATTAAAAATTAAATAAACATGATATTTAATTGAATGATGCATTTTTTTTATGGAAATTGATAATTAAATAAATTTGATATTTTTTTACATATGTAAATACTTATTAAACTTATGATTTTTATTTACAATTTATATATGTAAAAAAATTAATTATTAGATAAAAGATAATCACCACAAAATTTATTATGTTATATGTACATTAAATATAAATTAAAATTTTTAGTGTTATATATAGCAATATTTTTTTTATATTAGCTCAATTAATTTGAATATTCTATTAATAATAGAGGAGGGTACAAGTTTTAATTTTAAATTGAACATTTTAATCCTTCTACTGTGTTGGTAGGTGCTCAAAACAAAAATACGGGTGGTCCTAAAAATTCTCTAACTTGTTATGTGGGTTGTGCCGTAAGTCCAATCCAAAAACACTAAACATTAATCCTTATTATTTTCTCAAAGTAAAAATGGTTACAAAGAGTTCTTCGTAATTGGAAAGCATTACCAAGAAATGTGTAACTACATAATGAAAAATATCTAGTGGCATTTATTAGTAGAAGTCAATCTTTCCTGAAACTGAAAGACCATGGTAACGAGATACATAAGAATATGATCATCTCAGTTATAAACATCACACACTTCCCTCTGTCCTAATTGGGCGATTTTCTGAACTTTGGGCAGCTTTAGGTACACAGTGCTATGCATGAAGTGATAACCTCCTTAGTCCCTAATTAATATATAGACGGATATATCTTTTCTAAAGTGATGAAAGTATATTTTAGAAGATAAAATATATAATCAGGATATGAGTTATTGGAAATCTTTTAATGCTGTCTTTGATATCTACGAAAAAAAAGGGATAAAATATATAAATATTAATTAAAAAACCAACTTAGGGTGGATGACTCCTTTATATTTGAATCCATCGAAATAAAACAAAAACATTAGTGTGATAAATTCTCAAAGTGCCACTTAAAGTTTGTAGAGGAATATTCACATCCCCATGGGCAGAGAGGCATATGCTTTCAAGTTTTAACAGCTGCATAAATTCTCTATCTATTTTATTAACACTCTTTTCGTCAATATTTTGGAGCAACATAAATTCTCTATCTTTCTTTTAAGATTCTCACGCTTTTTTGCCATCAAGAATACTTATAATATTTTCCCTTAGAAGTTCATGAAGCACACAACTAGACATCACATATTTTAGGTTCCATTGCTTCAACAAGTATTACTGTCAATACTTCTTTCCTACTATTTTTTATTTTCCAGATACTTAGGTGCTTATCTGAAAATCTCTCCCAACATTATTTTTTCACACATTAATTCTTAGATCAAACTCAGACTACATGTATAAAGATTCTGAAACTCTTCCACTCCAACTAACCCATTTAGACACAAATTTAGCCAAGCGAACTTTACATATCCAAAGTTAATACTTTATACAGCTTGAATGTGGTAAAATCCTATCTTAAACCAGTCCTTGCGACATTATATTTCTCATATATGGACTTAACAAAAGGAAAACTTGAAGGACAACAAAAATATATGGGAGAAGAAAAGACTTAGAAGTTTCTCATTATAATTTATTTCTCTCTTGTGTGCAACAACTTGAAAGCTAGAAGACTGCGAGACCAGATAGCAAAGTGATGCATAAGATTAAAAGCTAAGGAAATCTGAAACTAGTTAGAGAAAAGCCCATAACATGCAATTAACTCTGCCACTCAACTGTGGTCATTTACAACTTGATTGCCTACAAACATACCATCTCTTCTTTTAGGAAAACCTGGAGGGTCCATGGTGGAGGCCCTAAATTTCAGCTCCGAGGCTGCACGAAAATCTGGATCAACTGAAGCTGGCCTAGCATTGTGATCTGCAGACGCACCACCAAGCCTATAGGAAGTTGCAGCCCCACCGGGATACCTTGAAGGAGAGCCATACCTTCTCGGTGGAGCTCTGAGATTTCCACCTCTAAGATCCATAACTTCAGAACTTCTCGAAGAAGAGTCTGCAAAAGATCTGTCTCCAGAGCCAGATGCCAATGGCGCACTGGTGGTAGCTGACGTGGAACTAAATGGATCATCTGGTCCCCATGATGTAAGTGCTTCCTTCTTCTTGGCGAAAAAGTGCCAAGCCCCAAATAGGAAAAGTATGAAGAACAACACAGGACTAGTCCATAGCATGGTATTGAATTCCCCTTTGAAGATAGGTAGATTAGAATGATACATTCCAACATACCCACCTCCAAGACCAACAATAACAAGCTTTTCGCGGTCACTAGCTATCAAGGGTGTCACTCTTGTTTCCGCATCCAAGCTTGGGGTTGGATTATTCAAGAAGGATGATCTAAGCTCATCAAGACCTGAGGAGAAAACAGGTCGAGGCACACCAACTCTCACATAATGCGGAGATGAAACATTGTACACGAAAACCTTCTCCGGGTTAACAATCAGCAAATACTCCTTAATTGCCTGCAGAGCAAGAGGCTCATCCACATCAAACTTTTTCTTGTATCTAACCCTGCATTTGAAGTTCATCACATCTCCAAGCAACAAGACATAAATCAGATCCCCGTCTGAGGTAAACCCATAAGCCTTGGAACGCTCCGTGGCATCAAAAACATAAGTTCGAGCAACAGAGTGGTTCAAGCCTTCACATTCAGATTCCCTGATTTTCATGCCCCTTAAATCCAATGAACCTGCCCCAGTTTCTGTCAAGAACATAAGCCGTTGCTTCAAAAAAACTAGCGGCCTACTAGAGGGCGTGGCAGAGCCATGTAACGAACCATTCTCCTTAAAAACCCTGATCTTCCCACTTGTATCAGCTGACAGAATGTACTTCATCCTCCCTACATAATGAACTTCCAAGAGAGTCACCGGCAACCCATCTTCCCAGTTTTCAGGTGACAGAAACTTACCAACATTCTCCATGAAAACAGAACTATAATCCTCTCCACTAGACCCTCCCTCCCAAATTCTATGCATCAAGATTTCCCCATTTTGATGACCAGTTACCACAAAACTCTCATTCTTATAAACCGAAGTATACGAAACCATTGCTGTAATAGGGGACTCCAATGAGGTATCAAACTCAACCAACACATCCCCATTCCTCGTGAACACATACACTCTTCCCCTCTCATCACTAACCGCCACATACTTACTCAGCCCCTCGTGGTCCCTAAAAGGCAAAACATTTATACAAGTGGCCTCAGAATCCAACTTCAAAGCAGATGCAAACTGGAACCTCTCTGACCAAAAAGGTGTGTACTTTGTCACAGACGTTCCCCTAGCTCTCTCCCCATCTCGGATTTTCCCCTCAAATTCACCATCTTCAACTCCTTTACTACTTGATCTTGCATCTTCATCATCATCACCAATTTTTTTTTGAGTAAACCTACCCTTTTCTTTTGGAGGGTCAGGTAGCTTTGATTCCAATCTTGTAACTAAATCACTAAGGTTTCTCACTAACTCCTCAAGCCTATCCAACAAAACTTGCTGATTCAAATGATTAGCTATTTGGGGTTTTTCAGGATCATGTTCCTGGCATGAATCGTGGTCCAGCTTGGATTGTATAGAACATGATTCGGGGTCTAATGGGGAACTGGAAATATGAAGAGAAGAGAAAAAGAAGAGTAAAGAGAAGATAAAAAACTTGCCTTTATGCGACCACGCCATTGAATTCGAAGAAGAAAATTGGAGGGTGTGTCGAAGTTGATGGATCTGGCAATAGAAAATTTAGCAGAAATCTATGTAAGATTTGGGACAGGGTATTGACTTGGGTTGAATTAGGGCAAGCATGTGGATTAAGTAACAGAAGTGGACACAAAACCAGGTTGAGATCACTTCAGTTGTACTGTAACTAAGGATATATGAACTGGTCAGATTGCTTTGTTTGAGCTATATGTACATCAGATAATCCTTTGGATATTGACTAATTGAGGTTCTACACACTTGTTCCTGGGGAAATTTATAATCCCACATTTTTTTAAGGTAAGAATTTATAATTTGTTTAACATAAATCTTTATAATGATTTGTACTTTTTAATATAAAAAGGAAAATATTATCCTGCTTTCTTATACACGGGCCTTACTTTTCCCACTTTTTTTTTTAATCATGTAAGCATATAAAAACTATATACATTGTGAATATTTTTACAATTTTAATGTGTATATTTTTAATATCGAAAAAAAGTGTATACTTTTACAACTGATCATCTTTATAAACACGGACTATTTATTTATTTTCTGATTATGGGATTGGAAAATTTATTCTCACATTTATTATAAGATAATAAAATAATTATTATAAGATATATCACACATTCTTTTAAAATATTTGTGAATAACATTTCTATGTCATAGGAAATATATTCTCACAATTAGAAAAATAGTTGGTGAAATAAACTTTTCATAAAATTTATTTAAGCCTCATCCACTTTTTAAAAAGCTTTTACATAAAAAATCCATTTTTTTTATAAAGCCCAACTTTCATACACCAGTGAATTATAGGACACATTATCGGTTGTAAAAATATACACATTAGAGAATTTTTAATTTAGTCTAATGTTTTTTTTATATTTTAATTAATTAAATTATTTTTTAATTTTATCTTACGTGAATATATTAGGTATGTGATTTAATTGGATCAAAATAAAATAAATAAAGCATGCAAAATTGAAAAATTGATCAAAATTACAAAAAATTTAAATAAAAAACTAAAATTGCCATAGAAAAAAAAACCAAAATTATAGGAATTAAAGCTTATATTTAAGCTTAATATCTGGAAAGTGTTCAGCCTAAATCTAGTAAGTATAGTACTAAGTATCAAAGCACATACAGTCAAAAGCTTCTTTAGATTTGCTGCCAGTACCATTTCCTTATCTTTCAGAGAAGATATCAGCATATTCAACTATTTATATCTATTTTTACTTGCTTTTGATGTCTTGGATGTTGAAGCTTCCACCTATGTACAACAAGTCTGATGTTACGGGATGAATTTGTAAATCATCCATCATCACGTAAGTTTTTTCACCATATTTCTTCTTTGGAAAGAAATTACCCTCCACATGGGCAGAGTATTTCATAACTCTAAGAGGTGACAGTAAGGACATACAATTCTCTTGGCAAGAGCCACATACCTGACATCATATTTTCTTTATGTTTCTTACATTTTAAATATTAAATCATTTTTTGATGGTACGATAAATGAATAAATTAGAATTAAAATTCATTAGAATAAATAAATAAATATATGTAAAATTGAATATTGAATTAAAATAATTTATTTTAAAAAATTAAAAGATTAAATGTCTGTATTTTAAAATGAAAGAAATGAAAGGAAAGTTATATTTTAACCTAAATATAATATAGTACATGCACATTGATGCCTACACCTTTTCCCCATTTAGGCATATCCTTGAAGTGGTGTCATATAAGCATCTAATTTAAGATGACAATGGATAGGGTATTATACTATTCATTCCTATACTCAATTAAAAAAGAAAATCATACCCGTCCCATACTTGGGCAAATAGTAACTTTAATCTCATTCTCTATCAGCAAAACAACAGCGCACTTCATCATAGTTGGCCCAAAACCAGAATAGAAGTTCCAGCTCTAGAATAGTTGTGTATTGTATGATTTGTGAGCTGTATTTTGACCGCAGCTGACACCCATATGCTTTTTTTTTTTGCCATTTTTGTCCCCTAGATTCGATCCTATCCATTCTGTGTAATATTTCAGGCTATATATTCCTCTGCATAACCAATGGTTAATTAATGAAAAAGTGGTCCTTCACTCAACAATTGTCTTAGCTTTTGTCCCTTCCTTTCTTACTTTTTATTTCATGTCATGGAGCTCTACAATACTGTGTAGCGCCTAACATGGTTGACAATTGAGTCAATAACCAAGACCCTACTCAAAAATCCATCGAGTCCTTATTATGTACATCCAAATAAGAGTCCTACCTCAGTCATTGTTACTCCTGCACTGAGTGGTAACAACTACCACTCCTGGTCACGCTCAGTTAGGATGGCTCTCATATCAAAGGACAAATGGCCTTTCTCACCAGATCTATTCCTACTCCAGCTCCCACAAATCCCTTGTACTTTGTAATACACTCACTATGTCTTGGCTTTTGAATTCATTGTCTCAGTTAATATCACAAAGTGTTTTATACTTTGATCGTGCTATTAATATATGGAACGATTTTCCCAAGGAGATTTGCTTCGTATTGTAGAACTTCAAGAGGAAGTTTATGGACTCAAGCAAGGATCACACACTGTAACAGATTACTACACAAAGCTAAAGTCAATTTGGGAGGAACTCGACAATTACCGTCCCATGATTCCATGCATGCACCTGCTCAGCCAAAGTCTACCACGACCAGGATTTCATTATTCGCTTCCTTAAAGGACTTGCTGAGCATTTTTCTGTTTCTCATGGAACCACTGCCTTCAACCAATAGAGTCTTCTCTATGGTCATTCAATATGAAAGGCAACAACTACCAGGACAAGCTATTGTGGAGGAGCAAAATAGCTTTGCCAATGCTGCTGAGAAACGTCACTTTTCTAACAAAGGACAAGGAGTTTCTTATGATGGTGCTAAGGGAAATCCCACTCACAAAAGTGGAAATCAAGGCTCAAACAAAGAGTGGACACACAAGTCACACTGTGGGCGTTTGTTACAGCAAGCACGGACAACCTCCTAGGCATCCTCGCTATCCCGAAAGGCCAGGATACCATAATCATGCATCCAGTGGAGCTGCTGCCAACAACATCACTGCAAATGCAGTCCATGAAGCAACAAAAAACAATGGAAATGAGGAAGATTCATTTGGACTAAGTTTGAATGTCGCACCAGCATAATATCAACGTTTTATTGCTCTTCTCCAACAAACTGGTAACTTTAACGGGCCAAGCTCAGATGGCAACTCTCAGCCAAGTCATGTCAATCTTTCCCATGTCCCACGTAATGGGCCTTCAGGCCCAAGTATTGGTAACAATCATGTTTTAAATGTCTCCGCTTATTCCACACAATTATCAAGCACTGCCCCATGGATAATAGATTCGGGGCCACAGATCATATTGCATCTTCCTTGGATTACTTTTAAGTCTATTTTAAAATAAAACCTATACACATTGGTCTTCCTAATGGTCCTTGATTACATCACATTTGTTATCCATGATGTTCTCTATGTGCCTGAGTTTAATTTTAACCTCATATCCATTTCAAAATTAATTTTCACTCTTCCATACTCAATAACTTTTTCAATGTTTGCAATATTCAGGGAATGAGCTCCTTGAAGATATTGGCTTGCCTAAATTGTAGAGGGTCTTTATCACCTCACCATCAGCAGACATAACACAGTTACTCCAACTAGACCATCTTACATGAACAACATCACCACAACTCCAGTCACCAATTCCAACATTTGGCATTTTAGATTAGGGCATTTGTATGAAAATTGTTTAAATGTTTTGCATCAACAATTCCCCTATGTTCCAAAGTTTATCAATGAAACATGTGATGTTTGTCATTTGGCTAATCAACGAAAGCTACCATATTCTCAGTAGAGCTTCTAGGATTTTTGAACTAGTACATATGGACATATGGGGACCCTTGTCCAAAGTCTCAATACACTGTCACAACAATATTTTCTAACTATCCTTGACAATTATAGTGGTTCTACTTGGATCGTGTTACTAAAATCAAAAGGAGAAGTCCAATCACATGTACAAAATTTTGTCCATTTGATTGAAAATCAATTTGAAATTAGTGTCAAAATTATTCGTTTCAGCCTGAATTTTTCTTAAAAGATTTTCTTTTTTTGCTTCAAAGCGAATTTTGCATCAAACAAGTTGCATTGCTACCCCTAACAAAATGGGAGAGTTGAGAGGAAGTATCAAAATATTCTCAATGTAGCAAGAGCACTCATGTTTCAATCACACATCTGATGTCGAAGCAATCTCCAGTTCACCATCCAATCATCCTCAAAGTGTTTATATCCGCTTCACTTAGTTCTCACCTACTCTTGTATTTCACCATCCCATCATCAATACCTCATGTTGTTGACATCTGAGATTGAACCGAAAAGTTACCATGAAGCTCTTCTCCAATATAAATGTTGGTGAGAAGCAATGAAGATTGAGATAGAGGCCCTGGCTATGAATCAAACCTGGGAGATTATTGAAACTACTCCAAGTGCTCGACCAATTGGCTGCAAATGGGTTTACAATCAAGCATCACCTCGATGCATGGTAGTGTAGAAGCCTACTAGGCACGCGTTTGTCGCCAAGGGATTCGTTCAGATTGAGGGGTAGAATGCTTCGAAACATTTTCTCCGGTGTTCAAAATTGCAACAATTAGAATTGTTTTGGCTTTGGCTTCCATTAATCGATGGCAACTTAAACAGTTAGATGTTAGTAATTCTTTTCTCCATGGGGACCTCATGGAAGAAGTTTTATGGCTCTTCCCCATGGAGTCAATGGATCATAGTCTCAATGTTGCAAACTGCTTAAATCCTTGTATGGATTGAAGCAAGCTAATCGAACATCGTATAAGAAACTATCACTTCTTCTTGTATCATGTGGATACTGTCAAGCACATGTTGATCATAGTCTTATAATCAAGAAAGAATAGTCCAATTTTACTGCAATCATTTTTTATGTTGTTGACATTGTTCTGACTGAAAAAAATTATGTTATAGATGATTAACATCAAACAAATTCTTCTTTCTCATTTTCGAATTAAAGACCCTTGGTGTTCTGGAATTTTCTTGGTATGAAAGTGGTTGATGTGGAGGGATATCTTTGTGATGCTATATTTGAATATGGTTTGTTGGGATCAAAACCAGTTTCTACAATTGTAGATAGTTTTCAAAATGTTGTTTGGTGGTCGTCTAGTCTATTTCACCAACACCCACTGATGCTTTTGCAACACAACAGTTAAGTGTTCATTTATTTCTTGAGACAACTCAAGTTCACTCACCCTCCGGTTACTACTACTTGTACACTATACTAACCTCAACCATGTGTAAGTTGCAAGTTGCAGTGGATTACATATCTCCTCAAAGACCTTCATGTCTCTTGTTCTTGATCAGTGTTATATTGTGACACAACTAAAGCTGTCTTCCATGGAACCAAACACTTAGACATTGATTGTCATATTGTTCATCAAGGATTGATGCGACTTCTCCGAGTGTCATCCTCAAATCAGCTTGCAAGGGATATCAGAAAAACATATCACACAGACATTCAATTGGCCAAGACCAGAATAGAAGTTACAGAAGGCTCTAGAACAGTAATAATTTGTAGTTTTTTTAATTAATTTATCGAAGTAAAGTGTTGGTGACGGGAGACGTATGGGTATACACTTGTACAAGAATCAAAGGAAATAAAAAATAAGAAAGAAAGCCACAAAAACTAGAACAATTGTTGAATGAAGGACCACTTTTTCATTCATTAGTCACTGGGTGTGCAGAGGAATATATAGCCTGAAATATTACACATAATGGTTAGGATCGAATCTAGGGGACAAAAATGGCAAAAAAAAAATGCGCATGAGTGCCTGCAATAAGGGTCAAAATACAGCTCACAAATTATACAACACACTAAAATTATTCTTAAATCATCAAAACATAATTTAAAAAACATCCAAAAAAATAACCTGAAGTTTTTTATATACTAAATTTTGTATACATATGGGTGCATTTATACTTTGATATAGCTTATATTAAATTTTGTATACATATGTGTTGAAGTTTTATATACTAAATTTTATATACTATATCTTAGATAAGTAGTTGTGTTATATACTAATAAAATAGGTGTGGGGAAGACAGTGGAAACTAACCCGCCTCCCATAAGCAAACATTTATTTTACCTATTTACAGATATTTTTGCATGTACTCATAGATAGAATCTGGGTACAACTTGTGATCCTTAATCTTGATGGACAACAATTATTTAATGCTCTTGATATGACATTAACGGCTGAGAATTGAATCTCATATGTGACAAAAATTATAAATCTATAGCTCATGTAGATTCATAGGGCTATTTCAAATTATATTTGCATTAACCCATAGGATATTAATGAGAAAACAACTCAACAACAAGAAATAGGAATTTCATGTGATTCATATTCTTGAGACGTTTAATGAAAATTGCATGACTTTACTTAGTTATTTGGGTTTATCAATATAGGAAAACATGAGTAGGAAAACATGACAACATTTGGATAAGAGTGATTTCTCAACTACAAGGACATAAAAGAAGCACCAAAACAAAAATGAAGTCCAAAAGTGCGCAAGGAAGAATAGTCAAGTTGGCGTCCAATGGAGATAAATTGACACCCACTTTAAACCAACTTTAAGTTTTTGCATAGACCAACATTGACTAGTAAAGCCATAACAGGATAGCCACTTGAAAATAGGCAAGTTAGTCTATTCATGAACTGTTAGTCCAATGTTATACTTGTCATTGTCCAATGTCCACTTCATCAATAAGAGCCGCAAAAAAGAAGCAGTTGTCATATTTTAAACTTTTTTTTGGTAAATAATTTTTGTATACATAAACTTAACTTTAAAATCTAGGTATCATCCATTGTGACATAGTTTCACTATTATGATATTGCCATACTTGCAACTTTACAACAGTTTTTTGCAATTCATTATCTTTCTTTGTTAGATTATTCATTTTAGGCTTTTAAAGTCCACCTATTTTGTCAAATCTATAATTTGATTCTCCTATTTCAAAATACAAAACTTTGATCTCATGATTTAAAAAAACTAACAATTTTAATATGATCCTAAATTTTGCTTAAATTTATTTTTTACTTATTACATTTTAATTAATTAAATCATTTCTTGACGGTATCTTAAATAAATATGTTAGATTTAAGATTTAATTAGATTAAAATAAAAGAAATAAAACATAAATAAGATTAAGGATTTGATTAAAATTGTAGATTTTTCAAAGTATAAAAACCAAATATTAGAATAAAGTGACAAAAATTACGAATTTAGTAAAATAGATTGAAGAAAATTATGTTTAAACGTTAATTCTGTTACACGTCTCTTTTTTTTTTTTCCTCTCTTTTTGAAAATTTTAAGAATTAGTTAAAAAAATTGTGCTATTAGCACTTATCTTTTCAATATCAATCAATGCAAAAATTACAAACATGATAATGCGTTTATTTTAACTTTTCTGAAGTAAGAAAAAAAGGGTATAAAGTACTTTTAAATTGTTCTGTAAACTAAAGTCATTATATATATATATATATATATATATATATATATATATATATATATATATATATATATATATATATTCAAAGGCAAAATATGCCCAATGATATAAAAACTTAACACAGTAAATTAACCTATCGAGCTGTTAAATCACCAAATTGGATGTAAAGCTACGTCTCAAAGTTCCATGTAGTCGCAGCACTAAGTGTGGGAGCTTTCAATTTGTCAACCAATTCAACGGATGTTGCAATATGGAATATAAAGTTAAAAAGTTAGACAATTTGAGAATTTGTTTGAGAAACAAAAGAGATACAACATGTGTTTCATACGTATGTAAAAAAATATAATTTTACATTGTTGTTCAATTATAAATTATTATTTTAGTTACTTTAAAAAATTATTTTAAAAACTAATAAACTTATCCTATATAATAATTAAGTTGTAATTTAATGATTATATTAAATATTTTACACTTTGGTGCATAAACTTTTTTTTCTCAAAATACACACCACTCTGAACCAACATAAATAAACCACATGCAAAATTGTTACAAAGTCCCGCGTGTTCTCAGCCATGTCATAGGTAGGTTCAAACGTTGTCAGCTCCTCGTGAACATAAGTGCATGTACTTCAACTTGCAGATTTTTGAGTCAAACGCGTAATAATTAACTGAAACCTTGTTTGCAGGGTCCAACTCCGGATTGGCTTATTTATTGTGTCGTGTGTTGTTTCATTAAAATAATAATACATAATAATTATTAATATTTAATGGTAATATGATGATATTTAATTTTAAAAATCATAAAAATCATATTTTAATGGCACAGCAGAACCCTAAAGAAACCAAATCCATCCAACTCAAAGGTTCCCTCCAAAACGGTCGTATTATACTTAATTTTAAAAATCATAAAAATCATATTTTAAAGGTTCCCATCGCAACCGTGTTCATAAACTTAAACCGCAAGTCCTACACGCATGTATATTTGGATAAGGCATAAGAAATAATTTTATCTCATAAAATTATGGTGACACCGTAAAATAGTAGAAATAACTTTTCTTATTTTACGTTCACCATGAAAAATAATTGATTATTTTCTACCATTAATCTAATCCAAATACACTAGCAACAAATTGAAACTGTTTCATAACAATGTTTAATTTGTTTAGATAAATTTTTCTATTAGTAACTATATGATAAAATAATTTAAGTTGTTCTTTTAAAGTAAAATCAATTTATGTATATACTTTTTATAAAAATCTCTTACTTATCTTTTGTAAGAGCTGAAGTATTTCTAGAAATTAATTGATAGTAATTTCTCCATAGTATTAACCTCCAGGTATTCCTAGATGTATTGAGACTGGTTTTAAAGAATTCATATTTCTCAATAAAAGTTCTCATGTACACAAATTTAAAGATTGAATTCTTACTGTAGATATAAAATAATCTGTCAAGTCATGTTGATAACTTATTAATTTAATTGTATATTTTATTAGTCAATTATCATTATTTCATCACCCAAGTTTTTTTATTTATGGCATTTTATCATGCTTCCTAATTTTTCATATTTTACTGATTTGTTAAATGTGAAACGAAATGTTAACATATATATCCTTAAAAAACGAAGCCCTTTTGTTATAAATATAGTAGTAAAATAAAAAAAGTTAAATAATAAAATGCATAAAAATTACAAAACATAATTGTAAAATGCGCATGCAGAGAAAAAGGAGTCGATGAAAATAAAAGTAAAAATTAGGATGATAAAATGTGTGAAAATTAAAAAAACTTAAAACATACCTTTTCGAGACTTATGTAGTCCATGATGAAGGAGTCGGGTTTCTGGACAACGAGAGTTAACCGTTTAGCCTGGGACTGTTTTTGAAAGTGGCTTCCGTTATGGAAACCTTGAGCTTAACGTCGCTGGTGTTGACGGCGAGAGTGGCAGCAGCACCGGCGTTTTTTCCGATGTCGTAGCTGCCTTTCAAAGTAGCCTTCATGCTAAACAATGGAACGGAAACGGATGCATAAGCCAAGAGTAGAGAGAAAGAACTACAAAAGCGGAATAAATCTAGCTAAGTTATATTCACGCACCCTTTTTCTTTTTCCATCTTTTTCTCTTCCATTATTTTGCCCCTTATCTCTCTCTCTCTTTTTTTTTTTTTTTTTTCCTTTCATTATATCACGTCTTTTACTTTTTCTTTCTTTCTTTTCTTTTCTCCGACATGCATTTGTAATTGACACTTGACATTGGTGATAAAAGTAACTAGCCCAGCTGTACATGTGTCTCACCATGCATATTTGCATGGTTTTGTGTTAAGCACCGTAATATGGTTCGTGATAATTGTTGCATTTTAAGCTCATACATGGAAGCTGAAGCTGAATTTGAAAAAGTCTTGGGAGGAGTGTGTGAAACCTACCATGATGAGTTATATACAATAAAATTCTCGAAATTATTCTGTTGCCATTTAGAGGTACATATGGATTTTTGTAATTTTTCAAATATTTAATTTATTGAGTTACCCAAATATATAAATAGAGGAGGCTGTAATATAAAAATCCTTCATTCCATTGAAACTCCGCATTCCTCACTTAGAAATTCTCTCTTATACACAGTGGCTAATATTTGTGGTTTTGGTCTATTTTTCGCCTTTTTCAGCTTGATAAATCAAAGTTGTATAGATTTGACTACTGATGCAATAGTGTTGTTGCTCCGGATCTTGGCTTAGGCTAAGATCCGTATAGAGCTAATGTTCCAAACCCCCTTCATGAAGATGATAAAGACAATACTCTCAACATAAAGGTTCTCTCCACAGCTCTCGGAGAATGTTCTTATCTTCTTATCAAATACTCAACCACGCAGTGATTTAATAAAGGACAGACTAGAAGCTCCCTTATATATACATGATAGCACCAACACCAAAAATCTCTCACCTCTAGACGCAAACTTCAATTGAGAGTGTCAAAGTCCTTACAAGAGACCTAAATCAAAAAAGTCTACCTAAGGTACATTCAGTTGAGTAGAATGAAATAGAAAGAAATATAATTGAGATGAAAATTTTGAATTAAAATAAAATATAAAAGTATATGCCCGATACCAAATTTTGAAAATTTTCACTCATTTCTTAACTACCTTTCACACAACCGAACACTACCTAAGATTGTAATTAATTTACCTACTATGACAATCGATTTCTATTGCTATCCATGGAGTAAATTTGATATACCAGCTACCCTTGTATATAATTACAGCACATTTAAATCTGTTATAGGCAATAAAACTGCCAAACATGTTATTAGTGATACAACTCACTCTGCAGTTTTGGGTGCATAACTATAACTCAACATGCTATTAAACTTATTTATTTTGTTCTAGAGAAGCCTTTTTCAAATGCTAACATACAAGTTGAAAATGCAAAACAAAGTGATCCAAATAAGTTGTACACTTCAAACTTACAATGAAACAATACAGCTCCAAATAGAACAAGATATCCTTCAAAATTCAAACCATTCTCGAGTGCATGCATGGAAAAAGATCAAACAGAAAAGCTATATAGAATAACCTTTGTGAGAATAATTGAGCACATTTTATAGGCAAGCAATTACAGGTTTTTGTAATGTGAATATGAAATAGTTTAAAATCAAACGGGAAGTTGTTGGTGGACAATTAATGCCAGAGTTGCTCATAACATGATCAAAACACTTCCAAGAATATAATATTCAAAGGCAAAAATATGCCCAATGGTGACCAAAAAGCCTTCAAAACTTGACAGTAAACCTATCAAGCAATTGAACAATATATTGGAACCAATCTACATCTCAAAATTCCATGTGGTCTCAGCAACAAGTTTGGGAGCTTTAAATTCCTCGGCCAAGTTAACAGATGCTACAATCTGGAAGATAAACCTTAAAGTTAGACAATTTCTGAGAAACAAAAAGATGATAATCAGGAACAACTTAATATAATGGGGAGGGGGAGTCAACCAAATTTCATGCAGAAAAAAATTATAGCAGAATCCTCAAAAGTGAAACCTCCATGGATTAAGTTACTAATAGAAAAACAGACAAGGCATCTACAACTACAAGTCAAAATGAACAAGTTCTAACTTCTAACATTTATCCAAGTCTGTAAAATATATTTTGAAGATACAGAGAGAAAGACCACAGCACTGACAAGTAACTCGTTGTATGCCCCACATATGTAACTGATTAAGGTTAACGATTGTAAGGAATAATGATGCAAGGGAAAAATCAAGACTACCAATGAAGCATTAGTAACTTTGTCATAAGATCAAATGAGAATGAAAATAGATATCAGTACCCATTGCAACCCTTTAACAAATTCTTATCCATTTAGGATTCTAGATATATGATATGAGCCTTACATAAATAATCCAATACATCCTTTCCTTAGATTCTTAGCACCCAAGAAAGGTGAAATCATTTTCCAAACCCCCCTTGTCCCATCTTCAGGAAGCAATTTGCACCTCCTCCCACATAACCAACTTCACAAAACCTACTAGCTTCATATTTTCAAACAAAACTCCTTCCCACGATGAATGACTACATTCTCACTCTAACAGTCTTTATTCATATGCTGACTCATCAGTCAACTCAGAACCCTTCCCTTGGTAAATGAATGCTTGAAGTTTCTACTATTAAAAATCAACTATGAATGAACCCTCTAGCAAAATATAAAGCAACCAATTTTCTAACTCTAAGCATATAGGAAGATTGGTTCCACCAATGTCCAAAATTTCAAGCGTTTGTGGGAAGAGATTAAATATACACAACACACTAACAAGCAAAATGTGTCATCCAAAATCAACTCAAGCAAAACACAAAAACATGAAGAAAAAAATAATAACAATCTTAGATTTTGGATTTAGGACTAACTTAATCTCAAAAGCTAGCTCATGAAGTGAGGGAGTTGCCCCTACTTATACACATTATTTCATCCACACCACTAGTTAATTTGAGATCACCAACACACCTAACTAGACATTTGTAGGTGATCTAATAACAGTCTGATTATGGGTGGCCTGATTGGCTTACAAACAACCATTAAGGTAGACTCTGATAACATATTAGAATTAGGAATTGGACCTAACTCAACTCCCAAAGTTACCTCATGAGATGAACGCATCCTGCTTAAATAGACTATTCTGACTATATCACTAGTCAATATAGGATCTCCACCGCAATTCTATAAACTCTACCAAACAAGCTAAACTTAAACATCAAAATTATCACACAAATGTATAAACCCTACCACCATACAGGTTAAACTTAAACATCAAAATCCTCACAAAAGAAAACGCAAGTCAATCAGCCACAACTAGCATCAAAATATTGACATTCATTAGTAAACTCATTCACCTTGAAGCCAGCAGTGTGTTTGGGATTCCGCGACCACTCAACTCCCAGAACCCTGCTGGATGTCTGGTAGGAGGCCCTCAACGTGTCGTCGCCGCCGTAGACCCTCCGCGAGACGGCGAAGTCCCACGTGTTCTTGGCCACGTCATAGGCGGGCTCAAACGTGGTCAACCCCTTGTGCACATAGGTGTACTTAAGCTTGCAGTTCCCTGAGTCGAGCGCGTAATTGGCAGAAACCTTGTTCGCAGAATCATACACAAAGGTTCCATCCAAGACAGTCCTGTTGTCGCCCCTGCTGTGCGCGTAGGTCAAGTTCAACGGCCTCTCCCCAACCCTAACCGTGTTCATAAACTGAAACCGAAAGTCCTAAAAAAAAAAACAACCTCAAACAGTTTCAGAAATAATTTTTTATTTGATTTTTTTTAATCTTATAAGTAACTAGGATTTGGGAAAGTAGCGAACCTTTTTGGGAACGTTGTAGTCGACGATGAAGGAACCGGGTTTCTCGACGGCGAGGGCCAAGCCGGTGAGGCTGGGGCCGTTAATGAAAGTGGCTTCCGTTACGGAGGCTCGGAACTTGACGTCGCCGGCGTTGACGGCGATGTTGGCAAAGGCAGCGCCGTTTTTGTCGACGTCGTACTTTCCCTTCAGAGTAGCCTTCATTGTAAACAACGGATGCAGTTGCAAAGAGACAAGACAACAAGGTTGCTGCCAAAGGTCTTCAAATAGCGGAATAATAAATTACTACGCCAATGTCCACTTTTTTCTTTCTTTCTCCTGTCATTTGGGCCTCGGTACTGGGTTTGGTACTCTTAGTAATAGGCCCATTGAGAGTCAGTTTTTTTTAACGTTAGAGTCAAAGTTGGTTTTCAACCTTTTTTTTTAAAACAAATTATACTGGGACTATTAATGGAGAAATTATTTAGTATATCACCTCGACCAATCTTTAAATACTATACACAATCAAGTGTTTTCTCGTAAATTAAAAAATTTGTTTACCTTCTAACTCTTTGGCAGTATCGAAACTGGACAGAAGAATCAAGAATATCCTAATGGAGAAAGATAACAAACAAGTAACACATAAAGGTGCTCAAATTACTTGATCAAATATAGTTATTGTCTCAAATGTTTAATTGGTGCAAATGATTTGACACTCTCATTCCTTAATTAAATTCGAGAAATCAATTCTTTCTTGGAAAGAATTCATAATATTTAGGAGTATTTTATTCTTTGATGGGCAACTTAATATGAATGGAGATTAGTCAAATCAACAATTGTAGGCTGTTTATAAAAAAGTATAATTATTTTCATTAAGTTTTAGTCGATATAAAAAAATTATTTCCTTATATAGAGACTAAAACTTAAAATGTGGATAACAATAGAGATTAAGTGAATAGTGTTTTTTTCCCATTCTAATCGGGTATAAAAAAAACTCACAAAACTTGGATTTTTTTTTAAGTTAACAAATTTTGGAATAGTTTTAATATTTATTGGGTGTGACTACAGTCAACTATCTTAAAAGTGAGACACCGTGAACCACTCCTCTTTATCTGTAATAACAGATTAGAGGTCAGTTCAACTTGTTAAAAACTTGTTATACTGACTTACATTTTTTCTGTGATTAAACGTATTGACACAGACTAAAGGTAAAAAATAAATAAAAATAAATAAAAAATTATTGTTTATGGTAGAATATTTTAGTGCATGTTAAAATATAATTTCAGAAAACAAACATAGACAACAATATTAAAAAGGACACTAAAACATAATGTTCAAGTTTTATTAGTTTCATTTAAAATAAAATGGTTTATTTGGACAACTTCTGAAGGAAAAAAAATGATTAACATGTTATTACGTATTAAAAAAAAAGTGAGTAATCTACTATTACATGTAAAGATAAGTGGTCTAATTAATTACTTTTGAGATAATTGTAGAAAGTCAGACACCCACTTCTCTTGACCTGAAATAGCAAGTTACATGTCAGTTCAACTTGTTAAACACTCATTGTATTGACTTGCATTTTTCTTGTGGTTAAACATATTGACACATACTAAAGATAAAAAATAAAAATATGGAAAAAAATATAAAATTATTGTTTTATGATAGAATATTTTTAGTGCATGTTAAAATATAATTTGAAAAAACAAATATAGACAACAATATTAAGAAGGACACTAAAACATAATTCTCAAGTTTCATTTATTTTATTTAAAATAAAGTAATTCATTAGATAACTTTTGAAAAACAAAAAGTGATTAACCTGTGTTAAAAAAAGTGAGTAACATGTTATTACAGGTAAAGAGGAGTGAATCACTCCTTGCTTTTGAGATAATTCATTCATTTTCTTCATTCATAACATTAAATTTAGAAATCTTATGTAAACTTTTATTCACCCAAAAAAAAAATTGAAATCTTTCATATACAAAGAAAAATTGAACTCCTTAAGATATTACCACATTTTTTAGTGTGAAACAAATTGAGAGATATATAGATTGTCATAATTAAACCCAATTAAGTTATATTCTTTAAGGAGTGTCTGCTTTTTTATTTGTGTTTTTTATCAGCAGAAATATAAAAATAAGTATAAGAAATTTACAGTAATTTATACATATTTCTCAATCAATTAATTTAAATCCCTTAATTTTTTTTTATTGAAGTTTAGTAGACATTTCGTCAAACTCAAAGGAAAAATAAAATTCCCATTTTCTTAATGGGAACGTGTGCAACAACTTCCTAATAATTAACCACAACTTTAGTCAAATTATTTTATCTAGATTTTTAATGAAACATGTGATAAGAGAGGTATAAATCTTTACTTGTCTTTCATCTAATTCTTAAATTTAAGTATGACATCGTTAAATTTAAGGTGAACTATACACGTATTTGAATTGGTCTATTTTGAAGACATTTTCATTTTTTATTTTTTAGTTATTGAGAAAACTTTTTTTTAAGAATGAAGTTAGAGTTCTTTTTAACTAGTAGTTCTTCTTCTTCTTCTTTTTACTGTAACTAGTAGTTCTTTATTATCAGGGGAAAGAGCTTCTGAAATAGACTATTAAACTTTGTACTTGCTAATATATCTTGTGTCATTTTAAGTTGAGAAGAAGAATCTAGCTAGCTCGTTTTTAGATTGAAGAAAAGTAGACAATATTATGGATTATCTTTAACAAAAGAAAAGGGGAACTAACTATAACATGTCACGTAATATTATAATCAAGTCTTCCAAGATTTTGAAAAATACTACAAATTATAAGTTTGCAATGCAATGTACGATTACAAATGCGGAAAATCCGTAATAGTTTTTGAACTTGCCTTTGAATGGAATTATTAGATTAAGATCTGACGAGTTATATTTTATTTTAATAAATCAAACTTGTCTTTATTTAATTTAATCATATAAAATTCTTGAGTATGTAAAATGTGAATGCATGGCCGAAGGAATCCCTTTTGTCTATAATTGAATTAGTGCTAGTGTGACACTTGTCTCTCTCTTCATCTAGTTGACGAGTTTCCTGATTTCCTCTCACTTAGCCAAACCAGTAAGAGATCCTGTGACCCACTCGCTGCTGACTATTGATTGAGTGTTTTCTAAGTTTGAACATACAAAGGAAAATACAAACATTAACTGATGTTTTGAGGATATTAGTTAAGAAATTTAAATTACCCATAAAAAAAATTACTTTTCTTCTATCGGTATATTGTTTGAAGTTTGAACTAAAAATAAAATATATCCAACGGCTTGGTATTCGGTATGAAGTGGAAAATGTGATGTTTTTTAAAAGTCAAGATATTCGAGATTTGGGGGCACTTGATAATGTTGGTGTTTTATATTTTTTTATGCTGGCATTTGATGCGGCTAACTTTTGAATTTTATTGTTCAATGAGTAATCATAATATTGATTCAAACTTACTTAATTTGTAGGTCAAAACTCTAATTATCTTAATTTGATTTCATCTAGTTTTAATGTCCTTTTATGTTTGACCAATAAAGTTTAGACTAGTATCTTATGGTGACTTACATACCTTCAAAATGGCTTCCTAATTTATCCTATGCTTTATAAGAATTATGCGTAATTGACAAGTCGCTTTGTAAAGAAGGTAAAATACCACCATCATAAACGAGTAAACAATTAATTATTTATTCCTCCCATTGGAAGAAGACTTCACTCATAAATTGCTATCTTTCCTTTCTTAAAACCCAGCTCCTCAATCTTCTGAGCACTTAAATCAAACCAGGCTAATTCAGAGTCTCTTTTTCTGAAGAATATATCGCCTCTCTTCCCTGCTCCCGCAAGATAGTCAATGAATGGTAACGGCTCGACCTTGAAGAGTTTAATCCATGATTTTCACACACCAACTTCCCCCAAAATTGATGTGACAAATAGTTGTGTATATGCCATTTAGCACCATCAAGTGCCTATCAAAATATCTATAAAGAAAACTATCAGGAGTATTTTTCACGTCTGAGGGTAAGAGTGTGGGCAAAAACACCTCATTGCTCAAGTCAAATGACATCAAACATTCTTTTTTATCCCAAAAACCCATGAAACAGAACATGATAGTCATAAGACACAGACCCAACAGGACTGGGAGGAATGACCTTGAATTGTTTAGTAGCTGTGTTTCACAACACATGTCTTCCACCGAGGAGGCATTGGTAGAGACAAAAAACTCCATTAGTACTAGCAGAATTCCAAATAGTAATATACTTGACATTCACTAGAAGTGGAGAAGACCAATCTAATTTGACAATTTTCATTACAGTTGTTACAGTCATTAACAACTGTAACAGATTTTTTTATCTAAATAAATTATAATCGTAAACAATTTTTGCATTCCTTTTTCCGGTGGGTGGTGGCACCATCTTTTCAAATGGTTGAAAAATAAATAAGAGAGGAAAATCAACTATTGGGTAATGTAACTACTTGGAGTGATTTTGTTTACCGTTGCTTGATCTCTACATTGTTTTTAAACAAATGCTCATTTAGGAAAAATAAGAGATTAAAATGCTAGAAATCCATTCATCAATTACATTTTGATTATATGTTGTACAATCTTACAGCTTTATATGCTAGAACCATATATACACTCAAGCAACAAAACAATATATTATATGTTTGTTCTCTCAAGAGGGGAAAACAAGGGAATACAAGATACTAATCACAAATTACAATAACTGAATCAGAATAACCAACTACTAGTACTAGTATACCGATCTTTATATATGGTTATAGAAAACAGCGAAGTAAGACATATATATGAAAGTAAGTAACGTGAAACAACATGCAAAATTTTAATTTCCTGACAAAATCACGGATTAAGAGCGAGGAAATGAAATCAAGTGGGATCCAACGGATTTTCATCATTTTTTTCGAAAGAAACCAAATATAATATATATATATATATATAACTAAGAAAGACAAAGAGTTGATTAAACCATAAGAACTCCCATAATACTTGACCATCATCATGCACGTGAATGAACAACCCCCATGTGAAACGTGTTCCTCAGGCTCTGAAGTTGGCCCCGAAGCAGCTACCTATTCCCCAATTCTTCATCGACGACCAACTAGCTTATTCACACATGCAAAGAAGAATTAATAATGGTTAAAAATATTTTCTGTTAGTAATAAAAAAATAAATAACTGAGATCGAAAATCCCATTATAACATATATTAGCTATTTAGTAGCAGATATATACGCATGTTAACAAATATTACCTCTCCAGTAGAAATCGGCATAAGATTTGTTAAATGAAACTAGACTCTCTTTATAATAACCAGAATAATTGGATTCAAGAACGGTTTCTTCACCCTAATCTTCTACTTCCCCGGGAAGTTCCATAAAGACTCCCGTGTGTATATCCAGTGAACGCAGTGAGATCTCTTCTTAGTCCAACTCATCCAACTCTGTAAATACAAAAAAGAAAAAAAAAACATTTGACCGATGTTCCTATGACAGAGCTAGTGGCACATGTTGAATGTCGTTATCGAACTCCATTAGCTGAGTCCAGAACTGAGCCTGCTTCATCACCCAAATGCAACATGTATATGACTGCTGCCCAGCATATATACTTGAATGTTAAGAAAGAATTTCTTACACAGGAAGGTTGGCTAGAGATTTTTTTTTGTAAAAACACTAGCCTTCTTCAGTTGATAATGAGAATACTGCAATCTCATGTTTCTGGAGATGTCGATCAGCTCAATCTGAAGGAAATTATGCGGAAGCTTTAAAGAATTATTATGAGGCTATGCTACTGGAAATTGATCCCTATGATCAGGATTCACTTCATACACGGTGAGAGTTTCCTGGTTGCCCCTTGGAATAACAAAGACAATAGCAGAAGAAAAACCCTTCCAAAAATTCAAGCGCGTCGAACGTGTCATTCTGTCAAATGTGAGGATAATGTTTCTTTGTGCATTTGTGTTTAGAGGGAGCTCAGAGATCCTATATTACCATTTGTGCATTTAACCATTATCGCAATCAACGAAGGTGCGATAATGGTTCTTTGGGAGTTTTTTTCCCTCACATAACGAGACGTTTGGCGCACTGGAATTTTTTAGAGGGTTGTCTCGTCTCCCATTTTCTTCTTCAGCTATTGTCTTTGTTATTCCGAGTGGCAACCAGTAAACTCTCACTAGCAATCCTTTGGATTTAACATCCAGTTCGACAAAGAATATTGGAAATCACCATTCACCAGCAGCCTTATTCCATTCCCTGTATTTTCTGCAACATCTTGTCTATTCCGCTTTCAATTTCTGAGAATATCAAACGAGATTTCAAGATACCAAACTTTTTATGATTGGCTTGGTTCTCAAATTCTGGTTGTTAAGGAATTCCAATGGTGCATGTATTATCAGTTTTGGAATAACGATTATGAGGTTGGATGGATATTGGGAGTTGTGTAAGTACGTTGCTACAAAGGTTTATTTTTCTCATGTGGTAGTAATAGGGAATAACAGGTTACATTCCTAGAGATATTTCCTATTGATTTTGATGTTTGTATTATTAAGAAACTGGTGTTAGTAACTCTCTGTTGCCTCTTCATTTGCAATTATTTACCATGATTTTTGGGGCTAAAATCGATTTTACTTGGTATCCAAAGATGTACTTAATGTTAATATGGGAGTGTACATTTTGAAAGAGGACATCTTTTAAAAACAAATTGAAAAGAGTGTCTAAGCAATGAGGGGAGTGGAAATAGCAATAGCCCCCCCAAACAATGTTTTGTTGTCCGCCTGACCCATTCATGACGCGACTTTCCGTGTGAAGCCACCGCCAGAGTGGCAAACCATTGCCCCTATCAATCCACACACCTATAATTTACCCTATGATAATTGGCTGTGGAGTCAGCATTATTGAGTAAGATATGCTTAATTTAACTGATTCTTTTGTTTCACACTAAATTTATACCAACTTTTTTCTAACAAATACATTTATACCAACTCAATTTGAACGTAACACTGTAATTTAATCAAATATTATTGTGTATGGTAAATTGTTGATTTTATAATAATTATCTTCAAAATTATATTAATTAGTAGTTGGTAGTGTAAATTTTTTTATTAAAATTACATAAAAATTAAACTAGAAAAATTATCTTTTGTTATTAACTTTTATAAGTATTTTAAAAATTTGTATGTAGACTAATTTTTAATTAATTAACAATATAAAAATAATACATTAATAATATATCGAAATTAAAATCTTATTTTAGAAAGTTAGATTAAAAATATTTTTAATTGATTAATCATATAAAATCCTTTTACTAATATTACATGAAAAATAAACTCAAAATTATATTATTTTCAAAGTATTATACATGAACAAATTCGAAAATATGGGAGTTAAACTTAAAAAAAATATGCATGCATATAAAATGATCAAAAAAGAGTGTTATTTAGAAAGTTTGAACTTAGAAAGTGTCTACTAACAAAACTAACAAGGAATGTTTGACACTTTCTAGTTTCTATCTAATACTCTTTTTTATTAAGCTACAATTTATTAAAAAAATATCATTAAATAAAAAATGAAACTCATTAAAATTACTATTTTATAATCAATTTCAATTAATCATAGTGTCTAATACAATGTAATTGCTAGCATTCATCGTATATCTGTTCCTGAAGATTCGTACTAAAATTATACTCAATTGTTAAATAAACAGTCGTATGGTTTACACTGATTATGTATGATTAAAAGAGTAGGGTGTTGATAATAGTGTAAATTTTAATAATGAATAATTGATTGATATTGGCATAGCTACAGGTTAATAGTAGTATGAATAAATAATTGAGGAGCGGGCCATAATGCTACATCACCCACCAAATACCATTTATGTTTGTCTGTTTAATTTAGTGAAAGTGTTTTTTTTTGCTTTGGTGGAGAGTGGTGAGTAGTGACCAAAGCAAACGCACTCACTCTATTATTGAAGGGAAGATGAAAGATGAAGATGGCACACCCCAAAGTGCAGGTAAGGGACAGTACAAGTTGTGGGTGTTGGGTGCTATCATTCTTCTTGCTCTTTGGTCCATGTTCACTGCTTCTCTCACTCTCAAATGGTCAGCTGGGAACCTCAACCGTGACTTCGATTCTGCCACTCTCAACGATTTCGATGTCCTGGTATGTATGAATCTATTCTTGGTCCTCTATATGTGTGTTTGATTCAGTCTTTTTGCAAAATTGATCTTGAAATCACGTGATTCATGTTGAAATGTTTTTATTTGGTTAAATTATTCATTTGGTCTAGTTGCTTCTAAAACACTTTTGTGTGACGAGTTATCACTGTTAAAAGCTTTTTTTGCAGCGGTTTTTCATTGTTGGCAAATGGATTAAAAGCTTAACTTTTATCGATAAATAAGGGTTAAAGTTTACATATTTTTATATAAAGATTAGATTAAAGCACCATTGAAAATTTTAATTTAATCTCTAAATGTTAAAAAAATATAACAATTTTGTAGTGCCATTAATTTTATGAAATTATTTTTTCTATAATATTTAAGGATGAAATTGAAATTAAGTTGTATATTTTAAAGAATAATTTGAAATTAAATTATAAGATCTAAGGATTAATTTTTGATGTAGGTTGTTAATCAGATGCTAACATGGATATTTTTTTTTTCTGTTTTGGAATTGGGAAAAAATAGGAAGTGGAGGAGAGGGAGAAAGTGGTGAGGCGCATGTGGGATGTGTATACTCAAAGCAAGAGTGGCAGGGGAAGTGGCTTACCTCGTTTTTGGAGTGATGCTTTTCATGCGGCTTACGACCACTTGGTCAGTGATGTTCAGAGCGTCCGAGATGCTGCTGTCTCCGAAATTGCCAAGATATCCCTCCATTCTCTTCCTCTGCACCACCTCAAATCACATTCCGTAAGTTTTTTTTTTTTTTAATAGGCAAATATTAGTCATTAAGATGTTAATTTTTTTAGCAGGAAATCAAACTCGCCACTTTTCTTCTTTTTTCTTCTCTGTTAACCATCCAAAACACCCCTTATCTCCTTAATCCGAGTTGTTTGTTCTTTCTAAAACTTCTTACTCCCAACACCAAATCAGATTTTCACCGATAACTCTCCTTCCAATGAAAATCTCAACCATACATTGGATCTAATACAATGGCTCAATTCATCTCTACAAATATTGATTAATCTTATGGATTGGGATGAATTGACTTGCCAGACACAGACTTGCTTACTTGCTAAAGATAATACTCATGTTTTCTGATCAGATTGTGCAGAATATCATGGGATCACGAAAAATGAAGCAAGCAGAGAGTATTGTGAACACTACAATTAGCAGTGATCAATAACAAGATTCCTTACTTTTGCTGTTCAACTTTGGAACCCATTTAGCATTGATGTACACACTTCGCCAGACTGAAATTGATCATTTAAGAGCAGTACACATCAAAACACTTCCTCGCCCGTCTGAGTATTACTTTCCAAGTTAATAAAACTATTTTGTATAGGTTTCCACATTGGGATATATACAGCAAAATAATTGTATAAATATTATGTATCCCATCTTGTATATTACGTATTTACGCTAGCAATGTCATTGAATGAATGTTCCGAAGACAATTGCTTTCTTGGACAGTTATCAAAAACTCTGCTATAACGAATGGCACGAAGAAAATGGTCTGTGTAACATAACCTTTGCCAGGGAATAATAGCTGTGCAACATAACCTTTGCCAGGGAATAATTGTGTAACATAACCTTTGCCAGGGAATAATTAATCAGAGAATTATAATTAAACTAGACCAGTAGTCCACAATTTCTTATATTCTGTATCTTCATTATGTTTCAAATCAACCGTGATATTTTTTAAACAATTTTTATGGTTCAAACCATTAAGAAAATGTAAAGAACTTTCTGCCAGTATACTTAAGAACTAACTTGAGCCATTCAACATGATTTTCCATTAATCCTCAAATTTGTTATCCAAGACAAATTTCAACAGTTAAACATGCAAGAGTTGAATAATTACCAAAATTGAAATTATTAACAGCATTCGCAAAACAAAAAATGAACTGAAATTATTAACAGCAATCACAACACGAGAAGTTATTAAAAATGAAAAATGAACTGAAATCATCAAAAGCATTCACAACACGAAAAGTAATTAAATGATGAAAGATGAATTGAAAAACTCGTTAAGATTGACATGAGATAAAATCATTGTCAACGCAATGAAACGTCAAAACAACTACATTAGATAACAAAATTGGTTAAGCAGATCCAGTCAATACTGCTAAAGTTTCTGTATAAAAAAGAACATATAAAACACCTAAAACGGAAAAAACCATTTACAAAGTCCGACCAAAATGTATGTACATCTACGATAACAACCTCATCAACTCAATTAAATTAATCTTCTACAGACTGGATCTCACCCATCATGATCCGGTTACTCACAACGTTAAATCCCAAAACTGATGGGCTGACCTTTTTCCCCTTTTTACCTTTCTTCTTTCCACCTCCTTTAGAGGATCCTTCAGTGTAGTCCACATCCAGTATATCTGCACTAACCGATGCCGTGCCTTCCACACCATATCCAGTAACTTTCTTATCATTCCTACTCTGAAAAGCTATGTCCAAAACGTCTGACGGTAACAACTCCTTGTAATTGAGGAATTTATCAATGAATTGATGGTCAGGATCATATGATCCAAGGTTTTCTATAAGAAGCATCTCAGCTTCTGATCTAGATTGCTTCAAGCAAAATTCAAGGAAACTTGTATCTGCGATGCCACACAAAAATATAACAAGGAGTTAAAAAAAATAATTGACTGTATCTAAAGAATAAAATACTTTCAACCAAATCAGAAGATTCAAGCAAAGTGATTATCATATAGGCAGCCTAATCCATGGTGTCATATTTTAACTGTTCAATTCAAAAACCAATATCTGAATGATATACATACCTTTTGTCCCAATAAGCCTAACGCACTCATTCTCACACCAATCTCTGAAGTCCGTGGCCTCTAAAAATTTATGAAATAATTTGTCAGTATTTAAGAGGATTGTCAAAAGATCCAGACAGTGGATTATATTATGCACTCAACAAGTAGAATAAAGAAATAAATAAACTATAGCTTTTTACCAGAATGCCTTGTCATGGCATCTTTTTTCAACTTCAGCACTGATTGAGAAGAGGCAGGTGATGATGCTAAAAACCGCTCAGTTGGTTTGCCACTCACTGATTTTTGTCTTGTCAATAATCCAGGAGAATTACCTTTCAAGGGAACATTTTTCGAACCCCGGCTACCCTGGCTCACAAGCTGAGGGAAACCTGACCTGCTTAAAAGGAAAAACAAATAAATAAGCCAAAGTTCATCAACTGTCCACCAAAACTAGATGTTTGTGGAGACAAGACAACGAATACTCAACTACTGTTGGATAGGGTACACTTTATAGAGTATTCGAGTTTTATAATGAAAACCACACTTTTATAAGGGAAGTGATTACAACTACAATGCTACCACAATATTGTCAAAACAAAAATGTTTCAAGACTAGCTTATTTTGCCTTCAAAGAAAAGCTTATAGACAAAAATTCAGAACAAAAGTTCTAGTTGAGAAGTTTGACTGTAAACAGTCAAAACCAAACGTGCATATAGAAAACATACTGCTTAGTATCTTGCTTAGATTGATCCATTGGACCCCAGAACAAGTCATCGTCCCCTTTGTGCTTTGATTGAGAAGCTTGGGAATTTATCTGAATTGGAGAAGCAGCTTTAGATGGAGAGGATGCTGAAATTGACCGTGACGAAGCACTGCTCCATGTAGACTGAGGAGGCTGAGATTTCTGAGGGGGAGGCATTGGGCTCACAGGAATTGCAGAAGAGCCTTTTCTCTCCTGCTCCTTCAGAATGTCCCTTAATGAAGTTGGTTTTGGAACTCTACCAGAATCAGTAGACCATGCTGGAGAAGGAGATGGTATTGGTGGTTCTCGCTCTCCTTTCCATAGTACAAAATCTCCCAGAGAGGGTCCTGCTGGGATGGCAGGCAATTCTTCTTTCTCTTGCTGTGCTGAACAGGAGTTTTTTCCCTTTTCAATGGGGCTTGAAACTATAGGTGCCTCAGAAGATGCAACTGGCAATGAAGCTTTAGTTCCCGAACCCTTTGATTTTCCTGACTTTTTTCGGCTTCTTTTAGTATCTTTTGCCTCAATAAAATTGCCATCATCCACGGATTCTGAACGTACAGCTATATTATGTAAGGGCAATATACTATCTAGAACCTCAGCTTCTATTTCATTAGATTTCTTTAAAACTTCTTCTGCTAATAGATCATGTAGATGACTTTTCTTGCTTTTAAGATTTTGAGAAGTTTCAGATTTAACAGGATATTCTGTATTGGCTCCTTTGTGACTTTCACTAGAAACTTTCATAGAGTCTGGATTGGACACAACCCCAGCCCAGGGACTTACCAGACTCATTGAATTGACAGAAACAGCAATATTAGATACAAGCATTTCAGTCTCTGCCTTCCTCTGTTCTTCCTGTTGAATTTCTAAGAAAGATTTTGGTTTGACACCAGGAGCAGGTTTCCAAGCTCGTCCTGCAGGTACTTCAGCTTTCTGCATCACAATAGAGCTAGCTGCCTTGGCCTCACCCACATCAACTGATCCAGTGACGTTGCCAGTAACATTAGCAGACCAGCCACCAGCTTGTTGGTGATCAACTGCCTCTATGACTGCACTTCCAATCTGAGTTCCCTTAACTCTTGTTTGTTGCATGTTTGTTTCATGTAATGATTCAGCCCTGTTGGCTTCCCCCAACTCACTTAATTTTGGTATTTCAACTTCTGCCTGATTTGCTGGCTGCGAAGTGACACTCTTTAGCACTCCCTTTGTTTGATCAGAAGACTGAGATTTGGCTGATTTTTGCTTCTTAGATTTCTTCTCGGTAGCCTTTTTGGGTTCATGAGATTTAATGCTTCGTATGTCTGCTGGAGAGGGCTCGGATACTGAGATGTCTCTTCCAGAATGTTGCTCTTCATGCACAATATCCAATTTGGTCTTCACCTCCATACCAGGACCACTCACAGGTGGTAACTCAATCCTGTTAGATCCAGCTGAAGATAAGGCAATGGTGGGTGCAACACAATGTAGATGTCCAGAGTTCTCATCAGGCTTAGAAATTGAGGTCACGACAACATCAGGTGTAAAATTGCTAGGTGGCAACTGCTCCACTGAGTTAGCAGTGTAATCAGAAACAGAATGGGGTTCCAGCCCAATGTGTGGTTCCTCTCTGGGTCTGTTCTGATCAAGCAACGGAGAACTCTCAACAAGAGTTGATATGGGGAAGGTTTTGTTCTGATACTTTTCACTAATTTGTTCAGTAAGATTAGGGCCCCAATTTTCCGGACAACTATTACCACCAAATAATTGGTGAGGCAGACGTATAGAAGCTTCACTGCTTACATTACCAATTGTGTCTTGACTATCTTTCGGTGGTAAATTCAAAGAATTAGAACTATGGTCATTATGCACACTGGGAATTGGCATCTGAGAGCTCATGGGAAAGATCTCTTGTGGTGGCTGAAGTTGAGAAGGATCAACACACAAATTCCCCATGGGTATTACACCTTGCAACTGTCCAAAAGATGAATTGTTAAAAAGCTGGCTAGACTTTTCACTAATTTGTTCCGTAAGATTAGGGCCCCAATTTTCTGGACAACTATTACCACCAAATAATTGGTGAGGCAGATGTATAGAAGCTTCACTGCTTACATTACCACTTGTGTCTTGACTATCTTTCGGTGGTAAATTCAAAGAATTAGAACTATGGTCATTATGCACACTGGGAATTGGCATCTGAGAGCTCATGGGAAAGATCTCTTGTGGTGGTTGAAGTTGAGAAGGATCAACACGCAAATTCCCCAAGGGTATTACACCTTGCAACTGTCCAAAAGATGAATTGTTAAAAAGCTGGCTAGACTGTTGGTCTTGCAACACTTGTGAAAGCAGTTGTTGCTGTTGTCGCAGTAACTGCTGCTGCTCCTCCTGCTTCTGTTGCTGCTTCAGCAACAGGAGTTTATCAATCAAGGGCATCTGCTGTGCTTGAGCAGCTGCTTGAGAATGCAGTTGCAACAAGTGTTGCTGTTGCAGCATATTTAATATTTGTGGATCTTGTGATAAACCTGTAGAAAGTAGCTTCTCCGCTGTCAAAGTGTTAGACGGGTTATCAGCAGCTTGAGCCAGTAAATTGCTTAAAGACAATTGGTTTTGTATCGGCAGTCTTTGTTGAATCCCAAATGGCATTTGAGGAAAATTCTGATCATGAAGCAAGGCAATTTTATTCTGTAGGGGATCCAATGCACCTTGCAAGGGATAATTTGGCCATCCCGCAGCACCATTATTTAAGCCTGCAGACATCCTATCGGATAATCCTTGGATGATTGACATTAACTCCGAACTTTGGGACTGAGGTTGACGGGAGTTATCACTCACTGAATACAATAATTTTGAATGCAATGATGCATCTGGTACAACATCCGTTTTTGGAGCAAATGAAGCTGCTGCATCACGCCCCGGCCAATATGGGTAGGGATTGGGTAAGGACCTCTGCCGTTCAAGCGCCATCCTCTTGGCAAGCAAGTAAAGATTATTTCCACTATCAACTCCTGATGGGCCCATATTACCAGGATTACTTCCAACAAACCCTTGTAACCCTGAAATGAATACATCAAGAATAATGTTAAAAAACCTAAACATCTGAAAGCATATTACAGTGTACGAAAATGATGGGAGGTTACAAAGGGAAAAATTATCAATGGATGGAATAAATTTATATGTAAATTAACAAAAAAAAAGAGGAAAGTAACTAATAATAACAGTTAAGAACCTTCTGATAATGTCAGGTTATCAAGGGGGGGACTGTTCTTGCTACCAGACATAAGTGACTCCAGAAACCTATTTTCAGCTTCAGTATCCGAACCCTGCCTATGCCCAGAATCACTTCTCAAAATGTCAACCTCATTCAAACCAGCAAGGGTATTCCCAAAAGTACTGGAAATTTGCTGGCCAGGAACATCTGTAAAGTCATTCGCTTTTGGTGCAGAAAACCCAGGTGGTGGTCGGGCTTTAGCTCGCAAATGAGGCATAACATCACCAAGAGAAAACCATGGTGAGTCCACCGCTGAATTTTCCAGACGAACAGGTAAATCAATACCAAAATATCCAACCTCAAACCATCCAATAATATCAATTCCTTTAAATGGACCTTGGATTAGACCCTTAGGATCTTTATATAAAAGGGATAACTCCTCTGGAGCAGTCTGTGGAACTCTTCTGGTTTCAAGTTCACTGTCCAAAATGCCAGACAACTGCCTCTTAATGACAGGATCTTCGTTAGCTTGCCACTTAGCTACTTCTTTGGGGTCAGATAAATAACCCAAATTATTCTCCCACTGATTATGAGGATCTTTTGGTTGGGGTGAGTTCAGATCTGCTTTTCTGAATCTAACATCACTAATTACATCTCTGCTATCGTGAAACTGGGCGGTAGCATGTTCTCCCATCGGCATTGTTCGCCATGGAGCACCAGGATGAACAGAGCTATTTCCTTCAACGGATGAATCTCTATTGCTGGATACCTCATCAGGCACTTTGTAAGAACCTCCATCTTCACCTCTATCTGTTCATAAAATATATTAGACAATCTCGTTGTAAGTGGAGACACAGGAAATTATACTTATGAAAAGCCAAAAAGTATAGTGCAGTGGACTATCTCATGAAGAGGATTAACTCATTAAGTTGAAAGAGGAAACCAAAATAATGTGATATTTAACATGGTTAACACAGTAGAAGTGAAATAAATAAATTGGAGGTGAGAGGATCATTAGTTGAGTTTGTTTGAGACCATGCGATAATACGTACTAGACCAATAAATCTTCAGAACTGTAGACTATTAAACAATGTGTTATGGAAATGAGAATGACCTTAAAAAACCAAAGAGAAACAAGACTGTTATCGAACAATGATATAGAAAAATACCCTATTCACAGGGTTTCATTTAATTCTGCCATTACCCATTCCTTCATTATTCACCTGTTGGAGGATGACCTAAGATCCTGTATTTCTTAAATTAATTTGGGAGCCATAATTGAGTGTTTTCATTTCATATCAAGAACTTTATCAACAATTCATATAACCAACTTTCAAAGTGTCAAAAATCATGCTGCACCCAAACCTATCTGTGAGTATATAAATATATATATACTGATTGTTACATTGGAAAGGTGCACTACCAGGTTTCATTCGTCTTGTATGAGTAAAATCTGTTGAGCTCCTTCCATCTTTTGGCACCTGAGGTGCATTGCTGCTAATTATCTCCCCTTTGTCAATACCCTTTAAGACAGTCTGTTCAAACAGAAGAAAAGCGAACACTAAACCACTGGAAAAGACTTTGCATTCAGTAATTCAAAAACAAAACAAAGACACCAATTACCAGTTCCTCAGAATTTGGGGCCAGAAAAGCTAGAGGCTCCACTGGTTCATCCTGAGTAAGATTAGGTACTTGCACAAAATCATCAACTAGTTTTCTATCTGTACCCATACCAGTCATTCTGTACACATCAAGCAATTTTGTCCGATTATATTTAAAGGGGCGATTTTCTTCACGGCCACCTTCGACTTTTTCCAATGCTGTTCCTGGGTATGTGCTACTCAAAGAACTACCAAAAGAACCAGCCCGGCCATGTCCAAGACTAGAGACTGGGGGTGTATTATCCCCACGGCCACGCCCATAGGAAAATGTAGAGGCTGGTTTGTTTGGGGTCGTATGGGAAGGATCTACCCTTCCACGACTCTGTGAGTAGTTAGGTCTCCATGGCCGATAGTGATCTCCCTCCTTCTCATCCTTTCCCTGATTGGAAATGTTAAACAAACCTTTTTCCAAATATGAATCACCATCTTTGCCAGAGTCGCTCCATTTTTCACGAATGCCTTCTGGCTCCTTGTCATCAGGACCCCAGCGTGTGTTCCACTTACTTTCACGCCGCTGGTCAAAGTTAGTTTCTCGATTTCCTGAATCATTCCATCTATGGTTATCAGATGCACCACGGCGTGCTTCTGCAAAGTTCTTTGCAGACAAATTATCTGTCCGTCGATCCACTCTTCGAGAATCACCTAGGTCTTTGTCTCCATCCTTCCAACGATCCTTCCGGATGGAGGACTTAGTGTCTCTCTCCTCATCACGCCAACGGTCACGACGTCCACTTTCCGAGTCAAACATGGATGGCCTAAAGACATCCTTTTTCTTATGGGTATCAAGAACATCCTCTCCATTTCCAGATGTCTTAACAGTCTCTGAATGATGGCCAAATGGTGAGTTTGAGACCACATGGTTCTCCTGAGTAGTGAGAACAGGAAAAGGAAAAAACTTAAGCAGTTAAAAATTATTTCTGGAATATTATGGGTTCCCCTAAGTCTAATTTGCAGACAACAATTAAAAAATTAAGAACAAGTTAGCACACACCACAGATCCTGATCCAGGTTTACTCTCCCCTGGCTTTGGCAGAAGCCACTGTGGTGAGAGTGGAATGGGATTGTCAGATCCTTGGACATCTGCACAGAATGGATAGAAACTTCAGTTATTAAAAAAGAAATTGAAGATTTCAACGAATCTCAAAAAAAACCCCAATACCATTACCGTTAGTTCCAAAAATATAAAATACACAGAAAGCATATAACAGAAGAAAAACTAAACAATATATGAACATGAACCAGAACGTGACATGTATAATAAAAATAGCAATCAAAGTGCTAAAATAGGAGCAGAAATATCAGTCAGTATATCAAGCAACATGAATTAGAATCACGTGGCAGTAACCTATATTTGAAATCATGTTTTTTTACTTATTTTGGTAAAAAAAAATGAGGTGCAGAAGGGATTAACTCAAAAAACCATTTTTCCCGTTTCAACCATAACGAAACAATATCATTAACGTTAGTTCCAATATCATTAAATCCAAAGTGTTTTTTTCATGAAATGTTAAAATTGCCCAATATCATTAACGTTGGTTCCAAAAATATAAAATACACAGAAAGCATGTAACAGAAGAAAAACTAAACAATATATGAACAACATGAACCAGAATGTCACATGTATAATAAAAATCGCAATCGAAGTGCTAAAATAGGAGCAAAAATATCAGTCTTAGGCAACATGAATTAGAATCACGTGGCAGTGGCCTATACTTGAAATCATGTCTTTGTACTTAATTTGGTAAAAAAAAATTGAGGTGCAGAAGGCGGATTAACTCAAAAAACCATTTTTTCCCGTTTCAACCGTAACGAAACAATATCAGTCAATATAAAACCTGAATAGCGGATTCTGGCTAAAAAAAAAATATCGACTTCTAAAATTGGCGACGTTTACTGCAGTGTAAAACTCCAACCTCCTCAGTTCACTAATAAAAAAACCAGAAAAAACGATTTTTTTAAAAAAAATAAACAAATTAAATTTAACTTCAAAGGTAGTTCAGAAAAGAGTAGAATGCGGTACGCAAATCCCGTAGCAGCAACGAATTCGTGAATGTCACCTCCATTCTGCCGCCGCACACGAAGCAAAAACAAAACCCTAAACTCGACCTCGAAAACGAAGTGCATTTCAGTTGTTCAAACAACGGAAGAAAAAAAAAACAGGTTCGGGGAAGCTAGGGTTTAGAGAAGCAAGTGATAAACCGCAACTGAATAGAATCGAAAGAAGAAAGAAAAAAAAAAAAAAAAGCGGCGAAGGAGAAGAAGAATTGAAAAAATAAAACAATCGAAGCTGAGGCACATAAATCAGAAGATTTAAATTCATAAAGCGAGAGAGGAAGAAAAACCTTTGGAGATCTGCAATGGCGGTGTGACGGCGAGGTTGTTGGGGCGAGTATCGGAGGTGGCGCGTTGTTGAGCCATGGATGATGATCAGCGAGAGTAGGAAGGGAACGAAGCGAGTGAGCACCGTGCGAAACGTAAACCCTTTTTTGCTGTGCGAGAAAAAAATAACCAAATGGGGAAGGCCAAGGGGGGAATATAGGTTAACCCTTCAACACACTTTCATAATGTGTTTGTTAGGGTGCACGATAACCCCGTGAAAACCCATGGGCGCACGTTAGCGCACAACCCTCTGATTCTCGGGAAGAAACTAACCACGCGCTTTGGAAATGTCCCTCCGACCGTTATATTTAGGATGTCTCCGGCTCTGTTTTTTTTTTATTTTTTCGTAAAAAGTCATCAACAAAATTTAAAAGCAAGTTAGGTCTGATTTGATTAGATTTTTATTTAAAATAAAAATCAAATTAAATCAAATAAATATTTTATCTTTTGATTCAATTTAATTTTTGTGATTTTTATTGAAATATTATTTTACTAAAATTTATATATATTTTATCTTTTAAATTAAATTACATTAAAAAATTTAATAACAATCTATAAAACTTATTAATACATTAAGCTTTTTATAATAAAAATTTGTTATATTTTCATTCATTTTTAATCAAATATATCTTAAAAAAATTATCCAAAAAAAGTGTTATATATTTCATAAATTTTATATAGATAATATTATAAAATATTATAAAACTCAAATAAAATATAACATAAAATATATTACACTAAAATAATATAAGTGTTAATAACTTATAATAAGTGTTACATTAGTTTGGGTTTCAAAATTATAAATCATACCAAACCAACCTATTGATTTGAAGAGGAAAAAAATCTAAACAAACCCAAAAAAATTAATTTGATTTGATTTTCAGACTTTTTGAGCTATTTTTATTTTTATCGGTTTAAATATGAATATCTTAATTGTGTTCAAAGAACGTGTCTCTCACGCGCCTCGTGAATTACGAAAGGTTTTATGCGCTGTTGTGAATGCAATTTCCCTCGTATTTTTTCGATTAACATCATTGGATGGTGTGCGCACTTCTCCACAACCCGATTAACACGAAACGACTACATACCAAGTCGTTTCGGGTGCGGTACTGTGATTGTAGGGTGTGGTGATCATGGATTTTATTTATTTATTTAGATAATGTGAATTTGGGATATAGATATTTTTTGCTAAGACGACTTGGAGCATAGCACATGGGGTGTAGGGTAAAATCTTGATGTTGTTCTTTCTGTGTTTCTTATTTTCTCTTTTTGCGTTTACTCTGTTTTTTTTTTCTTTCAATTTTTTGTGCTGCTCCTTCACTCCAACTTGGCTTGGGCTTGTGGACAAGTAATTCATGATATTCTGATTTTGTACTTTTGGCTTTATCATGCGGCAAGCTTTGACTAATATATGTAACCGTAACTATTTCTTTTTTTTAGCGTGATCATGTTTTATTATAAATTAAAATTTACAATCAAGATTATTATATGTATATTTTAATTATAGCTCGTCCTTTAAAATAAATGGGTCCTAAAGCTAAAGATGTGGGGTGGGGGGTGCTTTGGATTTTCACTATATCAAACAGAATTAGCAAAATCAAGGGTAGCATTAATTTTCAAGCATTAGTAGTGTTTAATGCTATTAATGCAGTATTATATAAATATATTGAATTTATTACTTATTAAATATAATATGTAACTAATTGTAATATTAATATTGTATATTATATTTATTAAATATGATAAGTGTAATTCATGTTTATTAAATATATGGCATTTATTATTGGCTTTTCTACAATTAAAATGTTAGATCTTTATTCGAATGAAGATGCAGAGATTACACCTCTGAGAGATGATTTGGTTCACAGAATGAGGAACCTCCTCTGTCCAACAACAATCAAAAGTAGTAAAAGCTAATGTTGCCAATGCATGGGCAGTTTTATTTCCTCCACTTAGTAAAAGAAACTAGTGATGGAGCTGAAAAGGGAGGAAAGTTACAAAAAAGGGTAATTATTTTTATAATTTTTTAAATGAGAATAAATTTTAAATTAATACTTAAATACGGGAAAGTCCTAGAGGACATCCTCCGATTTTTTATGATCAAATCATAAATAATTGTAAGATTTTTTTTTATTGAAGTCATAAGAAAATAAATGACTTTTGATTTTTTTTAATTATAAGTTTGAAGTTATAAATTTATAACCTCAAAGTATTTTAATTTAAAAAAAAACATTTGTTAGAAGTCATAAATCAATTTACGACTTCAAAGTTTTTTTTTTAAAATTAGTTTTTAATATTAAAATTAGTTTTAATTTATAGTTTTTATTTAATACATTTTTATATTATACTATTTAATATTTTCTATATTTTTTTATTATTTTTAAGGATTGTTATTTATTTTATAAATTAGAAAAATAATAGAAACAAAAACTTAAATTTAAATAAAAAATATATTTTGGTTCATATTTTATGTTTGATCATTCTACTACTTTTAGATAGGCCTAAGAAATGTTTATTGTCTAGAACTTAAGGACATAATCGTAATAATTATCCATACAGACAAATAAGTTGACGACTAATATTATTTCTACTTTTTAATTTCATATTTATGTTTAATTTGTATTGTTCATTTTATATTAATATATTATGTTATTTTTATTTTAACAATTATTTTTATTACTAAATTATTTTTTATTGTTAACATTAAAATATTTTTATGAAGTAAAATTAATTAATATTTATTAACTCATTGTAAGTACACCAATTTGTAACACGTAGTAAAGTACTCTAAGTCTTAGTGTCGAATTCACAACTTTTGTTTGTACTTAGATTGATATAAATTCAATTTACAAGCAAGAGATAATAAATTTAAATATAAAATTTAAAGAAACTAAGAGTGAGGAATGATAATAAATTTAAAATAAAATATTACGAGATAAGATAAAAAAAAATAAAAAAGATAAGAGATTGAAGTAAAACATAAAAAATGCAGAAGATTAAATAGATAAGATAAGGAAAGTAAAAGATAAGAATGATGATAAAAAAAATAATTCAGAATGTAAATATGTTGGGGTCTAGCATGCATTATTTTTTATTTTTCTCCATCAATTTGCTGAATCTTTCCTATCCATATCTATTAGAATACTTGTTTCTTTATGTATCACGATGACAAATATATCTTACCATCTATTTCCTAAATATTTTTGCAAAGACTCAATAAATAAAATAAAATGTATGACATTCTAATTCTAGACGTTTGTTTTGATGCATTGGCATAATGCAATCACTCTATGTCTAACAATTATTTTATTAAGTTACCCCTTCGTTTGAGTTCTATTAGAAATTATCCTCTGACCGATTAATCCCTAAAGCTGATGCATGTAAGACTTTCTTGTATTTTTACTAAGGATCATCCTCTTTCGAGCGTCTAACTCATAAAGATGATGCAAGGATGAATGATATATGAAATTAAATTATGAAAGGGTAATAGAAAAGAAAACATATCTTTGCATTGATAGATATAAAACATACAATACATCAGTTGACTTTTTATGCTTGTTAGGCTCTAACTAAAAGGGTTTAGTCTCTCATTAACATGAAAGACTTTACACTTTAGGGGGTTTAGCCTCTTATTATAGATATAAAACATACAATACCTCACGTTGAAAGCGGGCTTTCTCATTTTTGGGCTTCCTCATGGGCCTTCTTCACGCTAAAGCTGAACTTTTCTGCTTAACGAGGGTGCACGCTAAGTTTAGATTACGTGCGCTAAGCGAACTGTTCAATTCTTCTAATTCTTTTTAAGGTTTTTCTTCCAATTTTTACATCAATTTTCCTCTAATAAAAAACTACAAAGATATTAATTTCTTTATTATTTCATTAAAAATTACAATCATTCTTAGTCAAAATTAACTATCAAATTAACTTCAATTTCGTAGCTATCAGTAATTTTGTACAAAATTATTATTTTACTCAATAATAACTATAAAAATTAATTTAAAAATGTTTAAAAATAATTTAACATTATTTGATAGATTTTAAGTTAATATTATTTGTTAATATTAGTAACAAAAATATTAAAACATTGATTAAAAACATTGAACTAGAAATTAAAAATTAAAACTAATTTAAATTTGTTAAAATTACAAAAAAATTAAGACTTTCAATTTGTAAATTAGTTTACAAATTCTAACAAATATTTTAAAAAAATTAAAAGACTTTGAAGTCGTAAAATAATTTAATAATGACTTCACATTAAAAATTTTAAAAAAATCAAATCGTTTACTTTTTTACAACTTCAGTAAATAAAAAAAAAATAAAAAATCGGGCAATTGTTCTAGACTTTGTCAATAGAAGTTATAGGGTATCCTACAATTTACCCTATTTGAATATTAATTTGAAATTTATCCTCATTGGGTAAATTACAAAAAAAAAGTCATATTTTGGTAACTTTCCCAAAAACAAGCAACTTCTTACACTCAGTAATGATACTAAGAAATAGCGACCTTCCTTGCACATACTTTTTCCATCATTACTACATTAATTTGATACAGGAAGTTTCAAAGTAAACTTCAGAGAGGAGTTGTAAAAGAAATTTATAATTCCTGATTAATTAATATGAGTTATATATTATATTATAATTTATATTTGTTATTTATATTTAGATAAACTTACTATAAGTGATTACTATAAGTGATTTTATTCAGTGAGCCCATTCCAAGGCCCAAATCAATACCTTTCATATGATCTGTCACCCGAAGTGTTTGAGATGTTTTAGAAAACCTTTGCAAGAAGTTGACAAGTCTTCCATCTCTTTTTTTGAAAAATCCGTTGATTTCATCCAAATCAAATGCTTTAAGCAATTATGAATAGCATAATCTTTCCCTCTTCGTTCAAATCCATCATCTTTAATTCAAGTCAGCCTCTAAAATCTAAGAGTACTCCTTCATTGGCTCTCAACGAGAAAAGAGGAGCAAACCACACCCTTTGTGCTCCATCACACGTGACCAAGGCATGGATGGTAGATTCTTCTTTGAGTCCACACAATGGGCAAAGGGGGTCCACGTCCACTTTCTTCTTTCTCAGGTTCTAGCTAACTAAAAGAATATCGAAACACACCATCCAAATGAGATTTTTACACTTTGGCATTGCTTCACCCGACCACACCCACTTCCATAAACCTCTTGGGTGCAGGTTTGATGAAGTTCCTGCAAAATGAAACTTGTTTTTGGGAAGATGATACCCAAATTTAACTGAGTATACCCCACTCGCACTGAAACTCCATAAAATATAATCATCCTCCCCCAACCAGCTTATCAAAATTGTTTTTATTTTTTGGGCCATAGCTTCATCAAACCAGGAACCTAGTGAGATTGAATTTCATGTTTTGTTCATTTCGTCCATCAGTTCCTTGGCCCACAACTCTTTATTAACCTACATATCCTTCTCTCGAGCTATTCAAACTCCTTGTAGGGCAGGAACTCAAACGTCTTTAAACACCACTATGCCCTTTTCATTTCCCACCTTCCATCTACAACCTTCCTTCATCAACCATTGGGCCCAGAATACTCGACCATGAGTAGCTTGGTTGATAACCCTTTCTAGCTTCCCAAACTGTGGAGTTTGGAAAGTATTTTGCCTTCATTATTCTAAAGAACATGGATTTATCATCTGCCATAATTTCCTGCCACTGTTTGGCCAATAAAGACATGTTGAAATCCCTCATAAACCAAAATCCAATACCATATTCCTTCTTACTCCTTGTCAATCTCCCTTATCCCATCCAGTGAATCTTCCTCCCTTCCACATTCCCCCTAATAGAATTTGGTCATCAATCTTTCAATCTTGTCACAAGTAGCATATAGGATTTGGAAACATCCCATAATGTGTGAAGGAAAAGCTTAAATCATAAACTTAATTAGAATCTCTCTTCCTTCTTTTAAAAGAGCATTCTCCTTCCATTATTTAAGTTTTTTCCAGACTCAGTCTTTAAACAAGCTAAACTTGTGAGACTTTTATCTTCTTACCATAGTAGGGAGACCCAAATACCTTTCATGATTTTCCCCTTCCTTCACATTCAACTACGCTATCAGTTCTTCAAATTTGATACTAGGCACATTTTGGCTACATAAAAGTTATGAATTGTAGATCAATGTCCGAAGGTAGATGCTGAGGTGGAGTACATGTCAAAGGTTCCCTATGCCAATGCAATCGATTGCTTGATTTATGTTATGATGTGTACTAGATCGGATTTGACACATGTTATAAGCCAATTCGGCAAGTTTATGTCTGACCTAAGAAAGTGACATTAGAACGCAATGAAGTGGATCTTGAGGCACCTAAAGGGTACAACAGATCATGATATTATGTTTGATGGTCAATAGGGTGATCCTTCAGTTATGAGATATGTGGATTCTGACTATGCTGGTGATCTAGATGATAGAAGGTTTACAGCAAGGTATGTCTTTACTTTTGGAGGTGAGCCTGTTTGTTGGAAGTCCATAATTATATCTCTTGTGGCAATGTCAACAACTGCAACAGAGTACATGATAGTAGCAGAGGCTATCAAGGAAGCTTTATGGTTAGTAGGGCTAGTGAAGGAGTTGGGCATTAAGCAAGGTGGAGTTCAGTTGCATTCTGATAGTCATAGTGTTATTGACTTGGCAAAGAATCAAGTGTATCAATCTAAAACCAAGCATAATGATGTGAGGTTCCATAAGATTAGGGAGTTAATGACATCTGGCCAGATTTTGCTCAGGATGGTTCACACTTCAGAGAATGCAATTGATATGTTAACCAATGCAATTACAATTAGGAAGTTCAAGCATTGTTTAGACTTGTTGAATTTTGCTCAGTGCTAGATGTGACGAGACACCTAACCCAGGACATTATGAAGTGAACTTCTTATTTATCTTCCACAAGGCTGAATATTCGCCATGGTGAAGATTATTGTGCATGACTCATATTTTATGGGCAGGGCAAAGTTGGAGTGGAGTGTAAGGACCACTTGTTGTTGGGTTACAAAGTGGGTGGGGTGCAAGGGCAAGACCTCTATGGAACGTGTAATATTGTACGCGGATTAAGATAAGATAATGCACATGTAAAGATATTATACACATAATGATAATGTGCGTGGGTTAAGATAATGTACACGTATATTATATATATCATGATGTAATCCCATTGTTTAGAAAAATAAGAAAAAAAATCATTTTGTTTTTGAAAACGTAGGCACACTTATCGAACCTCGTTAAATCTCTTGTGTTTGTGTGTGCATGTGATTACTCTCCTTCCCTCTGCTATTACTAACAAGGATATTACTTTTTCCGTTGCTATTTGGCATATCTTAAAAAGGCAAAATCATAAATTTTTTTAAACATGAGGTTTTCCCTTCTACTATAGTGCTGCAGAAAGTTCAGACCATGTTTAAAGAAATTCATGGTTCGAATCAAGTCCCCTCATAGAAAACTAGATTATCATTGCTCTTATATTGGGTGGCATATGTTGGTATAAATTCAATGTGGACGGATATTTGAAGGATGGTAATACAAATAACATATCATGAATTTCTTTAAACATGGTCTGAACTTATAAAGACTTATAAAATCCCTCCTTCATGAATTTATAAAGTTTAATCATGAATTTATTGGTAATACAAATAACATATCATGTCAACTTATGAGGATGTTAAATTGATAGTGACTTTAACAAGTTACTGCTAATGTGTTGTACAAATTTCAAGAATGACAGTTTGTAAAATCTCTGAATCTAAACATTTTGAAATGCAAAGGCATGACTATAAAAAAAAGTGTATTTATTTGCAATTTCATAAACATTTTTTGAGAAATTTGATGGTTTGAGGTTGGAATTTTGTAAATATTGAAAATGTATTTGACTTATATATTTTAATATCTCAGAATTTTTTATGAAGTGAGTAATATTAATAAAGTGATAAAGCCTTCAAAGTTTATATTTGAGATCAAAAGTGAAAAAAGATAAATATGAGAATGTTACAAAATACTTAAGTATAAAAAACAAATGAATGTATGACAAATTCGATTCAAATGAAAGTTATCAAAAGTTGTCAATATCATGCGGTTTAAAACAAATATTGTAATTTTATTGAGTTTGTTTAGTTAGTTTAAATTAACATGTGTCTTTATCAGATTGATCAATTGTTAGAAGCAAGAATTTGTAAATAAAACATTTTACGTTTCAATTTTAGTTGCTGAAACATTTATACAAAACATTACATAACATCTAACACATCTTACATATCAATGGCTATCAATCCAATGAGTCAAATGTGTGTTTTCAACTACACATTTCAATAACGTATTTACATTTATTGCAATTTACATTTCAAGTTCTCTACTTCTCAATTGTTTTATTCCTTCATCTTTTTTCTTATTTTAAAGTTAAATTAAAATTTTCAATTATTTATATGGCTTCGAATTACATTTTTAAAATTTGTTTTCACGAGTCATTTACTTTTTAACTCACACTTTTTTCTCTTTTTTCTTTAAATTTATGTATTTACTTTTTGGACAATTTAAATATGCTTTCAAAATTATTTTCTTATGCATTTACATTCCTTACCATTGTAGTTCTTTAATTTTAAATTACTAATTTTAATTCATTTGTACTTTAATTATAATCTTTTCTCTTTTAAATTACTAATTTTAGTTCCTTTGCACTTTATGTATAATCTTTTCTCTTAAATTAATAATTTTAATTTTAAATTTAAGTTTTTTATTTTTATTTCTTTTAGTTATATTTGACCTAAGTTATATATCTTTTTGGCTAAATTATAATTTTATTCCTCTTTCAATCTTGATTTATAGTTTTTATCTTCCTATTCTTTCGGCATTAGTCTTAAAATTTAGAAAATCAATCATTTTTGTCCGATTCTTGGTTTTTCATATGTTAACCGTTTTATTTAAATGTTGATTGATAATGTGTCAATATTGTGATGAGGTGAAACTTAACATTTAACAAATATAAAATATTATAATTAATTAAGATGTTAAAAACGATGCATTTATTTTACATTCAATGAAAAAGAAATATTGATGTCATGTGATTAATAAAATGAAATTGAAATTTCATGTTAACTTTTAATTTGTAATTTGTGTTCATGTATGTAAAAATTAGATACAAATTATGTTACAACCTACTTTCATTCCAAAATAAATTAGTGACATGATGTACAATATATAGCAATCACATTGAGCGTTTTCTTTTTCTCATATATTCTTTTTCATTTTTTAATGCCTATAGTATTTTGAGACGACTTTAGGAATTACGGATAAATGAATGAGTCATTTGGGGATATTTGTTCCATTACAGCCTAATGATCACACCAACAAAAGTTGTTATGCTATACTAATTAACTATTTCAATAAAGTATTAGGAGCAAAAGCTTTGCCAATTTTTTTCACCAATCACAAAACATGTGGTTGAGTAATTGAATATGGATAAAAATAATTTAAAAGACAAATAAGAAAATATATTTACTAAGGTAAAGGGTGAACTAAAGTTGAAACAAACATACACACATTACTCACAAACTATACCATTATTATTATACTTTTGATTCATAGGTTGGCTTTCTTGGAGCAAATTTGGCATGATCAGCATCCACAGTGGTCAATATTTGAGGTATTGACATGCCGCCAGATATAACAATTTCTGCATCACAATAAAAAAAAATGCATGTTGAAAATTATCATGATATATGCGTAGGATCATAAATTTCATAATCAAAGAAAATCACATATTAATTGGTTAACAGCTCTTATACCTATGGCTTCACGAACAGACAAATTAGGTCTTAGAATATCCTCTGGGCTGATGAGATAAATATCACCAAGGTACAAGTGATTGGTGGGAATGTAAACACAAAAAAGCTCTTTCTCATCTCTGTTCCTTAGAACCACTGAAGAAGTGATGAACCCAAGTGCATACTCACCAACACGAGGATGCTTTATGATGGCAACTTCTTTGAAAGCCTTGGAGCTTTGATCTGTCAAATAACTAAAAAAACTTAGAGTTTGCTAATTACATGAAATAAATGGCAAACAAATAGATGAATATGTTAAGAAATATACCCGGTGATATTGCTGCACTTATTTGCTTAGAGGCAGCATATATATAGCTTACAAGAGGCATTTTCTTGATGAACCATTCACCAAGGGTAAGAACTGAAGTTCCTAACCATGATGACATGAAAATTCCAACCAAAAATATGAAAGTGATGGAAGTAATAAATCCAAGACCTGTTGATTGCCCGAATTAGTTCATTATAATGTATGATTATATCTCTTACAAATAGCATAAAGAGATGAAGATGTAAATCTGAGAGTTGAACTTGAAACTCAACTTTCTACAAGGCAAAAGTTTAGAAAACGGTGAAAATATTACACGACGTTGATTTTGCAAAGGGTATAATGCATTATTTATCAAATGAAACTATCCCTAACTCAATTTTGTGAGGTATAATGATAATTTTATTTATCTTCTTCCAGCTTTTAATATATATGAAGAAAAGATATAAAATTATAGAAGCATTGTTCTTAAGAAATGAATATTCATAGCAAATAATGTCATTCTATTGTAAAATCATATTTTGACTACCCCTAAAGCATGTCCTATCTCCCACATTTATCATGTAAGTGTTGAAGATACAAATTATAAAAAATTATTGTCTCAATGATATAAGGCTCGAGTGAAATAGTTATTAAGCTTAATTTATATATCAAATTCTTATACTTTGAGGCCTTCTAAAAGTTATAAGAATTTTTTTCAAAAAAATAGCTCATGTTTATAATTAACAAGGCAAGATATTACAAAAGCTTACCAAAAATATTAATTCCTAGATGATTATATATAGGGGAGAAGAAACCGTCAACAAAGCGAATAAATCCCCATGTGACATAGAATGTTATTGCGATAGGAAGGAGGATGACACTGCAAATTACATTGAATTCCTCGTTAGAATGTTAACAAGTAATGCGTCATTAAAAGGATGACAAACAAGTAATGCGTCATTAAAAGGATGACAATCAAAATTCATAACTTTATAATGTCAATAACATCAAGGAAGATTGGATATTGATCTCCCTTAAGGTTTTTTAAAATGGCATTCACACCTCCTTTGATTAATTTGCAAAAAATGCCCACCTCCTTTCTAATTCATATACTTGAATTTTTAACCACACAAATACTAATACAATAAATCAAGGTATGCACACAAACATAAAAGTTAATTAGATCAAAAGTTTTGTTATTAACAACATAACTATCTTATGGTGCAATAAAGCAAAATAAATCACGTGATTATCAAAACAAACAAAATGTACGTACCATCCTGACATAAACTTTTTTGATGCCCAACTGCGAATCACTTTTGAAAACGCCTGAAAAGAAATGTTCATTTCAAGAAATTAAGAAAACAGGAAAAGAAAAATGGGTCATGAATATTTGTTGATTAGCATTAGATGAGGAAGGAATGAATAAAGGAAAATAAATATAAAAGAAACCTCATGGCTAGAGTGATTTTGGGTGGACGTAACGCTAGGAGATGAAGGAGCAGATGATTTGGGGCCATTTTCTGAAATGCTTGAAACGGGAATCAAGAGCTCCAGATCTCTTGATGCCATTTTTTCCTTTTCCCTGTTATTGTTTTTTTTCTCTCTCTATTTCTCTTATGGGATCACTTCAAGACTGAGGGTGATCAAAACGTCATAACAGAACACTAAATTCAACCAACAAATTCCATTTGGTCCTGCGTTGAAATCGTCGTATAAACTTTGGTGTGTTATGTGTTTGAGATTTCATTTTTTAATTATGTGGCATTAGAACTTAATTATAACAAGTTTAGCCACGTCTATGTTTTACCTTGAAGAAGAATAAATGTATAATACAGTTCTTTTTAAACCTACATTTTTGTGGTGTGCTTGAGATTTTATATTTCAATCACGTGACATCAAGACTTGTAACAAGTTTAACGTCTATTTTCTACCTTGAAGAAGAATAAATATATAATAAAGCTTTTTGAAAATGTAAAAACTTATGCTATATAATATAATATTTTGTGTTTCTAAAGACTTTATCATATATTATATTATAAGTAATGTTGTATTTTTTTTTTACAAATTTTCCTATTCTCTTAAACAATAATAAATAATAAATGAAATTCATTTAATATTTTTAAAATATAAAAAATTCAATGTTTACCGTACAATGGAAATAAGGAGAATAATTTATAGAAAAATTGGAAATATCTTACTAATTTGTGGAATTCATGAGAATTTGTGGTAATTAATAATTTCTTTAACATATTACAAATATAAGACAAATTCAATATTTATCATCACATAAAAAAGAAAATGGATTTGTAAGAAAACATTATAAGAGAATTTAATATTATGCATAGTTATATGTAAAAGGAATAAGGTGCTTCGCTGTACACATTTTTATATCCATCTTATCCATATAATTACATTTGTAAGTTACTATTTTATCCTTATAACTATCTTAACAAATCACTCACTAGCATCTATTATCTTTCTTTTTATTTTAAAAAAAAAAACAAGAAAAATCAGTTAGGCAGCTGCCTGTTTTTCGTATTACTATATAATATAAATAGATAGAATAAAGTTTTACCTTAATATTTGAAATAGTCAATTATTTTACAATTTAACTTATAATAAATTTAGTTTAAAAATATTAAACTTAAAAAAAAGAATGTAATTTATCATAATACTGTCATATTTAAGACTGAAATTATATACACATTTTTTTAAAACAAATCAATATAAAATATTGTTTTAGAGAGACAACAACTCATAATTATTATATTTTTTAATATTTAAAAGTATATTTGTAAAAATTTGTTAAATATTTTAAAAATTATTCTGTTAAAAATGAGTTTTTTAACTGTAATTTATTTAAAAACTAAACAAATAAAAGTTAATTTAAACTTACCTCATTAGCTATAAAATGTTACACACATGTAGAGAGACAACGCTATTTTTATTTTATCGTTGTATTTTAAAACATGTTAGATATTAATAATGAATTAGAAAACACTAATTTTATTTTATAAGTCATATTAGATGTGTGTATGTGTAGGCACGAATGCTCATTTATGTGTTTATGTGTGCCTCTCAAGACACAAAGAAAGAATAAAATATACTTTTTTTATATGGTCCTTAATATTTTAAAATATTAATTGTAAATATTTCATATATGATGTGAGGTTATTTATAATTTACAATTATAAATAAATTTTAGTTATATTTAATTTGTTCTTTTATTTAACTTTTTGCATATATTACATGTAATATAAGTCAGAAATTTAAAAGTATACATAAACATTATAATAAATATAATACTAAAATAACATCAATTCATTTATAAGTATATATTTGAATTTTTTTTCTATATTTTCAATTTATGTTTATAAATTTTTATTTTATTTTACACATATTATAAAGTACTTTTCGTTTATTTTTCTAGTTATTAATTTAGTGAAGTAACAAAATATTTAATTTATGTAACTTTGAACTACTTTTTTACAATAAAATTTTAGTAAAAACATTTTTTAAAAATAGAAAATTTAATATACAATTAAATTTGTAATGAAATTTTTAAATATTTTGTGTTATCATTGATATATTTTTTTAGTAATAACTTTATCAAAAGTGTAGGCAAATTGTATATTTTAGTACAACGAAAATTATGTGCTAAATTGGAAATATTGTATACTAAAAAACTATAAATTGACGAAAATGTCAATGCTTAACACATTTAACCTATGATCACTATCATATTTTCTCTCTCAAAAATTACTCTTATAAATTTAATATTGTAAGTGAAAAGTATAAAAATAATCCATGTAATACATGAGTATTGTCACTAGTATTTGCTACATATTATAAGTAAATCATAGTGATAATTTTGGTGAAAACAATTTAAAATCTTACAACCCTTATCTATATAAAATAACAATTTATATTTTACAATTATTTTATTTTCTATCGTTTTGGATTACATAAATCATTTTCTTCATACAATATTTTATATATTACTATTTTTCGAAGCTGATATGAGTACTACGTACATAAATCATTTTCTTCCTTCAAAGGGCCCTGACGTGAACAGACGCTTTCTCCAAAAACTGTCAAGATTCGCGTACTTACTTAACCATTTCTATTGTTATTTCAGGATTGATTTTCGTTGATCGGATCGAGCACATAGGGTGCGAGCCCGAAGTCAATTAATTCTCTTTGGCTGAAAGTCTGACGAAGGCCGTTTATGTTCCTGCTGAAAAAGAAAAGAGTCGCTTCCCCATCTCTCTTTGATACAGCTAGAGTTTTCACATTCACAAATTCCATCACAGCAAGCTAGCTTTGAGTGCAAAGATAGTTGAGCGTTGGTGACAATGTTGAACCTCGTTTCCAACACGGTTGTTTTGGAGAACCTCCATGACCAGAAACTTGTCATACAGCCATTCACACTAAACTAATTTATGCACCCACTCAGCAGGAAAGAGCATCTTTTGTTGAACAACGTTCTGCTTCCCACTCAGCTCCTAAGTGAGCTTTTACAACGTTCGGAGATGTTAATCTTTTGTTAAAAAGCACTAGCTCATCTTTCATCTCCAGCACATTGATGTTGCACCACCACCTTCCTACAACCACGTACACCATGTTTTGTAGATAAAGATTAATTTTCACGAACTGGGACAATTCTATAAAAATAAACAAGAGTTGGATATATATTCATGATTTTACGTACCTGCTATTTTCAGTCCGTCAGCAAGGTTCCTGTGATAGTTTCTGTGGCAGCTGACCTGCTGCAATACCTGTCTACTTGTATGTATACACACACAACAATCAATTAAGACACTATATATTTATGAAACAAAGTTACTTTTTTTTTTACTTGGGAGGTTGAAAAGTCAGGGTTGGTTGCAGTTTTTGAATATACTCTTAGCCATATGTTTACAAAATATTAACCGTGCTTTGTTGGGAGGATTAAAAAAAATACACCTCCTAATTTAAAAACATTAAAAACATAATTAAGCCTAATAATGTGTAAATATTGAATAAAAAGATTGATTAATAAATGAATTATATTTATAAATTTATAGAGGATGTACATTAATAATGTAATTCTGAAAGTTAGAAATATTACCTTAATTAATTAATCAAGAAAATCATGGTCGTTGAAGATGTTTGTTGTCCATGGCTAGAATAAAGAATAGAGCAAAGCATAAAAGAGAAGGTGAAGAAATATAAAGCATGCTCAATGATTTCCATTTGAGTAGATCTCTAATAAAGGTCCATGAATGGAACTTTGTTGCCTGACTCATGAATCTACCATAAACAAAACAAGAAGCACAAAAATTTTAGAAACAAGAAAAGATGACAACACAATAAAACATAACTATAAATTGTGGGCAAGATCAATCTTAGACCTTTGATGAATCTAGTAGTCTATTGGATGATAACAAGGGAAGATGTTGGATTTTATTGTGTAAATTTCATGTGATAAGAATAATCAAAGGCGTGAGAGTGATAGATGATAATAGGTAGATGGGGAGTTAGAGGCTCTGTTAGGACAATTCCACCTTATAAAGCCTTGGAAGTATTTATAAGGATGCAACGAGACTAACACAAATAAACATGAATGGTTCGATTTGATGTTATCAACGACTCATAATCATTTGTTTGATAATCCGTGTCTTTCTGAATCAGCCAATAAGATGTCATTATACATTATTCATTTTTTATTCTATTCGTGTCCTTTTAATTTTAAATTTGATTGAAATGTGGATAACAACAACAAAAATAGTCCAACGAGGATTCAATAGGACTAGTACAAATTAAAAAATGTGAACCGTTTGATTTGATGTTATCCATGACTCAAGTTATTTGTTTTGTAATCCGTGTCTTCCCGAACCATCCAATGGGATGTCATTACATGATATTCCCTGCATATTCAACTTCAACCCGTGTTCTTCCCATCTTTAATTGAATTGAGAAGTGAATAACAATAAAACTAGTTCTTCTAATACACTCTTTTTATTTATTTAGAGTAAATTATATTATACTGCCTTCATATTTATTTAAATAACACAACTTCAAACTTTTTAAATATTACACTCCACCCCATTTTTATAAACTCAATAACATAACTTTTTAGAGTAATGTACATCCCTACTGCCTTGAGCTTTGTCTATAAATTCACACTAGTTTTAAATATAAAAATATATTTTTTTGCGTTTATTAAAAAAAATAATTAAATATCATTTAATTATGTCAATCTTATTTAAAAAATACTACGTACCTAACATAACAAAAGCCATAATAATATTTTTACTCTATTTTTTTTTTACCTATGTTCATTTACAAATGGCTTGCTACCTACTTTCAACTAAAGAGGCCCTGAATCAAACACAAAGCATAAACATGTTGGGTACTTTTATTTATAGGAAGTAACTAAATTTTAGTTGATTTTGTTACTAGGAAAAAATCTTTAGTTTTCATTTTTTAAAATATGCATTTATTACTTTTGGTTTTTAGTATCATTTGATGGTCATTAATTAATAGTTTTTTTTTAGAAGGTCAAGTGACCATCTAGGTGATACCTACTAGTGTATGTACTTAGTATCAATATGAACACATGAAATCTTTATTTTTTAAAATTCTTAAAATAAATGTTATTTATTTACTTACAATTAACATTGATAGAGAGCAAAAATAATGATTTTATATTTAAAAAAGGTTTAAAAAATCTTTTATAATTAAGGACCAAACCAAAATTTACTAACTTTCAAGGATATAAAATAATGATCTAAATTTTCAAAAAGCATAAAAATCTAAGAGATTTTTTTAGAAAGACTAAAACTAAATCTCATTCATTCTAGAAGGACGAAAATAGTATTTAACTCTAATTTTTATTATTAAAATTGGATTTTAGTGGTTTAATTATGCTTTTCATTCTTATATTTATTTTTTATTTTATATATAATTTTTAATATCATTATTTTTTTCTCCAATTACCTATTCAACATTTTTTACAAGTAAAACTTTATTAACAAATGAAGTACAAGGAATATTAATTACCCAGCATAAAATAGTTTTACAAGATCAGAGAGAAATAAATAAACATGTTACATGATAAATAAATGCATCAATTAAAAAAAAACACTGAGCATTGTCAAAATCATAGCACAATATGTTAAAATCTATGAATATTTAACTAACAAAATAAATGAAAAACTAACACAGGAATAATATGGAAATTTTCTTATGACAATAAATTAAATTCTTTTAAAAATAGAGATCAAATAAAAAATCATATTATTTAAAAAACACAATTGAGCCAATTTTAATTTATCTATATACTGAAACATGCATTTTAATATTCAATTATAGAGAGTTAACTAGTAAAAAAAAACATAATTCTGGTGAAAACAATTTGAAATGTTACAACACTTCTCTATATAAAATAACATTTTATATATTCCTATTAGTTTGTTTTCTATCCTTTTACATTGCATCAATCATTTTTCTTCCTACAATATTTTTTTTATACAACCTATTTCACACTAGTTTTAAATATAAAAATATATATTTTTACGTTTATTAAAAAATTAATTAAACACCATTAATTGTAATAATCTTATTTAAAAAAGTATTACCTAACATAACAAATGCCGACATAATAATATTTTTACTCTATTTCTTTAACCTATTTTCATTTACAAATGGCTCTGTTACCTACTATGCCTATCTCTATCATACGGGTGCCACATCATTCAATGCATCGTTGCTTCGGGTTCGAGGTTTAGGTTTAACAGCATCTTCATCATAGCAACATTATTAATACTAGCTCCCTCCGTTTTTTTAATTGTCTGATTTTTAAAGAATTTATGTTCCTATTTATTTGATCATATTAATTACATTTTTGTCAATTATATTCTTGTTTTCTTATTTTTAATTAATTTACATATATATATTTATTGTAGAGTACAAAGAGAAAAGGATGAAATATGAAATTTTACAACAATTTTATCAGGATTGAGAAAATTTATTTTATTTGTTTGTAGATGGATAAAAAGAAACGGAAATAGTACCACGTTTAATAGAATAGCATAACATATTTTCTCAAGTTATCTCTTTATCCAAACAAAGTATAACATATTTTCTCAAGTAAGGTTTAGGCTTTTATAGGTCATTAATTGTAACTAGCTGCTAATGAAAAATGTGTTTCATCAATTTTCTTTAAAGATGAATTTGAGCAATTGTATTAATCTGCTTTATCTTTTTTGACTCGGTAGCGTCAAGTGTTAACGTGACCAACGTATAATTTCATGACTACGGCCAATTATAAGTTAAACATTTACTCACCATCTCACACACATAAACAAAACATGAATAAATTAATCAATTTAAATATTTAATTAAAAACATTATATTAATTATAAAATAAATCATTTGAATTTAATTTAATAAGAATTCAATTTTGTAATATTTAGTTGTAAATTACAATTGCCTCATTCTCATGTCTATCCAATATATAGATGTTTATGTATGTAATTATTTTAGGAATAAATTAAAAAATAGATAATAACATAAAAGCAAACTGAATAAAAATTGTGATATATTATTTTGAAATTTATTAAATTTATTTATTCATTTAATTTAAGAAAAAGATATAATTTTTAATGAATTATGTGTCTACTTTTTTATATAATATATATTTATATTTTGAATACTTAAATACAAAAGAATCTAATTTAATTTTTCGTCATAGCTCATGAAATCACAAGTGTCAACTTTTGTATGGTTCGGTTACTTTTTTGGCACATATAATTGAGGAATAAAATTTCCCCACATATATATATATATATATATATATATATATATATATATATATATATATATATATGTGTGTGTGTGTGTGTGAGAGAGAAGATATTAATTTAGTTTAAAAGTAATTATTTGAGTTATTTTTTATTTTTATTATTTATTTTTTAAAGACTTAATGGTTATAATGAGTAGTTAATATTAATTATTAAATTTCAAGAAAATAAAATTCATGAAACGTTCCCAATTCATTTATCAGATCTTTTTATCTTGTAAAATAAAATAAAATCGATCAAAATATGGAAAAATTAACTAACAAAAATATAAATTCTCAATTTTTTTTCATATATCACCACCACCAAGTATACCTTGTCATGACCAATTTTGATTTAACAAGTTATTAATTCCTAAAAAAAATAATGTATGTGTCATATTGAAATTGATAAATTAAATTATATCCTCATGAAGCATTTAATAAGTTCCAAATACAAAATTTATTCTCAGAGTAGATCCTCGTTTAACAACGTTGGTTCTGTCAATAACTGCAACTTCTGCTCGAATGTTGTCGTCTGGTTCAGAAGTTGCGGGTCTGGTTTCACACTCTCCACCAATGTTGGCACTTGCTTCCTCGGAGCAAGAAATTGGTTCCTCCTCCTCATCGGGTTTAGCATTAAGATCAAGTGGGAAACTATAAAATTTGAAACATTAAAAACATAATTAACTTTATTTTATTGATTAATAAAGAATAAAAAATAAGGGTGATTATCAAATAAATTATATTTGTAAATTTATAAATGATGTATATTAATCATTTAACTATGACTATTAAATAAATTAATTTATTATAACACGAGTTATAACTCTTATCTTATTTCATTAATCAAGGAAATCACGATCGTTGAAGATGTTTAGTGTCCATAATTGAAACAAAGAGTATGGCAAAGAATAAAGGAGATGGCAGAGAAATAGAAGACATGGTCAACAAACTCCATTTGAGTATATCAGTAAAGAAGGTTCATGAACGAGGCTATGTTACCCAATTCATGGACCTAGCATAAACAAAAAGAACTCAATTTTTAGAAATAAGAAAAGATATCAATAGAACAAAAAATAATTAAAAGTGTGGAGAAGGTCAGTCTTGGACCTCCAAGAGCCTAATAGTCTAGTTGGTGAGAACAAGAAAAGGTGATAAATTTTATAGTATGGATTTCATGTGGTAGGAATAATCACAAGTGTGAGAGTGATTTTAAGATGTAGATGGAGAGTGCGTTAGCATGACCACATTATAAAGTTTTGGAAGCCTTTACGAGGATTCAACTAGACTAACACAAAGAAACATGAACCGTTCGATTTGATATTATCAACGACTCATAATTATTTTGTTTAGTGATCCGTGTCTTTTCACACCAACCAATGGAATGTCATTTTACGGTATCTATTTTTTATTCGATATGAATTCTTTCAATTTTAAATTGGATTCAAATGTGGATAACAACAACAACAAAACTATCCAACGAGGATCCAACACTACTAGCATAGATAAACATGAACGGTTCAATTTGATGTTATCAACGACTCACAATTGTTTGTTTGATAATTCGTGTCTTTCCGAATCAGCCAATGAGATGTCATTATATGGCATCCAATTATTATTCAACATGTACTTTTTCAATTTTAAATTGAATTGAGATGTGGATAACAATCAAACTAATCCAACAAGGATCCAATGGGACCAGCACCAAGAAACATGAATCGTTTGATTTGATGTTATCAATGACTCAAGTTATTTTGTCTTCTCTAACCAGCCAATAGAATGTCATTACGTGGTATCCAATTTTTATTGTGTGTGCGCTCTTTCGATTTTAAATTGGATTGAGATGTAAATAACAACAAAACTAGTTCCACTCTTTTATTTAGAGTAAACTATATTATATTACCTTGATATTTATTTGAATGACACTGAACTCCAATCTCCAAACTTATTTAAATATTACATTTCACTCCATTTGTATAAACTCAATAACATATTTTTTTTTAGAATAATTTACACACCTACCTCGAGCTTTGTCTATTAACTCTCTGAATCAAACACAAAGCATAAACATTTCAACTAAAGAGGCCCTGAATCCAACACAAAGCATAAACATGTTGGGTACTTTTATTTATAGGAAGTAACTAAATTTTAGTTGATTTTGTTACTAGGAAAAAATCTTTAGTTTTCATTTTTAAAAATATACATTTATTACTTTTGGTTTTTAGTATCATTTGAAGGTCATTAATTAATAGTTTTTTTTTTATAGAAGGTCAAGTGACCATCTAGGTGATACCTACTAGTGGATGTACGTAGTATCATTATGAACACATGAAATCTTTATTTTTTAAAATTCTTAAAATAAATGTTATTTATTTACTTACAATTAGCATTGATAGAGAGCAAAAATAATGATTTCATATTTAAAAAAGGTTTAAAAAATCTTTTATAATTAAGGACCAAACCAAAATTTAATAACTTTCAAGGATATAAAATAATGATTTTAAATTTTCAAAAAGCATAAAACCTAAGAGATTTTTTTAGAAAGACTAAAACTAAATCACATTCATTCTAGAAGGAGTAAAATAATATTTAACTCTAGTTTTTATTGTTAAAATTGGATTTTAGTGGTTTAATTATGCTTTTCATTCTTATATTCATTTTTTATTTTATATATAATTTTTAATATCATTATTTTTTTCTCCAATTACCTATTCAACATATTTTACAAGTAAAACTTTATTAACAAATGGAGTACAAGGGATATTAATTATCCCGCATAAAATAGTCTTACAAGATCAAATGAAAAGAATAAATAAACATATTACATGATAAATAAATGCACCAATTCAAAAAGAAAAAAAAGAACACTAAGCACTGTCAAAATCATAGCACGTGTCAAAATCTATGGATATTTAACTAACAAAATAATTGAAAAACTAACGCAGGATAATATGGAAATTTTCTTACGACAATAAATTAAATTCTTTTAAAAATAGAGATCAAATAAAAAACCATATTATTTAAAAAACACAATTGAGCCAATTTTAATTTATCTATACACTGAAACATGCATTTTAATATTCAATTATAGAGAGTTAATTATTAAAAAAAACAATAATTCCGGTGAAAACAATTTGAAATGTTACAACATTTCTCTATATAAAATAACATTTTATATATTCCTATTAGTTTGTTTTCTATCCTTTTACATTGCATCAATCATTTTTCTTCCTACAATATTTTTTTGTTATACAACCTATTCCATCGTTATATACAGCATTTTCAGGAATTCTGGACAACCCAGTGAACAATGCTGGAACCCACATGCATCCTTTCCACAATTCAACAAGTATATATACCAAGGTTTTTACAAGCATATTTGCACCTTCTACAATGGCTTAATTTCTTCTCAATCATCATCAGTCTGCAATAATCTCATGTACAACTACCATGCCTATCTCTCTCATACGGGTGCCACATCATTCAATGCATCGTTGCTTCGGGTTCGAGGTTTAGGTTTAACAGCATCTTCATCATAGCAACATTATTAATACTTCCTACGTTGTTTTTTAATTGTCTGATTTTTAAAGAATTTATTTTCCTATTTATTTGATCATATTAATACTACATTTTTGTCAATTATATTCTTGTTTCCTTATTTTTAATTAATTTACATATATATATTTATTGTAGAGTAGAAAGAGAAAAGGATGAAATATGAAATTTTACAACAATTTTATCAGGATTGAGAAAATTTATTTTATTTGTTTGTAGAAGGATAAAAAGAAACGGAAATAGTACCACGTTTAATAGAATAGCAATAATAACATTAAACATGAAAAGCTAGAGAACTGGGAAAACATACATATATATTTTCTCAAGTTATATCTTTATCCAAACAAAGCATAACATATTTTCTCAAGTAAGGTTTAGGCTTTTTTAGGTCATTAATTGTAACTAACTGCAAATGAAAAATGTGTTTCATCAATTCTTTTAAAGATGAATTCGAGTAATTGTATTTTGTTTTATCTGTTTTGTCTCGACAGTGTCAAGTGTCAACTTGATCAACGTATAATTTCATGACTACAGCCAATTATAAGTTAAACGTTTACTCACCATCTCACACACATCGACAAAACATGAATAAATAAATTAATTTAAATATTTAATTAAAAACATTATATTAATTATAAAATAAATCATTTGAATTTAATTTAATAAGAATTCAATTTTGTAATATTTAGTTGTAAATTACAATTGTTCCATTCTCATGCCTATCCAATATATAGATGTTTATGTACATAATTATTTTAGGAATAAATTAAAAAATAGATAATAACATAAAAGCAAATTGAATAAAAATTGTGATATATTATTTTAAAATTTATTAAAGTTATTTATTCATTTAACTTAAGAAAAAGATATAATTTTTAATGAATTATGTGTCTACTTTTTTATATAATATATATTTATATTTTGAATACTTAAATACAAAAGAATCTAATTGAAGTTTTTGTCATAGCTCATGAAATCACAAGTGTTAACTTTTGTATGGTTCGGTTACTTTTTTGGCACATATAATTGAGGGATAAAATTTCCCCATACAGATTTCATCCAAATATATATATATATATATATATATATATATATATATATATATATGAGAAGATATTAATTTAGTTTATAAGTAATTATTTGAGTCATTTTTTATTTTTATTATTTATTTTTTAAAGAGTTAATGGTTATAATGAGTAGTTAATATTAATTATTAAATTTCAAGAAAATAAAATTCATGAAATGTTCCCAATTCATTTATCAGATCTTTTTATCTTGTAATAGAAAATAAAATCGATCAAAACATGGAAAAATTAACTAACAAAAATATAAATTCTCAATTTTTTTCATATATCACCACCACCAAGTATACCTTGTCATGACCAATTTTGATTTAACACGTTATTAATTCCTAAAAACATATAATGTATGTGTCATATTAAAATCGATAAATTAAATTATATCCTCATGTAACATTTAGTAAGTTTCAAATAACAAAACTTATTCTCAAAGTCAAATCTTCGTTCAACAACGTTGACTCTGTCAATAACAGCAACTTCTGCTCGACCTCGAATGTTGTCATCTGATGCAGAAGTTGCGGCTCTGGTTTCACACTTTCCACCAACATTGGCACTTGCTTCCTCCGAGAAAGAAATTGGTTCCTCCTCCTCATCGGGTTTAGAATTAAGATCAAGTGGAAAACTATAAAATTTGAAACATTAAAAACATAATTAACTTTATTTTATTGATTAATAAAGAATAAAAAATAAGTGTGATTATCAAATAAATTATATTTGTAAATTTATAAATGATGTATATTAATCATTTAACTATGACTATTATATAAGTTAATTTATCATAACACAAGTTAGAACTCTTACCTTATTTCATTAATCAAGGAAATCACAATCGTTGAAGATGTTTAGTGTCCATAATTGAAACAAAGAGTATGACAAAGAATAAAGGAGAGGGTAGAGAAATAGATGACATGGTCAACAAACTCCATTTGAGTATATCTGTAAAGAAGGTTCATGAACGAGGCTATGTTGCCCAACTCATGGACCTAGCATAAACAAAAAGAACTCAAAATTTTTAGAAACAAGAAAAGATATCAACCCAACAAAAAATAATTAAAAGTGTGGAGAAGGTCAGTCTTGAACCTTCGAGAGCCTAATAGTCTAATTGGTGAGAACAAGAAAAGGTGATAAATTTTATAGTGTGGATTTCATGTGGTAGGAATAATCACAAGTGAGAGTGATGGTAAGATGTAGGTGGAGAGTGTGTTAGCATGATTCCACATTATAAAGTTTTGGAAGCTTTTACGAGGATCCAACTAGACTAGCATAAAGAAATGTGAACCGTTCGATTTGATGTTATCAATGGCTCATAATTATTTTGTTTGGTTATCCGTGTCTTTTCACACCCACCAATGGAATGTCATTTTAAGGTATCTATTTTTTATTCGATATGAGTTCTTTCAATTTTGAATTGGATTTAGATGTGGATAACAACAACAACAACAAAAAAACTATCCAACGAGGATCCAACACGATTAGCATAGAGAAATGTGAACGGTTTGATTTGATGTTATTAACGACCCACAATTGTTTGTTTGATAATCCGTGTCTTTCCAAACCAGCCAATGAGATGTCATTATATGGTATCCAATTTTTATTCAACATGCACTTTTTCAATTTAAAATTGAATTGAGATGTGGATAACAACAACAAAATTAACCCAACAAGGATCCAACGAGACAAGCACAAAAAAACGTGAACCGTTTGATTTGATGTTATCAATGACTCAAGTTATTTGTTTGGTAATCCATGTCTTCCAAAACTAGCCAATGGGATGTCATTACATGGTATCCAATTTTTATTATGTGTGCGCTCTTTCAATTTTAAATTGGATTGAGATGCGAATAACAACAAACTAGTCTAGGTATTGTGCTCTTTTTTATTTAGAGTAAATTATATTATATTACCTTCATATTTATTTGAATGACACTAAACTCCAATCTCCAAACTTATTTAAATATTACAGTTCACTCCATTTGTATAAACTCAATAACATATTTTTTTAGAGTAATTTACACCCCTACTGTGAGCTTTGTCTATTAACTCTCTAGTCTCAAATATATAAAAAAAAAATACTTTTATGCTTATTAAGAAATTTAGTTAAACATCATTTAATTGTGTCAATCTCCTTTAAAAAAATAATCTTTTACCTACACTATACTTCATTGGAACTTGATATTAATAATAGAAAAATTTAGTGAAAACACAACATCAATTAAATAAAGTGTATTTAGGAGATAATATCATTACATAAGGTCAAATTAATTAAAATTTGCTTATATTTTAAAAAAATATGATTATTTTTTATATATTTAAAACCGAAGGAATTACATAAAACACCAAACTTCCTGCAATATTATACTCCAACCCATTTGATATAGCCTATGAAGAGATATTTTAACAATTATTAATAAAATGTAAGTTATGAGTCTATGCACTTTAATGTATTTTTTTTTTTATATTTTCATCAATTAGATTGTCATATATGATATATGATAAGTTTGTTGATATTATAATAATCAATGTTATTTCCATACTCTATTTTTTTTTATTTCTTTTTATTGATAAAAAACTAAAACACATTTTTTTACTTTATTTTTCACTTATTTCCATTTAGGTATTGTTCACTTACTTATTTTCAACTATTCTACTTTTCACCTTTCTTTCGGCCAAATGGATCCTAAATTCAACACAAAATATAAACATATTGGGTACTTTTATTCCTAGAAAGTACGTAAATTTTAGTTAATTCTGTTCCTTGGAAAAAATCTTCTTTAGGCTTCATTTTTAAAAATATAAAATTACTATTTTTGGTTTTACCTATCATGTGACACTCATTAATTAATAGCTTATTTTCTTTATAGAAAGTCAAGTTATTCTCTATTGACTCCTATTAGTGTATGCACCTAGTATCATTATGAGGATGTGAAACCTTCATTTTTAAATTTTTTAAAAATAAATTTTATTTATTTACTTACAATGAACATTAATAGAGAGCAAAAATAACAATTTCATATTTTAAAAAAAATTAAGAATAAAATAATTTTTATAATTAAGGACTAATACCGAAATTTACTAACTTTTCAATGATAAAAAATAGTGATTTTATATTTTCAAATGATAAAAACTTATTATATTTTTATTACAAAAACAAAAATTAAAATTCATTTTAGAAGGACTAAAATAGTATTTAAGTCTTATATTTATTATTAAAATTGAATTTTAATTACTTAATTATGTTTTTATTCTTCTATTTATTTTAAACTTCATATTAATTTTTTAATATCATTATGTTTTCATTTTATCTCCAATTACTTAGATATTTAACATTTTCACAAGTAAAACTTTATGAATAAATGGAGTACAAGGGGTATTACTCCACATAAAATAGTATTACAAGTCACATGAGAGGAATAAATAAACAGGTTACATGATAAATAAATACACCAGCTGAAAAGAAAAAAAGAACAGCACCGAGTATTGTCAAAATCATGGCACAATGTGTTCAAATCTATGGATATTTAACTAACATAATAAATAAAAAAATGAACGCAGGGATACTATAGAAATTTTCTCATGAGAATAAAATTAAATTCTTTTAAAAATAGAGATCGAATAAAAAAAAACCATGTTTTTTTTACAGCAATTTTTAAAAAACATCATTGATCCAATTATAATTTTTCTATACTGAAACATGCACTTTCATATTTAATTATATAGAAAGTTAATTATTAAAAAAAAAAAGACTAATTTTGGTGAAAACAATTTGAAATCTTACAACAGTTTTCTATATAAAATAACATTTTATATATTAATATTATTTATTTTGTATCTTTTTTCCATTCAATCAATCATTTTTCCTCCTAGATTTTTTTTGTTATACAAAGTAATGAATTGTTATATACATATAGCATTCAGGAACTCTGGACAATCCAGTGAACAATGCTGGAACCCGGCATGCACCCTTTCCCCAATTCAATTAATAGAAATATAGCAAGGTTTTTGCATTAATCTCATGCCCAACTACGTACTATATGCCTATCACTATCATATGGGTGCCACACCATCCAATGCATCGTTGCTTCTTCGAGTTCGACGTTTAGGCTTAACATATTCTCCTCAACATGATCATAGGCATCATTGCTACCACATTACAGTGGAACAATAATAATAATAATAAAGGAAATATAATGTTTTTATAAACACATTTTTTTTTCATTTTATCCCTAAAACTATATATCTTTTCAAATTTCTTTTTGTATCCCTATAATTACTCTCTTTAACCAATCCACACCCCCCACTCACATTTTAAAAACTATCCATTATTATTTTTACTTTTCAAAGAATTTAGAGAGTCATGAAGTAACTTTTAAGATAGTTGGGAAAAGATAATTTCTCAATAACAAAAATTCAAAATCCTTAACTTTTCGAAAATATCATAAAAACTCTTATAGAAATTAGTCATTAAATAAACATAAGTCACAAATATTATATATTTGGACACCTAGTGTTTCTTGAAAATTGTTGTTTAAAGATTGTATACATGCTCTGTTATGAATTCAAATATTATACATATAGGTGAAATAAGCAAAGAAACTTTCTTATATTTTCCTTACTATTTTCATAAGACCACACACGATTTTAAAAAATAAAACTAAAAATCACACATGATGACTCGCCATAACATATACTTATGTCAGTATTGCAAAGGAGGAAAGAACAAAGTATGGTGACGGTTTTGCAACTTTTGCTTACTTAGCTGATGCATCTACAATGTCCATAAATTAAGGTGCTTTATAGAAAGTGGACATGAAACCCGTGCATTATAAGTAAACTCTGGTGTGAAGTTTAATTTGTGAAATTAGACATTTTGGATTAAATTTTTATTAACTAATAATTACATTTATGAATATATATATATATATAGAGGATGTATCATATGATAATAGTCATGGGTCATTTTTATCCATTAGATTAAAATGAAATATTAAGATTAAAGCATTTTAAATTAAAATTAAAATCTCTTTTAATAATAAAATCCCTATAAATTTATCAAATATTTTAAAATTTTAAATTACGTCAAAATTATTACAACTATTATTTTGACAATCTCAAAAATTAAATAACGACATCCATGTTAGTGATGACAACAGTGATCATAACCTTAATCATAATGGTGGTAGTTGTGATAATAATGATGATTGTAATTAAAATCTTTAAATAAATTAAATCTTTAAAATATTTAATTTTCTATTTGATAAATTTTATAATAAATAAAACTTTAATTTAAATTTTAAATACTTTACTTTTAACCTTTCATTTTTATATAACGGATTAGAATGACTCACTTTATAATGTGATATGCCCCTACCTCTCTCTATATATATTACTTAAATAATGGGCCCCAAGATTTCAAACGATGATTGAACAACACACATACCTAAACCACGCTTCACAGATCACACATAAACAAAGCATCAATTTGCTTCTGATAAAGACTAAAAAAGGTGAGACTACAAATAGAGGAAGAAGATCCTCCTCCATACATGAACACTCCAAGAACCAGAACATTTCTTAGCAATTAAGAGAGAATAATTAAAACAACAAAAAGTGCCCTCCTTTATCTACTTGTTTTCTGGGTTAGGCATTTCCTCCAGCATAAAGACAACTCTTGTAACCTACAAAATTAAAAAAAAAAAAAAGAGCAAAGATTGTAAAGTGAGCAAGCCGATCAATTGGGATGATCTATCTCACTACACTAAAATCCAAGGTTTTAAAATATGACCACGATTTCGGCGACATCGTCAAGATTTTTGGGACTTCTGTAACCGCAACATGACCACAAATTATAGTCGCATCCGACCACATTTGTTTGAAATTTCTCAAATATCAAAGAACGGAATGAAACAGTGACTGCAACCTAAAACCTTGCTAAAATCAACACATTTTTTTAGCAACATAGAGTGACACATAAGCCCCATCTTCACATTATCCTTTCCCAAAATCCGCGCTATAAACAAGATTAAAACAAGACACACTGACACAGGTTTAACATTTTTAAAAAGTAGTTCGTGCAACATGACAGAACAAACTTTAAAACTATTAAGAAGTAAGATCAAATGATATTTTGTGGAATGACGTACAACATCAAAGTTTCATGCAATGCATGTATAGCGTGGTGCTGAGAGTCCTAAACTCATAACTTAAATAATCTCTTTCATAATTATTCAGTTTCTATGCTTCACACTAGAGAATAAAAAAGGTTTGAGATATGAACACATACTATGCATAGATCAAATAGGAACTTACTTGGATTATTCGTTGACAACATGGCTGTTTGCGAGAAATCACAAGTCAATGGATTCCGTCCAGCTGTTTGATACAATAGATTCATGGCATATGCAGCATGGTTTACCAAAGTGTTAGGTTCAAAACAAGCCCCTCCTTGTTGAATTGCGGTACAATCAATCCCTTGCCCACAAGCATAATCCAAATTTGCTTGTAACTGTGCATCTGCCACTCCTCCTTTTGGCACACACCATGTTGCACTATTATTTGTTTTGGTTGGACTTGAAACTGTTGGCTTTGGAGTAGAGGGAGATTTTGACACATCCGGAGTAGTCTTCAATGAAATTAAGAAACATATTATATTAAATACCACTACTAGCTAGAACAACATTAAGATGAGAACTGTGAACATTATTAAAGACTGCAAAATGGTGGCTTCATGTCCAATTAAGAGTTCTGCTTTATTTGGTGTTACAACATTAAGATGAGAACTGTGAACATTATTAAAGACTTCAAAATGGTGGCTTCATGTCCAATTAAGAGTTCTGCTTTATTTGGTGTTGGACCCGGGCCTATTGGCGCTGGAATCACTGGAGATTTTTGTGTTTGTTGACCCGGGTCTGTTGGCGCTGGAATCACTGGAGATTTTGACACATCCGGAGTCTTCAATCAAATTAAGAAATACATTGTCAAACACTACTAGACTATAAGTCTAGAGAACAGCTTCAAGATGAGAACTATGAACAAAGTGATGCTTCATCTCCGAATATCAATTTAAGTTGGTCCCTAATTAATGACAACAAATTATTACATATAATACCATCACAGTCATCACTATCAATCTTCACGTGACACATAATTGAAACTCAGGTGTCACGCGAAGATTAATAGAGACTACGGTGATTTGGGATCATGTAATAATTTCTCATTAACCAGAGTATCTAATTAGTGGCAACATAGATTAGGACTTAGGAGTATAAGATCATAATAGAATTCATTCATACCGGGGCAACCGTCGGCACGGGGCTACTAGTTTCTTGCTGTTTGGAGAGGCCAGCATCATAGATCATGGATTGATCAGGGTTGTAGAGTCCAAAGGCTCTCTCAGAAGCAGGTCCAGGCTTCAAGTCCTCATCGTACAAAGCAAAGAGGTATGTGTCCACTGATTTCCCTGGCATCAATGGGGTTCCAACCATAGATCGCAGGTGGGCAATCAGATTGCCGTTATAAGCCTTAGCATTCTCAAGACTTGGACCAGCCTCATTGCTGTCTCCTTTGTAGGGCCACCCTGTCTCCGCAACCACAATCTCAACATTCTTAAACCCCATAGCATCCAACGCAGATCGAACCGCGTCCACCTACACAGACATACTCAACAACATCAAAGATCAACATCAACATACACATTATTTGTCGCTCTACCCATCATCATCATCATCATAATATTTCATGCTTTCACCAATAAATCAAGTTTAATCCCTAAAATTAAAATAGTCACAATTAGTACCCACTTTATAAAACTTACGTTTTGTGTCTACAAAATATGATTCACTATAGTACGAATAAAATAATCAAGACACCTTTACACTCACATTTCAAAATGTTTAACAAAAGTTTATTTGGCATCTCTTTTTTTTTATTTGGGCGACTCAAGTATTTCCATCTAGGAGCTGAAACTTCAGGCACTAAGATATTTAATGGGTTAACTTATCCTAACAAATATTTAATGGGTTAACTTATCCTAACAAATATTTTTCATACACATAATCTAGGCATCAAACTCGTAGCTAAATATTTTTAGTACATAAATCCTGTTCAAGTGATGTGAGACCATTATGAGCCATAAATTCTCTATCTAAGTAAGGCAGCTGTATATCTAAGAATCAAACTCGAAACCTCTCATTAAACCAAAATAGCCCGTGCCAACATAATATACCTTTTTTTATCAATCAATCAGATATCATAGTATATATGAGTGTAAAAATACTATTAATCAAATAAAAAATGAGTATGTATGACATCTAAAATAATTAATGTAATAATCTTAAAAAGTATTTATTAATTATGAAATTGATAATTTGACTGACCTGAGCATCAAACATGTTCATGTACTTGAGGTTGGTGTTGGAGTCAACTCTGCCAGCGTTAGGCTGGAAAAGGCAAAAAGCAAGGTTATCAGCTCTGCCAGGGTCGCTTCTGTAGGCAAAGTAAGGGTAAGGGTTAATGGTAAAGGGCGAGCCCGTGGCATTGTTAAACGACAACAGCCCCTGCAAAACGGTGTCGTATTCGGGATGAAACCTTCCGGCGGAGGGTGGCTCAGAGTCCCTGAGAACCGACATGGCGTGCACGGTGGAGACCTTGATCTTGCCGCCGCCGAGAGAGGCGGCGTCGAGCGCGCCCTGCACGTTCTGGATCGCCGGCAGCATCTGGTTCACGAGGTTTTGGTCGTTCGAGGTTATCACTTCGTTGCCGACGGTTATGAGGATGATGTTGCTGGCAGGGTAGTACGGTACGACGTTGGTGTTCACCCACGTTTTCGCGAAGTTAGGGTCCGAGGCTAGCCCCGGAATGTCCCCGTTCGCCGCTCCGATCACGATTCCGATCCCCGTGTTCGCCAGAGCTTTTATTATCGCCGGGTCGGTTCCGTACAAACGCACCTTTCCGATGGCCGTCGACTGGAGCAGCTTCGCCGTCGCCGACGGCGGCGGCAGGTTGTCAGCGACTTGTCCGTAGTTCACGCCGATGAATGATTCAGAACCTGCGCGAAGTAACAATACTAACTTCACTTTCTTGTTTATCTCAATCCAGTTACGTTACTAGCAAAAAAACACAGTTACAAACCGAAAGACAGAGTATTTTTTTATTTATTTATCAAAATTAGAAGAGGATAATAGTTCAAATAGAGGAGGAAAAAAAAGTATCTTGAAGCTCAAATTTTTGGTATAATCACGAGTTGAATGATTAACAAAAAAGAAAAAAAAAATTGTAAGTACAATCTTTTTTTCCTAATAAAATTAACATTTTGAAAAAAAAAACTAACATTTATCGGTAACTTTTTCTGTATTTCTAATCAAGGATAATCCTATTCGAGCCACCAAATAGAATCGTAACAATACAAGGAAGAATTTTGATGTCTACCATAATTTTTACCTAACTCAAATGAGATTATTTTTATCTAACACAAAAAATAATATTGCAAATGGAAGCTTTGATATCAAGATTTTTGAGAATTGAAATAATGTGAAAATTGGGAGACTTGGTAAAAGAAAATAGGTGGAGAATTTGAAAAACAGAGGTTAGGCAAAGAACGTTAATGTTAAGAGATGCAAAAGTTTGAGATAAGTGTGTGTGGGATTGAAAGAAGGGTGCAAGAAGAATAAGAAAAACTCACTTGCAAGGTTAAATAATGTGAGAAAGAAAGCAAGACTTGGAAGAAGAATTGCGGAGCTTGAAAGAAAGATTATTGCCATTTGGGAACTGCACTTCTTTTGTCAGTTTTGTTTTGTGTGAAATGAAGCGGTGTCAAGCGGAAATATATAAAGGGAGAGGGAAAGGCACAGGCCAACATTCGAGGGTAAAATCGTCAACTTAAAAGGGTGAACTCTTTCATCATGCATTCAAAATCAGGAAGTATTAACGGTCACATACGTACATTATTGGTCGTAGCTGAACTCTCTAATATAATTTATTTTACATATTTTTAATGATAGAAATTATAAAATTATGAATATGGTTTATTGAATAATGAGTAAAATTCACACAATTTTCTAATTTTAATAAATTTCAATTATTAATGAAAAATATATTGTCCGGAACAATAATATTTCATCAAATATAATAATTTAAATAAGGAAGATTTAGAAACAAAATAAATATGAAAAAGTAAATAGTGTGAATGTACATGTTTTCTTTTTTCTTTTGTATCATGAAATAGACATGTTAATTTTGACTTTTGTTTACAGAAAAACTTAATTAATTATAAAAGTGAAAAAGTTAAATAAAAAAGGGAAAATGTCAATACACCAGGTTTACTAATGTGTTAACAATCTCACCCGTTGATTGAAGATTTTTGTCTGAGTAAAATTTTATTACAATGTGTTTTAGAATATATATATATATATATATATATATATATATATATATATATATATATTATAAAAAATTGAAAATATTTTGATAAATAGTGAAGATAAATAACAAAATTATTTTATTTCTTAACATATATATTTCTTTAATATGCTTTTAAAGTAATGTTACCATATTTTGCTTTACCATGGTCTGCCGAACACGTTCCAAAGTAAAGTAATGGTCGTTGAAATTTCTTTGAATATTCATTAATTTGAGTAATACATGTTTCTTGGAAGAAAATCACTTCAACTGGAATACAACCAGCTGTATATTACCAAGTGGCTTTTTCTTACGTGTTAATCAAAGAACATTCTCTCACTCGACCTGAAGTCACATAAAATGATAAAAGTGAGAACGAAATAATAAAAAAAAAGTAAAGTATTTATGAATCTGTTGGGGCCTCGTGGGAAGTGGAATGCTATTTTGCTTTGTGGAACAACTAAAGGGCAAGGAAACTCCATGAAGGTTAGCACAATCCAAGCGCCAACATTGTTTGATTTTTAGCTGAGTTAGCAAATATTCTTTTAGTGAATATGATATGATACGATACTTACGTCTACTAACAGAGACTAAGAGAGCCTGGTTGAATATAAGGCTAGAAGTGCTTTTGAGAACTTCTTTATTAAAAAATGTTCTATATTTTTAGTAGACAAGATCTCAAAAGTACTTGTGACTTGTATCCAAACAAACCATAAGCTGATGCATTCAACATGACTGAAATCGAACTCTAGTATGTATTGATAAACAAAAAGTTAAATTATAATTTTGATTTTCTTAATTTTATAAATCATTTTGATCTTCCTCATACATTATTGATAAATTGTATTGATTAATAGAACTATTAAGTTAATTATAAATTAATTAAAAACATTAATTATTAAAAACTTTAATAAAAAATTATTAATCCTAATCATTTACATCATTATATTTTTCTTCAATTTTATAAATACTTCTTTTATTTCTATTGTTCCATGTGATTCCAACGTCTCAGAAGTATCACATTAGGATTAATAATCTTTTATTAAAGTTTTTAATGCTTAATAATTTTCATCTAATTCATAATTAATTTAATAATTTTATTATCACAATTATTAATTATTAATCTATTAGGGATCAAAATTATCAATTTATAATACTAGAGGACCAAATATTATAATTAAAAATCAAAGAAATCAAAATGATAAATTTAGAAAATTTAAAGAATCAAATTTATAATTTAACCTAAATAAAACTAAGTGAATCAAAGTTAAAGATCTCTTTAATTTGATAAGAGTGAAATTTATGAGAAAATGAATAGTGATATTATACTTTTGATCAATGCACGCGTGCGTTGTAAGTAAGTTAAAGGAGCTTATAAATTTTCCAAAATTCTTACAAATTACCCTTACTATTTATTTAAATCACCAGACAACAATGTTAGTTATATTTTTAGAGTTGAAGATTTAGATTCTTAGTACAAGGTTTAAGATCTCTCATTAACAGTACTTTGTCTTCGTGTAATGATAGGTAACTTTACTCAAAGCCGAGAAATGATTTATTGTTTATAAGTGTATGTTAAAAAAAAACTTGCTTTTTTATGTAAATTTCGATCGATACTTGTGACATGCACTAAACTAACAGTATAGTATTTGGACCAATGTGAGCCACTGTAAAAATCGAGCCTAAGCTCAATTCACGATCGAGACTAAACACAAACATAAAGGTCAAAATATATTTCTAGTACTAATAATTGAACTTAACTAATGTATTAAAGCAACAGGAATTTGTTGAGTCTTTTTTTCCTCAGAAAAATTGAGAGTTATATGGGAGATGAAATAAAAGAATATGAAATGGTACTTAAAAAATTGTTGTTTACAAGAAAAATATAATGTTTTTTTCTTCAGGATTAAGCGATCAACAGTGTCTTTTAATTTATTGGATCAATGATTAATCTTTTAAGAAAATTTTACAAATGAAAGAAACTAAATATAAATTCTTCCAATAAATAAATTATTATACTAGACATGAATGTAACAAGACCTTATATCAATATGTCAACCTTATATGAGTTAAAATATAATATTTTATTTTTAAAGAATAAAAAAGTTATACAACAAAATCATTATGTATAAGAGATATGTTTGTGATACTTTATAATAATTTTCTTTTTTAATACTTTATTTATGATTGATTGAAAATCTCTCATTTTAATGAATTTTACTTGTTGAGATAAATGAGATTGTCATGTCTTCTTTTTTTACTATATAGTAATCAAATCAATTGTTTTAAGAAGTACCTCTTCGTTTTAAGAGGAACCAATCTTGTAATGGCATCCACACAGATTTGCAATTCAAAGTTTCAAACCAATGTGTTATGGGCAACCTGTTATACAACCTTTTAGCAAAACTATCAAATTCAGCACTAGCACCGTAATTCTTTCTGAAGCAACAAGTTAATGCTGCCAAGTGTCATAAGAAACAAGTCAAGTGCAATGTTTAGGTCAAATAGTGATAATAATAAATAAAAAAGGTAATGAGGACGTGTTGTGAGTGCCTGTTTCCTCTTTAGACTTGGCTCCACATTAAAGTTAACCAGAAAAATGAAATTAAAGGGGGAATTGGAGTTTTTCCCAAAGTGTGTTCCTGGACGAAGGGATGGACCACGACCTCCACTTCCGCTTAATAATTGACCCTTTTTTCTAGACTAAAAACTCTCATTTCTTAATCCAGAAGTTACCCATGAAACATAAACAAATAATTCTTATATGTATCTGAGGAAGTATGTTCCTCTTTTGTTTTCTATATATTTAACTATACTATTTAGTATAAAAAAAACTATGCTATTTTACAACTATTGCAATTAAATACTAGTATAAGTTATTTCACTGCAAACGTCAATATAATCATATAAAGTACCATGCGTAATTTTTTTTATAAAAAAATATACTCATATTTCTTAAGGTTTAATAAAATGATCTTTGACATCTGTTTTTTTTTTTTTTTACATTACTTTGATTTCTCTTAATTTATTTAACTCTTTAAAAAATCATGGGAGGTTTGAGTTAACAAAAGGGTATGTAATGTTATGTTATATAAATTAATAAATGTTTGTATATAGTTTTAAAAAATAACATTTCGTCAAAATTTTAATTGCAGAATACGGGTGTAATTGTTTTTTTTAAGTCCTTGCATTGCACTTCCTTGTTCCACTTTCACATATAACTTAAATATTTGAATTTTTAAAAAGTAAGAAATTAAAACCTCAAATTGTTTTTTATTTTTCCATGTATGGCTTTTGTGACAAAAATTCCAGTATTTCATTTTTGAAATTTATTGGAAATTAAGAAATCTCTTTCAAAAAAAATAATTAAAGGCATATAGTTCGTATATTCGATTATCATTTAATTCTTTAGCCATGCTTTTGTACATTTTTCAAAATTTAATTTTTTTTACTAAAAAAAGTCATCTCATTTCATTAATAATCAAAGCATGAATACAAAATTATAATCAAACCATGAAAATAAAAACTGACATAACATCTAGACTCTCTTGTTAGACAATAATCGACTCGACTAGCTTGTCTATGAACAAAACTCACTATAGAGTTATGAAAAGAGGAAAAACATTCCTTTCCAAAGTTAGAACTTAAATAATAAATTATATCCAATATGGATGAGTAGCAGCTTATTTTTTCCCCTTTTTTCAATTTATTTGAAAATATTTTTAATCGATTTATTTTACAACTAATTTAAAAATATTTTTTTAATCAATATTGTATAAGAATCTCATATTTGGTATTTCCAACAAAAAAGTTAAGCCTGTCACCTTTGATTCTAAAATTTCAGGGACAAGAACACCTACATCCATTGCCAAAACACATTTTTCCAATCATTCAACCTTCCTTATTCAAATATCATACCAAGGACCATACCATGTGAAATTTCCTCACCCTATTTACTGTATATTCAACTTGCCATGGGAAACGATTAAGCATATCCATATACATGGAGGCTTATCTATTTGCATGTGCAAAAAAAAAATAAAAAATAGAGAATTGAATTAGCATATAAACAGAAATATAATTTTCCATATTCTAAGTCTTGATGTGTAGCAAAGTTGTGAATTTCTCGGGTAATCAACTAGTTCTTCAAGGAAACTAATGAATCTGGATCATGCCAATCACACAATTCTATTTAACAACATCATGCAGGACTAGAGTAAAGAGCTTCCTTGGACTGCGTTAAGGGAAGCATTCGGTTTGGATTTTGGCAATTTTTACTAATGCTACATCTAACACTGTATTTTTACTAATGCGTTGGGGGGTTGAGAATTCAGGTGTGACGTACCGAATTAACACCGTGAACAGCAAAAATGTCTAGTTAGATAAATAAAATAGAACCCTAGCTAGTTGAGGAAATTGTTTTTTGTTTTTGTAAAAAAAAAACTGTTCTTTGGGGTTGAATTTTGGACTATTCATTAGTTACAATGTATAATCTAACATGAGAATAACTATGATTTGCTATTTAAACTACCCACGTTTGCTTTAAAAAAACTTTTCTAAAAAAAGCCCTTTCATGGAAACATGATTCGGTTAACAAAATATACAATAAAATTATGTTTATGTTGTGTAAGAGGAGGTGAAAAAAAAATACATAATAAAAATATGATTCAGTTGTGCATTTTGCAAACATTTTGTGTTATCTATTTTTTTTTCCACCCCTTTTACTTAATGGAAATATGTTTTCGTTGTCAATTTTTATGATTTTTTTTTCAAGATATCTTTTTTAAATCAATCAAATTAATTGTGATGTAATTTATCTTTTTAATTAAAATTGAATTCATTAGAGAAAAGTTACCATTTATAAACATAATCAAATTAGTTATTATATTAATAGTAATCAAATCAATTTATAATATTAATTTGTATCATAATTAAATTTACTTACAATTAAAAATGATAACTTATGTCATCATTAATTTAAATTTAAATGAATAAGATTATTTAATGTGTAACCTCATTAATATAACTTGTATCATAATTCATTCAAGTAAAAACGATAACTTATATCTAAATTAATTATAATTTTTCGTAAAAATATTCTAACAAAACAAAAATATGTTTTCATTGAATGAAAAGGGATTAAAAAACAATACATAATGAAAATATGATACATTGACACACTTTTAATTTGTAAAGTATTAACCATATAATAGACTAACTAAATTACATGCTCACCTCTAATGAGGAGATATTGTTGTATAATTTGAGTAAACATGATTGTTGAAAGGAATAGGTGGCAGAGATATTTTTATTAACTTGTTCAATATTGAGTTGTGAGTGCGATGGATGTAACACCCTGGACGAATCACATCGGAATAAAAGAAATTTAGAGGTTGTGCAAGTATGGACACTTAAGGATGATTTAAATGAATTAATTGGTATAAATTATACCAACAAGATGCATCTAATTTTCGATAGTCTGTCACTTAAGAACTCCACAACTAAGTGTGTTTAGCTTGGAGTAATTATGAGATGAGTGACATTCGGGGAAGTTTTCCAAAAAGCGTGAGTGAGGACAAAACACACTGAAAAGTCTTGTGTTAGTTTATGGGGACAATCATTGATCTCAGAAGCAGTCGAAGCAGATTGTCGAAATCTCGAAAAGAGTTACTTACTAAGGGATATGATCGGTGAAGGGTTTTGACCAACAAGGTGTTAAGTGAAGTGTCATCGTGTGAAGTGTCATAGATTGTGAGCTGTTGAGACATCAATAAGCATGGACAGTAAGGTAGTCACCTTTTTTTCTTAATTTTACTACTTTAGGTTTTGCTATTTTCTTAGCTATGGAGACGACATATGTTTCAATAGGAATTAGACAACTTGAATATCTTACAAGGAAGGTTGGGATGGGCTGATATTCGAGGGACTAGAAATGATAGATGGGCTTGGAAAGGTTATTTAAGTAGCATTTATATAGTAAAATCAACATACTTGACTCTCTTTGACACAAGAGATGTAAATTCTGATATTGAGTGGAAAAGTATGTGGAATAAATTGGTGTCTTCAAAAGGTTTGTCCTTTATTTGGTGTGTGGTGAGGAACCATATACCAACTAAAGATCTTTTGATTCATAAGGGAATCATTCCAGCTTCGAAGGATGTTTGTTAGTGGCGGATCCATAATTTTTTCTTAGTGGGGACAAGAAATAATTAGATATAGGGAAAATGAATAAAAAATGTAAGTGAGTGAGACCACCGTGATTCCGTGAACGCGAATAACTGAATAAGTTTAGGAATTAAATCTAATTAGATCTAGGGAAAGTGAATAAAAAAAGTGTAAGTGAGTGACAAAGTGATTTAGGATGAGAGACGGTGGTGTTTGGCCGTTTTGAGAATTAGGAGGGTTAGAGGGAGTGAGGGATGATTCACATTGTAATCAAACGTGTGTGATAAGTTACTAATTTAGTGTGTGAAATGTAACACCTTTCATTAAAATAACCAACACTAAAAACACCTCTAATTTTGATTTTTTATATCAAGAACACAATAAAAGAAAAACAATCCTAAAAGAATTATACCATGAAAGTTTTGAAAATGTATGTGTTTTACTCATCTCTTGAAGCAAGCAATTTGAGTTCTTTGTGGGGGCAATTTCCCTCACAACACATGACGTGCATCCGCCACTGATGTTTGTGGTGGGTGTTTGAAGGTTGGGGAATCTATTAGTCATCTATTTTATGAAAGTAGTTTTTCTCTCAGGTTTAGACCTCATGCTTCTAATGGCTGAGATTTTGTTCTATTTAACATAATCAGGTTTGGTTAAACTTTACCCAGTTTCAAGGCTTATTTGTTAACCATTGTGTTCCCAAAATTAAAGGTCAAGCTATATGGTTTGTTGTGATGTGGGGGATTTGGAAGACCAAAAATGCTATAAGGGCTGTTAATTCCTTGGCAAGTGCACCGATTCATCCAAGTAGTAATTAAAATGGTAAGATTGAGTGTCGAGTCCACATGGATTTGATTATATTTAGAGTTTGTATATGTTTATGTTAATAGATTGGCAAATATATCAATTTTTATCACAAGTAGTAAAGATTGAAGATTAAAATGGAAGTTCAAGTGTTGAATTCACAGAGACTTTGGTTGTACTTAAGTGATGCAAACCAATTGTTAAGCCAAAAACTTGTTAATAGATTGACAAGTGCACCAATTTGTCTCAAGTAGTAAAGTACTTGGAAGTTCGACTATCGAATCCACATGAACTTTGTTTGTACTTAGTTTGATGCACACTCAATTTGCAAGCAACAAATAAGAAATTTAAAATAAAAGATAAAAAAAGATAGGAGATAAGATAAAGATTTAAAATAAAAGATAAGAGATTTAAAGATAAAAATAGAAGATAGAAAAGATAAAAGATTTAAATTAAAAGATGATAAAGATAAAAGAGTAGAAGATAAAAAAGTAAAAGATAAAGATAATGATAAAAAAATGAATGCAGAATGTAATAACGTTGGGACCTAACATGCCTTATTTGTCTAAGATGTACGATTTTATATTTTTTGCTATCAATTTGGTGAATTTTTTCTACCCACATCTTTTAGAATAATTGTCCCTGATTTCTCACAATGACAAGCCTATCTTACCTATCTATCTCTCAAATGTCTTTGCAAAGGCTCAATAGATAAAATGCATGAAGTTCTAATTCTAGATGTTTGCTTTGATGCATGAGCATAATGCAATTACTTTATGTTTAACAATGATTTTATTAAGATATCCCTTTCTTTGAGCTCTATTAGAAATTACCCTCTTTCGAATGATTAATCCCTAAAATTGATGCAAATAAGACCTTTCTTATATTTCTACTAAGGATTACCTTTTTCGAGCGCCTAACCCCTAAAAATGATACAAGGATGAATGATACATGAAATTAAAATAAGAAAGGATAATAGGAAATAAAACACCTATTTGCATTGATAGATATGAAACATACAATATATTTTTTGACTTTTTTAGGCTTGCCAGACCCTAACTAAGGGGGTTTAACCTCTCATTTCTATAAGAGACTTTTATACTTTAGGGGGTTAATGTGGATAAAAGAAGAGGGATGGTTAGAGGAGGAGAAGGGGATAATGGACATAGAAAGAGAGTTTCCCCTATTAGAGATACTCAGGCTTATGATGTAATCATTAGAGAGTTATGAGTCTCTAGAGTGGTGTTGTCCCGGTGTGTAGGTTGTGTTATTTCTTTCTGCTTCTTACTCTTTTTATATGCCTAAGGTTCACGTGACCTCGCGCTCAGTGCGGGTTTTCGCGCTAAACGCACCTCTGGGCTTCTCTCGTGGGCCTTCTTCGCGCTAAGCATGAGTTGGCCGTTAAGTGAGGAGACACGCTGGGTCTGTTTTACGCGCTAAGCGGGCTGTACCAATCTTCAAATTTTTTTCTTCAAGTTTTTGCATCAATTTTCCTTCAAAACACTTGAAATCTTTTTCTTTTAAGTTCTGTTGATAAAAAACTACAAAGATATTAATTTCTTTATTATTTCATTAAAAACAACAATAAAGTAAAGAAATTATAATAATTGTTAGCCAAAATTGACTATCAAATTAACTCAAATTTTGCGGTTACCAATCTAATTTTAAGCAAATAATGAATTAATTTCAATATTTGTCGAATAATGATATGAAAATGTAAAATTCGACATAAATAAAGATAATTAAGCATAGTACATTAAAGAGATATAACACAAACACTCAGAGGGGTAAGTTGTCGGTTGTAGAAAAATTACGAAACGTGTTGGGACTCAGTCTATCGAAACTACTCTTGATGCAACATTAAGGATTTTTCACTATTTAATGTTATTCCGATTATTACCTTCATCCGCTAACCTACCCTAACCATGATCCCTCATGTGAAAGAGTCTAAATTACCTAATTTTACTCCTAATCCCTTAAGAGCTACATCAAATAATTTGCTTTAAGAATAAATATGCATAAATAAGATTAAATAATATCATTCTATCTCTAGACATGAATTATCTAGATGCTCTTTTCAAGTTCTTAGGATACAAATATTTTCCAATGTATAAACCCTATAACACTACATGAATAAAGGTGATCAAACTATAAACATGATAATAAGCACAAAAAAGAGACAATAATATCAAAATAACATTAAACAAATAGTTAGAATCATTACATCAAGAGTGTTTGGTTGCTGAGCTCCCAACAATGGGTGGTTTAGTCTCTCATTGTCATGAGAGACTTACAAATGCGAAAAGGAAACAGAAGTATGAAAGAGAATGAAAAAAATGAAGGAAAGGGTCCCCAAGTGAGTGGGTTTTCTCCATTCTCTCGTGCCCTAGCTCTCCAATTTGGTCCCCAACTGCTTTCGTTTTCTTTTTTCTTAAAATGCAACACATTCATATTTTTTTTTCAAAATTGACTGTGCGCTAAGCGAGATGGCACGCTGAGTGCAGCGCAAAAAGCCCAGTTGGCTTAAGTGACCACGCACTAAGCCGCATGGTGCGCGCTTAGCACACTTGCGCGTGACAACTGACTTCCCATGTGAATTCTTGCCCTAAGTGAGCTTCTTGGGCTGAGCGGTCTTGATGTGCTGAGCGAGGTTGTTGCGCTGAGTGTGATTCTCTAGCTCTTTAATCCTCTTTCATGTCTCTTGTTGTATCTCTATAAAAAGTTTTCAACCAAAAACACTATAAATTTACTAACTTTAGCATCTACTAGGTAAAAAATCAAAAGAAACTAAAGTCCTAATATTTAGACACAAAAGAAACAATAAAAAAGAGACAAATTAGATAATTACTATGTGATTTAAATACACAAACTACGTAGCATAACAATTATCAGGGATAAGACCTAGTATTGAAAAATTGCTGAACACGATCAAGTATCTATTTGGTGCTTGCTGAAGGCAATGAAAAAAGGATTTGTGTATTCTGTTTGTAATTGACTAGTTGATCCCTTAATTTGTTTGAAGGCAAGTGCAATCAATTGATTATTATGTTGTTGTTGTTTTTTCTGGTCCTAATTTTGTTTGCTGGTGTGGTTTTTGCGTGTGAATGTTGAAGGCAAACACACTGGTTCAAAGCATTTTCAGACATGAGGTGGTTTTTGGTTACTGTATTGTTGATTACCAAGTGCCAAGGTTGTTTTTTAGATGCTGTTTTTAATAGCTAGAACTATTTTGTTTCATTAGCTGTCATAGGGGATGTAATTTTTATATCTCACTTCGCATTTGGTTGAAGCTTTTTGGGAGGCTTGTCAGGGGTTACTCATTGTACTTATCTCTTGTATTTTCTGTTATGATTTTGGAACACACCTTGTGGGCCAAATCGTTTTAATAATATTTTTTGCCTTATAATAAAAAGGTTTTGCTATTTTCCAACCTAACTTTTTTTTAACTTGACAAATAATTTATTGATTGGTTGGCTTAAATGTGATTTATTGAGTCCATCACTCTATAAGAATATCTCTATTTATTGGTATATTATTTTTTATTTTTATGCTTTTACAATTAGAGTTGTCAAAATTAGCTTGACCCGATGAACTATATGGGCAAACAAGGCTTGACAAATGTTAGTCTAAAAACCATTGGACCTATTAGGTCTTATATTAATATATTTTTTCTTATAAAATAATATAAATTTAGATTAAAATAATAAATGGTCCAATTTTGTCCTAACCAACAAATACCAAGTATTGAAAAACACAACTCATAAGAGATTAGGGCCAGATTAGCCCATTTAGCATCTTTAAGTTTCTAACACGGCCGTTACTTCCTGCCCCCTTTCCGAAATATAAATTTTTTGTTCCTTCTTGTGATTCCAGAAGCCAAAAATAGGGTGCATTCCATAATTTAATTTTACATTTCGGATTGACCATTTTCAGAAGTCATAAAAGAGGTGTTGGAAGCAACCTGGGAGGTGAGGAAACAATAGCCTTCTAACACTAAGATGATATATGGTAATTAACAATGGGCAGTTGCTTCTTGTACCACCAGATTTGCTTCTTGCACCCTAATCTGGAATGCAGATTAGATTTGGATTAGTCTTTCAGTAATGTAAAAATTTCCATTTTGGATTACATTCCAGAAAGATTAATCCATAATGTAAAAATGTATTCTAGATTAAGCTTTCGAGAAGATAAAAAAGTTGCAAGGAACAAATTCGTAGGGACAAGAAGCAATTGCCCTAAGAATATAATATCATATTCATGAAACTTATTTATTTTTTTTGAACGACAAAAGATGTATTTATATATATGTAGTTAAGGATATGCACCATAAAATAGAATGTCCAGTGAGATACTATACATGTTAGAGCCAAAAATCATCGTCAATGGATCTATTTCAATTGATTAAGCAGAAGGTGTGTATTATTATAAATCCTCTTATATTATTTTCGATTCCCACGAATAAAAAAAAACAATAATCAACAATTGAAAGTAATCCCTTGAACCAGAAGAACAGAATGTCCCTCGTATATTCGTGAAACTTAGGAGAGAAAATCATTCTACATTTTTTTTTTGGCAAAAACAAAATGGTCTAAAGCCCAACGAACAGAATCAGCCCGTGGACCTATCCGAAAACCCAATTACGAAATTCCAAAACGACACATAAAACACGTGTCAAGCAAAAATATCTACGTCATCGAGAACCTTCTCTTTCTTTTCTCTGTGACCGCAAATACCCAACCAACCAACAACAGGCACGCATTCATTTTTGGCGCACCATCCAACTCATCCAATTCGAACCGTTTGATCCATTCGTTGCCAACCAATCACAACCGTTGATCATCTCCAAATTCCCCTATATAATATGATCGCAACGCATCTCAATTTCCATTGCATTTCAACGTTGCCGCGTGTATCGTACTCGTCGCATTTTCCGTGTCTCATCAAACCCTGGTTATGATCGGTCAAACGCAAAGTTTGTTCTTATTTCGCCGATCGAACCTCGATCTGGTTCTTAGGGATGATTTTCGTTGGAGGTAAGCGAAATTTCCGATTAATTTGACCGTGAAACTGTACGAGTTTCCGATTGCAGTTATTCTTATTTGAATTTCATTCAATCGGCTATGATATTTGTGTTTGAAGGTTTCGGCGGCACCGGTGATTATCGTACGTGATCTTTCTGCGGTGGATGTTGATGGTCTCGTGTCGAAAGACTCGAATCAGAGTAATTAACGCCAGATTCGCTGTGTAATTTAGAATTTATTGGTAAAATAATCCTTTAGGAGTTTATATTTTATATGGTTATTCGATATTCGATCTGATTGGTTGAAGTCAAGGTTTTAAATAACGGGTTGCAATTGCGACCGCATAGGTGGCATGTGGCATTTGTCTGCGATTTGCCGCGATATCAATAAACGCGAGGAAACTGCAATGCGACTCGCAACCGATACTTAAAACCTTGGTTGAAGTGTGGTGGTTATGGTTGATACTTGCGAGAGAGGAGTGTCTGTGAGAGGTATATATACAGCAAGAATGCAAGATAGTTGTTCTGTTTTTTTTTGTTATTGTTAATGGACCTTTGCCATGTCAGGTGCGCTTGCATGGCGGGTCCGAAAAGCGCTAATAAAAATTAATATTGTTTTTTGTTTTGGGGAGGGAAGGTTTCGGGGGTGTTTTTTTTTCTTTTTGGCCCCGATTCTCTTCTCTCTCTATGGTGTTGTTGTGTTTTTTCCTTTCCTTTCTTTTCCTTTCTCTCTTCTATGTCCTGTGAATTTTTCTATACTCTAGTTCGCGTCGTAAGGGCTCAACAACATGACAAAGAATTGGCAACTCGGCAAGGTACATATTACATAGTGCTGAACGTACGCTTTAATTTATTTTAATTTCGTTGTTTACAATTTAATTCAATTTTTCAATATAATGGTGCCTCACATGTAAATAAATTATAATTGGCTTTATAGTTTCGTAATTTAAACAAAAAGGCAATCGCTACAATTGACTGCATGTTTTAGATATTTGTTCACAGTATGGTGTTATGGTTTCGTAAGTAAAATGGTTTATTTACTCGTATGTATACAGTTTAATGTTTTTGTGATTAGAATTGAATTGAAAGTCGCTTACTATTAAATGATTCGTTAAATAATCGTAATCACTATACAATCTCCTTCAAAAGAGATCAATGTAGCTAGCTCGCTCTTGACTGTATGATGGTTTACACCCATGTATACTGTGACCTATTTTATATTTTCAGGATTTGGATTGAATTTGAAGCTTCTTACAATTAAATGACTCGTTCAATATAATTGTAGTCAGGATACAAATCTACTTCGTTCACCATAATTTTGATTGATTTAATTAACTATTATGTTCACTATAATTTTGATTAATTTAATTAACTATTAATCTTTGAGAATAGCAATAATTTTTAATATTGGTTTCGAGTTTTTAACTTGTTCAATAAGAAGTTGCAAGTTTTATTTATGTTCAGCATACATTTGCTATTTATCAACCTATATCTGTATTTTAAATCAGATGTAGAATTGTGCCTGTATTTTAGGGTTGATTGATGTTTTGCTGCCATTGTAATATGTAGCTTTTAGTTGCACCTGTACTTGGTTCTTTTGGGGATATGTGGGAGTTTGATGTATTATATATAAAATGTGCCATGGATAGCTTATGTGGCAATGAGAGTACAGATGGCTGTAAATAACTGCATGTAGTGTAGCTTCAAGATTCCTTCCAGTTTTCTGTTTTGGATCATCATCAGATTTGGCCTTTTTTCAAGAATTGTGCAACTGTATTACATATTCGTTGAGTTTAGATGTCTGAAGAAGGAGCGAGATATCTGCCAGATGATGAAATAATGCATCCTTATGTTTCGCAAAGAAGCAGGGAAGGACATTATGACTCTCTGCTTGAGGTAATTCGTTTTGACCTTGAATATTTTATGGCTGTGGGTAGTGTTATATTGCACGCGTAATTGCATTTTGCTCTTTGCTCATGATGGATTTTTTTGTTTGGGATTATTAGCATAATGTTTAAAACACCATGTACTATCTTTGATTTTCTCTTGAAACTTTGGTAGTTCTTTTCCTTGAGCCTATTTTATTGCTTAGTCGATGATAGTGGTATATTTTGATTGGGTTGGTCCTTAACTATGGGTAATTGACTGAAATTTCTTCTGACATAATTTATGCTGTGTTTGCAGGTTTATGTTAATTGTCCTTCACTTGAAGGAAATTTAATTTAAGTGATGTACTGTTTGATCAAGAGATTTGGCTTTGCTGCATCATCATCAAACGATTGTGCTATGCCCTGTCCTGTAATAATCTACTTCGATAGTCTTGGGTAGATGTTTTTGTAGCCTTGATCGTTGTTATTGAAATTCATCCTCATTTTCTGTAGTTCTTGGGAACAAAGTATTTATCACTGGTTTGTGTTCTTCTCTACTTTTTACTTTGATAATGTTGAAACAGTTTCCGGAAACAGTCTCTTTGCATATGCAAGGGTAAGGTTGTGTACAATATCCCTCCCCCATACCTTCGCATAGCGAAGAGTCTCTGGGCAATGGGGTACGAATTTTATTTTTTTTAATGTTGAAACAGTTTGTCCAGGTCTCTTTCTATAAAGTTTTCTATTTTGTAGACTATTTGGAGTAGTTTGACTATGGCAAGCGCACTTAAAATTGGTTCTCAATTTTGGGTTTTGTAATTTGCCTATCAAATATTGTTGCAAGAGGTGGAGGATCATCAGCTTTGACTTCTTGGTTTTTAAGTTAATGGAATGATTTTTTTTTTGATGCGATAACTAATTAATTCTTTGGGAGGATCAGAATATCCGCAATGCTATATACTTTTGGGGCCGAAATGGGAAGATTGATTTAGAGTTATTAGAGACGATGGTGTTATGGCTTTTTTCTAGGCTGTATGAAAAATTTGTCGGAGATGGTATACATTATATTGAAGTAGTTCAATCATTTTTTCTGTAAGTTCTCTGCATTTTTTTCTGAAGCATAAATCCATTCTTAATGTGGATTTTCACCATTTTAATGTTAAAAACAGGACTACACAATAATAAAGAGAAACATGTTTTTAGGTGTGTTTTTGGTCTGGTATTCTGGGTTTAATGTTTAGAATTGTTTTGGCAAGTTACTCTAGTAAGCTTCTAATTTTATTTTCTAAATTCATTTGAAGTTTTTTATTTATAAGCTACAAGCTATTAGATTTCTTTATTCATTTTAATCTTTATTAATTTACTAAAATTCTTTTGTACTTTTAGTTCAATCAACTAGCATACGATTCAGGTTTTTAGCTCTTACTGTACTTTTTAGTTTAGCAGTTTTTGTTTAAATTTGGTCCAAAATAAGCTTTTGTTTAGATTTTCCAGCTTTTACCTTTGGTTTATAAGTTTTGGTAAACTTGTAAGTCTTCGTCTAGGTTGTGTGAAACTAAGCCTTAAATACAACACATTCAAGGATACGTTAGATTTTTTTATTTAGAAATTATTTCGTTCATATTTTACATTTAATTTTTTTTAATTGTAGCTAATTTCACCAAATATTTTAGGCTTAATTACAGCTAGTTTTGTAAGTTTGACAAATACTAATAAGTGTCTCAAGGACATTAGTTGAAGAACTTAAAATAAATTTTTTTTAAAAGGTGAAAAATTATACTGTTTGTAATTTCTTTTATGCTCTCGTGATTTACACAAATATTTTTTTCTTAACATCCTATAAGTTTTTAGTTTTGCCAAACTCAGTCTTAAGTGCAACAAATTAAAGGATATGATGGATTCACAAGCTCGAATTGGAATGAGCGCCCAACAGCAGTTGCGTTTGGGAGGTTGGTGGTTCGATTCCACCTGGATCCGCTTCCAAAACTTAAAATAATTAATATGTAACATTGGTAGAAATTGCATTGATAAGAAATTGAGAGAAAGTTATGAACAATTGGGTGTGGTCTGTTATATTAATCTTTTGATCTATATTTGTGTGGTCTGTTAAATGTTCATATTTTGATATGATACGGTTTTTTTTTTTTTTTTCCTTCTGAGATGAAGCTCTATTGCACGAACAGCTGAAGGGGTTTGCCAAGTGGGCCATATGTCAAAGTTGGGTAACCCTATAGGAGTACTATGTCCATCTCGTGAGAAGATACTCAGCAATTCTGAGCACTGGATTTGAAGTTCTTGTTGGTTGGTTGGTGCAGGTGCAGTGGTAGGGTGTTATTACAATCTGTCCTCGACCAGTGATTCTTTCAGATTTTCCGGCTATGCTTTGCTTCATAGGTTAAACTTCTTGAGAAACCGATGCTCTACTATCAAAATATTTGTGAGGAATCCGATTCCCTCTCTACAGTGTTAAGCAGTTAACTGAAGATTGTCTCTTCCTCCCATCAGTGTTACACATTAGTCAATTCGCATCAAGTCTCTTCAAGACCAGGGCGGCATTAAGGTTGATATTGATATCAAAAAGAAATTCATGTTTTAATTATATGTTGAAAATAAAATTTGGGATTAAACTATAAGTTTTTAGGACTGTACAATTTAGTGCATAAACAAAAGATCAACACATGTAGATTAAAAGTTTTTCTGTTTCTTGAATCTCTTCATACGGTTTTTTTTTTAAAGGAATATACTTATGGCATTTCATTAAGAACTAAATCAATACAAGAAGGAACATGCTGGAAATACTAAAGGCAAGAATAAGATGTTGCTACCCTAGCTAAGCTATGAGCCCACAACATTGGCTTGTCTAAGTGGAAGATTTGATTGCTTAATAGTAACTGGCGACATTGCATAAGCAAAGCACCTGCTTCATACATGTCAGTTGTGTTGCTGCAAAATCTGTTTATTAAGATTTTACAATCGGACTCAAAGGAGACTTCAGTTAGGCAAATATTCAGAAACATGACTATTGCTTTCCAACTAGCTGTTTTTGCATTAATTGCTATTCCATTTATTTTATTGTTTACTGTACCTACCTGTTGTATTTGCTTCTCCTGAAGGTTGGTCGAATAACAAACATGTTGTATTTTCCGCCATGAAAAACGGGCCATAGCTGTCCCTGATACGAGCACTAATACCTGTGCAGTTTGCCAAGTCGAAGAAGGAGGCATCTACATTGCATTTGAGCGAACCTGTTGGTGGAGGTAACCACTGGACACGATTATGAACTTGTTGATCAATGCTTTGTGTAACAGAAAATTCTCTTGCTCTCACCCAGTCCTGTTAGAACATATTACTTTTGGGATCTTTTGCTTCCAAATAATCTGCCAGTCACCATCGGATTTGAGATGGTCAGTGTTTATAATTTTCTCCATGATAACTTGATAAGCAGACTTCACCCTGTAAGAACCATTACTCGAATATGTCCATATCAGCTTATCATTATGAACTTGTGGAATGAGAGGAGTACGCCTTACCCTTTGAGCCACATTAGGAGTGAACAAGGGATCCACAAGATTTATGTTCCAGGTTTTTGATTCGTGCAAGATTTACATTCATTCGATTTAGTTACAAACAGAAAAAAAAAAAGGTTCAGGTCCTTACTTGATTGAGAAATTCATTTTAGAGGGGAAATAAAGAATTATACATATTGATAAGAGAAATAAGAGTAAATTTTACAGGAATTAATTGCTTCCTATTTGTATTTAAAGCTGGTCCCATATATGACATAAGGTCGGCAGATTTTAATATTACAGGGATCCATGTTTGGTGAGATACTCCTAAAGGGGGGGTTTGAACTTTGAAGTTCCAAACAAAGCAACTATTTGTTGTTTTTAAAAATCATGATGAGTTTAACTCATCATCAATCTAAACATTTGCTTTATCGTATCGTTTTACTTTTTCTTACAATACATCTGATTAAAAATAAAAGTATAGGTAGGAATAAAATCTAAAAAAAAATTGTTTATGAAATATTGTTATACAACCAAATGAAAACATTAGCATAGGTAGGAATGGATATATTTTGTATATTCATGAATATTGATGTGTTTATAAATACGTGTTAAATGGTGGTGGATCAAGTGGATGAAATTAAAAAATCCGTGATGTTCTAGTCCAAGTTTATTGATATAGTGGGACAGTTGGACTATGAACATTCTTTTCCTTTCCATGGTATTTTTGTGTAAATATGCAGAAAAGTTGGCTTAAAAGTAAGAAGACAACGCAAAGCAACCGGCACAGCACAGGAGTTCAAAAGATTGACCTTTAATCTATGGAGGTACATCATGCTACCCTGTGGTGGATATTGTACCAAAAAAGTGGAGATTTTTATAGACAAAATACACTTAAACTAAAAGTTAGATTAAATAACATATTAAAAGTATAACATTTTTTTACATTTTCATTTAATTATAAATTATAATAAAAATAAATTTATAATTTTTTATCATAACTACATTAAAAATCATATAAAAAAATAATTTTTAATTAGTAAATAGTATAAAAATATTTGTACTGATTATTCAAAAACTCATAAAGTTATATTATTTGTTTTACAATAAAGAAAGATAAATATAAAATCAAATTGTTCATATGAAAATGATAAAATATTATATGCAGAATTTAATTTTAATATACTGTTAATATAATGATTTTTCCACTATTAATCAATTAAAAATTATTTTAAATATATTTTTTTAAAAATTCTTATAAAAGTTGAAATCTCACTATACATGTCAATCTTACCATAACAATCTCACTATAAAAATTCTAATAAATTGTGCAAAAAAAATTATAGTATCAGTATATTTAAATTAAATTCTTATATAAATAATATTTTTTATTATATCTTCCGGTTGGAATTTTTCTCCCAATTTCGCATGTAGATTGAAGGTGGAAGTGTCATGATATATACAATCAAATTCACCTAACTTTTTTTTATTGTTCTTTTAAGAAGTGGCCGACTAGCAAGGGCATATCATCTAATGATGATCTAACAACTACGCAAATTTCACAATTTAGGGAAATTTCGTCACAAACGATCAGCCAAAATAAAATAGAGAAATAAGTTTTATGAAATTAAGATGTGTTGATGAAATTAAAAGAAAAGATAATTCGTGACATATCAATGTATCATAACTAGTTCTTTTTTCTTTCGGAAACCTATCAATCAATATCTATCATAGCACCCTACAATCATATAGTTAATATGGCGTCAACCTGAGAAATATATTGTTTCTGAATAGTCAAAAAACTAAAAACGTACAATGAACTCTATCTAGAAAGTGGGGGAGGAAAAAAGGTGAAGGATATGCGCAAGTTAAAGTCATTAATTGTCCAAAGTAAAAATTATTTAATTTTATCAAATGTACATTCCCTTTAACTAGAGATCCATAAATAGGCACCCCACATGTCTTCACACGTTAGGACAGTAAGACTTTCCTCAATTGTACATTTTGGCTAGCTAAGAACCTAGAGGTATATAGAGCCGAATTTATTCATTACCTTTTCATTTTTTTATTGATTAGATAAGAATATTAAATACATTGAATAAAAAAATTAAGACATTAAATATATATTTTTATTTATATTTTTAGAAAACATTAAAAATTGTGGGAGAATTTGTAAAAGAGATATCTCCTCTTTTATTTTTGTTTACTGAATTTAGCAGAGCTGAATTATCAGTAAAAAAATTATATTATCAATTAATAAAAATAGTTCTTATATATTTTTAAAGGTAATTATTATATAAGTTAACAAATTACTTTTGATTAGGTAATAATATAAAAAAATTAAGCTATTTTATACCCGATGGGAGAGAGATAAAAGAAAAAAAAAAAGACAAGTGTTATGATGTAATAAATAATTATGAATGTTGGTTAGGTATTTTAAAAGTGTAGACATTTCTGTATCATTACTTAAATATAAATGTAATAAATAATAATATGATAGTTAAGGAAGAAGAAAAAAAATAACAAAGAAAATTACGAGGTAAAGAAAATGGAAAAAATAAAACTAAAAACATTCTAATTATTAATATTAGTGAATAAAGAAAATTATGAGGTAAAGAAAATGGAAAAAGAGAAAAACAAAGACTATCTATTTTATTTTATATAATTTATTCTTTTGTTGCTGTCATAGTGTCGTTGGTTCTGTTTTCACACGCATGACACACTTCACTTCTCTCCTCACTTTCGGGTCAGTCTTCTGAAGATCTTTTGGGGGGTTGTGAATTTGTGTCTTCCTGGCTCCCAACCCACACGCAACGCAACCATAGAATGGAATGAATGAAGGCAAAGCTTATACTTATAATGTTGATAAATATTTGTGTTTTAATTTAAAATTTATAAATATATTAATTCTATTTTATAAAATAAAATATTTATTTTAGATTTTCTTAAGATTTTGTTTTAATGAGTCAAACTAGTTTGTTATATTTGTTGTGACAAGTGTAGGTTGGTTTTCCAACGGTCATATTTCTAACGGTCATATTTTGTTGTTGCAAAATGTCTATATATTCTCTTTCCTCCTTTCTACAAAGATGACAGAGCTACAGCTACAGTCTCATCCCTTTCTCCCAAAGTTTTCTATTCCTTTTCTTATAAAATAATTTATTTCTTGAGAGTAAGAGCATTGATGTTCATAAGGTTTGGGGATCCTTTCGCTGCACACGATCGGAACCAACGGGTTGTCGTATCTTGGGAGAGGAGCGCAATCAGAATTTCTTACCCGTGCAGTGGGGGCGTTTTCTCTCTAAGGATAGCGTTTACGCGCTTCAACCCAGGCTATATCTTTCTTCCCTTAATTTTTTTTTCTTGTGCTTATTGTATGTTATAATGAATTATTCGTGCGTTGTCAATTAAATTTAATTTGCTACTGCTATTTCGTTTATTTAATTCAAGACTGTGCATCTTCTTCATATTTATTTTCCTTCATTTTTATTTTATTTTCCAACAGTCTTAGAGAGAAAAATGTTTTAGAGAGAAAATGTTTTAGACTTTCTTCTTGCATAGTCTTTTCTACAGTAGCATGATGTTGTATCAAAATATCTATAATGGATATGATTGAGTTCCTTTTTAGTAAGTCTGAAAAATTAATGGATGAAGACACAATGTATTATGCTTTATTAAAAATGTTTTTATTATATTATTTAATTCCTGAAATTTTAAATTAGTATGAGATTGTTGAAAAATATTTTCTTTGTGAATTATATTTTTGTTTAAGATAAAATGCTTTTAGAATTAGTTTATGTGAAAAACTAAAAATATCTCACTACTTCCATTCCTGCCTTAGGAAGTTATCTTTTACTTGATCAAATGATCCTGTGAACACAGGTCTTTAAAATCAAGACATTTGTTGTTAGGTTTTTTAATTTTTATTGTTTAACGTTATTATTATTACTGTAAATATTTTGTTGTTACATGTTGACTGATTGTCTCTTTATATATAACTCATTGATAAAAATAAGTCTGTGAAAATATAACACATAAAAATAATAAAATAAACACTTTGGTGAAACTTTATATTTTGCATGTCGTATTCTTAAAAGAGTACATTATAAACAAAAAAAAATCTTTATGAGTTATGGAGAAAAAGAGAACCAAATCTGAAATATCTTAAAGTGTGGGGGTGTGTGGTAAATGTTAATATCCCTATTAATAAGAAAAGGAAAATTGAAAAAAAAAAATATTAATTATATTTTGTTGGATATTTTCTACATAATACTACTTATAGATTATTAGTTATTAATTCAGAAGTATCTGAAATTTCTAATGGTACTATTATGGAGTCTAGAGATGTGACTTTCTTTGAAAATATTTTTTTCTTGAAAAATAAATTATTAAATCTTTGTATGGTTTGAAACAAGCTCCAAAGCATTGACACAAAAGTTTGATTAAGTTATTCTTTTGTATGATTTTCAAATTAATGATAGTGATAAATGTGTGTATGTGAAACAATTTGATGATAATGGATGCGTCATTTTATGTTTGTATCTGGATGACATATTGATATTTGGTAGTAATATGTATTTCATAAATGATGTGAAGTTTTTCTTGTTTAGAAATTTTAATATGAAAGACCTTGGTTGTGTAGATGTGATTTTGGGTATTAAGCTTATAGAAAAAAAAATGATGGTATGATTTTTTATCCAATCTTATTATGTTGAAAAGCTATATATTAAAGAAGTTTAATTATTTTGATGTGAAACATGTTTCTACTCCTTATGACTCATCCATCAAGTTAAAGAAAAATTTGAGTAAAGGATTTTCTTCACATATTCTCAAAGTATCGGTTCTTTATTGCATTTGACAAACTTCTCTAGGCTTGTCTGATATTGCATATGCAGTTGGTAGATTGGAAAGTAATTGAGAGATTTAATGATACAAACTTGAAGTTCTTATTTTGATGAAATAAAATTGACAAGTGGTTATGTCTTTGCTTTAGATGGTTGTGTAGTATCATGAAAATCTACTAGACAAATTATTATTTCACATGAAAGCAAAAATTATTGCTTTAAATACTGCTACTAGTGAGACCGAATTTCTTAAAATATATTATGTGATTTGTCATTGTTGAATAAGTCTATACTTCCAATTCCAATGCATTGTGATAATCAAATTGTTATATCTAAAGGGACTAGCAAAATTTTAATGAAAAAAAGAAGACACTTAAGAGTGAGACATAAGTCTATAAGAAATTTGATTTCTCATGGTGTCATTTCTCTTGACTTTGTCAGGTCAGAAAATAATATTGTGGATCCGCTTACAAAAAGGTTGACATGTCAACAAGTACTTGAGTCGTCGAGGGGAATGGGATTAAAGACCATTATTTAGTTACAACAATGGACACCCGTCTCCGTGTGATTGGTGATCCCATGAATGGAGTTCAACGGGTAACAACGAAATTGTTTGTTGACTAAAGTACACCAAAATGAAATTTGACGGAGCTGTTCCGTTTCTCATTCCTATGACGAGGTGTATTATAAATTGTGGCAATATTAAGGTTGAGGTATTTATATATGTGTATTTTTGATAAAAAAAACAAAATACCTCTTAATGAATCCGATGACAATTATTGTAGGGGTGAGGGTCACAACTCACTCTTTGAGGATTCACCTAGTGAGTGTGGTGGTGGGGCCGCCACTGTGAGATATGGGCTAATCTCTAAAGGACACTCACGAAACAAGATACAAGCGCAAGGCCGTGTAACGTGCTACCACTGATTAGAACCTAATTGAACGCCAATATTGTAGGGGTTGTGTACTAAAGTCCGGTTAAAGAATATGTAGTTCAAGACAATCAAGTCACTACATTTTTCTCGGATGGAAGTTCATAAACACTAGGTATAAGGCTCAAACCCGGAAGGTTCCTTATACCGAAATACAATATCACATGCTCTTTCTCTTATGTTTTTATACAAATTATCTTTTAGAAAATATATTTTAAAATTTTAAATTATGTGGGGGAATGTTGATAAATATTTGTGTTTTAATTTAAAATTTATAAATATATTAATTCTATTTTATAAAATAAAATATTTATTTTAGATTTTCTTAAGATTTTGTTTTAATGAGTCAAACTAGTTTGTTATATTTGTTGTGACAAGTGTAGGTTGGTTTTCCAACGGTCATATTTCTAACGGTCATATTTTGTTGTTGCAAAATGTCTATATATTCTCTTTCCTCCTTTCTACAAAGATGACAGAGCTACAGCTACAGTCTCATCCCTTTCTCCCAAAGTTTTCTATTCCTTTTCTTATAAAATAATTTATTTCTTGAGAGTAAGAGCATTGATGTTCATAAGGTTTGGGGATCCTTTCGCTGCACACGATCGGAACCAACGGGTTGTCGTATCTTGGGAGAGGAGCGCAATCAGAATTTCTTACCCGTGCAGTGGGGGCGTTTTCTCTCTAAGGATAGCGTTTACGCGCTTCAACCCAGGCTATATCTTTCTTCCCTTAATTTTTTTTTCTTGTGCTTATTGTATGTTATAATGAATTATTCGTGCGTTGTCAATTAAATTTAATTTGCTACTGCTATTTCGTTTATTTAATTCAAGACTGTGCATCTTCTTCATATTTATTTTCCTTCATTTTTATTTTATTTTCCAACATATAAAAGGTTCTCTTTATGTTGGTGTCACTGTGTTTATGTTATGTTCTTTCTATATATGGATCTGCTGTCATAAGAAGAAAAAAACTTCAACTCCTTACTCAACAATTCTTGTTTGTGTAATTTATATCTTGTTAGTATATCCTTGTTGTGGGTTTTGTGTGGATTTTCTTCTGCTAATACTTGTTTGTTTTTCACTCTTAGAGAGATAGAAATTGGTTGTGAAAAACAGAAGCACTTTGTTTCTAAGTAAAAGGAATCTTCAGCTGCCATGTTTCATCGCTGGAGCAATTCTCATCAACAGGATCAGGGAAGCAGCGAGCTTTATGCTGAATCCAAGGTGTGTTGTTTTTTTGTTTGTTTGTTTGGGTGGTATTATGTTTTGTTTCGGAAAAAGTCTAGGCGAGTCAGGTCTCGGAACAGGTTTCACAGCTCGAAGAGCGCTTAGAGTTTGGTAATGTTATGTTAAATTGTTAAGTAAGGATCTTTTTGCTGATTGTGCATGTTAAAAATTCTACAAGCAGATTAAAGAGCTGAAGGGTGTTATCGGACCCTTATCTGGACGCAGTTTGACGTATTGCACTGATGCATGTTTTAAGAGATATTTGGAAGCTCGAAACTGGAACGTAGACAAGTCCAAGAAGATGTTGGAGGAGACACTCAGGTGGAGATCAACCTATAAGCCAGAGGAAATTCGCTGGGTAAGTTGTGGCTTAGGTACTCGTTTTAGATACTTTGGTGCATAGATATGGTCTGAAATACTATAATAAGGTTAATATGTCATTTTTCAGCATGAGGTTGCAATGGAAGGAGAGACTGGGAAATTGTATAGAGCAAGTTTTCATGATAGACAAGGAAGGACTGTTCTTATTTTGAGACCTGGAATGCAGGTATCGTGGTTTGGATTTGGAGAAATTTTGTTAATTGGTTTAAGGTTAAACCATTCAGTATGTGCCTATAGTTGTTCTCATTTTAAGTTTTAATCCATATACGAGAAACCTAAGTTTTAGTCCCCTACATATGCATAAAAGTTAAAATTTTGATCCTCCCCATTTTAATCCATATCTTGAATAAGGACTAAAACTTAAAATGATGACACTTATAGGGACCAAATGATTAGTTTAACCTTGGCTTAAGTTTAACTATTGTTTCTTAGAGCATGATGAATATAGAATCTGAAACATTTTCGTGTACTGAGTGCAGAACACTACTTCAATGGAGAATCAGTTGCGGCATCTTGTGTATCTTTTGGAAAATGCCATGCTTAATCTTCCACCGGGTCAAGAACAAATGTCATGGTTGATAGACTTCACTGGGTGGTCAATAACCAACAATGTGCCCCTTAAATTAGCCAGAGAGACCATCAACATTTTGCAGAATCACTACCCTGAGAGGCTTGCCATAGCATTTCTTTACAACCCCCCTCGAGTTTTTGAAGCTTTTTGGAAGGTTTGTTTGCTTTGATCTTAGTCATGTCATGAAATTTCTGGCACAATTGGGAATTTTAATAGCGATTCCGTTCTTAAGCACACTGAAATTACATGTTATGCTTCTATTGATGCAGATAGTCAAGTACTTCTTGGACAACAAGACATTTCAGAAGGTGAAGTTTGTCTACCCGAATAATAAAGATAGTGTGCAGGTCATGAAGTCCTATTTTGATGAGGAAAATCTGCCCAAAGAACTAGGTGGAAAAAGCATAATGAGTTATAACCATGAGGAGTTCTCCAGATTAATGGTTCAGGATGATTTGAAGTGTGCAGCATTTTGGGGATCTGATGGGAAGCTCTCAAACCACATTGTCAACGGGAATTCTGCATCAGTTCTAAAATGAAGCTCTCATAATGTTTGGATTACCGTTTGCAGGTGGTGAATCTATATTGAAAGTACGTAGGGAGAAGCATGCTTTTGTTACTTTTGAGTTAATAACTTTGGAAGGATTGGAACGGTAATCCAAACATACACTTGGTTTTAGTGGAGATGGTATGGATACTAATCATTGTAAAGCCATTAGCTCCTGGCAAATTAGAACTAGGGGTGCATCCCCAGTTTAATTAATTACTGCAAAGAGGGATTTATAATACAGTTATCATTTATATACTGCATCACTATTCCATCCTGATATGGTGAAACTTGTTCCTAAGCTAGCAGATATATATATATCAAGCTGAGGAACTATTGAAAACTTGACAATGACAATGTTGCTGTTTAAAAAATAAACTACCTCTTCAACTTTAAAAATTAAAAGCCATTTCTGGTAGCAACATTTTTTGACCATTTACATGAACACGCTTTTATTTGCTACTTACAACCTACACAATCAATCACACAATGGATGTCAACCCATGATGATGACAAAATTTGACACTTATGCCATCCTTTGAAACAAGAACATTCTTTAAAGGCTTATGAGGGGGGGGGGGGGGATACCACTGATGAGCATATAAGTTCAAACTCTTAAGGGTTATATGAACCTCCTCTTAAAATTACGAATAGTTGCTTGGTATGAGCGTCCTAACAAGCTAACCCCTATACCAACTCCTACAAAGATGCCAAGCCCAATTCCAACACCAACTCTAACCCCAGCATTAAACCATGATAGTTCACCATCTTCCCCATCTACATATACTGTTCTTGGCCAATACATGCTGTTGTAATCCTCTTCTTGTTCCAGTTTGAAGCTTCTACAGTCAACTACCTACAAAGCAAAAGAAGGGAAGGTTATAGACAAAAACACATACTAATAATCTTAAATACATCGAAATTTCACTGCCATAATTTATTATCACTAGCTATGAAATTGAGATGCAATACCAGGGCAAATTAGGGGGAAAATAATTCTCATGGCACAATCAAATTAGCAAACATATATCAAAAGATCTGTTCAAATGAAATTATTACTACATCCAAAGAAAATCAAGGCATAGAGCAATGCATGTATACTTCCCCAAGTAAATGTTGCAAAGAAGATGAAACCGTTAATGAAAAATCTAGCTCTGAATGCCGATACTCAGAATTAATATGTTTGTGTCATAAAAGAAAGGGAAGACCAAATGTTTCAGTGTAATTTGACAATCTTTTTTTTCAATCCAATTTAGAAACTCCAACCATGTAGATGTATAAAAATGAGGTTGGAAAAGAAGATGGAATATTAGTTCAAAATGAGTCATTATAAAAAAAGACATCATGTTTTTTGCTAAATTAATCTTAGTCTCTCATCTTATTTTTGGTTTTAGTAGGATCTCATAAGTTGAAAAAGTTTTATTTTGGTCCCTCAAATGTCCCAGTTGAACTTAAGTCCTTTTGTCAATTTTATGTATCAGTGATGTTAATTTTTGTTGATGAGGGAAATGCCCTTATGATGTGGCATCTCTTATAGTTTGCCATGTGTCACTACATTGATCAAATTAGTGTGGTAAACTGATAGAAAGATCAATTTAGTCTAGCAAACACTTTAAAGTATCAAAGTGAATCTTTAAAACTTAGAGACCAAATTGAAAAAAAAAAAAAGAAGACGAGATGAAAATGGTATTTTTGCCTCTTTTTTTTTGCCAACTCATCCGGAGAAAGCTTAGCAATCCTCCCCACTGTAAAGTGTAAAACTGCAGATTATGAGTCACTCTAAACTTTGAATGGTATTCATACAGATTCAGATTCATATCTCAGAGAGACAAAATTTGACAAATTGAAACAAATAAAAGGGATGAACATGAGAGGTATAATTATATTCAATCATCCATCCACTATGCAAAGGTGACATATGACAGAAGTATTTAATGCTTATTGAAATCATGGTTATTTGAAAATTAAAACCTTTTGTCTCCTCGGTGTTTCGAGAATGAACTGTAACCATTATCTTACATTTCATGTTTACTTTTTCCAAATGAACAGCAAATAAGCACACATACAGATGCACAGAGGCTACCTACCGAGATTGTGGCCCCCCTAAAAATTGTCCTTAGGGAAGAACCTGCTTTGTAATGTAGGGGACATTGGAGAATACGAAACAGAAAAATAATGAGGTAAATTAGTAGCTCCCCGTAAATAACAAAATACAGTGTGTTGTGACTTGTGCCTGCACATACTGCAATGCCACTTCTTGGATATGATACTATTATTCAGTAGTTGGGACCAATCTAAAAAGTGGTAGCGAACATAGAGGGACCAAATCATAGATAGCATAATATAGAATTTGTATTATACAGCAAAGTTGTCTTAGTCATAGAACATTTATGTGAAATTTCCGGATTATCCAGGGAACTAGTTATAGTTATATGAAATCTTAATCCAAGAAAAACTCATCCCTTCATATCCCTAATGGACTAAATCCAAAGATTCAAGCATCAGAACAACATGCCAAAAAATCATGCCAATTTTTTTTACCTGCAAATCAAGTCCATGATCAGAAACATCTTTCTGGCACTCAGTTGTTTCATATTCTGGAATGGAATCCAAGGCGCATTTCCTGTTATGCTTCTTCCGGCAATTGAGTTGCAGTGTCTTAGTTAAGATAATAGGTGTTCCTGAGAAGCAACCAGCAACATAAACCTCAATTTCAGGACAAGGTAATTCGGGCACAGCAACATGTTTCCTCTTGAAAAAGCCACAACCAGGTGACATTTCTGTTTGACAAATCATACTCCATCTCTTCACACAACTTCTTGATCCACCAACAAAACCATTGCTATTAGACATCTCCAGAACCCCAGAGAGAATGCAATGCTCTTTATCATAAACCTCAAATTTCATGCTCCCGGTAAAACGTATACTATCAGTGTTCACAAAGGTAGCTTCCTCGGATTTCTTATCCACTCTATCCCTTCTCAGAACTGAAGACTCTTCTCCATCAGAGTAAATGCTTCTCCTAACACCGTTCACCTCTAAAAGGGTATCAGGACTAAGAGGAATATGATTGAGAGAGAGAAACTCTGGGGTGGATTCATCAACCTGAATGCCACACACTCTCACATAAAACACTCTTAGATCAAACCAAGGTGATGATGATATCATGGTGCAGGGTTTATAAGGAGAGTATTTAATGATCTGAAGGCTTTTGTTACCAGCTTCTCCATTGCATGATAAATCATAAGGTCCTTCCATATTCATATCCACTCACTCAATCACTGGAATCCTCTGGTGTGGTATAATTGATAAATTGAAAGCATCCTGGGAAGTAGAAGAACCTCCAAAGCCTACATCAGATTCCCAATTGAAACCTGCTTCACAAATCACAATCAACAAAGTACTTGGAATTCTCAGATAATTGAATCAACAAATCTTGTACAAAATATAAGAAAAATCGCACATATGACATTAACATAACATGGTATAAAACTATAAATTAAAATTTAAAGAAACATAGGCAAAATAAATAAATGAAAGGAAGGGAAAGAAGAAAGAGAACTTGAGTGAAGGTGGAAATCAAATCATGTCACGAGGAAAAAAACAGCAACCCTTGAGTTACAACAAAAAGAGGAAGAAAGAGGGCGATGAAGTCTGAAACTAAAGAGCTTATATATCTCTTTAACTAACATACACGTCATAGTTTGTCACTAGGAGCCAAATCTGAATGAATGTGTGTATTTGTAAGATGGTGCACAACCACAAACAAATTAAAATCCCTCTTTTTCCGCAAATAAACTCTAACCATGAAAAATATTTCATCCACAATCTCAGATTATGATATGATATGATGCCATGCCACTTAAACACAAACCACTCATGTTTTATATTATGCAATCAAATTCTAAAACCAAAGTACCTTTCAGATCGTTGATGTTGTCCACCTTTTGATACAATACATCTATCTCCTGCCCCGTAGTCGTGACAGGTTTGCTATTTGCAATAATAATAACAACCTCGTGATCTTTACAAAGCATATAATATAATAGTATCTCTAGAATAGATTATGAAAGTATATAGTATATACTTGTAAGAGTAGGATATTTTTTGTACAAAAAATAAGAATATTATTATATATATATATATATATTCATATTATTAATACAAAATATTTATTAGTAATAATTAATTTTTGTTAAAAAATCTTCCGGGTCATTTTTAATAAAAAAAATTCTTTTCATCTTATTCATGATTTTCAAATTTGAAATCTTACTATAAAAAAAAAAACTCAGATCACCGAGTTCATGTTATATTATTTTATATTATGCTATTGGATCTGTCTTTTTCTTGAGCTAATTTTACAAATTGAAGGAATTATTCAAATATCTAACAACGTGATGGATCATGGAGTATTAGATTGCAAGGAAATGGTTTTCTGACCAGGATGCTTCATCTTATCCGATAATCAGATAGATACGAAGAATTTGCATTTACGAATTACGAGGTCGGTGTGTCTAAAGCCAAAGTGATGTGATTGTCAAGTCTTTTGAAGTGTTTAACCTATTTTTTTGGTACAAATCAGGTTTAACCTATCTAAATTTAGGATAATTTGATCATGATGAGATAATCTTTATAAAAAAATTTGATAAATTATTTTTGGTAAAAGAAATTAATTATATTTTTTATTTATAAGACTTAAATCTAAATATTGTTTAAGAAAATCGACCTTAGGTTTAAATCATTAATTTAAGTGTATTTAATGTTTTTTAAAAAGTGTATTTTAATGTTTAATATGTGACGTTCTTGGAAAAATCATCGCGTCTAATATTTTAAAAAAATTGTTTCTATTATTGAAGGACTTTTTTAAATTACCAGGATCTTTTATTATTAAACAACGTTTTATCTTTTATTATATATTTTTAAGTTCTCAATATAAGTGATTTTTATTTTTATATTTTAATTTATTGGCAAGAGATTTAATTGTTAACTTGATTTCGAAGCTAAAGGATGTATTTTCCACCAAAAAAACATATTTTTATAAAAAAAATAGTTTTCCTAACGAAGCATTCATTATTTTCTTTTTTCAAAACTCACATAGTACACGCAAAAGACATTGGCTAGTTCTGTGGTACTTATTAGCAATTTTTTGAAGAAAACATTTGGTGAGATTTTGACAAATAGAGCCGTTCTCTAGATTTTTCTACATAAATTATTCTTTTTTTTTTCTTTTTAATAAACATGATATTATGTCCATGTTTTAATCTTCTTTTTATCTGTCTGAAATTTTCTGTTTGGATTGATAAATGCATGGACTCTGGGAACTTTCTTTCATTTGTTTTTTGTCAACTATCGGTTGCATTTTAGGGGGGAAAATGTGGTTGTTGGATTTTCACTTTGACCTACGGAAAGCCCAATAGCCAACCAACCAACCATTGCTGCGGAATCCTTGAGCCCAGCTATTCATACATCCTTTTTCCTCTTCACACCACCCCTTTTTTTAAAATTCCTATTCCATTAAACCTTTCTTCTTCCCCACGCCCCTACTCTCTTCTTCCCCACCAAAACTTCCATCCCTTTGCCTCTTCTTCTTCTACCTTCATTCTCACAAGCTCGAACTCTTTACCCCACTTTATCCCTACCTTGGCGGTTTTTTTGCTGGTGAGTCTTCTTTGCTCTTTCATTTTTCCCCACTTTTTACTGATTCAACATAACTAGCTTTCGTTGTGTGTCAAAGATCAAATACACAATAAATTTTTATTTTTTTTAATGAACTACATGTATTATCCACAAAAGGTAATCTTACTTGAGTTGAGTAAATTATTATAGATAGCAAAACTCCTCCTGCGAATATTTATTACAATGTAATACATTATATTGTTAACATACAGACTTACAAAATCTATATTAATACTTTAATTTTTTTATTATATAAAAGACTTTATTAATGATGACTAATTTAATGTTTAATTTTGTATATATGATTTTTTTTTGTATTACATATACACATGACATGTATTTGGTGAGAGAAGTAAAATTTGACCATATATTTTAAAATTATGGTTAAGACTTAAAGATTATGTTAAACAAAAATAATTTTAACTATATAATTGTATGACCAAAATTATCTTTTTCTCACATTTCATATTCTTACTAGATATGTTTCTTATATATGTAGCAACTTCCACCTCCCTTTGATCATTTAGGATAATAAAATAACATGTTAATTAAGAGAGATACTATTAACACATTCATTTTTACATACTTTAATTTCTATTTATTGTTAATTGAAATTTATTAAAAATATAAAATTATATATAAAGAGATGATGTATTATATGAGAATGACTAATCTCAACCTTTAGATTAAATTGAAAAACTAAGATTAAAATATTTTAAATTCAAATTAAAATCTCATTTAATAATAAATTTTCTAAAATATTTACAAACCATAAAATCAACTATTTTACATATTTGATTTATCACATCCTAAAATTTCTCAAACACATTATCATCATGACCATTGTCGTTGTCATTATCATTTCTGTCACAACTGACATGATTAGTGTTTCAACCACTGTTATAGTCGTCAACCATTGTCGCTATCAACATAATTATTACCATTATTACTATTATTATCACCATCGTGATGATCACCAATAATACCATGTTATCAATAACATGGTCATTATTGTTGTCATTGTCACCATCGACGATCATGGTGGTGATTGTGGTAGTAGCAGTCATGATAATGATTGTGGTAATGATTTTAATGTAAATTAAATCTTTAAGATATTTAATTTTCTATTTAGTAAATCTTAGTGATTTTATGGTTAATGAGATTTTAAATTGAATTTAAAATATTTTAATTCTAGTCTTTTATTTTAATTTAATCACTATTAGATATTTAATTATTACCATTCTCGTTATCGCATAATCTTTTTTATATATATCGTACCTCCTATATATCTATATATTTATTACGCTTCTCTCACAAAATTTTAGCTACTACTAATAAAGATATTTTAGAATGTATATTATCACACTGCTAACTAATTATCGGAGGCATGTCAAAGAAAGACAAGTGAGAAGAAAAATGAATAAAATTCTTATGAAAAACATTATATATAAAAAGATCATTTTTATAAATAGATTAGCTTTTTGTTTCGTTGAGTTGCCACTTCTGATGATAGAAATAATCGCATCTATCATGATTCATGGATGGTCCAAGTCTTTCAAGTTGTGAGTTGTGTGGTGTATTCTTCCATGACCATCTTATTTTTCAAAAGAATAAAATAAAATAAGAGAAAGGAAATGTTTCAAATCAGGACTAGTACTTAGCTTACTTTTTTAATCGATAGATCGACAATTATTCAAAAGAACTAACTTTGAAAAATGAGTTTTTGATATTCCTTCTTCAGTAGTATTTTTTTTTATTTGATAAAATTTTATGTAACTTTTACTACATAATTTGAACTTATTCAGTAATAGAACTCTGATTAAAAAAACCAGTAATAGAACTCATTACTCATGTTAAAAAAAATTAATGATTTAAATTCATTTTGAATTTGATGGAAAAAAAGGTTCACTAAAAAAATAGAAAGGAACATTATACACAGTTAATTCTATAACATTTTTCTTACTATCACTGTTAAATACATAACTAAATAACTAGGAATGAATAACAAAAATCGAACCCGATCTTGGTAAAGAGAAATTTTATCATTAGATTATATCCGCGTTTTTAAATGTACTTGATATGTTATTTTATTTGTATAGATATTAACGTGATACTCCGAGATATAATTCAAAAATAAATATATATAATAGATTATATTTATATAAATATAATTTATTATGATAGATATTATCTTCTAAATAAAATATTTTATATTAATAGAAAATTACAACTAATAAGATTTTTCTAATCCTTCCTTACTGAAAAAAGAAAGTAAAAAATTATTTTTCCTTTCCACATTCCACATTCCACAGTGACTAGAAGATTGGATCTAGCATAATAAGAAGAATAGAACAAACAAACAAGCCTTCCACAGTAAAAAGGAGGGAGGGGACAAGTCCTTCGTGTAAAATAACACTCAAAACTTAGCACACACTAAGTTGATTCATCTATAAATCATGCACTTGCTACTGACAACAATTAAATATAAAACAGATTTGAAAGTTACAAAGGTACTATCCGGTTTTAAATATGTAAAGAAAAAAATATATTCACGCAAATCATGAAATTTAATTAATCACATTTAATTTTATAAATATTAATTAAAAATAAATTTTTAGCTTATCTTTACTGAAACTTAATATTAAGAATAAAAAAGAATCATATAGGAACTAAAACATCAATGAAAATATTTCAAAAATAATAAAATTAAATAAGATAAAATTAATTAAAATATATATATATTTGAGAAGAAAAAAACATCTTCTTATATTCAGACTGAGGAAGTAAAAGTAAAACAGTTTGGCACATGGTCTATGATCAAGGGGTTTGACATTTTGTTAAGGGTTGGGGTTTATCAAAGGAATTTATGGTGGGCATAGCCTACTCATTCATGACTCAGGTTGTAATGTTTGTGCCAAAGATTAATGAGATGCGGCTGTACGTTGAGACTACTAAAAGCTCAACCCACAGTTTATGCATCAAAGCTTTTTGAGTTGGCCCAGTTTAATAATAAAACTATCTAAAACTATACAACCATGTCATTGGAACTGGGGAATCTTGAAAACTGTTACAGCTGATTTTTTCTTTTTAAGATATTCATTGGTGATGCAACCCCTTGCTTTAGATTAACTTTTTATTATTTAATACTAATATTTATATAATTTTTGTTCTGAGGATATCTTTGGCTTGTCACGTGGCTCATGACATGTAATAGCTATTTAACTAAATTTTCCTCTATCTGTCATTACATAAGACATTTCATGCCTACAAGTATATATTTTAATCTCATTAATGATTTCTCACACTCTCTGACTTTGGGATCAAAGTATCTGTAAAGAAGATGTGTGCTGGTCTTGTTGCTCACTGAAACAAGGAGCATTGCTAGAATTTGATGGAATCCAAGCAGCTTGAATGAGAGCAGTTTATTGTTTCGTGATGCTTCGGCCTTAACATTAATACTAACATGAAAAATGTATGCATAAATTGTAGCAAACATTTCAAGCTTTCAAGTGCTCAACCTAACTTCAGAATATATGGTCTCATCACAAAGTCCAATCAAAACCGTGAGAAACCTCCTCCACTCAATCAATGCTTAAAAAACGTGATGAATCCAGAAAATGAGTAGAGGGGATGAATTGGGATTTGAGTATTTTGATGAATAATGGGATTGGTTGTTCATTTTAAAGTCCTAAATTGTGAAGATTGCAATTTTACGCCCTCTTCCCGTGAGTTATCTATTTAATTCAACCAAATATCTAAACAATAGTCTTTTTTTCGAAAGAAACCACATACATTTTCTACAAAAGAAAATTATGATCAAAATAGATAGAATCATTGTAAATACACAAAACTCAATCTTAGTTAAACTGAAATATTCTCAAATCGTTTCAATTAATTCATGTGTTTTAATTTGCAGTAACTAATCCGCTAAAACTGCAATTTAAAAGAATCAATGATAAAACAACTTAAAAGCCTATATTGAACGCAAATTAGAAATCGTTATCAGCTTGAAAAGGTATGTAATCCGTTTTCCTTCCATCAAATACCAATACTTAGTTGTGTAAAATCCCATAAGTATGATTAAAAAAATAATAGATTACACTTAATATGTTGAAATTAAATATACTATTGTAATAAAAAAAGAAATTAAATATACTAGAACGATGAAGTATTGATGTACTATTAATTTCTGAGTATTATGACTAAATTAAAAATTAAGAAACATAATAAAATATCATTCATCGAAGTGATTGATCTGTATAAATTAATTCAGCAAATTTATGCTAGATAGTTGTACCTCTTTTTGCATAAAATCCAAATGCACATGGAAGGGGCAAGATTTTCTTCGGATTCGTATTTTAATGGTCATGATGAATCGGTCCCACGAAATATAACACAAGTTGGGCTATGATAGGATTAGCCCCTACTAATTGCTCCCTTCCTCCTACAGGAAAAGTCCCCACCCTTCCCCCAAATAAAAAGTCCATTATCATGGGACATTGGAACTCCTTCTGGAATTGTAATTTATGATAAAATTTAAATATTTTTTTTTGTTATAATTTAATATTTTTTTTATATTTGTAAGAAAAATTTATTCTTTACAGATTATATTTATTGTGTTTTTAGTCTTTAAAATATTTTAAATAACATTTTGAATGATAAAAAGATATTATTTAAAATGTTATAAAAATAAAAAAACTAAAATAAATATAATTTATAAGGACTAAAAATATAAAAATGTTTTACAAGAAAAAAAAACATACACACTAAATTGCAAGTACTGTTTAAGTCTTATGATAAATTACACACCAACTATGCGATATTTGTCCTAGGCACTAGGCAACTTATACATAATATAAGAGATTAAAATGAATTGAACTGTTTCAGTTCGAGCGGTTAATATTCGATTAAATAGTGCATGTGTGGAACTAACCATTTGTGCACATATAAAGTTAAATTTTTGAAATAGACATATATGGAGAATATGAATTGAATAAGGAGTATCAGCTTAAAAAAGATGAATACATATTTCAAAATGGAAAACTTTTAACCTCGGAAACATGGTCATTCCTATGCATTAACTGTCACAGTTCATTGATGATAAAGAAAATTATTTCGACCTTTCAACCGAGGATTGGACCACATGCAGTTGATCGCGTAGTAGATCCTTTATAAGGTTTAGCCCCTCTCCTAGATTGTTCTACACTGGTCGATCTGGTAACCATGGCTGAAGAACTCTTGTATGTTTATACTGGGAGAGGTGTCATATCATAAAAAGTTTGTGAGCCTTTGATTAAATTATTGGACTCGTGTGACAGCAGAGTTGTCATATCATAAAGAAGTTGTGCCACTTTTTAACAGATTTAATTTAGTCTTCATTATTTGTATGTTAAGATTTTGTAACATAGATTTACTTCACCCACATAAAAAATGCCATCTAATTAGAGATATAACCACACACACAAGAGAGGGTGTTCAAAATGTTGTTCCTAACATTTCTCTTAACATTGAGCTTGAACTTAAAAGACAAGTTTTGGAAACAAAAGTTTTCTCTTAAAGTAGATGAAAGACATAGTATATGTATTGTTATTTTAAAGAGACTAGAGGAATACGATTTAAAGTGATAATGAAAGAATATGTCATATCATAATTTTTTAAGATTAATTATCTAGAATAAATTATATAAAATAGTGGAGAAATTAACAAGGGTGTTACACATAAGATATAAATGGGTTGTCTAAAATGGGGAAAGACATTGGAGATGGTTTGTGATTATAAAGTATGTATCAAGCTCAAAGATAAGTTTAGTGTGCAATTATACATTCAACGTTATACTTTTGGATTTTAAAAGGAAAAAAATGAGAGAAAGGTGAGATTCACAAATAAGGATGAGATGGATGTATGACGATATAAGAAAGAATAAAATATAGCAGGATTATATATGAGAAATAATTATGTAACATTGATTGAGAAAAAAATGACAACAAATAGGATAAGGACCAAAACCTAATTAACTTATATGTGCGCATAGAGACTAAAACTTACAATTTTTCATATATAAGAGAAAAATTGTAAAATGAAAACAACTATAAAAACTAAAATTATGAATTAAATCTTGAATAAATGTTGCATATACACAATACTTATAACTCTATGACCTAAACAATTAGACCATTGTTATAGGCAATGTCAAAAAACACCCCGTACTTTAAGCAATAGTTTTTATTACCGCGATACCATAACATAACGTTCCTCTAAAAAAAATAAGTTATTACAACGTGGGCATCATATATTTTACACAATAGTTTTTATTACTGTGTGACCATAAGTAGAAAAATCGCTGTCCATAGAAAAACGCAATGACCACTTAAAGTCGTTACCAAACCATCGTCTACACTTTTAGTGACGTTTTTTTTTTTTGTAATTTTTTTACCACCATTTTTAACTCGACAATTATATAATATAGAAAAGATGCCAACACGTTTGCATATACGACTGAGTCTTCATAAGCGTACCGCGTACTGAAAGATTGCTTGTCTGTATGTTTATCTCCATAATAATCTTTGATTACAAAGCAAAAAATATCGTTTTTGTCGTAATTATATATCTTCGGGGGGGCTTTAAGCCATTATTCAAAAAGTACACAATTAGTGGTCCTCTCTTGCACGAGCTGGACTTTTCCTAAACATTATAAAAAGATGTTATTTGCACATACACCACATTTTTGTTTTATTATTTTTTCACTTTCTTAATTAGTTAAATAATTAAAAAGTGTGTTAATTATTTTATTGGTCAAATTAAAAGAAAGAGTACAGGCCTAACAACAAAGTACTTGTACATGGAAACATATATTTACCCTATTAACAGTGGGCTAATAATAGATTAATAGTATAACTAGAACCATTTTTAAATAATTTTATTTTAAGGACAGTCGATTAGTGATGCCAAAAACCACCAGGCTCTTTATGACTCATTTTGACAAATCCTGAGTGTATATAAGCAAAATACGAAGTTTCGTTAGATGTTATTAGAAAGGTGCTTCTCCTTCAGTTATGTATCTGAATAAGAGTGTCAAAAGCCAACACACAGTGTCATAGATCACTAATTTGGTCCCGCAAAACAAACCACACCACACACACTCGTGTGTTTTTTCTGTCATCGGTTTATCATTTGCGCCATTCAAGTTGCCACAGAAAACATCTTAATTTTTTCCCCACTTATAATGTTCCATTTGACTAATGCCCACAACCCAGAACAGTAAAGTACTCCCCTCACTCGTGCAAGCAGAAATTATTGAATAATGTTAGTTGGTGGATGGAGGAGAGAGATAAAAAATAAAAAAAGAAAAGAGATATGAAGTGTTATATGGACCAACTCTCGACTTGATGGATTGATCTTGTCTTACGTATGAAAAAATTTCATTAAGAGAAGTTAATTCTTAAAATAAATCTTAATATCATAAGAAATTAATCTTTAATATTCTGTCTAAAAATTTCTTGATTCACACACACAAAAAACAAAAATCCCTACTTGATCCATCCAGAATATCAAATTCGTTCTCATATAGACTATGCTTACTAAATCTACAACGCGGTATGAAGCCGATGTTAATAACAAGTAACAAAATATGTAGCAGGTTTAATTTCCAACTAGCATGGCACGCAAATTGTGTGCGTCTAATGGTTTGTCACTTCATCCATGTGTAACAATAACAGTCCAATGGCTTTTCCCGTCAAATATTTACCATATGAAGTCAAACTCAACGATCAAGTATGATATCTTTCATGCTTTTCATCTTTCTCATACCCTTATTCACTAAGGCATTGGAATCCCTACAACATATACGTTGTCACCTCTAGGTCTACTGCTTGAACACATCCACAACATAGCTAATCCCAAAGTGCGATATCTCCACCAAACAAAAAGTAATAGGTATTATATGTGATGTGACGAGAAAGATAGAAAAAAATAAGTTGTAAGAGAATGAGATTTATGCTTATAATTATTCAAAACTATTATTACTATATGGTAAAAAAAACGTTATTTTATGTCATCTCGTCTAATTTATACATAACACATAATTAACTTTTTGTTAATTTACAAAAGAATTATTAAAATTTAAATATGTGTCATATATACAGATTGTTTGAGACAAGTGACAGATCCATGTATGATTGAGGTGGTACAAATGTATCCTTAACTTCGAGAAAATATAAATATATATCCAGGTGTTGTTATCCTTTTACCCCATCTCCTATTTTGAACCCCTTGCTTTCAAATTTTTAGCCATTGTCAAATTTTGTGTTTTATAATTGGCTATTTTTTTTCTTAAGTTTTGTTCTCTTTTTATCTCACTAAGTATTTTTTAATGCTTTATTCAATTGAAATATTGAAGATTTTAATTATTCCATTTTCAATTTACTGTACTTTATTTTAATATTTAAGTCTTTAATTTCATTTTCATGATAATAATATTTTTTTAAATAAATTTTCTCAACTAACTCTAGTCCTAATCTGCCACTATTTGCGATTATATATTATACCCCAGACAAGTAATAATTTCTCCCTCCAAATGTTAAAACACTCAATCTTCTTCTCACGTTCCATTAAATTACAAGGCAAAGCTACTCTTTTAATTAGCTATGTAAGCTTAGTAGCATACAAACCCAGTGATCCACAGATTTATCAGAACCCCGATTCTCTTATCAATTTTTGGATAGCTAGTCTGATCACTTTAATAGGTTAGAAATAAGTTAAAGGAGTATTAATTAGGAGGATCATAAGTTAGTTCATTACAATATTTTGGCCAAAGAAGTCTCACATAAGTTGAAAATCCGATGACTCAGTCTCTCACACTATTATAAGTATGCCTACAAAATACAGATTCTAATGAGCTGCATTGCTCGTGTGTGGTGCTATGCCCTCATACTAAGAGTCTGTTTGAGAAAAAGTTAGTTGAATGTAATTTATGTTTTCACAAAAGTAACGTCACTTCTATTTTTTGTTGTTTTGAAATACGTAAATTTTCTTTTGATTGACAGTACTGTGACATATTTTAACAGATAAAAAAAAAACAAAAATAGAAGTTTTGATCCTTTTACAAAAATACTTCCACCTCAAATATATTTTTTCACTAAATTTTCAAAACATGCACTTAATTACAAGACTCACATACAAGTGACTAGTAGTACCATTTTACATTGCTCATGGATGGATGATTGAAGATAGAATTCACAGTCAAAGTGAAAATGGTAAGAAAAAAAAAGGGTGATGATGCTCACACAAAAGCTGCAGAAGAGTAAGGACGCGAAACCCGGGAAGCAACACAAGTGGTCAGACTGGAACACTGCGTGTGAGTAGTACAACACACACACACACCAAATCTGGCTACGTTACCCCTCGTAAAAACCCCACATGCCCTTTTCCCATCACCTCTTTGGTCCACACCCCCTAACCATGGTTATGCTTATTACTTTTCCACTCTCACCACACTTCCTTTTGGGTTAGTTTTCTTTTCTTTAGTTTAGTTTAGTCAAGGCTACTCTTCTCATTTCATCTTTGCTCCCCCCTCTCCTCTGCACACACTGTCTACTACACTACTCTACTTTCTTCTACTAGCATAAGCAATTAAGCATATAGCTACTTCTTTTCTTTTTCTCTCTTTTGTTTTCTTTTCTTTCTGATGTGTGTACTGTGGTAGAAAGAAAATATGAAAGTAACGTGTAAATTAGAATGACACTAGGCGGAACGAATGGACAAAAAAGGAAAGTGAAAGATGATGCTATGAATGGTTTATTTAATTGGCACCCGAATGAAGACTTATAGTCATTTGTTTTTTATTCCACTATAGTTTACAAGGGGTCTTGATTTTATAGCGTTTCCAGAACCCGGATTCTGGTCAAAGATATTGGTCTTCTTGCAAAATAAAAATAAATAAATAAAATAAAGAGAGAGAGAGAGAGAGGAGAAAGTGCGTGATGTTAGTATATGTATGTGGGTGTGTGTATTTTGCATTAGAAACAGAATCATCTTTTTTTTCTTCCTATCCTATCTAGTGAAAATGAATTGAAGGGCTAAAGCATGAAAGATTTGATATTGATCTCTTGGAATTTGAAAGTTTAGAAATTGGAAAATAGTAGTGAGAGTATTGATGATGGGCAAGAAGAAGCCACAAAAAACTAAGGAACTTTCTGTGGCAATAGCTGAAGCATCATCAACAATAGATGAGAAAGAGCAACATGAAGTTCAAGTTCAACCTCAACCTCAAGCTCCTCGAAAGAGAGGTAGACCTCGTAAGATTGTTTTAAAGTTGGAAGAAAGTGAAGAGGAAAAGGCACAAGTGATAGAGCAAGGAGGAGCACAAGGCACAGAGAGTTCAATGGAAAAAGGTACAACCAACGAGGAAGAAGGAACATCATCGGCATGCATGAGGGTTACAACAAAACAAGAAGAGATACAACTTCCAAAAGTGGAGCCATCGAGAAGCAGAGCTAGGAGGAAAAGCAAACCCAGAAAGAGCAGTTAATTAATTATATATATAATCATTGCTCCTTTTTTCTCTTCTCTTTTTATAATTTCTTTCTTTCCCTTCTACTTTTTTCATGAAGCAATTAATTCTAGGTTGGTTCCTTTGGTCTTGCCATGTTTTTTTATTTCGGTGAATATTGGTATTTAAAACTGATATTGTTGTTGTTGGGGAACACAAGTGTCAATAGAAACACTTGAAGTTTTTATTGGTTTAGTTCTTTGGTGTAAGTGGTTTATCTTATCTTTGCGTGGACGATATGTACTGTGTTATGGTTGGTTCCATTAGTTCAATTACTCGTTTCTTTAGTTCAACTTGAATATTACTAGTATTATCCATTGCTTCATTCACACGCAGAAAAGAAAGTTAATCAAGATGTTCTTATTAGGATAAACGATAATACTTATCTTATTGGGTATTTTCTTAATCTTCCAAACCAAAGCTTCTCTTTTGCTCTCATTTCCCCCCCTCTTTATAAGCTATTCCATCATCAGTTTGATGCTTGCATATTAATATCTAACTTTTTTGTTGTGTTTTGTTTGTTGCTTGAAAGTATAGTTGTTTATAAACGATAATAGTATTGGGCATGTTCTTAATATTCTATAACTATCTTTTTTCTGTGTTTTACCCCTCTTTATACTATACCATCATGGCATCACTAGCTTGATATTTGCCTACCGATTGATTATGTGGATTTATATAGTTTGATATTGGGTATTTTCTTAGATATTCCAAAGCTCTTTTATTTCCCATATACCTTAACCATCATCAACTTGATGTTTGATATTACTTAATTATATGAATATATATAGTTCGACTGCTACTATTTCTAATTGTCTCTTGATGAATTCTATTTCTAGTTCTAGAAATTGAAGGTTATTGTTGTATTTTATTTTTCTCTCCCTCTGATTATTATTCTTAGCTGTAATCTACCTTCAGTTCATTGATTGCAAACGATTAAACGAATGGGAGAGTGGGGAAAAGCGAAAGGAACAATAGGACGAAGAGGTGAATATAACAAATGGAATGAAAAGAATCAAACAATAAAGGTCAACTCAAACAGGTAAGGTTTACCTGTGTAATCCGAAAGCTAATAGGGACAGTTATTAGTTATAACAATGACTCATTATTATTAGTATAATATAACAGTAATTTCACGCGTCTTTTTTTTTTAATCTACACAAATCTGGCATGAGACTTCAGAAAATTATACACATTTTTTTTTATGTTTTTAAAATATATTTAAATTTAATGTTATTATTATTGTTATGGATCAGTTGGATTAAATGATTTTGTGCATTAAATCATAGGTGACTTAATTGAAATAATTTTATTAGATTTTTGAAACTTATAATTATTCGTTTGACTTATGAATTTCTTGGAATAATATTAAAATAAGATTGATTCAATGATTCCATTGATCATATACTATTCATTTGGACATATAAATTTATCGAGATAACTTAAGTTTTTAATTTTTTTTTTAATAAAAATTGTCTCATTTAAAGTTGGAATATAACATTTAAAAAAAATACTCATTCAATTGAGAGGAGATGTATCTAATTTTCTTAAACATTAGAAAAAGTTTGTATCATTTTTTTAAATATATATATATATATATAATTTTTTTAAAATCCGATAAAGGTTCGTCGAATTTACTCTATTTTATATTAACTTTAACATTGATGAAAGTTAAAAGTTTCACGTTAAAGAGAGTTAGAGTTAGGGCTATGTATCTGACTTCTCCCATCAATTGAATTCAATGTTCACTCATGGTTTCTCTTATATTACAAAAATAAATAAATAAATAGAGGGTGATTGAGTGAGAGTGAGAAATTGTGCGCGTGGTGAATTAGCAGAGAAAGTCACGTTCCAATGAAGAATGTAGTAGCCGCCTCAACGCAACAATGAATGATAAGGATTGTTCCACTACGTCGGACGTGAACACCACTTTCTTGTGTGCGAATTGCTTAATTCAAAGATAATTATGCTGGAATTAAAACAATTATGACTATTAAAGTTTTTTTTTAGTATTTAATGCATATTAAGGGTTTAAACTCAAAATCACTAAATAATCTTAAATCAATCCCTGCATGTGCATAATCATAAATAGTTAATAAAAATAAGAACAACAAGCATTTTTTTTTAATCGCAGTCATTCCTCTAATTTGGCTTAAAACAAAACGTCTTCATTATTGTTGGATATCAGGTGTGTATCACCTATCTTCTAATATGGTACCTTGTTGCAACTTGCACAATATTATAGTTTGAAGGATTTTACGTGGGTTATGCTGAAAGCACTTAGTAAATTGAAGAACAAGAAATAAAAAGTAAAATTCATTAACTAGTATAAGCAATTCTTTTATTATTTAACCAATCCCTTTGAGACACATCAGGAAGGTTCATTGTCTATTCAACTTTTTTTTTCTTTCTCTTGGACGATATCAATTATGATGATTAAGAATGATTGCCATCATTTATGCTATATTTTGATGGCTAATTACTAAGCTTGCATTTTCTGTTGGCAAAAGGGCTTTTTCCCCTTAAAGAAGGATCGAGTAGTTTGTATTTCTCAAACCTATAGTTGGTCCATTGAATCAATGACAGATTCCGTCCATGGCCTACAACTGGTTTTCATTACTTTCCATCTTAATCTTCTTAAGTGACGTGTAACATTTTTCTCCTTTAATTTTACATGGCAAATTAATGTGGCAACATTGAAGCCGAAGTTCAACATTTGGAAGTCCAAAAGAAAAATAAAATAAAATTGCATAGGGTGACTTAGTGCAATGCTTTCAGTAAGGGAACGAATTAAAGCTAGACGTGAAAAAACAGGTAGAACCCTAGAATTCAATCTCAAAAGCATTAACTATCTTGACGTTGCGTGTGATCAGTGATGATGTAAACTTTTTAAAACATTTAATTTTTTTTAGGTTTCATTTTAAAATATTTAATAAAAATTAAAATAATTGACCTGTCTAAGCAATCTTATAACAATCGGGTAACGATGTCGTTTTATAAAACGCAAGCATGCATACTACTTCTTCATAGCAAGGTCAACCATTCAGTGACAATCAGAAGATTCAGATGATGGCTATCGTAGTCTAATCATTTGTTTATTCTTGTTCTAACGTTCATATCTTTTAGCGTTTGATTAGTTCTTTTAATTAATTTATAATTTAATTGACTAATTGCGGATAATTTTAATGGAACAACTCTCGCGAGTTTCTAAATATAAGTTCATCTTTATTTGAATGAGAATGTACGTAGAAGCTATTTTTAATAGTATTTTAAGAGTTTTCTTATATTAATGTGTTTTTATCGATGAAGTTTAGTTCGATTGGTTGAGTATGATGCATGAATTAATATTATAAATATTTTAACATCATCTTTGATTCTCACAAATAAAAAAAAAGAGTGTTTTAAAAAATTATTAACTTATCAACTGATTTATGTTTAAATTTTAACATTGGATATATAATAAATTATGTTAAGAAAAAATTATTCATCTTATGTGTTAATTATGTATATGAATACTTCATATTAATATCATAATTAAAAATGTTATTATTATTATTTCATCAAATATTTTATCTAATCTTATATACTAATTATGTATCTCTTTCAATCTACCTTATAAACCTTTATTTCTAAATCAAATTTTAATATTTTTAAAAAAATTATCAATAGTTAATAACTTTGTATTACATTTATTTTTTTAACGTAAATCCAAAATATATTTATATTAAAAATATTTATATTTATATTGTACAATACACAGGTTAAAATACTAGTTTTATATAATTTCTCATAACATTAATTTTATTATTTTAAACAATTTAATTAAATTTTTACTCTAACGCAGTCAGTAAAAAGATCTTAAATAAACCATAATTGTACGCTTCTATAGCTGTGCAAAAATTTAAAGAAAAACCAATTAAAAATTTTGTGGGACCGATTAAATTTTTTTTGCTGTTACTTGCACGTAATGCTCGCACGTGTTTCACTTGAATTGCTCTCCAACCATGTATATTTGCTTGAAAAATAATATATAAATCATTCTTTATATTTATTTTAGAGGAAATCATTTTCCATTTTATACATCTAATTAATATCTTTTTTATTTCTTTCTATCACATTATAAATTTTATTATCCTTATAATTTTTTCTCTCTTTTTACGTATTGGATAACACATTAGGTGTCTATCAAATATTTTTCATATTTGCTATTAGAATTGCTCTTGTAGTTTTTACTTTTTACAAGAGCAACCTCCACTGGAAGGACTTTCATAAGTTTATTTGAACAAAACAAAAATGCAAGATAAAAAGTTTATAACAATTTTTAAAACATTACATGGAGTAACATTTATACTTAAAAAATTATTCAATACGTTTATAATTTTAACCTTAGTAATTTAATAAAATCTCTCATTTATCCCTTCCTCTAATATATTATTTTTTTCAATATAACTTTTCCTTTGATATTACATTATTTATTTTAATTGTTACACGTATACTATTTATTTTATTTTTCTAATAAATTATTTGGTATTTCAATAAAAAAATGATAAAAGCTCAAAATTAACTAAAACCTAAAACTATAGTTACATAAAAATATATTTATCTATAGGAATAAATTTTTTCATATAGATACCTTCAGAAAAAATTATTATATAGATTCTTTTTATGCTGTTTTGTATTTATTAATTTGTAGTTTGCATAGTGCGTTTGGCCATGTCTTCTATACGAGTCTAGTGGTATTTTTTTCTTGGTTTGGTCAAGCTTGTAATTTACCCCCTTTTGTATTTATCTTTTGTCGCAATTGGAAAAAGACATTTTGATTTTAAAATTTGTTAATTAACACGAACAGGGCGGTGCTGTACGAGAGAAACTATTGGTTTAAATAACTTTGGGGGATGGGAGGGTCCTAGAAATGGTGTTCCTTGCAATTTGTACAGAGACAAGAATATTGTACTATATTTCGTTCACGGAATAGACCACATGAATCCTATAGACAATGCTGTTCAAGTTGACAACATCCACTACATAGTGAAACTAATTTTTCCAACAAAGATTTGTTTTTTTCAATTCACAAAATTCGAACCCAAAATATTTACAGCCTGAAAATGGATAATTTAACTTCAGAGATTTTTTAATTATGTTTCTGGTCTTTAGAATATATATTAGATAAAGTTAAAGATCTTAGTCTTATAATCTGAAGTTGAAAATGTAATCAGTTCATTATTAAGATTATGATGTTAGATTTTATTCAGAGGTTTGTTCTGTCGTTTTCTCGTTCATATTAATGAAAAATGAATCAAATACAGATTACCATATACAAGGACAAAGTCATGCTGCTTAGATATTTCAATAATTTGTCAAATGCAGGCAAATTGAAAGCAGGGAATCTATATGACCATCTCTTAGTTTACTAGCTTCCCTTGGGGAGTATGATTATGTAGTACAAAAACATTAATATTGGAAACTAATTACGAAAGGAACCTACATTGATGTGAATTAGATTTCAAATCAAACGATTCTATCGTGGTCCAAAGTTGTCTTCAGTCAAAAAGACAGACAGAAAATTGATTTATAAATTTATAATTGAAAGGGACTGCTAAGGAAAATTGACAGAACATAGTAGCCGCTATATGAAAGCATGTTTTGGGGTAAAAGGGAAATCTGATGACTTTTAATACTAGCAAACCAAAATGATTAATAATGTTTCTCGCAAGATCTCTTGTGAAACCAAATTAGAGTAAAAAGTATATGATTAAAATGAATAGCACAAGATGGGACCAACAAGAAAATCACGCATGGTAAAAAGCGTGAAAATGCGATATCGGTACAATGGTGTAGGCAATGGAGGATTTAAGGTAGCACTAATAGAGATGACTGAACCAACAATTCTATAAGAGTGCATTGCATGTGAAGGGAGTGAGTGAGTGACGCAGCATCATCTGGGAAACTGCTTTAGATACCCAATATTTTGATTTTAATAATATACTGCGGGTGGGGTGAGGTGGGAGGTAGGAGAACTTGATAAAGAATAAAGACCGGCATCAATTTCACTATAATAAAAAGTATGTGACATCAACTTAATTCTATGAAAAAATTATTATTCGAGTCCCACAATAACAAAATTTGGCATTAAGTAAGCACCTCTACATTAACTTGTGACAATAATATTTTAAAATTTTTACATTACTATTTAACTCTTATCAGGAAAAAAAGTAGAGCATTACTTTGAGATTTACACGTTCTACATGTTTGCATTGTATTATAATATTTCCATTTAATCTTCCTCTCATGAAAGACCAACTGAAGGAATTTGCTAAAATATTACAACAGATCAACACTAAGCAATGCTTAGTGCAGCAAAAGCTCAAAAACATTGACATCCAAAGTACTATTTGAGGTAAATAAGAAAAAATGTTCTGTTCATTCAACTGCCAATTGGGAAAACATTGGGGCTTAAATACACTGAGATGGTACTAGCCTATAAAGCCACGTATTACAAAACTGTCCTATTGAAGTATGTTGTATAACCTAGAGTTATACACTGAAGAAAAAAGACCAACAGGAAAATGAATGTTGGGTGCCAAAAGCTCTTGAATGTCTAACCTGCTTGATTGCGGGTTGACTTGTGATGTCTCTCTTTCCTATATCTCAATTGTCCTGGATCAAATCCACCTTCCTCTGATCCATAAACAGACCACGATGGTGTGGCAGCCATGTAATCTCTGCTGTCAAAAGATCTTCCAGATGCCACCTGAAAATAAATTGAGGCTAAATATCATAAACAAAACAATAATCCAAATTTGGTCCAAAAGAACAGTAGGACTCAGATACCAACCAGATCATGAAATTTTTCATAGTCTATCCATGTATACCACTGACCATCAATTTTGAACTTATTAGTTTTTGCTAAGAGGACACAGCATGAGTGAGCATGCTCACACGCGACTTCATACTCTCCTTGGCTTTTCAAAGCTAGGGCCTCAGAAAAAGCTTTCACATCAGCATGCCAAGGGACATTATCCATTGTCAATTTTGATGTAGTGGACCTGTGAAGAGCTCACTGTCATTTAAAAGTCTAAAAGCTAGCTGGAGTGCTGGACTAAAGAGGGAAAAAAGTGGGAGACTTACGAGCCACAATATGTAACTCCCTTGATTTCAACAAAGTCAGGTTCTCCTAAACTAAAGAGCTTAGAATAAGCATCAATGTCTGCGGTATTCCAGCCTTTCACCAGGGTCAGACGGTATACAGTTCGCTGATGTTTTTCCTTTAGAGCAGTCAAGGAATCCTGGACATAGTTATGAAAATACAGACAAGCTGATCATCAAGAGGTCAAACTTTACATCAAATGACAAATTACTGGATGAAATCCAACTTAAAAGAAAAAGAAACTGAATTAGCTTTTCTTTTTCTGTCATCAAATAATATCTATTACTAAGATTATTAATACTTGTTAGTAGACAACTAATCAATTCCATTCTTTATAATGATAAAAAAACAGGTTCTAACCAAAAAAATACTCCCTCGGTCCTTTTTATAAGAAACAAATTGGTGGTGTACCTTTTGTCCTAATTATAAGAAACATACACCCTTTTTCAGATGTATTAATTGCTAAATTCCTTTTATAACCTTAACTTATTGTGAAATCTATTAATGAGACACTCACTCATTCCCCCATGCAAGTGGACACATTCATCAACCTTTTAACAAGTCACACTCGTTGGTGGGAAAAGTTATTCCTTAAATTACACGTAATAATGTCATCAAATATAAGTCATAATCATTATTTAAACCATTTAATTCTATGAGTAATTTGGGAATAAAATTAAAATTTATGACATTATTAATTAAAATTAAGTAAAGTAATTGTTTCCATTGGCCTTGATGAATTAGTAATTTGTTAATTTTGTTCTTTTTCATAAAAGGGCCAGAAGAAGTATTTGACAAACACATAAAGCATATTTCTACATTAGGAATCTAATTGAATTGTAAAAAATAATAATAATAATAATCCCCTTCATGAATTATTAGATACCTATCCGTCAGATTCACATTTTAATTGATCTTCAACTTCTAGTTGAAAATTTAAAAAGTGAACCCTCATCTTATTTTACACTGTAAGAACCTTGTCTCAATAATACACTTTACAACACATTCTTTCCAAAACACTACTATTGGGTGAAATTTATTAGAAATCACAAAATTAGAAGTAAGGCCCCACCCATGGTAACGAATGATTTTGAAGTGGAACTCACATGATTTTGAATCATAATAAATTTTAGCCAATGGTAACGAATGTTGCTAGCATTTCTCCTATAAACATTATATAAACTAACTAATTTTGAGAAATTTTCTGTCAAGACAACCAACAAGGACAGAAAAACTTATACTTGATCGTGTCACTTGTGAAATTTCATTGCCATCTTAAAAGAAGGATAACTATATTGATTTGGTATACTCAAAAGACACCATTGGTACAAAATTGTTGATCTAGCAGGTTCCCACCTTTATGAAATCGAAAAACCAGTCCCCCTTGACTTATATGAATATGGGTTGCTCAACATATCTGGAAACCAAGGAGAGCATTCTTTTGCAGATATTATTACACATTTTCAATATTATTGATAGCATTTATATATCCTCCCTATTCATTGCGGGTTGATTATTTTGTTGACACAGGCTTGCTTACAATGCAGTAAGGCCCCACCCAAATGAGTATTATACAAAGATTCTTCATGAAATTCCACTAATAACTTGCTATTTTGATCCTTTGGAACAACTCAATGAATTTAGTATATTTGCTTAAAATGTGATTGGAATGCTCTTTTTAGAAGGCTTGAATGATCATAGATCAGATCTATACAATTTTTACAGTAGGAAGATTAGCTATTCACAGACTAGTAATACCCACTGTTTCTTCTTTGGGATTTAGCACTGACATCCAAGCTTCAAAATTGGTAATCATGAAGGAAAAAGGGTCTATTATCATCCACAAACTAAAGATTCTAAAATAAGCTCTTAAACAACAGAAAAAAAACATATGCAATTCTGTTAAGCTGCTCCCTAGAGTAGTTAGAAGGATTTTTTCTAAAAAAATAAAAGTAAAACATACAGTTACTCTTCCATCTTCATACACTTCGTAAGGCATGGTCAGATTCTACTAAGAAAATATAAATCTAAATTTTCACTTAGAGAATGGGAAAATACTTACAATGAATCGCTCCCAGAAATCTCCGAAGAGTGGTCTATCAATTGCCTTCAAAGAGTCCTTTGTTGCAGCATCTACACTTACATATAACTGCAAGGGGGAAATAAGAATATCAAGTTTGACTAGCATTAGCATAACCAACAAGAGTTTAATTTGGAAAGTCTAAAAGTCACAAAACCTGGGTGACAGGTTTCAGTGACTTAATTTTCTCTGGAAATTGTGCATTTGTAACTAGAAAAGTGGAAATCCTCCTTTTGTGCAGCTCATCCACAAGTGCATTTATCCCTGGATACATAATAGGTTCACCAACAAGAGATAATGCACAATGACGTGGTGAGAGGCCTTCAGATAATCGCTCCAAGGTGACTCCTACAGGAAGAGTTAAATAAGCCAATTTAGAAACTAATCACACAACACAATGATGTGGAGAAAGGCGGGGTTGCTCTAAAGCTAATCTCCCCAATATCAGTCAGAATTGATACTTAACAGGGTACTTAAAGTGAGCCAATTTCTTTTGATTTATAAAAGGCTTAAATACATTTTTCGTCCCTGCAATTTAACACTTTTTCATTTTCGTTCTTGCAAAAAAAAAAAATATCATTTTAGTCCTTGCAAAATGTGTTTGTTTTGTTTTTCGTCCTTAAAGTGCTATCTAAAAGGGCTTTTAACAGTAAAAAAATGTTTTAAACAGTGAAAAAGTGCTATCTAAAGCGCTTTAAGGATGAAAAACAAAACAAACATATTTTACAAGGACTAAAACGAGAAAAAAAATTGCAGGGATGAAAATGAAAAAAACGCTGAATTGCAGGGACGGAAAATGTATTTAAACCTTTATAAAATTACACACAGTATGGCAATATGGAAATTAATATATCAAAATGGGTCTTGTCACCATAGAAATTCACAGGCATTAGGAAGTGCCATCTAGATAGAAGACAGTGTTGATATAACACATACAATCACTGAATAAAAATTAACATTGGATTTTTTTTTCAATGACATCATAATTTAAGTTTTGATTGAGAGCATGATTTGAATGAAGGGGTTTGAAGGGAAATGGAGCGACAATTAAATTTTTATTTTTGAATTGGGAGGGATATAATGTATTCCAGTGGGATGATTGAAAGGTTGCATGCATTTAAAAAAGTTCTCAAACAAGAGAATATCTACTTGAAATGAAAACTTTACCCTCCCCTTCTCTTTCCCTCTAAACTCCTTCACCATAGCACATCCTTAGTCTGCCCAATGCTTTCAATGAGAGCATGGTAACTGACAGTACACAAGATATGATCAAGGGCTAGCAGCATCGTTATTGACCTATCACCTATGTATGTCCATCAATCTGACAAATAGCCTTATACTACTTCAACATGATTGCAGCATAGAAACAAAAATTTACCAGGAACTCCTTTCATTTGTTTAATCATATTTGTATGCAGGTCTATTGCAGAATTTACAATCTCTATTGGATCATCCATCTGCCACTGCCAACTTTTCCCTACTGGATTTGTGTGATGCCTCCAGCAGAAAACACATTTATTAGCACATGCCAAGCTAGGGGTTGCCTCCATGCATCTGTAACAACTCCAAAAAAAAGAATGACATGGTAAATTTGGCAGCTGAAATATGGTCGCCAACATATAAAACAATAAATAAATCAAGATAAGGTCACCAACAGTATGGCCAAGCTTCAGATGGTGCGGAATGGCAGTCCACACCAGTATGATAATAAATTCAAGCACCTAGTGTTGCCAGCTAAAAGATAATGAACGAGTTGTAGCATGTCAAGTTGCCATTACCTGTGACTCTCAATTCCATAAAACGAGTGCTTATAGCAACCACCTCGACCTCTAAGCTGTGCCTTGGTCCATCTACAAAGCTTGACACCACTATGCGACCCAATAATTTTATACCCCTGCAAATTGGTAATCCATGAAGAAAGCCAATTCAAAAAAACAACCTATACCCTAATTCTCATCTACCAAAGCTAATTCTGAATTAAGAACCATCCTAATTAAGCAACACAATAAACTCAACAACTTCAACTAATGCAAATCAAACACGAATTACACAAAGTACCATGTAACATTATCACATTATATACCTGCTTCTCTAAATTTGCTCGAATCACCGGAGTAACCATTTCTCTTCTGCCATTCAATTTCTCATTGCTCTCTTCCCCATTAGCCACCGCCTTCCTCCACGACGGAGCTTTACCAGCAATGTCCTCAAGATCAACAATCTCACTACTATCCACATCAGACTCATCTTCAGAACTCGAAACGACGCCAGATTCCTCAGCACCATCATTATCACAGCTTTCCACAACACTACCACTTTTCAAAACCGCCACAACCTTCTCACACCACCGATCGAAAACCGCATCCACGTCACCGCCGTCGACGTCCCCTTCGAACAGGGGAACGACTTCCGCCGCGCCGAGCGCCCTCAGGTGCTTCGCGAGGCCCCTCGCGACGGCGTTGAAGGAGTCGCCGTAGGCCCGGCTCCCGACGCCAAAGACGGCGAAGCGGCAGCGGGAGAGGAGGAGGGAGCCGGCGCGGAAGTCGGCGGCCGCGTCGGCGAGCCAGGTGGCGAAGAAGCGGGAGGCGGCGGAGGGAGCGCCATCCAGCCACGTGGATGCGACGAGGATGATGAGCGTCTCCTTGGGGAGGTCCTCGGGCTCGTAGTGCTGCGCATCGACGAGGTCGAATGCGACGTCATTGGAGGCGAGGAGGCCGTGAAGGCGACGCGCGAGGGTTTTGGAGGTTCCGGTTTCGGAGACGAAGATAATCTTAGGGTTAGGGTTAGGGTTAGGGTTTAGAAAGAGTTTAAGGTGTCTTAGGCGGTGATATTTGTAGAGGCAGTAGAAGGTGGTGGCGGAGAAGACAGCGAGGAGTGTGAGACGCGCGGGGACTGAGGATAACGATATTGATATCGACATTGTTGGAGTAGAAAATGGAGATTATGAAAGAGAGAGTGATGAATAGTGATAGTAGCTAACTATTATGTGTTGTTGTTATTGAAAAATGGGAGTGAAGTGAAGAGTGCGTGTGCATGTTTTTAGTTCATTGATCTGTTTGCAGCGGCGAACACCATCGGAGGAATCAGCCAGCGAGAGCGAGCAAGAACCCTCTATGAGGGGTTTAAACTTGCAGCCCCGGTTCCTGTGTTATTGTTATTGACTTCGAGTCGATGCGAAAGTGGTGAAATAAAGGATAATAAGAATCATTTGAACAGAAAAAGAAAAAATGAAACAGAATTATATGAAGAAGAATTCTTTCTGTTATTTGAATTGTTTAAAATAAAATAAGATGAAATAGGACAAGATTAAAAGGCTTGCATTTTATCCTACTTTACTTAAAATTGTATATACTATTAGAAATAAGAAACTATTCCTTAATTTTTGTTATAAAAATCTTTTTTAAATAAATAAAAGAAAAAAGTATTTTACAATACAAATCGTGTCCCATAAAGTTAGAACTATTAACATTTTTTCAGATATATGAAGCATAACAATAGTAAGAAGTAAGAACATTTCGATTTTGTAAAAAAAAAAAACAAAAAATCATTTCAATTTGTCTTTCATTTTGAAATCCTAACCACACTTCTTGCAAAAAAAAAATGAAAAAATGAAAAGGACTTGTTGCAAAATTGTTCAAAGTTTCACCAAATTTCCCAAATTTGAACCGTGCAAATAGCTTTATATCTCAAATTCATCATAAACTTCCAATTATTTGAGTTAAAGGATAAAAAGTTTAGAGGTTTTAGCCTTAAGGTAAAGGCAAAATTACCATAAGAACTTAATTATAATCATTTAAAATTTGAATTAAATTTGAACAAGAGTAGGAAATGTTTGGAACAGTTTACGGAGGCCTTATTTAAACTTATGAAAATAGCTAATGACTTATCAATAAACTTGGTAAAACTTTTCAAAACAAATTCTTTTTAGTTTATTCTAATATTTTTATAGTCAAATTTATGAGATAATAACATATTAAATAAAAACTTTAGTTTTTTTATTTATTTATCCAAATATACCTTAAACTCCACACTACTTGTTATACATGAACTAAAACTACAATTAGAACTTAATTATACGGGGAGGATTGGTTAAATTTGATGATTGATAGATTTGTTGGAAGAAGGATGCCTATAAAAATTCCTTCATTCACATCATTTCAAGTTGAAGAACATGGTAATACAACTCGTACTTGTGGTTGATGTTATACAAGAAGAAAATTGCAAATAATATGAGACTCAAGGCCTCCACATAGTTTTCTGTGCACACAAGATACCCTCCTTGTCCTGAGCAAAAGTCATTCTAATCTCCCACTGCATACTTTTCAATATTTCCTCCAACGGATTTAGAATTTCAACTTTGTCACGTATGATTATCCAACCTCCTGGCCGTAATATACGGTCCACCTCAACAACAATGGTCACAGGCTGCTTGCACCTGCAAAATAATTGTTTCAAGAACATGGAAGCAATTTGAATTTGATCACAAGTTTCACCTAGCAGGAGCAAGTTTTAAAACTCATATTAAATTGTAATACGTAATTCTAAGTTCACCACAATCCTCAGAAACCTAAGCATTTAATGTCACATAACACCAAGAATACTCCTTAATTGCTTATGTGTTTAAAGAAATGATAAGTGATTAGGGGGTGAGTTTGTTTAAACTTTAAAATAAGTGTTTTTGAAACAAACTTTTTTAATAAGCATATAGGATTGTTTCTTAAATGTCACATAACACCAAGGATACTCCTTAATTGCTTATGTGTTTAAAGAAATGATAAGTGATTACGGATGAGTTTGTTTAAACTTTAAAAATAAGTGTTTTTGAAACAAACATTTTTTTAATAAGCAAATAGGATTTGTTTTTTGAAATAAGCAGCAAACTATTTATCTCAAGTAAAAGCAGTTTAGACAAACACATAAGCAAAAACATAAAACTGCTTATTTTATCAAGCACTTTTAAAAAAACAAGGTTAAACAAACTCACCCAATCATGTGATACCAACCAGCGTGTGTACTCAGAAGTATCATGTCAGCATGTAACACCTTTAAAATTTTTCTAGACGCCTAAAAATAGTGTTTGGAAGAATAAAACCAAAATTCATTAATTTTCCAAAGACCAAAAATAGTGATTTCAAACTTTAAAAGGATGAAAATCAAAGAAAAGAAATCTACAAAGACCAAAATCAAAAGTCGTTCATATATATGGACTAAAAACATACTTAAACCTTCTAACTTTACTACAAGCCGCAAGAACCAAACCATTTAATGTCAAGAACATCAAGAGAAAAAACATACATAAAACAATGTAAGACATTGTTGAATCATACCTGTTTTTGAGCCGTGAGAACAAATGATCAGCATGCAAAAGGTCATATGTTCTTGGATAAGTGCCAAATGATTCACACCAATCATGGTATATACCAATAAGCCCACGTTCAAAAATGATGGGAAGTGTATCCGGTGCATGAACAGGTACTACATTCATCACCCAGACCTTTTGTTGAGAGAGAGCAACAGCCAATCTGTATTTTCAAGGAAAAATTGTTAATTTGTTTTTACCAGTGTTCCTAACACGTGTAGGAAATCATGCAATGAACATAAACATGTGCATTAAATATGTGTAATGTAAGAGAAAAAAAAATGCAGCTCACTCATTGATGCAAGGATTATCCATGATATCTACAAGCTCTAAGACTTTCAAATTGAGAACAAAATCAAGCTGGTTTTCTGGCATACCCTCCGTAGACAGATTTCATGTCCATTACATTCCGGATACTTGTCCAGTTGATGCCCAATCCATTGAGATATGACTTATTAGCAACAGCATTCCAGTGGTTGGTGTCTGCAACCACTTTCTCTTTGTTGTTCACCCAGTCAGGATAAGATTCGAGCCTCTTGGGCCATTCCTCAGGCCACTCTGCTCCGTGTTGTTCAATTCCAATTGGAATGGTGTGCAAACAAGTCTTCATGGAAACATACCTATTCAAAGAATATTGAAAAAATAAGTCATACTATGTGATGAACTCAAGCTGCTAAATGCAGTAAACAAACAGCTTTACACACACACAAAAAAAGCCATAATATAGCACAAATGATGAGTTTGGTGTGGAAGTATCCTAAGCATCTAAACATAATGCAATTCAATTATAGACTTTTTCCCAGTTTGGTTTGGAAGCTCAAATGATCAAAATTATAATCAGAGGCTGCACTATCATACTAATGTGCAATTATATGGCATTACCAGATCAAAGAAGTTCTTCTAACATAAAGTAACACAGAAAAATCAGGTTCGCATGTTGAAGATAAATACACATTTTGACATTGGCATTCAACTATATGAAAATTATAACTGGACATGCATTGTAGAAAGCAATTTCATATTACTAGAAGACCAATTTTGCAAAATAATATTTACAGTAGGATACCAGGCTGCATCAGGATTTTCATTTTCTTTGCAAAGTGGTGGAACCTTCTTCCTTCTCAATTCGTAAATGTCATTTCCTTCAGGCTTTTGATATATTTTAACTCCAACTTCACCAACATCATCACTTTTATGCGCCAGAACATTCCAACAAATAGATGCGGTCAATGTGGTCATGGCTGGAAGAGAAAAGACACGTAACTGTCACTTGTATGGCATTTCAATTGTCAAGGTTCATATCTACACAAAGCATTGCCAGATGTGATACACACTGCAAATTTTATATCTTACAGGACATATAATATGATCATTTTATGCTAATTTAATTTATTTTCCTATATTTATTTTATATTATATAATATTTGAAATGTATAATTATTACCAATATAATCTGATCAAACCAATAGAACATGATAAAAAAAAAAAGTGGTCCATTTTTTACAAAATTAATAAACCTAATTAAATATGTCGCTTCAGTTTTGCTAAAACAAATGGTCAGTGAATAGAAATAGCATCAAGTTAGCAGTATCATAATAACCACACTTAAAAGACAGGGTGAAAAAAGGAATCTTTGATAAGAGACAGAGTTCCTTTATTACATCTGTGGAGGCACTTTTGAATCAAATGTGAGACCAACCTTCTTCTTCTTCAATGCTGTCATGTTTAGTTGACATAATAAAGTATCCACCAGGTCGTAGAATCCGATTCATCTCTAATAGAAGCTTACCACCTGAAAAAGTGGGGAAATGTAACCTATTCTTCTAACAAAATAAATATAATTTGGAGAAACTATTTTCAGAGACAAGTAACTAAAGACAGGAACACAAACCATTGGAATGCCAAGGTATGCCGCAGCCCCCACAATGTATAGCATCAAAACTTTGACTTGGAAAAGGAAGCCTCCTTCTACTAAAAGGGCTAATCACTGCTGGGATGCCCCGCTCAAGCGCCACCTGAGCTAAGTCCACTAGGTCATTCTTCAAGCCTAGTGATAATGTTAAAACCTCCTTGTCAAGGAGAGCAGCTGCAAAGCTCGAATCTGTACATCCAATGTCCAGAACAACACGAATATTTTTACCCCATTCAATGTCTGGTACCATCTATAAAATTCAGAATGAGTTTCAAGATGTTTCCAAGATGACAGCAATAAACAGTAAAAAGAAAAGTATTCTGTTAGGTAATAGTTGTTGTAACTCTAGCTAATATAAACAAACAATCAAACATCAATATTGCCATCAGAATGCAATTATAGAATATGTAATTGTGCAAATAAAACCAAGGTTGAAAATAGTTGTGACAAGACAATCCTAGAAATTTCATTGTCACAAGCATTTTTTTCATCTTATTGTATCTGTTACTGTTAGAATATATGGCAATATCCAAAAGCATCTTATCATAGACCACCCTTAAGGATTAATTTTCGTATTTCCTCATTATTTCTTAGGATTACTTACAAGATTTTCCTGTCATATCATGATTTGTTTCCTTAATTAGTTAAAATTATGGTAGTAATTAGTATAAAAATGAGAGTTAGTGCTCTAACTTTTATGAGTAGAATAAATAATATATGCACTAACACACTATCATCCAATCACAAATTGTCATGTATGATAAGTTTATTAACTTTCATAGTGTAAAAACATTTACACTGATAGTGCATGCCCATCAAACTCTTACGAATATATCAAATTGTTTTGTTCCCTAAAATTTGGAGTTTTACTTTAATTTCAAATTAATTCCTTCATGCAAGTTCAGCCTTCTTCCAGTTGTGTTCTTCGTTTAGATCATCTCTTCATCTTAGCTCCCACTATGCATTTTATTGGTGTGTCTTAGACAATTTTCTGGCTATTATGTCCTCCTTTCAGTGATCATTGATCATGTTCTCTATTTTAGCCATCTTATCATTGGTTTCTTCTACCATCGTGACATCTCCACCATGCCCTAATACTCGTGTTTCTCTCCAAGTTTCTATCTCCTCCGCCGTGCATTTTTTTGGTGTGTTTCAAATAAACTCTAGTTATCGTTACTATTCCCCACTATTGGTCATCATTCTTACTTATTTCTCCTTTTTGGTTCAAATCATGAACTGAGGTAAAAAAAAAAAAAAATCAACCTACTCTCATGGCTTTCCCAAAGAAATCAATTTGCCTCGTGACTTTACCAGAAGTATCAATTGGCCCCACAATAATCCCAAAGAATTGTCATAGTTCCTTCAATCTACAATCTCAAATTATATAGTTTGATTTATTTTTTTATTTAAAGGGTTTGTTTGTAACATGCTTAAAGCTAAGTAAGTTTTAGCTTGGGGGAGAGAGTTAGAATATATGGAAATGTCCAAAAATATCTTATCATATCTTAGAGTATCCAAAGAAAGTTTATTTTGTTTGGGAAACTGAAATAATTCTTCATTAAACAATATTCTTGTCATTGGCAATACACGGAATCATTTATTTTATTTCCATGATTTAGATAAAAGAATTGCAAAGCTAGAGGTCATGACTCATGACAGTTGGTTGATGTTGTGCAATTACACACTTACACAGGAACATGAGCAGCATTGCATTTGAGAAGAGGTTCAAACCTTAGGAACTAAAGCAACAGTGAGACAGTGACAGTGGCAGCAGGGTGTTGCCATAATAACTGACATATTTTATGATACAAAATTAAAATGCTGATAGTTTATGAGCTAAAAGAATTGACAATGATTTTCAAGGCATAACACTTTGAAAATAAGTGTCAAGCTTACTGAACTGGCCAGTATCTAGATCTTGAAATTATCTAAATACATGAAGTACACACCATATATATTTTGTAGTGTTAAAAGTGGAGACCTACTATAACTGGTAATTTCCCTTAATTCATTGTTCTCTCCTCATAGTATCTCAGGTATAATGAAAAAAATATATATCATCAAATTACTATCAAGTTAATCTCTAATGTCATTAAGGTAATTCTGAGTTTATAATGCTTGAGAAATAAAACTCTGGCAGTCCCTCTTCTTATTGTTTTGCATCTATTTTGTTTGCCAACAATCATGCTTAAGAGGTACCAAACATAATAAACCCTAGTGGAAAACTTACCTCTTCAATGGACTCAAGATAGTGATGAATCCCTCCCTTCAACTCAGATTGGTTTTGGGGAAAAGTAAGATACTCTCCAGACTCCATCAACCAATTATGCCTTTTTATGTATGCAGCTAGTTTCGGGTGTGCAACATTCTTATACAATATCTGCACTGACACGAGATCTTACCATGAGAAAACAAGAACACACCACACCAACATTTAAGCTTACGAGCCAGTTTGAATAAATTTCAAAGAAAAATGCTAGGAACAAACTCTTTCAAATACACTCTCTCTTATTGGTTGAAATTTATTGAAAATCACAAAATTTTGTGGGTCTCACATCATATTTAATGAACCTCTCTCCTAATTCTGAAGTTTTCAAAAAATTTCAACCAATAGGAAAGTATGTGGTAGAAAGAGCATGTTAGAGAGTGTGTTCCTAGCATTCCTCAATTTCTAAATAAACTCCTATAGGACAAGTGAATAAAATAATTCAAGTAAAATGAATCAAACTTCTTGTAGGAATTAAAATCAACTTATCCACCTTAACTTTTCCATAAGCTACCTTATCTAACTTCTCCATAATCACCTATAAACTTATAATGGCAATATTGTAACTCAGAAATTAAACAGTTATCTCAATTTCATATACCTTCAATTTGCTTTCAGGCCAGGGTAGTGGAAATCCATACCCTTCATGAGGAAGAGGAACCATACACATGAAGGGCGTCCTCGGGCAACTCCTCTCCGTGTGCCGGTAGCTTGGTACCTTCCCACCACCAACTTCAATATCAATGCAGGGAATGTAATTATGCTTGCTTCTAGTGCTACACAGTTTCCAGCTATAGGTAGCATTTGGATTGAACAAGGGTCCTTTCACTTTTCCCTTGCTTGCTTTTCTCACCTCCTCCACATCTTCCACCGCCTCAGAATCACCCTGATCCACAGATTCAGCCAAATCACCGCCACCATCAGCATCCACATCCCCCTCACTCTCTCGATCCACTCTCTCCTCCTCACCCTCCACCTCCACCTCCTCTTCACGCTTCTCTTTCTCTTCCTGGTCATGTTGTGGTTGAGGATCTTCATCCCCTCGATGATTCCCTTTCTCCTTATTATCCTCCTTATGCACGCGTTTCTTCTCTTTCTTTTGGTTGTCTTTTCCCTTGTGTTGTTCAGGGTGGGAAGACCCATTCCCGTTACTTTTTTTCTCACTCTTTCCACCACCACCACCCTTTTTGGATTCATCTTTCTTCAACTTCTGAGGTTTGTGAGAAGAGGAAGAGGACACGGGTTCTGCAATGTCCTCAAAGCTCTCCCTTTGGGTGGTGACAGAGGTTGAAGAAGACGAAAACACCCCCCACACAAAGATGAAGCAGAGACCCAATATGGTCACGGCTGTCATCTTCACCCACAACCCATGAGGGCGCTTTGCTTGCCGAACTAACCGAGCTATGGCCATATATCTCAATCCAACAACCAATGAAAAATATTGAAAATTTGAAATTTCAATAATCGATATCAGCTCTTTGAAGTTTGAACTAGCACTACCAAGTACCACCCTTTTGAAACGAATCTGATCTAAGTCTATTAGTCCAACACAAGAAAATGCAAAGAGTAAATGAATGGTAATTGATAAAAACTTGTTCAAATCTGAGAAGTGAAACAAAGAGGTTGGTTAGGTGGTGTTGCCTTTTATCAGAGAAAATGGTGTCTGTTTCAGAGTGAAGAATGGGAAAGTAAAAAAAAAAAAAATTATAAAAAAAAGAGGGGTTAGTGATGCAAATGGTTACTGTAGGAAAGAAGGGCAGAGGGGGAAGTAGCGTCAGCGGTTGGGGTATCATGGTTAGGCAGAGGATATGTTCCTCGGAGCTTCGATCTGTATAAGGCTGGATACAGAGACATAGAGTATATTATACGTAGTCAGCATTTAATCAACGGTAATAACTAATAATAGCGTGATTAAATGCTTTTTCAGTTTTCTTATAAAGTTTGAATTTGGTAATAGTAATTGTTCAAGCTTTTTATTACATGTAATTTGTTGACTTTGCTTCTTTTTTTAATCCCTATAAAATTATTTTGTTCATTTTAGTCTTTGAAATATTATTTTTTGCTGTCTTCACAAAAAAAAAATTATATATTTTAAGCTTTTTTAGTCTATACTACTAGAGTTGTTCCATTAAAAGATAGCAGCGTCACACTATGGCACCATGCGTTGTTTATGAGGATATATGGCATTTTTATTTTTCATATAATAATGCTTAGCTTTCTAAAGGACATCATACAAAAGGATAGGTTTAAAATGATATGAAGTTTGGGATTTTGCATTCTCAGTTTCTTCTCATTAGACAATTGAGAAGCTAATACACATTTGGGTTATAAGATTTTTACACAAGTAGTGTTGTGTTGTGCAGGAACTTCAACACGTGAGGAGTGAGTGAGACCGCATTGAGAATGAAATGCATCATCTGAACGAGTCTCTCAGGTTAGTCTACAATTTTTCAGATTAAAGAATCCAGATGAAGATACCAAGCAGAAGTTAAATTCGAAACTTGATAAATTGAAGGTTAGGCCTTTTAGGCCCATTCTCATTTTCTCATGTCATGCATAGAAGTCTAATTATGGGAATTTATTTTTAAGTACCTAATTCTTTTATCAGCTTGAAAGAGAGAGTGCGATTAAGTCATCAAGAAGCTCAAAGAAAATTACACCAAAAGGTAGAAAAGCTTTAGCCTTTTCCCAATATTTTAAGTTCTGTTTCTACTGATCAGGGACACTAGAGTTCATGCAATTTACTTTATACAGTTTCACGAGCCATGGGGCCAGCTGATGAAGACTAGTTATCAGAACTCTCGCTTTGCACATCAGGTAAAATTTGACTTCCTTTGAAACTGTACAGAATCACCGTAGCAACAGGAAACTGCACTTTCAGTTGTATTTTTTTTTTCCAGTCATTGCTTTGGTGTTAGATAGCAGACTAACTCTTGCCAAATGATGCCTTAATATGATACCAATGTGTAAAGAACATGTTGGTAAATTATGCATATTATTATAGCCCTTTTCCCCCTCATTTAGAAGCTTGTGAAAATGATTGCATTTTTTTTCCACTTTCCAAATCATAAGTACAAAATTGATCTCAGTGAATGGTAATTCGTTTAATGATGCAGGTTGAGCGATTTGCGTGCCTTTATACTAGCCAAGTATCTAACTTGGCATTGTTCTCTTCAGACAAATACTACAGACCCAGTGAAGATTTTATGCAGCATGAATTTAGCATTTTTGAAAGCTGAACTCTGCTACTGTGTGCTTTGTTCTGCACCCCTTCTCTTTTTTTGGGGGCATATATGGTTGTTGGTGAATAGTGATAGTAACATTTCGAGGTTTTCAAAATCTGTCAATAAGGTGCAAAATAGATACTTATTGAATTTTAATATTAGTTTTGTTAGATACTTTACGGAATTCAATGGCCTTACAAAGCAGTAGTTACACGTTTTACTTGGCTATAATTGCAGTGGTTAGCTAATGTGAGGCATACTAGCAAGTAGTTTACATGTTTTATTTGTTAGCAACTTAATAAACCCATGAATAAGTCTAAAAGAACGAATTTTAAGGTATGCCAAATTTATCAAGAATCAAGAGGTGTTTTACATCTTTGGGTGCGAATGGAAGCTTACTCAACCAGTTTTCGGCTCAAAGAACTTGTTTCGTTCCTTCCAGGCTCTAACGAATTTATTAGGTTATGATTATAAATTTATATTCTCATTCTTCAACATGATTTTTTTTTTACATGTAATCACATCATTATTAAATACTTACTTTCATACATATTTTTAAAAATATTTGTCTTAAGTTTTCTGTGTTAATATCCTTTAATCTTAATTTTAATTACTTTATACTTCACGCCAGGATGACTTATAAGAAACATGGTTGAGGAAGACGACGCTTGTCTCTGAAATTTAACCCGGTCTCTCTCAGAATATCACGTTTTGAGATTTGAGGTACTAAATAGCAATAAGTTAAACCAATCAAATCTACTTGCCAAAACATTTTGTGCACGGGAGCATCACAAGTCATCTTGTTAATCGCACTTTATTAGTAGTTTTTTTTATAATTTATAATAATTCATTATTTTTTATTTATCAAATATATTAGTAAAGTTTTTTTTGAAAAAAAAAATATTAAACTAGATCTTTTGATGATAGAGGAAGATATAAAAGTTAAAAAGAATAAAAGAATGTTGGGGTGCGCCAGTTATTCACAATTTTTACTGTTAAATCCTACAAAATTTGAACTTAGTTCATTTATAAAATCAATCTAAAACAAACAAGTTTGATGAAGTATTTATGAATCTCACTCTAATAATTCATCAATAGCAAATTCACACGTTGTAGCATTTGTGACGGAATCCTAGAGGACTTTGTGCTGAGAAACACGGCAGATATGATGAGAATTTGTGTAGAACGACAAATCTTTTTAAAACAAAAGTAGAATTACTGAATTGTAAAAGTTGTGTTTCAATAATCACATCATGAACTTACACAGAGAACCTCTAGTAGCACATGACTTCCAACCAATCAATCTAGTACTAACTAATGACACATGCTAAAGAACTAACTAATAAACTTAACTAACTCAACCAATTAACCATTTTGTGTTTTTCTTAAGCGCAAAAAGATTAACTTTCAACACTCAAGATTAGGGCAAATGCTACAGAGCTCAAGAAGATTTACAATGCTAAATACATATAACCTACCAAAGAAAAGCTGAGTAACAACGTTTTTCCCCCTTACAATTACTCATTAAAATGAAAACCCTTTCATTATTTTTCATTTTGTCACACACTTTTAACCTAAGAGAGGGCTGTGTGTTTCAAACAATCTATTGAATGAGTAAAATTATTCAGTTTTTTTGGAGCTCTCATACCAGGCATTTCAATCTGTACTGCTTAATCTAAGCTTTGGAAAGCAAAAGCTATCAATAGCAGTATTATGGTACTCCGTTGCTTCAATATGGACCATAATGGATGCTGGGTGGAGTCTGACGTGCTAATAACAAGCAATTGCTATGGCACCACCAATTATCCGAGAAAGTGGTAAAAAAATCTCACAGACTAAAGAATAACCAAACCCATTTCACAAGTGGTTATCTTGTCACTCCTGTCTCCACATCTTGTATTTCCAATGGTTCAGGGAAAATTTCATTGGACGATCTTTTATTGGAAGAAGAGTGATCATTTCCACTACTTTGAGAACCTACTTTTCCTGATTTTTTAGTGTCATTTGAACCCTCTTTGTTTGTGGCAACAACACTGTCTGATGAGCTGTGCCTCCAGCTACCAAAGAATGCAGTGCTCCAAGATTTCCTAGAAGAGTTTGTTCTCAACCTTGCTGAGCTAGTATTTTCTTCTCTCACAATCTTCAATGGATTTTCCAATGCTTTCAGGACATGTCTCATAGGAGGACGTTTGGAAGGCTTGGGTTTCAAGCATGCATTGGCCACAATTGCCATAGCCCATACCTCTTCCAATAGGTCCTCATCCACGATCAATGATGGGTCAATAATCTTAGTCACCCGTTCTTTATCGTATATAGTGATGTAAGGCAAGGTTTGCTCTAACCACTCCTTTGTAGTGGCATCATCTGACTTGCTGACTTCAATGTTACCGGTAATGAGCTCAAGTAAAATCTTCCCAAAACAGTAGACATCATAGGTGCATGTCACTGGTGATTTACCTGTTCATTAGCACAACAGAAAAAGAAAATGTTCAGGATTTCTCTTGTAACAGTTTTAAACAGCAAAAAGATCATAAATCTTGATGCCAATATGTAAGTATGCATGTCCTTTCTATGTACTAACATATGAAGCAGTCTAGCAGATTGCTAATGTTTAGTGGACTGCTGCACTGAAGTATCTTCCATAAAATAGATCTTGCTTTTTATATCTAGGTCTAGACCTTAGATATGTCTGGCCATTAAATGAATGGATGCATGGATTAACAATCGGGTTAAAAATTAAATAGACAATGCGAAACCAATTTACTCACCAGAATCGGCTTGATTAGAAGATCTGCAAAACCACAAAAAAATAAACAGTTAGTTACAACCTTTTCTGAATATAAATATGAACAGGAGAATGAATTTAAATATCAACAAAATCAACATGCAGTGACAGCTCTGTTTGCTAGTGCTTTTTGTGTCACTTGATTACAAGAAGCATCCATATCAATAAGAATGCAATCTTTTTATCTACAATCAATTAATTAGAGATACATCAATTTTAGTGACTTACGAATATATACAAATAGCTCAAATGACTATCTATACTCAAATATGCACTAGAAAAAGAGAAGCAACAATTATACTAATTATACTAATTCTAACAAAGATAAGTAATAGATCTACTAAGTCATTCTTTCTAGCTTATAGGTATGATCAAATCATTTTCTTGCCAGTATATTACAACCATTAAAAGCTTCAGTATGTTTACAAATCATCTTAGTATCTCTTTCATTTTCATTTGTTATAAAACAGTTATGCTTTATGAATTCAAAACTTACGGTGGCTTGCTGAAAACCCTTGAGATGACTCCTTGTTGAAGATCTCCTTGGGCAGTAACCTCACTCAAACTTCCTAGTCGCACTTCAAATTTATCATCAAGTAGTATACTGCTAGCTTGGATATCTCTTCAAAAATCAAGACTAAAATTTCAGTAATTTGCAAATCTGCAAAAGTTCTTTCAAACCTCCTCACTTTACACATTGTTAACAGTGATAATGAACTTACAATTTAATGCAATACAATAAGCCATGCAAAAAACAATATAAGAGACCAGAGCATGTTTATTTATTTTATGCCAATATATCAGTCAACTTCGAAATTCTATTTCTAACATAGAAATATGCCATTCTAATATCACAAAGGCACCATGTAAAAGAAAATGAGAATCCAACATATTTTGACAACATAAATTCAATCAATTTTTTCTGACAAATTCAATTTCGTGGCTAATCATATTTTTCTATTCATAGTAAGAGAACCCTAACAATTCGTGATGCATTTGGTATTACCTGTGGACAAGGGGAGGGCTGCACTCATGTAGGTAAGCTATGCCTTCAGCAGCTCCTATCGCAATTTTCAATCTCGTGATCCAATCCAGGGACTGTATTTTACCATCTGAACCAGTGACTCTGTGCAAGGAAGTAGCTAAATCTCGATTTGGCATGTACTTGTAAACTATGCATTTCTCATTTTCATTGTCCAAGCAGTGGCCCAGGATTGGAACCAATCTTGCATGTGGAACCTTACTTAATAGTCCCAATTCCACAACATACGATTCTCTCTTAAATAAATTCAAATCTACCTTTTTGACAACCACAGTTGCTCCACCTTCCAAGACTCCCAAGAAGAGGTCCCCAGAATGACCATGCTTTATGACATTTGATTCAGCGAAATTGCCAGTCAAACGGAGCATTTGCTCAAAACTATATGCTTCTCCCACACCAGTCACAAAGTCAATATCTTTCGGAGGTATAGGACTTTCCCCTTCTTCAACAGCCCCCCCATCTTTGGTCTCCCTTGGAACTTCCAAGCTTTTCCGATTGTGACATTGTTTTAGAACAAGCATGAGGACCAATGCCAGCAGCACAATAAAGCCAAGCCCACCAAATATTCCTACCAGCATGAATATCACCCGTCTGCGGCTTCTGGACTCAGATTCTGGGAATGCAGAGGATAAATTTCTTTTATCATAAAACATTCTACAATCTTCCAAATTCCTCTGGTTTGGAATCCTCTGTAGGCAATTTCTATCTAGATCAACATTACTAACACCACCACCACCACCTAGCACCTCACCTTCCAAAAAATTACTTGATAAATCAATCATTTTAAACCTGTCAAGTGAAGTATTCAGAAGTCCATAGAACATATTGTTTGACAGATTGAACACAACACCAGCAGAGCTAACATTCCAATCGGCAAAATTCGGCAGTGTCCCAGTGAGGTTGTTACTGGACACATCAAGAAAGTGCAACCTAGGCATTGACCTCAAATTAGCAGGAAGAACACCATCTAACAAATTCCCTCTGAGAATGAGAACCTCGAGGGCCAAAACCACAGAAGAAAACAAACCACCCGACAATGACCTCGACAGAAAATTCATACTAAGATCAACCTCAACCAACTTGGAAAGGTTACCCAGTTGAGAGGGAACCGACCCAGTAAAAGAATTCCCAGAAAGGTTCAAAAATTGAAGACTCGAAAGGGCACCCAGTTCAGGTGGAACAGACCCAGACAAGAAATTATAAGAAAGATCAAGCCTTGAGAGGTTCCCAAGTTTAGACACAGAATCAGGCACAGGCCATGAAAGAGAGTTGCCAGAGAGATCAAGAACAGAAAGCCTTGTGAGGTTCCCAAGGGTCGAAGGCATTCTACCAGTGAGAAAATTCCCTGAAAGCAACAAAACTTTCAACTTACTCAACCTCCCAATTGAATCAGGAATTGAACCCTTTATAGAACAAAGGCTAAGGTCAAGCTCCTCCAACACACCAAGTCTCTCACCCAACCACTCAGGAATAGACCCATTAAGCTTAAACCCAGAAGCATTAAACGTTTCTAAGAGTGTGAAATTCACTAGAGAATCCACTTCAAAACTTGGGTTAAGCCTACCCCACCTTGTTCTCCTCAAACCTGACACGTTTATACCCACAACTCGACCGTTCCGACACTGAACCCCGGTCCAGTTCCCGCACGGTTCGGCTTTTATTGGCCAATACTTTGCCCTAATCTCCAACGATTGTCGAAGCTCCCTTAACGCAAACCATTCTGTTCTCGAACTCAAACTCATTCCCATTGTTAATCCAATCATCAACAACAACACTGTAACCACGCTCACTGCAATTCCTCCCATTCCCATGAATGCTAAAACTCACTCTCACAAACTCAACTTCACTTTTTTTGTACACAAACAAATATATTCTTACAGTACACAATCTTGTTCGGGTCGGATAGAACTACTATAAACAGTAAAAAATTCTTCCTTTAAGTATTTAACGAAAAATACAGCTGGATACCAGGACTTGAATTTGAGACTACTAGTTAAGCTAGAACCGGAACAATCTTGTACTAGTTGATCCAGGTGCTCGATTGTAAATTGAACTTCACTTTACTTCATCTGCATGCATCAGTTTAGTTCAATTCAGCAAAATTGACATACCTCAGAATTTTATTTTTCTTTTTGATTTTTTTCTTCACTTTTTTATTACCTGCACATGATGCTGTTCTGCTGTCTCTTCTGAATTCAGACACAATCCACGGAACGGATCCATTAATGTCTGAGTTCGGAGGAATGTCTCTGTTGTTTTAATTTCCTCGCACGAGCTGCGTGGATGAAATGAAACACAGGCTTTGGCATGATTAAGGTTGTATTGTATTGTATGTTTGTGAGACTGAGTATAATGTTGTGGTGTGTTTTACATGACCAAAAGGGGTGGTGGTTTTGGAATTGAGGTGAGGTTTGTGCAACCAAACATTAAATGGGATGTGAAGAGAATGGATAGTGCATTAATAATGCCCCCAACTGCCACGAGGCTAAGTTTGTTTCTAACTCACCGAAAGATATTAATGGACGCGTTTGAAATATATATATAGAGAGAGAGGTGGTGGTGAAGAATGAAGAAGACTGTGTAACTGTGTAAGTGTTTTTCTGAAAAAGGTAGGGGTGTGTGTTAATGGTAGTTATGAAGAGTAGTGTGTGCTAGTGTGTTGTGTGATTATTATTGAGGGTTGGTTTGTAAAGAGATTGGATTGGAAAAGCTGGATAATACAATACAATACTGCAACACATCAATGAAGTGCAAAAACAAAATGATTGTCAATTTGTTATTAGAAATTTCGTGGAATTACATGCCTTTTTCTTTTCCTTTTTTTTTGGGAGTTGAATTTTCTTTTCTGGTTTATGCTGTAGACGTGAAAAGGTGAGAAGGATGCATAAGATTAAACAGTGACACATGAATTTTAATTTCATATATTTCAGTAATACTTCTTATTTTTTTATCACATTATAAATATTATCATATTCATATTTTTTTTTCTAGGTGTTAAATAATATAATTGATGTTCCTGTAACAATTTTTCATATCAGATGAGAGTCTCAAGTTGTTGTAATGTGCTGTCTCTTGTCTCTTCACACGTAGAATTTTCAAAGGGGGAACCAATTTTGAAATGTCACGCTTTCAAACCAAATGATCACATGACAACAGATAGATCGGTCCAAATCCCGTAGTTTTGTGTAGAAAAATATAAATATGTGTGGGAAAATGAAGATGGGGCGTTTTGTTTATTAGGTTAATATTGGCTTGCTTGATTTAATTGTGTGTTCAAACCCAGCCTTTCTGGTATTCAATTTTAGCTCAGTTGACAGATATCAATCTTGATTTTTATAATTGTAATGTGACGTTGGTGATGAAGATTCCGTTTTTTATTATTATTACACGGATATTTTCTCATATATAAATCCTCTGCTGTAGATTTGTTTAAAAAAACATATAACTTGATCATCATCATAATAATTTTATTCTACATATTTGCATCATTCTCTATAAATGAATTATAAATAATGTATAATAAAAAAGTTTACTTGTTTAAAAATATTTTATATTACCATACAATTATAAATTATCATTATCAGCATATTATTAACTTTTATAATAATTATTAATATTCCAAAATTTATAATCCAATTTAAAATATAAATGTAGAGATATGTAGAGTTAAATATAAATAGTGCTGTTGTAATATATTGGGATCACATATGATCGTAAACACTACAAATTGATCAAGATGTCATGAACTGGACTCATCATGATGAGAGCTTTGAGATGTGAGAATTCAAACTATCTTCAAAGATTTATCTATGTGATACTTAAGTCCTCTAAGATTTAATGGCTTTTCCAATCTGATCTGTTGAAGAAGCATAACTAGAAAGTGTTACATATTTTTTTTAATCCAAGAATTTAGAGGGAATGAGATGGGGTATCTAAGAAAGGTACTTAATTTTAAAACATGAAAAATCTATATCTAAAAATTAGGGCTTTTAATGAACAATTAGTTTTAAAATTAAATAAGGGGAGATTAAATAAAAAACAATAATGCAAAATATTTTTTATTCCATATAAGTATGAATTGAAATTTGAAAATAATTATTTAAATTAATTCATACAAAAACAAAAGTTTGCTAGACTTATTGTCATGCATGGAAGGAAAGCAAATTGGCGGATTTAGACAATACCAAACTGACCTGGACTGATCCTATGAATGCAAGACTATGTCTTAGCGTATTTGTAAGCTAAAGATATAAGATAATTTATAAAAGTTTAAAAACATCTAAAATTAAACGAGGTGAAAGTGAGACTTTAATCTTTTAAAATATTCACCATAATCACAACAAATAGATGGTGATGTATAAAACTTATCCTGAATTCAATTCTTACATTAGGCAAAATTAATACTTTAATTTTATCTTTATTCTTGTTGATTGAAATTACTTGTCAGCGGGTGAATACTCTATATCAATGTCATGGTGATAAAAAAATATAAGTGTCATGTTAATTGCTTATATAAACACTACATCAGTACTAATACATTACATCAAAATTAACTTTTAATTTTGGATGGTCACGGAATGGAAAGATTAAAATTGTTTATTTAAAAAAATAAAAAGACTAAATGTATTGATTTAGAAATAGGGAGTCAAAATCGTGGATTTAAAATTATAGGAAATAAAAATTATAATTTAGCTTATTACTTTAACTATTGATATTTTTTTAAAATGATTAAAATTTAATTTAGAGATAGAAATAAAAGAATGGTAGTTTGAGATGGTTGAGAGAGAGAATTTTTAGCTAGTTGCTCGATGAGTATCTGAAATGCACTTCAAAGTGAGAAAATAAAGAATATTAAAAATGTCTAATGGGGAGAGTGAGAAAAGTTTCACGCACTCTTCAAATTCTAAATTATGTATTCTAATTTATAAAATAGGAGTAGATTTAACAAAAGGGAATTAAACGAAAAAGCTAAATTTGTATGTTCCAAAAAGCTTAGAATCAATTTAGGTGAATCTAAGTTTCTAATTTTTTCTATTTTTAATCTTGAATTTAAAAATAAAACCTATTTATATAAAAGGGGTTGAAATATTTTTTAAATAAAATTTAAAATTATTTTATCTCACTTTTGAAAAAAAAAAAGATTCATGGTTATAGTTTTAAGTTTTTAGAAGTTGTATGGTTTCTTTTAATACTTTTCTCCAACCTTGTCTACCTACCTTTTGCCTGTTCCTTTCCATCTCATGTTCTCAGTCTTAGTTAGAGGTGGAAATGAAAAACTAGAAGTCGAGGATGATTAACTTATACAATCATACCATATATTTATTATTATTATTATTATCAGCAAGCACACCATATATGAAAAACTAACTTTAACGGATCTTACATATCGTGTGTTTTTTCCCATAAGTTGAGGATGATTATGGACATGATCCTAAATTGAAGGGATAAACTAATTCTTTTTGTCTAGAAAAATGATGTTAAATCATTTATAATCAAATTAATTTTGTTGACTGTACAAGAGTTTGTTTTAACTTTTAAGTAAACATAAGATTTTTTTTTAATTATATCACTTACATACCACTTTTCTACTATACCTTTTAAAATAAATATAAAAACTCTTCATCTTTCTTAATATATTAACTACCTTGAAAAATATACAAATTAATTAAAATAAAAGGAAGAGTGTTCCATAACAATTTGGTCATGTTGGCCTGCACGTGGCCAAGTGGAACTGATAATAGTGTCAGCATCCTACGCGCAATCATACGCGTGTACCGACCACCACTCGCCCTTGATTTCAGCCATTTTTTCAAGTATTATTATCATTATTTAAGACAAATACCGACACAGGTGGGGCATTGATTAAAAAATTTAAAAAATAAATATTTTTATTGAGATTTATTAAATTATATTATTAATATTTTTATTTATTTATAAGAAATAGTTAATATTTTTTTTCTTATTAATAAAATTCTATTTTATCTTTTTTGAGTGTTAATTATTTTTTATTAAAATATCTTGAATTATTTTTTTATCTCTTACGTAGATTGAAGCAAATGAGTATGTTTTTAATAAAATTAAGGATAAATTCGAACAAATGTTATAATTATATATAAACCTAATATTAATAATTAAATTAACTAACTTTCTCAATAAACATAAATCAATTAACTATATCTTATAATTAGAAATGAAGAAAATATTTTTTTAAGCTCTCCCATAATTTTCACAATAATTTTTTTTTAAAAAAAAATTTAATCAATATCCTAAAAATACTAAATCATTAATTTAATGCAATGCCTTCGTCAACCCCTCACTCTCTTGTCTCACACATTGCTTGCAACTCCCATATGGCAAACCCATAATAATAACAAACACAAAAAATCACAATAATATTTGTTAAGAAGAATTGGGAGATTTATTTATTAAAAAGAAAACCGAACAACTAGAGGAATAGAGACAAAAACTCCCAATGGTGTGCTATCTTTTAGCTTCGTGCGTTTAATGTAAGAACGGTTCTTGACTTCATGTGCCTTTTATCTCGTAGAAGATTCAACTGTTTCATATTTTCAATAAAGTGTGCAACACATTCCTACAAAAGTTAAGCCAAGGCACCACAAATTCTCACTTCTCACTTCTTCAGTGATGCAAAAATGTCACGTTAATTTTCTTAATAAATATTCATTATAAAAATTAGTCATATTAATATTTAAATATAAGATACTTTAATAATTCTTAAAAAATACTGTTCTTGTGGAAAAATAAGGTGACTTTGTTCTATATCTACTAATAAAATTAACATTTGCTTGATAAAAAAAATATTATTTTTACAAAAATTTTAAATTAAAATTACTTTGTAGTACAATAATAAAAAAAATTAATGTTTATAATTAGGGTCTTAAAATTTTTAGTGGAATTTTAAAATATCTCTAGTGACTTTGATAATTTGAATAATTTTCGATCGAAAACTTAGTTATGTTTAAAACTTTTTTTTCCTTTTCAGTTTATAATAATATATTTTGTTAAAACCAAATTAAAGTTTAATTTTTCTTTCACAAATTTCAAAGTGTATTATCAATTAATAAGTTACATCATATTCGAGTTAAAAAAAAATTTCTTTGGAATATGAAGGAAAAAAAGATAAAACATGGTAAGGGAAAAACGTGTGGAACCTGGATTTTGTGGAGTGTGGATGTTATGTCGGCTGCAGCCTATGATAACAAAAGTGACGATAGAAAGGAAAACGACCTTAAAACAATGTCATTGACTGATTCCTACTTCCCAGAACAAACTGCTTTTGACCCAGTCTCTGTGAAACGTAGGGTCCTGTTTTTGTTGCATCTAGTGTACTTCTATTATATTTTTAAAAAAATCATTTTTTACGCTGAATACACATAAATTAAATATTCGTTTGTTTTAAAGTTAAGTAAAACTTTTAATCGTTAAATATAATTAGAATGTGTTAAAACTAATCTTAATTGTAATTGTTTCTATCCAAATACTATCTATATCTTTTATTGAAAAGTATAAAAATTAGTTTTATGGCGATAAAACAAACAGATATTAAAATGAATAATTAGTTTTTCGACGATAAAACAAAGAGAAGTTAGTCGCTCATTCGTTCATATTGGAGCAATAAAGTATGAATGATTGATTATTTGATTGTCATCTTCAATAATTTAGGTCTTGATGAAAGCCACTTTTCTGCTTTCCTTGTTGCTGTGTGCTTTTGCTAAAATCTCATTGCCTACCACTTTAGTTTGGCTTTACATACACGTGTGTTCTTCTTATCCTTAATCTACGTGCAATTATTTGCTTCCACTTCCACAATATCTTCACGTTATAATATGGATGATACTTTTAATATCCCGGTTGTGTGAATTTGAATATTTTAATAACATATTTCCTTATTCCTTTCATTAATAAAATTTTATTTACTAGTTATTTAAGTTGGTTATATTTGAAATTATTTTAAAAGTAGGAAATAAAATGATAAGAAGACACTACCACATACCAACACAACTGATTAAATTCAGCAGAAAAGCTAGTCTACGGTGTGAGGAATTAATTAAGATTCAATTTTTTGTTCTAAGAAATGTCTATATTTAATGTTTACATTATTTTTAAGTCGGCAAAATAAGTATATATTAATATGTAAAGGCACAAAATGTGCCATCATCGTTTCCAAGACAGAGGTTCATAATCCCTTTAGACTCATCTATTTCAATTGATTGCCGAACATTAACATGAGTATTATATAAATATTCCATAATCAACAAAGCTTTTACTCCACAAAAAATCATCTCTGCTACCTACATATTCTCTCCTACAGACTAGAGATATACAAAGGCTTTGTCCCCTTAAAGTTCTTATAGTAAAAACATCAACTTCACACGTTGCTAACCACCCCAAAAAATCACCCTTAATGATGATGTCCCCAACATTTTGTCCATGCACCGCTTCTACATTACCAATGAACATCTGTGTTACGTGCAGGGTTGTTGCTGAACTTTGAGGGTGAGCACCTCCAGAAACAAAGAAGGAAGAAGGAGAAAATAAGCTGGTTTCGAGGTTACCAGTGCCTCCAGAGGAAGAAGAAAAGCAAAGAGAAGAGTAATTTGCTAATTTCATTCATGATTGATGTTGTCATTACATAGTCATATATATACTGAATTCTAATTTTGACATTTTGTGATTTCTAGAATGTTTAGAATTCAGCAATTTGGTTATTCTTGTCCCCTAAAGGCCAGCATTGAATCTTCCATCTTGCACTCAACGCTCCTGCACGATCCTGCTCAAACGAAGTCACTAAGGTAAGTAAGCCTCACAATTCTTCTCTTGTTTGTTGATGTTTGCACCCCCTGCACCCCCTTTGCTCGTGTTTGATCTGTTTGTGCTTGGACTTCTGCTAATGGCACCATCTGCTCTTTGTCTCCTGTTGTTGTATGCTTCCCTATCACTCCCTGCCCCATAAAAAACACCTTGTCCTCAAGGTGTTGGATTTTCAAACTATGACGTCCAAAAACAATACCGGAATTCTAAGGTTTATTCCGACGAACTGCACCAGGTGTGTCAATGGGTAGTGAGTCAAGAAGAGCTTCAGGAAATCCCGCAATATGGAAGTACGAAACATCCTCGTTGTTCCGACAGAGGTGGCGAAACTTGTGTTGGGGAAGAAGACCCGAAGTGGTGGCGTTCTCGCCCTGCAAGTCCACGAAGCGCCCGTGATGAAAGAACATCATGCGTAATGGTGTTGGAGCGGTCTGGCATGGTAAGCTTAGAGAGATAGCTAGTTGAGGCTGGAGGAAGTTGTGGGTGCTCCCTCCATCAACAAAGAGGACCACACGATGGCCGGAGAGAAGGCCGGCAAGGCGCAGAGTTTCCAGTGCTAAATCACTCGATAAGGAGTTCAAATTAATTTGGGCCGAATGGGCCGGGTCTAGGTCGGGTGTGAGGGTTGGGTCTGGGGTCGGGTCAACTGGATCTATATTAGAGCAATTAGGATCTTCGTCTTCAGCAACGAGAAGGAAAGCTTTAGAGGCGTAGCAATGTCCTCTAGGGTATTGTTCGTCACAAGTGAAACACAATCCACGCTCCCGGCAGAAAGTGGGTTCCTCCGACGTCAAGCATTTCACCATGGGTGGCGGAGGTGGCGGTGGTGTCAACGACGAAGTCCGTGGCAGAGGCGGTAATGATTCGGGACTTGGTTGTATGGGTGTCGAGCATGGAGACTGAGGAGGGTAGTGGTGGCCGAGTCGCCGAGGCAGTTGTAGGAGAAGGGCATCCAGTCGGGAGTTGAGGCGGCGTGTAGCGACATCAAGTTTGGCCAGGACGGCCTCAAGGCGATCCTCGCTAGCGGGAGAAAAGTCATGGTGGGTTGGCGGTTGTTGTGGATGGCAATGGTTTGGGCTGTAATGGCATCCATGGAAGGCAGCCATGGAAGCTCCGTACGACGAGTGGCAGCCGTGGGAGGTCAATGAAAGCACCAAATTGTTACGTGCAGGGTTGTTGCTGAACTTCGAGGGTTAACACCTCTAGAAACAAAGAAGGAAGAAGGAGAAGATAAGCTGGTTTCGAGGTTACCGGTGCCTCCAGAGGAAGAAGAAAAACACAGAGGAGAGTAATTTGCTAATTTCATTCATGATTGATGTTGTTATTACATAGTCATATATATACTGAATTCTAATTTTGGCATTTTGTGAGTTCTAGAATGTTCAAAATTCAGCAATTTGGTTATTCTTGTCCCCTAAAGGCCAACATCGAATCTTCCATCTTGCACACAACGCTCCTGCACGATCCTGTCACTAAGGTAAGCAGGCCTCACAATTCTTCTCTTGTTTGTTGTTGTTTGCACCCCCTGCACCCCATTTGCTTATGTTTGTGCTTGGACTTCTGCTAATGGCACCATCTACTCTTTATCTCCTGCTGTGGTATGCTTCCCTATCAATCTGTCATAGGCATTGATATTAGTTACATGAATATCCGGTGGCTTCTGCAATTAGTTCACTCATTAAACAACAAAACTCACGTCCCGAGAATATCATCTTGGGTTATGCACCAATAAGCATTCTAGCTTACACCTTAATTTTAGATGTAAGAATTTATCTTATTAAAATATGCTCTAGTAGGGAGGGACTTGATCTCTAGCATGACAAGACTAAATGTTTTGGTAGAAGAACACTCCATTGTGGTCCATAGGAAGCAATAGAAATAGAGACAAAAATTGAATGAAGAAAGAGAAGAACATAGACAAAAATAATCCCAAAAATAAACAAGAAAAATCAACAACAACAAGAACACAATCAACAACAATCCCAAAAATGAAGAACAAAAAAATGAAAAATCAAAATTATAGATTTCAGGGAGTATAAGGGTGGTGCGGTGGAGAAGAGGGGGCACGGTGGAGTGAGGAGATGGTGGCGGTGGCGTGGCGAAGAAGAGGGGCATAATGGTGGGAGGAAAGGGTGGTTGTGGCAGTGTCACAACAGAGAAGAGAAGAGGGAGGAGAGGGGTGTGATTCTGGAAGGGTGAGGGTGGCGTGGTTGCGACACGGTGGAGCAGAGAGGAAGAAGGAGAAGGGTGCAATTCTGGGAGGTGAGGGTGGCGCAGTCGCGATGTGGCAGAGGAGAAAGGAAGGAGGAAAATGGTGCAACACTGGGAGGGTGAGGGTGGCACGGTCAATGCAAGTTTGGATGTCTACTTGCCATTGCATAAAAGAGCAAATATCAAATTTAGACAAATTTTTTAGCCATAATCAGCTAAAAATAGAATATCTTGTATTATTTGATTGCGATCGAATCGTCCTCCATATATTCCATACCACTAAACTCCACATGACCATTCTAATTTCTTGACCCCTTCTAGATATAGATGTCCTTTCATGTTGTAGGAAATGCATTGATGTAGAACTTAAAAGAACAACACTTTCCTTCCGCTAGGGGTAACAATTGCACCATATATCATAGCTTTTCGGGCAAGAAAAAAATATATGATCATTATTCTCCTTCGCTTGGAAGCAAAAAGGACACACTATAGACTCAAGTTAGATCCCTTCCTAATCAAGTTTTGTATAGTTGGTAATCTATTATGTAACAATCTCTATATGTGACAATGGACCTTTGGAGGAGACTTTAACTCCCATACTTTATGAAATTCCTCTTAATGTTGAAAACCTTCCCTTAATCTTGTTAGAGCTAGATAAATCGAATTCACCAAATACAATCCCGATGAACCTTTTGTCCACTTCCAACAATCCTCACTATCTTGTAGCATCAAGTACCTTCCAGCTTCCTATGTAACCCACTTGCAATCTATCCTCCTACTCAAAACATGGTCTCCTTAAGCTAACTTCCCACTTCCAGGCTCCATCTAGCCAATGCTTGTTGTTGTGTAGATATGGAAAATAATCTTGGGAAGGCACAAGCAAGCACATCTTCCCTATGCCAATTATCTAACCAAAATCTAATCTTATCTCCTTTCCCTATCTTCCATTTAACCATCAAGATTTTTCTTGCCATCACACATTTCATATAGGTCCCTCCACCAAATTGATGAGTTTCTTGGCACATACATTTCTAAGAGACCTTTCCAACCTCCATACATTGAATTGATAATTTTGACCTGTAAAGCTTCCTCTTGATAAAATAAGTTCCACCACCATTTTCCCTAAAAGTGCCTCATGAAACTTTCTCAATTCCTTGACACCCAATTCCGACATTCTTCAGCCAACAAATCTTCCTCCAACTTACCCATTTTGTTTTCCTCCCACTCTCATCCTCCCGCCAAAGAAACACTTTTTGCAATTTTTCAATATGGTTAACAACATCATAAGGAATCTTGAATAAAGACATATAAAATAGAGGGAAGGATGAGGTTACCGAGTTAATCAAACATAATCTTCTTGCAAATGACAATGATTTATGCTTCCATGACTTCAACCTTTTAGCTGCTTTTTCAACAATCGGTCTCCAAGTCTCCATTTTCCTTGGGTTAGCTCCAACTAGGATTCCAAGATAAAGCAATGGTAACTTGATTAATTGGCAATCCATCAACGTTGCAAAAACTTTCCAAACCGTTATCTTCCACCCTTAAAGCTCCAATTTTTTTATGGAAATTTAGTTTGAGCCCGATACAAGCTTAAAGCATCCCAACATACTCTTTATTGTAAAAACATTACTAAGAATAGCCTTTACAAAAAAAAAAAAAAAGAGTGTTGTCCGCATATTGGAGTAAATTAGCCTCAACTTTGAGGTTCCCCACCAAATAGCTAGAAAAGATATTTTTCTTAATTGCTTGTCTCATCATCCCACTGAAGCCTTCAACTACATTGTTAAAAAGAAATAGGGCTAAAGGATCGCCTTTTCTCAACCCTTTTTGTGCTACGAACTCAGAAGTAGGGCTTCCATTAACCAACACCGAAATATTATTTGATTGAAGCCAAACCTTAATCCAACCAATCCACTTATCACCAAAGCCCAACCTCCTAAGCTTGTAGAACAATAAATCCCAACACACCAAATCATTGGCTTTCTCAAAATTTGCTTTGAAAAAGAGGTATTCCTTCTTCTCCCTTCTTGCATCGTCAATAACCTCATTGACCACCAAGGTACTATGAAGAAGATACCTATCTTTCAAGAAGGTGTTTTGCTTTTGATCAATAACTCCATTTAATACTTTCATCAACCTATTGGCAAGTAATTTTGCAAATATTTTGTACAAGCAACTAACAAGTGAGATGAGTCTAAATTCCCCAAGGCTTTGTGGGTCATCTACCTTTGGGACAAGAGCAATGAAAGAAGCATTGCTATCCCTTAGAAGCACACAATTAGAGTGAAACTCAATTACAAACTTCAAAATATCATCCTTAATAATTTTTCAAAAAGATTTTAGAAAATTGAAGTGTAAACCATTTGATTTGAGACTCTTTTGACCATCACAATCCCAAATCGCTTCCTTAACTTCTACCTCCCCAAAGAAGGACCCAAGAATCCTTCATTCTTCCCATGAGATTTAATTGAAATTAACACCATCCAACTTTGGCCGTTGACCTCCATTATCACAAAACTTTCTTTTGAAAAACTCTTTTACTTCTTTCTTCACCATTGTAAGATTCTCCTCCCACCTTCCATCTATATCAAGACCTTTGAACAATTTTTTTCCTCTAATTCACCAATGAGTGAAAATGCTTTGTATTTTGATCTCCCTCTTTCACCTATCTACACCTAGATTTTTGCCTAAGCATGGATCCTTTGTGGGTTGCCAACCTTCAAAACTCCTCATATAGTTTATTTTTTTGTGGCAATTTCATCCTCACTCAAACCCTCATCTTCCTCCTTCATGTCAAGCTCGTTCATCTTTTCAATGAATTCTATATTTTTTTCTCTACATCACTAAATATATTTACATTCCATTCTTTCATTTTTTTTAACCTCTTTATTTTTTCTTTCAACACATATGCCTCTCATCCATACACCCTTACCAAGCATCAAACCACTCACTAGACACTAAGACTCTATCTATTCTACTCGTCGTACCACTAGGCCTATACTAAGAGAACTTCCTCCCCTCAAGTGGCGTATCCATTAACTCCAAGGACTCAATGAAAGCATTGTACTCCTCTCTCTCTCTCCTACCAAACCCAATAACACCAACACCTTCTCTCTCATTAGGACTCTTGACACAATTGAAATCTCCCAACAAACACCATTTTTTAATATCACACCTACTCCCAATACCCTTAAGCACCTCCCACACCCTCAACCTATCTTCTCTCACAAGATGAATAAATGTTCACTAAGACAACCTCTCACTCTTTCTTCCTCCAAATGCCTTCCAACCCAAGGAACCCCTCCCCATGAAGGCAATAAGACAGAAAAGCAAAGAGGATCCCAAATGCAAATCATACCTCCCGATGTCCCTTCCGATGGAACATACAACCATTGCATCTCTTGATTTCCCCAAATTGCCAAACACATTTCCTTGGTTGCCTCTTCTTTTTTTGATTCTCGAATACACAAAAATTGAATATCCTCTATGATGACTAATTCCCTTATATAACTCCAGTTCACTTCATTCCTCAGACCTCTAACATTCTAAGAGAGATAGTGTTACCTTCTTGTGCTCCTCTATTTTTACCTTCTCAATATTTTCTATCTCCTTTTGATCCCTCCTTACCATACCTTCCAACTGGACCACCATTGCATCTTCCATACCATCAAAGTTAACCCCCATAATTTTCCCACGCTCCAAATCCTTTTTTGCTTTCATCTTGTCATTTTTCAACCATAAATTTTTATTGCAGGACTTGACATTAGTATCGGAGATAGTGTTACTAAAATATTGATGGTTCTGATGTTCCTTCTTTAAAATCTTGCCCAGAGAAGTTTGTTTGCGTCTGCATGCCCCCATAACTTGCAAGCTACCATGAGATGTAGCTTCTTCTATAGGCCCTCTTATGTAACTCACCCCCGCCGAGTTGGACATCAAGATTCTGTCTTGTTCATCTCCTTGACAATTTTCCTTGTGCTATCTTCAATGTCCAGTTCCCGACCTTCCTCTTGCTCCCCAACTGGCTCCGCTAATTGCTTTTGCGTTGTGTTAATTGGCCCAAATCCGTATCAGCCCTGTCTCAAACTAGGCCCATCCACAACCTTAGTAATATTATCTCTTTCGTTTAGGATTCTGAGAGATGTAGCGCACTTTGTCCCACCCTATGCATGCGATTTCCTTTGGCCTTTCCACCTCCAACATGTTATCTTGACCTTTTGATTCTTCTGCAACTCGCACCCTGATGATCTTCAAAATGATATGCATCATCTTCTCCTCTCTTGTTAAACGACTAACTAATTAACATGGCATGTTGAAGTTATTCTATTTTCATTGGAGTTAATCTGTACGAAACGTATGGATTCAAAAATACTTATCAATGAAGGAGTATGACCATTCAGAAGCGATAAGATAACAGTAGTTTACCAGTATAAACATTACTCGTAAGGTTCATCAGCTTCCGTATCAAAATTATAAAGACAAATTGCTATAAATTATTGATATAGTAGAACGTGGTCTATGATGTAGAAATTAAATTTCTATTATAAAATTCATATTGAAATGGAAACTGAAACGTGAGTGTTAGTGTATTTTCCACCCTCTTATTTTAAAGCTATATATTTCCACTTATGCAATTTATGCATTTTGTTTTGTCAAGTTGTGAATGTACTTGTAACACTTTTTACACACAAAACAACAAGCAAAGTATGGATGAAAATGAAAAATAATTGACAAAGGAACACGAGAAGAGTTATTTAGTTGCATTTTAAATTGTTCTTATGGTCTCTCGCTCTGTAACCATAATAACAATTGTTAGAAAAAAATATAAAGAATATGGTTTAAAAAACTCAATCCCATTACTTTTGGTACTATAGCCCAACTAAATTACATGCTTCAGCCCATCACTTAAATGAAACTAGGTGGGGAGTTAATATTGACACTACCGTAATTACTAATGACACTACCCACGTGGGTGCCTTTTAGCATTATTCCAAAAATGTTCTTTTGACAGAAATATAACAGAATCATGATTGTATTATGAATTTTGAGGGTGAAAAAATTTGGGCGAATGGGAAAGGAAGGGAGAAGAGTTGAGGGGGTAGGAAAAAGAGAGAATGGTAAAATGGACAATTTGCTATGACTAGTAGTGCTAATAGCAAATTTGATAGTGGTAATAGTAATGGCCGACTAGGTGTAGTAGAGTGAAGCCCAACCAAAAAAGGACCTCCCATTTGTTCGATTTTTCTATTCATAATTAACCCATTGGGTATTCAATATTTGGATACTCTGTTCATAAATAGTCTTAGGGGCCTACTATTGATTCTACTGTATATGTTTTTTTTTATAAATGAAAATATGTTTCCGTGAGAAGAATATTTTTGGAATAAAAAAAATCTATCCACGTGGGTAGTACTAATAGCACTATCGGCAGTGCCAATAGTAACTTCCATAGTCTTAGCACTCCAAAGAGCGTTAGTTTTCCGTTAAATGGAAAAACTTCAATTTCTTGCTCTCACGTCTGGTGCATGTAACGTTAAAACAAACATGCCCCAAATCCCCAATAACAAATTGATATATACAATGACTTTGCTAACTTTTTTTGATAATTATCTTAAAATATATTAATATTTACTGTGATCTTTTATTTGATCAGTATACTGTGTAAAATAAATAACAATTTTCCTATCAATTACGTATGTTTGGTGCAAAAAATTCCGTACTAAATAGCAATTTTGAATTAAAATTCTCCTTGTAGTTGTAGCTGACAATTTGCTCCCGCAAAAATTTATTCATTTCATTTTTATTTGCACAACTGCTTCACAAATAATTGCAATAGGTGTGGGTAGCGAGGACATAGTGAAATATTACATAATTAGCGGGATAAAAGTATTTGACATCATGATCTTCTATATATGGTTTGCTTGCCTTTTTATCGAGAATACATTGCAAAAATGACATCCAATAAGTACAACAAGGTGTTAGAATCTATCTCATCATGTCTCGAATGTGATTGAGTCTTTTATGTACGAATCTAAAGTATGAAGTATAAAACCATCAGTTTTGATCAGAATATAAGATTCTACTCATCTATTACAACCTTGCAGAATTTGACCCTATGTTGTTGATGATAGCTAATGTGTATTATTATGTGATTTAAGTTAGACCAAGTTTCTAGAACTAAAGTAAAGAACATGAAAAACTTGTTAAGGAATTTGACCTAATTCGTTTTCTCTTAAAGAAACGAGAATAAAAAATGACAGTAGTATGACACTACATATCATATTTTTCAATAAAATGAGAACAAAAATACACCCAGCCTTTGTTGGTTGCTCCATATTCCATAACATTTATACCTTTCTGCATCAGAATTTTTCTTTTGGGTTTATGACTTTTTGTCTCTTCCTTTAAAAATATTCAAATATTCCCCCACGAATGTCATGATCTGCTAAAACTTTATGGCAGGTAAAATAATTGACTGAAACCTGTTTTGGTGTAGTAAAAATAAGGCTTAGTCCATAATATATAAAATCAAGGGTATCCAGAACCAGAATAAACTTGTTCAACTTGTGAGGATTGGACCTCACCAAAAGAATAGACACCTGATGATTGGTGGGAAATAAACCCGGATGATAAAGATTCCGAATGGTGTTACCCAATTCAAACCAAAATAAGATGAGTTTCACCTAAAATATAATAATGCTTTACATTTCAATTTTTTCTCTTTTGTTTTTGCAGTTTCTTGTGTGAATAAAAAGGGAGAGGAAGGGAGAATAAAGGATAAATCCTTTGTTTCTTAATCTTCATTCAAAAGTTATGGGAGTTTAGTTCAGCTGGTTGAAAACCGTGAGTTATTATAAATCCCTTGAGTGTCTTCAATTCCCATGCATAAAAAAATATCTTCATTCAAAAAGAGTGAAGTAAAAATATGAAAAATCAGTTGTTGAAATAACATTTTTGGAACAATTTTCGCAGCTAATTCTCTTTGACTACTAACTAGTGTCAGACAGAGCATCCAAACTTTGGAATCTAAACATGGATCTCCCAATCTGCGGTTACAAATCAGTGTTGTGGTCCCAATTCCAACTTGTATTGGCAGTGGAGAGTGATTATAAAGCTTGTGAAGTAGAAAAGGGAGCTCTTCATAGATAAATTCAGCTTGGGATATACGTGGATGATAAGGATTCCAAATGTATCAGCATCGCATCACTTGCAACCTTCAAATTTGTCTGCAATGAATGAGAAATTATTACATGATACATGATCATATAGTTTCAACCAATTTCTACCTGACATGTAATTAAGTATTATTAATTTTTTTTTGTAAACTGAAAATTTTGGTTGCATGTTGTGTAAAAACATGTGGTGGTGTAAGACTATGTAATAATTTCCAGGAATGAACACTGTTGGTGACACAAGGATTAAATTCAGTGACCAATTGACGAGCCCGGTTATATTCCATGCATGTAGGCGTAGATAAAGTAGCACAAGTCTAAAGATATGTAAAGATTCTGTTCTTGGTCACAACTTTCATTTGCTGTAAAATTCATTCCATGTGTATGAAATAAGCCCATTTGTAACTGATGCTGTGTAACAATGCCTAGTTTACAGTTTGCACACCAACCCCATAAATCGCCAAAACTATTCATGGATTGTTTATAGTTGGATTTTGATATTAAAATGTAAGCTTTATAAATTATTGATAAGTATAATAGCATGTTAATTTGTTTACCCTTTTAAAAGGACAATTAAACACCAATCCTATGAAATGTGTCTTTCACATTTGGGAACGGTTACTCAAACACATTCTAGATAATTTTATTATAAATATATCGTAAGATTGTTTAACTTTTGTGATAGTTAACATTAGATATCATAATTAGGGCTATTTCTAATTAATTAATATTTTAAAAAAATTTCAAATTATAAGAACTCTTCAAAGAATTTAACTAATGATATGACTAAAATAATTTATATTAGTAGAGTATTAGATAATTCTCATGAACTAATTTTTGAATTATGTTAAATTCAAATATAAATTCTAAAAGATATCAAAGTTTATATAAAGATTATTTAGTAGTTATTATTGATCTTATCGAATTACTTATTATTAACGTTCAAAAATGTGTAGGTGATATCACATCAATTAATGATATAACCAAAATAATATATATAAGTAGAAATAACACTTACCTCATAAGCTAGCCTACCTCTCAAACTATTGTCAAAATTAATTAGGAATGAATTAAATCCAAATCTAAATTTTTAAAAAGAAGAGACAAAATATCAGGTGCAACAATCTAGCCCCAAAACCATGGTTTAAGTTAAAGTTAAGGAAAAAAATGTTTCTCCAGGAGAAGTGCCATGATTTACAAACTAGAATCCAAACACACACACTGGTGTAAATGTGAAACAGATGGAAAGCGCCCCTATGCTCGATCTGAGGTACACTTTGCAGCACATAGCTTTTATCTTTTAGTTAAGACAAGATTTAACTTGGCAACAACATAATATATATACAGCTTGCTATCTTTGTTTTTTCTCTTATTCTTGTTCCAAATTATCTTAGTCTTATCTTAGAGTAAATTAAAAAAAAATTATACAATCGTCACCTTTTTTCTTTTTATAAAGAGAAGTAACAAGTAGGAACCAAAAATTGAAGTGACCAAGCGTAATAAACGTGACAAATTTGTAGCCGTATATATATATATATATATATATATATATATATATATATATATATATATATATATATATATATATATATATATATATATATATTCAGAATTGTACGATGTCAAAAACCATGATGACTGATGTGGACTAATTAACATTGGTAGATGGGGGCCAGCACAACCTAACATTTGCTTGGAAGATTGCTGCTGAGTAAGAAGGGAGTAATGACTGATATGAATTGCAGCCACTTCCATGCCTTAACCACAAACATAGAAAAGAGAAATTGAAAACATCCAAAATGTGAAAAGTTGCTTTTGTGTTTTTCCTGTCTGATCCATACACAGCTCTTTGATGATCTTGACGTGAAGTTTTCTACACAGCCGCATGATACCTGCGCCCGTGAACGTTTAACGGACCCATGGTGTCCTCTCTAACTGTACAAAATGTTGCCGTCTGAATGTAGCACAAGAGACAATAAAATATCATGATAAACCAACCTAAAAAAATTAAACTAAACTTTTCAATTTAGTGTTCAATCTCGTGGGAACTATGCTGCATAAGCATAACTTAAGATTTTAAAACTGATTTCTTTTTTGGAATACAATTTATCTATTGATATTCTAACTTAAAGATAATATATAGTGTGTTTGAATTTCACTTGAGAATTTCCAAACCATGATTGAGAATTTCACAAGAAACAAGCTTTTACAAGGTTTAGTGTTTGTGCAGGTGACTATGCTAGTATTTCGATGTAATGTGAATCCAAACGCGCACTTACAACATGTTTGGTTTCTCATTTGTCCCCCCTAATACACATTCAAAGTGAAGCAATGCAAAAAGGAATAGCTTATGCCTATACCTATTTTATAGATTTTAACATGATCTCTTATCTCAATGCATGTGTTGCAAGTTGTATCAAACACACACTTATAGTATAATGGACCAGTGGTCATGTAAAATTTAGGACAATCTTATTTTGAATTCTTTATAGTCCAAATGCCCCTAATTTTTGGTAATGGAAAACATGCATGTGAAAAGGAATTAGTAGAATGAGATTTACAGAATGTAATAACTTTTTCAGTTAACTGAAAGTCGGCGAGAGTCATGAGTTTATTACTTAACTTCTACTATTTCTTATAGATTTCTTTAATACAAAATTTCTTAAAGTTTAAGTATTAAACTTAATTGAAAACTCGTTTAATTTACCTACAAAGTTGTTAGATTTTTCACAACTTGTTTCACCATTAAGTTTAGAAATCAAAGGGTATTTCATGTACCTCTAGGCCACATGAAGATTTTTCCCTAAAAGACATAGAAATCACTAAAATAGATAAAATCAGAATTAAATGCAATTAGGACGCTCAAGGAATTAACTGCATGCAATTAGTATATGATTGTGACACTCTCTATCCCAGCATGCATATAAACGGAAAAATATATAAAACACGGAATTTAATTAAATCAATTTTATTCAATAAAATCGTAAGTAAATCCACGTAGGTAAAAGATCCACATTCACTTCATTGTTACCAAATAAAATTTCTTAGAAATATTTTCAGCTCAAAATAAGGTCGTTCAAGTTTACAAAAGAACTCAAGTTAAACAGCAAAATAAAATAAAGTAAAATATTACGTTCGAAACATCATGGAATTAAAACAAAAATTCATGTCCCAATGTCACATCCTATTAAAGCATTATGTTCCAGCGTCCTCTAGCATGAGGTTTCTTAAAGCAATCCACCTAGCTATGTGCTCCCACGAACATAAGATTTGAGATCATTATAGGATCCAAACACAAACAACACATGAGAAGTGAGTCATCACATTCCTCAATGAATAGAGATAAACGAAAGCATATAAGTATGATATAAATATAACAATAATATAATTATAACAACAATATAGGTATAACAAGGCTCAACTTTGGCACAGTTCACATCATTTCAACACTCAACACGTAACATCACCTGTCCTAGAAGTTAATCACAAATCACATTCCACGCCTTCATGATTAATCGCATATTCAAGACAACATATCTTAAATAGAATATCACATCTCACACTTACACAATTCATTACACACCATCACTTAACAAGTCATAATGATCATTACATAGACGTTATACAATAGATACACTAAGACTCAATCCTATATGCAATGTGATATCATGTCAGTGAAAAATCTTGTCGGACACCTAGAAGTACATGACAAGATAGACTACACACACTGGTAAGTCAGGTCATTCTCACTAGATAAAATCATAGGGAGATTAGTCAGAGTCACGCTGTTTTGTGAGAATGGTCCAATCATGTGGGATCGACACAGATTTAAAAGAGCACTCAAACCGAGTGTATTTATCCCCAAGGCCTAGACTCTAAAGAGTCTGTCAGGGTCTCTCCCTCCTAATTCAGGTTTAACCCAAAAAATATTTTAACAAGGAGACTCTATCTATGAAATATGCAAAACACATGACTTTTCAAAATAATTTTAACTCATCGTGCCTCAAAGTGATTCAATTCATCAGGTTCCCATAGTGGATCTCATCACAATACTCGTCGCGCATTAACTTGTTGCCCTTAAATGGTCTTATAGTCCTGTGATTGTAGGGTTCATAGCTCACAATTTAATACACACAACATCTCAATACACGTATAATCTCACAATTTAACACATACTCAACTTATCACTTACAATTTATTACACTTTCATAATCCCAAGACATCACGTTATCACACCTTATGCATTATATACATATCACACAATAATAATATTAATATGTTAGTAATAATATTAATATGTTATGTTCATATGACTAATCATCTCATTAAAACAGACATTTAAAATCATACGTGCCAATGGAGTTTGAACTATGCAATACACACAATTACTCAATTGTTTTCAAAATCATTTTAACTCATTGTGCCTCAAAGTGATTCAACTCGCCGGATTCCTACAGTTGATCCCATCACAACATTCGTCGTGCATTAACTCGTCGCCCTTAAAAGATCTTACTGTTCTGTGATTGTACAGTTCATAGTTCACAACTCAATTCGTACAAAATCTCAATACACATGTATCTTATAATTCAACACGTAATAAGATCATAAGACCAAAATATGACAAAAAATGTTTCCTACAATCTAATTCTCACGCTAATCTAGTAAATCTTGTCCAAAACACAACCAAATTATACAAAAATGTTTCTCACAACATAGGGAGTAAAACCCCTCAAACAATTTCACATAATCATATCAAAAATCAAAGGAATCAAAATCATAGGTTCAAAAACACGAAAACACTAAGAACACTCAATTTTATCAACCAATTCGGATTAGGGTATCAATTGGATCATCAAACATAATAATCTTGTGATTATAATCATAAAGACAGAACTATAATACAATAAATATCCCAAAATAAACCCCAATTTGATCCTCTAAGGATCCCAACACATGTTCATTCTAACCCTAATTGCAATAAACTCATTTCTTACCTCTAAACGGGCTCACGTGTGTAGTCCAGAAGCGATAATGACATCTGTAGCGCATACCTAAGATTCCTTAAGTTTTTCCTCTGATTTTTCTTCTAAGTTTTTCAAGCATTAGAGAAAAGAAGAAATGATTGGAGCCTCAATTCCACTGTCTCCATGCGAAGGACATTTCTCTTTCTGCAGACATTATTTCTCAAATCACAACGGTGATAATGTGTGAAATTGAGTTCCTAAGGGTTTTTTTAAATTTAAGAATGATCCAATAGTTAACGAGTTTGAGATCGTAATTTTACTAAGGCAACTTTGAGTATATGCGAGAAAAAAAAGTGTTTTGGAAGGGAGAAGAGAGAACGAATTTAGGAAGAAGAGAAAATATAGAAATGTATCGTAAATGTAAAAACTGACATAATATATTTTTATTTATAGCTATGGTACTCTGAGCTTATTATTTATTCTATTTTTCTTTGTTTTATTATTTTGTAAAAATAAATTTTATTTTACTCTTTCATTAAATAAATAACCAATTAAAACATCCCTTTATTTTTTAAAACATCATTTTACTTTATTTATTTTCTAATATTATGATACCCTTATTTTAATTAACAAAAACTATTTTCTCATTTATTTAATTTTTAAAAACTCTATTAATTTTTAAATAAAATTCTTTTTATTTATTTTTAAAAAAATGGAATGTTACAATGATGAAGTAAAAATTATAAAAATATTTATTGGTGAAAATGAATAACTAGAATGTGCAACAAGGACCTAACCTACAACTCACACACTTTTTCCCAAGACCATCCACTAGTATATAAAGGTTATTACCAATGACAATCTCCTTATCCTCGTAGCTCTGATTATTTACATATATAGTGTTGTCTCAATGGCCTCAAGCTCAGCTTGGACAACAAAGCAGAACAAAAAGTTTGAGAATGCTTTGGCCATCTACGACAGGGATACCCCCGATCGGTGGCAGAACTTGGCCAGGGCGGTGGGAGGTAAGACTGTGGAGGAAGTGAAAAGGCACTATGAGATGCTCGTTGATGATTTGAAGCAGATTGAAGAAGGTCACGTGCCCTTGCCCAATTACAGAAATGCTGCTGCAACAGGAGGAGGCAGCATCAGAGGTTATAGTTACATGGATGAAGAACAAAGGTTGAAATCAAATTTTTATTGAACCTCATGCATCTATATTGCTTAAACAGTGTTAGAGAATTATAAAGCCCCACATCGAACAAATAAACATAAAAGAAAAAAATGTATGCAAGTGCTGAGGAGTTTGATTTCAATCTTTTGTGCTTAATCCTCTTTGTTTATATAGACTTTTGTTTGTCTTTATTTGTTCAAAGTAGTAATTTGTAGTTCTTTAACCCAAGTAAACTTCATTTTATATAATTTAGATTTAGACTCTTTCTGCTTTATTATTGGTGTTTGTTTGCTCTGTTTCACACCTAATTAGGGACTATTCATAGACTTATTTTATCTATGTAATTGTTCCTTTTTCTAACATGGAGATAATTTTCTTCGTTAATGTGGCTTGAGTTTGATTATGTATGTTCATGGTCATGCAGGATGAAGGTTCTAAGCCTCCACTGAAGTATATGAAAGAGAGACATGCATATTAGCTCATTACCAGCCAATCAAGCTAAGTGAAGATTAAAATGCATGCTTGATGCACACCTAGCTTGGTTCCATCATTCTATGATAACAAAATCAAGTGTCATTTAATTTTGGTTGGTTTCTTATTTTTCTGTATATGTCTTGTATTGTATCCATGCCGTGTAATCCTTATAAATGTAACAATAATTAAATTAAATTATCTTGAGGACATACCAACCTTTTGATGGTAGAGCATCTAGTTTCTGTCAAGTTCTTTTTAATTTCTCTTTTGGATGAATATAAATGATAAAAAAAGATCTTGTACACCTTCCAAACTAAAACATAGTGAGAGAGAAATGAGCAAAATATTAAAGGCTAAAATATACAAATGATCTCTTAACTTAATTTTTGGTCGTAAATTGATTCTCAAACTTTTAAAAGTTCTAAAATGATCTCTTTATTTATTTAATTAATGATAATTTAGTCTTTTTAAAAAATTCATATGTTTTTATTTATTTTTGAATACGATTTTGAACATATTTATTTATTGATTCAAGATATGAAATTTACATAAAAATTATGAGAATCAACTAATGTTTGGACAAAAAAAATAGACATAAACAAGGTGAAACATGTATGAAAAGTGAGTCCCATGATCAACCAAAAATTTTAAAATGTAATATCACATTTTTTTTCTTCTTATTATTCATGAGACTCATTTTTTCAACTTATTGTCACTATATCTACGGTCTTTTTGTTTAGAACATTAGAAAAATATTTAAAATCGTATCAAAAAATAACAAAATGATCAATTTTTTAAAAGGATTAACTTGTCATGAAGGATATCACTTTAAAAAAAATAAATTTAAAGAACCAATAGAAGAAAAAATAAAGATAAAAGAAAATTCATATATTTTAACTAATATTAAAATGATAAATTTGACAAACAAGAAAATTTTGTTTTGGTCCCATATTTTTTTTTTACTTTCATCATTCTAAAATCTAAAATCATTAATTTTAATCCTTAAAGTTCATTTTTAAGATAGATAAATAATATTTATTTTAAGAATCTAGAAATGATTTCGGAGGTATTACAAGCTAACATTGTACTACCAACACTAAGAAATGTTACTTATGATATTTACTTGACCTTTTGTTAATCGCATTGGTTAACGAATTTGACATAATAGTAGAAATTAAAAACAAAATTTCAATGTTTTTGAGAGAAAATAAAAAATGATTTTTTTATAAGAATCAAAATCAAAATTTGTTTTCTTCAAAAAGAAAAAAGAATGAAGATTTATTAATTTTATGGGAAGTAAAAATTAAAAATATATTTAAACTAAACATAATGTTATTATATTTTTTATTTTTTTAGGATATTTGATTCCATGATGAATTCTAGATTCAAACTCACTCATGGACCTAAATAATAATAAAATCTAATAATATAATATGATTTCAGTTTTTTTTTTGTCATATTTCTACAAATATACTTGTAGAAAGAAACGCAGCACAAAGTTGTAGATATTGTAATTTCAGAATTCCAAGTTGCATTTTAATTTGTGTTGGTGTGCAGTTTTAGCTTCCCTTTTCAAATTCCAATCCATTATTTTGCACCTTTCCCCGCCATCCATTTGATTTCGTCGGAGAGCTTGCGATGGAACCTTCCACTTCTTCCTACAAGGTACTGTTACTGTTAGTTAGGGTTCCACTTCAAATTTTCTCCACATTACATTACATTACTCAATACTCACTCGTTCTAAATGAAACAATTGGAAGTTTTAGGCACTTATTTGGAATTTCTTTAGTTTTAAGGATTGATGTGACAGCATTATATACTTTCAGGGACCATAATGGTGGTTTACTCAAAATAATGGATTCCGAACATGTACTAATTCTGCTAGAGAGTAGAGAAACCTTAGAAAGGTATACTATAACTGCTTTCTGATGTCAACTGTTTTGGTGCCTTTTCTGTCTTTTAATGGAAGGGTGTATTTTAAGATCAATTGTTCTCTGATTGTGGATGTGAATTACATGTGTCAGGCCAATGCCATTATATCCAAACTTCAAACTACCACTAATCAACAGAGGGGTGATGAACCAACTGTTTTAATTGCAGCTGACACAGTATGTTGCGTTTCCCCAAGTTAAGTTTTGGTGGTGGTTAGGTTCTTTGTCACCTGGGCCATTTATTAATTGAGGATATAGTGTGTACTCCAGTCTGTAATTTACAGATCCAGCTTCTTTGGCCATTCTTAGGAAGAAATTACGAAATATTAACCTTTCCGTAAGTACAGACCAAATGCTGTCATGGTGAGATTACCATAAACACTTCAGTTTTCATCCGTATTTCTGATGGAACTATCAAAATTTATGATAGTATCCTTAAGCTATGATATGTTCTGTATCTATGGTACTTGCAAATCACAAGAAGAGGAGAAGACAGCAAGATAGGGAAGCGATATTAGCCAAGAGCCAAGGCTCTCCAAGCAAGAGAGAGGGTCTCTCTGCTCCCCAAATTCCACTAAGGATCCCAAAATCGATGATCCTGAATCATATCATTACAGAATCATATATGACAGAATGTCAGAATGTGCGCACACACATACTCCACTAACTAACTGAATGAGGTGAGTTTCCTAATCTACCCTCCCTACTCACACTTACAAACAACTAACATAGACTCACTTGGGTCTGGGCCTTCGCTGATAAACCTTAATGGGCTTATCCCATCTAGAAGAGGCAAGGTTCCTATCAGCTACTATCCTTCTAACATTTTGAATGAATATTGCATAAGTGTTCTTTAAAATTGAATACAAAAGAAGAGGTTTTATGCTGTTTATTTGTTGATATTGGGGTTGATTCTGTGTGCTTCTATTTTGTTTAAGACATGTTTGTATTATTGACTACTCTGCTCCTTATAAAATAAGTTAAGAGCAATACCAAATAGTAGTTAGTTCTAGGGTATCATGTTGCTCATAGTTTTTGACTGTCAGTCAGTGGTTTCTATTTTTTTTAAAAATTATTCAATGGATTCAGTTTGTTTCATCTTCTGTTTGAAGTTGTTACCTGGTGAGGTCATGTAATTGTTAACACATTTATAAAATGCTACTGTTCTCTTATAGTTGTGCAGCTGATACTCTGGCGCTTATTTAGCTGCTCTCATTTTTTTCCTTATGCAGAAGCCATTTTACAAAGACTCCTTGTTGATGACTACCTAAAGGATGCTGTGCCCATGTTATTAATTACCTCTGACCAAGTATACATCATATTAGTATTTCTTTTCTAGTTTGCCATTGTATGTCTTCAAAACATCACTATGCATAAGCAACATCTTTAGGAAAAAAGTTTTGAAGGTAAAGTTAGTAAAAATTCAATAATGCTATCATTGTTTCCTTCCTAACGATCTCCCTCCTTCTTTCCCATGCTTCTTGTGGATGTTAATAAAGATTTTTTTTTTTGTTCATGGACTATTGACTAGTGTTTATAAATAATCTAAAATATGTCCAGTGTCCGAACAAATTGATTCTTGTATTTAGAAATCTTAAATGACTTCCTTTCTCTTTAATGCCCAAAATTGCAAGTTTGTGCTTGCTACCTCATTAATAAATGGCCTTATGGTGACAAGACTAGTTTGTAGCTGAAATTGTCAAGTTTCTTTTCTTCAGAGTCAAAGTTTGCTTATGGCTTACATTCATTGTCAAATGTGATTTGGAGGTGGCGGTGTATGAAGGTGTGATTAGGGAAAAGCCAACTAGCAAAGAAGAAGCTCGACAATTCTTGAAAGGTCTGCTTAATGTTATATTCATATAATTCAACTAATAAATTGGTGTATTCCTTCTATATATTCATGTTTAATGGGTCTTTATACAATTTCAGATTATTCTGGAAAGCTTGCTGCAACTGTGGGATCTGTACTAGTTACTAACCTCAAAACAGGACTGAGAAAAGGAGATTTGGATCGTGTAGACGTATTATTCTCCCCTACCTTTGCTATCTTGGTTGGTTATTATTTAGTCTATCTCCTGTTTTGTCTGATCAAAAGTCCAAAATTGATCTTCTATCCAATGTGATATGAATACTTGTCCAATAAACAATCAGGGAACTCTTACTCCATGTCCTTTACTTTCAACTATGCTAATAATTAGGCACAAAGTTTCCCTACTCTTCTGATAAAATGGTGACATCAAAACTCAAAAGTGGTTATAAGTTCTAACCTTTTCTATTTCAATGTAAAATATCCATTTCCAGATAGCTAGCTGTGAATGATCCTTTGTTGGTATAGAAGCTGGCTTGTATTACTTACATGACCTTAAATGAATCTAAGATGACCTTTGCACTCCACCTTGTTCCTTTTTTGGGGATAAAATTTTCCAGGGATTGGCTACAGTGGAAAGTCATTAGTAGTGAAGGATGAAAGGATGGCATTTGGTGCTAGTCATTTACTAAACCCGAGAAAGTTTTGGATCTCTGAGCCATCAGTTTTTTAATTGGTGCAAAAAATTACAAGTAATTCATTGATGAAGCTTGAGTGGCAAAAGTACAATATCAATTAACAATTTTCAAGTACTGCATGCTAGATGACAATCCCATTGATATCATTAATACACTATGTGAGATTTTGTTTTCCCGGCTACCACTATTCTGTTTCCATTAAGTAGTACAACTGTACAACTTGCACTGCTTGATGATTTTAGCAATTACCAATCACGTTGAAAGAATTACAACCTTATAGGATATGTTTCCCTCTTTCCCGCTGATTTCTGTTTCCATAACAATTTCAAAACCTCTATTATTACTCTTGATTATTCTGACCTTTTCTCACAATACTAATGAGAGAAACCTTTTTATTTTAAAGTTGGACTTGTGTTTAGGTTGATGAGGGAATTACTCTCAATGTTGCTGGAGGGCTGATAATAGAGCATCCTTTAATATTTCCATATGTCAAAGAAGTGGTTGGTTGACTCCTCTTTCATACTTAGGAATGTCAGTGCATCTTAATAATAGTCATAAGGGGACATGCTGCATTGATCCTGGGGGACAAGGACAAATCAAACTCATGGCCCTGTCTGCACACTAATAGTCTAGTTTATACCAAGCAATTAACTGTTGTTTAGTATGAAGTAACAGTATTCCATTATCCAGTTTTCACCATTTAAAACTATATTTTTATTGCTTTTAAAAAAGGAATCTCAAATATGCTTAAGTTTTGCTGGTTAGAGATTTGTCTTTGGAGCATATCTAATTAAGCTATGGATTTATTTCTTTACCTCATAAACTGAAGCAAAACTATGACATTGACAACCAAGACTTTTCCCACTAGTTGGGATTTGACTTCATGGATGAATTTGCATGTTGATTATCCTGAAATCTTGGTGAAACATCCATGTTTGCCTAAATTAATGTAGTTTAATAAGTTAATTGGTATAAATGTGCTGATGCCCTGCCCAAGTCTAATGCAGGTTATATGGCTAGCTGGTTTCCTACTGGGACAAGATTACTGGCATTTTACTTTCTAGTTCCTATCAATAGTAAATGAATTCTAAATGAATTTGTATTTGCATTTTGCAGGTTGGGACAACCGACAGTATGATGGGACTCCCCAAAGCTCTGACTGAAAAACTGTTGAAGGAGGCCCTGTAGGACTCCTAAGTGTTAAGTAATGCTTAATCTGTGAATCAGAATCTTAACCTTTTCTCTCAACAATTTTCTAAACACAGTGCTGTCTTTTTGTCATAGTTATTGGGTATTCTGATTCAAGTTAATCAATTGGGCCATATTTTATTAGTAACATAAGACTGTATTGCGACTATTTATCGGTCTATTAGAATAAGAATTGCATGTTGACATCTCCAGTCATGGGAAATGAATTTAATCAGATTCAGATACATAGAGAAAACATGAAGGAGTTTGGGTGGTTTTAAATACTTCCATACTGAAATTAAGGATGTCATTGTTCTAAATTTTTCTTCTTGGACACTTTTGGCCTCGGAGTTGTTAGTCAGTTATGTCATCGACTGTGAAAAGGCACATTATGATTGAATTATTTTGAATAGTTTTTATGCATTTAAATTTATGAAGGTAATTTGCCAAATGGATAACCCAAATCTTTGATATTGGGTTCTACATATCATGCTCACTTTTGAATTATTTTGAATAGTTTTTATGCATTTAAATTTATGAAGGTAATTTGCCAATAGTGACGCAGGTTGTTGGTATTTCCATGTATTGACTTGTAGAAGCATGGATTATTTGTTGGCAAGAATCCTCCATAATTTAATGAGGTGACCTGCATTCCATTTTCTGTACTTCTTGATCACTCCTTGCATTTACTCTATCACATTTATTTACAGTCTCTATCAAATTCAAAGGGTGATCAATTAAGAATTACGTTATTGTTATTCTTTATCTTATATAAGAGTACTGATAGTTACATACATATATTACTCATTAAATTTTCATACACATTTTCTGAATGGTTCAGATAAGTGTAGTCTATGAAGAGTTTATGAACGTTAACGTATGTGCAAATATCATTTTGAAATAAAAAAAAAAAAAGCAACCTCCCCCAAAAAAGCGTGGTTCATATATTATTATTAATTCGACAACACTTAGTGAAAATGACATGAATGACGTAACGTTGCTGAACCTGTCTTCCCATGGATTTGGAAAAATCGATTTGTCTTTTGAATCAACAATTTTCTAGTTTTGCAATTTGATTTGAATCAACAATTTCTGCTGGCCACAGCTTACTCAGCATCCCTTCCAAGCCATTCAAAGTCCGGATTTTGAATTATATAAATCAGTTATTTTATTTCCTATATTTTTCCTCCACTTGTTTAATAGTAGTAGAATATATCTGGGCTCAGTTGAGTTCCTTGTCTCTGACTCGGTCATTAATTATTAGTTTTATTTTAAAAAAGAAAATAAATAACATAAATAGGCATTTTGATATTTGAAAATATGAGATTGATACAAATTATTTCTTAAAATATAAAAAAATTAAATTTAGCTCTCAAATGTAAAAAAAATATAACAAATTACACTTTATGATAATTTAATGACAAATTAGGCTCAAATTTAACCGACAGAACCAACCTATCACATTTTTAGTACATTTGAGATTAATTTTGAATTTTTTATCCTTTTAGAAACTAAAATGAGTATTTACCAATAAAAATCAGAGTAAATAGTAATTTTCGTCCATAAATGTGTAAAGTGCAGACAAATTCGTTTTCGAAAGACTAAAATTCAAATTTTAATTCTCGAGAGTAAAAAAGTTTAACAAATTCATCAATCTGTTAATTTTTGTCTATTATCGTTAATAAAAGAGTCTATGCGATACAAATGGATGAAAATGTCAGTAGAATGATTGCGACTGTTGAATAGATTGGAGGAATAATGTGTCAGATTCCAACTTTCGTTTCATTTAAAGGTAAAATATAATTTAATATTTATTTTTTCGGTTTTCTTATCGTTACAAACATAATATTACAATAATAATTAAAAAAAATAAAGAAGCAAACACAAGTTAAAACAAATATAATACTAAGTATAATATTGATTAATAAGTATAATTTGTTTGTTACTATGAAATTTCTAACGTGACAGTACTTTATCCAAAATATGAGACTACAAAAATATACAACTATTAAGTTAATCCTTACAAAATGAGATTCAATTTAATTTTGTCATTACCTAATGTTGTCACAATAGAAACTTTCCAAAATAAATATTCTACCAATGTACAAAAATAAACATTACAACACTATATCAATCATTACAAGTTTATCCAAATTATAATAATTAACAGAATCTACCATAAACAAAAGACAAGTATACCCCAAATTTCACTTATTCGAATCTTGGCGATAAGGCAACCCTGGTGTGGGTATGAAGTTCATGTAATTTGGTTGGTTCATCTTATGAGATGGTACATCTGAGAATATAATTTGAATTGGTGTTGAAAATGACTAGTTATGCATAATATAATTTAACAATAACTAATAAATTATATGTAAAAGTCACTCACAACACTAGGAGTTGGAGCACTTTGAGTGGTAGTTGGAGTTGAAGATGGAACACTTTTAGCATTAAGAGTTGAAGTACTTTCAAAATTAACGGGAGGTTGTTCAACTTGTGAAACAGATTGAGACTAGTTAATCTCATCCTATAAATATATAACATTTAACATAAATAATTTGTAAGCAAAAATAAAAATAATTAATCAAAATTTAAAAAATATGTTACTAGTGTTGTTGTGGTTGCATTTAAGTTACAAAAGTAATTATGCTTATTAATTAATATTATGTTTATTATTATGTTTGTTCTAACTCATATTTATTTTTTTATTTTTTTGTGTTTATTATAATGCTATACTTAACGATAAAAAAAGGAAAAAGATGAAAATTAAATTATATTTTAAGAAATAAAATTTGGAGTTTGACAAATTGGTCCAATAAAAATGATTGATATTTTGGTTCGATGAAAATATACTGACATCTTGATCCAGACAAGAAAAAAATTATAAATTAAAATTAATAAATAAATAAATTTGTCACATTTTTTTACTTTTATGAGATTAAAATTTTCATTTTATGGATAAATTTGTCAAGGGAGTATATATTTAAAATTGATATTTATCCGTAAAAATAATATAAAGAAACGTTACAAAAAGAAGCAATTTTATTAAAATCCCAAAAAAGAAAAAGAGAGAGCACTACGGAGCAGAGGAGCTACATTCGTTTGGTTTCGTTGGTGGCCTCTCAGTACGAATACCAACCCACCCTGCTGATGTACATTAGAGTCTTACCTCATTCTCTGGTGCCACTCAGTGTACGGAACAGTGTATTAACCGTTTTCGTAACAGTCCTCACTCTGAACCTTCGCATTCTGCAACAACATAACAGCATAACCCTCTTTCTCCTCCTTTTCGCGTTCTCAACCAATTTGTACTACTCATTCAATAAAAAGACAAAACCAAAAAGTAAAAATCACAATCACATTCACATTCACATTCCTCTGCGAAGATGACAGTGACGATGAGTGGAGAAGAAGAAGCTGCGGTGGGAGTTCAGATCCAACAGAAGAGCAGAATGGTGCTCCCAGATTTCCTCCAGAGCGTGAATCTCAAGTACGTGAAATTAGGTTACCACTACTTGATCTCCAACCTCGTTACCCTATTCCTGGTCCCTTTGATCCTCGTCACGCTAATCCAGGTCTCTCAGACCACCGACCTCCGCCACCTCTGGCTCCACCTCCAGTACAACCTCCTCACCATCCTCACCTGCTCCGCCGTCCTCGTCTTCGGCCTCACCCTCTACGCCGTCACCTGCCCACGCCCCGTCTACCTCCTCGACTCCGCCTGCTTCCGCCCCGCCGACCACCTCAAGGCCCCCTTCCGGAGCTTCATGGATCACTCCCGCCTCACGGGAGACTTCGAGGAGTCCTCCCTGGAGTTCCAGCGGAAGATCCTCGAACGCTCTGGCCTCGGGGAGGAAACCTACGTCCCCGACGCCATGCACTCTATTCCGCCCCAGCCCTCCATGGCCGCTGCCAGGGCCGAGGCGGAACAGGTCATGTTTGGTGCCTTGGACAACCTCTTCCAAAGCACCAACATAAAACCAAAGGATATTGGTATCCTTATTGTGAATTGCAGCTTGTTTAACCCTACCCCCTCACTGTCTTCCATGATTGTTAACAAGTACAAATTAAGGGGTAACATTAGGAGCTTTAATTTGGGAGGGATGGGGTGCAGTGCTGGAGTCATTGCTGTTGATCTTGCTAAGGACCTTTTGCAGGTCCATAGGAACACATATGCTGTGGTTGTTAGCACTGAGAACATTACTCAGAATTGGTACTTTGGGAACAAGAAATCCATGCTCATTCCCAATTGCCTTTTTCGCGTTGGCTGCTCCGTGCTGCTGCTCTCCAACAAGCCGGCGGATCGAAGGAGGGCAAAGTACCGGCTTGTCCATGTTGTGAGGACTCATCGCGGTGCGGACGACAAGGCATTCCGGTGTGTTTACCAGGAGCAGGATGATGCAGGGAAGACTGGTGTTTCCTTGTCTAAGGATTTGATGGCAATTGCTGGTGGAGCATTGAAGACCAACATCACAACACTTGGCCCTTTGGTGCTGCCAATTAGTGAGCAGCTTCTGTTTTTCGTGACTCTGCTGATGAAGAAGTTGTTTAAGGCTGATGTGAAGCCTTACATACCGGATTTCAAGCTTGCTTTTGATCATTTCTGCATCCATGCCGGGGGCAGGGCCGTGATTGATGAGTTGGAGAAGAACCTGCAGCTGCTTCCTGAGCATGTGGAGGCTTCTAGAATGACCCTTCATAGATTTGGGAACACTTCCTCAAGCTCCATTTGGTATGAGTTGGCTTACATTGAAGCCAAAGGGAGGATCAAGAAGGGTAACAGGATTTGGCAAATTGCTTTTGGGAGTGGTTTCAAATGTAACAGTGCGGTTTGGCAGGCTCTGAGAAATGTGAGGCCTTCTCCTAATGGACCATGGGAAGATTGCATTGATAAGTATCCTGTGGAAATAGTCTCATAGTGATAGTTCAGTTAAGTTCAGTCACATACTTTGGTTGTTACAATTGAATTCAGAGAACCCTTCATTAGTTTCCAGATCCATTGTCTCTCTCTGTTGTAGATTTCATAGTGTAATTCACTGCCTCTTTTGTGTTTGGTGATTGTGGATTTTTATTGGGTTAAATTCATGAATCTGGAGTAACATGATATGGGGAATTCCTGATTTTTTCTTCCTGCTGATGCTCTTTTGAATTTATATTTTTTTAGTCATAAAGTTGTGTCTTGGTAACAAATTGATTATGGATTCGAATTTGAAAATATTGCATATGTAAGTAAGAGTAAGAGTAAGACTGTGTACAATAATCCTCTCTCATATTTTTACATAGGAGGAACCTTCGAGCATATTCGGGATACATTAGTTTTTCTTAGCCATAAACATTGTGTTTGTCTCTCACTCTGTATCAAGTGCATTATAATCTCCTGAAGATTTCTCGTAGACTCCCTTTGGAAGTCTCATGCCCAAGGTTTTTTCCATCTTAGAAATTTGCAGCAATGCTTGTAATTACTTTTTCATTCCTTTTGAATTTTCTTGCCTTAGTTGATGTTGCACTTTCCACAACAAATTTGCTAGAACGTTTTGACCAAATCTTTTTTGTTGCCACACCAAAAAAGTGCTCAAAGATCTTATTTAAATCAAAGTAGCAGTTTAGTTTTCTATTACACGAGCCTCCGTAATCATTCCACCAATTCATTTTTTTTCCTACTAAACTGAACCATGTGTATGATCAATTTGTTTGATGAAGTTTACATGCTGGTCCTTGAATTTTAAAATGTCAAACACAAACTGTCACTTCCTGTTGGCTTTATACAAAAATCGAGTTTTACCGTGCGAAAGTGAAACACTTTTCGCACGATACGAATTTTTTATAGACCATTGGATATTATTAAACTTAAAATCTATGACAGATGATTTTCTTTATTTATCTTTTTTCCTTTCTTTTTCCAATTTGTCCCATGGAAACCCCTTTGATGATCTCTCCTCTCCCTCAAAAGACCTAGTCTGTTTCGCTCCACCTCCCTCGCTAGCGGCGAACCACACTACTGCCAACAACACCATGATGGGGTTGATTGAAACAAAATTGAATGAATTCCTCCGTTTCAATACCTACCTCATAGATATGTAGGTGTTGATGATTCCGCTTAAGTGTGGCGGTGGTGATGGTATGCTGTCGATCTTGGGTTTGACCTCGATGACACCGACATTGGTGATGTGGCGGTTGACGTCAAAGAGGCAGAGCCTGAAGAGGATCTTGGTCGAGGTCAAGGGAGAAGTGGATCGCTGATTATTTGGGTGTGTCTGTGTTTGTGTTTTTTTTCCTGCAGATCTGAGAAAGAGTTTTTTTTTTTTAATTCGAGAAAGGGGGGCAATTTGTGGCTTCCAGATCTAAGAAAAAGAGCGAGACTTGTTGTCACTGCGGCACGGTAATGGCTTGTGATGGTTTGTGGTGTTGGTTAGTGGTGGATTTCCTGGTACATTGCGTTGGTTTCCTTCGATGATGTTGTTGTGGCCACAGTAGTGTCGTCGTCGTTGGCTCTCAGTGCTGAAAACGTATCGAGGTCTGAAGCGGTGATGTGAAGGAGAGCAGCGACTTTGACATCGGGGTCCTCATCAGTGGTGGCTCGTGGCGCCAACAATTGGAGGACGGTTGTGGAAGAAAAAGTGGTGGTGGTGGTGGTGGTGATGTTGTTGACTGGTGTTTGGTATTGTTTGTTGACTATTTTTTTTTTTTGGTGTTGAAATTTGGTTGCCATTGTTGAGTGCTTTCGAAGGAGGTGAAGTGTTGTTCGCAATTTCCAAGTGGGAGAGAAGGGGACAGGGATAGGGTTAAATTGGGAAAGAGAAAAGAAAATGAAAACAAAACAAAACAAAAATTCTAGTTGTTCGTTTAGAATCTAATGAATCTGATGGCTCTAAAAAAAACTTTAGAGCCAAGGGACAAGTGCTTTACTTTTGCATGGGAGAATTCGTCTACACAACATATGTTAAGTATCGTGTCTATCCAAATAATTTCTTCAAACTTCTAGGATGTACTACTGTTCATAACTTTTATTTCGGTCTTTTTCTCGGCAAACAAACGGATCCTTAATCAATTTTTAACACCCAAAATAAGCATGCATTGGCCCCGAACGCGAACTATAGAAATATTTACGCATACCTATGGAATATTGTGAGAAAACGAGCCGAGTCATTGGAAATGTGGATCACATTAACGTGACAAGGACGTGCTCATTCTCGTTTTTAGGGTACGTTGCAGACACCTTCGTGCATTTCCTTTAAAAGTAGTAGTTACAATCATCTCCACTTCTCGAAGTACTCGTTTGATTACGCGTTAAGCTACTGCGACGTACATTTAAGGTGAACTCTGTAGTTGAAAAGTAATGCAAACACACATCCCAATCACATTTAACAAATGTGAACGTTTTCTTTCTTTTTTTATTGTGTTGAAACAATTGTAAACCAAACCCATGCTGAAAGCCATTTGTTTACAAATTTTACTTGCTACAACCATAAAAGAAGGAAAAAAAGAGGGGAAAGAAACTACATTTCATGAACAAAAGAGAAATACTAACTATATGCTCTAATAAATAAATGAGAAATAGGATAAATAGAAATACAAAAGAGAGAAATAGTTGAATAAAAATAAGTGAGAAATATAATAAATTTAGAGTTGTTTGATACAAATAGGAAAGAAATAGAAATTGAACAGATTTGATTAACGGGGCAATTAATGAGGTTGATGGATGGATATGGCTTTCAGGAAACGTTGGAGACTGAGATGAAACAAAAGAAGCACATAGATTATTGATTCATCCATTGGTGTGGAATGCAATAGGTGCCACTCGGTAACAACCATGTGCAAAATTGATTATCTCATTATCCAAAATTGATTATAGATAGAACCTTTGCGTATTTCGTCATTTTTTACCATTTTAGCATGGAAATAAATTAGAGTGAGATCCACCACTTTTTTTTTTCATTTCTTTTCATCCTGTTCGTATACACCGAAATAAATTAGAGTGAGATCCACCACTTTTTTTTTCATTTCTTTTCATCCTGTTCGTATACACCAAACATGTTCACTGCTCCCTCCATTTCTTTGACATCTTTTTGCCACCAAATACTGACATTTTTTTTTATTGATTGAAATTTATTAAAAATATAATATTTAATAACTTCTACTTATTTATTAAATTTCACTCATAATTTTATAATTTTTAATAATTTTTACCAAAAAGAATAGGGAGTACTATGTTAAAAAGAGTGTGGTTGTGAGTTTAGTGTTAATACTCCTCCAAACAAAAAGGCATGACTTAAAACACATTTTCCTTGAAAGAAATTTTTTACCTAGGTAGTAGTAGACTACTGTTTAATTGCCTCAAACAAAGAAAGCATAGCCTAAGACATTTTTGACTTGAGTGATGATACATGGATATTACTATTTTACAAACACTTGGTCGATAAACTACTATTATTTTTATCTCTCTTTTCTAATACATCATATCATATCTACAATTTCCTTTCTCTCCTTTTGTGTATGAATAGCATGGAGTGGTCCGTGCAACATTTCCTTTTCACTTTGTCACAACTTTCACTCGCCGCAACCACCCAAAAAACAAAACCGGAAACACGTTTCCCTGAAGTAGAAATTTTTTTTCTTAGGTAATAACGCTGTTTAGTTTTCTCCTACTGCTAACATTTACGAAACCTTCCTTATAAACCACGAGAGGTAACCGGTGGCATGTATAATAATTAGGGTTACCAAACTCTCGAGTTAACTCGTTAATTCTTACGAGTTTATGAGTCCACTTGTCCTCTGCGAGTTGACTCGTAAACTTTTCTTTTAGTAGACTATGAGTAAACTCTATAAACTCTAACTAAATTCGCTCTCGAATTTATCATCGAGTCAACGAGTTAGCAAATTAAAAAAATTAGACCAAAATGTAAGTCATTTTTTTATTATTCTCCGTGTGTTTAGCACTCAACATATCTTCTTTTAGCGTGTGATTCTCAAATACAAAATTCTCACATTTAATAATATCAAACATTTGTTCTCTAATAACATCAAACCCTCAATGAGAATGATCTACCACTACTATAACCTTTACAAGTTATTGTATACTAGTGATGTATTATTACTAGACTTGATTATTTAAATATTTTGAACTTTATATTTACTTTATTATATTGTTGAAATGTTTAATTAATATGTTATTTATAGATATTTTGTTATTATTTTTATATGAAGTAGACTCTTGTGAGTTTACGAGTTGAGTCTACGAGTCGAATTTATAAAACTTTCACGAGTTTGCGTAAACTCTTGAGTTTGATAACCTTGATAATAATGCATGGAAATCTAAATATCTTGTCACTGTTTGAGCTTTGCTAGAACGATAGTCAGGAGTCACACAACTGAGAGGTTTGATTCAATTAGTTGATCAGTGTCTATCTTCAGTTCCTACTGATAAAAAAAAAAGAATGATAGTCACACTAAAATCTACAGCTCCATTTTTAAATGCAACAATCAATTCCTTTAGCAATCTATGATCCTCTTGATACATGAAATACATATATAGTTACTTAGCTGCCTTTGACAGTGTTCTCCAAATTAGAGTAATCAATACTGATATTTTTAATGTAAACATTTATTATGCAAACTATTGAGATGGATTTTCAATTCTTATTAGAGAATAACACTCAAAGTACTCGAAGAATTACATCTAAATTTTGTTCATAATTATACTAATTAGGCTTCCAGTGACACCCTCTATCCCGACATATATATAATTAAGAAAAATAAATAAAAATCTGAAATTTAATTAAATCAATTTTATTCAAATCACGTAAATAAATTCACGTGGATAAAAGAGTCATATTCATTTTACTGTTACCAAATAAAACTTATTAAAAATATCTTCGACTCAAAACAAGGTCGTCCAAGTTTACAAAAGAACTCAAGTTAAGCAATTGAATAAAATAAAGTGAAATAACATGTCAAGAACATCATCCAATTGAAACAGAAACTCATGCCCTAGTGTTACATCCTATCAGAGCATTGTGTCTCAACGTCCTCTAGCATGAGATTCTTTAACATCATCAACTTAGTCATCTACTTCCACGGACACAAGGTTCGAGATCATCACATGATCTACACACAAACAACACATATAGAGTGAGTTATCACATTTCTAAATAAAATACGGATAAACAAAGACATAAGCAAAATACATTATAGAAATATTTATCACATAGTTCAACTTAATACAATCCTCGTCACTTCACCACTTTATCATTTAAAATTTATTTTTCAATCACCAATCACATTACACATGAATCACACACTCGACTTAAAACGTAACAACACTTAACAATTTCAAAATAAACAATTCACATGCGTTATGCAACAATTATACTAAGACTCAAGTCTATATGTAATGTGGTACCATGTCAGTGAAAAACAACACCAAGGCACTTAGGAGTACATAATAAGACATGTCACACAATCAGTATGTCAGGTCACTCTCACTAAGTAAAATCATAAGATGATCAGTCAGAGTCACTCTGTTTTATGAGAATGTTTCAATCATATGGGATCAACATAGACTTAAATGAGCACTCAAACTGAGTGTAGTTACCCCTAATGCCTAGACTTCAAAGAATCCGTTAGAGTCTCATCTTCCCGATTCAGGTCAAACCCCTAAAACAACTTTTGTATTACCCACAACCTCACACTTGTTTTCAAACACGTTTAACACATTGTGCTACAATTTAACACCTTAGGTTCTTAACTTGGAACCCTACACTTTCCTTTTAACACCTCACGCATAAATTGTTTTCTCAAGGTAAACACCAGTCGAATTATTATATAATTCATAACTCACAACATAAGTAATATCACATCAAGTATTAACCACATACTTCTTCACAACTATATCTTATGTCCACAATTTAACATCTCACAATGTCACAATCCACCATTACATGTTCACGTGCATTCCACAAATTAACACATGCTCAACTTGTCAGTTATACTCAATCTCAATCACAATTTCATAATCTCGAAACAACATGTCATTACACCTCATGTTTATTTGTACATCTTCATAACATTCATAACAATATTCATAAGGTACAACATTCACATGTATATCAAATCTAACCATAATATTCTCAAAGTCCAACACTTGAATAATTTTCGAAATCATACTATAACAACACTACAGTATTATTTACATCAAATATTAATATAAATAAATATATAACTAAATCTATATATATAAAACTAGCACACATCATATTGGATCATGAATTTCAAAGTAAACTTTCAATGCACCAAATCCAAATAATTATAAAAAAACCTAAAAAGCAAGAAAAGTGGAAAAATGCAAAATCAATATCTCACTCCCTTTTACGGTAAATCTCTCCTTACTTAATTTCATCAATTTACGTTAATTAGAAAATGTTCAATTTCTAAGTTTCACACTCAACACAAGAACATATCAATTTCACAATAATTTCACATCAGGATATCAATTGGTCTGTCAAACACAGTCAATTCGGGAATAAAAGAATAAGAACAAAATTGAAATTCATAAAACAACCCAAAATTTCAGTCTCCGTGCGAGGGACATTCCTCTCTCGGCAGACATTATTTCACAAATTCCAACGATGAGAATGTGCAAAAATGAGTTCCAAAGGTGGTGTTCTAATTTCAGGATGATCTAACTGTTAACTAGTTTGCAATAGTAGTTTTAAAAGGATGTTAGGAGAGGAAGAAGGAGCATAAAAACATATCCATGTTGTAAATATAAAATCTGACTTAATATATCTCTATTTATGGATAAGATACTTTGATCCTATTATTTACTTTTTTTATTTTATTATTTTATAAAATAAACTCTATTTTACTCCCTATCAAATTAATAAACAAAACATAATTTTTAATTTCTAAAAACATTTATTTTATTCACCTTAACAATATTATTTTAATTAATAAAACTATTTTTTTATTTATTTAAATACAAAAATCTCATTATTTTTTCTAAAACTCTATTGATTTTTAAATAAAACATTTTTTAATTTATTTTACAAAAAAAAACAGGTGTTACATTTCCATCTTTAACATACCAAAAGAACATAAAAATGAATTGGATTGATGAGGAACAATTACAAGGTGCATACAGCAAGTGCACTGGTCTAAGTGAATGTTTAGGAAGCCAATTCATACAGAAACCTCGAAGAACTTATTGCCGGTACAGGATTCCAACCTTCAAGCGAAGGAATCAAATGAATACTTGAATCGATCACTCGATAACCCCAGATACATTACAATGTAAAATTCTGAAATCAGCTTGTGAAAGGAAAAAGAAAAAAAAACTGCCAGAGAAGAAACTTCATCTGAAAGACCATTGGATTTCTTCAATAGTTTTTCCCTTTGTCTCAGGGACCCAAATGGTAACAAATACTACAGTCAAGGCACATACAACTGCATATATGGTGAAGGTTCCTGACAAGAACAAAAGGTAGCTTCTTGTTAACCAAAAAAAAAATATTCAGAGGAAAATACATGCAATGCACACAAACCTCCAGAGCTCCAGTCCAAGAGCATATTTGCTGTCAATGTAACCAACCAGGAGAACAACCAGTTGGAAAGTGTTGCAACACTTCCCGCGAGGCCTTTAATGTTTATTGGAAGAATCTGTGACATGAAATATTGAACACATTAATTGTGACTGTGACTTCAAGTGCAACCAATAATACAAGCTACTAATTGTATTTCAACAATTTGTGTTTCGTGCAAATGCAATCAGTCAATGCTCCATTTCAGAAGCAATGATCCACAAAAAGATGTTAGTGATTTGTGCAGCATTGATGCATCTTAAAAATAGTAACACGTCATCTCTTGAGATTCCTGTTTTTCCTATAAGATTGTCACATGTATCATTGTTGCTGCATATTCCTATGCTTTGGGAATAAAAGCCTAAAATGTAAAACCATAAAAATGGTACCTCAGACATTATAATCCATGGCATAGCTCCCATTCCTAGAGAGAATGTAATAACCATGGCCTGAAAGAATATTGGAAGTTTAAGATGCAATAGTTAGGAAACAAGCAGTCAAAAACATTGTATTTGTATAATGAATTTAAATGTATTCGCATACCACAACTCCAACCAGCGACAAGGTGCTCAGTATCCCATACAAGGAAGAAATTTCTGATATACTAGCCTGGGATCAAATTTCAGAAAAAAACATAAAGAACAGGTGGCATATTGTTCAGAGAGGCTGTGGTACCCACACACATGAGCAGACACGTACATGCTTATAATAAAACAGTGTATGATATGTATATAGCAACAAAATAAAACATATCAATATATTATTACCTTCACGTAGAATGAGATTGCAACAACTAAGAGACTAAAAGCCATTCCAGATGCAGAGACCTGCAATGCAATGGAAGATTTGGTCATTCTATTTCTCATCCTCCAAGCAAATAGTCACATAATATTAAACATGATAGAAAAGTTCAGACTCACAATAAGGAGAAGCCGGCGACCAGATTTGTCAGCCAACCACAAAGTTAAACTGGTGGCAAGAACCTGGATGAAATGTATATATCTGTCAGGTTATGAATTGAGAATATTTAACAGAAAAATTGAATATTACAAATTTTGTCTCAGCTGAACCTGAACAGCACCAACTCCGAATGTTGCTGCATCACTCGAACTAATTCCTGTTTAATATGTGTTAAAATGATGAGAATAATGGATAATTTCATGTATAACAGATTGAAAACTGATGCGCAAGCCAACCCAAAAAAAACACACTTTTTTCTGTGTGTAAGATCAATATCAATAACATGAGAATATCCCGAGAAGTAATCAGGAGAAGTAACCTAGGTTCTTTGTCATGACTTCGTAAAAGAAAATTCTGATCATTAAGGGGATTATTCGTTACCATACACTTGAATACTTCACTAACTATTTTTCTTTTTTGAAAATTTGAATATCTCCTCAATAATTCTAATTGACCGTTTTTGACAGAAAAGAGTGTTATTGAAAGTCACACAAACATGAGATTGTAACTCTATTCAAATTGTTTCATGGTTCCCTGATATTGCTCCATGTATATTACTTTAGAATATTTAAAGAAATCAGCATAGCATACCAGCACTTCGAAAGATTGTACTGGAATAAAAAAGAACACCATTAATTCCAGAAAGCTGTTGCAAAATAAGCAGTCCAATTCCAATCTACAGGATATGAGTTAGTAAAAAGTGGTTAGGCTCTAATGGTCATTGCCAATTTATTACGCAATCCAACTCCATAAGGCAGATGAATTTTTGAAACTAATGATTCTAGATAATAGATAAGAAATACCATTAAGGGAAGCCAATATCTTCTTTGTTTGAGGTCTGCAAATCGAACTGTAGTTCTTCTGTTTGTTGAAGCAACAGCCCTCTGAATAAAATGACTCCCACATAAAAAGTCAATTTTAGGATACATTTAATGGTAATAAAAATATAGGAAATATGAGGGTCATGCATTGGAACAAAACTGATGATGCTTATTACCTTAATTTCATTCACTTCAACAGAAATATCAGTCTCAAAGCCTCGGAGCACTTGCAAGGAAGTTTCAAATTCTTCTGTCATTCCCATTTTTGCCTATATTCAGCAAAACAAATTCACTTTTAGAAACTAACAACACATATTCGATCACACTCAAGAATACTGATTCACAAAGCTTACCAGCCATCTAGGGGACTCGGGAATGAAAAATAGGCCAGGTATCAATATTGTACAGGGTAAAATTCCTGCAAGAGAGCAAGGACATAGAGGTCAACAAATGTAATTCTTTATTCTTTAGTTGATTTGAAGCATTGCATGGGCTTTAACCCTTCCCAAGTCCCAACACTCCAAATTTGGACTAAATCTGAGATATGTTATGATTGTCATTTATTCACAACTGAGTTGACTAATCTTAGAATTTGGACTTAAGATTTAACTAAAACCTCACAAAATTGGCTTGTTCCAAACTTTATTATAAGGACTGCATTAGTCATATCTCTAGTCAATGTGGGGATCTCAACCCCCCCACCCTCACGCAGAGTATGGACAAATGCGGATGGCTCAATACTAACACCTTCTCATGCCTAGGAATAGACATATAGGGCGTAGACAAATATGGGTGGGCCATATAACAGAGATCTGGGATAGAATATGAAACCAACTTAAAATTTGAGCTTAGGGCCTAACTCAACCTCACAAACTAGCTTGAAAGGTGAAGATTACCAGACTTTATAAAGACTACATTGTCATATCTCTAGTTGATGTGTAACAACATCTAAAAATCTCCAAATTTAGTTTTATGACATTTGATAGTTACAGGAAACATAAATCCATTTAGGGTAATTTACCGTGTTGCCAAATCTTATAGTGTATTACCTATAATTGCAAGGATTCTCCATTCAACAAAAATCCCCAGCAGATATGCCAGCATAATTCCAATGGTGACAGAGAGCTATGCAGAAAAGAAACAACAAAGATCACTAATCTAGGAAATGTTAAAAACTGTTAATATCTAGCATTAAATCATCAATATCTTGGTGGTATCAACCAACCTGGTTAACTGAAACCAAACCCCCCCTCAAGTTTGGAGGTGATATCTCAGCTATGTACACAGGCACCTGTGAATTTGAAGTTTAAACACTCAATAACTGTGTCACACATAACTAAATCCCACACTAGCAAAAGCAAAAACATTTTAAAATTACCGTGTAAGATATTATTCCTACCCCAAACCCTTCCAACAATCTTCCCATATAAAGAAAAGAAGAATCCTGAAAATTGAAGAACATGTCAATAAGACAAGCTCAGAATCACGACCAAATATATTTACTAAATAATTGCATGTTTGGATAAACAATAAATTATCCAGAACCACATTGAAATACCAATTAATGTAATTTTGGGTAAATGAATGGAGGAAAATAAAATACTAAAATCATTCAAACTTACTTTTGCAAATGAGATAGCCAGCCAACCAATAATATTTGGAATGGATGCAATCATCAAAGACTGCAATTTCAGACAAGAAATTGTAACCCGTTGACCAATTGAATTAGCCTCATCCCTCAAACTCAAATATTGAAATTAAAGGAAAAGCATACACATAAACACACGAAAAAAGAGAAAAAAGGGTACCCCTTTGCGCCCTATGTACTCGGCAATCTGACCACTGGCTATTGCTCCAACCATGGCACCCACATTGGACAAAGAACCAAACAAAGAAAACTGCACAACAAAGTACAATGAAGTTGTGAAACATAAAAAACAAGGAACCAAAATGTAACAAATCAATACAAACTCATTCTCATTCATGATTCAAACATACCTCAGAGACTGAGAGGCCTAGGTCATTGATGATAGCAGATTGTGTAGGTGAGGTGTAACCAGCCTGTCATAAAATGATCAAAATCATGTTTTTTTTAAGTTTCCAAACTGAATTTTTGTCATTGACTTTGCAAGAAAAAAGTGATTCTTACAGTGAAACCAAACTGAATTGGACCCAAAGCAACGATTAGAACACAAGCAAAGACAGAGATGGAGGAATCACGAATGGCCTGTGTGGAACCAAACACACTGGATTGTCTCCCACTCATACGATACCAACTTCCTGTGTGAAGAAATGGCTTCTTCAGATCCCTTCCCTCTACATTGTCTTCCCTCAAACTCATGTTTTTCTTTCTATGTATCTGTTCTTCTTCTGCTATGCTATGATTTGATAATGTCAAACTCTTTCTTCATTCTAACACATCTACAATAAGAGGGAAAGTGGATGACATGGCATATTATAATGAATCACCCAATGAGTTGGCAATAAAGTTTGATTAATATGCATGATATAGAGATTAGATTGTGGATGTTTAGAAGAGAGATAACACCAACATACTTTTTTCTAACACATTTTTTTTACTATAATATTTTTAATTTTTTTTTCCTTTAATCGTTCTTCTTTGTTTGTATGACAAGTATTAAATCGTTTTAAATTTTTATGATATTAAAAAATATTATATTTTTTAATTAGTATTTTATAAGATGGTAAGAGGATTTATAGAAAACTTTATAAAAAGATATAATATTTATTTTTTATTATTAATTAAAATTTATTAAAAATTATAAAATTTAATGAATCTCATATTATATTTATTGATTCATAATTTTGTAGTTTTTGATATTTTAGACAAAAATAAAGAATGCAGTAAAAAAGAAGAAGAAGAAAATTACCACCTAGTATTATTACAATTAAAAATATTGCAATGCTAATATATTGGCTGAAATGACTTGTTTATTGATTAGAGGCGATAAGCTTATAATAGCATTACAAGTCTCTTCGAAAGATATAGATAATTTTATCTAATCAAAACAGAAATTAATAACTAACCAGATAAAATAACAACTAATAGCAAATCTAATTTAAACTAACAGAAACAGAAAACATGATAATGATAAATCTTCTCTTCAAGTTTTATCTTTATTTAAAGAGTGTTATTCATATTTTTACAGTTTCAAAGCTTTTTTTTTTTAATTTCACTTCTTAATAAATCTCGTCTATAATTTTTTATTTTTTAATAAATTTTAATCAATAATAAAAATAGTAAAGAAATATGCTAAAAAATCTATTGTTATTAGTCATCTTACCATCTTTACGAGTTCTTGTAAATAAATATATATACAAACATACATAATCTTGTACGAGACACAATCTGACAATCTAATTCATTCATCTTTTACTAGTTGAAATTTAGTACGACATTATTTCATCGTTATCTGTCTTCTAGATATTCAACATTCACTATGAGATGGAGACACGTAAGCAGCTCATCCTTGATGTTTTCTCAAAAATAGTCAAAATAGAGTTAACTTAAAGATAAATTATTATGCTATCCTTGTATTAATTAATTCATACTTTACAAGAGTTTTTTTTATATAACTTTACAATAGTTTTTACCATTAGTTTTAGATACTTTTGCATATGTTATAAGTACCTAACTTAAAAGTTAATGGTCAAGATCTTCTTAAAATAATCATTAATTACTACTTTGTAACAATGTTACAATTTCTTTAACAAACATTGTTTTTTTTGTTTAACAGAGAAATATTTCTTAGCTAATAATTGAAAAAAAAAAGATTGAGAGTTATGAAATATCTATGATTATTAATTATATTTGATAAATTTTGAATATGTTTTTCTTTTCCTTTTTGACAATTCACTTAAGATACTTAACAATTTATATCCTTCATAATAAATCTCTTACCAAACAGGAGAATTAGCTATAAGGATTATTATTGTGTTTGACAATATTAAAATTTTAAAATTACATCCTTAATACGTGATAAAAAAAATGTTAAAAGAATTGTATTTGATACTTTAAGAATATAAATAATAATTTTTGTTTTAAAAAATAAAAAATTTGAACATGTTCTTCTACTTGGTCATATCACTTTTATTTTGCAGACACCGGGACCAAGCTAGAGGACAAAGGTAATGGATATTTGTAAAGAGAAATGTTATCAACATATTTTTTAATATAAAATTTATTATTAGTTAAATTTACAAAAATTATAAAATCATGAGTAAAATTTGTTAAATAAAAATGAGAATAATAAAGTTTATAATTTTTAATAAATAAAAAATATACTATAATATGTTAGAAAATATCTTACTAATATTTTTGGATACAGTTTATTTTGCGGAACACCGCTCTTGTTTTCGACTCCAAGACTCAACGTTGGTGTTTTGGCTTCTGCTGAATATCTCGTGCACGAATTGTTCTTTGTATTTGTTCAACTACCCAGTTTTCGGTGGATTTTGAGAAAGAGACAAAGTTGTGATCAAATACAAAGTTGAACTAATAATCATGTTCTCCTCAGTGAACACTAATAATTTGTCTTTACACTTACAGGGATTGATTAGTGTAAGCAAGAGAAATAGTTTTTTTTCTTCAAATATTGTGATAAACAATAAAAAATGTCCTTTTCTTAAATTGTGATAAATTTTAATTGAAAATAAATCAAAATTAGGTCAAGTGTCCAATTTTTATTTGTTGTGAATGTCAGTTATCGGCAATTAAAGAAAATCGTACCTAATAATAAAAAATACGTATTTGCTTTCATATTATTTTCTTTAAGAATTGAATTCGTCCATCCAATTCAATCTTTATTTTAGTATATTAATTATTTATGTTTAATTACTTGATTTACTTTTTTGTTTTGTTTGAAGAACTAGTTAATTTGAAATATTTAAAAGCCACGTTTTTATTAAAAATATTATTTTAATAAAAAAAACATTACTCAAATACTTAAAATAAACTTACCGACATTTATATTTTTTTATAAATAATATCACATGAATCCCGTGTCATCACTCATCACAACTTTATTAGCTAATAATCTTGTATGGGCCAAGAAAATTCAACATGTTACATCCTATTATTTTTAAACAAAAGTTGCCAGCTACATCCAATCCATGTGTAACTACTTTATTTATTTTTATTGAGAAATCTTTTCTTTTAACTTTTTTTTGTGTGGATATTGGTACTTTTGAGAATTTGGATTTGCTCATTGAGACACTAGCAAACTCAAAAAAGTAAATTGAGTAGTATAAAACATGAAGAAAATAATATATTTTTGTGAAATTGAACAATAAAATCGTATGTTGTATATTTTTTAAAACAAAACAATTATATAATAAAAATATGATTTTATTATATATTTTAATAAAAAAATTACAATAAAATTGTAATTCCGTTTCCATAAATCACAATCCATAACAAAATCACAATTTCGTTTAAGAATAATGTTCATAATTCCATTGTAGGTCAAAGTAAATTTAAAATTTTGAATGATGATAAGGACTATAACAATCTAATTGGAACCAATAGCCACTCCTATCTTGGAATTATTACATGGACACACCAAGGCCTGTAATACAGATGCTCCTGGACCTGTTGAGCATAATAAATAGACGGCCCAACAATAAATGAAAGCAAATCGTATCCTTTAATTTAACAAGCAAGGATAGCTAGAAAGCCATTTCTACTACTAACTTCACTCACTATTCAAATAACAGTGCCACCCACAGCCCTTTTTTTCCTCAATCATTTCCTTATTATTTTATTGTGTCTTGCATATATACACTGTTTATTACAAAATATGCAGCATCATACTTTTAATGTATTTGTCATATGTTATGGACCATTTTATTGCACATTGGATATATTATTTTAAAGTCATTTTTGATTGAATAGTATGCATTGATATATAGAATAATCATTTTAAATATAGACAACAAACATTATTGTAAAGTCTTTAACTTATTATAAAATAACAAATTTGAACATGTTCTTTCCAAATTATTTGCACGGATTTATAATACCATCCATACCTTTTTATATTTTATATTTTATACATAATACATAATACATGGTTAATTAAGTTTTTAGTTTCTCAAAAGTTTTTTAGCTTTTTATTTTTAGTCTCTCAATTTTTTTCATAACTTTTAATTTTTCATTAATTTTTTATCATCACTTTTAGTTCCTCTAAATTTTTTTATCCATTTTTAGTCCCTTATTTATTTTTATTGCTCAAATATAAATAGATGAGAAACTACAAATGGACAAAAATAAAAACTAATTTTGAGTAATAAAAATAAATAAGAGATTAAAAATACACAAAATAATTTAGTAGGATTAAATTTCTGAAGAAAAATTAATAAAATAACTAAAAATTATCAAAATTTGAAGGACTAATTTGAATTTATACATGTGTCTTTTACATTTTTGACAAACAAGAAACACACAATGTCTTTTTGATATAGATAAAAGTATTCTGCACGGACACAACCATACGTACCATGTTCATGACGTGCATGAAATAAATCATGATTTCAATCCGACAATGATCAGAATTGTCATGATAGCTTTGTTGTTTTGAATTAAAGTTTATCCCGCCTAGTATTATGGTTCATGGATTTAGCTCTATAAAATTATATAGCAGTAAGTGGTGAGCCCATCAATGTGGAAGATTAATAGTGCTTTCATTCTCACCATTCCTCTCCTCGCTCTTTTTTTTCACAAATTTCAGAAACCTCTTTAAGTTTTGGGTTACTTGCTGCAGTTTCTGAGTTGTAGGTTTAGGGCATATGGTGCTTGGACTTATGTGAGTCTCTAATCGTCATTTTAAGGTGATAGTGGTTGATGAGAGAAAATGTTGCAAGAAACGCCGTACAATTTTATTTTATTTAATTTTAGTTTCTATTTGAGACCTTTCTTTCACAGAACACAAGAATTTATGGAAATATCAGGAATGCACACTCAAGTAAAGATTTTGGAAGGCCAACTTCATTTGGTAATTCATATTTATATGGTTCTTTTGAAGAAGTCATGGACGTCGTCTTTAGGTAATTCAGCATATTAGATGAAATAATCTGCTGAATTACCTAATGATTGCTTTTATATCTTTGTAAACTTGCTACCACTAATTGTTAAATGCTTTTATCTTTGAAGGTCACTGAAGATGGATTAGGCATTGGAGCAACAGTGCTTGTTGCGTTTGTATTCATTCAATAATGTGAATATAGTACCATTGTTAAAATTATACATTCTGCATTTTCGTATAATCATATAAATTAGAAAGGAAAATTTTCCTGCATTTTAATCTCTGTATAAAGAAAATTACATTCAGTGTAGACTTAGGATCATGAATGAAATTAGGGAATCAAGTATCCTCCCTCCATTTTTTTCGTTGGGTCTGTTTATATAACACATTTCAAAAGTGATTTTTAGTAATCTAGATATGGGGTCTTCCTTGGCTTTCATTTTCTGATGTTGTGTTTTGATATGGTTTTGTCTCCTTTATGGTCCTTTTATGTATTTCAGATTCTCCAGCATTTAGACACTACTTTGTGGATAACAGGATAACAGTGACAATGTTGTCTCAAAAGCAAGTAGAGGGAAGCAATGGTCACAACTTCAAGGTAAGAAAACATGAAGGCTGCAGCACAACGGAAGAAGAAAGGGAGCATGGTGGTTCGTTTTGGAATGCGTGAAGGAAAACTTTTTAATATTCTACTCATCGCCAGTTTATGCACCCGTTTATTTGGAGCATTTTAGAACATAATTGACCCTGGTTATTTTGGAGTTAGTAAATTAAAATTCATACTTTATGAGAAAAAATACACATTTTACTGTAAATATTTGATTTACATTAAATTAGATACACAACTTAATCATATTTAATAAATTAATGAGCAGATGTATTATGACAAATTAAGGTGTTTGTGTGGGTTATCAAAGGAAGATAAAATCTGTTGTACATTTATTTTATGAGTATGATCGGTTTTCTCAAGTGAGGTATAGCCGTATAGGTGCTTGAGCTGGTTGGGAGTAGTGTGTATTGTACACAAACACAATGTTATGTGTAGTCAATTTCAACAATTTCAAGAGCTTAATGGGAGGGCTAGTATAAATGGAGAGGTGTGGCAAGTTATCTGATTTGCAGTGATAAGGGCCATTTGGATTGGTAGAAATCATAGTGTTGGTGAAAAACCAGTTGATATATATTATAGATATATGGTGGAGAATGCTCAATTTTATCCTGGGAGATGGTTGAGGGTGGGAAGAAATGGTTTTATATTCATATTATAGATATGGTGGAGAATACTCAATTTTCCATGCACTGTATAAAATTACTTTTATCAACTCTTCGTGATTGGTGTTTAGTGAAAGGGAGATTGTAGTTTGAAGAAAAGTTTGAGTGGTTTAAAAATCTATTTTAGTACATCAATGATATTTTTTAAATATAAATATATAATTAATGTGTAAATTACTTTTTTAACACTCACATTTTATTGATTAAATATTTTTTTAAAGTGAGATTAATTAAAATCAAGTGCGTAAGAGTTTCAACATAATAAAATGTCATGTTATTTATAATAATCCGGTCGTTAAATTTAATGCCTTCATAAAATAGTAAATTTATAAAATTTCACACAGTTAAAAAATAAATTTATTTTATTTTTAACATATAATATAAGCAAATAGTTATTTTTTGATAGAATATCTATATTTAAATTTTGTTAAATTTTATATAGTCATTATTATAATATTAATCATTCAATAATTAAATTAAAAGTATTTAAGATAAAAATAATTAAATTTATTATTTATTAAATTTAACACCCAATAACATTTTAAATATGTGTGCATGTTTAAATATATAATTTGACTCACCATTCAAATTGAAGAAGCTGAAATGTAATGTATAATTTTCCAGGTTAAATAGAGGAATCAAAAGGTTGATGACTTTTTTTTTTAAAAACAATCACATGATTATTTGGTAGTATTGCAAAACCAACTAAATGAACTTGCAGACTTTCCCCCAAAGGTTCTAGAAACAAAGTTGATTAAAAATATGCCTATCATTTCAATGAAAAATAATCTACATTTAAGTGCAATTTTTTCTATTTTTCCCCCATTATTCCTATGGCTACCATACTAAGGTTCTTCATGTAAGTGATTCCTATGAATGAAAATGTTATTCTCATATCCTTAAATTTTTATTATATGCTACATATAATCTAGCATCAATAGTTACTTTATATTTTAATTGTAATTAGTTTTAGCTTTTTTTCTGCTTAGTGTGATTGTAGCAAGGTTCAAATTTATATAAAAAATATATTACTCTTTGTATTAATTACTTTTTATATTTTTATTTTTAAAAACACATGTACTATTGTTTATAAAATTAATTTAAAAACTTTAAAATCCCTGCACGATATCACACGGGTGAATAGCTAGTATATAAAAACAAATAGTGAGATAATTATTTAGCCAAAGAGTAAAGGCTAATAAATAAAAGCAACAAGTTTAGGAACTCTTTAATTTGTAGTACAATAATAATTTGTAGTAAACTGTAGTCTTTTGGAGGCGGCAGATTCTTCTTACTAAGGGGTTGAATCTCTCATTTGTACTAATTTGAAAGTTTTTATAAAAGGTCATCTGCTATCACTAATAGATAATGGGTATGTATATATGAAATTTGTAATACTAATATGAACGTTTTAGTAAACAAAATGAAATCATTTTAAAAATCTTAATGGAACAAATTACAATCATTTTTAAGAAAAACACAACGACATCGTTTTAATTAACTTATCATCTCATAATTTCAATCAGTATTAACAAACACTTTTTGTTAACATATTTAATATTTATGTTTAAAATGATCAAAATAAAACTATTCAAAACCATAAAGCATCAAATGAGAATTTTGAAACTTAAAGGACTAAAATAATAATTTAGCTTTAAATTTATAAATTAAGTTTAAACTTTTGTCTGTGAATAAGAAACTTTTTATTGATGGATTATTGCATTTGGATAGTTAGATGCTGAGGGATCATTGCATTGAGCTAGTGATGATGGTGGGTTTTCTTTTTGTTTCTTTCCTTAAAACCCAAAAATAAAATGGAATCAACTTGGCACGAGAAAGTATCATTCTTTGAATGTTGGCATTCCAAAAAAACAAACACCTATAATGTTGTAATTAAGAGTTTTTTTTTTACACGAAAATAAACACCTATATTGTAATATAAAACATGTGATTAAATTTGATTTAAAAACAAAATTTAGTCCCATTTCAACAATGTAAAGTTAATCTTATTCTACCTGTAAACAAGCATACACTCAGTAACTTTGTGTACATTAATATATTCGTGAAAGTAAAAATTGATGGATGTTGCATCCTGAACATGGATTTTACCCTCCAAAAATGTGTAAATTATAAATGTAATACTTTTTTATATTAATATATCTAGAGTGTGATCTTTTTATCCTGTGCCACCCGGCGTGACATTTCTTTGCTCCTATTTCTTGTCTTTGGGAGAGATATTCTTGTACATACTTTCATCAAACAAATTGTGTAAATTAAGCCAATAATCAATTGACAAATTATAATTTTAAATATAACATAATTATGTGTAAAAAATGTTTAAATAATTATATAATGTAAAGTATTTATGTAAAATTATTTATTGGCTTAACCTACACATATTTAGTCCATGCATCTTGAAACCAAATCTATATCTCTTGCTTATAATGTTGTTGCAGAGGGAGTTTGTGCTTGGGGTGCGGCAGATGGTGCATCTGTTGGTGCTCCTACGGGTGCCTTTGATGGTGCAATTTTTGGTGCCAATTCTGGTGTCTCTAGAAGATTGTCCTCTTCTTCATCATCTGGTAAATCTTCTGGTGCCCCAGAGGGTGAACTTTCACCGTTGGTCATATCTCTGATTTATGACAACAACAATCACAATTAAATTTTTAATAAATTATGTATTTTAATCATCTAAAAACATATCAATGTCACATTACTTTTTTTAAAATTTTAGAATTATTTTAAATTATTTTTTAACATCGCAATTTTCTTATAAAACTAATGGTGTTATCAAGTTAGTTTTTAAAATATAAAACTAATGGCATTAATTCGTTATCATTCATGAATGTTTTTATTTGAGATAACAATGTTTTATAGAAGAACAAAGAACATGTTTAGAGTATCGTTTGGACCCTCTCAAAAATATGTTGGGAGAAAAAAAAAATACACTATCTAGAGTGTTCCTTCTCCAAAAGTATGTTTGACATAGCCAAATTCCTCGAGTTGTTTGTGTTGTTTTTCAACTAGAATTAGAGTGTCACCTATGTGATCTTCATAATTCTTTAATGTAAACCTTTATTATTTAGATCAGATTAATGAAGTGAAAACTCTAATTATGATTAGAAAGCAGTGGAAGTAGCATAAAAGGAATTGCATCTAAGTTCTTTTTTCCTTTATAAAAAGACACATTATGGATAATGTAATAACAATTTTGGACAAACAATTAATTTTAAAATAAGTTAAATCAAGCACGGAATTGTCATGAGAAACTAGATTGTGCATGGTTGTGAAATGTAAAAGGAGAGAAGAACGATGCATATGGTCTTACTTGGCTTGTTTAACCCAATCATCCAAAGATCCTTCACCCAAGGCATCCTCAGCAACCTTTTCGGCAGAACCATCTGTTATAGCCTTCTCAGCCCCGAATATTGTATCTTCAGAGAGACCTGCTTTGCTTGCTTCATCTTTTGCTTGGTCTATTATACTTTTCCATGCATCATCCTGACCCATAACTGAATGAAATGGTACAGTCACCACCAATGCAAATACCAAAGCTAATGATATCTTTGCCATGTCCTTATTGCTTCCTAAGAGAATCAAGAATTCAATAAACACGTTCACAACTTGTAATTTAATCTCAACGTTGCAATAGTGAAATGAAACTTATGTTTGGTTAAAATTAGGTGCTTTTATATAGTGCAAAATCCCTTATATTTGACTCTCACCTTCAAATTTAAAATAGGATTCACACATGTGTAAACTGAAATATTTGTCATGTTGCCTAATGGTAGGGATTTCAACCATTTAGCATCAACCATCTTGCGATGTTTCTTTTGCAAATCCTTCGTTTGCGGCTTTACTAATTATATATAGCCACCAATTGGTGGTAGCTTATTCTTCCCTGTTAGTTTCCTATGTCATTGTTACAACTTTTTTTTTTTTTTTTTTTTTTGCAAAGTAACAATATAAATACTCACAAAAAAGTTTTCATTTAGTTAGTTATAAGAAAAAAATATGATTAAATTAAAATAGATTAATTCAATTGTATATTTTGTTTTAATATCTTTGTGTGACGGTTATAAAGATAAATAATATATTTAACTTTTTTTAAAAGAATATATATATTTAACTTCTTAAAAAATAAAAAATCCTCTTTAATTAAAACAACAACTAATAACATTAATAAAATAATAATAAAAGACCAATATGCTTAGAAATATCCTACTCAATTCTGAATGATGGCTAATGGACATCAATGCCTAACGAATAATTATTAATGGTGTTAATCTTTCACGAATCGTGAATTTCTAGAATTGTAAATAGCATTACGATTTGATGAATACTATATATTAAAAAATGGTACTCTCTTTGTCTTATTATAATTATAATTATAATTTTTTAATGTAATATTGATTACTTATTTTTATTTATATTTTTTATAATATTAATAATGAATAACAAAAATTATAAATAAATTAATCATGATATAAAGTTAATTTTATAAAATTATTACTCTCTTATTTATTTATTATTTTTGATTATTTATTTATTTATTATTTTTGGTTAGTCTATGTAAAATAACCTATGACAATTATTATTTTGGAAAAGAATGTTAAACAGTCTCTTATAGCTACCTCTACCATGGAGGTATGCTGCTTGTTATGAGGCCACTCGTCAAGACATGTGGCTTAAAAATTTGATTTCTAGCTTTCAAATTGTTGAAAGCATTTCCAGGCCACTTGTGATATATTGCGACAATACTGTTGCCATGGATTTCTCTCAAAAATAACAAGAGCTCTTCTCGTACAATTAAAGCACTTCGATATTAACTATCAGTTTGTTAGAGAGAGAGAATCCAAGATTTTCAGACTCGGATAGAGCATGTTACCACAGACAACATGTTGACAAATCCACTAACCAAAGCCTTAATTGTTGGAGCTTTCGTGTAACTTGCAGCTCATGTGGGTTTAGTTAAGACTTTTGATGTATTGAGTTAGTGGAAGTCTGGTATTATTTTCTTAGGAGACATTTAAGATGACGTTACTTTTTATGGTGTGTTTTTTTTAGCATTTTTGTATTTTTGGATGCTTGGACCTTTGTTATATGCAATTTCATATATTGTTTTTTTTAGAAATATGATTATTTGACACACAAGATATATATTCCTATCAGAAATTATTTTGTAGTTATAGAGATTTTAAATTTCTTACATTGATGTTGGTTGACATATGACTGAAACTATCATTATATTTATGTTAATTATTGGTTAATTCTATTCAAGGAGAAAAATGTTAAGATAATTGTATAGATTAGTATCAATCAATAATTATTATGTTATATTTTAATATCATCAATTGATAATTAAAGATACGATATTATCATATTTAGATTACAAATTATTTCAGATGAGATTGTAAATAAAATTGACCATATGATGATTAAGATCAATCATTCGTAATTAGTTTATTTGAGATGTTCTTAATCCTGTTAGAAGATTATAAATTTGTTATCCCATTTTGAGTAAATTTACACACTAACATCCTCTCTTAAATTCCTAGAAAGTGGATAGTACAAGTACAATTTAGGGGTTTCTCTTGCTAAATGACAACACTATATATGGAGATGAATGTGAATTTAGATTAGTGTTCATAACCATTGGAGTATTATCATTTTATCTCTACATGCTATAATTTATGTGTTATTATTCAATTATTTTCCATCAGTAAAAACTTCAATGAGACCAAATCATAAATTTTCTCATAATCCACTTTAATAATCAAGCATCTCCTTCTCTTCCTCCTAACTTCATCCACCACCTAATTGGCCACAACACTTTGAAGTAGGTTTTTCTCTCCCCAAAACACACTTCATCTCTTGACTATGACCCTTGGGAGGACTTTTTTTTATCCTATTTCCTAGTACCTTGACCACAATTTTTCTTATTATTTGCTTATGCATGAAAAAATAAAAATAAAAATATTTTAATTTACCCTTTCAATCCTATTCCCCTAAATCTAAATCGGTCTAAAATGTACCTTTCATACCCTTTGAATTGGCTTATAGCTTTAAGATTTAATTGGACAATTGCTAATGACTTCGTGTTTCATTATTTGTTTTAAAAAATATAAAGTAAAGGGAAATTTGCTGGAAAAAAATTTCAATATTTTTTATGGCATTTCAATAAAATATATGAAGTGGATAATGTGGTGTCTATTGTTTCTCTATGAAAAAAAAAAAAGAACTGAGAATATAGAGAACAATGAAGAGGATGAGAGATACATGAGGAAAGAGAGATAAAAAAATACTTTGTATCAACTTTAGTTTTACTTATTTTTTAGTAGTTTAATATTTATAAATTTATGTATTTATTATATAATTTTTTATTTATTTATTAATAATAACATGAATTACTGTTATTTACTGAAGATGTATTAGGAAATAATAACGATTTCTTGGTCCGAGTAGAGTTGAACTTAGTTCCTATAAATAATGTTTTAAATTTAAGTCTTTTAGAGAAAAGAAAAGATAATTAAGAGAAAATATTTGATTAAAAGAGTCACCATTTGACAATAAATTAGCCATTAATTTTAAACTGGTGCATATTGCATATTTCGCATCAATGGTAAAAAAAAAATATCAGGGTATAGCTCCATCGTACGTCCAATATTATTAATTAATATATTACAATGAATGTGTGTTGAAGAAGTGGTTGGCCTGGTTTCCTGAAAAGCCATTTGGGAATAATGTCTCAAAATTCAAACCCCACACCCGAACTGAAGCCTTAAAAGAGCATGTGCTCTGTTATTTGATGCCCATGGTCCTTTGTTGACGATGATGGCATGTATAATCTGACAAACAAATACTTTTATCTGTATCTATTTTTTTAAAAAAAAAATCTACATCTAATTATCTATATCTTAAGATCACGGGTATTCGATTTCTATAAATACAATATTAGAAAAAAGAAAATGGACGACTTTTAATAGTATAATTTTTAATACGTTCTTTTCAACACGCTTTCAAGCATTTCTCAATTTAAAATGCTTTTGCTCGTGTCACATATTGTTCCTTTATTAAAAATAAAAATCCAAGAATGCACATACTTTATACCTACAAATGTTTAATGTACTGAATTCAAAACAGTGTCACCTTAAAAAAATGCAATGTTATTGTAATACCTAAAATATCAATTACAATTATAACATGTTAGGAAAATAAGTGTTTTTTTTTTTGGTAGGGAGGCGAATAAGTGTTTAATATATATTGTGCGTTTTTGCTAATTCATTTACGAACTAATTTGAATTATATCTAAAATTTTTCTTCAATTATCAAGTTATTTAATAAAGACCACTACCATGCATTAACAAGAATCCGTTTAGTTGTTTAGATAAAAAAAAATGGAATTATAATTTATATATATATATATATATATATATATATATATAATTTTAATCATGTCCACTTGAAGTTAATTTAAATCATAAATATTGTATTTGGTTATGTAAAATTTAAGATATTTTCAAGTTTAAGCGATTAGAAATTTAATTTCTTTAATAAAGGTTTGGAGTATATATAAGTATCTTTCAAATAAAAAAATATGTTTTAGGAGAAATATCTATGCAAAGTGACTACATTCTATTCAATTCGAATTGATTAAGATTTAATATAATCCTTGAATGCTCAAAATCTAAATATATAGAAAATAAAAACATGAAACTATAATTTTAAATTCTAACGTTTGGATTTAAGACTGAAATTAAAAAATATATTAACAACAAAACCATTTTTTTAATTTCATATAACAATGATATTTTTGACAAACAGGTCTTACGAATAAAATAATATTTGTCTAGTATTTTTAATTGATAGTTTATTTAAGTACATTTTCGAAATACATCCTATATTTAATGCTTATTTCTCAAACTTAAATTAATGTCGTCAATTTAACTAAAACCGTTTTACAAAATAAAAACACTTTTTTTTTAAATATTTTCCCTCAAAATATCTTAAAATTCTTATATTTGTTTCTTATTTTTTAAAAATGTTACAATAGTCTTTGTACTTTTTTTTTTTCATGAAACTGGCAAAGTAAAAGTACCAAAAAAAAAAAAGCACGGTCGTTGCAGGTCCATCTCAAAGCCAATAAGGCTCTCGCTTGTTCCGCTGCAAGTGGCTCAGCCATGGTAGACAAATCATCACACTAGTGCCTTATTTTTCATTTATTGCGGTTAAAAATCGTAAAAATCTCTTTTTAGTAATTTTACAGCATTATTTCAGTTTTATAATCAAATGTAATCACATTAAATAAATTCAGACAACAAAAATCAAAAGGATTAAAAATTATTACTATAAGAGCTAAAATAAAATGTTTTAAATTATAAGAACCAAAAGAAAAAATTATTATAATTATATAAACTAAAAGGTAATTAAACTTGCATTTTAATCGGGCGGCTTAATTAACATATCCAATAGTTATAATCGATGCCTCACAGGTTGAGGTTAACAATATACTAATAAGATACTTCAACTGTATTCCCAAAACCCGTTATTCTACAAAAAAATTTACAACAATTATTATCTATTACGTTTGCTGAAAATGCTGTTGATGGTCGTTTACTCATCTCAAATCAACATCAATCATTTTCTTCCTCAGAAATCAGAATAAAGCTTCGCCCAGTTGACCAAGTCTTCTATTTTCATCTTTTATAACTCATCAAACATGGTTGTCGTTGCATCCTTTCCACATTCTAGGGACAATATAAACAATTCCTTAAAGTTGTCTTTGGTCAAAACGTGAAAGATTACGAACTAGATATGCTATTTGACTAGTTAATTAAACAATCTCTTAAGCGCTTAGAGCTAGCATCTTTATCATTTTTATCAGTGAATCTCATTTTAAAAATTTAGACCACTTTTTTTTATTATCTCATAGTGTAATATGCGTATCAAGATTTTTGTTTTTTTTTTCTCTAATAATAAATTTCAACTTGAAATCTTAAATTGTTTTTGTAAATTCTATAATAAACTTCACTTAAATATATTTATTAATTTTAAATTAAATTTAAGTAATTAATAGTAAATATTTTAATTATTAAATAACTAATATTAAAAAATAAATAAAATTATCTTTCTTTCCCAATTCACAAGTTTCTTCCATTTCCCTTCAACTTTCTTTCATTTTCCCCCCAAAACACACTCTCCTTCCAATCCAAATCACTCTGCTTCTTTTTCGCCCAGATCTTCACATTTTGAGATCTTGAGTTTAAGATCTTGTGCCAAGAACCAACGTTTAAGTTACTCTTTCTTGTTTTCTTATTTCTTACTTGTTTATATTATTTAGGAATAATACCCTTCTTCTTTTTTTAAGGAAGAAACCTTCAAAAATTCAAGAAAGTAATGAAATTTATAAAAAAAAGAAAAAAATAGATGTAATATATATATATATATATATATATATATATATATTTTACAAAGAATACTAATCAAACCAAAACAGAAAGGATGTCCCAACTATGATAGGACTCGTTTCCTCATCATCAAATATCTCTGTTCGGGCTGGAATTACATAAATCATTTCTAGTAAATCACTATATTTTGAAAATTTTCTTTTTCAGAGTAATTTACAACTTTTAATTTTAATAATAACAAAGCCTTATCTCCTTATAAATGATGGCGCTGCATACTAAATTTCAGTTAATGTCCCAACTTTTTTTCCATAAAAATAACTGAATTGGAGAGAAATAATCTTTCCCAAACATATTTTGGAAGATTACTAGCATGTTTAGTTCTATATACATTGTAACCAGTGGCGGATGGCAATGGGAGTAATTATCCTCACTAAGTAATTTTTAATTATTATTTTTGTCCCATAAAAAATAAGTATTGTTTCCATCAAATAATTATATTAAAAAATAAATATAAAACTACATAAATGATAAATAAATTACCTTTTTAATTTTAGCCATTCACAATTTTTCTAATTTCACTAATACCTAATATGAAAATAGATGCAGGATAATTATAATTTGTAGAAATTTAGGCATGAAATTATGTCTTTTGTAAAAGTTTATCATATTATTTTAGTGAAAATATGATAAACTATTCTTTGGTAAAAATAAATCTGGATATCAAACTGGTAAAAAAAAAATCTGGATATCAAACTGATTGTTCCTTAATATAATATGGTGTATTATTGTCTAAAGAACTAGGATATAATATGTTTTTGATTTTAAAAAAAATTAAATTTAGTTTTAGTCTTTTTAATTTTTTTTATCTTATTATAGTCTCTTTAATGTAGAAATATTTCACTTTTAATCTTCAAAAAGTATATTTTTGGCGATTATAAAGCGCCGTTAAAATATATAATATTTTATTCAAGAAAATTTTGAGAATTTACTGAAAATGAAATAAATTCAAAAAAATATTTCATCTATACTAAGTATTGGGTGGTAATTTTGTTCTTCTAACTTTTCATTGGAGACCAAACGTTTTATCATTATTTTTTAGGATTAATTAAATTTTTAGTTCATAAACTTTTTTAAAATTCAGTTTTAATTCTTAAACAAAAGTTTGACGAGTTTCTAATCTTTTTAGAAATTTTATTTAGTTCCTAAATAAAAATTTAACCGGTTAAAGTTCCTAAAATTTTAAAATTGAGTTTTAATCCTTAAAATTTTTAAAAATTTAATTTATAGTCCTTAAATTAATGACATTTGAAGACTAAAAATTAAATTTTAAAAATCTTTAGAGACTAAAAATTAAAATTTTAAAAATTTTAAAAAATTAATAATTTTTTTTGTTTAAGGATTAAAAATTACATTTTGAAATGTTTAAGAATATTGATCAGTTAAATTTTTATTTAAAAAATAAAACTAAATTTTTAAAAAGTTTAAGAACTAGACATTGTTTTTTTTAATGCAAAACTCTCTGCGTTTGCCTAGCCGAACACAGACCTGGGAAACTCCCTGTCCCCTTCTGTATTTTTTCATAAATTTTATTTTTTTAGAAGCTTAGACTTCTATTGTTGGATTGTGGTCACCCTTTTATTTTTCATTGATGTTTTGGTGGACCCAGATTCTTTTCTTCTGATTAATTATCATTGTTTAATGCGACCAATAACATTTGTTTTGGGTTTTAGACCAATCACATTTGTTTGGGAAGGTTAAATTTTTTTAGAAAATAATGTTATTTATTCAATAAAATGTAAAATAAATCTTAACAATTTACAATCACGAGGAAAAAAAAGAAAGAATATAGGATATAATAACAAAAAGGTTAAAAAAAAGTGTAGCTGTATAAATTATTGTATGATTTTTTAACAAATTAATGTACAAATAGGACATTTAATAGTTAAGGTTATGTTAGTTGAAGTGTACAAATATGAGAGTTTTGTAGATGAAATATGTTTGATAAGCATGAATCAATTGAGGTTGAATTACTTTAATTTAATCGGTGGTATCAGATTTAAGTATTGAGTATTAAGCGTGTTAAATACTTTGGAAGAAAAATTTTGTCACCCACGTTAATTCTACTATACTTAAACATGGTTACTTCCAATAAAGATTTTTTTTTTGTTTAGCAATAAACTTTTATAAATAAAATGGAACCAGAGGTACCAACAATTACATAATGCCGTGGAGTCATTGCAGGCAAAGAAAATAAAAAACAATGCATCCTCCATAAAATGGTTAGACATTATTTATGATCACCACAGCCATAATTAATGGCTAACCATTTGATGAGAGGAGGCTTCAAAGCCCTCCAAGAATTTCGATCTCTAGTAGAGGATATCTTTATTCTAAAAAAAAAGAAAGTGTTTGAAAGAAAAAATTCTATTAAAAGTAATAAATAAGTTTCTTTAATGAAAATTAATTATGATAATATTTGGCTACTTTGGTAAAAAAAGTTGCACATCTGAAAAACTGTCTATTGGGCCGGCCTTCCGTTCAGATTTCACTATCAGTCTTGCACACGAGAAAAGAGTTAACAAAAACAAGCCGAGACTGGGAATATTACTCAGAGCAATAAAGGAAATTTCTAACCAAAACATACTTTTCATTTGTTCTATTGGTGATGGTTTAATGGGTAGTTATCAAAATTTTCTTCCTTGAGAAATAGGATATGGTCAATGTGTTGTAAAAGCTTTAGAAACTACCCTTGCCATAAGGTATTAATTAATGAGAAAAGGACACGAGGAAAAATCAAAAGGATACCATTTTCTTCTAAGTGCAATAATGCAAAATGTCTCAATTATTGACTGGTATATCTCTGCTGCTATAAACTGTGTTCTTTTAACGTGTGGCGGCTCAAGATATATGTTGAGTTCAACAGCATACCCATGAGCACTTTTCTTCTTCCCTTTGTTGCTCCTGCCATGTGCTGTCTCTGAGTTCAACTCTACAGTTAAGAACTTAAGATGTCTAGTAACAATGCAACAGATTTGGAGATTCCAATTCCAAGCTGCTGTAAAGTTAAGGTACCATCAAATCTCTGTTTCGGTTATCATGAATGCCAATATCACTAACAAGTTTTAATTTCTAAGCAAAGGGTGTCTCTCAGTTATCAAATTCAGGACCAACATCTTAAATGGCCATCTGATAATCCTAAATTGTTTCCAGGAACTGTATTTTGGACAAAACTTAGACACAGTTACATAGGTACTTTTTGTGATATTCTTTGTTCAGAATTAGAGTTTCACTTCTTTAATCTATGTTGACCTTTAATAGAAATCTTTATTATACAAATTACCGAGGTGAAACTTCAAGATGGAAAAACAACAGCAAAACCCCCTATGATGCATGTAAGTTCTGTTCTTGAATTTCAAGACTGAAAATGACCAATAGAAAAAGAAAAATTCATAGCATTTTAGACAATTTGTATAGAACAGCAAAATTTTCATTACCTGATAATCTTGATTGTAGAAATACCATAGTGTTCAATTACTAACAATAATGTTAGATATATATTAGAAGTTGAATAAGTGCAGCCAAAATAGTTGATGAGTTAATTTCATTTGCTTAGAAAGAGCCATAAGAGATGAAATTTTGTAAAACATACATATACATCACGTTAATGTGATTATAATTAATTCATATTTTTATTTGCGCAGTATTAGTATAGATTATGAAAAATATTAGTTTTTCATTCTGTTTCCTTTTTTATTCTGTTATATCAGCAGAATATTCTTTGGTTTCTGTTTTACTAGATATAATAGTTTGTTATTTTGCTATCAGCCTTGACCAGTTGTATTGATAAGGGCAACTACTATAAATGCTCCCTTTTGTATTCAGTTTTAATTAAGGGTTGAATATATGAAATACACCATTCAGATTTTTAACTTTTCTCTCTAAGATGATATCCAGAGCCATTTGATCTAGTGGTAAACCCTAATTTTTTTTAACCCAGCTCTTTTTTTTTGTCTATGGCTACCTTGAATCTTTCCCCTTTCGCACCTCAATCTTTTCCCAACTCAATCGTTGAGAAACTTGATGACTCTAATTAAATACACTGGAAACAACAAATTGAACCTGTCATCAAATTACACAAACTTCAGCGATTTGTCGTTAACCTTTCAATTCCTCAGTGATATCTCACTGATGAAGATCGCGTCGCGAACAAAGTGAATCTCGAGTATGAGGCTTGGGAAGTCCAAGACCAAACGCTCCTCACATGGCTTCAATCAACATTGTCGAAGTCAGTTCTCTCTCAAGTCATTGGCTCGATTCACTCGTATCAAGTCTGGGATAAAATTCATGAGTACTTCCATATGCAGATGAAGGCGCGTGCTCGCCAACTTCGCACTAACCTTCGCTCCACCTTCCTTGACGGCAAGACGATGCGTGAGTTCTTATCGCATATCAAGAACATTGTTGACGAACTTACAGGCGTAGGCTATCCAGTACCTCATGAAGAACACGTCGATGCCATTCTTGAAGGCAGGATTATGCACCAGTGATCTCTATTATTGAAAGCAAGTTCGAGACTCCTCTTGTCGCTGAAGTTGAGGCTCTCCTTCTTGCACATGAATCTCGAGCCAACAGATTTTGTAAACAATCATTTGCTCCCTCTATCAATTACACTCAAGGGTACGTGCTCCCTAACTCAAATGATACTAGCACTCGCAATAATTCTAATGGTGGATATGGTCGCGGCGGTGGAGGTCGTGGCAACAATGGTCGTTGTCGTGGCGGCGGTAATGGGAGGGGCCATGGAAGACATTTTGCGAACTTCCAATGCCAAATTTGCTTGAAATATGGTCACACTGCCAACATTTGCTTTTATAAGGTGATTCAAATTATCATCCTCATGAGTCTCTTGTGCTCTATGATCCTAAGACTCTACAAGCAGTGCAGATTAGTCATTCTCAGTTCAACAACAGAACTTCCAACACTTGGGTGAATCCCAATTTGAAAAACTCCAATTAGGATATTAATGTCACCTCAGTTACTCCTAGTGCCATGCTTACTAGTGTCTCTTCTACAGGTGCTGCCCATTCTGCATGGATCCCTGACTCAGGTGCATCATTTCATGTCATCGATGAGCCTCAGAACATCCATCAGCTAGGTCACTTTGAGGGTCTGAACCAAATTTTCGTTGGAAACGATCAAGATTTGCATATTAATGGTTCTGGTTTTTCTTCTTTTCTATCTCCTATTAACTCAAATGTTTGTTTTAGACTAAACAACTTACTTCATCTCCCATCTATTACCAAAAATTTGTTAAGTGTGAGCAAATTTGCCAAGGACAATTATGTTTTCTTTGAATTTCACCCTTATCATTGTCTTGCCAAATCTTAGGGGACTCATGAAACTTTGCTTCAAGGTGTTGTTGGTGTTGATGGTCTATATTCCTTTCCTAACCTAAAGCTTCAAGAGCCATCTGTGTTGTTGTCCTCTGCAATTAAATCACCTTCAAGTTCTGCTGATTTGTCATCTAGCTCTAGGGTTGCTTTTAATTCTAGTGATGTAAAATAAAGTTTCAAATGTTTCTTTGACCCCTAGTTCTTACACTTTGTGGCATACTAGGCTTGGTCATCCTAATGCTCATGTTCTTAAACTTGTCCTTAATCATTGTAACATTGCTCTATTCAATACTCCCTTGGAATTAATTTTTATTGATTTGTGGGGACCCTCTCATATTACCTCACACTCTGGTTATACTTACTATGTTTTCTTTATTGATGTTTATTCTAAATTTACATGGATATATCCTTTGAAATCAAAATCTAAGACGCTTTTTGTTTTTCAACAATTCAAGACTATGGTGGAACTTCAACTAAACCACAAAATAAAAAATGTCCAATCTGACTGGGGGGGAGAATACAAGCCTTTCACTACCTTTTTGTCTAATCATGGCATCACTCATAGATTGATTTGCCCCCACACACACCATCAAAATGGTGTGGTTGAAAGAAAGCATAGACACATTGTTGAACTTGGTCTTACACTCCTTCATCATGCTTCTTTGCCTCTTGCCTTTTGGGACTTTGCTTTCATTATTGTAGTATATTTAATTAATAGACTACCTACTGCATCTTTAAATTTTAACATTCCTTTCACAGTCTTGTTTAACAAATCACCTGACTATAAATTTCTAAGAACTTTTGGGTGTGCTAGTTTCCCTTTCTTAAGACCTTACAATACCCACAAACTTGATTTCAGATCACAAGAATGTGTATTTCTAGGCTATTCATCTTCCCAAATATTTCATTTTTAATGAAATGAGATTTCCATATAGTGTTCTTTTCAAGCAAAGTCCTACTCAGGCTACCTCTTTCTCTCAATATTTTACTCTTACTCCTGACTTGTCTCCACCTTGTCATAACTCCCCTTTGACCTCTCCAACCCCTACACATCAGCTTTCTATTTTCTCTCCCATCTCTGTTGTTGTTTCGCTACAGTGACCTATTTTGTCCTCAAATAACAATCTCCATAATAATGAAACCAATCCTACATCTGTGTCACAACTTGAATCTGATTCCTCATCCCCTCGTGAATCTAGTGAACATGGTGAACCTGTTTCTAGAACTACCAATGCTCATCCTATGCAAACCAGGTCCAAATCAGGGATACATACTCCTCGAATTCATCATTCATTATTTTTGGCTCATAGTGAACCAAAAGGTGTTAAATAGGCTCTCGCTGATCCAAATTGGTTTTCTACCATGCAACTTGAATATGCTGCCTTACTAAAGAATCACACCTGGGATTTAGTTCCCTTGCCCTCTAATAGAAAGACAATAGGGTGTAAATGGGTTTTTCGGATCAAAGAAAATGCGGATAGGTCCATCAACAAGTACAAAGCTCGGCTAGTGGCCAAGGGCTTTCACCAAGTCCATGGTTTTGACTTTCATGAGACATTTTATCCTGTTGTTAAACCTATCACTATTAGGCTTATCATTACTCTTGCCCTTACTAATAATTGGAAGTTATTTCAGTTGGATGTAAATAATGCTTTCCTCAATGGCCTTTTAGATGAAACAGTTTACATGCTGCATCCTCCAGGATTTGAAGTTGAAGACAAATCTCTTGTTTGTAAGCTTAACAAGGCCCTTTATGAGCCGAAACAAGCACTAAGGCAGTGGTTTGACCGACTAAAAATTACTTTGATTCAGTTTGGATTTCAAGCTAGCAAATGTGATCCATCCTTGTTCATGTATAAGCATCAAGCTCACACTATTTTTCTTCTAGTATATGTGGATGATATTATCATCACCGACAACTCACCTTCTCTCATCCAGCAGATTACAACTCAACTTAATTATGCATTCTCTCTCAAACAGCTAGGTCAATTGGACTATTTCTTGGGTATTGAGATCAAGCATATACCTGATAGGTCTCTTCTCATGACTCAAAGCAAGTACATTAAAGACCTTTGAGACATGACTCACATGACTAAAGCTCATTCTATTTCTTCTCCTATGGCCTCTTCTTGCAAATTGTCTAAAACTGGTGGTGATTTATTTCAGGATCCTACTCTTTATAGATCTATAGTTAGTGCTTTACAGTATGTTACTCTAACAAGACCAAAAATTGCCTTTGTTGTTAATAAAGTTTGCCAATTCATGGAAAATCCCTTAGACATTCATTGGGGGGCAGTCAAGAGAATCCTAAGGTATCTTAAGGGCACCCTCTCCCATGGCCTTCTCATGAAACCTGTTGTTGTTGGGAAACCTTTATCAATTACAGCCATGTGCGATGCTGATTGGGCTTTTGATGTTGATGACAGAAGATCAACCTCTGGCTCTGCTATTTTCTTTGGTCCTAATTTGATCTCTTAGTGGTCAAGAAAACAACAAGTTACAGCCAGATCCAACACTGAGGTTGAATATCGCAGTATAGCTCAAACCTTAGCTGAGTTAACTTGGGTTCAAGCTCTATTACAGGAACTCCAGGTTCCCTTCTCTACTCCAATACTGCTCTGTGACAATTAGAGTGCAGTAGCTATTGCTCACAATCATGTTTTTCACAGTAAAACTAAACATATGGAGATTGATGTCTTCTTTGTTAGAGAAAGGGTCATGTCCAAACAGCTTCTCATTTATCATATTCCAGTCTTGGATCAATGGGTTGATATACTGACCAAGCCTCTCTCCCCAACTAGATTTGAGTTGCTAAGAGGCAAACTTAATGTCCAAGATTTCTCTAGCAACCCTCCACCTTGAGTTTGAGGGGGGGGGGGGTATTAGGATAGATTATGAAAATATCAATTTTTCATTTTGTTTCCTTTTTCATTGTTACAACAGCAGAATATTCTTTGATTTCTGTTTTACTAAATATAATAGTTTGTTATTTTTCTATTAGCCTTGGCCAGTTGTATTGATACGGGCAGCTACTATAAATGCTCCTTTTTGTATTCAATTTTAATTAAGGGTTGAATATATGAAATACACCATTCAAATTTTTAACTTTTCTCTCTAAGACGCAGGTACATCGTTCAATATGCTTGGAGCTTCATAGACTCATTGATAGAATTTTGCATGTAATTTTAGCCATCGAATCTGCTCGACCAAATTGTATGCTAGCGGTGCAGGCATTGTGCTCATTAAATTTCACTTTGGCTGAAGCCAAGTCAATTATCAAACATTGTTCCAAGTGCAGTAAACTCTACCTGGTACACTTTTGAACTTGAAACCTTGACTCTGATATTGAGAGATCAATTGTAACTTAATTTGATATATAAATTGCCTGCTATAATCTTTGACTACTTCATAATTATTATTGTCCATCTTAGTTGCACCATGTGAAAGTTAGGTAATTCTGTTAGGTTAGTTAAGATGATTAGTTGTAACTAACTAAAGCATTCTTCATGTACAAATATATACTGCAGCTATTATGTAATAAACACACTTTTGGGATGCATTCTTGATCTTCCAATACTGAGCCTTATGCCATTTCTGCGTAAATAAAATACCTGCATTATGTTTTCGATAGCTTCTTCTTTCATACAGTTTTACACTATCTTCAACATGGTATCAGAGCTCTTCTAACGAAGAGCTCTGCTGCGCACTCACCAACTCTTTTCTTCCTCCAAACGCTTCCATCATGAACGAAGAAACATTCAACAATATCGAAAGTTACTTGTACCTTCATCCAAGCGAAAACCCATCCACTGCACTCGTCTCCCCGGTACTGGATTCAACCAACTACCGTTCATGGAGTCGTTCCATGATTACTGCACTAAGCGCCAAAAACAAGATAGAGTTCGTAGACGGAAGCGCGCTGGAACCACTGAAAACAGATAGGACGTACGGAGCTTGGCACCGGTGCAACAATATGGTGGTATCTTGGATAGTTCACTCTGTTGCTACTTCCATAAGGCAAAGCATACTCTGGATGGACAAAGCTGAAGACATTTAGAGAGATCTGAAGTCGAGATATTCGCAAGGAGACCTCTTGAGAATCTCTGATCTCCAGCAAGAAGCATCGACATTAAGGCAAGGAGCTCTCTCGGTGACGGAATACTTCACTCGGCTGTGCGTGATTTGGGATGAAATAGAAAACTTCAGACCTGACCCAGTCTGTACCTGCAACATTAGGTGTTCTTGCTCCGCCTTTGCCATTATTGCACAAAGAAAGCTTGAAGACTGAGCTATGCAATTCTTGCGTGGCTTGAATGAACAATACACCAACATTCGGTCTCATGTGCTGCTCATGGACCCTATACCAGCCATATCGAAAATCTTCTCGTATGTGGCGCAACAAAAACGACAACTGCTAGGTAATTCCTCTCCTAACCTCAACTTTGAGCCTAAAGATATTTCCATTAATGCTACAAAAACCATCTGCGATCACTGTGGACGTATCGATCACACCGAAAATGTCTGTTACAAGAAGCATGGTATGCCTCTTAACCACGAAGCAAGAAACAAAAGCATGGGTGGAAGAAAAACATGTACTCACCGTGGTAAGACAGGCCACACCTTTGATGTGTGCTACCGAAAGCATGGATATCCGCTAGGGTATAAACCCTACAATGGAAGACCCACTGTGAATAACATGATGACAATGGATAGCAAACCCTTGGAAGATCAAAATCAGCATCATGAGTCCCAGGACCTCGTGCGATTCTCGCCTGAGCAGTACAAAGCCCTTCTCACTTTAATCCAGCAGTCATCAGCCGGAAACACGGCATCGGAGCAAACAAAATAGGTTGCCTCAATTTCGTCTTGCGCCATCGATAAACCTTCCAGCCTAGGTATGTTTCAACCTTTCACAAGCTCCTGGATACTAGATTCAGGAGCAACAGACCATGTAACTTGTTCCCTGAATAACCTTCATTCGTTTGAACGCATCAACCCAGTTACAGTAAAGCTCCCTAATGGTCATCATGTTCATGCTACTCACTCAGGCACTGTGCACCTCTCAAGAACCATAACCCTATTCAATGTTTTATACATACCCACGTTTACTTTCAATCTCATTTCTATTTCTAAGCTAGTATCTTCCACTAATTGTGCATTAATCTTCTCTTCCACCTCATGCATGCTACAGGATGCAAGCAATCGTATGAAGATTGGTATAGTTGAAGAGAGACATGGCCTTTATCACCTCATACCAGACCAGACAGACAAAGCCATTTGCTCGACTATTATTCACCCTAAATGCAATATTATCCCTATAGATCTTTGGCATTTTCGAATGGGCCATCTCTCAACAGAACGACTACAATGTATGAAACCTCATTACCCCATTCTGCAAAATGATAAAAACTTTGTATGTAATACGTGTCATTATGCGAAACACAAGAAACTTCCCTTTTTCTCTAGCATTTCACATGCATCTCATATTTTTGATTTACTTCACATGGATATATGGGGTCCTTGCTCAAAGCCATCTATGCACGATCACAAGTATTTCTTAACCATTGTCGATGATCATTCGAGATTCACATGGGTACATCTTATGCACACTAAGGCCGAAACCCGACACATCATCGTAAGCTTCATTGCTTCTATTGAAACACAATATAATAGAAAAATCAAAATGATAAGAAGTGACAATGGACCTGAGTTTCTCATGCCCAGCTTCTATGCCTCAAAAGGAATCATGCATCAAACCACATGTGTAGAAACGCCTGAACAAAATGGTATTGCAGAACGCAAACACCAGCATTTGCTCAATGTAACACGTGCACTCTTATTTCAGGCTAACTTACCACCTAACTTTTGGTGTTATGCGCTGTTACACGCTACATATTTAGTAAATTGCATACCCACTCCCTTCTTACATAACATATCTCCATATGAAAAGCTTCATAGACATTTACCAGAGATATCACACCTTCGCATCTTTGGTTGCTTATGTTATGCTAGCACGCTTAAAGCAAACCGAAAGAAACTAGACCCTAGGGCACACCCATGCATCTTCATTGGTTTCAAATCAAATACAAAAGGATATCTGGTCTATAACTTGCATTCGCATAGCATCATCACATCATGAAATGTTGTCTTTTATGAAGATCATTTTCCGCAAATCACTGAAACACAACACTCACACTTAGAATCCAGTACACCTCTCCCGGGATCCTTTTACAATAGTCAATATGACCCAACTATAGAAACTACACAACCACAGCCCACGATACAAGAACCCGCAGATCACACTTCCTTACAACCCACTTCAACGAATGAACTTGCTTCCTCACAACGAACCAAACATGAACCCAGACGTTCAACACGAACCAAACACGCACCAACCTACTTACAAGATTACCACCATGATCTCTCTTCACACAATACTGATGCTTCAACGAGTTCTCGGTATCCTCTAAGCTCGGTTCTTTCTTACTCACGACTGTCACCCACACACAAACACTTTGTCATGTCAATCTCATCCACAGTAGAGCCTTCCTCCTATGCCGAAGCTTCTCAGCATGACTGCTGGATTAAGGCGATGAATGCTGAACTACAAGCTCTGCAATCCAACGACACCTGGAGACTTACTCCTCTTCCTCCTCATAAGACCGCAATTGGGTGCAGATGGATATATAAGATCAAACATCGAGTAGATGGTTCCATAGAAAGGTACAAGGCACGTCTAGTAGCAAAAGGCTACACACAAATGGAGGGGCTCGACTATCTTGATACATTCTTTCCAGTAGCAAAGCTAACCACGGTTCGTCTCCTCCTTGCCCTGGCTGCCCTTAACCAGTGGCATTTAAGGCAATTGGATGTTAATAACGCCTTCCTTCATGGCGAGTTAGATGAAGAAGTTTATATGCAGGTCCCACCTGGATTATCGGTTCCGAACTCGCAAATGGTATGTCGATTGCAGCGTTCACTCTATGGACTCAAACAAGCGAGCCGTCAATGGTTCACGAAGTTATCGGGTCTTCTAACATCTCATGGTTTTAAGCAGTCCCATTCAGACCATTCCCTTTTTCTACGTTTCACTGGCTCTATTACCACAATACTCCTAGTATATGTGGAAGATATTATTTTAACTGGAAACAGCGACTCTGAAATACAAGATGTAATCATACTTCTTGATCAAGCATTCAAGATCAAAGACCTCGGGAATTTGAAATACTTCCTTGGTCTAGAAATCGCACGTTCTTCTTCAGGCATCCATTTATGTAAAAGGAAGTATGCTTTGGACATATTATCCGATTCGGGAATGCTTGGTTGTCGACCAAATGCAACTCCAATGGATTACTCCACCAAGCTACAAGCTGCAACAGGCACCCCATTATCAGCAGAAGCTTCTTCTTCCTACCGAAGGCTCGTCGGCAGACTCATATACCTCACCAATACTCGTCCTGACATCATGTACGCCGTGCAACAGCTTAGCTAGTATATGTCTAGCCCCACAAGTGCTCATCTTCAAGCTGCTTATCGGGTACTTCGATATCTCAAGGGAACGCCAGGCTCATGCATCTTCCTCTTCGCCACCGGAACTCCTCAGCTCCGAGCCTTTAGTGACTCGGACTGGGCAGGTTGTCAAGATTCCAGGAAATCCACCACCGGTTTCGTGGTATACTTAGGTTCATCTCTCATTTCATGGCAATCCAAAAAGCAGTCGACAGTTTCGCGCAGCTCTTCGGAGGCTGAGTATCGAGCCTTAGCTTCAACCACCTGTGAACTACAGTGGTTGACTTACCTTCTTCAAGACTTCCGACTCAACTTCACTAAACCAGCTACCATCTATTGTGATAATCAATCAGCAATACAGATTGCCACTAATCCCGTCTTCCATGAACGCACAAAGCACATCGAGATAGACTGCCATATAGTCCGTCAGAAAGTCACCATGTGCCTCCTTAAACTACTCCCAGTCTCGTCTTCCTTGCAGCTCGTGGATATCTTCACAAAAGCTTTGCCTCCTATTGTTTTTCAAAACCTTTGTAACAAGCTGGGAATGATGAATATCCATTCCCAGCTTGAGGGGGGGGGGGATCTTAGCTGCACCATGTGAAAGTTAGGTAATTCTGTTAGGTTAGTTAAGATGATTAGTTGTAACTAACTAAAGCATTCTTCATGTACAGATATATACTGCAGCTATTACGTAATAAACACACTTTTGGGATGCATTCTTGATCTTCCAATACTGAGCCTTGTGCCATTTTTGCGTAAATAAAATACTTGCATTATGTTTTCGATAGCTTCTTCTTTCATACAGTTTTACACTATCTTCAACAGTCCATACTAGGGAATGTTGTTTTGAAATAACTGAATTAATTTGCAAACTGGTTAGGCAATCACATCGCACAAGATACTTTCAAGATGTCAAAAAGTAAGAAATGCTTTTGAGTTGTATCTGGTTCAGATTCAAAATGCGGTTCCGATACCATTGGCTGGCAAGGTTGGTTATAGTATTTAATTAGCTTTATACACCATTGGAATATGTTTATAGCTTTTTAGTTTTTTTTGTGCCATATATTCCACTTGCTGTTTGTATTTTCATGACTTTGTGATTTGTGCAACTTGGTAACACTATTTGAGACTTGGAATTGGCCTACAGATATCTGCAATACTACATGACCTTCGGGGTACAGAATTTTCCCTGGAATTTGCCGAAGACGAGGCTAGAAAAGTACTACTTTCACTGCTTGAGAAGAATTTTCCTGATTCAGCATCTGTACAAAAGGAAGAACTTGAAGCTATTCAAATTGCAACTTCTAGATTGGAGATCAAATCCCCGTTTTCTCTCTTAGTAGAGAAAGCAACTCTTAAGAAGCAACTTGAAGAAGTCAGTGAAGAAAACCTAAAGCAGAAGGAGCTTCTACAATACCTTTTGTATCTCTTGGTCAAACATGGGAAATCCAATTGTCAGTTTCAAAATGGAAGCCACTCCCCGAAACATGAATGTCATGACCAATCCTTAGAGCATGAGTTGGTTGTGGATGAATCAAGTCAATGACCAAACCAAAAGTTGGAGATTTATGATTGTTTAGTTCTTGAGGTTGTTTTGTTTGTACTAAATTACTCTCCAATATCCATAAAATGTGATTTTTTTGTCCTATTTTAGAAATCATTATCCCTCAATCCACTTAATCAAAGATTTATCTTACTCGTAATACATAAGGGCAGCTGATCTAATAGAATTTTACCCAAAGTAAACATCGAATACGAATTCTACTTCTAAATAAATTGTCCTCATAAAGATGTACATAGTCACTAAAATATGCTGTAAATAAGTGGATATAATAATTGGTTATATAGTAGATATGTAACCACTTATATTAAGCTAACTTCAACATGGTACCTTAACTTACATAACCAACCATAATCGAGTTGCACCTTTAGAGTTTTATGAAAAAACATTTAATCATACGGAACGCAGCTTCTACAAGCAACAGTAGCTCCCCTTTTAAATGTAGAACTCTCGTAAAGATTTATAGTATAACTTTACATGAAAGGAGATGACGAGTAAGCATGATATAAAATACATCATTGTGGGAAAAAATAAAGGAATACAAGAAAGTGAAAGAGAGACAAATGAGAAAACCATTTTGTGTTATCCTTAACTTTATTCATATTTTCTCTCTAAAATACTTTATTCATATATTTTCAATCGTATATTTTAAAAAAATTAAATATTTATTGGTAAAACAAAAATTTCTTGTTTATTTGCATTTAATAATAGTTTGAAAACTTCATTGCAAATATCTAATAAAATAACATTTTTTTTGTCATAAGATCATATTTAAAATTATGGAATAAAATGAAGATTTTTTATTTTTAGTACTCCTAATTTTCGCCGGAGTATAAATTTCTTTACACAAAAATTAATAATCTTACCAAACGTGATAATCGATAATTTGATCGTAATATAAAAGAAATTTACACTTTTAATTTCTATTCAATTATCTCCCTTTTTGTTTCACTTTAATTTAGGATTATGAGATAAAACCTGTTCATTTATTTTCCGACATACTAAAAGCTACATAATGAAATGTTAATTTTATTTAGTTTCAATCCACTTGCAATTACATAATCAAAATAAACCCAATAGATTTTCTTACACTTCTTAGACCTCTGGGAATAATCCCCCCTTAAAAGTTAAAACATCAACAAGGATTTCCACCTTCAAGTTTCAGCCTAATAATCAAGTTAAATGGGTATTTCTACAAAAAAGATAAAATATTAACAAAATTTAATGCCGAGGAAAATAGTACTGTACACAAAAATTTGTATATACAACGTTCACCTGAATACATGATCAAGTGTATATATAAATATAATTAATTTTGATTTATAAATAGTTAAAAATAAATAAATAAAATTATATAAATTATAAGTATGTCATTGATAATAGTATCTTATTGCAGGAAAAAATATTATCATAATTATTTTTGTCTTGCAAGTAGTAATAAAGTAATAATTATCGTATATTTAGAAAAATGTTATCAATTTAGTCTATGTGTTCGCATTTTTTTAAAATTTTGTTTCTTATAAGTTTATATTTTTTTGATTTTGATTTATGTAAGTTTTTTTTAATTCCTGTAACTTTGTATTTTTCAATTGTTTGTCCTTTTAAGATCTATTTTTTTATTCTTATAAATTTGTACTTTAAACGACTCAAATTAAAATATTACAAATTTACAGAGACTACAAATAAATAAAAATACATGAAACAAAATTAAAAAATATTAATTTACAATGAGTAAAATAAAAAAATAAACTTTCAATGATCAAAATAAAAAAGTGCATAATTATAGAAACTAAATACATATTTAAACCTTTAGAAAATATAGTTAATTTATTTTTTCTATTCATGAAAATCAAAGACATATATAAAAAGTTTATAACAACTCATAGCACAAATTGAACTAGATCTCATTGATAAGACAAAATTAATTACTTAAACATTTCAATAAGTTTATAATATAATTAATCACTTGCAAAAGAAAATTAATTCTTATTAAATAAGGTATTTTAATAGTATTACTTTTTAATTATTATGATGAAGATATTTGACTTGTAAGTGGAATTCCAAAAAAATATTCCAACAATGCTCAATGTGCTGGTGAAATTATTAACTACCTCAATAATCTCACATCTACAAAATCTGGTGAAGAGCAAGAGTACAGAGATTTACTTCACTTCAACTCCAGTCTCAGTGTGAAACCTCCCATAAACCTAAAACCCTAATTCTCACACACCATGAGCTGGAGAACCCTAGCTTCCACTTCAAGACACACTTTCAAGAGACTCAATGCAATCCTACGATCTCCTTCCACCACCTTCCCTTCTTCACGTGCCTCTCCCTCCCTCTTCCACCACGCGCCGTTCTCCACCACCACCCTCCGTTCCCCCCAACCCACCAACGCCCTCATCGACCCTAAACTCCTCTCTCCGCATAACGACGCCGACGACGACGAAACCACGAACGAGTTCCTCTCCCGATTCGTATGGATAATGCGTAAGAAGGTGAATGAAGCGTACCCTGACTCCGACAAGCCCGCTGTCGACGGCATGCTCTTCGCCATCGTCGAGAGGTTCGTTTCCGAAATGGAAAAGGGCGGCATCGAAACGATGTCGTCGTTTCGTTCGGCTGATTTCAGCGAGGATTTGTGGAGAACGGTGTGGGAGGTGAGCAATTTGGTGCTGGAGGACATGGACAAGGAGATAAAAAAAGAGAAAATGAAGGGCTTCTTGCAGTGTGAAGAAGTCAAGGAGATGTGCAGATTCGCCGGAGAAGTCGGCATTCGCGGCGATTTGCTCAGGGAACTTAGGTTTAAGTGGGCGCGTGAGAAGTTGGAGGAGCATGAATTCTATGAGGGTTTGGAGAGATTGAGGAAAGAGACACAAAGTGAGGGCAATGCAATTGATGTTCCTAAGGAGGAGAAGGAGAAGGTTGTTGTTGGACTTCCCAAGAGGAGAGGGAAGATAAGGTACAAGATTTACGGGCTCGATCTCTCGGATCCCAAGTGGGCACAAGTTGCTGATAGGATCCATGAGGCAGAGCAGGTGTTTTGGCCGCAGGAGCCAAAACCGATCACTGGGAAAGCGAAAATTGTTACCACGAAGATTCTGTTGTCGAAGGAGGAGGAGGAGGAGGAGGAGGATGGTTTGCAAAGCCTGTTGGCTGAGTGGGTGGAGCTTGTGCAACCTAGCAGGGTGGAATGGATGGATTTGCTCGACAAATTAAAAGAGCATAATCCTGGTTTGTACTTTAAGGTATGTATGGCAATGGTTTGATTTCATTCGAAGCTATTATGGATTACTTGTTTTGTTATTTTATGGTTATGTGCTAATATCTAAAGAATATAATTTCATATGCTACTCGTGAAAATTGTAGGAACTTATTTTGAAGTGAATTACTGTCATTCAACATGGGATGAAAATAGTTAATTATTTGGATTTTGGGTTTAATTTTTGTCGAATCCTTTGCTTATAGGTGGCTGAAATGGTATTGACTGAAGATTCTTTCCAAACACATGTATCTGACTACTCTAGGCTTATTGATATCTATGCTAAAGAGAATCGCTTTGATGATGTTGAGAGAATGTTAAAGAAGCTGAATGAAAATGGTCTACAAGTAGATGCTTCAATAGCCAGTACTTTGGTCCTCATGTACTGCAAGAGAGGTGATCTTGCCCATGCAAAAGAAGCATTTGAAGTCTTGACGAGCCTGGGCTTCCAACCAGACGCACATGTCTACAACTCAATGATCACAGCCTTGGTGAATAATGGCCAGCCTAAGTTGGGTGAGAAATTGATGAGGGACATGGATGATAGACATATTCCAATCACAAAGGACATATACATGGCATTGCTCCGTTCTTTTTCTCAACTTGGTGATGCTGTAGGAGCTGAACGAATTTCAAACACTATGCAATTTGCAGGAATCCAGCAGGGTATGGATATGGAGACATCCACCCTGCTTATTGAGGCAAGTGCACTTGCTGTTCCTTGTAACCCTGATCAGGCAAGAAGCCATTTTGACTACATGATAAAATTGGGGCATAAGCCTGATGATAGGTGCACCGCTAGCATGATTTCAGCTTATGAGAAGAAAAACTACTTGGACAATGCTTTAAATCTTCTATTGGAATTAGAGAAGGATGGGTTTGAGCCTGGGGTTGCCACTTATTCTGTTCTTGTGGACTGGTTGGGTAAGTTGCAGCTTGTTGACGAGGCAGAGCAGCTTTTAGGCAAAATAGCTCTGCTGGGCGAGGCTCCTCCCTTTAAGCTTCAAGTGAGTCTTTGTGATATGTATGCAAGGGCTGGAAATGAGAAAAAGGCCCTTCAAAGCCTAGGTGTTCTGGAAGCTAGGAAGGATGAATTAGGTCAAGCTGAGTTTGAGAGAATTTTAAGTGGCCTTATTGATGGTGGGTTTCAGAAGGATGCACAAAGAATAAGTCAGATCATGGAGGCACAGGGTTTTGATGCATCAAGGGTTAAGTTTAAACTTTCAAAACCTGTCTCAAGAGCACCGAGTTTTAGATGAGTAGGCCCATTTAGTCTTTCTCTGCCAAGTGACCAACAAATGCGCTGCCTTATTAAGGAAGCATGGTCTGCTGGATGTATCATACCATGTAACAAATAAGGATGAGTTTACGCTTGTCAGTTTTTCAGTTGTACTGTGTTTATGAATTTTTCCATTGTTACAATTTTACCAGTGCTCAGATCACTGATTTACATCTCTTATTTTGAACTTTGGTCATCTGTATATACAAATATCTTTTGTGACATGTTCATGGCATTTTCTATTTAATGTATACAATATTTTTTTGGTGTTTGTCACTTTCGTTTGATTTGTTCTGATTTTACCCTCAATCCTTGTATGGATCACTTGCATTTAGAGTGTCTGAAAACATTTTCTAACCTGTATATCAGTCTATGGATTGCAAGCTATAATAATGACTATGTTCAGCATCATTTGAGGTAGGACTATTGTTTAATTGCATGCCATGTCAAATTTTTACTTACTAGTAGCAAGTTTACTGTGCAGTATATGGCCATTTTAATTTTAAATAAATTTTATAAATAAAGTGAATAATAGATATTTTTGTTATTAATAATGAATATTTATTATTAAGTGATAATAAATTAAATAGGTATGGCTTTTAAAATTATGTGTATGTGCCTTCATATGTATTTTTTTTTTTTTTGTGGCTGTCCTCATATGATGTTAGAATCTTAAAATTAGAATCAAAGTAGGATTGATGAAGATTATTACAATTTTAAAATCTAGTTTATCTAAAAAAGTGTCTACCGCACGGTTGGCATCTCATTGGCAGTGCCCTGAAGGCAAAAGAAAAGCTTGCTATCATCGTTTACCTCGCGAGTTGTGTTATGATTATCTTGTTACTGAATTATTTCCTTAAAGGAGGATATGAAGAAAGGCACTTTTCGGTTGCTTTTCCATGGAATCGCTGAACCATGAAACTAGTTACTAATAAGTGAATGAATGACTAAAACCAAGGACTCCTTAAGCTACATCAAGGTAAAGCATATACTGGAATTCCTTTTGTAAGAGGCAAGAGAAATTTCTTTCCTCTATGGTGACAATATTTGTTATTTGAACGGGTGGCAAACGTTTGATTAGAACAATAATTAGTTATGGAAAGACACAAAGGAGAACTTCTCAAGCGGAATCACGTGAAATGTTCCAAAAGAAGCAATAAGAATTTGATTGCTCAAGTCTACAGAATGCCCCATTATACTTCCAAGGTATAAACACTCAAGTTTAGTATATTTAAGAGTCCTACCATTGCAACATGCAACATTGCATTCAACCAGAACACCACAAAAACATCACCCTATTCTCTATTGTGTAATCAAATATCATTAACCATCCATGGCACAAAGAAGCAAGTCATTTCGTTTTAGGATCCCATGGCTATCAGTACCATCTGAATCATTCGCTCGTCGTACAAGAGAAAGACCAAAATCCCCTCCCCACTCAGACACAAGTGTGCCTATTCATAGACCATCTAAGCCTTCTGTGATAGCCCCTTCAGAGTTATCTCCTCTTAGTCCCACGAAAACTGAGGAAGCCCCAAGAGCTGAACCTCAAAAAGAGTCACCACCCCATCCAACACCTCCACCATCAACTTCAGAGAGCATTGAGTCCCCAGTGAAGGTTCAACCTAAGCCAAAACCTCTTTCTCCACAGCCTCCACTTCGACCTTCATCTCATGCAGACTCTCCATCTCAGGTTCATGTTGCACCCTCATCCCCCAAAACTCATTTGGCCTCAGATAATGGAGCCATGAAGGTGCCAAAGCTTGTTGCTGAAGAAACCACTCCTCCTGCATCATCTTCCTCTGAGCAAGAAAAGGAAAAGATGGTCTTGTCTGAGGCAAAACCCCAAGAAGATGAGCTGAAGGTAGAATCACCATTGAGAACAATCACCAAGTCACCAGAAACATCTTTTCAACCCGAGAGGATGTTGACACATCCTGCAGGCATTGAACAACAAGTTTCTTCTGTGCGCTCTTCATCCCCAGTTTCAAAAACTGAACCAGCCACTCATTCATCGTCTCCTTTGGCCTCAAAGGACATCAAAACCGAAGAAACCACTCCTCAAGAAGAAAAAGAGAAGATGGCAGTGATAGTTCCACAAGAAGAAAAAACAAAGATAAAGTCACCTTTGAAAACCATCCCCAAGTCACCGAAGACCTCTTCTCAACCTGAGAATCTGTCCACACAGCCTACAAGAATTGAGCAAAGATCAACAACACCAAAAAACAAGTCCCTTCAACCTGAAGAAAAGGAGAAAGTGGTGCAGGAAACCACCAAGGCACGAGGAAAAGGCAAAGACACAACCATAGGACAACCAAGTGAACAACACACCATGGCATCTGCCTCAGGAACAACATTATCATCAACAACCACAACACAGACTAAAGATTCATTCGCCAAGGCATTTCGTGGAGATAAGAAGCATCATGGAGCACGAGAAACTGTGCAGAGAAAAATAATGTTTGCCACAACCAACCCCATTGGGAAGGACACAAGAGTTGTGAGCTCAACAGATGAAGGAGGCACAAAGAATGTGTCAAGCTCAAGCATATCACCTGAAAAAACTGCTTCATCCAGTGGTGAAAAGGCTCCTCCACTACAAAAAGGCATCAAAGATGATATCACAAAGTTTGTTCACAAACTAACAGCCTCTGTGCACCCTACACAACACATGGATGACAAACAGTTTAGTGTCATAACTTTGGCTGGTGACAATAGAGGAGCCACAATGCACTTAGGTTCTGAGTCAGCTAAGAAAGAGGGTTCAGTTCACATACACCGAGCCTACAAGAGTGATCCTGAAGATACCAATGAGGTGACCACTGATGGAGAAGAAAACACTAATGAAGAAGATGAAGAGGTGGGAATGGCATATGTCAACAGCAACATACAAAGTATTAATAACTCACTCATGTTTCATGGTTCAATCACTGAAAGAGACCCTGGTGTTCAAGTGACTCTTCCTCAAAAGCCTGCTGAACCCATCAAGCCCGATGATAAGCCCAATCCCGGCTTGGAAACTCAGAGGACTCAGTTCAACATCAACCGGGCTGAGAAGTCAACATACCAGCCCACGGTTGGAAGAAGCATCAGAGGCCCTTTCCTTGAACCAAATGACAAACCTCGCCGTCACGGTTGCAACTTCAGCTGTGACAAGGATATAGAGGACATTGAGATTCTGTGAAGGAACAAGCACACACCGCTTCCCTTCTAAAATTCAAAAGCTGTGCAGTGGAATATTGTAACACACAGAGAAACAAAATAAGTGTTAATGACATCCACATTGTGTAATTTGTTATGTCTCATGTTATTTTTACTTTATTATTATTTTTTATGTACCTTGTCATTTTTATATTATGTTGTTCATTTACATTAGAAAAAAATTATTATGAAGGTGATTCTCTCATGTGATTGATGCTTGAGGAAATTAAGTTTAACGAACTTTTTTACAGTAGAGTTGTCATTAAACATCGATCCTAACAGCTAGCACTACACAAATTAAACTTGTGATGCAGAATGAAAGTACTCATTAGAATGAGAGCTGTTTAGTCCAGCTTCTCTCCTTCCTTACGAAAAGATGTACATTTTATATCAAGGAGGAGTGACATGACAGGACTAATTGTCCACAATGGGGATAGAGAAGTCATGATCATTCATTCACAAGCTGGTTTTGTGTCAAAGCTGCTCAAGCATATTGCAAAGGCTTGGAAAGCTGACAGGGGATATCGGTAATCCATGGTGAATATGTCCTTCCCAATTTTTCCAAATTGTAGTATCACTTTTTCTTGTTCTGCAGCTGAAACATTTTGGCATGGTTCAGCAGCTGCTACAAGCTGGAAGTTCTTCACAGAGGCCACTGTAACCCTTCCCTTGAAATTCAAGCACCAACATTGCAGTTGTTCGTGCCATCTAGGAGCTTTGTTTTTCAAAATCAATGGTTCCCTTGCCCTCTGGATTGATTCTGGAGTATTATCAGTGCCAGTTGAGTCAAACTCAACAACTTCTGGTTTCTTTCCTTTTGTGTCTGGGATGGTGGTAGATGCGTAATCATTAAGATAATTGGTAAACTTCAAAGGAGTAGGGGCATTCCCTCCTTCTTGGATTGCAGATATGGGGATTAAGTGCATCATACACCGCATTCGCCTTGGACCTCTTGTTCGGAGGACATTGAGTTCATAAGATACTGTGGCCACTTTGTAGTTAGCAGCAGAAACCTTATTAGGAAGTACCTGCTTCAGATGGACTCTTTGCTGCAACTTGCAATTCAGTGGAAGTGAAGAATCATGCGGGGGCTCCCCATCCAAGATTGTAAACTTGGTGCCCAGAAAATTAGACCTGTTCATTGCTTACAGATCAAGTAAAAACAGTAGAAATGTAGAATAATGTATCAGTTAAAGATAAGGAGAAGAGAGATGTAAGACTAACCTCAGCTTTCCAACATAAGTGTCGCAAGCCCGAGAGAAATCATCGGCAACCAATGATATTATAAATTCTGTACATGTTGCCCGTCTAATCTTCTTTGCTGCCAGTAACAGTTTGCTCATATCACCAGAAAGAGCTGCAAATACATACAAGTCTCAAAAGAAGTGCAACAGGGCATAGAAAACATAGTAGATTCCAGTCAAACATATTCAGTAATTCACTTCTAAGGTGATTGAAAGAGAATATGAACCTAAAAGTAAGTAGAACATTAAAACAAATCTCCAAATCAAAAATAGAATTTTATAGTAGTTAATATACGAAGGATAAAACTTAGATGCAATTCCTAAGGTTTTTTTTTTGGTACTGCTCTCCAATCAAAATATAAGATAACAAAGGTTTGCATTAAAGGTCAGCATAAGTCGCTGAGGTGCAACTTCAATTTTGATTGGAGAACAACACCAAAATCACCAAAGGAACTGCATCTAAGTTTTGTCCATATAAAATATTGTCGAATCTTCTTAACCGATGCTGCAGTACAGTCATAAAAAATATCCTTGAATCATCATCTATCAATAAAAGTGCTTTACAATAACAAAACATGAGAAAAGTCTTTATTAAGAATTTCTCTTTTCAAAACCGAAGTTTCATAAAAGAAACGTAAACAAGACTACAGAATGATCAAGGAACTCTTTAAGGAAGAAAAATTACCTAAAACATAAAAAAAGATTCTCCAAGAGGGTGTTTCAACAACCGTATACCAATTTTAGATTCAAAGAGAAACCACATATGTTTTACTGAAATTCTAACAAAACTATTTCCAAATGAAGAATAAATTATGTGAACACAAAGATATTACCAATTTTCATCACGGTTGCTACAGTTGCATTTATAGCAAATATCCTTGAATTAATATTTGTCAGTACAAGTGCAATACAAAGAAAAAAAAGTCTTTCTACTATAAAGAATTTATTCTGCCGAAGCAGATGATCCAACCTATAATCTTCACAAGAAGGTTTCATGAATAAAAGCTTAGAAAGTCATTCTTCACTAGAAACACAGAATGATCAAAGAACACTCAAACAAAGAAACTACCAAATAAAGGGGGAAAAAGATAAAGAAATAAAGATGCTCTCCAAAAACGGATTTTATATTCAAAGAAAAACCTCAATATTTTACTGAAATTCTAACAAAACTATTTCCAAGTGGAGAATAAATTATCTGAATACAAAAATATTACCAGGGCTCAGACCGAGATATAAACAATATGTTGAAGTCATTCTTTCTCTCCTAATAAAACACTGGATTGGAGAGTCTCTTGGACCAGGCTGATGAACAAAAGGGATCAACACAGATAAAGAAACCAAAATTAATAACATATTAGTACTATGTCCTTCCAAGCGTGAAGCAAATAAAGCACAGATATCTAATCATCAATTACACAACAAGAGAGTAAAATTTACCTGCTTCAGTGATATGGGGAAAGTTAGCAAACCACACTGTTCTGGTGTCTTGATCACATCCTTTGTTATCTCTCTCCACAACCTACAAACTGAGGCACATGCCACAAGTGCTCTACGTGCAGGCCAAGAAGTTTCACTGGCTTCCAACCTTTGAATTATGTCCAATAGCAACTCAGGTGGCAAATTAGCCCACCGGCTCTGTGATGATGATGATGGTGGTGGTGGTGGTGGTGGTGGTAAGGAACATTCTGGTGCAATGTGAGATTTTCCATGGCGATGCACATGCTTGGCTTCTCCTCCTCTTCTATACATGTTGCTAATGCCCTCTCCAATCTCCTTGAGCTCACGCACAATGCTCCTGAATGGCATTATGATAGGTGTAGAACTATCACTGCCATTTATGTTTGAAAAGAAAAATCAGACATCAAGTATAGTGATTGTGAAAGTACAACTATAGTAACATCTTTGCATGAGTTGTGTGGATATTTATTGATGACAAAAGTGGTGAACGTGAAGCATTATACTAATTAATTACTAATAGTGATGGAATGAGACACATACGTTTATGATGTAGTGTTGGAAGGTTTAACTTGAAAGACAAGTTGTGTTTCAAAAAGGAGATATAAGGTTGGTCAAGTTGTGAAGGAAAAAGAGGTTGTAGGTTCGAATCTCCTACTAATAAAAATTAACAAGCCAATCGAAAAAAAAGTTGTGTTTCAAGATTCAAAGCCTTGATCCAAAAAAGGGATTCCCATGTTGAGAGATTTTAAAGAAATGAATGAAAAGCTCAAAGATTTAGAGGCAGATGCATGTACCCTGAGACAAGGGCCTAGAAAGTGAGAAAATCTTGCAGAGAAGTTGGAGGACACAAAAGGGGTGGTGAGGAATGTGGAGAATCCTTCCAAGACTATGTACCTCAAACTCCAGAAGCCAGTGTCTTGGACAAAACAAAAGGAAAAAGAGTGAAAGATATGAGGATATGAGGGGTGGTGGAGGTTGGAGTTGTGTGGGTTTATAGGTTACAAATACATAGTTTCAACTCACAAAACAAAGCTTGTGGATAAAACTAAAACTAGAAAAATGGGGGCATCACATCCTCATGCCTTTTGTTTTTCCAAGCATCAAGCAAAGCATCCCTTCTCTTCTTCACAGCCACAAAAACAAGACTTTGTTTGCTCTTTGCAGTGCCACGCACCAAAGCAAATTTGTAAATGCTACCTAGCTAGCCTACTACCACTTCAATTAAATGGAAACCACTTTTCATCTTCATCACTCACTACTTCTAGTTGCACCATACAAATTCCTTCTTTCAGTTTACCATTAAATGACTAGGATTTCACTATACTACTTTTTCTAGAAAAAAGAAAGATAAAAATTTGGTGTACTAATAGTTTTTCATTTTATGTATTCTCTTGCTTTAACTATGCCCAAGATCACCTAACAAGTTCTGGCACAAAAATAGTTAATTTAAGTGGTACCCACCTGGATATTAAATTTTTCCAAGATTGCTAGTATCATGAACTATGTGAGTCAATCAAGGATCAATCCAACGGTCATTGGCTCATAGCCAAACGTGCACCGAATATCTAGTTCTATATGGTTTGGTCACAATGTAAACTGTGAACAGCGGTTTCTGTTTTCTAATTTTAAAAAGTTTTTATTTCTTTCCATTGCATAGAAAAATAATAATACTAATAATAGTATTAAATGGAATGGTTCATTTATTCACTGTGGTCACATTAAAAGTTTGCACCAGTTTTGAAGACTTAATTCACTCACCGTAATTGAGACTTTAATTTATGTGGAAGCAGGGAAGGGAGTACGTGAAAGAAACTTTTGCAGTATTCTGTTTGATCAAATAGACCAAGTGTCAAAATCAACCAACTACTACTACCAATTCAATGCTACGTAGTAGTACTTCATTTAAACAAAACATCAATGTATAAGTCCTTATGGTTTAATATTAGGGTCTTGCGATAAGTACTTTTACGGTATTGGATAAAAAATTAAAAGAAAAAATATTTATTATGAAAATTATAAGAGTGTAAAAAAAAAAGTCATGAACAACATTATTTTATGCATTTCAATAAATAAAAAAATCCTTTTAGTTTCTTAAACAATACCCCCAAACACATTAGTTAGCATTTGTCTTAATATTAATGCAGTTTCATCTTATATTTTCTCAATAGAAAACCGCTTACAACTTCCCTCTCCTTTATGGTCAAAAAGTAAAGACTGACCATTAAGATGTTTGTATGCGAAAAAAGTTGGGTGGTGGAAAAAGATGGAAGCATATATGGACGATGATTGATGTCCCTTTCCCCTCTAACCTCTTCACTGATTCATTCTCAAAATTTCTTCTTCCTCCTGGATTTAGGTGTTGTTGGTAGATGAATCCCATGGCTTCATATTCACATTGCTATCTTGAAGGGACACATTATCTAAGCGTCGTGAATTGAAGAGACTTTCTCTACAAATGACTAGTATATAGTTGATGATAGCTGTGTCACTATCACCACTCCTAAAAATGTTTTGAAGAACCGTCCCTAGCACACGTGCCCGTGCCATACCCCACTTTATTAGTATTAAAAAAATGTTAGCACACATTCTTTAATACTAATATTACATTGATTCCAATGAAATTCGGGTTGAATCTCTTAAAGAAATTCTTCAGTTAGAATTTTGTAACACAAAATAATATGGTTGAGAGAAGGGATTTCATCAAAAATATTTTTTTTAGTAAAGATTAATCATTCATAAAATTTAAAAATCCTTCACATTTATAACATGGTAACAAAAAAATATATTCTCTAACATGAACAAAATTTAGCTACAATTTTTATGTGTTGCTATTAGTGTTGCTTTCGAATTAAAATTAGAGATTTACACTACTGAATGATGCAAAATGGTTCCAATTGAATCAAAGGTCTTAAATTTGAGACATGGTCATACAATTGTATTACATATTTGAAATCAGATTTCAACATGATCCTACCCAACTATCCAGTAGTATGACGGTATTATTGTTAGTATTATTATTTTGTGAGTTGGATTCGGTGGAAACAGAAGGCAGTGGACTATTCAAAGTGAAGAAATAAATTTTCATTTTGTGGAATGGACATGGCTATCTTTATCGATAAGTTTGCAAAGGTAGCAGACAGATAGATCAGTTAGCGTAATTGTACCGCATGGTCCACTCACCAACTTGCTCACTGCAATAATACAACTCAAATTCATTGATGGTCAAGTACTTGCTTTAATCACTATGGCCCGGCACAAAACCTGTTATTCACTCTCGGTCGTTATTTATTTGGTACATCCATTTTTTATGCATGTACCTTATTTCTTAATCTGACACTTCGATTATGCAATCAATTATTGATGTTGCCTTCTAGCTGGTTCCATCTCCCCCCTTCAATTTTTTGGTTTTTTTTTTAATCATGATATTAATACGAAATAGTTTCGATTGGAAACAGCTATTAATAGAGACCGTGAGCGCATAAAAAGTGAGGATTCTCGTCCTAAGACAATCTATTTCATGCCAAAACTAAAGACTCGGATTCAAACCCTAAACGAATTGGATTTTGGTATCCATTAATTGTTGCAAAAACATTTATCTAGCTGTTGTGACTTCTTTTTACAATTCTTCTCCAAATGGATGTCACAAACTAAAATACAGACACATTACAGTCCACAAACCAACGGGATCATGCATGTGTCAGCTGTGTGGATTGAATCCTAATATGGATCAATCAATCATATATGTGGCAAAAACACTATCCAGTTTTGGTATATGATTTCCTTTACTACTTTTCCTTTCGTGATTTTTAATTTGGGTAATCCTCATCAAAGTAAGAGCATTAATTAAGCGGTGAATATGACATTCAACTTCAACAGTTTAATTTGATTCCTACATTGTTGTGCAGCTAGCTAACAAAAAAAAAAGGTGCTAGCCATGATCTTTTGATAAGTTTGGTTTAGCTAACACCTAGGGACAATGACAATGGTAGCAGCTATGAGTAAATTCTAGTTTTGTAGTATTAGTTTACTCACCGTCTTGTAGTGTTTTTGTAACCTACTTTGCAATTGATGCGCGTTAGAAATTGAACTAAATCAATCATGCGCTCAAGTTAAATTATTGATTAGTCTTCGTTTGTACAAATGTTAATTTCATTTTATTGTTAATTGATTGTTATTATTTACAGCGAAGTTTCTTGTACAAATATTTTACAAAGATATAATCATGCATCGTCTCTCGTCCTTTTGTTTTTTTAAAAACCAACCTAAAGAGATCAAATATTCAAGGTGAAATCTCTAATGATTTGCATGAGTCAAATTCTATAGTGTATTTTGCAAGAACAATCTTTGACACTCAAGTAAGTTTGTATACACACATATGTTATTCAACACTAATCTTAAGAGATTGAATATTTAAGGTGAAATCTCCAATGGTTTGCACGAATCACACTCTGTTGGTGTATTTGCAAGGATTCGAATTCTCAAGTTTGCATGAGTAGATGAAATATGTACAAATTAGAGATAGTCCACCTTAAACAATTAAAATGCATTACATAAACCCCTAAGTCACACACTACTACAAAAGTGACCTTCTACATTGATTAAATACGATATACGACGTTGGTTAACAATCGTCATCGTTTCAAACGTTGTAGAAAGGTATCTTACATTCTACGTTAGTTGCCTAGAACCGTCTTAGAAGATGTTATATTCTAAGGTGGTGTTAGAGTTGCGACCGTTGTAGCATGCAACTCATTCTAAGACGGTCACGTGACAATGACCGTCTTAGAAAGCAACTCTTTCTATGATGGTCTTAGAAAGCAACTCTTTCTATGATGGTCATTGGCACGTGACCGTCTTAAAATGCAGTGCCAATGACCATCGTAGAATGTGTTGCATTCTACGACGGTTGTGGACTCGAGACCGTCTTAGAATGTAATGCATTCTACGATGGTCTTCCCAGAACCATTGTAGAATGTGTTATTTTTTTTATTTAGTCTTATTTATTCTTTGACATTTACAGTAATTGAGATCAAGTTTTTGTTATTATTAAACTCCTAATAATTTGTACAATGTATACCATTTTACAACTGAAAAAAACTTATTATTAAACACCTAATCATACAAGCAAGGTATATTATTTTACTGCTACAACAAAAAAAAACAAAACAAAACCATATATAAGGTTCAAAGGGAATAATGAAAGAAAGTGCGTAAATGTATATATCTATCTACTCCTATGCTAAAATTAAAAAGAAAACATGGTCAAAGCTTGTGAGCACATTGTCTTCATAGTGAGCCATGTTGAGTTTAGCACCAATCATGCAACTTGTTAATGATTCACTAAATTTTGCATACCTGAATAAACAAAGCATACAAACCAAATCAGAATGTGACAACTAGCAATTAAGCAATTAATGACAACAAATAAAATCACAGGAATAGAAAGGAAAAAATATGAAGGTGTGTGAACTTGCATCGCGGTTGCCTCTGGTGGATCCAGAGTGCATGTAAGTTGGTTGTTTTATTTACTCATTCTTGCATCCTGAAAGGTAGGACTGTGCCAGCAAGAAATACTTCTCTTTGTGCCTTTTGTACTCATGGTATCGAAGGAAAAAGTAACCAAGATAATCAAATTCAATTGCAGACATCTTTGCCTATTTATCATTAGAACCAATATCAACAGTCGAGGATGTCATTTGATTAAGAAAGCATAGCGACCATAAAAGAGGAAATATTACCTGAATTAGACCCCACAATGCCCAGAAAATGTGAGAAACAAGGGAAAATATATTTGCCTCAACATACAAAGTTTCAAGATCTTTCTCAAACACCTGTATTATATTAAGTAAATGATGATCTAAAAGAAACACAGGAGAAACTCATACAGGGAAAAAAAAAATTAAACTACTGCGTTATATATTCCAATAACTTATATACCCTTAAGTGCAACAAGGCATGCTGAGATAAGGCTAAATCAAGTCCAAGTCAAATTTGAATAAACTTCAAGAGTAGGACAAAAGTGGGGATTTCGGGAAGATATTCAGACGGTCTTATGTAACATACATCAGCCTTTGCAAACCAGCAACAACAAATATAAATCCAACATTAAACCATAAAGACAACCTAATATAGTTGATGCACAAAAGGGATAGTGTGTCAAAGTGTGAACAGAAACTAATGGAAAACCACAAAATATACATTGAAGTAAAATGCAATCATCACCACTAACCAAATCAGGCAATTTTCATTCACAATGCATTAAAGGGATTAATCATTGATAGGTAAATGGGTTTTGCAGGAAGTATAAGGAAGAATAGGCCAAAGTATTCAAAAAATTTGGTGATGCAGCAAAAGTAGATTGGAATGCTTCGAGGGATCACTACACCAAGTGGAGGAAGCAAAAGTGGCATCTGTAAAAGATATCAAAAAACAGACCAAAGTATTCAAAAAATTGGTGATGCAATTGGCTGTTGAGAGAGAGTGTCTTAATAAGCAGGTAAAGATTGGGCTTTTGAAATATTATTTCGGGCCATAAAGTAACAAAACCATATGAATCTGTGATGGGGATTGTTTATAGGCTACTATGTCTCTGGTCTACATGATGTTAAGTTTAAGTGTTTCTTGCTCATTAATCAACAGAAACAGGTAGGACTTCAAATGGAATCAATTAGTTTGCATAGTATAATGACTGAGTCTGAATGTTGTATGAATATAACTATGTACGGAACTACATGATGCTTTGTTTGTTGGTTCAGTTTGTGAATAACAATAACAACTAAACAAGCATAGCCTTTTTCCCCCTTCCTTGAGTTTTCCACTTTACACCTTAAATTTTGACTAATATATTTTTCCTGTATAGAGTTGTTCCAAATTATTTTTAATTTAAACATCTCAACTTAATGAAAGATTCAGAGGATGGAAATATGGCAGTGGTTTACTTGACTATTGGGATGCATTTATTTTTCAAAAACATTTAAGCCATCTTGATTGAAGAGGTAGAAAAACAACTACAAAACAGAAAGACTTCAAAACAAATATGATTGAAAATTTTGAATCATGTGATGAAATGTGAGATATTCAAAAGGGAAAATATTTTGGTATTACTATTAAGAACTCAATCTTAGCAAAAGGTTAACTGAATTTCTTATGGGCTTTATTTTATACTAGTTCATGGTTAGTTGAAATTGTTTGTTTTTTTTGGAAAGCAAAAGTATATATATTAATGAGGTTTAAGAAGAATTACAAAACCTCTTGTACAAGATATACATAGAGAACAATAAGAATGGAATAAGAGCCCACTAAAACTGAGGCCCCAACCAAAAAGATATCCTTTAACCAAAAAGTGTTCACCTCACTAGAAACTAAAGAAAAGTAGTAAAAATATGTATGCACTGCCAAATAGTTGAAATTGTTGTACTTTGTCTGCAACTGTCCTCCTTAGCAAGTGAGAACAAAATATTGGTAGTGAAGCTAAAGCAAACAAATAAGCATCCTTCTCAAGAAGTTACTGTGACTTTTGCTACTGACCATGAGGTTGGTACTTCAGACTTTATTATCTTTGATTTTTATTTTTACATGTGGCTGATGTGCAAGAATCTCCTGAGTAAGTTAACTTAAAAGTTTAGTCAGCTTAAATATACATGTTCTTTTACCTAATTCTTTTAAAACTTTTTTTACATGTTCTAAAAGGATTATCTAGATTATAGTTGGCTACTTGGTTACTCATAAAATATACAAAAGGTCAGCTTCTCTTTCTCAGGGCAACAAATTTTAAATATAACTTTCTTCAAAAGCATAATTGTTTTAGAAAAAAAACTTGTGACTTAACAAGAAATTAGTTTTGGGGATCAGTGGTGGATTTGTTGGCTTTTGGCCTTTTGTGTCTTACTATTATTGTCGCAAGGTCTTAGCAATATTATACTTGTGGATCTCACGTGTGTTAGACTTATGGTTGTTGAAACTACAGCTAAGTGGCAAAATTTTCTTATCCAACAATAATAAAAGAGAAGAACAAAAAGGTTTGAAGTGTGAACATAAACATTAAAAAGTACACTATTATAAACATTACCAAAATTGGGACTCAACTTCATGGGAATCTGTTGCGGAGTAGCATACAAGACCCACAACCAGTGCTGAGACAAAAGGGCCCTGAGCAGAGAGGAAACATGAATGAATGAATGAACGAATATAAGCATTACAAATGAACATGAACCAAATGCAAACTGGTATAAACATTACCTAAATTGGGGCTCGGCGATGTCGGAGGGCACTGGAGACAACAGAAGACGAAAGAACGGACCAGCCACGAAAGCAAGATTATGGTGATGTGTCACGACAAACCTCGGAGCGGCACAAGAAACGAAAGAACAGACATTGATGTCGGACGACACAGGAGAAGGGGCTGCTAGCTAGGGCGTAGTGAATGGGAGTAGTGAAAGGTGTTTCAGCTGCGTAGGCGCTAATGAACACGAAAGAACAATCACGTGCCCGCCACGTGCAACCACTAACCATACAAAGATGGTTTTTGGGACAAGGCCATCTTTGTATGGTAATCAAATAATTACAAGTTTGCCATGACATGGGCTACGACGACGGGTTTGCGGAAATGACGTGGTTGTGTTGCTGTTAATTATAAATATGTCACCGCCGCACTTTCTAAGACGGTCATTTACAACCGTCTTAGAAACACCAACGTAAATAGCACATTTTTTTTAGCTTGTTTATATATTTTGGGTCCAAGAGTAAATATTCTTACATGATTAAGCGTGGAAGGTACCTCTAGAATGAATCGCATGATTCGTAATATCTTCTTCTAATTAATTACATTTATGATCTTGTGTTTCATGCATACATGGATCTTGATCGATGTAGGATAGAAAGTTTGTCAGGCCTTGACAGAGGCTAGGCCATGTTCAAGTAATTGGATTTCGTATTAGTGCGCATGTGTGCACACACACAGAAGCTCTCAAGCATTGAAGAAAGCTAGAATGACAAATGGTTAGAGGGAGTTCATCAAATAGGAAATTATATATGTTTGAATGATCAATATTAAAAGGAAAGGTTAATTATTATTTTTTATTTCTAAACTAGATCTTTTAGATTTTTACTTTTAGTTCTTTTGACTCATCAAATCTTTGAACTGTTTATCTATTTTTATTATCACTTTTAGTAGTTGTTATTAAGTATCAACATAACTCGTAATGTAATGATTTTGGTAACCTAGTTACTGTTATATCATCAAGAAATATGACAAGGCAACTACATTTAATTTTTAATAGTCTGATAAAAAAATATCATTAAAAATATGTTTTATATGAAATTATTAATAATATATATAATAGTTAATCTTTCATCTCTTTATATGATGATAAGTTGAATTTAAAGGATGTCGACATTTTAAAAAATTGAGTTATACGCATACTTTTAACTATCGTATTTTGTTTTTATTATTTTTTTCTAAAACAGTGCTTTTTTAATTAATTTATTTATATACGAAATAATATATTAGGAAAAAGAACATATTCCCGTGAATAATAAATTCGGATGTAATATATTTATTGATGTATCACATACATAAAATTAGACAGTGAAGGCTAACTGACTTATAGCACTTTTTTATTCTTAATACTAGTACTAGAATAGGAAATTCTTAAAATGACATAGTCATCTGAAGCACTCAAGTGTCCCACACTTCCATGCCATTGCAGTTTGGAAGATATAATCATATAATTGTGCTGAAACCATAGCTAGCCACTAGCTTCCTTCATTTTGAATTTCATATTATAATTTCACTACCATCATGGATAATGATATGATTATTGGGCAGCCAAACCCTTTATTCTCTCCCGTGACTAAGTCTCATTATTTTCATAATAGAAATTTTTGGCTTTTGAACCCACTTTTGATCGTTGCACCACCGCCATCTAAAAAACATAATTGCATGCACAAACTGTTGCCTACTCCCATGTAAGTGAATGATTGGCGATATTCATCTAATTAATTTCCCTTTTCTAATGCGAGCCTACTTTCTTGTATAACGTAACAAAATTTCCTTATTAAAACTTGAAGACGGAAAAGTAGCGTGGCATGGGAAGTAATTGAAGAATTCTCTTTCTAGATCATCATCAGAAAAATTGTGTCATTCATATGAGGAAGAAAAAGCAGGGTTCCTTTTACCAAAATTTCCAAACTAACCTTTGTTAGATGATGCACTTAAGACATTTTTTTAGAAGTTAATATTACTTGTTAATTTGTTAATTTTTATTGATAAAAAAATTTCGAACATTCGACTTTTCTCTTTCCTTCTGCTCTCTTACCCACAAATTCAATCTTATAACTCCAACCTACCCACCATATTGGTTTGTCCACTTTGTGAAGAATAATTGTTGCACAATTGTGCAAGGACGTCTGTGTTAATTTGTTATATAATTTAATTTTTATGAGAAATAAGTATGGAATGAGGTTGTCTAACTTAATAATCGATTATGGAGAGGGAATAATTGATTATTAGTGTGGGGGAGAGGAATAATCAATTATGTTTTAAAAATCTATTTTTAGTAACGGTGATAATCAATTACCAAAAAAAGAAATGATTATTTTTGGCACAAAACACATACAACTGTTTGTTTTTGCGCATTTATTCTTATTTTGGTGAAAAAATATATATGAAGAAGTGAGTTTCACAAGTATTTAAAAAATTTCATAAACATTTCTCTTCAATCAAGCTAAGTGACTCCATATCTTTTTATTTTTATTTTCTCTTCTCTTCTTTTCTTGACTATTTCTAGGATACCAATCTCATGTGGGTTACTTTACTTTTTGTGATAGAAGATCAAATTTCCAAATGCCTATCACAGTGCACACCCACTACATCACCAACCCATTCACACCCATGGTGTGATGCATGTATTCCTAGTTTCACTTCAGTTCAAGATCCTACAAAAAATTACATACATATACCTAATTGGAGTTTTATTCGCGGCTTCACCACGCATACCCACGACTTCACTAAAACTCGAATAATTTAAACAGAATGATTCAAATATGAAAAAGAGAAACATACACAGCAGAAATCATAATTTGACTACACTAATTGAAAATTATTCCAAATTGTCCTTACAATTATGGTTTTATTCATTCTTTTTTTCATTTTATTAAATTTTATGACATGACTCAATCCTAATTGTCTGATGCCATTCTCTATATTATTATTATTATTGAATGCTTTCTATTACTGATTTAGTCAAATTTTAATTAGGGGTAGCTACTAGCCCCACGCAAATGGGCCAACAAATATACTTCACTGTTTCTCTTTTTTCATTTTAAGTGAGGCAGTTGCTTTCTGCACTTCTTCCAGAATTTTTTTTACCTTCTGGATGGATCATTTCAGAAGCCAAAAAATGGAGTGCATTTCGGAATGTAAAATTACATTCAACATTGAATATTTCGAAAGACAAAAATGGATTGCTGGAAGCAATAGCCTTTAAGTTGTTGATTCAAAGAATTTGATAATGCCATAGCCCAATTACAAGTTTCAAGGGTTGAAAAGAAAAGAAACTCACCAGCCCAATCAATCATTCGAGTGAGTGATTACCAACTCGTTGCAAAAGACCAAGCCCAATTTATGGAAAGAAACCATTTTGGTAATGACTGAGATTAATCTCTTGGTGACTTCACTATTTTAATTGAAATCCATCTGAATTTTGGTTTTTAATATTCCTTTTTTTTATATAGAATTTTAGAATTATTTTTTTTTATGAAATGAGACTAAATTTATATGAAGACAATAACTAATTTTAATATTATTTCTAGTTTCACTCAGCACTCTAGCAAAGACCCTTCCATCATGATTCATGGGTAGGCCTAAGAACTTGTTTCACATATCAGACATGTTTAGGCCTAATTTCTATTCCTTCAAGAATGAAACCACACTTCCAGATATGACTTGTTGTCTCCATGACTTTCATTTGCACCTGTTTTTCTTCTTGGCCAGAATTGAAGAACTCTCCCATCTCAATCTCCAACCACCCATCACTTCTCACTTTAGGAAATTGTAATTCTTGTAAGCGATGATTGCCTTTTAAGTTGGGATCCAAACAAACATATTTAGTATTGCTATTGCCTCCTAAAACACCTACTGATAACACTGTAGGATGGTAGTGAAATCCACTGGCATTGATCATCTTGAACACAAGAAAAGTTGCATAATGAGTATTTGAGGACAAGGTAAGAGTATTTATGCTCCCACTAATGTCAAACCAGCACACAGCCTGAAGCATAGCAACTTCTTGGAACCTGGCAACATATGAATCAATCAATGTTCAAATTGTGATCGTCTACAATTACAAGTACAATCACATACAGTTATATTTTGTCGTTGCAGTTAAAATTAAGGTTGCAAAATTAGTACTTTTTTTTAAACCTTTAGGATTAATCAACTTTTTTTTTTTAATTCATAAGAGTAAAGACAATGTAGGGGGTTTAAAATAACTCACGTATCCATCATTCTCAATCAACTAAACTAGACTCCCTTAACTTGGGATCAATCAACTAACCTGGACTCTGGCAGGCTTGTCCACTCCCAATGTTGAACAGTATCACCCCATATAATGGTCAGATTTCTAGCGGAAAGCATGCAACACTTCTTTCCGGTCCTTTTGTCCAATTGAACACTCTGCATTAATATCAGTAACACAGCACAATTCATTTACTCTGAACCAATAATGCTTGAATTTTTTTTTATACAAACCACCACCACAACATAATTATTATATAGTCCTAGACTATTACAGTTTCCGTCAATTCTCACAATACATTGAGCATGTTTTGTTTTTAGTTGCAAAATTACGTTTGAAATTTTGTCAACGGATTAAGACTCTTAATTTTGTGTCTATTTTATTTTTCTCCATTAAATTTGTATTGAAACACGCATCACAACATTTTTAACTATAAACCAAATATGTACATAATCTAATCTTTTATGTAAATTAACAAAAAAAATTGATTATATGTCATGTAGCTACTAATCAACACCGTAACAACTAAAAGAAATCCAGTTACATGTCATATGGTGATTGATGGAGACCATAAACACGTAATGGTATATATAATAATTTCTCAAATGCTAGGAGAAATAAATGGCACTTACTTTTCTACCCTGGTGGATGATGGTGGGATGGTCTGAGAGAGTGAAATAGAGATCCTTCTTAGAGGTAGAGGAAATAGGAATGATAGAGGTGAAATCGGAAAGGAGAAAACAATCCCACACAGTGTCTGATTCAGCTGCAGAACGAAAGGCTTTGGAAACTAAGGAGAGCCTGCATACATCCACAGGAGTGGTGTATGACAGTATTTTTGCAATGCATCCTTCTGGCAAATCTTGCAACTCCATCAATGTCAACTATGATGCTGAAGCTAAGCTATCTTCTACCTTATATTAAATAATTGTTTCACTTCTTGCTAATTTATATATATACATTAAATTGCTTGGACGCATAGGATGTTGTACAATTTGGATAATTATATGATATAATGTAATAATATAATATACCTTTATCCATAAGTTTGCAAGTTAGGCCGGTAGCCCCCAGATACATCAATTAAGGTTTTGAAGTGACACGTGAATCTCATGACACGAACTATTTTAGTACGTAACAATGAGGATTGGTCCAAATGAGACCTCCCTTTATTTTTATTTTAATTTGGTTGAAATTAAAGATGAGTCCTCCATTGAGTACACGTACCATTACACAATTCCAATCGTTCTGCGAAGTAAATGCGATCTTAATTGAGAGAAAGATTACTCAAGAATATGGAGGGGAAGGCATATATCTAATTTCTAATTTAAACAATATCTCTTTTGTGATTTGTTAGAATAGTTATTTTAATTTTGAGTTTAGTACATGTAATCAATTTAAATTATTTTAAGATGATTATTTTAAAAGTTAACAAATTTATATATATATATATATACTAAATTTATAATTAAATGATTATGTAAGATATTTTAATTTTTCAGTATTTAATCCATTTTCTCTTCAATTTTTACCTGTTATATTTTTTAAGGGCTATTTTTGTTTTGTTTTTTGTAATCTATGGGAGGTTTATAAGTCAAACCTAAAGTACAAAACTATGTATGAACCTATCCAACAACCAGCTGTAATCAGTGGGCACCTAACCTAACTTATGGTTAATGCATGAACCTATCCAACAACCCAATCGGCAACCATATTCACTTTCAATTAAAATCCTTGGACGGTTTGAGGGCCAATTTTTTATAGTAAGAATAGTCCTAAACACGATTTTCTCTAAACTAAATTTTCAGTTAAGAAATACCAACACTTATTAAATAAAAAGTTAAATACATAAACACATAAAATTATTGTTCTGAGTATTAAATCTCACCATAAATTGCAATTTAGTCTAAAGTATAAAATACAAGAATAAGATAATCTCAAATTTACTGAAGGGTGTGTTTGGTAGAAAGAAATTTTTTTTTGTCTGAACATCATGATTCTTGATAAATATGGATTTCGAAAATTATGACTCTTAAAATTGATTAAAATTTATTTGATTGATCATAAATATTTTTGGAATTGTACAAAACACAAATACAATATTCTGCCAAAAAAGAAATTATCAGGAATGTTTATGTAGGTTTTTCTGGAAATAAAACATTTTCCTGTTTGGTTTTAATAGAATATTTTCAAATATATAATTTTATTTCAAAAATATATTCTCGTAGAAATATAACTTCATTAGATATGTTTCTGTAAAATTGTATTATTTAAATTTACTTAGTTAATTTTGCTTATGGAGTATTTAATTAGCTAGCTCCCGAGGGAGTACATGTTTTGTATTTTTTATTAGTTTGGTCTAATAGATCGAACTTCAATTCCATCTTCTAAGATAGTCTTCTTTCTCTTTTTATTCCACGTTTATGTTATTATAAACTCTTAGCGTATATTCATTTATGTCTATCAAAAGCTATTATCATTGCTTTGTACACACAGACACCCATTTTCTTGTAATTTTTAGATTTGATCAAATAGAAAATAAGTGTTCGAGTGTACAATATAGAGGCAATAATTTTATCAAAGATAAATGAATATAATTGAAAGATTTATAATAACAAAAATATGGGGGGAAATAAAGGCAAGCTACGTTAAAAGAAAAACTTGAATTTCTATTAAATTAAAAGAAAATAAAAATGAAAACTACATAGTAATCAAATTCTGATATTTGAATGATATTCAAGGTGGGTTTTGCCTGGGGTCTTTGGGGGATTCCATTTTCTTGGGATCCCTTCCCAGTACTATTCCTATCCTTAATTTTTTTTTAAAAATTCTGATATTCGACCCATATAAATAATATGAAGGTACACAAGAACCATTTCTCTTTTATTTTTCATGCATGATATCTTTCTTACCCATCTTTAACAACCATTAATGCTGTTAAGCAAACAGTGCTATGACTAAAATAATTGGAAGCATAAATCATGGTGAAAATATATAGTAGCAAACAATATCAAAATTAGACTAGTCTAATTCTTGGTACGATTGATCTAGAAAATCTTATGGAAAATTTCAAAAGTTATATATTTAGGCTGTCAACATTCTACATCCATCGTTAAATAATTAATCTAGAAAATACTTTTTACGATGGATTCTTAATACGATAAATCTATAAAATGTTTTTTAGATTGATTTTTCAAAATTGATATAGAATATTCGTCTCAATATTATAAAAGTGTCATTGTATCACATTTTACATCAATTTTCATGATCCAGTGTAAATTGGAGTAAATTATGTAAAAATATTTGTATACTAGTGTGTTCATTTTTCTATTTTTGTTTAATTGTTTTGTTGATATTTAATACAATCAACTAATAATATTTATTAATAATTTAAAATAATAATAAATTGATGTAAGAAACCATTGTAACCATTAATAACTAGAAATTAAAGATTATTTAGAATAAAGTTTAAAAAGTACAGCAGGATAAAGCTAAAATTTAAGAATATATATTTTGAAAAGGTATAAAATTCAAGAAAACTCCATCCACTTTTCTCATAAATAAACCATATTTGAGCAAATGCCCCTTTTACCAAGTTAATCCATTGATACTTGAGTAGTTATATATTGACACAATGACAATTACATATCAGAAATACTTAATTGACACCCCTTTTTTTATCTCTCTTTCTATAAAATTATATTAATATATTTTTCTCTTTAAGGTATCTAGTAATATACAAGTGTCTATTTCATCTTTGATATTCTCCTATTATTAATAATTTCTTTTTCGTTTTCTTAGTATCTATCCTAAAAAAAATCTATAGAAATTAAAAAATAAACAAATCTTTGTCAAGAAAGGAGAGAGAGAGCGGGAAAGCTTTGACCTTTTGTATATTTTCTTGAAGATAAGATTATTTGGTTGAAGAGAATCTGCATAAGACATTGATAATTGTGAAATTCGAACTAATTTGATAATCAATTTTGGTTAATAATGATTAATGAGTGTAATTTCTTCATTTTATTATTATTTTTAATGAAATAGTAAAGAAATTAACATTTTTATAATTTTTTATTAGCAGAAGTCAAGAGAAGAAGAATTTAAATGCTTTGAAGGGAAATTGATGAAAAAAATGAAAGAAAAAGTCTTGAAGAAAAAAACTGGAAGAAAGGACAACTCACTTAGAGTGCAATCCAGGCTTAGCATGTGCCCGTGCTTAGCAGGCAATCCCAGGCTTAGCGCGCAAAAAGTCCACAACGAAGCCCAAAGACGCACTTAGCGTGATAGCCCGCACTAAGTACGAAGTCAGCGTTAAGCTACCTAGAGTCTATATAAAGAGGAGGAAGTAGAAGAGAAAGACACTGAGTCTAAAGCCTCAGCCTCTCCCTTAGGAGAAACCATATTTCTTTAGTCATTCCCCCCTTTCTTGCTTCTAGTCATCCAACCCCCTCTTCCATTAGCCCTTAAAGTGTAAAGTCTCTCATGGCTATGAGAGGCTAAACCTCTTTTCTTAGGAACTTAGCAGAGTCAATGTCCTTGTAATGTAACTGTTCTTACTATCTATTAAATGCAATTTCAGTTTCTATTGTCTTTTTTCTGCTCTTCATCTTTATCGTATGGTCTGGTCATCCATGCATTAGTTTTTAAGGGTTATACATTAGGAAATGATAATTTCTAAAGAACTGGTAAAGAGCATCTAAACAATTCATTATTAGGAATAGAATGACTTTGTTTTACCTCTACATACATCTTCATGTTTCATGTGATTTACCATTCAATCTTTGCAAATGGAGATTTGGGAGAGAATAAATAAATTAAGTCCTTCATCGTGAGGGATCAGGATTGAGTGTCTTCGGGTGAAAATTGGAAAAACAATTAATAGAAAAAAATATTAACATTGCATCAATGATTGAGTGTTTTCGGGTAAAAATTTGAGGCATGCTAAGCCCCAACATATTTACATTTTAAAATTATCTTTTACATCAATCTTGTTTATTTTATTACTCTTGTCCTTTTAAATTCAAATTCTTTCTTTCTTTTTATCTTTGTTGTCATTCTTTATTTCTTATTTATAAATTGGGTATTCATCAATTAAGTACAATATGTAGACTCAATACTTAGATCTTTCTTTTTAAACTTTATTACTTAAAATGATTTAATACACTTGTCAATGAGTTACAGTGGCAAGTTACCATTCATGACCATTACATGCCATCACGCTCCTTGAAATCCAACTTAGAAAAATAAAAAATTTATAATACTACATTAACGCCCACCATGTGTATCTGTTGACCGGAATTAATACATTAATTATATTTGAAGTATTAACAAATTTATACCAATTTTATTTTTAACAAAGTGGGTTTATATTTTCAGTATATATAACTTATATAAGATGTACATAATGATAAAAAAATTAACAATCATGCAAAAAATATGTTATTGATATTGTTTTATAAATTAAGTTCATTTATCATACAAAGTTTAATTAAGGTGGTTGGTGCACAATGCAATTCCTGTACGTAATGCCTTTTTTTGTTGGGGTCATGCAGATTCAAATTTGTGGAAATATTGACAACACATTATCGGTATTATTATTATTATTGATGATGACCACGACGATGACGATGAATGAAACTCATAAATTTTATAAAGTAGTATATGACATTTATTTTTTCATTTAACAAGTACCTCACTTAAATTTCGGTTTACTTTTTAAAAATATTTTCATTTAAAAAAGTGTACGTGTTGAAGAAACATCTTAAGCTTAGCTTTATATTATCAAATTATACATATTCTTGAGCATATGAATTAATCCAAACAACAAAACATGAATTTTAGTTTTATGATTGCTCTAATAATCAATGAATTTAAACAAAATACATGAAAAATACAGCAATGACTTTAAAGTATAACCACACGCCATGCTTCAGCTGTGCCCCATTACCCGTTCAAGACAAGGCAAAAAAAAACAACAACAGTTAAATGGTTAAAACCAAAAATTGTCGGTAAGATCGCCACCCTGTCTTCTAATTCTGTGGGCTACCTTAGATTACTGAAGTCCAGAATATTCATTTTCTTAATTCAATCGGAATCATAGGATCAGCATTGTATTTTAAGGTGGGTCCCATCCCATCTTTTCATCAACAAGGGATAAGACCAAAGAAAGAAAAGAAAAAACTCATCCCCACTATCAACCACTATATAAAAATATAACATACCTGTGTGAAGATGACAAAGTAGCTGAGTTGGTTATTTATCCATTTAGAAAGACATTGTGGTTACCCATAGTCTCATAGTGTCATACTGCAACACAAAACAATGGGTTCCCTTATGGCAGGATGGGACTCTACCCACATAGATCCTCAATCAGGTAAAGTATCAAAAAATATGCTTTGTGCTAAAGACGATCTTTTGTAAGATAGCCAATGTTAAAAGCTAGTATATGTATAATTTCTGATGAGGGTAAGCTTTTTAATTTAAATGTTTCAGCCACACTTAAAAGGAACCGCTCACTCACCAAGGATGAAATTGATGCTTACTGGAAATCAAAGAAGAAGATAGACGAAGAACACCTTAGAGCTATTTCCAACTTGTCAGAGACTATTCAGGTTTCAAATTGAAACCTTTACATTACTTGCCATTAATTGCTCCCTCATCTTTTTTATTTCTTCTCTGAAATAAACAATACATAAACCATCTAATTAATATTCTAAACTACTATATGATACTTTTTATTTTTATCAATGTTAGTTTGCATTATTAGTAGAAAAAATCAAACATGTCACCTTTTTCATATTTTTTTTTCTCTTTCAATCATTCAATTCACCTTATATCTTTATTATTAGAGTTGTACCTTATATCTTTATTATTAGAGTTGTGTCTACACATTTTAAAGTCTCAGGAAAAATTTACATTTAAAGATTAATTTAATATAATTTGTCAAATCTTAATTTTGTTTTATCAATTACAAAATTATTAATCAAAGTTATATATTAAGTAAGCATTTCTAACCTTTTACTTTCAGTATTTAAAACGACAAAAACATTTAATGTATCTTTTAATATGGTTGATATCATTTGAGTAATTTTAATTTTAAAAAATTACTTTTGAAGAATAACATTAATTACAAGTGTTACCAATAACATTTTAAAAACAATGTATGTATTTGGAAAATTATATATATATCTTTTGAAATAATTAATATTTTTAATGAAATATGAATTTCTTTTGTCTATTTTTTGTAATATCTTTATTTTTAAAAATAAATCTAGATATTTAATATTATAATACTTGATAGAACTTAAAATCCTTCAAGATTAATATAATATTTTTTTAATACATCTCCTTCCAAAGTTTTCAATTATTCAATCAATACAATTTTAAAACTATAGTCCTACTAATAAAAATAATAATATATAATATCATATAATAATTCAAATTAATAACAAATAATAGTATATTTTTAAAAAGTGTGAAATTTATTTGGGGCCTTAGATGATTTGTTGACCTAAGGTAACAACCTAACTGGCCTTGTAGTTGCCACGGTCCTGTACTACATGATATATTAATTTTTATAATAAAAAGTCTGTACTAACATAATTTTTATATATTTCACACACTATATGTCTAAAAACTCTTCTTTTTTTGGTTTGTGATTTTTATGATGCACACCGGATAGGCTAGCAAAAGCACAGAACCTGAGAAGAAGTTGCAGAAGTCAATGACCATGCCTGTGACCCGTGCACGGGACTACTTAAATATGGGCATAGACACAAGTTTGGAGCATCTTATTAAGAAAAATGGCTGGTATAAATTTTATTTTACTCTTTCAGTTATTTATAGTTGTACAATTAATTGACTTATTTTATTACACTTTTATTTAGTTAATTATTTCGGATCATATAAATTTAATTATGTTTTGGATATGGTTAATTGGGTGCATGCAGGTGGACCAAGAGTAGCTGGGCATTTCTGAATGAGCCTCCAGTGACTGAAGCTGCGTCCAATAAGTACAAATCGCAGTTTCACGTTACAAGCATGGGATCATCGATCAAAATTTAACCCCCGAGATGGAATTAGTGCTTGATATATATATGAATCTAACTAATTACTATATAAAACTACTCAACCATATATGTACATATATTTTTTCACTAGTACTAGCGTTCGTATCTACATGAATACTATAATATAATATGCGAAGTATTGAACCAATTAATGGTGAGCTTCGTTGGTCTCTCGTCCGTGTTGTAATGATGGATCGGGTACTAGCTAGTTCTGCAGTTCCACTGTGTTGTAATGTCTGGTTTTGTTTGAAGTGCTTATAAGCATGATTAATTTGCTGTGTTCTGCAGTAGATGAATGAATCTGATGTGCTTATTAATTTGCGAGTACTCTTGCTATTCGCCAGCTTCTTTATTACCCTTCTGTAAATAATTTCGAGAAAAATGTAATTTGCACCTTGGTATACTATTAGAAGATTAAAGTACACGCATTAAAATTCAAACTCATCCAAAATAAAAATTAAAAATCGTTAAAAAAATCAAAAATTAAATCATGATACTTTTTAAATTTGTTTGGATATTTTATTTCGGTGTGCAGTTTATATCTTTGAAATCAAACCACAATACTTACACTAATATTTATATTACTTTAATGTTATATATTTTTTTTATATTACTTAAGTTTAACAGTATTTTGTAATGTTATATATAATAATTTATATGCAATGTATATTACTTTTTTTTTCTGATGATTTTTATAAGATATGTTTGGTTTAAAATTAATAAAAATTTGATAGATTTTTATTATAGAAGATTTAATATATTAATAAGTTTGATAGATTGTTATTAGCAATTTTTTAATGTAATTTAATTTAAAAGTTAAAAAGAAAGTATATAAATTTTAATGAAATAATATTCTAGTAGAAACCGCAAAATCGAATCAACCAAACACAAAATAATGGTTTTGTTTGGTTCAAATTTTATTTTAAATGAAAATTAAATAACATATATTTTTTAAGTTTGGTTCGAATAAATTTTTGATGAAAAATCAAACTAAATTGAGTCACAAACACCCCTAAATTAGAACAACTTGATACAAAATATACTAATAATTATAGACAAATGTTAATCATTAACCATTAAGAAAATAAGAAAATGAAGTAATTTTTGTGTGAATAAATAGTACACATATTAATTGGAATTGGTAATGCCATAATTCCAAGCCACTTTTTGGGTACAAAATTTTTAAGAGATCACTTCAATTTACAACATTTTTTTTTTCTGAAAAGGAGAAAAAAGAGGTATAAGAAAAATAGGAGTATCCCAATTAAGTTGACACCCTCCCCTTACTAATCCCACAGCCCATAGATCCCTTATTAATAAAAGAACTTAACTACAATTCCTTCCTTTCCTAAGGAGTTTTTTTGGCTAGGATATTTTTGGGTTGCCTTGTGATTAGGGATGACAAAATGGATTGATTCGATGGTTTTGGCCCATCTTGTCATTGGCCCTCCAAAAATGGGAGGGACGACCTGTTTAAACTTGATGGGTTAGACATCTTGACTTGTCCTGAGTGAAGGTGAACTGACAGAATATTGAACTGGTTCGTCTTTAAAAAACAAAAGACTCTAAATAATTGACAATGTAAAATATTTAAACCACACAAAATACTAATAGTCTTTAATAATAACTAATAATAAGTCTACTAAGTAGTTAAATTACAATGCAAAACTATAAACTCTAAAGTTAGTCCTAAAATCTGAAACAAAACAAAATAATCAAACTAAATGACCCTTCCTATTCTTTTTTATTTTTTTAGTAGTCTTATTTATTAATAGAATTATTTATATATAAAAAATAATATTATGGGTTGGGAGGCCAACCTGCCCCACTTCACCTCTGACCTTACGAGTTAGCAGGTAAGCCGGGATAGGCTATGGTGAATTATGGTGAATTGGTAGGTCAAGATCTTCACCCCATCCTATCAAATTAATAACAGATTATTAGGTCAACTTGCTTGACCTGACCCGTGATTCACTCAAGATGAATTTCTAAATTGACTGGAGTTTTACCTAATCCATTTTGTCCATTTCCCACCAAAAACATTGAATATTATCCATAGCAAAATTCGCAATCCTATCGGCACAATGATTGTCCTCTCTAAATATGTGCGAAAGATGAAAAAGACTAAGCATACAACAGGCCCATCTGTTTCTCAAAACCAGGGGAGCAAAGAATGATTATTTATAGCTTGAACAATTAGAACAATGTCACACTCTAGCCAAAGAGACTGCCAATGTCTACTGCAAGCAACTTCAATGGCAGTAATAGCACCAATCAGCTCCGCTTCAAAAGCTGTCGAAGATCCAAAAAAATGGCAAAGCTTGTTTGATGGTTGGTTTACATGGGATTAATACTATCACCATCATCATAAAGAACTTACATCTATATATTGTACAAAATTATATTTTACTCTACTTAATCAATACCCTGTACTCCTTAGTTGTTTACTTGCATACGTAACCAATACCATTGTCGGCCATTGATAATATTAATTGATGAGTGTTTTAACGCTTGTTTGCCATTATGGCTAGGTAATTTTCTTTTTCTTTTTCCCTCTTCTACATACAAACATCAGAAATCAATTTTGTTATCGATTCATATTCAATTTTTGGGTCGCTAATCAGTAACTTTTTGTTCTATAAATTTATAATTATGGATTTAATTAGAATAGGTTAATACCAACGTAGAGTATAATATATAGATGACTTAGTTTCTTAAGCATGTTAATAAGAATTTAATTTTTTAGTTGTACGTATGAAAAAGACTTTGTTGGAAAAGATAAAATCGATTTTCCTGATTTTTATACCTTAATAGTTAATCTCATGAACATACCTTACTTCCAACCAAAACAAATTAAAATAAATTAATATCCTAAAGAATTTTTATATTTGTTATCTAGTTATATATTTAGAAAGGATTCATCTAAAATTAAAATTAACTATGCATTTTGAAGAATAAAGTGAAAACATCTTCACCTTTTATTATAAGCATTTCTATCAATAAGATACAACATAGTTGATAAACTGATAGGATTTCTTAAATATGTTAACACGGCTGTAAGAATACTTACTTCCAGCCCAAATAAATATTGCAAATAATTTTTTTCAAATTTCAATATTTTTAAAATGAAAGTTTTCATATAATTAAACAAGTAAAAATCAATTGACAGACTCAATTATGTAAGAATTATTTTATATATAATTGAGTATGCACGTATCTCATAAAAAATACAAACAATTTCAATTAGTTATTTCAACAGAAAGAAATTTTCTAAAACAAGAATTAATAAAATCGCACATAAAATCAACAGATACTAATTTACAATAATTTAAAAAGGAATTTTGTATTTTACAAAATTTTAAAATATTGAAATCAAATAAAAATAAAATCTCAAATTTTTTTCATCCGTAGTAAATCATTTTAATTAATTTTTAAAAGTTGTCTTTTTAATCAATTATTTTAACTAATTTTGAAAAAAATGTATATTAAGACTTGTTTCAGACTTAGATATACCTTAAGTCGCCACTGCCAAACTAAGGCCCATTCTAATTTGGTTTAGATGTGCAAATTAAAAACGAACTTGAGATATTGGACTTAGTTTATCTATTGGGGGTAACTATTTAACGCACCCAATTATTTTGTTTTTATGCATCCCAAGTGCATTAGGAATCAGACAATTCATAATAAATTTAGGTTTAATTATCTATTTATATTTTATAGTTTTTAAATTTTTTATTTTTAGTTCCTAAGTGAATTTTTTATTTCCTAATGTTTATATTTTAATTCCCATCAGATCATTGTTGTTAAAATTTTTTAACTAATAGAGTTAAAAAATTTTAACGGTGATAATCTTTTTGAGAATTAAAATATAAATTTTAAGACTAAAAAAAATTTACTTTTTAAACTTCAAAAATTTATTTATTAATTATAAGGACTAAAAGGAATAGGTTTAAAAAATATAGAGACTAAATAGGTAATTAAACTTTTGTTTTTAAACAAAAACTTATCTTATGAATAAATAAATTTTTCAACCGAAAGAAATAAGTAAATTATAACTAAACTTTTAAGAGAAAATAAATAAATTATAAATTAAATTTTTAAAAGAAATATATAAATTAAAATTATTAAAAAAAATTGGTGGATAAATTATAAAAAGTGCGTTGTTTGTCACCACAATCCGGTCAATTTGGTGCCGGAGGAATGAACTCATTTGGGAAAATAAATGTCCAACACCTATCATCCTTGTTGTTAAACAGTTTTTGTGTGGCTGGATATAAGCTAGGGGATCCCACAATTCTGCCCCTTCGGACATTGCTATTCCCTCTTGGGTTAGATGGAGTCCTCCTCCTATTGGAGCTTTGAAGTGCAATATTGATATCGCTTTCCATGTAAATTCTAACACTATGTCTTGGAGCATTTGTTCATGACATGACTCTGGCATCTTCAAAGTTGCGATTTTTTACAAGCCACAGCTTTTCCTATGGCTGAAGGGGAGGCTTTGTAGTTAAGGTTATCAAACTCGAGACTTTACGCAAATTCGTGAGAATTTCATAAACTCGACTCGTGACTCAACTCGTAGACTCGTAAGAGTCTACTTCATATAAAAATAATAACAAAATATCTATAAATATTATACTAATTAAATATTTTAACAATATAATAAAGCAAAATAGTAAATCATAATGTTCAGAATATTTAAATAACTAAGTCTAGTAATAATACATCACTACCGAGTTTACTTAACCAAGTATAGTAACTTGGAGAGGTTATAGTAGTAGTAGTAGATCATTTTCATTGAGAGTTTAATGTTATCGAACAAGAGTTTGATATTATTAAAGGTGAAAATTTTGTATTTGAGAATAATACACTAAATAAAGGTATGATGAATGTTATAAAGACAAAAAACTAAAAAAAATGACTTACATTTTGGTCTAATTTTTTTAACTTGCTAACTCTTTGACTCGGTGGTAAACTCGAGAGTCTACCGAGTTTACTTAAAATTTATAGAGTTTGTCCAAAATCTACTAAAAAAGAGTTTACTCAAGAGTCAACTCGCAAAGAACAAGTAGACTCTTAAACTTATAAGAGTTAATGAGTTAAATCGAGAATTTAATAATTATGTTTGGAGTTGCTGAAAGCTCTAACTTGGTTCTCAAAGCATCACTCTAATGGAGTCATTTTTGAGATGGATAGCAAAGTAGTTGTAGATAAGATCTATAGGTACGGCCAAGATTTTTCAAAGCTTGGCGCTATCATTAGAGAGTGTAAATACATACTCTCCATCAATGCAAACTATTCGATCAAGTTTGTCAAGAGGCAAACAAATGTTGTGCCTCATTCCCTTGCTAGGGTGACAACTGATTATGCTAGCTTCACTACTTGTGAAAGTTCTTGAGTTTGCTTTTGTAAAAAATAAAAGGGTCTAACTTGACACAATATGTGTGTGTGTGTTAAAACCTAAAAGAGCTATATTTTATATAAGAAAAAAAGCGGGAGTGACCGAGTGGGGCGGAAGATGAAAATTTAGGACGAAAAAAAAGATTAGGACAGGAGGAAAAAGAATATAACATTGATGCATATACTAAGAACATTTTGTGTCTTAGGGTTTCAATGAACGTAATTCCGTCTCTGCTTATAATAGGTGGACACTCAATGTTATGAATGTAGGAAATTTAATTAATTAATGTAATATTTAAAATATGAAATTCTTTTACTAATTATAATAACTTACAAACTAAAGAAAAGTTCGACCCAAAAGATTAATTTAAGGGAAAGAACTTTATAAATCAAGTATCACAATAAATTTCCTGTTTTATCTAATGTGAGCGATTAATTCATAATATTACCACCTCCTTTTAAGAGTTGATAGTCATGAATATTTTTACTTTATTTTAATAAATATAGGGGATTTTTTTTTTTCTGTTTCATTTCCATGGCTTCACTATATAGACATTTTGCTAGATTTTTTCTAGCCTAATTATTAGGACTTAAGAGAACAACTAAACTCTACATATTTATCGTAAGCACGTAAATTAATTTGTATAAAATTATTTCAGTTTGATAAAAAGTTTTGAATTTGAATTTTGAGTATTCATCTATATTAAATTTATCACCTATTGTAGTCTTATATGAGTCAAACATAATTCTCTGTGATGTAGGATACATATGCTCTAGAAGAAAAAAAACGATGTCCAACAATCGCCTGTGAATGATTAGAGCTCCACTAATGCTAAAAAAAACACAAGTGTAGCAAAGAGAAAAGTGAATGGTGCCCAACCATCGAGCTTGAGATTCTTCTAAACGATGCCATTAGTAGTAGTGCAGGGAACATATTAATGCGATTAACCATCACTTTCTCCATCTCCAATATGTTTGTAATCAATATCACAATGGAATTCACACTCCTCACATTCATTTACCGCCAAAGGAAACGTGATTGTCAAGACAAAATGCTGACCAAGAAAAAGGCCAAAAGGGTATCACCAAAGCTAACAAGTAACATTTATAATGCTTTAAGTATAAAAGACACTAAATAATTGAATCTATATTACTTCTTTAAGCATAGGGATAACATTTCTTCGGCGGTCTATAGGCTTTAGTCCAATGCTCAATTGTTCTCCATCTAATGAATCGGACCCCATGCGCCAAATTCCTAGTCAAACGCCAAGGAAATTAACGTAAGCAGCTATAGACCACTTTTTTCAGAAACTGCTAAAGCTTAATGATTAAATTTATAATAATAAACTAAATTCCATTAATATCCAATACTAAACAATATGCTCCTTTGTAAAACACATGTTCATAATTGTAATAGGGCATCATTGATATTCGTCGTAGAGTCGTAGCATGTGTATAATAAATTATTGTATTTGAGGCTACCATACCATATGTTGGAAGCTGATGGGAATCTAAAAAGGTTCCACAAACAAAGCCACAAAGTATTGGTCCTCGATTTCAGCTAGCTATTGACACAAACAAAACAAAAGAAAGGTTCTTCGACCGCCCATATCTAACCTCAATAATGACAATGATATCACTGTTGCCTCTTCTGCATTGTGCGCAGGATTGACAATGGCTTTATGAGGGTATTTGCAGTATTTAACTATTTATATTAGGGCTGTTGTTTCCTTCCCTTTTACTGTTGCTTCTTGCACTTTCTATCATCTGAAAAGTCAATTCTAAAATGAAGTTTCCGAAATTCAATGAAAAGTACAGACAGTAATAGTAAAAGTATAAGAAGTTTTAGCTTTACATTAGGGATCTAACATTGAGTAATCTAATCCAATCTAGGTCAATCCGTTCTCAACTTCCTGAAAACAGGTGGGGTTGGATTATACTTATTTTTATACGTTGGATTGGGTTGAAAGACTCAATTTAGCTCGCGAATCAAATTAAGTTAGGTTAACCCATTAAAAAAACAGACTTATTTCTATACATTTAGTGAAAATATTTATACATTATTTTAGAAAAATACATTGATCTTTACAATAAAGTCATACCTCAGTTAGTTGCTAGTTGATAAAAATTAAACTCATTAATTAATAACTTTTTAAGGTTAATTTCTATATGTTGTGAATTAATCATAAATTATGATTAATGTAATTTTTAAAATAATTATTATAAAAATATAAAAAATTTATCGTCCATAATAAATTATAATTGTAATTGAATGATAATATAAAAATTATTTATACATCAACATCAAGTAGATAAATTATTTCCTCTAACCTTTTTTTCCATGAAAAAAATAGCACTTGAAAGTAATCTGAAATCTACTAGTAACTTGAAATAGTTTAATTTCTATGAATCATATCGATGTAAAAAATATTATATTGTTAATAAATTAGAAATTAAAATTCATATGCTAAAATATTTTTTGTCTTAGTAGGTTAATGTTTTTTATTTTTGGTTCCTCAAAGATTATTCTTTTAATTTTAGTATTTGTAAGTTGATGTTTTCTTTTAAATTTTGGTCCTGTAAGTTTTTTTTTATCATTTTTAGTCATTATAAGTTTATATTTTTTTAATTTTAGTCCCTTTAAGATTTTAATTTTTTCATTTATATATAATCTCCATAAATTCACATTTGGGATACCAAAATTAAATAAATGTAAATTACATGAATTAAAAATGAACAGAATATCTTATTGATCAAAATTGTAAAAGAACCAACTTATAATGATTAAAATTAAAAAAATGAAATTTATAAGAACCAAAAATAAAAAAAATGTCAACTTATAAGAAATAAAGACATATTTAAACCAACTTCATAATACCTATGTAATAGTCTAATAGGTATAAAGACTATATACCTTCGCCATAAAAACAGTTAATAAAAACATTTGATAAGTAATAATAACATAGTATCGTGAATTTCATATGCAAATTTTTGTTTTTTAAATCATTTGGTTGTATATAGAAAGAGTAGTATGAAAAAGAGGATATTTATAATTTTATCTGATCTATTTGGAATCTAATTTAATTTTAGTGTCACAAATTTTTTGTTTTTTTTTCATACTAAAAAACTTTTAACAATTTTTATTTTAATCAGAAGAAAACATAACATATGAAAAAAAAGAAACTTTTGGATTGTTGAATAACAAAATGATATAAAAAATAACATGACTTTTAAGATATTAATTATATGCATAAACAAATTTATCATACATATATATTAGTTGTAATTGAATAAAAATGTAAAAATAAATAAATTAGAAAGTGAATCTCTCACTTTTTCGTCGAGATTCTGAATTTTTTTTCGGTTTTTCATTGTACGTTCATTCCACTCTTTCAATCAGAAATTAAGCTCATTAAACAATAACTTTTTTTCCATGAAAATAAAACATCAATAATTTATGATATCCTCAACACATGAAATCAACGTGAAATTTATTTATTAAAAACATTCTTTTATTGTAAATTTTAATTTATCTAATACTTTAGGCAGCCAAAATAACAGTGGAAATGATAAGGCAAAAACGGTGGTGAGACGCACACGCGGGAGATCAAAATTAAATGTACGTAGATACATAGAAACTCATGTAACACGTGATAGTGTGATTAGATTTTTGTTTTATCATCCTAACATTGTTATGACTAATCTTGAACCTGACCACTTCTAATAGAATATCTCTTCACAATGGTCATTTTTATTTATAAGATTCAAAAAAGGAAGGAAATTGAAGTTTGGACTATTAGGAGCAATTAGTTGTTATCATTGGTATCTATGAAACACGGACACGACACGAACACCGGACACGACATGACACGGATACGTAAACATTTGTAATATCCAAAATATAGAATATAGTACAGGTATTTTGTGCGTGTCGGACATCTGACACGATAAGGAGTTGGAGTGTCTGTGCTGACATGAACGTGTGTCAAACACTTGATACAACAAGAGATTGAAGTGTCCGTGTTTCATAGGTTGATATTGGTGTGATTAGATTACATAATAAGGACAATGACTAAATTAAAACAAAGCGACACAGAAAGGTGAACACTGCAATATCCGGGGTGATGCTACGGCGCCATCGTGCGGTTACTGTAGCATTGCTTATTATAATGTAATTAATATATAAGAATCCAGAAAGGCTGAGAAAGAAAGAATCAATCACAAAACCACATTCACATAGCAATAGCATCAACACACACATTATTAGAGAGAAGAAGAAAAACCAAAGAGTGAGTGAGAAGAAGAAAAATGGGAGCAGAGCCCTTGTCTAAGAACAAGGTTGCACTTGCACAAGCTCCCTTCGTTCTGGGGCTCCAACCTTCAGCACTTGTTGACCACGTGGCACGTGTGGATTGGTCCTTGCTCGATCAAATCCTCGGTGAACATGGTGGCTCCATACCTGTACTCACCCCCACATCACTACTTTTCTTCCTTTTTACTAATTTCTACCCTCCATTGTTTTTATTTTTATTATTACTAGGTGGGTTCTTCTAATTCTTATCTTGTCTTTTCTTTTCTTTTTCTTTTTTTCGTTTTTTTCCTTCCTTTTTTGGTATGGATGCATTTTTCTCTAAGCATCGCCATCACGTTCAATTAAATTTTTTTTCTAGACCACCCACTAGAGGTAATAGTGTCACGTTCAATTATTTAGTATATGAGGAAACAATATTAGTATGACATGTTTGAATTAGTTAATTGGGTTTCATGGTCGTAGGTTGAGCTTGGAGAGCTTGAATACATACTGAGGGAGGTGAAGATTCATGTTGTCTCATGCCATGACAATGACAATGACAATGATGATGATTATCCTTCTTCTCACATTAAGACCTTGGCTGGAGGAAGTGTTGCAAACACGATTCGAGGACTGAGTAATGGGTTTGGAATTTCTAGTGGAATCATTGGGGCGTGTGGGGATGATGAGAAAGGTAAGTTGTTTGACCATAACATGAGCTCCAATGGAGTTGACCTCTCTAGACTCAGAAAGAAGAAAGGACACACAGCACAGGTTTGCTCAATGTCACAAAAATTACGATAAAATTTAGACGCAATTTCTTAACTGTTTTTGGTGTTGCTAAATGCTAGGTTGTTTTCCAATCAGAATTGAAGTTTTATCTCGGTAATTTATATTAATGTTTAATGTAAATCTTTGTTGTGCAAATTAGAGAAATGAAATTTCAAGTTCTAATTGGTGATTAGTACTAAAAGTAGCTATAAGGAAGGTATTTAAGTTTGGTCCTAAAATTCATTTCATTAATAAATGTTTTGCACAAAAGTGGAAATGTAACAACTTAAATGTTTGTCACAGTGTGTTTGTTTGGTTGATGACTTGGGAAACCGTACCATGCGACCCTGTCTCTCTAATGCTGTGAAAGTTCAGGTACATGACTATGTTTTGGGTGGAACATAAATAGGGACAGTTAAATATTAAGTGAGTTTGTGACAATTACTCTGTTTTTTGCAGGCAGAGGAATTGACCAAAGAGGATTTTAAAGGCTCCAAGGTTATTTTGGTTTTTATTTTTTTCCTGTTACTCCCTTATGTTTCATTTGTTCTTGTAATGTTCATCTAATGCTTTCTGTCATGATATGGATTATATTCATTGGTTTCTAGGACTGAATTAATTGTTCATGTATATTCCACCAAAACGGATCATAGGACAAGGGTGAATTTGCCTTGTATTCGGTAGTCGTTACTATACCAGCATGCTAACGTAGTTTAAGGATATGTTAACATTTCAGTGGTTGGTGTTAAGATATGCAATACTTAATTTGGAAGTTATTAAAGCAGCCATTCTTTTAGCAAAACAGGAAGGTCTTCTTGTTTCCTTGGACTTGGCCAGCTTTGAGGTATTCTACACAACTTGACATTCAGCTTTAAGAACTATGATCTGAATCAACTCGCCTCCGTTACGAACTATGATATCATATTTTGTGTTTGTGCTAGCAAGTTTTTTGTATATTCAGTATCGATATTGTGGGAAATTTTCTTCTTCTACACAGCAGTTGATATTTGGATAATTGCATCAGTTATGTAAATTATGTACTAGTCTGATATGGTTCTTCTTATTTTGGCAAGATGGTTAGGAATTTCAAACAACCACTTCTGAAGCTACTGGAGTCTGGGAATATAGACCTTTGCTTTGCCAATGAGGATGAGGCAACAGAGCTTCTACGGTAATTGTCTTTTTTACTTAACCCTGCTTGGTACCAAAGCATGAATTATTCCAAGTTATTCATCATTGTCTCAGTTTCACTTAATAACTAATCTGTTGATTGTTTTTTATACATAATGTCATTTTACAATGGATTTAGGGGCGAACAAAATGCTGATCCAGTAACTGCTGTAGAATTTCTTGCCAAATACTGCCAATGGGCCGTAGTAACACTGGGTCCTAATGGATGCATTGCTAAACATGGAAACGAGGTGTGTAAATTATCTGTGAGAATTATATTTCACACCCAATTTCCATTCTTTTTAATATGTTGTACAGTTATTCTTATGTGTCTATTAGCCAAGTAGTACCGTTGGAAATTCTGAACCCTTTTGTTAACATTCCAGATGGAAACCATAATTAACTAGATCAAACAATAGATTTAATTTACCTAGTAGGAACTTGTTATGATGTTTTTTCCTTCCAATATGAGACTGAATATTAGACTAGTGAAGCTTTCCTGTTGGTATGATATTCTCAAAATCTGCTTTAGTAACAATAGTATATAACCATGGACCAAGTCTAGTTCAGAAAATTGTTTGACATTATCTGTTGATGTGATGGTTGTGATCCAAAATCACTAGGGAAAAAATCTAGAAAGTAATTTAGTTGTGAAGCTTCTTCTTGTTGGTATAATAAACTCAAAATCTGCTTTAGTAACAATAGTATATATAACCATGGAAAAAGTCTAGTGCCGAAAGTTGTTTGACAATATCAGTTTTATGTGATGATTGGGATCCAAAATCACTAAGGAAGAAATTAAAAAGTAATTTAGTTTTACATTCATGATACTTAGCAAGCAAGCATGTGAATAGTGTTGTACCCTCTTAACTAAAAAAAAAAAAAAGAAGAAGAAAAAAGCAAGTGAATAGTGTTCTAGGATAAGTGCTAGAATGATCAAGAGCATGCTTGAAAACAAGGTGAAAAATTACTTTTGAGACAAAAGTACTTTTTTTTCAACTGCAAACCAAATATGTACTAACTCTAGTCATTATTATGAATTATGTTTGAAACGTGTCAGATTGCACGTGTCCCGGCAATTGGAGAAGCAAAGGCAACTGATGCAACAGGGGCAGGGGATCTTTTTGCAAGTGGATTTTTGTATGGAGTGATCAAAGGTCTGTCACTTGAAGAGTGCTGCAAAGTGGGCGCATGCAGTGGTGGGTCTGTTGTTCGCTCTCTTGGCGGCGAAGTCACTTTGAAGAATTGCCACTGGATGTACAAACAAATGCAAATAAAGGATCTTCCCACGCCTGAGATATCCAAATAACTAATGAATAGTCTCAATGAAAGAAAGAAAGTTGCTTGCTTCAATGTTTCTTTTGTCTTTCTTTCTTTACATTTCATCTTTTGCCACTAAATGGCAGCTATTGTTCCAGTTGTGTACTGGTTTGATTAATGAATGCAAGCAAGCCTTAACAAATTCCACGGAAGAAACACACAAGTATACTTGAGCCTCGAATATATCTAAGCTTGATGCAAGTAGGATTTGTCATTCCTAGCTTAATTTTAAAACATAACAAACTCAATGGTTACTTTGATTTTCTTGGGTCCCTTCCGGATGGTTACTAGTTTTCAATTTTCTGTTTTAAAATGTAATTTTATAACAAAAACGTGGTCTGATAAAATAAAATTGGTTTTAATTTTATAAAATTAGTTAAATTACAAAGGGATTTTTGTGGGGTGGGGAGGAAGGGAAGAATAAAATTGCATGGGTAAAATGAGAGGTTGCTTCTAAGCCAAAGGAGCTAGGTGGGTTGGGTATAAAAAATATTGTTATTTCAACATTACCTTAGTTGCAAATGGAGGGAGGTGTAGGCTCATGGTGGACCGTGGCTCTTTATGGGGGCTTGTTCTTAAATCTAAATATGGGGATGTGCTTGATTCTCCAAATGTGAGGCAATCTCAGATGGAATCCATTTGGTGGCGGGATATTATGGATGTATGTGGGGACAGGAGGGAACGATCATGGTTTAATGATAATATCACTTGGAAGGTGGGTGACGGGAGGAGGTTATGTTTTTTGCATCATTTGTGAGTTGGAAATGAGCCATTGGGAAAAAAGTATAAAAGATTGTACTTGAATTCTACACAACAAGGTGACTTGGTGGGAGAGGTGGGGTGTTGGCTGAATGGTGTTTGGAGTGGTGTCTAGCATGGTTCTCTTGGGAGTTACCAATAGTGGAGGCTTTTATGAGGGACAATGAGGGTGGCAACTTTATGCATAATGAGGCCGATAAAGTGTTGTGGAAAAGAGATTCAATAGGGGATTTCTCTGTCAAATTGGCATATGATTTTGTGTCATTTGATCTTTCTCTTGTTGAAAAAATGTTGGTGTGTTCATTTGGAGATTGTCACTTGATAGATTGCCAACATGTGATAACCTGCAGCAGTGTAGATTCGCATCGTTAGTCTGGAGCCAATGCTATTCGTGGCTTGGTATTGAGACTGCACAGCACAAGGAACCACAAAAACATTTTTTTCAGCATGATTGTAGCTGTTTGGGAAGGAAGGAAAACAAGGAGTGGAAATCAGATTGGTGTGCGGTTGTCTAGACATTGTGGAACATCAGAAACAGGATCATCTTTGATGGGAAAACCTGGGATTTGGATTATGCTTTGGAGATGATCAAATACAAATCTTGGGCATGGCTGGAAGCAAAGGTGGAAGCATTTCATTTCTCTTTTTCTGAATGGTATTCAAACCCCAGGGTGTGTCTTCAAACTTCACGGATTTAATACACTCTTGTAACAATCTACTGGTTTATCAAAGGGACAGTGTTGATTTTGTTCTAGGAGGTAATTATGAAAAGGATAAATGTGTCCCGTAGCTATGACTCGGGTGATAATCTATTTTCCGTAATTTGTCATGTTTTGGATCCTGTAACTATCATTGGTATTGCTGGTACCGTGTTAATAATAATGTTTTGCTTATCCACAAAAAAATATTTTTTTAAAATTTATTGTTTTGATTTAATTTAGTCTTTTATTTTATTTTTTGATTCAATTTGTTTTTCTAATTTCTAAAAAGAGTTCAATTTAATCAGTCATTTTATTCCATCAAAATTGTTAATGGTGAAATTCATGTAACAAATAACATATCCTTTCCTTAAGTAGACATGTGAATACAAACTTAATGGAGATTAGATGCAAATGGATGATGAGAATCAAATTGAATCCAAAAAAAAATTAAAGATTAAATCAAACCAAAATAATGAATTAGAAAAAATAATTAATTTAACCAAAGAATTATCAACGAGAAACATACATTTGGTTCTTCCAACAAGCCATGTCCACACTATTCATAAGTAAAAAAAAATGTATAGAAAGATGTTGCTAGAAAATTGATTTAGAATTATTCATCGATTAATGTTGATATGGCTTGAATTAAAGAATTTGTCAACAAAACTATTTTTGCAATTATTTTATATCCAGTATTTTTGGGGTAGAGAAAGAGATAGACAAAGAATATATAGTTTAACACTTTTGCTTGGAAGTAAAATTTTAAAAGGATAGGAAGAGTAAGGCAAGTTTTTGTTTTAAAATTAAGAGAATTATATGATTATTAAGATTTTTATCTTTTATTTTTAAACTATTAAATTGGCCTTCTCTTCTTTCTTTCTTTTTTTTTTTTTCCTTTAAAACTACAGTTCCAAACATGGAACATATCCCAAACGAATAAGGGATTGCTTGGTGAACTTCAATCAACAGAATGGATTCAATTTATTTGATACTAAAATATTAGTTCATACTCTTTTAAAAAAAATAAATTCATACTATGGTAATGCGATGTTTCAAGCTTATCCTCTTAACACAATTTATAAAAGATAAAGTGGCAAAAGATCCAGTACAAATGCAGGATTCAATCCCGGTATCCTACTTTGTTCTCTTTCTCGTTCCCTTCCCTATAAGAACCTTCAAGGGCTTCCATAAAAACCCACCTCCCTTATTAATCCTCCCTTGAACCTCTCCCTATTATATTTGAAATAAATAAATACTTTTTCATAAAAACTTCATACCCCATTGCCCGGAGGCTCTTCGCTATGCGAAGGTATGGGGAAGGGATGTTGTACGCAGCCTTACCCTTGCATATGCAAAGAGGCTGTTTCCGGATTCGAACCCATGACCAACAAGTCACCAAGGCACAACTTTACCGCTGCACCAGGGCTCGCCCTCAAATAAATACTTTTTCATAATTTAAGAAATTGTGTTGCACATAAAGTTATATGTTTAATATCTCTACATGGTGTAAGACAGACTTACTTTCAACAAACTTCCCATATAAAGTACATCACAACATAAAAATGTTTTAAGTTATCAATGTATAATTTTTTTTCTTTAAAAATAATTAAGTTTTTCAAGTTTAATGGTCATACATTATTATTCAACTACAAGTAATTGTTGATATGACTTTAAAAAAATTATTATAAAAATTAAGAAACTTATCATATATGATATGTTATGATTGAATAATAATATAAAATTATTTTATAATATAAATATATAATCCTTAGTCTCTAAAGAGTTTGTCCAACATTTTTTTCAGCCTGAATTTCAATTAATTGTTGTAAATCATGCATTCAAGTTCATCAAACAGCTATAAAATCGTTTACAATGATCAGGCATGGATGAATTGAAAAAACAAACAGGATTAAGGGAAAAAAAATCCATCAAAGAAATATCTTGTCCCATGACACATGAAACCTACTCGTCTTTAAATATTGGTATTCAACACCTCTAGTACTTAATTTTAAATTATCAAATGTCCATAGGAGAACCACCTTGGTCTACAGCAGCAGCACCACCACCTTGATCTGCAGCACCAGCAGCAGCACCTGGATCTGTGGGAGCATCCTGTCCGGCTGCTGGCTGAGCTTCTTCTTCAGCTGGAGCAGCTTCTTCCTCCCTCACAATCTCAAAAGTATCAATCAACTGTTGAACAGTTTCCTGATCCAAAATGTGGAATGGCTCACCAACACCAACCACAGCAATTGTGCACACAGAACTCCTGAGTTTTTCACCTTGCAAGGACTCCCTAGTTGCAATAAGTGCATCTTTGATCAGATCTTCTCGTGAAGAGCCCACAAAATTCTCAAACCTGCGTTCCAAATATGTCTTTGCGGCTTGAGAGCGAGACCCAATAGCAAAAGCCTGATATTCAAAATAGTTTCCACTGGGACAGTTGTAATAGAGGTGAGCTCCTGATTCATCTAATCCAGCTACCAGGAGTCCAACTCCATAAGGACGTTTCCATGACCGCTGGGTGCAAACCTGCAACTCAAAATTGCATCACAAATAGTGATGAGAATGAGATCTTTTAAGTTCTAATAAAATTTGCAGATTATTCTTTCTTGCTATCCTCTTTTGCCACATAATTCTGCAGATACAAGCACACGCATTACCTCCCATACCCCATTCATTCAACTTTCTACAACTAAAACTCAAGTATAACTGTATATCATAAAATAATGTAGATTAGCTAATCCAATATTTTGTTCATTGTGAACTGAACATATCAGCTTCCAATAATATAACTATATTAAAGAACCTAAAAAAAGTAAAAGAGGCAGAGGATTACTACTCCTAAAAATGTTGTTCAGCATACTCTCTATCTCTATCTACTGAAAGATCCATCAACCCCAGCAAGAAAAATTAGGGTCAAAAATGCATTTTTTATTTCTTTAATGAACTCAAACCATATGATAACTTCAACCTTACTCACTAGGAATTTGACAAGCAAGCTACATTGACTTCAACATAACAATAATCTGTGTTCCACTTCACTTCGTGATATCAGCATAGATTTGCATGATGTAACAACCATGACACAGATACATAACTTGGGAAGATGTAAACATAAATATTATCATCCTTCAGGATTTCCTCTCACAGTAAACAGAAACCTTGGCAGTGCTATGAACTATTCAAATTTCAAACAGATATTGAACCCAAGGCCTCTCCCACAACCACCACAATAGAGGAAGCACATTTATTTAATATATATCAATCTTGTAGCAGCCAGCTATGAAGATGCTATAGTAAGACTACAGGAAGTGGGTTAAATCATAATACAAACTATACAATTTATACTACACATATAAATACTCAAACAGAAAAAGAAACCAAAATTATGGAAATTCATGATAAACATATTAGTCCTGTAAAGTGAAGGAACAGGGATAACTTTTGATGGAATGGTCCAGGAAGAAGGGTTTCAAATCCTACTATCTTCCTAAAGCAAAAAATGCATTTGAAAACGGAGGAGAAACCACAGTTTTACCCAAAAAAATCCTAAAGAACCTTGTTTCAGGGGCAAAAAATGGGGGGCTTTGAAGCTTATATCATGGTAGCACTACTATAGTATGTGAAAAGACACTATTCCAGCTGCAACGATCCCAATTGAAAACCGCTCAGCTGTTTGAATTCTGTAGCAGCCTAGGATCACTTCACTCCACTACTATGTTATATCACCACTATATAGCCCTATTTATAACTCACTACAATGCTCAGTAAATCATATGGATACCCAACATCTTCTCTAATACAAGAACATCCTCAAAACCTCGAAAGAATAGAAATTCAGCACACATTAGAGAATGAAAACACATATTCAAACATTCATTGTGTATTTAACAACTCAGTTGCAATGCCCGTGCAAAGAACCAAAACCGATCAGTAGCACATCAAAAGGTTTTTAAAAATGTTCCGCAACCAATTGCAGCCTTAACATCCGGGCACTTTTAAAGTCTTCCTGACTGCAATTGCAGCTACATCAACTGGATTTGTCCGCAATTGTTCCCAATAGTAAACCCTACCACAACCACAATTTTAAATCGCAGTCGCACCTCCATTGAGTTCCTCGATATCACAGAATTTCACAGACAAATGCAGTCACAAACAATTGCACTCAAACACCCCGAAAACCTTGACGTTGTTGTGACGGACATTTTTCAAAACCTTACATAAAAAAAATCAATTATCACAACTAAACTCAAATCAGCATCAGTCTCCACCCGTTGTGATTTGAAATTCGTGGAGCAGCAAAGAAATTAAACTCACATTCTCATAATTCATTCCCAAAATTGAACAAACAAACCAGACCAGTTCGATCACATAAACCTAAAATCGAAATTTTAACAAAAGTGCAGGCTTAGACGAGCCGTCGCTCCGATACTAATAATTACAAATGCAGCGAGATACTAATTATTATTATTATTAGGAGATATAAGGTTGGTCTAGTGGTGGTGGTGGTGAAGGGGAGAGGTCGCGCGTTCGAATCCGAGGCTAATAAAAACTAACATTTGTCGATCAGAAAAATATTATTATTATTATTTTGACAAAACGCGGAAGAAAATAGAGTGAGTTGATTGAGGAAGAGCGGTGACCTGAGCCTTATCCGCGAGCTGAACGACGAGTCTCCCTACGGGGAGCGGTGACTCGTAGGTGTAGTTATAGTTGATGCACTCGGATCGCATGTAGCGGGAGAGGACGCGGCCGTCGGCGGTGAGGCCGGCGATGGCGACGCCGATGTGGTTGTCGACCTTGAAGATCTTCTTCTGGTGCGATGAGAGTTCGGAGTTAGCCTTGTTGACGCATGCGAGGACCACGTGGGTCTTGGATCGGAGCCCTATCGCCGCCGAGCCCTGCTTCACCGCCTCCATCGCGTACTCCACCTGGAACAGCCTCCCCGCCGGGCTCCATGTCGTCACGTCCGTGTCGTACTGGTTTCTGAACATTTTCACGATTCAAACACCAAAACCCTCTATTTCTTCTTCTTCACTCTATATTTCACCTTTTTTTCTTCTTCCTCAAGAACTCTCTCTCTCTCCCTATGCCTTCAGTGTTGGACAAGTAAGTAAGTCATGTTTGACTGTTTAGTCCACTAACCCAATGGGCTCACACACTATGGATCGGTTTCTATTTACACTTCCCTACTTACTTTTCATATCTGTCTATTAAAAAAAACACAAAATTGACAAAAATATATTTGACAGAAAGTATTTTTCATAATATAAGCCTTCATGGTCAAGCAATGGAAACTCATCTTGCAGCATGTCTACCCTGATGGCAATAAATGTGCGGATTCGCTTGCTCGTCGAGGTTCTTCATCTATTCAGATAAGAAGTAAGAACTAAGTGGAGTGTTTGCCCTCCTCAAATGAGGGATTTATTGTTAGTTGATTCTCTCAGCATCTCCTCTTGCATATTGTAGTTGTTGTCTTTTGTTCCTTTTCTTTTCCCACTGATAAAAAATATAATTTATCTAAGAGAAACTAGTTTTTATAGCGTATTAAAAAATTAAAATTACATTATAGAAACTATTTTTCTTAATATAATATAATTTTTTATGTTACTGAAAGTCTGAAACTAGTTTCTATAAGATGAGAGAAAAGTGGGGAAAAAAAAGATCAAGATGGATTTAAGGAGAAGAAAATAAGAAGGAAGGATGAGGGAAAAGGTGAGAGAAAGAAAGGGAAGAGTACAAGAAAGGAAAATGTGGGCTTTGGAGGGGAAGGTAGGGGTAATTTTAGGATTTCAGAAAGTAAAAAAATATGAGTTGTAAAAAGTAAAATGGGAGATATAGATAGCATTACCCTAAAGATTGGTGGTCGAATTTTGCAGCAAACCTCACTTTTTTATTTTTTATTAATTATTAATTATTGATAATTATTACATATGCCACAATTAAGAAATTCTGCGGTAATTTTTAAATTGCCATAATTAAGACAATTTTGTGGAGTTTTTCCTTTAATTGTCGCAATTTTTCTATGAAAAGTCAAAATTTGTAATATTATGTTAATTTATTTAGAGGCAAAATTTAACCCAAAAAAATTGAGGGACAAAATTTGTGAGATTGTGAAACTTTTGGGGGAGGGAACAAAAAGTTCAATTAAGCAAAAAATTAATTATTGTTTTAAAAGGCCAAATGACCTATTTGTCTCTCATGTATTTTTATTCAATTTGGTCTTTTATCTTTTTAAAAGTTGATTTTGGTCCTTCATATTTTTAAATCAATTTAAAATGGTTCTTCTATAAATTTAAAGTTAATACCGTTAATTAATATTCATACTCCATAATCCCTAATTCCTTTTCTCCTAAACTAAAAACCACAAACCCAAATAAGATCATATCTCGTTTCACCACCAAATTCTCCCATTACATATCCTGAATTGGTGGTTCTTTCTACCTCCATTGCATCACCATTGCCCTCTACATCTTTTCTCCCTTTTCACATCTCGCGGTTGTTGTGACTTCGACTCAAGAGGAGAATGTAGTGGTGTGGGGTCAGCTTTGGGTTTTTTGAAAGGGGAACTGTCGTCTCCAGTGTGGTGGTGCAATGGTATTTCATTTGTTCTATTGGTGTCTATGTTTTCCTTGTCTTGATGATAGCAAAATTTTTGTTCTTGATTGTGGTTACAATGGATAGTGTTGTGGCTCCGATCAAGTTTTTAATAGTGTGGTGGAAAATTATTGTTGCAATTTGTGATTTGGTCTTAGACTTGTTCATTATCATCTTTTGGTTCAATATCATTCAAGAATATCTCTATTAGGTTGATTGAGAAAAGAAATGAGGAGGAAATAGAGGAGGGAGAAACTACATTTTGTGACGGTTTTTAATCGCCAATAATAATATCTCATTAATGACGTTAACTTTAAATGGATGAAAGAACTATTTTGAATTGATTTAAAAACATGAATGGTTAAAATGAACTTTTAAAAAGATAAAAGATCAAATTGAACAAAAAATAAGATGAAAGACCAAATAAGTCATTTGGCCTTTTAAAAATATACTATGAATTGTTTGGTCAGGAACTCTTGTTGTAAGCTATTTTGAATAACTTATAAACTAGTTTAATCAATCATTTATTCAATTACTTTTTTCAAGGTTTTAATTTTACCATAGAACTCAACCTCATTAATTACCAAAAGCTAATGTGTTATTTCTTGATTAGTTATTAATTTATTCAATCATTTAATCAAATTCAATATTCATTCAACTAATAATTTGAAATAAAAATAAAATAAGTAACTTGTTATATATGCCAATTCGTCAAAAAATATATATTATATTTCTTCTTAAAATTTTTCTATTGACAATTTAAATCTAATCATTGTAAAATCTTAATTGAGAAGTAATTTGATAAATTAGATTATTAATAATCTTTATCTAATAAAGACCACATTGATGTATATATCTAGAATGTTAATGTTTTATTTACAATAATTTTATAATCAAGAATAATTTAAATTTAAATTTTATAATTTTTCTACTTTTTGTCAAAATATCTAATATCTATGATAACAAGTCTTGAAACTTATTAAATTAACAAATTAATAAAACAATAAATGTAATAGTTAAATAAAAAACAAAACAATACTTTATTATAACTAAAAATTCTTCACATGATACCTTTCAAAAAAATAATATTAAACAATCTTCAATATACATATTTATCCAAAACAAGATATGAAATTATGCATATTTATTTTTGCATGGTGCCATTAACTGTAGTTTCTGGAGGTTTAGGAAGAAGCCCATTAACTGTAGTTTCTTCAGGTTTAGGAAGAAGCCCTTTTTCTCTGCAGGTTTCGACGGCTCCGGTGAACATATCCTCTAAGCTGTACTTAAATTTGAAGCTCAAGTATGTGATCTTCTTCGAAGAAAATTTAATAATGTCCAATTCATCTGGAATATTCTTGAACCTAAACATCAAAATGCGTACAATTAATTAGCACAACATACAATTTTAATTTGTGCATTATTCATACATATTGAAGTGTGTGTGTGTGTGTGTGTGTGTGTGTGTGTGTGTGTGTGTGAGATTAACGAAACGATGTAGTTGGGAAGTCTTACTTTGTAGGGACGTTATTCTTTCTTGCTGTCATCCATCTAAATTTTAAAACAATTGCATAAGAAGTGGCATAAAATATCATTAATTCATTGGAGGATGAATAGTAAAATAAAGAATTAAATATTTTTTCTCTATAATTTAGTATTTTTTTCATTTTTGTTTTTGTAATTTTTTTATTTTAGTTATTATTAGATAATGTATTTATTTTATTTTTCTTTTTTAAAGTGTTTTATATAATATTCTTTTACTGTTCAAAAAATATTTTTTATGTTGGCATAATAAAGGGGCCAACCACAAGGGGTGGAATGACTGATACAAAGTCTATGTTGTACTCTTTGGCAAATTTCCACGCTTCTACAAAAAATGGAAACATGATTTAGATTACAAAATCATATCCGGATTATTTATTTCCCCCTGTTTCTCTTTTTCTCTTGGAGGAGAGAAATGTGACATATAGACTCCCAAAAACGAGAAATTCTTAGATAATTTAGGACCATTATATTATCTGTGTTTTCATCAATAAATATATGCAGCGAAAATAATTTAATATTTATAAATAATTAAGATCACTTAAATTAAAAGATAACATCATTAATTATTATTAGATTATTAATGAATATATCTTTTATTTAATAAGTATTTCTTTAATTATTCATGTGTTATATAATTATTAGTCAAGATTACGGATAATCTGATAATCTTAAATAATCTATTAATTTTTATTCATGCACAACGTGTCATTAAGACAACTCATTTTTATGTTAGATTTGATCAAGTTTTAGTCTCCTGTTAATAAAGATATAATAATGTTTTAACACTCTTAAATTACAAACATTTTATTAATACTTATTATTTTATATTTTTCATATCACATTATATCATCTATTATTTTTTTATTTATTTATTTATCTTACTAGGTGACAAATAGTATATATAGTGTCCACCACAAATCATTTCTTTTATATATAGAAAATTTAGGTGAATTAAGTTTTAGGAGTTCAATAGGATCAATGAGCCTCAAGATTTAAAAAAAAAAATACTTACAGACATATTTATAAATTATCTATCAACAAAATCGATGAATAATTTTGAATAAAAAAATAACAACAATGATATGTGACAATTATTTATTACTAAAAATAACTAACCCTGCCAGTCATTTTGACCCTTCTGCAGAAATCAACATCACTCCAACAATTCTCTTCCATGACAGGGTTTGGGTGCTCCGTAACGTCCACAGTTCCAGCTAATGATGTGAATACAAGCTTTCAGATTTTGGCCTTCACGCATGCTTTCATGATGTCTAGCAATCCGTTTATTGTAGGATTTATCACTTTGTTCTGCATTTCCAATCAAATTTAATTTCTAACCATATTAGAATACTTTAACGTTGCACGTTACAAGAATTTCACAACTTACTACTGTAATTATTTGCAAACCCTTGGAGAATTTTATATGCTGAACAAATACAACCATACAAGTTGTTGTCATCACGATCATCATGCCACAATTTCAGTAACTTGACAAAATAGCCCCCCAAAAAAAAATACAAGAAAAAAAAACATAAAGACTAGGTTGGACTGGTAGCTAGTAGCTCTGGTCGGGTTATATATCGTTAGGAATTGGAATGTTGGGTTTACGTACGAACGTGTATCTCTAAAACGAGTCACTGCGTTTTGCAACACGTCAATAAGAAGTCGTCCACATGAAATATGGTATTAATCGATGGCGGTTATCATTAGTTGACTAATACTAATAACTTAATTGTTTATTGGTCTCTTATCATAAGAAAAATATATTTAGACATCTAAATGCTAGTTGACATCAAGTAAAAAAGAGATAGAAATTAAGAAGAAATTATTTCGTGGACACTCATATAAAAAAAAGTATGATAGGTGGTTTGATGTAATAGGAAGGAATACACGGAAGAGAAAATATAATATACAATATTCATGTATCATTATCAATATATAAAAAAATATAGATACAATAGGTCACTTGTTAAAATAAAATAGATAAAGAAAAATAAGAAATATTGATGGAGTATTTAAAACAAAAGAGTATTCAAATATAATTATCTTTTATCATATTGCATATGCCCAATGATATAATTGTGTCAAACAAAAGATGAGTTTATGATGTTGGAGAATAAATAATCAGATTGAGTATTTCACTTCAACAAGAACCAAGATATGAGGAAACAATTAACATAATTGTCTACCAATTAATTTATCTTATTTTTAAGAAATTTATTTATCAATTATGCGCATTATGCTTATGTTCTAGACTTCATGTTAGGGAACCCTATAGGTTTCTTAGTTGCATATCAGTATCACCAGAGTGCTGGATCATGTTAAAATGACCATTTTGCCAGTACTCGTGGCATATTTAGACTAAAAAAAATTGATAAATGGCAAGGGAAAAAATAAGTGTGAAATTGATCAACATACCTCAGGGTCATTGCACTCAAAATCCATGGGGGTTGCCACGTGGAAAACTCCGGTGCAGCCTTCAATGGCTTCATCAAAGCTTCTCTCTTGAGCAAGATCAGCCTTCCACAGAGACAATTTGCTCTTTGCACCTGGCAGTTCCACCAAATGCTTCACCTTCTTCATGTTAGCTGAAGCGTGCATATAAATATACAATAATGTAATAATTAATAATAAAGTGTTGTATATATTTTGTTAGTAGTAGATTAAAAAGGTGAGGTAACTTAGGCATGCATGAGATGAGATGAAAAATGATGCAATATTGGGACCTGGGTCGCGTACGGTGGCTCGAACAGTGTAGCCACGCTCGATGAGTCTCGTGACCCGATAAAACCAGAAGCTCCTGTAAAGCAAACACTTTCGGATTTTGAACCCATATTCACTCTCCTTTTTCTCTCTTCTTAATTACTACTATAAGACAAAATCATTAAATTGGATCTCTTTTACAAATTAATTATCAAAATGGGTTTGTTTCATTTTTATTTAGTAAGAGAGTCTCTTATTTTACTACAAAGAGCTTACCTGAGAACGCGACACGTGGTGTGACTTGACAGGACGATGGGACAGGGGTAGAAGTGGTGGCCTGACAGGCGCAACCACTAGTGGTGGCCTCCCAGGCGCGACCACTAGTGGTAGCCTGTCAGGCGCGTCCACTAGTGGTGGGCTCCAGGCACGTCCTTCTTCCCTATAAAACCACTTTCCCTCCGTTTCATTTTCACACAAAAACGTTGAAGTAAGGAAACGTGTTGAAGCGCTTTATACCGGTTAGAAATTTTGTTCAAAATTAATAAATATTTTTTATCTTCGATACATTATAGCATTAATTAATATTTATTTTGTTGATGATAATAATAATTATATTTTGTAGGTGCATAAACAAATTGACACGAACTATAAAATGAAATAGTAATTTTGTTTATATTTTTTGTGTGATAATTAGTAATTTTTGGTAACTTAATAATTTAATTTTTGGTTATAATTATGTTATATTTGTTTGTTGATGACAATAATTATTTATTGTAGTAGTTTTTATGTCTAGCACATTATTATTATTATTAGTTAAGCTCATAATTATTGATGTTGTTGGTATATTTTTTTAATAACCAAAATTTATACGTAGACATTAAAAATAAATGTCGATTGTTTTGCGTCATAAGTGTGCGAAGTAGGAAATTGTTGTGACAGTAATTTAATTTATTTAGAGTAATTCTAACCGGTATAAAGCGCTTCAACACGTTTCAACTCAGCTCACTTCAACGTTTTTGTGTGAAAATGAAACGGAGGGGAAGGAGTTTTATAGGGAAGAGGGACGTGCCTGGGCCCACCACTAGTGGACGTGCCTGACAGGCTACCACTAGTGGTCGCGCCTGGGGCCCCACCACTACTGGTAGCGCTTGGCAGGCCACCACTAGTGGTCGCGCCCGGCAGACCACCACTTCCATCCCTGTCCCATCGTCCTGTCAAGTCACGCCACGCGTCGCGTTTGAGTGGAATGCGCTCCTCAGGTAAGCGTTTTATAGTAAAATAACAGACCCCCTTGATAAATAAAAATGAAACAGATTCATTTTAGTAATTAATTTGTAAAAGGGATCCAATTTGGTGATTTTGTCCTATAAGGCAAAATTATATTGTAGACTTTTTGTTAATAATAATTTAATATATTAATAAATATGACTTTTATAAGGGATTTTTTGGACTGATGTAGGAATGGTGTTGAGGCTCACAGTCAGTATTTATAAGGGATCTCTGATTTTTCGGTACTGTATTAGCCTTGTATTGGGGGTATACCTGTACACCTTGTACAGTTTATGCAATTACTCTTTATATATAATACCTTTACTTTGCCTTAAAAAAAATTATATTACTTTAGAAATCAGTAAAGACTGATATGACAAGAATTTAAAATTTCAAAATATTTTTTTATGATAAATTTAATATATATAATAACTATTTCTCCTTTTTTAGAATTTATTTTTGAATGTGAGTTTTTTTAGAAATTATTTTTCAATGAAAGTGTTTTAGAAATTTTTGTTAACCTCTTATCTTATTAAATCTATTATTTTCATTTTTATTTTTTTAAATTGAATTTTTATATTTTTAAAAGAATATCAATAATTAAAAGTAACTTTATATCACAAAATATTTTTTTATCATAAACTTAAATATAATTTATATATTCAGAAATACTTATTATTATAGATTTTAGTTAAATAAAACAAAATTATCATGCAGATAGTAAGGGATAAAATATTAGCTTATTGATAGTTTTTTAAAAAAAAAACTAATATGGTGTCATACAGATTACTCATTAAGGTATTCTTTAAGAAAAATACAATCATACTGATAATTTTTTTTATACAACTAAGAGGCGTAATCTTTCTCCCATCAAATTGGCCATTTTTTGGATAAAATAATGTCTTTAGTTATTTTTCCATGCTCAAGCCCAGAATTTTTTTTAATACTGATAATTTAAATATTAGAAAAACCTGTTTAAATTGCCATTTTTAATATTAATATGAAAACATGTGCTATTTTAAACGAGGAAATTCCAAATTAAAATCTGCTTTATTCTCACACATGGCACAGGACAAAGACAATGCAGATCCACATCGAAGCAAGTCTTTTTGGTTTGTGATTCGGGAATTGGTTAATTTCATTGTGTTATGATAGCTTTAACTGCTCAACATGTGATCACCAGCCGGTTATGTTAGTACAACAAGTTAGCTGAACTCAAGAGCACGTGACTGCTGACTGGTGGCTGCTCACACATTTCATTCGATCTTCATTCTTGTTGTAAAACTTCTTATACTACCTCTTTTCATAATTTTATTTATTAAGAATATAACACATAAATTTAAAAAATATTTAATTGAACTAAAATTATTATATTTGAACTAAAATGAACTTATTTAATTAATTTGATTTTTGATACTTGTATCACTAATAATAAATATTAAATAAAGGTATATTTACAAATATATATTAATTAGACTTTAAAATTCTAATACATCAAATATTTTAGAAAAAAAATCATAAAAAAGAAAGAAACAATATGAAAGTCGTAACCAGTTCAAATAAAAAGAAAAACATTAATGCAATTAAGTTGGGCAGAAAAATAGAACAAAAAAGAAAAAAGATAGAAGAATAAGGCAAGCCTGCTTCATAATTAAAAAAATTGACCTATCTAGAAAACAAAAATATTTACATATGAAATTAAAAAAGTTGAGCTCAACATGTTTACTTATTGATTAAATTGGAAAATACTCAAGTCTCACATCAAGCTTATTTATTTATCGATTGTCTCGGTCCTTGGATTGTAGCTTATATATATATCTATTGGATAACTTCACTTAATGCCAATTAATTTTAAGATGAAGTCTAATAGATATATAAACTACACTTCAAGGACTGAGACAACCAATATGATACTTGAATATTTCTCAACAATTACAATCTTAATCCTCAAAATAATAATTATTATTATATTCTAGAAATTATAAGCATAAAAAATCAGCAAAACATATTGTATATAAAACATAACTTTTTAGATATACTTTAGATTGGTTCTTTTTCCAACCAATCTTGAAAGTTATCTTTTTAGATGGACTGAAAACTGATAAAAAAAAGTCATCACTTCTTGTACATGATATTTTATAATTGTCATACAATTAATTTAAAAAGTCATTTTTAATTATTCTAAAAAACTATTTTGTGTAATAGTGTAGGATTATCACCCAAAAAATCATAATGTCCAGACAAGATTGCACTTCATTGCATCATGCTTTGGTACTAAAGATCACCATTCATGCCTACACCATAATAATCAACATGACACTTTCATCCATGGCAAGCATTAATGAGACCCAAACATAGACTCATTAATATTTAGTTCATCTCAAAGTTTGATATAAATCTTTTACCCGTTCGAATTTGACTTGGTTTAAGCTCACAAACAACTCAGCTCATTAGCTCGATTCACATGAACTAAGAGTAAAATTTTAAAAATCTTTTACATTTCAAAATTTCAATTTATTGGTAGATTTTAGATAAAATGATTGTTTAATTTTTTTTAAAAAGATAAAATTGAATTTATTTTATTAGCTTTGTAGAACCATAAGGTATGACAAGAAAAATATTTGTTACAATCGAAGTCTACTTAAAAAAAAAAGCCACCCTACCCTACATATATAAAATAATAGAAAATTCAATTAATTAGATAAATTTAATATATATATATAAATATAAAGAGAGAGAGAAAGAGATAAAACTAATTCATGAACCAAATGAGTTGAACGAAATACAATTCAAATTTAATTTATTTATTTAACGAGCTAAATTTTTAACTCAAATTTAATTCATTTGATCCATGAACAGTTGATTATCAAATCAAATTTCAAACTATTTTCGAGTTGATTTAATTTATTACCACCTGGACGAGCAAGACACATTGCCTAGAAACACAATGCTAAGCTAGAACGGTGGCAGCAAGGAGAAGTCGTCTTGGATTTTAAGTTGGAAATTTATTCCCTTCTTTTCACCTGAAGGAAGTTGTGTATGGTTCGATTAAGTGTTCAAATACATGTTAATATAACATTGATTATTTTTCTTAAAGCCAAAAAGGGTTGAGGTTTTCTTAACCAACTGATTTAGAAGAATGGAATGGAGCTTGAATGAGAAAAAGAAAGGGAAGATGGAAAAGAAGAAAAAGGAGTGTGGATATGATCAGTGTACGTCGGAAGGAAACGATCATTAGGGATAAGACATTCAAACAAATTGGTTAAGCCCCTTGTAGTAGGTTAATGGCCCGGCTTAATTCCTATTAATGTATTAATGTAACACTTTTGATGATATGACATTATTAACGTGACACTTTATAATATCATCATTTACTGATGTGATACTTATTATCATCAACAATCATTAATCACTTGAATGATTTCTAATTACAAGGACCAACTACATAAAACAAAATATTTCAGGGACATTTTCTTTTAAAATTACAAGCACCAAAATCAAAACGTGAATAACTATAGGGACACAAAGTATTTAAACCTAAAATTAATGAAAACAATCTTGCCTTCCCACTCTTACAACAGCAAGTTATTTTCAGAATCCTATCTATAAGGGGTATATGGAGTTAGATTTTTATTTTATTTTATTTTATTTAAATGTGAGAATGAGAATTATAGGTTAAGAATTGAAAAAAAATAAATCTGAAAACAAGGATGACTTATATGGTTGTCGATTGTAGAGTTTGATGCAAAATGAGAGGGGAGTGTTTTTTTTTTTTTTTGTGTGTGTGTGTAGTAATATATTTATTAACTTACGCAAGTGAACAAGACTTTAGAAGATGGTTTTATTAACTTATTGAAGATAACCTGGCCATACAAGCCACTCACATTTCTAATTTTTCATAAAACAGAAACGTTAATCAAGAAACGGAATAAGAAAAGCAAGTTGCACAGCCATCACACAGATACAAAGATATGAATGCGTATTTATTTCTGCATGATGGCATTCACTGGAGTTTCTGATCTGCAGGTTTAGTAAAAAGCCCTTTTTCTGCAGGTTTCGGAAGAAGCCCTTTGTCTCTGCATGTGTCAATTGCTCCAGTGTACATGTCCTCTAAGCTGTATTTAAATTTGAATCCCAAGTCTGTGATCTTCTTGGAAGAAAATCTCACAAGCTCCAATTGATCTGGAATATTCTTGAACCTAAAAATCCAATGTGCACAATTAGTCCAACCTATAGTTAATTTTATATATGCTTTATTTATACATTTGTTTTACTGTGTAATACTTTCTTTTTTATTTACAAGGAATTTTTACACCTTATATGTAGTACGAGATTAATTCTAGTTTAATTACTAAGATCCCCTTTAATTTCCCAAAACTCTTTACTTGTGAGTTCAAATCCATAACATTAGAATGCTCTCTCAAATGTTGAATTTTAATTTTGCATTTCATTTAAGGTACTAGTTTTGGTTTCTTACCGTGAATATCAGAACCAATTTCAAGTTCAGCTAGCTGGTTGAGCTGGTGAATTTAAACCGTTTTTTATTTATTTAATTTTTATAAGTATGATATTTATAAAGTAGTTGTGAGACTTACTTGGTGGGGACCTTGTACTCAGGGTATTTTTGGTTAATTAATTTGGCAATGTCATGAATGGTAGCGTCACATGCACTGCATATGTACCTCCCTTCCACTTCTGGTTCCTCAAACAGAAATATGTGAGCAAGACAGAGATCATCTAAGTGGACGAATTGACCTTGCTTTATGATCGAGTAATGGTCCTCATTTCCTGCCAATTTTTAAGCACCACTTCAGCATAATATAGAGAAACATTTCTTTAATTAGTTCCCACAATTAAGAATCATAATATCTCTAGCTATAACAGCAAAGCTTGCACTTTTTATTCCTTACTTTTTAAATTTTAACAAATTTTATTTTGAAAAATTAATTTAATACATTTTACGTACATTTTTTAAAAACCTTAGGAATTTTATTCTCCATCAATTTACTTCTAACATAATTATATCTTTATCCCCCTCCCACTTCTTATTTTTCTAACAAATTTTACACTCAATTTTTTTGATGAATTTTACTACTATTTTTTTTTTATTTTTTTACAAATTTATCCTCAACTTTTATACTTATTAATATATAAGTGATAAATAGTAAAATTTAGAAGTTTATTAAAAGTTAAAGGTAAAATGTGTTAAATTAATTTGTAGGAGTAAAATTCACTAAAAGTTAAAAAAAAAAACTTGGGTGTAAAAAATGGTTGGCATCATGTAAAAAATGGTGTAATTTAGAGTTGTGTGTCTACTAATTATTTTTCTTAATTTGCATAATGTACCTGTGATTGGCGATAGAGCCGTGATTAGGCTAGGTGGCATGGTTGGCATCAGAAAGGGACCGACAACAAGAGGTGGAATGATAGTGATGAAGTCCAGGCCCTGCTCTTTGGCAAATTTCCATGCTTCTTTCTCCGCCAGTGTTTTAGAAACAAAATACATCTACATTCAAACCAAGATAAGGAAAAAAAATCATTATTAATTGCATGTAAAAAAAATTACATATATAGTTAGAACCATTGTTAATTACCATCACTTTTATTATAAATATCAACTAACTTGCTATATATACACAACGATAACAATATGTGATTGAACGAAAGTTTATCATTAAATAAGAGTGTAAAAATTATTTATATTATGAGTGTATATGTAGACTATTCACTCTATAGTTTTAATCTTTTTTCAATAAATAAAATACATTATTTTCATATTTTTTAGAGACAGGAACAAAAACAAATTAAAGTAATTATTAATTTTATAAAAGCTCCATAATTTTATAGATTGAAAAATATTTTAATCAAACATTATTTATGTATCTTTTAATAACAATTATTATGTTGTCGAGAGTGATGGTTAATGACATGCTATCCACAGACCACGGACACATTAGTAAGACATAAAGTAAATTTTAAGAGAAATATTTTATTTTAAATGAGAAATATATTGTGTTCTTTTGTCAATATATAACTTCTTTTTTTTTTGTTTTATAAAAACTAAAAACAAATATTTTTTTCATGGATCTAAAACTCAAGCTTATAGTTGTTTTATCCTTGATGCGAGTCAGATGATATGATAATCTTCTATTAACATTGATCATAATTCATAACTGAGGAGATAAATTACTAACCCAACCAGTCATCTTAACTCTACGGCAAAACTCAACGTCACTCCAGCATGTGTCGTCGAAAACGGGCTTTTGGCGCTCAATAACGTTGAGGGTTCCGGCTGAGGACGTGAATATTAGCCTTCGCACAGTTTTTGCCTTCAAGCATGCTTTCATGATGTCTAGTACCCCGTTTATTGTAGGCTTTATCACTTCATTCTGCACTTGCCATGCATCAAATTTGTAATTAACAACGTGTCAGATTCAATCTTCATCAATACTAATATTATTGCATGCACATTTTACGATTTTCATATAATTAATTTTCATCAATTATATATATATATATTTTAAAGAGATTTTAATGTGGCTCTAGAGGTCAAGGTTATGTGTTATATATATGTGGCATGGCTGGAATATTTGGTTTGGGACCATATTATATATATCACGTAAAACAAACATTACTTTTGACAACACATAATTAAACAGCAACTCGTCAACTTGAAAGTGAGGTAATGGGAAACGCCTGTCATTTTAGTCTTCATTTCTTTTTTTCGATACACATTTTAGTCTTTATTGTTGTAGTTGTAGAGACTACTTAAAAATAATTGTTGTTTTCTAATTTAAAGAATAAAATGATTATTATTTAGTAATTTTAGAAATTAAAATATATAATATTTTTTATAGTTTTAAGAACTAGATTGATCATCATTGTAAGTTTAGAGACTAAGTTAGAATGTTTGGTTCTAATAGAAAATATAGTTAGCTGATTGGAAAGATTTTTAAATGCCCCAAGATCAAGAGAATAATACCTCATCGTCGGTATATATATTTTTCTTTTATAGTAAAATACAATTTTGGCCCATGAAAGATCAGTATTATTAATATTATCTTTTAAGAGATGAAAAGGCCGATTAATTTTTTTGGTACAGCTTTAATTTTGTTATCAATATTGATGCCAAACATCTATTCGCTTGTGACTAATTTTCGACAAAATAAAACATGGATTATCACTTTAATTTAATATTCAAGAGTGATCTTGATATATAGGGCAGAAAATCAAAGTAGGTGAATGTGAATGGATGATATTGTACCTCAGGGTCTTTGGATTCAAAGTCCATGGGGGTGGCCACGTGGAAAACTCCGGTGCAGCCTTTAATGGCTTCATCAAAGCTTCCCTCTTCAGCAAGATCAGCCTTCCACAGAGACAGTTTGCTCTTTGCGCCTGGTAGTTCCACCAAATGCTTCACCTTCTTCATGTTTACTGCACAATAATGCGTATAATGATTAACATAATGTTACTGTTATAATATTATATATTTTGTTGGCAAGTAAATTAAGAGAAATTCTATAATACTTTCGATCTTCGGTTGTGTATGGGATCGCAATTAAAAGTATCACTTTATTTTAAAATAAATCAAGATGAAAGAAGATTAATTGAGTGTCAAATAAAAAATTTCAGATCTAACTAGTTAAACCAAAAGTACTTTAAAAAATTGAAGGGTTTTGTTGATTGAAAAATTTTATGTTCTAATTCCTTAAAGTGCTCAAACTCATTTTAAATATTAATATAAAAATAATTGTTTTAAAAATCTTTTATAATTATCCGGATACTATAACAATTATCGTAAATAAACACATTGTTGGAGGGTGACATGAAATTAATTAAGTAACCTGGGTCGCGTACGGTGGCTCGAACGGTGTAGCCACGCTCGATGAGTCTCATGACAAGCCATGACCCGATGAAACCAGAAGCTCCTGTAACGCAAACACTTTCGGATGCTGAACCCATTTTTTTTAGCTAGCTTCTCTTTTAATCACACCCCAAAACAGTTAAATTATAAAATCTTAATTCTCTCTCGGGTTGACTTGGAAAAGGAATGGGAAGCATTGGTGGGGTTTATAGTAGTTGCACTTGCACACATATTAATATGATAGGAGTGAGGGGAGACCAAAGAATTACTAGTGAGTGAGATTTACCTACCAATCAAAAATTCTAGAACCTCGATTGAAATATATATATATATATATATATATATATATATATATATATATATATATATATATATATATAAATCAAATTACAATCACATTTTAAGAGTACTGCAATTGATTGTGAATATGTGAAACAGTGAGTTAATTACAGCGGCCAGCCTATATATGAACGTTCAGTATTATATTAAAGGATTTTAGTGGTAAAATTAATTTTGAAATTTTGGATTGTTTTTTTGACTTATGATTTCATATAGGATAATAATTTTTCTTTTGTTTTAGTGTTAAATCTCATTTTGAATTTTTGAGTTATTTTGGTGGGTTCTACAATAAATCTTACTTTTATATATATATTAATTAATTAGAAAGAGACATTAAACAATAATTATTTTTAAAATGGGAGCAGTTTTTAAGGGGAACCTAACTTCCATAGTGATCTCCAGAATATATATAATAATAGATTTGGTGAATTTCATTAAAGATGTTCTTAATTTATTGTTATGAAAGTTAATTAATTAAAGGCCTAGCTAATTTTTGTTTTATGCTGTAATATTAAACACCAAAAATACAGATAATATAAAAATAACGTCACGTTTAACTTGCATCCAGCTAGTAAAAAGTAATAACTTTTAATTAAGGAAATATTAAAAATGAGAACATTTTAGTAACAGATATTAATTATAAGAATCCTCAAATTATGCATATTTAATACGTTATTCATATTCAACTATCCAAACTTTTGTTTGTTTTTTATTTAATGAAAATGATTTTATAATGAAGAATTTTTAGTGCATTATATTATGTTAAATATATTTGGCGGATGTTAAAAAATTTAAAATTTAAAAATCAAATATAAATATAAATATAAATATAATTAAACTATATTTTATTTAAAATAATGAAAGCAACTAACTTCACACAATATATTGTTCATTGTTAGTACCCATTGAAAATTCTTCATCCATGGAAGGATTAATTGGTGGTGATTGATAAATACTAAATTGATATGGATGAAATAGAAGTATAGGATATTGAAAATTTGTCATATTTTGATTTAGATTATTTCGTGAGTTTGATAAATTTGAAAAATTTTGTAAATTTAGATTTGTAAAAACCTTGAGAATTTGGGGTGAACTTAAATGACAGATTCATATTGCGGGATTTTTTATTTCGATCCATGAAAACAAATCAAAGTAAAAGTTGAGAATGAAATGAGGCAAACTTTAGAGATTTTGTTAGTCTAATTTTATTTTTTTACATTTCACTCTATTTATATTGAAAAAAATATATCCGTTGCCTAACAACACAAATTTTAATGGCTAGAAATATATCCGTTATATTGCACTCTATTTTAGAGGTTTTGCTTTTCTGCACCAAAAAAATACTATCTGCGACAAAAAAAGGTTTTTCCTTTTTTTAATTTAATTTATTATGCATAGCAATGTTACTTCAGGAAGCAATCGTTGTATGCACCTGCATTGGGACTTCCCTCGCAAGCACATTGCTTCCTCTGATGGGAGTGCTTCTCTAGCTTGCGATAATGATGTTCCTATATGAACACCATCAAAGATGCTCTAAGATAATCTTTTTAACATCTAACCATAGTTTTAAATTACACGATCACATTAACCACAATTATAGCTATAATAAAAAGTTTTTTAGTCACTGCATTTATATTTCGCCATTTACAAAAGTATTTTCCTAACTTTAATCTAAACATATATAGCCTTACTCTCTAATCATAGATCGACCAACACTCATAAGTTGTTAGTATAAATGGTTAATACTTGAATTCTTTAACAAAAAAAATTAGAATTTGATTCTTGATTTGAGTTTTAAATCCTAATTAGAAGTATCACTTTACTTTTAAAATGAGTCAACTTGTTGGAAGTAAGATTAGTTGAATCCTAAATAAAAAATTCTATATACTTCCTAATAAAAAAAATGATATAGTAAACTATATAACCAATGTTTGAATCACATGTTTTGTCACACATTTATAGAGGGGCATTTCTTACATTAAATTTGTCTCAATTTATCGGGATGCGATTTAAATATTTGTAAAATAAGTTTACTTAATGTTAGTAATAATAAAAATTTGCACAACCTATAAATTTTAAATTAAAGAATATCCATATTTAAATCACATAACTAAATCTACATTATATGAGGACAAATATATATTTTTTAATATATAACTTACAAGAATGTGTATTATACTCAACAAATAATTTAAAATAATTAATAAGATGTATATTTTTTACTATAAGATTGCCAAAAACATGACGTTTGTTTTACTAAAATTATGAGATTTTTAGAAATGTTTATACAAAAAATAAAATTTGATGAAAAATAAAGTATATTAGTTTTTAGATAATGATTAAAATGTTTTTATAAAAAATATATATAAGTTTTAAATAAAAATATATTAAAATGTAAAAAAACGTATTAAACGAGGACATTTTTTAAGACAAAAGATATGACCATATAAATCATAAAAATAAATATTTAATATTGTAATAATTTCATATTAATTAATCACTCTAAGTTTAGTATTGATTTACTCGTGCACATATGTACGTGTGTAATAGTTTTATCCATCCATTTTCTCACTTGCTTTCAATTGAAGAGAAAAAAGAGACACGTAAACAAAAGGAAATGTTATTAAGACATTATAAATGTATTTTTCATTTTATTTTATAGAAGTTAACAGTTGAATTATAACTTTACTATCTTGATTATTTATGTTAAATTTTATCAAAATTAAATAATAAGAAGAAAAAATTAATTGAAATAACTCATATTGTAATGTATTTTGAAAAGTATATGTTTCGTTAATTTTGATTTATATAATTGAAATATCAAATAATTTTAAAATTATACATAATCTATACGAAAGAAATTTTTAATTATGCAAAAAATTATGTTTCAAACAAAAGACAGTGTAGTTTTGTCTGGTAACTAAAAAGTTGTACAATTTAATTATAATTGTTTGACCGGACATGTGTTGTCAACAATATGAATTCGTATATAAATAAACGACGTCAACAAGACCAACGTACCAACCATTTATCAGGTATATTAATGAGTTGTATATGTTTGTTTTTTTTTGTTTTTTTAAAAATATTTGCAACATTTTTTCTATACTTTATATGAATAACTCATCCTAAGTTGTTTTTTTTTCTATACTTAATGAGTTGTTTATGAATTAAAGTCTGTAATTAAATTTACAAATTCATCCTAAGTCATATTTTATGTCAAATTGAGTTTTCAAGCAAAATTGTATTCTCAAATTTTAGAGAGTAATTAAATATGACATCTTTAACCTGATTTAACTATTAAACATTAAAAAATACTTCCATCTAAAATCTAAACATACCCTTAGCACAGTGAAAAAAGTGAATCCCAATGTGAAAAGTTTGTTAAGAGAAGATAAGTATTATATCACGGATAAAGTTAACCTTACACCATAAAAAAAATAAAAATTAACCTTACATTCTATTTGGCACAAGTTGAGAAAAAAAAAAGGTAAGAAAAAAAGGAGACTTTTAGGAGTATTTGACTTGAAAGAAATAAGGAAGAAAACTAATACTAAAAATAAAATATTGTAATCAATTATTTTTAAAAAAAATAATTAACTTTTCGAGTGAAAATTAATTATCCGTAATAATTTTTGAGACCTACTATTTTTTCTCTCTCTTTTCATATATATTTGTACATTCAATTGGGAGAGATTTCCAATTTTTCCTTTATTTTTCAAATTATATTTTAAGTTTAAATTTACTTTTATATACTTATGTTTGCATGATGCATGAGGGTTGGCGTCATATAAGATTAATTCATGATTTAGTAAATTATTGATATAAAATATAATAATTTCTTTAATACAAAAGAATATTTTAATAATATAACATATATTTCTAGAAAAAAAATAACGTGAATCAAATATATATTTTAAATATTTCCAGAAATATGAAAAAGATTCCAAATAGTTAATCAAATATATATATTTTAAAATATACAAGAATGTCATTTTTATCTAATATTCTTAAGAATAATATTTTCAGATATCCAACAAGATTAAGATTAAGCAAACGCCCCCTTAGGGAAATTAATGGAGCTATTCTCACAAATTCAATAATTATATTCTGACAAATATTTTTAAATTCAATATTTATTTGAAACAACTGTTGCGGTAACAACGTGACATCATATTAAGAATTAGTTAATTCATACATTTAAATTATAAAGTGAAGGTTTATAAATAATATTTTCTTAATTTGTTGTTAAAAATTGTATTATCTAGCTAGCTGTTAAGTGGATATTGGTAAGATGATTGTCATCTTTGTGTTTTTACAACATTGCTTTTGAAAATGATTAGCAGTACCTTAGTTATGTTGTACAATGAGACTAGAACTTGTTATACCCAATGCATTAAAAACATTGAATTTAAGAAGAAACCGACCAAAACCTCCAAATATAAGGAACGATTAAAACCAAAACATAATTGATTGCTTTATGGTACGCATGGTTGGATCAAAATCAAACAGTCTAGTTGGAATTTTAAAAACATTTAACTTTATGACTGAAGAAGTATTCAAATATTGTTGAGACTTGAGAGGTTTTGATTTCTCCATGACATTTCATTATTGTCTACCACTTTATTCACTGTGCTGCCTGGTCATGGATTGCACTTCTGTATCTACAACCACATTAGAGGTTAGCAAGGGGAGTAGTTTCATAGATGGAGAAGACAATCTACAAAATCGTCCTTAATTAACTCTTTTATTAGATTCACTTTATCCTTAATAAAAATAAATACTAAATTGACTCCTGCAGTGACAAACGAAAGTTATAAATTCAATTTGACAATAGCATCCAATCCAAAAGGATAAAGCTACCTAACCTACCTAAAAACTTCCATATATACGACTTTTTTAATTATTCTTCCTCTAAGGTATCATTTCAATGTGTAAAAATTTACATTTTAGTTTGTGTATTTTACAAAATAAATATTTAATATTTTATAATAAATAATTATCTTTCAATATGAATATTATATTTTTAATTATAGATAAATTATTTAAAAATCATATTAAAATTAATCTAAAAAATAGTAATTATAAATAGAAAGCGATAAATACTTAAAAAGATAAAGTATGCCAGTAAAGATGGAAAAAAGAACAATTTTGAAATATTTGAGAGAAATTTTTTTGACTAGTTATGAAAGCAGTGTGTGAATTGTGACATGTACCTATAAAAAATAATATTAAAAATATTTAATTGAGAAGAGGAAGACAATGAGAATATACAAATTGAGTATATTTTAATTTTAATATTAAAATAATTATAAGATTTTTGTCTATAGAAAATGTGTAAGAAAAAAGTAAGTACCTTCCACATGCAATACATTCCCCAAAAATTAAAATGAAGAGTAAGTCACTATTTCCACTTTTATGTTACATAATAAAAAAAATAAGTATTATCATTTTGATTTGTATTTTTTTTTCTTTTAGCCTTCAACTTAAATTTTGAACAATTAAAGTATTTGAACTTTTTTTTACCACTAATAGAATATATTGTAAAGTAATAACATTAAACGATGATACAATAATGATATTAAAAAATTAGTAACTTATCATATCATTAAATAATTTGACCCAACAATCAATGTAATGTTATTGGTAAACTTAGTTCTAATTTTTCATTAGTTCAAACTAGTTGATAATTTCAGATCATTTGATGAGAGATTAATAATATAATTTATTATAAAATTACATGTAATTATCTCGTTTAAACTCTTTCGTGATAAGTGATTAGAGTATTAATATTATCACGTTATCAATTAATTTTGTTATTTGAATGTAGAGACTAAAAATGACAAAAAAAAGTTAAATATTTTGACCAATCAAAATTTAGGTTAGAAATTAAAAGTATGAATTTGAAAAAAATTAGAAACTAAAAGTGAAATAATCCCTTAAAAAAATGCATAGACATATATGTAATACTGGATATTTAGAGAAAAATAGACATAAAATAGAGAAAAGTTTAATATTATAAATATAATAACTGATTTAACATGAAAAAAAAAAAGCAATACAAAAAATAAAGAATGTGAGTGAAATATATACACTCTCGATATGTCCATGCATGATCACTCTAATAAAAAGTTTCCTTGAACAGTGGTTTCTTGTGATGTGTGCCGTGTGCTAGTGTAGTGTCCCTTGAAGTTTGTATTTGGAATCAGTAATTGACGTGCACCAGAGCTTGAAACTCACTCCTTAACAGTGTTGCTTCGTTTGGGCAATGGGGTGTGGGTCCATGATTCCATCTGCATCCCACCGTAAAATCTTGTTCCAAAGTCCAATTCACATCACGGGGCAACAATTTTGTATGGACATGAAAAATTATGATAGTAACCACACCTTTAATTATCTTCCATGATCCTGCTTACCTTAAAAATGATACATTTTGCGGCCCCACAATATAGTGTGACAGTGACCCATGAGCTTCTGGTTCTATATATATAATTCTAGTAACATCTTTTTGGCTCACTCTATCGTAATAGACTATGAAGTACGGACATTTCACTCCCTTGTGGTGTTCGATGTTCGACATGCGTCTGTGTCAGTGTCTAATACTGACATGACATCTGTACCACGTTCTATATTTTGAACATTATCGGTGTCTGTGTGTTCGTCCGATGTTCATATCGATGTCGGTATTTCATAGGTAATAGGACATAGCTACCCTTAGTCCTTTCCTTCTTGCTTCTCAACCACTTTAATTTTAGAGTGTATTGTTTTGGCATTTCCATCAACATTATTCACTAGTGAGAGAGATTATGTGAAGATAATTATACCATCTTTAATTTGATCTTACCATGTAGGATAAGTTGTACCAAGGTAATTCAGAGTGTATTGTTTGACATTTCCATTAACATTATTCACTAGTGAGAGAGATTATGTTCATATAACTATACCATTTTTATTGTAAAAAAACATGTAAATCAATTACTATAAAAATGTTTTGTAGTCGTCTTAAATATCTAGCCGCCAAGTGTGTTAAATATTTCTTTTTAAATTTTTTTATCATCCATAATAATTTTATTTGACAACTTAAAATATATTTAAAAATAAGGTGAAAAAATAAGAATATTTATAGTGTGTTTTGGTTTAATTTTTAGACAAAAAATTATTCGAACTAAACATAAAATAAATATGTAATTTAGTTTGATTTGTTTTAAATATAATACTATATCCAAATTAAATCAAACCCATCTTTTGCAGTTGAGTTCGATTCGATTAAGTGATTTTTTTTATTTTTTTAATCTATTATCATAATTTAAAACCTATCAAATAAAATTTCATAATTATTATATTAAATTAACTCAAAATTAATTTTGTTTGAATTTTATTTTTTATTAAATTCTGTTTAACATAGTTGAGTTGAAATTATTATTTTCACTTCTATTTAATATTAATATAAAATAATATTTTCAACTATTTTTATAACATAATAATTTGTGCACTTGATATTTAACACTATTCTATATCATTTTTTAACATATGAAAGTAAAATATGAATCTTGATTATAATACAATAAAAAATAATAAATTATTTAATATATTATTAATTATCACAATAAAATTAATATAATATAATATATAGTTTATTGAGTTTGGTTTAATTTTTTATAACAAGATTCAAAAATTGAATCAAACTAAAAAAGCATGCAATTTTTTCTTTGTAATTTTTAGTTTTTTTGAATCGATTTAATGGTTAAGAAATAGTTTGATTTGATTTTGAACATCCCGATGGAAAATGATTTTTGAGGCCAAATAATTTTTTCAAAAAGGATCAAAATCATTATTTTTTTTACTTTTATTTTTACGTATCACAATAATTTCAGTGTAAATCAAACATGCACTTAAGCGGGATAACAAGAAAGATACATATACAATCTCTAGAGAGAAAAAATAAAAGTAATATTAATAGGCAGTGTGGGACTCTATGTTGGCTTCAGCGCTGCGATTCGGAAGCTAACATTCCTAGTTCTGACAGGGTAAGGAGTGTGAAGAGTTGAAAGCAGAATAATGAAGCTTGGTTTCTTTATGGTCTTTCTAGTTCTCTATATGATACTGGAACGAGGGATCTTGTTATTACCCCAAGTAGAAGCTGCTGCTGCTGATGGATTTGTGAAAGTAAAAGGGGTGCAGCTTATGTTGAATGGGAGACCCTACTATGCTAACGGTTACAATGCATATTGGCTGATGTATATGGCCTCTGATCCATCTCAGAGAAACAAAGTATCATCTGTGTTTCAAAAGGGTACCAACCATGGACTTAACATAGCCAGAACATGGGCTTTCAGTGATGGTGGTTACAAGCCCCTACAATACTCTCCTGGATCCTACAATGAAGACATGTTCCGGGTTAGTTTCTTTTTTTAAGGGAAGAATTAGAACCGTGACCTTTCTACTCTTTCCTTCTTCCTTTACTACTAGACTAACCTTATATCTCCCTTCATGGTGGTGGTTAGTTTAATTCATCGCCTCCATTTTTGCAATCTCAATGTATTATTATTGGTATTGAGTTAGAGTAATGATTGTTTTATTTTGTGATTATTAACATTACTTCTTCTCCTAATTAAAAGCATGCTTGCTATGTATATAATTGGTGTTCACACTTTTTGCAGTAGTAATAATTATATTTTGGCTTTGTGTTACTTTGATAATGAAAGGGGCTGGACTTTGTGATATCAGAAGCCAGAAGATATGGGACCAAGCTTGTGTTGAGTTTGGTGAATAACTATGATAACTTTGGAGGAAAGAAACAATATGTGGACTGGGCAAGAAGTGAGGGTCAGGCCATAGATTCTGAAGATGATTTCTTCACTAACCCTCTAGTGAAGGAATACTACAAAAACCACGTCAAGGTAAACATTTCATAATTTCATTAGTAGCTACCGTGTTTAGTTATTTTGTTTTCCTTATTTTCATCAATATTATCGTGTCACAGTTTGGTTTTACTCATTTTAGTATGAGAAATCACATTCTTACTTCAATATTGTACAATTTATTTTTCAAATATGAATGAAATTAAATAGGAAAAGAAAATGGAAAGTATATACGAGACAAAATAAATGATGTGATAAAAAAAATATTATAACAATATTGTGGGAATAAATATATAACCTTTTTATATTGTGACATGTTATTCTTGTTATGGAAATGCTAGGAAAAACGAGGGAGGGACTAGGGAGATATCGTTAGGAATTTGCGCTATTACTCAAATTAACAATATATACAGGATTACAATTAATTTGCATAATTACAACTAATTACATATCTACAATATCTGATACAAATCTTCCATTTCTGAAATATACTTTCCCGATTTCTAGAAATATAGTTTCTTGATTTCTAGAGATACAGTTTCTTAATTTCCTAAAATGCGCTAATAAATTTATTTTCAATGTGAGTCACTTGTAATATATTCACCCTTGATGAAAAATACATCTTTGCTTGGGAAAAACTTTTTCCGTTTCTTGAAAGTATGCAACCGAGGGTAGAAGAGTGATTAAAAATAAAAACTTTACCATCACCAGCTTTTGTGGTTGAATTGCTCTGTACGTGAGCTTAAACATTTCCTACTTGGTAGCTGACAACTGCCAAGAATCAATGAACCGTATTTTAGAGGTTTAGACTTGTTTAAAAGAATGTTGCTACTTATACACTCTTGCAATTTTCACTGCATTAATGTTCAACATGTGCATTCAGCTATCGAGCAGTTCTTAGATGAGTAAAGTGCATTTAAGTACAACTAATCAAATACTATATGAAAATAATTTCAGCACAAGCTTTTTGTGGTCCTTTACCATTATTTTGCTACCTCAGCTACAACTCGTGACAACATTTGTACCAACGATTTTCCAGGGAAAAAGACATATAACTGACCTAATATTGGAGTTTTTAATTTGTGTTTTGATAGAGTGTACTCACAAGACGTAATAACTTCACGGGGGTCGTTTACAAAGATGATCCAACTATAATGGCTTGGGAACTCATGAATGAAATTAGATGCCCTTCAGATCAATCAGGAAACACGGTTCAGGTAACTACTACTCTCGGCTTGCATTGTTAATTATATTTTCTCTAGACTTTTTTTTTTTTTTATTGCACATTGGTCATATTAAGATTAGAATTTATAATATTGAGTGATATAAAATTGATTCAATGATTGAAGAAGAGTTAAAGGAAAAGAGGAGGGAGAAGTTAAGTATTCAAGTTCTCCAACTAACATTTTAAAGAAAATTAACCAACTAATTAAAAAAATCGCATATACCTCTCTCTAGCACTGACTAATCTTAATATCTTCTTTGGACTTTGAATATAAGTTATATATATATATATATATATATATATATATATATATATATATATATATATATATATATATATATATATACATATATATATATTTTAATTTGATGCTTTATTTCCTACTATACTATTTAAATTAATTGATGAAAGTCTTTAGTTTTATGGGGATTTGTTTTAAATGAAAATACTTTTTCTCTACTGTGAAGAACATATAGTTAATATCACGAAAATAAAAAAGATTATTGAAAATATATAAATAGTATTTGCTTCGTCTCAAAATATAAATATGGTATTTGAAAAAAAATTATCTCAAAATAAATGTTGTATTTAATTTTTTAAATGTGACATTAATTATTATTTTTTTCACTAATACCTTTAATAAATGTCATTTTAAATTTAATATTAATATTATTCTCTTTCATCTATTTGTAAAATTGTTAAAATTTTTTTTTATCTATTTGTTAGTTTTTCTTAATCTGTGTAAAACAACTAATGACAACATTTATTTTAGAACCGAAGAAGTATATTTAAAGATAAATTTATTAAATGTGATGAAAGGATTTAAAATTTACTTATATTTTATAGGGTTAATTATTTTTTATTCCTAAATTTTTTTTGTAATTCTATACTTTTTCTTAATAATTTTAGACTTTGTTGTTAGTAGTATTAATTGATGATGTAACAACATGTTGGTTGTCTACCTGACACAATATTAAAAAGTTTGACAAGATAATTAGGTGTAATTTGAGAGATTAAAAATACTATTTTCAAAAAAAATCATCTGTGATTTAAGATTTACCTTGGTACATAAGAATAAGAAGATATAAAACTTACAAAATTGAAACTGGGGTTGTTTTCAGACATATCGCATTATCGTAATTTCGTTTTCCATTTTCAATTATGTTTAAATTTTTCATTCTCACCTCTATTAATTAATTTTTTTCCATCCATTTTGGGACTTCTTGTCAATGCTAGGTTCGCAATTAATATATAGAAAATAGAGTAAAAATAACAAAGTTTTGTTCCACAGCCATTACTATTCGGTTAGCTCTTTCACTTTAATTGCACAAAAGCTTAGTTAGTATTTTTAATTCTCTAATTACACACGTTATACTTTCTACATCACTCTTACAACCTAGTTTTAGCCCTCTTGATTTCATGTAAAACATATAACAGGGGAAAGTAAGGTTTAAAATTAGAAATGAATTCACTTGGGAGTGGCTGTATGTATCAGTGCAACGTAAAGAAAGTTAACATCTCTCAAAAACCCAAATGGGCTTTTTAAGTTCAGGATATATATAATTTTGTTTTCAAACATCACAAGAGATAATTGAGTTTAATTTCCCCCTTTTTGTCAGGGTTGGATTACTGAGATGGCATCTTATTTGAAATCCATAGATGGAAACCATTTGCTAGAAGCTGGTCTGGAGGGTTTCTATGGGCTGTCCAAGCAAGAGTCTAATCCGAGCTTCCACGTAGGAACAGATTTCATTACAAACAACCAAATCCCTGGCATTGATTTTGCCACAGTTCATTCATACCCTGATCAATGGTATGGATTTTTTTTTTTTTTTTTTTTTAATGTTTCTGTATCGGGATCGAACACAATCCATGTGACCGAATTGTAAGACAATTACCATAAGGATTGAGAATCCCGATACTTATATCATACTTCTATTCTTTATAAAACCTCATAATCATATTAATTTATGAGAAACAATATTCATGCACCATTTTTCTTAGGCCATACTTGTATCATATTTTAAATAATAAAACAAGAAAAACATGCATTTAGATAATAACAAGAAAAACAAGAAAAACATCTTAGTTGTTACTATTTTTAATTGAGTAAATGGTATACACTGAGATTTTTATATTGTGATCAAACCTGAAACTATCATATATATAATAAGTTGAGTTTTTACTGTGTCATTCAATTAGAAACTAATATATATTATAAGATCTTATTTTTTATTTTTACAGTAACTATGATAAAAGTCATACCAATAATGGATTCTCATTCATTGATATTGTAAAATTTACAGCATAGAAATAAAAATTAATTTCTTATGTTGGGGCAAGGTTTTATAGTTCATGGTAATGTTGAATTGGTTTTCCTTCCATGAGCAGGCTTCCAGGTTCAAGTAATGAAGACCAAATCTTATTTTTGGTTCGTTGGCTCAATGATCACATACAAGATTCACAGAACATTCAGAAGCCAGTTCTGTTTGCGGAGTTTGGAGTAGCAACAAAAAATATCAGTACTGACTCAACATTAAGGGACCAATTTTTCAACTTGGTCTATTCTGCAATCTATTCATCAGCAAGTGATAGCGGGGCAGCTGTTGGCGGCTTATTTTGGCAACTTCTAGCTGAAGGAATGGATTCTTTTCGAGATGGTTATGAAGTGCCATTAGATGAGAGCTGCTCAACTGCTACTTTGATTGCTCAAGAGTCTGAAAAGCTAAACAGAATCCGGATGAAGATATTTCCCAGAGTGAAAAATTCTAAGAAGTGGAACAAAGCAAGGGAAGTTAGAATCCCACGATGGCAGGGTGGTGCTAATTAATGAAAGAAACTTAGACAAGTCTGTCTTGAAGACTTTGTAACATCATTTGTGAACGGAGATATCATCCGAATGTGATTACCCTCCATAAGATGAGTTATAGTAGTATTCCAAGAGGACAGAATAGGCCACGTCCATAGCCTTGTATTACGTTGTCTTATTAATGAAATGCCCTTTAATCTTAGACATTATTTGTACATGTAATGTTCATAGCATGAGGCTTAGCTGACCCATATCACCTTTGTACAGACAAATTATTAGGTAGTTCAGGATCGTCATGTGTCTATGGTTCTTATCAATCTACATGACACGTATTCAAGTTTTTCAATTCACAAGAAAAAATTAATAACACTTAACTATAAGTCATTTGGAGACTAATGGGGACCAAAATGGTCACACGCCAACAATTTCTCCTTTTGTAGGATCATGCCGTGGTGGCATCATGAATCCTTAGGAACTGAACAGACTTAGTGGCTCAGAAGGCTTTGGATGAAGGAAGTAAACAGGGTACATGATATGTAGTCGAATTTTTCAAGACAGAGTTAATAAAACTTCAATAGGTGTCTCGTGGAGATTAACCAGGATTAAATGGTCTTGGAAATCACAATAATTTTTTGGTTTCTCCCCTTCAAAGTGCACAACCCTCACTGAGTTTACAAACCTTGTCTTAAAGATTTTTCTAAAATAAACATAATTATCATCAGCATATAAAGGATCTCTGATTGAAACATACCAACAGAAATTATTTATTCCGAAACTAAGAGTTGTTACATTGAGTGTAACTTGTAGTCTACAACGGAGCACTTTTCTATACCTTCATTAGACTTATATACCAGCAACCTAATTAAAGTAGTTTCTGCCAATAACTCCTTCAAATGACTGTTCCATCTTCAATTGTTGCATTATTCGCTACAACTACGATGCCTGACCTAATATAGAATCCTTCCATAGGCCTGTCTGCTTCTTGAACACCCTGAGAAGTCATCATATTTAAATCAGCAACACACATGAATTGCTGGATAGTAAAATACCATGAACTAGAAACTGTTTTTAGCAGTTTCAACAGTCAAGTTTTTTTAGCAGCACTTACATCAGTATTGGCTATAATCACATTTCTTCCTATCCTGGCATTCTTGTCGATAATACAATTCCTTCAAAACAGAGGAATAGGAAATCAGCAGAAGTTAGAAATGAAGGCCAAGTGATTTACTATCCCCAAAATTTTAACATGCTCGCTCACAAAAGAACTACTTGGGAGGACAAAGCATGAACTAAATTATGATGTGTTTAAATTAAGCTTTTTCATTAGAAGAATGAGGCAAGGATCAAATTCTAAATCAACCGTGGAGAATATTAACATGCACTTTTTACACAAGAATCCTTTGGGCAGACAATGCATGAGCTCACTTTCTTGTTCTAAAATTAATCTTTTTAATCAGAAGAATGAGGCTAGGATCAAATTTGATCATAGAGGCTCTAAACCATGTCACGAACCAACTATTCCTAATGTTTAAGTGAAGATACATTAATGATTTTTGTATTTTTTTTCTAACGGAAGTTATAACTTGTGATATGTAATTGTGAGTATAACTTGGACTATTTTGTTCTTCTAGAATATAGAAATAATGTACTTATACATGAATGTGAAAGGTTTCATTGAGAGACATCATGGCACCTGATTTTAGTATTCTCTCCAACACCTATTGGAACCTTTCCTTCCTTCAGCAGAGTTGCAATTTCAGAATCAGTTTGATAGTAGTCAGCACCCATCATCATGGTATCCTGTATAGCAAAGCCTATAAGTATATTTGTCACAGTTGTTCTAAAATAGAACATTAAAAGGTTAACTCTAGGAGCTGGAAATAAATGCTGGCTATAATATGTCTAACCATAGTAGTGAAAAATACAAAATGTATCAAGCTTACCTGAAGCTCTGAACCAGATTCTAAACGTGATCGCACACCAACAATAGAATGTTGAACTCTACACTCACTCAAGAAGCAACCATGAGAAATAATTGCATCCACAATCTGCAAAAATCAAGTTGAAGCATTCATCTGCAGTACAAAATCAACAAAGAAAACCAGTGAAAGCTTTGTGTCTTACCTTGCACTTTATTGCTTTAGTGGGTGGTAGGAATCTTGGGGAAGTGAAGAAAGGCGACTCTTGATCATAGAATTCAAAATTTGGAGACTGCAAATAATGAAGTATGTGATCAGTAAATGTACTAGACTGTTCATTATGGGGAAAAATGTAATAACATTTTTCCAAATCTTATCAAATCCGTTATTATCGAGATTAACAACACAAACTTGGGCTCAATACCACTTCAAGTCTTCTAAACAGTGAAAGAGTCCCATTGTTTTTTAATTTAATTATGATTAACTTTCATTCTTGGTTAACCAGTTGCAGTAAAGAAACCAAATTGGCTGAAACAAACTTTCAAATTAAGAATTAAATGTAGAGGTAATTTTCTGGATAGTTAAACAAACCTGTTTTGTTAGTTCCAGATTGGCTTCAAAGAAGGACTTTATAGTTCCAATATCTTTCCAGTAGTCCCTGAACATATATGCCTGAAAATTACAAATAGAAACAAAAACATCATGAACAGAAAAAAGAATTTAATTTCATTAGCATAATAACATTCAAATCCATGGTTGGGATTCCTCTCACTTGGACTTTGTGGTCCCTCAAAGCAGATGGGATAATTTCAGATCCAAAGTCATTGCAAGAAGGACAGCTCCATCTTAACAGTTTCAGTAGGGTCTCAGTTCTGAATACAGAAACACCCATGGGTGCAATGTAAGGATATGTCTGTGCTTCTTCTGCTGTTAAGCCTAGGAGAGTGGTATCAACATGCTGCAGTTATTAAAGGGGGAAACTAATTAGCTCTTCAATGACAATCCATATATTTATTGTGATAAAGGGGTGTGAAATGTAAGAGAGTTTAAGGGACTACAAATATACCATTGCCTTCAAATCTGATCCTTCTGGTTTTTCTACAAACTGGGTAATCTCTCCCTTTCTATCAATTTTCATCAGCTCGTAGTCTGATGCACGGCTGATAGATAACTAAAAATGATCAACTTCAACAGAAATATATAACTAAATAAAGTCTATTGTTAGTGAAAGAGATGAGATTAATTTCTATGCATTGTCACTGTAAACGATTTCTGATTGGTTGATAATGTAAAAATCCTTGATATTTTCAATGCATATACTATTTTATCTTTAGCATATAGATATTTATACCTTTCATCCATAGGCACACATGAAACTGTGATATCAGCATTTGTCCCAATATGTTTCTGCAAGCACAGTCCTCTTCAATTAGTATTAGTTTTAGAAATTATCTTAGTTGTACATGATACACGATGTATAATACATGATTAGATATTAGTCCCAATATGTTTTTGCAAGCACAGTCCTCATCAACTACATATAATACATGATGTAATTAATCTTAGATGAGAAATTATCTTATTTGTACCTCCACAAGCTTCATATAGTCCATCCGGCAAAGATGATCACCAGAAATGATCAAGATGTGCTCAATATTCTTGTTCTTGGCATCCTGCATGGTAATCCGGACAAATTTATTTCATGGTACTAGACTGGTAAATTTAGCATATATGTATGTAGCATTCAAAATACCTACCTCAAAAACCCAACTAAATCGTCGCACTGCATCAGCTGTCCCTTGGAACCATTTATTCCCAGCCTCTCCATTAGTTAGAGTAGCAGCCAAGACCTGTTTCATGTAAATGCCACCTTTGATAAGTTACATAGCCTCACTGATAAATTTCTTCAAACTAGTTTAAATATAAAAATAATTTCATAGAAGATAGTAAAATCTCACTCTTTCTGAAATACTACAAATCAATAACTTACCTCCACAAAACCACCTCCAAAGTTCACCCCATTTCCAAAATTGTAAGTGCGAGATAAGTGGCCATTGAGGGAGAAAGAGTTGAACTGTGTTAAAACGTACACTTTTCTGATGCCACTGTTGATGCAATTGCTCATAGGAATATCTATGAGTCTATAACACCCTGCAATTGGAACCTGCAAACATGATGAAATTATTAATAACAGACCCTGCATGTCATCACATTTAGAAATCGTGCATGAAGGAAATGCAGTCACTGTGTCCTCAGTTAGCATTTACTCAAAATTCAAGACAAACCACTCATACCATTTATAGTAATCAATTCAAACCTCAAAAGAAAATGATACTATAAACTTCTACACCATACCGCTTGCTTAGCTCTTGTGCTAGTAAGAGGAAAGAGTCGAGTTCCAGCACCACCACCCAATATGATAGCAACTACATTTTCCGGGTTTGCTTTTGGACTCTGAAAAATGGGTCCCTGGAATATCTGAAATCAAAATACATATGCAGCATTACGATTTAGCATCCAAAAGGACCAACAAAACTAAGCAACACTATGAAAAAATAATGGCTTAGGCACTGACACGTCACTAAAATGACTAAAATAAACACACATAACCGCACAACAATGGTCCTAGTTTTTTTTTTCTCTGTATGAATATATATGGGCACATTCGTGGCAGTGAAAACTTTTCAATGTTACCTGTATAATTTTAACCATTCAAATATGATCTAATAATCTATATATATTTTTAGTTCTTAATTTTCACACAAAAAAAATATATATATACTCATTTGATATGTTTTTCCCTAATAAGACATAGTCAACAAAATTTTATGTCTCTTATTATTAGATTTCATTTCATCATTTTTATGCATTAATTGATTTTTGATAAAAAAAATTATCTTATATTTCTTTTATGAAAATCGAAGAAGATGAATAGATTCTCAAATAAAATTAAGAATAAATTTAAAAAAAATATTAGAAATTATAAATAAATTTAATGTTAATAACTAAATTAAATTTTTAATAAATGTAAATAAGTCATCTATGTGTTATAATTAAAGACGGGAGTGTATAGAAAAAGAGGCAGGGATGCACGCATCAGAAAATGTTTTGCATGTAGTTATTATTACCTGTGGCTCTTTGTTCACGTCTGGTGTGTAAACAGCTTGTGCAAAGCCAGGCTTGAAAGTTGTAGCTTTTAAACTCTTGCGTGGAGTACTACAAAACCTGATGTTAAGGCTTCCCCTTGTGTTCTCACCCCAGAACCCAGAAGAACTTCTGTTTCTAGATCCAATTCCCTTAGTGACTAGATTAGCTCTGGCATTCAGGGTTGCAATAATTGCATCCATGACTCTCTCTCTCTCTCTCTCTTTCACTATATATCTCTGATGGACAGAGTTGAGACAAGTGAACCTTATTGATCACACAAAACCCCACACCCTCTTATGAATGGGAATGTGTTGAGATCAATGGGCACCAATTGCAAGTTTCAGATTTGCAAGTGGCTTGAATAAAAAACAATGAGGTGAACATATATATAAAGATATGTGGTGAGTGAGATGGTGCAATGAGAGTGCATCCGATTCAATGTTAGCGAAGATGTTGGGGTTGAGATCTATTGGCAAATGAATAGTTATTACCAACGAAAAACTTGGCAAGTTTTTCTACTTTCATTACTGAACACATTAATCAGCACATGCTACATATTCTTCTTATTACTTGGAATGAGTGTCCGCAAAACTCTTGCGCTGCACCCATTTTTGACGTGTTCTTAGGTTCATTTAGAATTTTTGTTTATTTGTCTTGGTTCGTTCATTATCATACATTGTGCGGTCTTAAGTTCACGAATTTAGGATGTATTTTCCTACATCTCGTGGTAAGAATTTTTTTTTTTTGTTATAGCAAGGAGGATTACTATTCGTAGTTACTACGTTTTAACAATCTTCCTATAGTAGTTTAATAGTTGTGATGACATAAATTAAATGGGTAAAGAACTAAAACTTATTTTGATTTCATGAGAATACAATTGCATTAAAATTTTGAATAAAATGATTTGTTACTTTTTTTAAGATTGATTTGTGACTTATAAAGGTCTTTTTCAGTTTAACTTGGATCACATAGTTCCCACATATATATATATATATATATATAAAATTAAAATTCATCATAACACGTTAACACAACATAATAATTGTAGTTCCTTCTCTTGATGCCAAAGAGATGTCTACCCCGAAAAACTGATGAAAATAAAGTTTGTAATCCCCAAACTAGCCATCTCTTGAAATCAATATTACCAGATATACCAATCTCCAACCACCTCCCTCTACATGCCTACTGCTTCGAGAACCTGCCGCCAAAACCTTCACCTACGCCGAGACGCACCTCATTTCCCGCAAGATCGTTGTTGGATTGTCCAACCTCGGAATCCGCAAGGGTGACGTCGTCATGATCCTCCTCCAGAACTCCGCCGAGTTCGTCTTCTCCTTCCTCGCCACCTCCATGATCAGCGTCGTTGCTAGCATTGCAGAGATTGAGGAGGTTAGGACGTTGTGGGGTCCTCGAAGGTGCAAGGGGAGGCCACGTGGAAGACGCCGGAGTAGGCGGAGATGGCACGGGAGAGGGTGAGGCGAGTGGTGGCAGAGTGGAGGTTGAAGAGGTGGGAGGCGTCGGAGCCGGGGAAGATGGTGGTGTGCAAGGTCCTAGCCCAGGTTTATAAAATTGAAATTTTGTAATGAAAGAAATCTTCTCTTTATGCTTTACACATGTTAATAACTTTCCAAAAAAGAAAATATGAAATGAGAGTTATCTCAAATTGGGGGGAAAATTAATGAAAGTGTAAAAATATAAAATAACATTGTTGAATGGTAGACTTGTTTTAAACCACTTCGAGGGTCGTGGGCCTGATTTGCTACTTGGGTTGAACATTAGGTCCATGCCTAAGTATTTTCAGATCATAGTAGATTAATCTGATTTAGACATGTACATTCACTTTAAGTCACATTTTATTAATTCAAAAAAAGTCACATTATTAATTCCTCTTAACATGTCAGAATATTTGAATCTCTTAACATTCCTCAAAATATCACCTGCAATTATGTGATCATTCTTTTTTTTTATTAGCTTAAATGCACCATGAATTGTTTAAAAATTCTGAATAATAATTATACCCCACCCAACCTAAAACCTTTTGGAAACTATATAACCTAAGAGTACTTCGCCACTTGTTCGGTCTCTAACATAATTCACAACGACATTATTAGAAGCCTAATTCTTAGATCTAAAACTAGTCCAACAATAAGTGGGATTTAAAGTAAATTTTAAAATAAATTTTTTTCTTTGAATAAAAAAGTTATACTTTTTTTGTCAAAATATGTGGCCTTTTTATTAATATATGTGACCTTTTTTTAAAAAAATTAATAGAAATTTTTTTGTTAATGGACCTAATGTTTAAGCTTTATCCTTAAACTTGCTATGTTTGTATTAAAGTAATATTACCAGAAGGATTGACATTGCATTAACAATGAGATAAGATCCATAAACCCTAAGGCCTATAAATATGTGTATATAAAGGGTGAAACTTTTAAGACGATATAATTGGATAGATATAGCTCGACATAACAAGCAAAATTTATATTGTATCCTGGACAAGTGGAATAATAATACTAATAATAGTAAATAAATAAATCTTATTTCACATTAATAATTGTTTAAACTCATATCTTGATACAAGATGAGCACATTATCGGTTAAAGGGCCAGTTGGGCCGAATATAATAGAAATAGTAGAAGGGCCCATTTGGTGACGACCACATATATACTCCAGAATCTCATCCTTCGCCTTCTCCTTCTCCATCCCAAATCGAATAAGATAGATAGGTGAAAATGGCGCAGTGTGTGGCCAACACATTCGTGCAAGGAAAACCCTTTCTTCCAGTTGCAGCAGCTCCCACTAAAAATGTAACCAGAATTTATTACAATTGAAATTCACAACGTTTGATTCGTGGAGTTAATAACGTTGTTTGATTGCAGCAGGTTCGGAGAGCGGTTCAGTGCGGTGTGTGGTGCAAGAAGAAGGAGATACACCCGCAATTCTACGAGGAATCGAAGGTGTACTGCAACGGGGAGCTGGTGCTGACGACAGGTGGGACCCAGAAGGAATACGTGGTGGACGTGTGGTCGGGGAACCACCCCTTCTACCTCGGAAGCCGGTCGGCGTCTATGGTCAGCGACGACCAGGTCGAGAAGTTCCGCAAGAAGTTCGGGGAGCTCAAAGAGATCATGGAGATTCCTGTTCTCAAGGGAGAGATTGTTATCCCCTCAAGGCGCAAGGGTGTTTCCAAAGGAGGCAAGAAAAAATAATCTATTCTACTCGAACAGGATTGTCTCCCATAGGAAGATATTAAGGTTTCCTTTTTTAATTTCAATTTCTGTAATATTGTAAGACGCTTTAAGCCTGTGCTATGGATATTGTTTCGAGCAAGCCCGTGAATGTGGTAATGTGATTGATTTGGTGATTATGTTCATTTTGAGATTTGCCATTTTTTTCTCCAGTTCATTAGGAGAAAAAGATTCTTATTAGTTCAGAATCCTATCGAAAGATAAGTAAAATAACATATAAATGGGGAAGTACTACCTGAAGACTAATCACTTGTGCTTAATTAGTTGTGTTTAATTACTTGATTTATTTGTTTTTCTTTTTTTAAAAGAGCAGAGCTTTATTTGAAAATGTGTAATTGAAAGCTTCTTAAATTTTTATTTTTGAGGAAATTTCCAAATGATACTGTAATTAGACTTGTCACTTGTGTGATGAGGATAATGGTTAGGTGATATTGTTTGCTATCAGAAGAATATAACAATTCATGGCCTAAATCATATAGTGGACGGCAGATGCAAACCAGAAAAATATTAGATAATCTTCAGCTGAACTGATTTTTAAGTTAGTATTAGAGAGTATGCTTGAGTTTCCATGGGTTATGATAAATAATGCTTCTCGGACAAACATTATTTTCGTTGTACATTGTTTAACGGATTAGTGTTAGATGCTATACTTTGCGGCTGTATTAGTGTTGATCCACACATATAAACCATTCCTTCTTAACATGAACCTGCCAAGTTTCTCTTTTCATCCTTTATCTTTTTTTAAGACCATCTGTTAAGTAGACTTATCAATTCTACTTGCATATACAAACAATCATGAAGCACTTTATTCAACAAGGAAGATGCATGTGGAGGTTGATTCATAAATATATGAAACTTTGTTGTGCCTGTGTTCCGTTTATTACTACGAAAAGATGAGCAAAAACTAAAAACTAAGTGTTATAGACGTGTTTTAATCTTGTAATTAAGAATTGGATGATGCCCTCGTTCTTGATTAGCTAGCCTCACAGGGAAGGACGGTTAACAAAAAAAGAAAGAAAAAAGGATTATAGCCATCATGATTTACTTGCGAATTAATGATTTGATTTTGTATAACTATTCAGTGTGAATTTGAGTAAATTTTACAACTGACAGAATGTTCATTCATCTCCTAAAGTCATGTATACTTTTTGAATTATAAGGATAACAAGGAATAAATCGGTTTATTTTGGGATAAACATTATAACTTATAAGTACACACGCTCTTAGAAAATCCCATGTTGAAATACTCACCATTGGAGGATGGAGCTTATTTACAAGAAGGTAAAGGAAGAGTCATCTGCATCATTGGTGCCTACCAAGCGAAGATCATATAATGTAATAACTAATAAAGACTCTAACAAGCTCCATTGAAAAGGGAAAATGTGATAGACAATGATAAATAGAGAAGATGGCAATATAGGTAATCAGAGATGCTAGTAAAAAGGTAAGAGACATTCTCTATAAAGAGCCAATCTACTTCACAATTGGTGTATGTTGCATAAAAATTGCCTCAAGCAATCCAAGTTATTTCACTGCAACACATCAATAAAAAAAATGGTAGTTGTTATATCCACTTTCCCTCTCTTTGCTTATCCACTTTCCCATTTCAATTTGTTTTTTCAAAAATGTCCTCCTTACAAAAAATGCACTTCCCTATTAACATACTTGCATCATTCCCTCTTAGAGCATTTTTCTTCCCATGCTTGGAAAGCAACTGGGTATTGGAAACAATATTGCTACCAAAGCAACTGCCCTTTGTAGTCGTACTCGCACACCAACTGGATGCTTCCTCGGCACAGTTGCTAGCTAAAGCAACATTGTTTTACATTATTAAATTAATAAAAATAACATATAATTATTTTAAGATGTTTGTCACTCATAAACACATTACTTTGAGATAAAAACATTATTGGTGACACCCATTAAAAGCAACTAAAGAAAATTCTTCCACTGTAGAGATTTATTGTTTAAAATTACTTGTATTAAAATAAACATAAAAATAATCCACGGCCACACCAACACCTGTCAAATAGAGTAAAGCTTGCATCTTGATAAAAAATAATAATAATAATTATAAGCCAAGGTGGGCTAGAAATCAGAAAAGTTGGTGATCCCAACTAGATTGGTACCCTCAACAAAACTAATTAACGAAGCCTACGAAGAAGATTTCATTAAAAATCAAGGAGAGAAAGTTCAACACACGACCATGGGGGAGGAAACCCAAATAACCCATGCAAGCAAAGCTAGTTGAATCTGTAGTTCGAACAACCTATTTTGTTAGAACTATAAGTAGTTGCCAAAAAATTAGAGACAGACTCCCACCAACAAAAGAAGAGGCTATGGAGGCAAGCATATCTGCACAAGCATTGTCCTCCCTAAAAATGTGACCAACAACAAAATTCATGTGCCTAACTAAAGCTGTACAATTAAGCCATTCGTTTTTTAACTGCCAAGGCACCAAATCATCATTTCTGAAAGCTTGAACTACCATAATGGAATCACATTCCAACCATTCTAATAAGCTAGTCTTGATAAATTAAATTAAGATAGGCATTGTAATTTTTAAGATAAATTTATATTTATTTTTTTTTCAGTTGCTTAACGATTGTTTAATTAGATTGTTGTTAATGCATAAAATTCTTTGCAATTTTTTTCTCAGAGATTTTTTTAATTAAAAACAAATTCTTATGTTTGGCAAGTGTTGTTGTGCGCGTCAGAAGTTCAATTTCAAGCAGCTAAGAAGAAATGATGCAAGTATGTTAACATGGGAGTATATTTTTTGTAAAGAGGATTTTTTGGAAAACAAATTAAAAGGGGAAGTGGATAAACAAAGAGGAAAAGTAGATATAGCAATTGCATAAAAGTCTAGGTCTAGCTTTTTTACAGAAAAGACTAGTCTAATATGGGTCTAATATATACTATGTCATGGACTCCTGTCAAAAGTTCTGACCTATTTTCATCTCGAGTTTCACCTGATTTTTTTAGAACCCATCCAGTTTTGGAGGAAAAATTAAAGCAAGAAGCATTTTTACACACAGATTACAAAATTACCTTTATTTATTTCATATTTTATTCCTTGTATTTTTTTCTTTTATTTTCTAAAACTAAACATATCCCATTAGAGTAAATATAATAGATGAAACTAATATAATGTAATAATAAGAAGAAAAAGAATAACAAATGTTTCTACAATATTTGATATATATATATATATATATATATATATATATATATATATATATATATATATATAATTCCTCTACAAATATCGTGACTAAAATCATTAATATATCCTTATAGTTGGAAGTCCATTAGATAATGGATGGTAACTTGGTAATTGATAGTGATATGTATAGTAAAGTTCTTCCTTTGGAGCACCATTTTCCAGTTGAACGGAGTGCTGTTTAAAAAGTGGTTTCTATCATAAAAAAAAATTAGGGATTATAAGATTGTGTTAAGTTTACGTTGTTCTTGACCAGATGTAGTGTTTGATAACGGAAGGAAAAGTCAAAAGTTAATCTTCTCACTAAAACAACTAATAATTAGCCAGTAATATTTTTCTAATAAAAAGTACAAGGAGCACGTAATATATTGATATTTGTCGGTAAGGAGTTACGCAGGCTTTGACCTTTGAGGTGCCTTTTATGATTTTTTGGTACAATAATTTGTTCTGAGAGCTACTGATCAATACTCCATTTGCAAGGTTGAAGCCAAAACAAAAGCTTGGTTATAATCTAACTCGAGACAAAACAAAAGCTTGGTTATAATCGAACTCGAGCGGAAGTATCAACACGTGGCATGACAGAGAAGTCAAGTTTATACATAAGTTCTTTCCCAATTCGAAATACTTCAATATTAAGTGAAATTACATGATTTAATTTATGAGAGAGATAGAGATTTAGAGAGTCACCATATGATTTTTTTTAGGTAGAAATTGAACATAATTTTTGAGAATTTATAATATTTATATATCTTGTTTAATCAACTTAATTCTACTCTTTTAATGAGTCATTATATGATAAGTATACGCGAGAGATATTTTAAGAAGATGATGACTTTGCTGACTTAAAACAACTACAAATATATTTTTTATAATGATTTGAGAGATAAAATTAGACTTATGTTAGATGAATCAATAAATAATATAAAACTATAGAGGAGGCAAGAATGTTGGTGGAAGTAATGAGAGGAGATGTATGCACCAAAAAGAGGAGTGTTGGCACCTGACACTCAAGATGTCTCACTCGCTCGATCTAAATAAATTAATTACACACAGCAGCTTCAAACACTCACTAATTAGCAACTTCAAAACATGCATGTTAATGTAATTCAAGCTCATTATTTCTGACTTGATACTATTTCTCAATTATTATGAGGCACACATATGTGCAGTGTGTACTGCTTGTCTATGTTTAATTATTTAAAAATGCCACATAATCAATTTCAATTAAGAAAAGAGAGTTACACAATTTTTAATCTTCACAATTGATTCATATATGATTGTATATATGGATAAGATTTGTTATTCACACTTTTGTATTGGGTAATTTAATGAATATCATAATTAAACTGTTTTTAATTAATGTAATAAACACAATTAAATGACTAAAAAGTTGCATATGTTAAATTGAATTTTTTTTTCTTAAAGGCAATCAAAGCTTATTACCACGTGTGCAGCATGAGTATACGAGAATGATAGCGAGGTACAGTGAAAGTGGTTAAGCGTCAATACAAGTTTACGAACAAAGTTAATTTTGGAATAGCTGTTCTTCTTAATTCTATGGACCTATAACTATAAATCTATAATGATAGATAGGATCCTAGGGTTTAAGCGTAGTGTCATTACAAGTTTACGAACAAACTCATGAATGTTGTAATAGTTGTTCTTTGTTCTTCGTAATTCTATGAACCACTGTTGACATTGGCTAGCACGGATTTTTGTACTGGTGTGTGTCGCCCAACCCACGGTACTAACTTGATCGTTCACCTATTTCACTCGTCTTTGTCTTCAATTTGATATGATTTATATTAATTTTCATGGATTTTATTAGAGTTTCAAGTTAAAAAACAAGTACATTTAATGCATAGTAAAAATTAAATTTTTATTACTAAAGTTTATGTGATTTAAATGTAAAGTAAAAAATTAAATTTTATTAGATGAAACGTATTTGAATGAATGCATTCAAAATTATTTTTATTTTAATTTTTAAGAAAACTTATTTATTATTATTGGTTGCAATCTTCACTATAAATAGAAAAGAAAATGAGTTGGAAAAATACACACGAAGAGAGTGTGTAAGAAGAAAGATTGTGAAACATAGTCACTTTGTTGAGAGAAGATTATCTTTGTATGAGAGTGTTATCATTTCTTATAATTATTGGGTGAGTTAATCGGATTTATAGAGTGATACACTATTTAACTGAATTACAATCTTGTAATTATCTGTGTGATAATAAAATATTTTTTAGACGTGAATGTAGACAAGAAATACTGAATCATTTTAAATTCTTATGTTTGGTGTAATATTTATCGTATTCTTATCATCCTTTATTTGAAAAAGAGTTAATTAGCCAAGACTTCCTTCTTTAATTAATTTAGAAACAATTGAAATTAGAAAAAACTGATGCAGCTGAAACTATAAAATCCGTCTAAAAATTTGATCCAGCCTGGCATAATTGAAAACAGCATGCAATATGGAATCATGAGGCTAAACATTTACATGTGGGTTTGACAATTGAATACGACAACTCAACAAATTTAAGAAAGAGAGAAAAGGTGGAAATTGAAAAAAAAAAAATGGCTTAACCTACTTATGCCTCATCCATCAGGTTGAACCCGTGGTGACTTGTTTGGCTTGTGAGCCTAGGTACTAAAAAATAACTTTTTATGTTCTAAGGCAATTATTCATTTCTTAAAAGTTATTTATTAAACTTAAAAAACTTGAAATTGATTATAATTGATAATATTAATTGTTAAGATTATATTCTTTTATAAAATCTCAAATTTGAAACATGATAGAAGTTAGAATTTGCTTTTTCTTTAAAATTATTTTTTTATATTAGATGAGTCAACTCATTTAATTTATAAATCAGTGAGAATTAAAATTAAATTATTACTTTATAAACTTATAAAGAAGTGAGTCAGATTAAATTAACTCACCTGTTAAGCAAATCAGCAAATCAAGGTGAGTCAGATTTAATAGGTTGAACTGACTCATTTTAATTGTTATCCAGTCAAGATCACATCAACAAATTATGCTTAATACTTTCATGAAAGAATTATATTGTAAGTTATGATAAAACAAAATATGATAAGTAGTTAGATAATAACAATTAATATTACAATCCCATACATGTATATGAACTTCTTTTAGAATGTTACATTGAAACCGCATTCAACTGAAGTTTTTCCTTGTATTTTAAAATGAAAGCTAGTTACATTCAGCGTAACTGTTGTCAAACAGATGCTGGTTGAGTAATGCTTGTTCATATTCGATCACCTTTTCTTCTACCAAATTTTTAGCTAGTAACCTTATTTTTTTTATTCATAAAAATCAAATTCAAGTATAATAAAATTTACAACAATTTAAACATATTATTCAACTGACTAAACCAAACTCGTTGGTAACCAGTTACGTAACATGTTTTCAATTAAATTGACTTATCCTATTTGATTTTAATAATTATAATTAATAATCTTAAATTATGATTTGAATACAAATTTTAAAGAACAAAATTTAATTTTATCAAGTATAGATAATTTGAGACTTTTGATAAACTAAAATCCAATCATGCGTGCACCCTTACCTTCTATTTGGTTTAGAGAAAAGTAAATGGGATGAGAAATGAATTTAAAATTTAAATTAAAGGGAAAATACAAAGATTTTTTCAATTTTTTTATTTTCTCTTCTCTTTATTTTTTTCCTCACAACTAAATATATTATTATATTTACTGTGTTTGGCATGAATGATTTTTTTAATAAAAAAGGAAAGAAAAGAAGAAAAATAATTAAAAGCACTTGTGTCTTATTTGATTCTCTAACTAGAGGGAAAAGTGATTTTTTATTTTATTGACCCCATATTAAAATATATTCTTCCCAATTTTTTAAGATGAAAGAGAAGGAAAACTAGCGTTTTGAATTAATACGACAAAATTAAAACGTATTTGATAGTACCGCATATGCATGTTAGGCACCACTCATAAGGTGTGGATTATTGAGATAAAAAAAACATTTATAGTACCATATTAGACATATCAATATAAAAATGCTTTAAATGTGTATTTAGATAACATATGTACTAAAAAGATAGTCATATATATATATAATGTCAATAAAGTAATGCTTTAAATATACCCACAAAAAAAAACACACCAGAGAAACATTTTCAAGAATTGAAAGTTGAAACGTCTAGCAAGCAGAAAAGGTTTTGTTTTTTTCTGGTTAGAAATCCTTAGATAAATGAAATTTGGTACCACCGTACTAGCCATAGCCAGGTCCCCACTTGTGGATGATTTCTCGCGATGATATGAACTTCAATTTTTTTTATTTTTTTTTAAGGATAAGAACTTCGTTATGAAGAATCTGAACTTAGTATGTTGATTATTGTGTTTGTATTTTGAATTTAAGTGTCTTTTTTTTATAATATTCCAATAAGACAAGTATTACATATTTAATATTTCAAGTAACTTTGAAAAAAAATAGTTAATCAATTATAAAAGATTATACGAAAATTATCAATTTATAAACAAATCATAATACTTGAAAACTAGATTCACAATATTTGTGCAATCAATGAAGTAAATTGATTATATTTTTTTAATGACTTTGAAACCTAATGACAATATTTTTTTAGAGAAAATCAAATTAATATGCCATGATTAAAAAATAATCTTTTTGTTTCTTTTTATGTCATGTTCTAAAAATTTATTTTTTAAGTATTTATTTGTACATCAAAGTTAATATTAATATTATATTTGTCTTTATTTTTACTTTATTCTTAAAGATTTTATGTGCTTATTGATCATAAATGAAAAATTAGTAAAGGTCATATTAAAAAGTAAAAGTAATTTTAATATAAATAAAATATTAGTTACATTTTGTTTGAATTAGAAACTCATCAAATTGGGATTTAAAATAAATTTTAATTAATATTAAAAAAATATTAGAAAGAGTGTCTCTAACCTTCCTACTTGTTAGATATGTTTTAAACAAAAAAAATAGCAAGTAAAGAAAAGTAATTGTTGGAGATCCAACTTGTCATTTTAATTGATGACTCACGTCTTCAGCTATGTGTGTAGTCTATGGGTGGCAATGTGAGACTTAATCTCACCGGCTGGTTCATTAGCGTGCCAAAAATAATCAATCCCTCAGTTTGTGTTGGTTCGCCGCGCTTAACCTGTTACATTGGCGGCCCAACTAAGGGATACATATTTATATTTAGGTTTTGGGTTAACAATTTATATATATTTTTTTAAATTTATAGTGTTGTTCAAAAATTAAAATACATATTTGTTATTATTTTTATATTATTTTATAAATTCAATTTCTCTACTACTCATAGAAAATTTATATTAAAACCAAATTTAGGATAAATAATTGATAGATTTTACGTTCTCTAACTAAATTTGTTCCTCTTAAAAAAATAATTTTGTTCATTTTGATTAATTTTATTAAATAAGATACTAAAACTTTTTTTTTCTTCTTTTTTTTTTATTTCTGGAGGAATCGGACTGTCAACCTACTTTTAAGTGGACGGATTAGGATTTTCAACACACCATTAGAAGAGAAGCAACCTCCCCCCGACCCATTTTTTGTGGGCTAGTGATGGGATGGGTCAAAATAAGCCGGACTAACTTGTTTTGCTACCTCTAGTTTAGTCATTAGCGCATTCGCAAGCAAGTTGTTGCAATTCAATCACCTCCACTCCTTTATTTAGAATCTAAAACTAAAAAGCCGAGGAAAAAGAAAATAATAAAAAATAATGGAGAAAAATACATGGACCATACAATTTCTATGGTTCTGGAGCATGTTTGGTTTACCATCCAACTTGTTATGTATGAATTCTAAGACAAAATTCATATTTTGCTACTAAGTCCGTTTGCAACAATAACCAAACATGCGCCTAGACTTCTAGTTCAATGGGATTTGGATTCTACATTCACACATTCATGCAATCATGATCATGGATAATCTGATTTCATCAGAAGGTTAGTATTTTAAAGATATTTTTTAAGTGGAATTTACAGAATGATTTATAAATCGATAGATCTTCACCAGACAATTCTAAATGTCTAATTGTGAAGTGGAATGTAAGCATGACATAAACTCCTATAATGATATACTAAGATCAGGCATGATAAAGTGTACCTGAATCCTATGGGTACCCACAAAAATATCCGCAAACAAAGTGATTAACACAATATTGGGGATGGGTATGATGAGGCACACACACATGATAACTGCTAAATATGAGTTATATATTTTTTATAATAAAAATATATTGAAAATATCTTTAAAAATATTTATGTAGCAGTTATTTTTGGCTTAAATATTAAAAATTGATATTTTTCTTATTTATGACTTGCAGATATGAAAAGGAGGGATTAAAAGCAAAAAAGATCCAGAAAAATATCAAAAATATAAATAAAGAAAATTATTGACATCAGGCTCAAGTCCACTTCAGCAACTATAAAAGAGAGTCAAGTTCAAGTTCATTTGTAGCTATAAAAAGGGAGTCTCAGAGCACTCTAATAAATAAGACACATAGAGTCTCTAAGCATGTCGAATCTCAAAGCACTTTAATACACACTAAAGACATATCGAGTCTCAAAGTACTCTAATACACAACTAAAGCATGAGAACTCTCCCTTGGGAAATTCTTTCTTCTATTTCATCATTTCTATTCTCTTTTTTCATCTTTTCTTCTCTATCAGTTCCTATACTCCTTTTCTAGTGTAAGATCCCTTGTGGCTATGAGAGACTAAACCCTTAATTAGGGTCTAACAGGCCTAAAAAGCCAAAAGATGTATTGTACATTTCATATTTATCAATGCAAAAATGTGTTTTCTTTCCTATTATCCTTTCTTACTTTTAATTTCATGCATCAATTATCCTTACATCATCTTTGGGGGTTAGGTGCTCGACAGAGGATAATTCTTAATAGAAATACAAGACATTCAGGAGATAGATAGGTAAAATAGATTTGTCATCATGAGACATCAGAGACAAGTATTCTAATAGATGTGGATAGGATAAATTCACCTGATTGATAGAGAAAAATCATAAATAATACATTTTAGGTAAATAAGACATCTTAAGTCCTAAGATTCTCATCTCGTTAAATTTTCTACTATTTCTTTTATTTTCTATTAATAATTATTATTTTATAACCTATTCTTTTAAATTTATTTTATACATCATCTTATCTTTTCCTCTTATAAATTAAAAATTATCCAACACAAATACAAAATAAAACCCCTGCAAAAATTAACATTCACACTTGCGAATACTTTAATACTTTATTTTTAAATACAGTTACGAGAATGAATATTATGGAATGTTACTCAAATCTAACTCATTGTAATTGCTAACTATGATAGATGTAGACGATACATAGGCTAGGGTGACATGGACTCCTATAATGATACTAGGATATATGTAGACGAAACACATGCTAGAAATCAATAGGGCTAGAAATCAATAGTACAAGTGGAACAGAACAATAAATTAATATTTGCCTTCTTGGTCGTATTGTGTGTATTTCAACCTTGCTTGACGAGAGAAATGACCAAATTAATGTATGTGGTCCTAGTCTTGGATAAATGGTCCTCTACAACTTCTGCGTACCTTCGAAACAGCTCATCCATTATGTGACACCCGAAATGAGGTTCCAACATGGACTCAACCACAGCCCTTATGGTCCTTGCAACTCGTTCTCCACTCGTTAATGGCGTAACTGTGGGGGAATCACTTTGCAATTTCATTCCAGCATCCCAATCGATTTCATAAGCTTCATGCTCATCCACAATGAATGACCCTTCCTTTTGAATCTCCATTTTCATTTCCTCCAAGCATGGTGCATAGTATGGAGCGTCAAAAGAATCCACCTTTTCCTCTTCTAAAAGACCCTACATATATACCACAAGAATTTTTCTCATAAATTCCCTCTCTAATTTTGACACATATATGGCCAAATATAATTTTGGAAAGATCCAACAATATTGTTAATAATTATAGATTTTAGTTATTAAAATTAAATCAATTTTAATTATTAAAAGATATAATAACTTTAGTTATATGTCTAATTAAATATTTGCATGTGTGGGTGTACTGGGGTTTTTCTTAGAAAGAGTATTAGTAAGTTAATTATACCTTTGATATATTTTAAGAAAATCAATATATATACCTTAGAAAGAGTATTAGTATTTACAATGAAGTTGTTTAAGTTTAGTTTTATACTAGATAAAGAGAAAGGAAAAAGTATGTTGAAGAATGGATATATATGACAGATTTTCTTCTTTACGTACCTCGGAAACCATGGTCATGAGGGAGCGTGCTAAGAGTTCCCACTGATAGCAACTATGGTCAGTGGTTGGGTCCATTGTTTCTCTGCCCATTAGAGACAAGACCATGCGTCCCCCAGCTACTATTTCTTGGGAACGTGAAGCAAGAAACACTGAAAAATCGTTTTTGAATTGTCGAGAATAAGCATCTAGAACGCACTTAGGACTGCTCTTTGATAAGTATATCTTTTGCTTGTTCAATGCTCTCCCACTACCATCTTCTAATCCACCAGGAACCTGTACCCACAACAATAATACTACTTAGTTTCACATACACATGCATGTTGTGAAAGATGTCCAACTATCTTTCTTCTTTCTAAGCACTAGTCACATGTAAAAAGTAGTCTTCAACTTAGTTTCTAAGCACTAGTCAACTATATATAAATATTCGATCTTGTTTTCAAGGATATATAATTCCTTAGTATATATATGTCTCTTCACAATATTCGGGAAAAAAATATGAAAGAAAAATTAAGAGCCCATCTCTCTTTATCCTTTAGTTTGCAATTGTTTTATTAGTTAATTTAAAAAAAAAGTATTGATGGACACTTAAAGTTGTCATTAAACACATAGTGAATAAAAGAGAAAAAAATATATAAATATTATAAATAATATGATCTGACAGGAAAAAAATTTAAAAAAATTATAAATATTTGTTAAATGTTCAAAAAATATAAATATTTATATATCATTATTCTTAATTTTACATAAATACAACAACACAAGAACAAGTATTAAGGAGACTAAGACACTAGGTCTAACCCACGTGATAAGTGAGTGGGTTTCCCTTGAAGTCTAGGTCAGTCTTCTTTTTGCAGTACGGAGCAATTTTGGGGAGAGAGAAGGACATCAGGGCTTGGCAATCATAGAGCACATGAGGGCTTTAATTTTCTCCTTCTATTTCTTTAAAAATCAAAATCCATTTATAAGACATTTAATCACTTTCAGTAGAAAGGGTTTATTTCTGCTACGCAAGATGTGAAATGAGTGGGCTATAAATAAGAGAAGATATATAAAAAAAATAGAAAATATAAAATACGAAAAATATAATAAATATCATGAAAAAAGAAGATAGATTAAAAAATCAAAATAGATATTAAAAAAATCAAAATCCATTAGGAAGACACTTTTCGCCCTCTAATTTTTACCATTTCTTTATAACCAAACGTCGGGTACCGTACAGAACCAGTTTCCAAACTGGCCATTTCACGTAATGATGCTAAAATTGAGTAAACAAGTTTCCCTTAGGCCAACTGTTATCTATTTCACATCATTTCCTTTTGTGGGTGTATTGAATTTAATTTAAATACATTCATATTGTAAAATAGTTTTTTTTAAAGTAATTCAATCATAAAAAAATTATATAGTAAAACTCTTTTTTTATATTCATGATTACTCTAAAATTATATTAAAATCTTAATTGATATAATGACATAAAAAATTATATGTATAAAACTTAAACTTGAAAAGGTAATTTAACACTATTTATGTGTCTTTTCCTAGTTATTTTCTTTTGTAAAGACTACATTGATGTTTTACTAAAATCAATCTTGTTTGAGTATATATTTTTTTTTCCTTTAGAAACAGCCTTAAAAGATATCATCACAGACAATCTGTTTCAGTATATAAAACTACTATAACTTGAGACTATTAAACTGAAATAATTTTGTGTCCTTACTTTATGAGTTTGATGGTTTCTTTTTTTTCATCTCTTTAAGTTTTATTTGAACACTTGATTTATAAATGTGTGTTTAAGTTTTATTTGAACACCTGACTGATTATGTGGATATATGCACATACACAGTGTCTTGTTAAGCTCTGTGGGTAGGATTATTTTGGGTAAAAAAAATTTAAAAAAATATTTACTATATAAATTATAAGAGATAAAAGCGTACAAAAATCATGGATATATAACAAATTTTCTGTTTCCCAATAAAAATATTTTTACTTAAATTAAGTTTCTTAATTAATACTCTTAGTACGTTAGTTAAGATTTTCCTAATCTATATACCTGAGAAAGCCAATGGAGGCTAGAAGAAGAGTGCACAAAGTGGAGGCTCTTGCTTGGGAAAAGCCTACCATAGAAAGTACCAGGGACAGCTGAAACAAAACATGGTCCAAACCCACTTCCCTTTTCCTGCTTCTGTTTTCTGTAGAAAGATGGCAATGAGCCAAAGATGTTGTTGAAGTCATTGGTGAAAAGGTCGTTCAAATACACCACCAATTCAGGTGCTGGACGATCCAAGAGGCATGTAGTGGAATACACAGTATCTAATATCTCCGAGATGACCCTTAAGACATTGGGTCCAGAGGAACAACCCAAGTCTGCAATGCCCATCTTCTCAGGCCAATTACTTGAGCAAAGAATTTGCACAATAGCTTTCTTTGTTGCTGGCTCTGCGCAAGAGATTATCGTATTCTGCAAAATTCACACAAAAACATTTCAAAGGTTTTAACAAAGCTTTAAGGACTGAGAAATTAAAATTATTTTATAGTCTAAGATTATACAATGGCCTCCGTTCATATCCCCGTGACACGTAATCGAGTTTTATAAATTTTTGGTCTGAAATTATGTTTATTTTTTTTATTATTAGTAAGAATCAAACTAATTTATAATAATTCACACAGTATTTAACCAAGTAATCTAAACCAATATATGACTCAACAACAATTAATACTACTTTCTTATATATAAGAAACAAGTTATAATATAAAATATGCTATAACTTATTTTTTATAAATAGAAATGGAGGTTATATTATGTATTTTGAGAAATGAATTAAACATTTACTATGAGAATGGCAACCTGAACGGAAGAGTTCACGGCATAGCTAGTTTCGCCCGTGCCTTTGTTCATGTGAAGTACTTCCGACGTTTCCATTTGTTTCCTTCGAGCTGTTTGCATGGTAACAAGTGTTACTATGTTGGAGTTGGACTTGAAGACGAAACCAAAAGGGAAAATGAAAAGTTGATGAATGATTCCTTCTATCCGGGGAAGTGCCTTAAGAGGTAGGAGTGAAGAGCCATAGTATTAATAGAGTCTCGCAAACTTGTCCAAGAATAGCAACCACAAAAACAAATAGAGACGATAGTTTGGTGGTTATGCCTCGTCATATGTACCGGAATATAACATTCCAAAAATGTTTTTTTTTTCAAGAGCATTGTATTTGCACATACATTTCTTACCATTTTTTCACAACTTTTTATCTTTTCCAAACACATTTTTTTCTTGAGAAGTGATGAAATTACTTCAAAAATAACTATATATAAAAGAGTTATTTTTCATTCCCAGTATTCATTTTCTTACAATTTAATAGTCAAGATCAACTATACATTATAACCATTAGCTAAATTTCAAAAAAATAAATAATAAAGATATTACTTTTAAAGTAATTTGATCTTTTATCATTTATATTACATCACTTTTATAATTTTCTTTCTTTTTTACATTTTTCTCATCTTTTTTTATCACATCATCCATTATATCTCTTACTTATTTGTTATCTTTCTTTTCATCTCACCTATTTCATGCTCCTTCTATAATAAAATATTAATGTGATATATAACTATGTGGTTTGCATTTTAATTTAGTTTATTCATGTGTTGCTTCATGAATGGTTTAGAATCTTTTATGTTTGTTTTACAAAATATTCTTTATGTATGTTTTAAATTATGTATGTTTTACGCATTTTGGCCTTTTTTATGTTGCCAAAGGGGGAGAGAAAAATGGATATTTTAAGAAATCAAGATATTATATTTTCAAAACTTTAAAATTAAACATAAATTCAAAAAGAAAGGGGGAGAAAGGGATGAGTGAACGGTAGAACAAAAATTGTATGTATTCTCTTGATTTTAGGATTGTTATCATAAAAAAGGGGGAGATTGTGGAAACAATGTCTTCCAAGGTTATTTTGATGATGTCAAAGAATCAAGAGTTAAGCAAATTTCAAAGATTCAAGAATTTAGTTTCAAGAATCAAGATTTCAAGGTTATTTTGATGATGCCAAAGAATCAAGAGTTAAGCAAATTTCAAAGATTCAAGAATCTAGTTTCAAGAATCAAGATTCAAGAATAATCAAGATCAAGATTCAAGAATCAAGAGAAGACTCAATCAAGATAAGTACTAAAAAAGTTTTCCAAAACATTGAGTAGCACAAGAAGTTTTCACAAAATCATTACCAAAGAGTTTTACTCTCTAGTAATCGATTACCAGAAGGTAGTAATCGATTACCAGTGTTTTAAAATGTTAGATATGATTTCAAATTTCAAGAGTAACAACTTGTGTTTAAACAGTTTTAAATCATTTTAAACTTGTGTAATCGATTACACAATACTTGTAATCGATTACCAGAGTTCTAAACGTTTTGATTTTTAAAATTTAAACATAAAGAGTCACATTTATTGATGTGTAATCGATTACACCTTAATGGTAATCGATTACCAGTGACTGATTTCAAAAAATAAATTTTCAAAAGACAATTATTAAAGTGACTTGTTTCTGAAGATTTTTTTAAAAGTCACAACTTTTTAAGTGACTAGTTTTCAAAAGAGTCATAATGTTTAAAAGGTGACAAGTTTTAAAGAAATTGCCGAGAGTCACAAACTTTAACTTGAGACATCAAGAGATTATAAATATGTGACCATGGCATGAATTTCTGAACATATTTCATCAATCAATCTTTCAACAATCTTTTCAATATCTTCTTTCATCTCTTTCAACACTTTCAACAGAACTTTCTATTTTATTTCTCTTCATTTTTCTAAAAGTTTTTGTTCAATACTTTCTCTTCCAAAAAAAGTTCTTTGTTCAAAAACTTGTGTTATTCATATTTTTCATTTTCTTCTCCCTTTGCCAAAAGAACAGAAGGACTAACCGTCTGAATTCTTTTATGTCTCTCTTCTCTCTTACAAAAGATTCAAAGGACTAACCGCCTGAGAATTCTTTTGACTCTTCCCTTCTCCTTAAACGAAAGATCTCAAAGGACTAACCGCCTGAGATATCTTTTGTTTCCCCTTACAAAGATTCAAAGGATTAACCGTCTGAGAATTCTTTGTCCCAACATATTGGAGGGTACATCCTTTGTGGTACAAGTAGAGGGTACATCTACTTGGGGATTGTTATACTGAGAACAAGAGAGGGTACATCTCTTGTGAATCAGTTCAAGTGGAGGGTACATTCACTTGGTTATTCAAATAGAACAAGGGAGGGTACATCCCTTGTGGATCTTTGGCTTGTAAAGGATTTTACAAGGTTGAAATGAAATCTCAAGAACCGCAGGTTGCTTGGGGACTGGATGTAAGCACGGTTTGTGGACGAACCAGTATAAATCTTGTGTTTGTCTTCTTCTTCCCTACATTCTTTAATTTCCGTTGTGTACTTTTAATTATCACTTTTACTTTTGGTTAAATTTTTATTTCTGTTCTTTACTTTCTTGACTTAGTAGTAAAAGTCTAATTGAATCTAATAACATTAAGAATTATAGATTTTTAATTAGTCAAGACACGTTCATAATTAATTCAACCCCCTTCTTAATTATTCTGATGCCACTTGATCCAACAGTTCTTGTCACTATAATTGTCATTTTTTATTATTATTAAATCACATGAATTCATTTTGAATTTTTTTTTCTCTATAGTCATACATCTAACTAGAGGGACTAAAATAGATCTTCACCTAATATTCTAGAAACCTAATATTCTAGAAAGCACTTGAGACTCTTAGAGGTGAAAAAATTATGCCTCAAGGAATTTCTACTGGTTCGTCCACAAATCGTGTCAGAAATGAAGTGTTAAATTTTTATATTGATTGAAATTTTTATATTGATCCAAATTTCGTTTATAACTTTCCTTTTTGACACTTCATTTAATTTCAATCAATATAAAAATTTAACACTACATATGCATGCTTGTATCATCCTAAATTTCTCACTAAAAGATTTCAAAAGCTTTTAGAGTAACCTAACAACATACATTGAAAAATAGAGTACCTTCTTACAAAAAATTACTTGACAAAAGTGAATCATTTTTTTAGAGGAAGAAAGTGAATCACATTGTATTTAAAATCAGCTACTTCATATAAGCTAATAGCTAATTAATTAATCAGCTGTCGATCCAAAAGAAAACACAAAGGGTGTTCAAATATTCTCTATTTTTTAAATTAAATGGAATTAAATCTTAACGATTGAAAAATTTAATCCACAAATTATTGATACATCTACTATAAAGAGATGTCCAATTTCTTCACAAATGGAGAGGATGTGAACGCTAAAGGAAATTGATTTAACTTTTTTTCTTTTCCGATTAGAGAAATAAAGAACCAAACAAAAAAAAATGAGTGGATCCTTCATAAATATTTTCTCACCATTCGTATGATGGAAAATGTGTAATTATTATTGTGATTTTCCAACTATCCAACATTTATCGCTCGTTATTTTATCTTTTATCCCGCCGGATAATTGGAAAACCACGGTAATAATCAGAACATAGAGAATATTCATGTTTGGTTCATAATTACATATTTTTCATTCATAACTTAATATGAATAATTCTAGTAATTTGTGAATGAAATAGTTGTAAATAGTGTTGTTATTACTGAAATTATTATCTTTTTAAAAATATGTACGTATTTATTAGTGTAGTTTTCCAACTATCCATTATTATTAGTTAAACTATATTCCTGTTTGGTTCATAATTACACATTTCCATTAATTATCAATGTAATAATCAGAAAATAGAGAATATTCATGTTTAGTTCACTAAAAATAACACTATTGTGAATGTATTTAATTTTTTCCTTCAAATATTATAAATAAATGAGTCATTACATAAATAAATAATTTTATTCTTAAATATGAATATTTACAAAGATTAACTAACAATGAACTAAGTTTTCAGTTCTCTTTTGTCTCAAAAATTTCTTTCTCAAACTTTGAAAAATAATATTTAATAAGATATAATCTTAGTAAATAAAATAAGTTCTAAAAAAATTTGTAAATAGTATTATTCTCAAGCGATACAACAATTGGAAAAATTCAACCATGGTATCCGCAAAATTAAATAAAAAAATAATATATACATGCTTATAAAACAATCACAAATTATTCATACAACGAAATAACAGTTCATTAAATAAACATTAACATTTCACTAATTCAATTCTTGAACAAACAAATAAATATTATTACAACACAACTCAATAATTCTCATAATTATTGGACTCAATTCTTTGGTTTCTAAAATCGGTGTGATTTTAAATTCTTTAAAAGGTCTATGAGCTTATATTCATGTAATGACATCTCATTACGTTTCTCATCATAAATGAATGTATTCAAAATCTCTTTCTCGTCCTAGATGTAGATATCTCAAATCTCTTTTCTATCTCATATGGAGGTAGTATCTAAGATCTCATTCATCCTACATTGAGGTATCTATCATATTCAATTCTCATAATACAATAAACATACATTATCATCACTTTCCAAAAGATGATCACCAATTCACACATAATTACAAAACATCATTCTAGAAAACTACCAAATAAATACTCTAATTCCATACATGTTGTTAATTCACAAAGTCATACCCTAAATTATGGCATCATATAAGTCAATGATAGCTAAACACAAAATCCAAGCATGCTTATTTATGAATTTTCAAATAAATTTTAAGATTTAATATGCAGCTAATGAAGATTTGTACATTGCAATACTCTTTTTTGTAAAATTAAATTAAACCCCACGCGACATGTTTGTATGATTATATCAGACACTTAAATAATTTCAGGCAAGAATAACACGAAACCTAAATTTTACAATTACCACAAGGATTAATTCACATAAGGATCAATGTATCAAATTATCGATTTATGATTAGTAAACTCAAGAAGACGCATATCCAAAAATCTATACCATAGAATTTTAAAAATATATTGTTCTACTCACCTCTTGAAGGATAATAATTTACATTCTTCTCTTATTTTTCCTCTTCTCTATTTACTGCATGAACAAGAATTCTCTTTGTTCCTTCCTTCTTCTTAATCCTACATGTTTTACTAATTTTTGCCCGATATCATCTATAAAATAATTTCAAGGATTATCAATTCAAATATAATAAATATTTTATCCAAACTAGATATACAATATATTATTACTCTAATAATTATCTTCACAATAATAATCTTTTAATCCTTTTAATTATCATATGAAATTGTTACACTTTATCTTATAATTATTAAATAATTTCAGTAATTCTTATACTAATCACCTATCTTTTTAATAATAAAATAATTATTTAACTCAATCAATTTTAAATAAAGTATTTAAAACAATTAATCATACTTTTTTATTTCAATGAAATTTAATATATTACAATACAAACTCTCTCTCTCTATATATATCATTTTAATTCAAATAAACTTTTATACTATTAATTTTTATATTGAAACTAATAACAATAATTATAAGAAAAAAATTTAGGATGTTACAATTTACATACTAAAATGTATTTATTTATTATAAATTTTAATTATATTAAACAACATTATCCTAAACAATAACAAACTAAAATATTAGATCTTCTTAAAATTTTATTTGTTCCCACGCCCAAAAGTAGTATGAGGTCTTTCCAAAGTACATTAATTGCAAATAAACTATTAATTTCATATTTGAAGTATCATTCTCTCCTCTTATAGTCTCTAAAACAATAAAAATCTTTAATTCTTGAAATATTAAATATCCATGCCTTTAATCTTTAAAATTAATGTATTTTAGTAAAGCTCAAGGACTAATTTACAGAGTTTTTTTTGTAATATTTGAAGAACTAATATTTCTGAAGAATTTGAATGGTTTTTATTTTATTTTATTTTTTACTTCAGGGATCATTTAAAAAAGAGGTTGTAATAATTTAATTAAGAATGTAGTTAATGATTTATTTTTTTTATTGTTGTCGATCACATGTGTCAAGGTGGCCCATGAATAGAGTAGAAACTGATTCAAGTTTCAAATGAGCACGTGTTTAACGTTTCAACATCATGGAAACTCTCGTGTGTTTCCATACTTCATGAAAACAATCGCATTTGTAAACAAGTATCGTGTATGTAAAATAAACGAAAAGGAAGAGGAAAACGTGATATTTTCTCCTTTTTTTCTTTTTAAAGGAAACGCAAACCAGAAGCAGCAAAGTTGCAACAGGGGAAAATGGCCTTCTAGAATGCTCATTTCCCAAAGACAAGAATCACGAAAGCAATAGAATACAAAGTCAACTTGATTAATTATTCGAGGATTTTGGTTTTGGTACATGTTCATATTCATATGTAATGCAGTGATTGACATTATTTTTTTGTGGTGTTGCATGTGCATGTATCGATGTTTATTCTAAAAGCTAAGAAGCGATGATGTTATATAAACCAGTGGTTGTAACTTTCTTTAGGTGATTCATCAATTCCATTTTATTCCAACTTATATTCATGTACGTAATTATTCACATGATAAACTCATTTATCATACTAAATAGATGTAAATAGCTTTAATTCATCAAAATGGGTCTTCGAAGAGGATCTGTTTGATGGTTGAAGGTTGACGCAAGAGTAAACATTAGTCAGTGTGAAACCAGACTCTAGTAAAATAACACTATATGCACAGTATAACTAGCTACTTTTTGTCGTTCATTCTTTTTTTTTTTTACAACAGTAACAATTATCAGCATCAAGCTTTTTAAAAGAGATGAGCGACGGTGGTTTGGACCACAATATTAACATTTTTAAAATGTCTACGATGCGATTGTAATTGAAATTATTATTTTACAATTTATTGTGATATCAATAAACATATAACGTGATTACAAACCGATATTTGAAACCTTGATAACATCAAACTTAAGACCTCGTGTTCACTATTCAAATTCCAAATTCCAACCTTAATGAGTTAAACAGTATACATATACAGTTTTGTCTTTGTGAATGAACCTTTTATAAGTTTGAGGAAAGAAATTATTATATAGTATACCATTGTGAGGTTTCGATCACTCTCCACTTACGTTATATACATAACTATATTTTTCACTCTAAAGAAATATGTCATGGTCTGCATCACATAATACTTTCTCCTCAAAGATGAGTTAGGAACAAATGCTAGTTAAGAGATATAAGATTGATTGATCCGTTGGAAAAAGATAAAGAGAGAAAGGAGGGAGAGAAGAGCTATGGATTTGAATCTTTTCCACTAATATTTCTAATAGAATGAACATTTATTGATAAAAAAAAATACAAGTTGATCACTAAAACAAAATATTATTCTGCAACTCCTCATGTGTATGAGACGAACAAACATAGAGAATGAGCATGTGGAATACTAAACAAGGATATCCATCAGCCCAATGCTTGTGTTGACTTTTTTGGGCCTTTTCAGGGTATACAGTGAACTAGACCTTTACTTCATACGCAACATTAATTAGATTTTTATTTCTTAAAAAATATTTTTGTTTTTATCACTTAATTTCTTTTATTTTTTTTGAATAATTTCTTAATAAATATTTTTTGTTACCTAGTTTCCTTTTAAAATTTTCTCAGTCGATGCCTTTTTTTTTTCTTCCTTTTGCTGAGTTATCATTCGATACTTCTAAATATCACATGTTTTCAATTACTCCCTTTAAATTGCATATCAAACGGAGAACCCACGATATTTAAACAAACTAAAAAATAATATTTTTCATAATATTTGAATAAGAGTTAAATGTTCATGCAATAAAAATGTAAAGTTATTTTACACTATAAATCCATAATAAATGAATGATAATACAGTTTTTAAAATAATTATTATAAAAATTAACAAATATGTGTCATCTCCTTCCAATTAGTGCACCCCTTTTTAGATTTTCACAATTTTAGTGTTTAAAAATATTAATATATTTTATTAGTTTATTTTATATATTTTATGGTTAGTGAAAAAACTCAAAACATGTAAAATATATAATAAATGTTATCTACTAAAAATATTTAGGCATAACTAAGTAATGTTATTACATATTGTATTCCTTTTCTTTTCTTTTATTTTCCTTTACTTCAATTTTGAGTCATTAAAATCATTTTTTATCCTCAAAGATATTAAGAGGTAAAAAACAAAGCAAGTTAAGCAATTTATTTTCTTTTTTCTAGTTAGTGTTTGTAGTGAGTCTTCTTCTTTTAAATATTTTATTATATTATTTTTCTTATATTAAGATTAAGATTTAGTTTTTATTTTATTTTATTTTATAATTTTATTTATAACAATAATTATTAATAAAAATAATTAAACTATATATTATGTAAACTTTTTATTTAAGGATTTAAATTTTCTTTTAATTAAATTTATATATAATTTCATTGATAGAAATAATTATTTATTATTAGGCAATTATTATTTTTATATGAAATATTATTTACTATTGAACTAATGTTAGACAACTATTAATAGTAAAAATTAGTTACTTTTTTTTATCATGTGTTCAATTTTTGTCCCCCTTGTAATTTTTCTGGTTCCATTGATGGATGATAATATAAAATTATTTAGGGTATCAATATATACCTTATTTTCTCTTTAGGTAAATCAAATGAGAAACAAAAACTATTTAATAGTATGTTTAGTTAGAAGATAAGAAAATATGAATAGCTATAAACATTGATACAATAGATCCTACAAAATATGAGAACCAACAAGTGGTAATATTTAATTTGGTCCCCTTAAATAAGATTTTGAGTTCAAGTCTTATAGGTGAGAAAAAAAGTGATTAAGGAGAGAGATCTCATTAAAGGTGATTAATCAAGTTTTAATCTATATTAGTCACCAATAAAATTAGTGAATATTTCCCACTGATATCATGATGACTACAATAAGAAAAAATGAGAAGAAAAAAAAAACTTGACCTTTAGAAAAAACAATTGATTTATTTTTTAATTTTCTTTTCAATTCAAATTTCAAAATATTCCCACTTATTTTGTTTTCCTTCCATCCAACTAAATGGACACTTTGGTAAAGAATTTTTTTATGAAAGACTTATCTAAAAATATAAAATAAAATGAAACAAAAAAAAAAATAATTTGAAGATCAAATTAAGTGTCTGTTTGTTCTAATATTGAAGAATGACTCTGAGTTTAAATTTGATTTTAGATAATTTTTTACATTTTATATAGTAGAAAAAAGTTCATAACTAATTATGTATCCATAATTGATTTTAAATTAAAGTAACTTTATAAATAATTTCTGTTTACTCCTAACTTATTTTTATATAAAAATTTAAACATAAATCACATTACCTAAAAATTAATTTAATTTAATTTTATAAAATCATTTTTACAAAATTAATTTTATTAATACTCATCCAAACACACACTAATAATAAGATTATGTAAATATATGATTTTTTTCTCCCCGGTAAAGTGGAAAGATTGAGAAAATAAATTACTTTTGTAAAAAATTTCATCATAAAACATGAATAGTTAAGTTCTATTTAGTCTAAATTACATCTTCAATTCCCTTATAATTCTTAATATGTGATTTTAACTTTCTTTATTTTTTTGTCGTAATTTTGATCCCTAGTTAAGAAAATCCAAAATTTTGATTCTATTTCACCTAGAACCAACATATTCACCTAACATAGCATAAAAATGATTTAATTAATTAAAATATAAAAAATAATAGAAATAAATATATACAAATTCAACTAAAGTATTACTGTTTATTAAAAATATGAAAACTAAAATAAAAAAATAAAAAAATCAAAATCATAGCATAAAAATTATAAGAGAAACAAAATTACAATTTAACATTCCATATCTTTTATGTTTCTTTGCCATATATACTAGCATAAAGTACTAGGATCATGCATTTCCTAATCAACCTCGTCAATAGATTGGCCCGTTCTCAGGAAAAAAAAAATCCTCTCTATCAAACAGTTATTCCATTCCGTTTTAGGTTCCTTTTTTTCTCAAAAACTCGTGACTATTCCTTTCTAGGAGTTCAACGTCTAAAATATTTTATACAATGAGATGTTATAAAATGTGTTAAATTGTTATCTTTTAAATATATTTCTTTTGTTTGCACGTATTTCTTTCTTTAAAGAAAATTTCATTCCAAACATGACCTGGCACTAGAATAAAACACCCTTTTTAGCATAGATTCAAACTTCAATTCACTATATTATAATAAGAGAGTAGTTCCTCCCATTAAATTCAATCTCCATTAATAACATTGATCTTTTATATACAATGACTATTGTTTTTATTGTTTAACTTTTCTTTCATTTTATTATATAAGTATTCACATGAGATAATTATTATAATTATTTTATGCCACCAAGCTTTTTTTTTTAATGTTTAATACAATTATATATTTAAAACTCCAACTCAAGATTATTATTTAAAATAAAATAATTCCGTGTTGATTAATTCATTTGCTCAATAGTTTCATTTTATCATTTAAATGCAATTATAAATATTTTCCTTTTTGTTTTTTTTTTTTGAAGAATTTTCCTTTTTGTTTAGAATTACAATAATTTCTATTTAACATTTGCTATATTTGTTCTGTCAAAAAATATTTGCTATATTTGAATGAAACAATTTTTTTTCTCAAGCGATAGGAAACTACTGAATGTCTAGTTAAGAATTAAGAATTTAAGATAGAATCACATTGAATATTTATTAACTTTCTTTAACAATTTAAAAGATTTATATATATATATATTTTAGTGGAGACAATAGATTCGTTGTGATCATGTACTAGCGAATAATTTCTGGTATTGTGATAAAAATAAATAAATAAATAAATTCTGGCATCGACACGTAAAGGAGACTCCACTCACAGAAAGACAGCACACAATTCCTTTCCCACCATGTTCATTATTCCCATTGTCTACGTTTACTGTTTATAACTGAATCTAAGACAACATAAATTTAACATCGTGTTTCTCGTTTTGATCTTGTTCCTGTGGTTAGAGTTTAGAATTTGAAGTAGTAGCTGCATTCCATTTTTCTCCCCTTGGAAGCACGAGGTACCCTTTATTGTTTGAACTGTCTTCTTAGTGTTTGATGAAATGCTGAACCAGATTTTTCAGGTGAAACAGATGGCATTGACTTTGAAAGAGGAAGACGCAGCTGACTGGGTTTACAGAGGGGAAGGAGCAGTTAATCTTGTGCTCGCTTACGCTGGATCCTCACCTTCTTTTGTGTGTTTTTTGGTTTCTTTCCGTTGCTTGTTGTAGCTGAATTGTGTGCTTATATGATTTTTTTTTTCCAAGCTTAATGTGTATTGTGTGTGTAGATTGGGAAAGTGGTCCGCATACGTAAGGCTCCAAGGAATGGATCGCAGTCAAAGAGTGTGAGTGTGAGGAATAGCATAGCTTTGACTCCACATGAACGTGTTCTCTGGAAAGATGTGCATCAACTTATCTCCTCTTCAGACAAGGAAATAGTTGGTCAACTATATGTGCAGCATGTTATGAAGCCTTTGCTTGGTTCCAACTCTGTTGATGCTGGGGTATGTATGTATGTATGTATGTATGCATGCATGCATGTATGTATGTCAGTGACTGTTGCATTGTCCCTCTTCTAGAATTTTTCGTCAGAAACCCATAAACGGAAGTTGTTTTATTGACTGAAAGTGGTTGTTTTTATTATCATGTGTTGAAGATCAGTTTTGTTATTGATAAAAATGGGTTTAGTGAATTGCTGTGATTTTTGGAATGAAGTGGTTAAGATGTTGCGTGAGAAAGTAAGTGATTGTGATTGTGATTGTGATCATTGACCTATGCCTCCTTGGTATTTGTTAGATGCACGTCCTGGTGACCAGGGAATTCCTTGAGTTGGTTGAGAAGAATGTTTCTGGTCAACGTCCTGCGTGGCGAGTTGAAGCTGCCAGGGTTGATGCACATTGTGATTTTGGCCTTCTCATGTCAGATCATTCTCTCTTTGCTTATGGTAATGTGATGTGTAACACTGAACTTGCTTCTACTGTTTAACATTTTTCTGTTTTTCCTTTTAAATTAAATATATCTAAGTTTTAGCACTGTGTCATAAATAGCTGAGATATCATCATTTGCCAGTATGAGGAGTTAGTACATAAACTTGTCAAATGTTTGAAGGTTCTGTATTAAGCTTTATGTTTCATTTCAGGCAGTCAAGGATCTAGCCTCTGCTTATCTGTTGAGATAAAGGTATTGCCTGCATTATGTCACACACTGTTATTTTTTGGTTTATTTTCTCTCCTTAAAGAATACTTCAGTTTAAATTGAATATCTTTATCTCAGCTTCACCCCTTTCCTCTCAGTCTTTCTCTTTCGCTTGGTTGTAACAATAACTTTTATTTTACCTTGAAAAGTAGCCCAAATGCGGATTTCTTCCTCTTTCAAGATTCATATCTGAAGTAAATGCTATCAAAAGGAGAATAACCCGATTTGAAATGCACCAAACTCTGAAATTGCTTCAAGGAGAGGTACATCCTACAAAATTTAACCTTTTATGGTGATCTAGTGGCTGCATAGTGCATACTTCCTGTTGTCATATGTTCTAGGCTCAGCATTTAATTCTCTGTCTTATGATTGATGTTGTAATAGTCAATGTCCATTATTTATTTGGCATTAAATCTGAGTTAGAAATTCTTTGAATATGTTTGTAGATATCGCAACTAAGTGAGTACAATCCACTTGATCTGTTCTCTGGATCCAAGGAAAGAATTCTGAAAGCTATTAAAGGTCTCCTTACAACTCCTCAAAACAATTTTCGTGTATTTTTGAATGGCTCTCTCATACTTGGAGGACTGGGAGGTGTTGCAAAAAATACAGATGTTTGTATTGCTAAAGCATTTGAAGATGAACTTAAGTCAATCATTCGAGCTGATGATGATCTATGTACAAATAACTTATCTACTCTTGTTACTGAGGCTTTGCAAAAATCAGGAGTCCTTGATAAGCTCCTGAAGGTGCAGAAGCTTGATAATATTGACATAGAAGGGGTCATCCATGCATATTATAACATTACTTCTCAACAGTGCATGGTGTGTAAGGAATTGAGTGAAGAACAGGCAAAAATATATACCCCTTTGCATTCAGCTTCACTGGATGAAAGTTTGAGAATTGTAAAGGACTACCTGATAGCAACAACTGCAAAAGACTGCAGTTTGATGTTGTGTTTTAGACCAAGGAATGAGGAGGATTCTGGATCTGTGTACGATAATGTATATCTGGACTCAACGGAGCAATCCTTTGATTATAAGGTAGGCAGAACATCACTGTTATTATTATTGGTTGAAATTTTTGGTTTATAGTGTTTGCATGAATCTGTTCAGTTCATTTTAATGTTGATTTAAGGCCTTGCTTGGGGATGCTGCAGCTTTTTCAAAAACTGTTGTCCTGTAGGTGCTATAAACAGCTACTTCTAACTGTCACTCAGAATTTGTTTGGTGAAAGATATAATATGATGTGAATTCACCTTAATCAATAATGGGTTTGGTAGAAGTTATTGTACCACTGCTCCAAGTATTTAAAGTTACTAAAAACAGGTGTTATAAAATTTAATGGGTGCAAGGTCAAATTAGGAAAAGATAAAATGTTTCTAGGTATTTCATACTTTTTCAGTCACAGCAGCTTTGAAGAGCATCCCCATTGTAGTACTTCTCAAAAAAGACAAGGGACTTTTAAAAGAAACAATCAAACAATATTTATCAGACATAATTTATGATTTATGCCGTAGGTTGCAATTCTTAAAGATGCTATTCTTTTTATCTTTATCCAGAAAAATGAGTTTCAGCTGTAATGGTTATGCACTGAATATCTTAGTTTGTTTGCAATTTGATCTATATTAGGTGTATTTTATCGACCTTGATTTAAAGCGCTTAAGTAAAGTGGAAGACTACTATGAATTAGATAAGAAGATAGTGAACTGCTACAGACAAATCATCAAAATGGATCAAGGAAGAAATGAAGAGACAGGCTTGAAGGCATCTAATGCTGCATATTGAGATTTAATAGGTTCGATAGTGTTCTTTTCTTACTTCATGAGTATGTTGGGGCTGTCAGATTCCCCTGTTTACGTGTTTGTGCTTGTATTTTTATTATTTTTCCTGGTTCATCTAGTATTTGTTGCCTCCTGAAATATGATATCTTATGAAAATAACTTTTTTTTGCAAAACATATTTAGTGTTAGTATTCTGCATGGGGTGCGTTGGTTTGAGAAGCTTGTTTGTTATTATGATAAATTCTCTCATCACTGTTTATAATGTAGTCTGTAGATATGTGGCCCACGACAAGTCTCAAGGACAGATGTCAATTTCACAGTTTTTTGTCGGCTAACGCTTTTGGTTCAATCAGCCGGGAAAGGATAACATCGATTGGATTTAAAAAATTTTGAGACTAAATTACGATGTTCATGTTAACTATAATCATATTTAACTGATTTTATAATAACTAGACCAGTGAACATGCTCTGCACGGGCAACACTGTTTGTTACAGAAAATTTAACCATAAATATACTTCGACCTAGAGTATATTTAGTTTCACCTAGGTCGGAGCATCTTCTCCTCAGCCTCGATTAGGATATTTTTGGTTTGACCACGGCCAAGGCCTAAAACATCTTCATCTTCAACTTTGGTCTTGGATTAAAAATCAAAACCAGTTATATAATCAGTTTTGGATATGTAACTGATTATATAGCCAGTTTTTTAAAATTCAAAACAAGCTTTACACAGATACCAAACTCGGTTATGAAAAATAAGTTATGATTATGGTTATGAAATCCAACTTTCATATGATTACAGTTAGGTTATTCAAATAACCTGACCCATGAACACCCATACCACTCAAGGCGCATGTGGTCTTTGTATTGAACACCTTTTCAAAATTCCATAATTAGACTAATTCTAGACAGTTCTCTCACTCAAACTCGACACCAAAATTTAGAACCAAGTTCTGATTACCAAAATGGCTCAAAGAACTCAAGAAAAAGAAGAGAACACTCTCAAATATATATATAAAAAAGTTAAAACAAGGAGAAACTCTATTTATACTAATTCTACATAGCTATTCTGGTCCAAAAATTAGAGAAAATTATACAAGAATAAATTGATTAAAGAAATTATAAAAACATTTCCTTCACTGGTACTTAATAGAAATTTTGTTGTACATTCTTATCTTAAAAAAGTGTTGACAGCACAATTGAAAAGCTGCCATGAACTAGAAGTTAATTCAAACCGTGTCTACTAAAGAGGTTTAATTTTCCTTTCTTTCAATAAAGACTCAGGAGTCAAGACACATACTAGAAATATATATCTCAAGCTCAAGTAGAAGAAAAGGTACCTAAAGTAGTAGATGCTTTTTGTATGCATTTAGTTCACTTGGGAGCGCATAATAGTTGACAAGACATTAACTTAAATTCCGACCAGCATTTATCACCAGTTACCCACAACTACCAGCACTGACACAGTGACACTCCATTAACTCTTCAACTAAACTTCTTGAGTAGAACATGCCCATAAATTCATGAAAGCTTAGTCAGGGAATAATAGATGGGAGTTAATCAAGCAAATCTTCTCTGTACCTTGTTTTGGCATTGTAATTATAGACTCCAAAATCATGTCTAAGGTTTCATATATGAATATTTCATATCCTTACACACTTCCACATGATATATAACATTCTTTTTGTTATGTAATGTAATGATAAATGTTATGACCTCTCACCTCACTTCTTCTAGAATCCTATACTTACATTCACAGGCTGAAGTACTTTCAGCTGTTTTGTTCATTTTGGTGTAAGATTTATCTACTTTTTGGTTTATGTGAGGTACTTGTGTGGTGTAAGTAGAACTTCTGCTGTTCAAGGTGCCGGCAAAAGGTGATGAAGTTGATTGCAACTGTTGAAGGAATCGCTTCCATTGTCCTAGACCCAGACAAAAACACAGTGACAGTGATTGGTGAGGCTGATCCATTAAGGACAGTAAAGCCTGTTAGAAAGTTCAGAAAATCAGCAACCATTGTGAGTATTGGCCCCCCAAAGGAAGAAAAGAGGAGAAGAAGGAGGAAAAAGAAAAGGAAGAGAAAAAGGATGCTGTTATTCATACTCCGAATTTGAGCTAGAGATGTGATGTGTGGCCTCACTGGTATGTGACTGTTGAAGATGGGTATAGTCACTGTTTCATTAAGTAAATAATTAATTTTTCTTGTGCCATTCGTACTATCTTGTTAATTTCTTTATGACAGATAAAATAGTTTATATGTTACCTCTTCTTTGTTCACGTCCAACCTTGTCTCACTGGAACATCTGCACTGCAGGAGCAGAAATTTAAATTGATTTTTTTGTCATCAAAACATGGTATCGAAATTATTTATGGATGAAGCCGTACATTATGTAAAAATTATCGCATTGATTTTACATTCTTATTGTCGAATATGATGTGATTCACGTAACCGAGCTTATCTAATAGAATGAGGTTATTGCTATTGTAATTGTTGTTGGATTATTGAATATGATGCATAATATGTATTCCTCTGCTTGAATGGATTGAGTGTTGCATTGAATCTGCAGAATTCCTCGGCTGCGAGACTGGCCGTATAAACTATAATGATGGTTCTAAACATAGGCCATAATCAATTTTATTTGATCCGTACGGAGACAATGCTCTCTTCTTTTTCAATATCTGCATTAGTAGCAAGGTGACTATAAAAAGAATTACATGGTCACTAGTTTGGACTGAGGCATGAAAAAAAATGGTTCTATAAAGATCAACCCTTAATTAAAAACAAAAAAAAATTGAAGATGGGCAAATGAAAAAAACTAGTTACAGAAATTAAAATTTTGGAAAATACAAGTAAGCATTATGTTATGATTTTCATAAAAATCTATTATCTATTACTTGTAACATTTGTATAAATAAAATTGATGGACCAATAAGGTCCAACACAATTAATAGATGATTGGATTTCTTAAACATGCTGATAACTTTGTTGGAAGTGACAAATCCCACTTTAGTGATCTCTACGTCTCCAGGGTTAATCCTACGACTTCCGGCTTTGGGGATACCTTACTTCCAACAAAAAAAGAATTGATTTGCGTGGTCTGTTTGTGATTGTGCAAAGCTAGTGAGCAGCACTATGATATGTTTGTTGACCAGACCAACAGTACAAGAATTTGTAACATAACATTATGGATTGATGATATTATGTTGCCAACTTGCCTTGCTGTGTTAGATCAAATTAAGGTTGTTAAACTTCATTCATGGATCGTAAATTTGTAGTAGTAGAAGAACTGTGAAGATGAACAAATAATAGCATGTACAATGAATCACAAGAAACGTCTTGATCCAGTGTCGTTGTGACAAGGTCACATTGATATCAGGACATGCACTTCACATTTCCTATATCTAAGCAGTCATCTAGCTACAACATCTTGAACTGAAAAAAGATAATGATACGAAGACTCAACTTACACGTAACTTCACATTCACAACCAGAAAATTACACCTGAGCAGGTAATTGGTGGACTGACCAATTCAATGTTAATTAATGGCAAAGCATACGAACCTTTTTCTTCTAAATTTGAGACTTAGTAAAACAGTAGGAATTGCTGTCTGTTTAGCCTGAAGCAAATTTTATCTCTCAAATTCAAGTAGGAGAAAAGTGTTAGGGAATTTCACATCACCTGCCTTAATTCTAAGGATGCAACTTATTTATATGTAGGACAACTTCACTTGGGCATAGGACTAATTACTTACCACTACCTACACTGCCAGAGTGACACTCCATTTACTCTTCAACCAAAAATTGTTAAAAATAAACTAAATTATTCTTTTCTAAGCTAAAGATATAAGACATATTCTCAACACTTGTTTTTGTACCTAGCATTATAATTATGGACTGAAAAAATAATGTCTAAGGTTTCATATGTTTCATATTGAAAATTGTCAACAGTACTTAGTTGAGATTTTGAATTTAAACAATTATCTTATCTTTTCTCTTATTTAGGACTTTGTTTGTACCTTTATAATTATAATTTATGAATATGTAATTTTTCTCTTTAGTTTATCATTTTGATAAGTTACTTGTGCCTATGATAGATTATTTTGTAGGGATTCCAAGTGGATTGAAAGGCACCTTAAAGCAAAGATTGAGAAAGCTTAAAAGGGAAAGTTGCAGCAAATTTTGGTTCAAGCCAGAAAAGATTTGACTTAAGCGAAATCAAAACAGAATGTGGAGCTTTAGAATCCACTTAAGCTGAAATTTTTTGTTTAAGCTAATCTTCATTAAAAAGCTGTGATTGATGGGGATTTTATAAAAGAGGACCAGATCTCTATTTTGAAGGGGGCTTCGTTGCACAACAAAAGGCATTATTTGGAAAAAGCTTTCCCATTTCTCTCTTCTTCCATTTCTTCCTTCAATTATTGTATTTTGGTGCTACCCATGGAAATAGGTAACTAGATCCTGCCCTTGTTTGGGGTTAGATGTAACTAAATCTTATATTTTCAATTATTTCTTTTGAAATATGTTTATATATGCATCTTGTTTTTTAATATTAGTGTTTTACTTCTACTCTTAATCGTTGTTATGATTTGTTATTGAGAAATACTTCTATAACTTGATTTTTGGATGAAATTATGATTGGAAAATACCCTCTTCATCTTGAATCATAATAGAGCAATTAATAAACCTTGGAGTTAGGAATTGGATGAGGGTTATTGTATCTTTGAGTCATTAAGCTTAAAGTAAGTTCCTTTTATTAAATGTATAAGGGATTGAGATTTAATAGAGGAACATAGATTCTTTTTCATCAAAGAATTAGAGATTAGAACATTATTTTTGAATGATGACGGATATTAATATTAAATTTCAAGATGGATATTGTACTTTATTGTAAAGAGAGTTTGATTCGATGAAATTTAACTTCATTTGATTTATAGTATTTTTATGTAGAAACTCAAAAATAATTTCAAACTTGTGTTTTATTGAATGTTATGGTTTTATTGTTTTATTTGTTACGTTAGATAGTAAAATGTTTATAAAATTTGTCAAGTATTACGCGAGTATCCAAGGCAATGATATTTTTATTGAATACTACTTGATTATTCAGTATGTTTGCCAACGAGTTAATGGGTTTTTTTGGTGCCTTTGCAGAGACTTGCGTCTCAATACTATGCAACTTCACATTTTTGTACTTATCTAAGCTTTATTCTTTTATTCTTTGAAGTTTAATTTCTTTATTTTGTTATCTTGTGCTTACTTTTGTACTCTAGCTCCGTGTGTTTCTTTGGAGTCCATGCTTGTAGGGTAAAGCCTCTGACAAGTTCTAAATTGATGCATGGACGATTATTGGAATACCTTGTTATCGCAACCAAGGCTTCTGAGGTTTCATATCTATACACACTTCCACAGGATAACATTCTTTCTCTTATGTAATGTATTAATAAATAAATAAGATTGATTAAGTGATTGAAAAGAAAGAGAAAAAAGATCCTCAATGTATAAATATTAAATTTTTTAAAAATTTTATAATATAAAAATAATTTATATATTTAAATACTTTATTTTTGAATTATTTTCAAAATTATATTTAAAATTCAAATTAGTACCGTTAAAATATTCATTTTTAACATATTTTCTCGGCTTTTTTTAACTCTTTAATATATTTTTTCAATTTACATCAATTCATAATTATTTTTATCCATTATTATTTGATGATAAAATATAATTTTAAGTTATTTATTATGGAGTTTAGAATTTAATCATATATGGTTTATTTTTCGTATTTTTTTTGTTGATAATTATATTGATATAAATGAGTTCTCGATAAATGCACAAAAAGTGAGATATTTTTTTCTTCCAACATAATTGTTACATATTTAAAACAAGAATTTGAACCTAGATTATTTGGTTAAAGAATATAGTTTATTTTCTGTATTAGTATTGATAATTAAAATCTAAATGCCAAAAAGAAACGTGAGTCTGCACCAATTTCCTTGTGTGTGTCGTTTTTTGTTTTGAAATCAGAACCATTGAATTAATCTAATGGCTCATGCTTGTGCTGAAGAGAGTAGGAGAGAAAACGCGAGAGAGAAAGCGCGAGAGAGGATTCGGATTCGATATTTCCTCTCTCAAATGAGCGGAAGTGCGAAGAAATTGACACTGAGCACGTTGCTCTTCTTCTGCACGCAGCAGGTATGTGCTATTTTATTCTTCTTCGGTCTCTTTTTTCTTCACGCATGTTGGCTCTTTATTTTTTTTCCCTTTTCCATGTTCTGTTGGATGTCCAATATGGAGCTGAGTCAAGTTGTTTTAGTTGATATTATTCTCACTTTTTCTGTTTTTGTGTATGGTTTGAATTCAGATCTGCCACATACATGCTTCTTCCATTGTCCAAAGTGCTCCAATTTGTTATTTTCTTGGCCTGGAACCGGTTATGCGAATAAGCATAATCGATTATGCTTATGAGCTTAACAGTTATTTTATTTTATTTGGGCAACTGATTTGTGGCTATTTTTGCAAATGGATTTGGATTAAACAATGACAACAGACCCTTGTTTTGTTTAGGATATTAAAATTTTCAAAAATAGTTTGATGGTCTGAATTTCTTCCATTCTCTAACTATCATGATCAGCAACAACAACAATAGATCCAATCATTTTTCTAAACACTGTGATTAATTGAAACCATTAAATGAGAGTTGTTGTTGTGTATGTGGTGAAACTGCCATATTGCGCAGATACACACACTCAAGTGTGCTTGCACTCTTGCTGGCATTCTTTAAAGCCTTAGATGTATACATACATACAAATAGGATGTAAATAGGTATAAAAAGAAAACAAAGATATTTGAGTCATTTGTTGTGTATGAACTTTATTCATTTTATGAGGTGGAAATATTTTATTGTAAACTTGACCTTATTATTGTTCTATGGACAAATATTTATGTTAAATTTATAGGTTGCAAAATGAGAAAAGGAAAGAGACAAGTAGGTGATAATAGTCAACCTGTAAGAGAGATGTTAAGGTGAACGGATGAGATGGACAACCATCTACTAAATGCAATGGTTGAAGAAACTCGAGCAGGTAATAGTAGGATAGATGGAAGTTGGACACTACAAGCTTACACAAAAATTGTCCAAACCTTGAGAGATTCAGGATTAACGGATGTTACAAAAAAATCATGTAAAAAATAGACAAAAAACAATGAAAGATAGATGGTGTGAAGTTCATGACCTATTCAATGGTCTTAGTGGATTTGCATGGAGTTCAATGACAAAGAGGTTTGGGGCTGAAGGTGATGGTTTGGGATGAACTAATAAAGGTAAATGTTGTTATACACTTCCTTTAATTCATTTGTTGCAAATGATTATTGTTTAGTTATCCAATTGTAATATTATAATATTATTCATGTAGACTAAACCATCGGCTGTGAAATGGAGAGCTTCTCAAGTGAGGCACTATGATCTTCTTGAGGAACTTTATGGTTCACATCGTGCCACGGGACTCGTGGAATGTATTCCGAGGCAAATTCATCAAGCTATGGATAGGGGCAATGTCAAGTTTATCTAAGGAAAAAGGAAGTAGAGATGGCAAACAAAAGAAAAGGCAAAAAACATCTCAACCTCAATCACCTGAGCCCGAAGCATCTGAGGACATTGCACATATATTGGATCATAGTCTCTATTTCTGAAAACAAAAACAAATGACATCATATGCTGATGATTTCCTTTTAAGGGATCTCGTCCATCCTAAGATAATGGATTTTGATTACTTTGTGACTAGTGGTCTTCAATGTCAGGAATTACTTTCCGTCCAAGGACTTGATACTTTTGTCTCACTTGAGGGTACCTATTATCTGAACCTGATAAAAGTTTTCTATGCAAACTTAACCATATTGGACAATGGTGACTTGTGTTCTGAGATTTGTAAAGTGAAGATTCGAGTCAAATCACGTGATTGATTGGCTATAGCTAATTTGAAGTACGAAGGACACAAGTTTCAGCTTTCCAAACTTTCTGACAACATTGGGTATCATCATGGTCAGGCATTGGATGCGATGGTTAGACCTGAATTGCAGGGACATAACTGTAAAAATGCTGGTAGTTGACAATTGAAGATAGACTCTTGCATTATGTATTCGTGCACATTTTGATGCCACGCGGGAGCAACTATGCACTAGTTTTGACAGAAGACATTTTTTTTCTTTGGGCTATCAACCAACGGATTCGAATCAAATTGGCCATACCTCATCTGTCAACATATGAAGAAGTGCAAGGTTAATGGGATGCCCCTTCCATATGGTTTACTAATAACCAAGATAATGGAATTTCATTGCATTCATCTTGGTGTAGAGAATGGGAGTTTACCTGGTTGGTCTAATCGTTTCAATAAAAAAAGCTTGAAGAAATTCAAAGTCATACAAGTTGATGGAGTGTGGCAACATGCCGATCAAAACATGTCAATGCCTATGGAACATAGAGAGGAGGGTGGTGACTCAGAAAGTGCTGAAAAGCCTCAAGGTAGTCAACCTTGGGCACCTCAAGTAACTCCTGATAGTGATATGTTAATTTGAATTTTCTCTAGTACGCAAGGTCTACAAGATGGATTCAGCCGGGTAACAGATATTGTACGTGAGGGGTTTCAAAGGGCTGACAAAAGGTTTGATGATTTTGATAAACATTTTGAAGATCTTCAATATCTCTACCAGCAAGTCTCATCCCAATAGAATGTAGTTTATGTCAATTGCTGACATTAAACTACTCTTTTAGATCATATTTGTCTACATTTGTAGAACAAGCTTATCTTTGTTAGTGCACTTAGAATTTCTATTATGGATTGTTATTATAATGTGTTGAACCTTTGTTATCTTTTGTTGTATGTGGAATGATTGTGATCATCAATTTAAGTCTGAGAGTTGTCTCTTGAATCATATAATTGATATACTTGTCATAAGTAGCTAGTTAGATGATTATATCCTTCAGGCTTGTTTAAAAAAATTACATAAAGGTGTGGTTTTTGCAATACAAGCCATGACCATCTTTGACTTAAGAGGAATTGATAGTTGATTATCAATCTTTCGATTATTTGAAATTCTTGCTTGTATTGGTTATTGTTGTCACAGAGAGGTGTCTAAAACTCAAATTGTATTTGAAAAATAAGTCGTTATATTTGAGTATTTATCCAATGAAAAATAATTAGTATAAATTTTAGAAGTTAATAAACTGTGTATACAGTGGTTTGTAGCCATATTAGAGAGTGTAATAAACTTAATATTATTATGATTATATAAAGATACTTGAGTAAGTTTTGGAAAACACTACACTAGTGTTATGCAGCTGAGACACTGTTGGCATTAAAGTATTTTCACATGATGGGCATAGTGTGCAGGATTTGAAGCCAGAGAATGTGCTTGCGAGGGAGGATGGGCATGTTATGCTTTCAGATTGTGATCTTTCGATCAAATGTGGCGTTCCCAAGTTATTAAGGAGTAAGACCAGATTGGAACGTACTATCAAGAGTACCAAAGAGATCTGCACCAGCCTGCAACTGTTGAAGGAATTAATTCTATTGTCCTACATCTAGACAAAAAGACAGTGACAGTGGCAACCTATTCATGGATAAAGATGGATAAATACACCCCCTCATTTTAATAAAGTCACATGTATTTATCTTAAAGTTTTATATTTTGCAGCCTTAAAATTTTGTATTTGAATGTGAAGGTAAACAAATGTATCCCCTTATTCTAATAAAACCATAAATATTTATTTTAAAATTTTATATTTTATACCTCTTATTTTCATGTGTTTAAATTCAATACTACATTTTTATGTGTTAGATTTTTTTCTAAATAAATTGTCTTCTCTGACTTCGGGTCCTAGATCCACCATTGGACAGTGGTTGGTGAGACTGATCGAGTAAGGATAATAAAAAATGTTAGAAAATTCAGAAAATCAGCAACAATTGTGAGTTTTGGCTCCTTAAAGGAAGAAAGAAAGAAGAGAAGAAAGAGGAAGAGAAAAAGGATGCTGTTTCTCATACTCCGAATTGTGGCAGAGATGTGATACGTGGCATGGCTGGTATGACAGATAAAATAGTTTTATACTCTTATTTGTTACCTGATAGTAATATAGAAGTTATGCTGTGAATAACCTGGGGAAGACAACCTATTCTTTGTTTAATACTTTCTTCTCATTTTGAGTTTGATTTTTGTTTTAGTCGTCGCTACTTTGGTATAACATGGAGAGGTCAACCTATTCTTTGTTTGCGTCCAACATTGTCTCACTGCAAAATCCGCAGGAGCATAAATTTAGATTCTTAATTTTATTTTTTTATCATCAACACATGGTATCTAACTTGTTTATGGATGCAACTGCACAGTATATAAAAATTATCCAATTGATTTTTCATTCCTATTAATTGTTGAATAAAATGTGATTCATGTGGCCTACCTTATCTAATAGGATAAGGTTATTTTGTTATTGTTGTTGGATTGTTGAATGATGATGTATAATATGTATAATATCCTGTGTTTGGATGGATGGAGTGTTGTGAATCTGCAGAAAGCTACATACGGAGACAATGCTCTCTTCTAGTTCTAGGTGACTAACAAATTACACGGTGACTAGTTTTTCTTTTTCTTTTGGTTAAATTAATTTTTTATTCTCTAATTTACTATTTTGATTCGAATTTGTCATTTAATTTTTTTTTTTTCAATTTGATCATCATCATCCATTTTGTAAAAATTGTTAACGGTAGAGTTTATATAACAAATGATGTGTCCTTTTCTTAAGAGAACATATGAGCAAAAACTTGACGGCTTTAGACAAAAATGAACACAAGGACCAAATTGAACATTTTTTAATAATTAGAGTATTAAATTTAACCCAAAAAAATCAAAGGACCAAATCAAACTAAAATAATAAATTTGGGGACCAAAGCACTAATTAAACCTCTTCTTTTTTAGAATACACGGTCGCTAGTCTGGACCGGGGCATGAATGAAAAAAATGGCTTTTATAATGATCAACCCTCAAGTTAATAACTCAAAAAAATTGAAGGTGAGCACATGAAGAAAATACAGTTACAGAATTAAATCTTTTGGGTAAAACAAGTAGGCATTATGTTATGTTCATTACTACTAGTAAGAATCGTATAAAACTGATGGGTATGGCTTGTTTGTGGTTGCGCAAAACTAGTGAGCACTATGGTATATTTGTTGACCGGACCAGAATAGTAGTAGTACAGAAATCGTAACATAACATTATGAATTGATGGTGTTATGTTGCCTTGTTGTGTTAGATCAAATTAAGGTTTGTTAAAAACTCTATCGATGAAATATAAATTTGTAGTAGAACTGTGGAGATGAACAAATAGTAATATGTCCAATGAATCACAAGAAACGTCTAGATCCAGCGTTGTTGATTGAGACATGGTCGCGTAGATAGGATATACACATTCATTCGCATTTCCTATATTGCTCTTTGAGAGGTTTCAAGACATATATAAAAAAGTTATACACTTAAAAGGTGGATCAAACTTTATTTGTGTCATACAATTATCTATAATTCAGTAGTTAAATTCATCTACATTCAAATTAATAGAGGCAAAGAGAAAGAGAAAGACATACAAGTAGACGTGTAAATAGAGTTCCATAATACAAGAATTTTATGATGAAAATTAAAAAGCCATCTTGAAGACAAAGTACTGTGCAGGTAAAATATACAAGCAGGAAAGGAAGTAATATATATCTCCATCATTTTGCCGAACAGCTCCGTTCTGTACAGTTATCTCTTCAACAGCAAAACTTCTTTTTCTGCTTTACAAAAAAGATTGGACATACTTTTAAGAGTTCCAAAACAAGATAGTAAGAATTATTTGGAATTTATCTCTTGAATCTATAAAAGATGCAAACATGTTTACTTACCTCGAATTTGCTTCTTTCCTGACTATCAATGTATGCCAGAAGTTCTTCTTGTCTAATCAAAGCTTCATACAAAGCCTGTTTAGAAAATAAAATACATTAAACTTTATATATTTAACAGTAAATTGCAATGTCATTAATATATTAGGCTTAAATATGTTTTTAGTTCCTCCAAGTTCATAATTTTTTTAATTTTGGTCCTTATAAAAGACTTTACTCATTTTAAGTTCTTGTAAGTTTATATTTTTTTAATTTTGGTTTCTATAAGCGCAAATTTATAGGGACTGTAAATGAAAAAATTGTTATCTTAAAGAGACTAAAATTGAAAAGGTACAATCATACAAGAATTAAAAATGAACAAAAACTTATGGTACCTAAATTGGAAAAGCACTAACTTACGGGAACTAAAATGAGAAAAATGAGCTTACAAAACCAAAAATAAAATAAAAAATAACATTAAAGTTACATGAACCAATAACATATTTAAGCTAATACATAATCTAACAGCAGAGAAGTTGCTTTAAAGTTTGGTAACAAGGATCCTATAATTTTATGATAAGACTCTTAGCTAAGAACCATGTATTGAATTGAAGCAACAGCTCTAAGCTAAGCAGTAATCTACCTACAACATCTGGAACTGAATTGAAAATAAGGTAGCATCATAAGAAGATAATGATATGAAGACTCAACTTACATGTAACTTCACATTCACAACCAGAAAATTACAGTTCAACGACTAATAATAGCAAAGCATAAAAACCTTTTTCTTAGAATTTGAGACTTGGTAAAACAGCAGGAATTGCTGTCTGTTTAGCCTGGAGCAAATTTTATGATTTTGAATGAAATGTAGTTACCTTCTTTGTAGCGATCAGTTCCGCTTCCAATGCGTCCACACGATAAACAGCAGCATTCAGCAGCTCCTCTTTCTCATATGGCATCACATTTGGTTTTGACTGTAGCATGTCAACCTTTTCTTCAAGCTCACCAAGGCGTTTCATAGCAGATGAGATGAATTCTGTCTTTGTTAATCTGGGAACCGGTGACGGGGGACGAGATTCTTCCTTGGTTATTGAATCAACAGTCGTCTTGGGCATATTTTTGGCAGAATCAGATTTTGTGTCTTGTATTCTCTTAGTCACACGAAGTGCTAATGAACGAACAAAAGTAAAAATGGCAACAAAGAAGCCCACGATAACAGCCAAGATATATGCACAGTTTCCACCAGATTTTCCAGCCCTCAGTAGGAAATTTTCTGCAAAGAACAAACACATTACAATTATACTTTTTCTTGGATGTCAATAACCCTGGTTAGTAAAATTAAAATCCCAATCTAAAATCTACTACCTTGCAATATTTGTTCAATTGATCTAGATGAAAATGTATGTAGTTCTTATCTTTTCATTATAAAGAAATATTTAATTTCTTAGACAAGGGTTAAATTTTGGCATTCGTTTTCTTATGCATTGGTAAATACCCCATCAATGAATCCATATATGTGAAAAAAAAAATATAAAGCACAATTCTTTTAAAGCATAATTGTGAATTTTTTAATTCTTCTTTCTATGTTATATTGTTAAGAAGAACCATAAATATTTTGAATTTGCAAAGAATATGGCCATGTTTCTCTCCATCCCAGTAGACTTAAATAATATGAAAGCAAGTTAACAATGGGGCATATAAGAATCAATAACTTCAGGGAATATGCATCGAGTCTCTAACCTGTTGAGCCATATGAGTTTTGAGTTGTTACTTGTTTCTCCTTCCACCCGAGGTCAACAGCCTTGTCAACCATGGGAACATACTCATCATACTCAGAGAAACCACTAGCCCTACCAATCAATCTTGCCTGGACAAACATCAAAGTAGTTATATTTCATTTATTGCAATGTTTTTGTATCTTATCTATCTTTTTGCAACATCAATACCAATGTCATGATCACTTACTTCTTCGTGGACAGGAGTTAACCTTGGGTTTGTATAATTCCCACTTGCTTTGGGAGAAGTAATATCTTCGACTTCAGATCCTGATTCTGCTGTTGATGTATCACTACTTCTTATTGGCTGATAAAATCCAAAACAAAGCTGATAAGAATCATAAAATACGAGTTCTCTCATTCACGAAGTGTCTAAGAATAGATGACTAAAAATACAAATAGAGTTTATAAGAATTATAAAATCCGAAAGTTCTCATTCATGAAGTGTCTAAAATGGTTATACCATTGGATAACATGCCTTATCACATTCGATCACGGTCCCCTCATCATTAGAAACTGTTACTATTTGTCTAGAACATTGTACTTCACCACTAAGAACCATCTGCATGAACACACTGTTTCTGCTAAGTCACAGAAGCATACTAAATATTTAGTGAAAATCAGAGTCCAAGTTTTACATTATAAGCAGCAAACCTTTAAAATGTTTGGATCCTGCCATGGCCCTTTATCAGATCTCATACAACCACCTCGATCCATACAAGTGCAATTACCACCTAGAAATTCAGGCAGCTCGCTGAAAAACCACGCAGATAGTCAGAATTTCCAAATAACAATACAAACTGATTGATAAATAACGCCATTAACAAAAATTATTGCATAGTTACCTTGCATCAATAATTTCAAGTAATCTGTTATGGAACTTGTTTCCAAGAACCTAATGGAACATTGAAGTATCAATCAATACTATACCAACAGATTATCTCTGTAAACTGTAAAAGATAATTATTTTATTGAAAGCCTATAAAACTCTAAAACAGAAAGAATAAAAGATCAAATAATTGGCACGCACATTTATCTTTGAAGTAGTTTTGGGATCAAGAAATGATTTCACCGTGTTCCAAAGCAGCTTAAAACCGGGACCAGCATTGATTATAAACATTCGACATAATGTCTGCACAGAAACATTTATAGGTTAGAACAGATACCAGAACAATAAGTCCAGAAGCCATGAAGAATTAAAAACTACCACAATAATTATGACTAAAGTCACACACTTCTGGATAGTAATCACCATCAATTTTCTGCAGCCGCATGATGAGTTCCCGTGCAGATTTGGTTAGATTTTTGAAACCCTGAAAGCATAAAGCAACATAGTAATCCAAAGCAATTATTGACTAAAGTTAAGTTAAAATAGTGGAAGGAAACTTTCCAGATCATTTAGACAGACAACATACCACACCATGAACATCCAAAATGGTTGTACTTGAATCTATATGTCTCTTTGCGGCAATAGAACATGCAGGAAACTTAACAGCAAACGTTTTCTCAAAACCCTGCACATGGTATCTCAAATACCTTTCCATGGTAGTTACTTGCATAAGCTTATTGGGATCAACTTTTCCTAACCTCTCAATATAAACAGGTCTTCCTTCCTTATCCACACCATGATAACCATGTGGATAGTACTGCAGGACTTCATTCAACTCACCGAATTCAAAATCCTAAAGAGAAAGACAGGAAACCAAAGTAGTATAGCATGAACAACGATTTCAAAAAAACAGTACAGTTGATCAAATAAAACAGGATCAACCAAAATAAGTTGATTATATTTTTCAAATCGGATAACTCACCTCCATAATTGTATCAGTACCATATTCTTTCCTCCAGTGGATCATGTTGGCCCACATGTGCTTTGCTTTCTCAATATCAAATTTCCTTGCTTTCAAGAATCTGCAACATCAGTTAATTCAATTTTTATATTATACTTTAAGGCAAACAAGTCATCTGTGTTAGAAGCATGCAAACTGTGAATATGCAAAGATACCATCTCATGTAAACTACATATGCCATGAGAAAAATGTTATGATTTTTATGTGTAGTAGTTTGAAATAGTGAAGGCTATGACTAAAACCAATCTATTATAGATGAGTCACAGTTACTAAAGGCATAACAAATTAACATGATGCATCAGTTGTGATCACTATAATCTATCTTCTGCAGATATATTCAAATATAAGTAATAAGGGGCAGTAACCTCAGTAACGTGTGATAGTCATCATGTCTCGGTGGCAACAAGTTATCCAATATAAGCGCCTGTCGAAATTCATCCACTGCTTGAAGCTCCTTAACATCTCGAACATCCTCAATGGAAACCGAATTGCTTCGGCTTGCAGTCTTTCTCCTGCTGCTCTTCTTCCTAAGAGAATGCCTGAACTTGCTTGAAGCATTGATTGCTTTCTTTTTCAAGCTACCAATCCTTGTTCGCCTATCGTCTTCCGAGTTCTCAAAATCTGATTTCCTCTCCCTCCTTTCATCATGACCAGAGAACCCTTCAAAGCCTATCAAATAAAATTTCACCACAATCCATTCCAGTTATATTCTAGAGCTCAGAAATATAGACAAAATTCACAAGTTGATGAGGTTTAACCTTTAAATTCTTCATTAAAGGCAAATCCAAAGAGATTGATTATCAAACCACTACTCATATGTTAAATCTTTGTATTATTGTATGAGTACTAGATTAAATTCAGCTGAATTAAGCCTTAATTCAAGCGGATTTGTTGATATAGATCAAAACATAAGATAAGTGAATCCATAAAGATAAGAAAAATCTAAAAAATGAAGGTACTGGTACTCACAGGGACGTGCAAACCGATCAAGAGGCCCTGACATGTGAACACTGTTAAATGAATATGAAAGTTGTTTTGTGGACGAAAGAAAACATCAAATTCAAGGCCCCCAACAGATAAAACCAATTCAGTGGAACAGAAACCTCAGCCAGAACCGAAATACAAAGTTTATAATAATAATTATGCTGTTTTTTTTGTATTGGACAGAAAACACTTTGAAGATAGATAGACGATGTCGGCAGAAGATAAAGAGAAGAAGAGGAAATGAAAGAAATTGTTTATGAAACGGTGAAAATAATATGTTTTGAAAAACTGTAAATCTAAAGTCAGAGATGGTTGCTGGTTCCTCAGCTGCCAGTCAAATCGATACCATGTTATTTGAATGTTTATTTATTCACCAAATGCTTTGTCCTATGAGAGTGCTTAATAGTATTATATACATACATGATACATGAGACTAGGTACGTTTTTGCTTTATGGCTTTGATGTTAAAAACAAAGAAAATAATTTTGGCTTATTAAAGTGGGGATTCGTTTTAGTTTGTCATTAAAGTCAAAAATCAGATCAAAGTTGTGTGTAAATAAATGTAATAATAACGGATAATATAAAGTGGTGTTCATGAAAAAATGAGAAAAGTTCTTTAGTATTATTGTGGCATGATTCTATATAAACACTAATTTTTTTCACCGTTAAATAAATTTTAATTCCCCAACAAAATTATCATAATTGATAAAGATCAAACTCATTTTATATATAAGGATGTAAGTTTGAATCTTATTGCCCATATGAAAATCTTATTAATGTATAATGTGTAAATACAATTGTAAATGTTCTTTCAATTTGATGTCGGTTCTGATTGTAGTGAAGTTTTGAAACTCAACTTAATTAAAATTTTATATATAAAAAAATAGTGGTTAATTTTGTAATAAATAGATATGATCTGTGATTTCACTTTTTAAAATAATCTCCACAATAATGTTTATGTGCATAACAAATCAACGATGCAGTTCAGCAATATTTTCTTTAAATTAAAATATAATATTATTTGAAATTATGAATGCTCCACTCCAATTTTACATGGTATGGCTTTTCATTTTCCGGGTCCTACCATTACTGCATTATTAGCCACCTTGTCTTAAGGTCAGTCCACCATTAATTATCATCTCAAACTTGGCAGGAATTCGCCGTGGGTGCGGTGGTAGTTGGTTGCTTGGTGCTATGCTACCTACGCCTTCCTCATCAACTCTTTTTCCTTTTTTATGGTTCACTCATTATTTTTATTCTATTGTGTATAATGTATCATTCTATGATAGAGATTGGCTAGCATCAATTTTTTTTAATAAATTTTATATAATTCGTGTAACATGATTTTTCAATTGAATGCAAAGCCAACTCCCATTATTCTTTTAAGAAATAAGAAATCGTAATATTGTATGTTCACGCAAAGTTTTTTTTTTTCCTTTTTTTAAGCCCACGTAAAGACAACATTAATAATAAATAATAATAAACATTTTACAAATCATTACACAAGCTGGGACCATGGACATTTCTTTAACCGTAAGGCAATTCGCTTCTTTAGTATTTTTAAAAAGTTTATAAAAAATGAAAAGAGAATCTAGCATGTCTTTAATTTAAGATTAATTCAGGAGGATAGATACGATTATCATAACTTTTTGTCCATCACCAGATATTTCAAATAAAGCTAACAAACTAATGTTTACAGTTAAAAAAAATTTGTTTTTGTTTGTAATCTATTGTAAATTGTCAATAAATTGTCCAAATATTATTATAAATTTTTGTAATGAGACGATTTCATTCTTTTGGAACTATTAACTATAGTAAGTATATCTAAAAATACTTGTGTCCTCTTACCACCTCAAAATCTTAAGTCCTGTGACTTCAAATTTTGAAAGTCACCTGCTTAAGCTCCCATACTGGTTATCTACATTTTAGGCTGCAGCAATGTTAAATCCAAGACCATTTTGAACAAAAGTTCTTACTTCTCAGCATAAGCAGAGTACAAATGCATTTAAAAGTTTTCTATTTAGCTAGTCTACCTAAAAATAAAACAAACGCACAAATAACTGGGAACTGAGTAACATATTTACAGCATTTTATCTAATCATCCCAAATATTTTAATAATACAGCGAAACACATTCATCAGTCACATACTGCATCTTATGGATAAAAGAACACATTACATATTAACAGCTTTTGAAGATTGAAACAAGCCTCAGAAAAGCAGTGAAAAGTTTCACATGACTGCATTAGCATTAATGTTTATAAATATATACAATATACAAATATACACAGACAATGTAAGCATACATAGACCGAGGAAGGGAGAGACATGACTGCAATCAGCTCAGCTGTACCGAACCCCATCGATATTCTAATATAAGATTGTATTTACAATTAAAGCATTCAGAATCTGCAACAAAATAAAAGTTGTCAACGAGCATTCAAGCTGTCCAACAGAACAAAAGGACCAGAAGACAATTCTGGGTTGGGGTAAAAATGACTCGCGTATAGAATTCTTTCGCCAAACATTTATTTGTCATGTCAAATAAGCTTCATACCTGTTTTTCATGTTTTTTCCCGCCCTAAGTTGATTAAGTTGGTCCCTGAACAAAGCTGGGGTTGCATCAGAAACATGAGAAGTGTAAGTAACATCAGAGACGTACAATTAATACTGTAGTCCAAAACAAATGTATATTGCAAGACTCTTACATCAAAATTCAATCCAATGCAAAAGCCACTTATCTAGAGAACTAGATTCCTAGAACATGTTAAACTCACAGGTATATAAAAATACAACTATAAATGCTTAGCAAAAGCATGTTCTGATTATGATAATTAAAGTTGCCCATCTATCACAGTTTTCCTACTAAATGCCAGGGGCATATGGCATACAAATTTGTTTTGATTAAAACTTAAGATACCAAATGCTTATAGACTATATAGAGCAGACGAAAGAAGAAAGTATTAGGATCTACTCAAGTGACTTGCTAACCTGAAAAAGTCGTGTTTTAAGAATACTAACATGAGAGGATCCTTAACCAAAAGGACAATTAGCATGCTGATACTACTCCAACTAACAAGGGTAAAAAATACCAAACCTGTTCACAAGGGACATGATTGGCTGCCACTATCATCAAAATCACATATACCATCCAAAGCACTTTTTGTCATACATCATACATTAAAAAAACTCAAAAACATTAAAACACAATCAATAGATTAAAGCAATATACATAACACAATTATTACCAGCATCTTTATAGCGTTCTTCAACAACAGCTTTCAACATATTGTGTAAAAGATTAAACTCCGTGGTCTCGGCACAAGGTTGACCACTTGGCCTGCAGTTACGTCACTTTTATATAAAAGATGCATTTTCACAATGAAAAAAAAGTTCGAACAACGACACATATTCCAAGATTTTTTATTTTCTTTAAATAATAAATATCAAGAACAGAAATTACACATACTACAGACAATTGATATTGCCTTAAAACAATAAGGCATCCTTTTCACAAACATACCGGTCCATTTCAGTGAATAGTCGGCCATCCATACCAGGGAACTGTGTTGACAATTTGCCTGATTCAATTACTCTCATACCATCACTGTATGCCAAGTACTTGTTGACTTGTATAGGAACCTACAGCACAGGTAAAATAGTAAAATCTCTGATAAACCTTAGGATTTGGCATTTAATCAAAAACAATCCAACAGTGCATCCAAGGATATGAAACTAGTACAACTTTGGGATTTGGTAAAATAGTTTCATTTTTACTAGTATAACTTTAGGATATGGCATTCAATGAAAACAAACAAACAGTGCATGCAAGAATATGAAACTTGCCTCAAATCAACAATTAACCATTTCTGATAATAAAAATGTCAAAAAAAGTCCTGCCAGCACTTGATTTTTCTAATAATATCAACCAGGGGAAAAAGTGAACAACTACTAAACAAACCAATAAGAGAATGCAATACGATGCAGTCAATGATGTATTCAAATACCTAAATTAACAAATATTACCTTGCATCTTACTGCAATATTGATAGCATCTGAAGGTCGAAGATCAAAGCTCACATATTCTGCGTCATTTCCAACCTATACCAAATATAATTTTAACTGTTATACAATACAACACTTGGGGGCCTTTTTTTTGGGTGGGGGCGAGGAAGTGTACAAAGTACATGCCTTGGTAAGATATAACTGAGCAAAGTATGCCTCATGAACTCTCCTGGTTACTCTGACAAATTTGACCTGTGGAAGCAGGAAACAACATGATTTGATTCTTAATTTCATCGTGGAACCTGAATGATGGAAAGATGACAATACAATTAGGAGTAAGAGTATAAAGATAAACAGAATTTTACTTCGTAACCCATCTTGTCAATCATCTCCTTCACTACTTGATACAAAGTAGGTCTAGCCTGATATAGTGACCAGATAATTAGTATCCATATGGCCATATTACATAAATCCAAAATATTTTTGGATCAAACATATGATTAATACACATCTTGAAAGAACAAGGAAAAGAAGTATTCAGATATGTATAGATAATACAGTGAAATTCAACTGACAAAGAGGACATACTATGGGAACATTGCGTATTGCTGCCATTAGCAAAACACTTGGCATCTCCACTGCAAATAAACACATTCCAGAAATTAACAATCGTATGGATATATAATTATCAAAATCAAATCCAAGAAAAAAGTTTCCACGATAAAAAGAAAAATATAGTGACATACAAACAATTATAGGGAGAAGTAGACCAGTGCCATCTTCCATCTTCAATACAATAGCAGGATGTGGTGCATAATCTGGAAGATGTCCTCCCTGGGGATTGTTATGGACGCATCTTAAGTGTCTTCCGTCCCTCATTTTGATTATGAAACCATCTGCTCCACTCTTCACCTCAACTAGTCAACAAAACCACAGAACAAGTGTATTTCATAAGAGCCAAATGGGGAGGAGACACTGTTTGCCAGAGCTTCTTGCACTAGCATTATAGACATTCAGTTAGCCCAAATTGACACACATACTTGTATCTCCAAAGACATGTAACCATGCTATCTAGAAACAATGCACTACATTGATAATATCAACATATTGCAATCTTGATCATCGAATGCCAACTTTTAAGCAAGTGGACAATTTAACGCATAATGTATATAAGTCAAAAACAATCAAAATGTTATTTAATCAATTTATCGATAATGAAATTGTCATACCAGCTTCAATTACACTAGAAATAACATAATCTTCATCTTTTTCATTGAAATTGTCAGCGGTACTTCCACTGTCATTGGAGGGTGAGTTAAAAGTACAATGCACAGTCTTGCACTTTCGCGTGTTTATATGGCAAGAAAGAAAACCGGGTTTAGCCTTGGCGCCATTGAGACCCCAAAATTCACTTCGGATGCGTCTAACGTTCATTTTCACTGCCCCAATCATTGGAATGCTGCAGAACCCTACTTGTTTGGCACGGACAGAAGGGCACACAACTGGTCCTTGCACAGAACTCATTCTCCAAACCTATACACCACACACACAAACACACACACACCAATAAATAAATAATCTATTGCACTTACACGATGATCCAATCACAAACCTTAAAAGTCAAATTAAGGGTGATTTCTGATCTATTGATATAGCCATTAAACTCATAAACTACATGCATTAATTAATATGCATTTACTAATCCAATCACAAACCTTGAAAAGTTATATTAAGGATAATTTCTGATCGATTGATATAGCCATTAAATTCATAAACTACATGCATTAATTATGTTAAAAACAAGGCTATAACCGAATTAGATTAAGTATGATTCAAAATTAGGGAGAAATTAATTGCAATTACAAGACCGAACCGAACTGATATGTCCTTGTAAGTATGAATTGGAGTATTAGATTCAGACCTGGAAAAGAAGAGATGCAGGTACCGATCGAACACCGCCACAAAGAATCAATTGAGGAATTAATTTTTTATTATTCGTAGATAAGATCGTGTAAAGAGTTAATCAGAAAATAGGGGGGAAATCGAGGTTGAGACAAAGGGAAATAGAAGAAGATAAGAGATTCTTTGAGAAAGATGTCAAAGCAAAGAACTGAACATATAAATACGGAGAGAGAGAGAGAGAGAGAGAGAGAGAGAGAAGTGAAAATTGCCTGAGATTGAATCATTATTCATATCACACAAGGTACAATCACTGTTATACCCTCACCTTCACTTTCTTTCTACTTTTCTTTGCTGGAATTAAAACGCAATAAAAAAAATATTGCTATCCAGCATGCTGAGCATTGATTAAAGAAAAACATTTAATGCGTAAATTATAAGAAAATATAAAAATAATTATGAAGAACATAATTTTGCACAGTAAAAAAATTGTTATTAATTTCTTAATTAATATCCTTAGACTACTTGTTAGTATTTGTTTTAAAAAAATAATGTCTAAACTATCATTTTACATGATAAAAAAAATATATACTACAATAAAATCAGCTTGGGGGAGGGAATGTTGTCTTTGTTTTCGTGTGTGTTTTTGACCAATTTCTGTTTAGTCAATTTCAGTAAATATTTGTAAGGTTTATTATATTTTTATTCTCAGACAATAATTATATTTTTAAAACATGTTTGTGAAAGCTTTTTTTTCACTTCATTTGATTTGGAAGCATTTCATCTGTTTATAAAAAAAATATTAGCTCCAATCTTAAATATAATAAATAACTTGTCTAGAAATCCTAACTTAAATATGGAAAAAGTTTTTTTCTGACAAAATAAGCTAAAATTGAAAATTTACAGTCTATAATTATTTCTTAACAGTTGTTTTTCTTTTGAACTGATTCCATACACCTTTACTATGTAAGCCTGTTGTTTGTTGCATCCAAACAAAATTAATAATTTTTTAACAACTTTTCAACAAACTTACTCATACAAAAACTAATTCTAATTATAATCGATTATAACAATAATTAATTATATGTTTATCTAAAAAAATCAATTATATATACAATTAATTATTAAAATAATTTAATTTTCACCATTATCCCAAACATACTTTTTCTAATTATGTATATGTGATCATGCTATACTAGTTACTCATGTTTTATTTGTGTTGATTGACCTTTTCAAAATTTCTCTTATCTACAAGCTTCTTAATCCTGAATATATTTAATATTCCATGGAATTATTCATGTTTTTTTATTTTTATTTTTTATTTTTCTTTTTAATTATAAAAATGTTACCTTATTTTTAATTTATTTTTTATTTCAAAGATTTGTATAGAAAACAGAAAAAACAAAAAAAAAACATTTTCAATGTTTTATGTACAAATATTTGAAAATAGAACAAAGCTTTAAAATAAATTAAAATGGCAATGTTGTAATTAAAAGTGAAATAAAAAATAAAATAAAATAATAAAAACACAAATAAACGAGCCCTTGATGTGACAAATTAGACACAGTATGTCAATAATAAATCCAGTTTACCAACCACAAAAACATAAAATATTTGAGCTAAATAACCTAAAAATATCTAATTGTACTAATTTATTTGTCAAATTGACGATACTTGTAGATAAATTATTGTTGGATTAAATATATTTTGGTTCTAAATAATTCATCAAATTTAGTTTTAGTCTTTAATTTTTTATTAGTTTAATATCTGAAAGATTAAAAATATAATTAAACCTATTTTTAACAATATAAATTTGTATAAAAAACGAAACACACCCGAAAGAAAAAGGATGTATTAGAAATTTAGAATGGAAATGAGAGTGTGTCTGTACTAAAAAAAACGTTGGCAGTATTTGAACGTAATCTGGGAAATCCCACACAAACTGTTAGTAACAACAATTTATTGACAATACCAACGTAACGTAGAGTTTAAAATAGTTACTTTAAATATTTATTTATCTTAAAGACTTAATTTTATTTGTAAGTTGACAGAGACAAAAACATGTAAAGCATGAATAAAATAACACTATTACTCTTTCTCTTAAATAATTCACAAAATAAAATAAATTTACAAGTAGTACGGAAAGTATTTAAATTCATATTCAATAATCCCCTAACTATTAAAAATTCCTTCAAGTTGGTCTCTAAACTTTACTAAAATACATTAACAAAAGGATTAATCTAATGAAAATATTTAATATTTCAAGAATCACTTAAACAATTTTATTTCTCTAATTTAGGATCATATAGAAGAGAGTAGTTTTTTATTCAATTTGTAATGCTTTGAGAAGGGATTCTGCTTGTATTACCCTCCCTAGGAGATTCGAGGTTGATTTGTAGTCTTTCACCAAAAAAAAAAAAAATACTAGAAGGGAGAGTAATGGTTGAAAGATGACATTGACAATTTATTTTAAAAAAATAATCAGATTTTAATTATGGTACCTTTGAAACAGTGGAAAAAATATAAATAAATTAATACATATTGTCTTTCATTTGGTGAAAGAAAACAAAGCAAAAAGTGTTTTTAAAACTAAATTTATTTTTCTTTTAATTTAAATTTTATTTTTTTTTTAAAAAAATTATCTTTATAAAATCGTTTTAAGTCTAATAACGTTGAACCAATGCTAATAATTTGGATACATACTATCTAATTTCAAAATTAAATATTAAATAAAATTCCACTACGTTGATGGAAGTAAAGCTTGAGAAGAAATTCATTATTGTAAATGAATTTTGTGCAATGAAAATGTCATGTTCTGAATTGTTCAAGTCCTAAAGCTTAGTTGAAAATTTTCCATGTTGACTCTAGATTGATTAATTAATTAATTACCATACAATGAAGAATAGACTTGTTAATAATAACTACCTGATTAGTTGTCGTTTACTTTTAGAAGAAGGTTAGAAAAAATTAAAGTCTAAGGTGTTTAATTTAATTTATTTGGTTGAGTAATATGTATATATAAATTGTTGTAAATTTATTTGTACTTAAGTTTAATTTCTATGAATTAAAAAATTGTAAATATATTTGTGAGAATGTGTGCAGTATGAGAAGTGTTTTGATTATTTATTTCTTTTATGTTTCGAGATTTTAATTCATTCTAGTCTATAAAATATAAACTCAGCCTATATATTGTCTAATTTGATGGAGGGAAGATTTAATTTGAAATGAAAATTAGGAGATAATTACCTTAAATGATGATAATCACTAGGAAAAACAATGTAATCCTTTCATCATTTCATCTAAACCCTATCTACAATTACTATTAAATTAAACTAAAAAAAAAAAAAGAATTCATGATGCACTCATCAATTTCAATAATAAAATTGATCAATGGTTGTCAAAGCCCATTGTTGATCTTCTCAACATTCCTCATCACCTTCATAGCTCCTTATCAGCGAAAGTCGGTGATTTCTTAAGCGCATCATACACAATAGAATACCCATAGATGAATGTCACTAGACACACACATCATCTTTTCTTCGATTGTTGTTTTGCTTGGTCCCTTTGGAGCTGGTTTGAAGACATTGTTCAACACAAATTGATGCTTCAACAATGATAGATGTTTTTAAAATTTGTGAGAAAAAATGAAGCTCCTAGGCTCGTGATGTCCTTGTTGCTGGTGTTGTTTATATCATCTCCACAATCTGGTTTAGTCAGAATCAGAATTCAACTCAGTTGGTATTAATTTAGTTGGAAAACTAAGTTTTGGTACTATGTTTTTAGATATAAAGGAATTTAAAATCTTGAAGGCTTTTTTGATTCCGGTCCACCCTCCTAAAGCTCCTAAAATTTCCCAAGTTAATTTGAGATTGTCATCTTGTCACTGGGTGAAATGCAACACAAATGAGGGCTAAGGGTGCCCTGGGTCCGGCTGATTTTATGGATAGTTTCTTCTTTCATCTCCATAACTCTTTTACTTTTTTTTAATGTTCTTCGTTATAATAACATGTAATAAAAATATATATATTTTAAAATATCCACAAATTAAGAATTTAGAAACTACAATCATTTAAAATACTTTAAATATCATAAATAAATGAATCCTTGCATAAATTAATAATATTATTTTTAAATATGTTCATCTATAAAATTTAACTAATAATGAATTAAGTTTTTAATTCTTTTTTATTCTAAAAGTTTTTTTCTCAAACTCTCAAAACAATACTTTTATGAGATAATAATTCTAAAAGAGTTCCCAAATACTATTATTTTCAGTGGGCGATAATAAAAAAAATTCAATTGTGATATCCACAAGATTAAGAATAGTGGATACATACTTATCAAACAACCACAAATTATTCACACAACGAAAAAGCACTCCAATAAATAAATATTGACACTTCAATGCATTTAATTCTTAGAACAAACAAATATCACATACACAACTCAATGATTTCTAGAATCACTAGACTCAACTATTTGGTTTTCAAAATCGGTGTGAATCTTAAATTCTTCAAAGTGTTTATGAGCTTATATCCATATAATGACGTCTCATTGTCTTTCCCATCATAGATGAAGGTATCCCAAATCTTTTTCACATCTTAGATGGAAGTATCTTTTATAAATATAGTCTCCTTCCAAAATAAAGGTATCCATTATAAATTTCATTGGCATCCCAAATAGAGATATCTCATATTAATTTATCAAAATAGAATGTACATTGTCATCCCTTTTTAGAAGTATATGACAAACTCACACATAATTATAAAGTATAATTCCAAATAATTACAGAATAAATTCTCTAATCCCATGCACCAACAATAATTTATAATAGCATACCCATAACATTATAACATCATAAAAATCAATTATTAACATAAACCAATATTATAATTAATTGTAAAGCACTTTCACGTAAACAAACTCTTCTATGTGAGAACTAATATGGACCAGAAGTATCAATATCTCATGTGAGGTATACATATTTAAATAAAAGCAAAACACGGACCAGGGAAGACGCAACGTCAATGTATAATCAATCAATCAAGCCATGAATAAGGGAATTGAATAAAGTGGAATTAATATCAAGTATACACAAAATAACAACACTCAATGTAATGCATATATGCAAACAATTCTATCCAACTAGAAATTACACTCAATACAATGAGCAATCACAAACTATTCAATTAATTTCACTAACCAAAAACTTTTCTATATCAAAGACACAAAAAACATATCTATAAAAAACGTAGCATGGAGAGTTTTAAAAGAAAAAAAAAAGTTGTTTTCCTCACTTCAATTCTCTTAAGCATACAATTCATGTATTCTTAACTTATTTTTCTTCTTCTTTATTTCTTTTTTTCTCAATCTTATATAATTTATTAATTTTTTATTCTCTAAGAAAAATCATCTACAAAATTATAGGAGAATAGAATTATATTTATCCTTATATAAGTACAAGAGTATATAATTTAAGATTGAATCACGTGAGATATATTCTCAATATATTTGACTAATCAAAACTTTTTTTTATCTTTTTCTATTCTACTATCTAGATTTATATAACTATTAGTATTATCTAATATTTTATTTTCTTTCAAGATATATTAAGATAAAAACATAATAAGATTTAAATCATGATCATGAATTATCAATTCAAATATAAAAAATATTTTGTCCAAACTAGATTTACAATATTATATTATTACTATAATAATTATTTTTACAATAGTAATAATACAAACTTATTACACTTTCTTTTATAATTATTATATCAATCACCTAATCTTTTATTAATAAAATAATTATTTAACTCAATCATTTTTAAATAAAGTAATTAAAATAATCATATATTTTTTTAATTTAATTATTTCAATAAAATTTAATATATAATAATACAATGTGTGTGGAAGGTAACTTTAAAATAATTACTCCTAGAGTAAGTGGATCCCTCCTTCTCTTTTTATATATATATATATATTATCATTAATACTTTTAATTCAAATAAATTCTTATACTAATAATTTTTATATTAAAACTAATAACAATAATTATATTAAAAATTTAGGATGTTACACTTTTCATGCCAAATTAGTGGGGATTATGATAGTTACTTAGTTACTGTGGCAGCTTTTGATAAATGGTGGAGAAAGCTTTGGATAGAATGTGATTCCATGCTTGTTATTTAAGGTTTCAAATAGGCTAAAGTGGTGGCTTTGTATATATGTAACTCATTCTATGTCTTTTTTTATTTATTTCTCATATATATCGTGAAGGAAATTTTTGTGTTAATAGATAGACTCGTCTCAGATGGTGTTACCACCAATTGTTTAATTTAGTGAGGTTTTCTTCTCTCTTTTATTTTGGGAAGAGTTTTTTTAAAAAAAAAATATATGTCATTCTTTGTTTCATATTCACATGATTGTACACAGATTTTAGTTGTTTGTCTCTCCATGATCTTTTTTTTTTAAATATAGTGGAGTGTATTGTTTTGACTGTTGATGATGAGTGTAGTTTCAATCTAGTTAGGATTGTTCTTTTTAATTTGTCATAGCATAACTCTAGAATTTGATGAAAATTTTTAATAATAAAATTAAGATTTAAATATGTTTTTGATCTCTACAAAATATTTATATTTTATATTTGTTTCTTGATGAAAAAAATTATTTGTTAATAATTAGTTAGACTAAAACATTTATTAAGGGATAAATAAAAAATTTGTTAATTTATCAAATACTAAAAAGGAATATTAAAAACAAAAAAAATTGTTATTTTTATTATAAATTCAGTAAAAAAACAAAAATTTATTAGAGAATAAATATAAAAATTAAGTATTTATTAAGAATAAAAATATACTTGACCTTAAAATTAGAGAGCACAATATATCTTTTTTTTTATAAATTTCATAAAATTAGTTTGGTTATTAATATATTAATTTTACAAGCATAGATTTTAAAAAATCATTAAAATTTTCTTATAAAAAACTTCAATAAATATTCATTAAATAAACTATGATTACGAAACAAAGTTACTGTTTCTAGCCAGAAGGGCAATTGTGGCTTTTCGAAAAATGGACAGAAAGTTTCAGTTGGCAGATGCCACGTGCTCAAACACATGTCGCATGAGGCGGATAAGGTGTTATGGTCAATATCATTATTACGCCTACTAAAATATCTTGTTTTTATTTCAACAAAAATCTGTTTTATTTTTGTTTTATGGTGGCCCATATATTATATCAACTTTATCCGGATGTACCATGAAAAAAAGAAATAATACTTGCACAAATTTAAATTCTAAGTAATGTTTTATGATTAGTTTAAATAAATTAAATTTAAATTTTGTGAAAAATAACTTTGTAAAATTTGAAGATCACAATATCTCCGATTTAAAAGAAAAATCAAAGAAATTTTAAAACTATTAAATAAAACACACAATTTACCCCAGAAAAGAGACTCTTTTTTTTTTATAAAAAAGAAATATATAAAACCGGTCCATGTTCTCTATTCAATAATAAATAAAAAGAACTCAACTTCTTGCCTATATTTTAAAGGAATCTCAAGTTTATTTATTGAATTTGATTGGAAATACTGATAATAAAAAATTGATTGGGAATTATTAGGATATCCAGCGTTGACCAAGTGCAGTTAATGAAGGCCATACGTGATACGACATACGATATACTTTTTCTTCTATTAAGATTTAATCTACGTTGATTTTGATGAATTACGAATAGCCTCTCTTTAAAATAATGAAAACTTTAATTTGGTTATTTCATGAACTAAATATTGAATCCTACTGAAATTTAATCCATATTCATTAATTTTCTTAAGGAATATTCATTAAGTTGGTGCTGAATTTTTTCTCTCAGTTTTAAAAATTTTACACATATATATACTTCGTCCATATAACTTTTCATGCACTGAAATTTAGTCCATATTCATTAAGTTTGTTTTAAGGAATATTCATGAAGTTGATGCTGAATTTTTTTTCTCTCAAGTTTTAAAAATTTTACACATATATATACTTCGTCCATATAACTTTTTATGCACTGGTTTTTTTTAATGACACTACTGTATTTTTTGGCTACAGGACATTACTGTAATTTAGAAACAAAACTAACAATTTATCTCATGTTTTATATGATTTTTTAAAATTAATTTAAATTTTAGAAAAAAAACAAATTAAAAATATAAATAAAATTAAACTTCGTATTATCTTCAAGTAACAACATATAGTTAGCAATCCTTTAAAAAAATATAATTAACAAATAACATTATTTCTTAAACATGTTATCAGAAATTCAACAAAATAAGATTTTTACTAAAAGATATCAACTCCTTACATGGATCTAAGTACATTGAGAGATATTCTAAATTCACGCAAAATATCATTATTTTTAATAATAATAATAATAATAATAATAATATAAAATTGAAATTAAAAAATAAAATGGTAATAATTATTACAAAAGTACAGCAAACATTTAACTTAGAAATCGAGTAAATATATGTATTTTTTGGTCAATCAAGTAAATATACTCTGCTGTGATGGAGTCAAGGCCAAACGTGACAGTAAATCCATCCATTTTAGGCTGGGTCTTAGCCTAGTAGGAAAACTTCTTTTTGGGGTTCAAATTCAAATATGCTAAAGACTTAGAGAAATGAGTTTCTATTGTATTATTCTTTTTAAATTAATATATTCATAATTATCTTGTTAGACTATTTTATAATGATATGACAAGTTAATAAATTGATTAAGTTATTGTTACGTTAATGTTATTATTTAATCTATAATAGATATTAAAAAAATATATTTAAATGGATTAAATCAAAACATAAAAAAGATAAACTTTAAAGGATATTAATTCCAAGTAAAAATGGATTAAACACTCCTATCTTAAATCACCAATAAAATTAACACAATTTGTGAGTAACATATTGCAAGCCACCTTCCATACATGCATCGAAATTCGTTAAACTCCAAATCAACTTGAGAAAATTACCGTAAGGCCTTCAGTAACTGCCACCTCTCGAAAGCACTATATATTCTCACCCAAGGTGTAGAGTCCCCCTATATATATGAAGTCCTGACATTTCTTATCAATGTCACCACACAACCTTCAGAATAACTGTTGACTGTATCACATTTCCACATATGTAGGGATGACAGAAGGGAGTGTATTAAATTGAGATTTTAAAAAATTATTTTGATATAATTTTTTTTATAAATTATAAAAGATTTTATAAGAATGTAATATTTTTTAAGATTTTTTTAAAATATTTTTATGATTAGAATTTTGTAATTCAAATTTTAATGAACTAACAAAATATGAATTCAAAAGATTTGAAATAATATTATAGATTTTTAAGATTTTAAAGGATTCTTAATTTTTTTTAAAATATTTAAAATTATTCATAAAAATTTATGAATTTTTTTCTTATCTAATCTTTTAAATAAAACACATCTTATATAAAAAATCATAAACTTATTACATAACAAATCAATTTTTCTTAGTATATTTATAAGTACAATAGATTCATTTTCCTTCCATCATCAAACATGTTAATTGTATAAAAATTATATACCACAATATATATGTTAGTAGTATGGATACTAGTAGGCATTCTCACACTAACGAAACAAAAAACATGTCCAACAATTATTTCAAACCTCATTTAAAATTATATATTTCACACACACTCTCTGCAAAATTTGAAGAATTAGAAAAATTTCTTATATTATACATTTTAGGACATGTTGACTACTGGTCCAAAGAGTAAATTTTTTTTTTAATATTTGTCCCTTTCAACAAAGAGACAAAGAATTATATGTGATAAGAAAAAAATTATGTTCATTTGCAAGAAGAAAAAAAAATTCATGAAATCTCAAGGATTTGAGTGAAATTATTTAATATATATTTTTTCATAAAAAGTCTCATGAAATTCATTATAAAAAATAATCCATCAAAATTTATATACTTTTAAATACCATAAAATTTCTTTTAAATTATAAAAAATTATAATTAAATACCAACAAACTTTATTAAATTTCTTTAAAAATTCTAATAATCTTAATTAAATATCACATAATTTATTTTTATTATTTAAAAATCTTTATCAAATAGCTTAAAACAAAACTATTTTTTAAAAAAAAAACTTTAAAAATTCTAATTAAATACACTCCCTAAATTAAGAACCAATTTGGTGAAGATTCACCGGCGGATACATGTTGCGAGCTGTAGGGACATAATGAGTGAAAGTGAAATAAAAAAGAAGTAAATATATGATTATAATTATTCAATTTCCTTAAACCATATGAAAAATATAAAAGCTAAAAATACATTTTTTTTCTATTAATTACATGGCTCACATGATCATGTAACTCTCCTTGTGCATTAAACTAATGAAGTATTTGGTAGGGAGGTTCTTTTAAGTTATTTAAGAATCTCAGATTAAAAATGTTAAATTTTTATGTTTCGTATCAAAATGACAATTGTAAAAATTATTCTTAGGAATCCAACCTTCCCAAAAATGTTTTTTTTTTTATATTAAGTTTTACATGGGGTGGTAGAAATCCAAGATTCCCCTGAATGAGGAAAGTTTTTTTTTTTTTTACAATTGTATTTCTCATTTCTAAAAACATTTAGACATAAATAAAATATTTATAACACTATAAAAACATAATTTCCAAGAAAATATAATTCTCAAAAAATATGATTTCTCATTTCTAATACGTTAAGTGTCATCACACTTAGATATAGAGTTTATTAATTTTTATTAATTACTTGTATGATTCTTAGGGTTTGTTTTTTTTTTATATAAAAAACACATTTCGTTAATAAAATAAATAATGGGCTAATTTATTTAAATTTATTTCTTGAAAAAAAATATTTTAATAAAAATGAATAGCTTTTTTGTTTTTTAGTGTTTGTTTACACTGTTTATGTTTAATAAAATAATTTTTTTATTTATTTTAAGAAATAAATTTTATTTGTTGATTAAATAAGTATTTTTTAAATAAATAAAATATATTTATGTTTTTTGTAAAATTTGAAAAATATTAATTTTATTTTTATAAATTTTTTGATTAATTTGATTCATGTAAAAATAAAATATATTTTATTTTTTTAAGATTATATATTTTAAGTTTAAAAAAATTAGTCCAATATTTTATCTTTTATAATAAACAACTTATATCTTTTTCTAAATTATTTTAAAAAAAAAATAAACAAATTAGTCTTTAATTTCAGGTGACGAGTCTATGATGTGGAGGAATGATCCTAGGCGTTCAACCACCTGATTATGCGACGGACGGGCTCGTCACAGTTTTTACACGCATGGGCCAAGCTCACCAGAGAGCCCAACACCGACTTGACAATGGTACATTTCCACGGGCAACACCACCCCAGCTGCACTTCAGCCACCGGTGCCTTTCAACACAAGATGATGATGATGCAGTCCGAGTCGCTTGTTGCCATCTCGTTCACTTTCGGAGCCTCCAATGTGGTTTCACTTGAAGAAGCAGTGTGTGCCTGTGCTAAAGCGTGTCACCACCACCTTCGAAGCCGTGGCGGAACACACGTGGATTAAATCGTTGAACCTGTGTTGCACGCGAATCATGAAGCTTCTCTTTTCCGCCAACGTAAGAAAACAAATGAAGAAGCTCCTCGAAGGGTGTTATGTTATGGGAATGTGTTCGTTCTAGCGTGTGCTGAGACCACAGTGAAGGATTTAGTGGTGGTTGACTTGCATCGCGGTTTGGAAGTGGTGCAAGAAGCTAAGGCTAGTTTGGAGGATAAGGGGTATATAAGGTCGATGATTGATTTGTTGGAGGACAAAACGGTGCGTGCCGATCTTTCTACGAGATTGGTTGCATATGGGTCCTGTAACAAGTGCTACTTTTGCTGTCATTTTACCGGTTCTTGGAGATGCCAATGCGTTTAGAGTGCTTGTGTCCGTTCTGCAGACCGTGATTGAAAGTTTTGGTTATCACATGCTTGTGAAAGACCAACACTTGGGGAATTAGATCATGAAAATGGGATCATGTCAACCAAAACAACATGAATGGATTCATCTTAATCATCTACTTCCTCCGTCCTATAAGACTTTTTCAGTTAATTCCCATTATTTTAAAAAAATTAATAAAACTAATAAAACTAGATCAGGCGTAAATGACCCTTAGCAAATCATCACCACTAGGATGTGTACCAGAAGTAAGGAGGGAATTCACAAGCCAAAGCAACCATATATAGGAGAAGCAAAAAAACATTACAGAAGAGATGGAACCAATGAAAAGAGGCAATGGAAAATTCATTGAATTCTCTAATCTCTAATGTGACTTGGACTCTAGTACCCTATCAAGGCCAAAAAAAATGTTATTAACTCTAAATAGTTTTTTTAAAACCAAATACAAGGCAGATGGTTCACTTGAGAGGAGGAAAGCTAGATTGGTTGCAAGAAGACTCCAACAAACTATGTTGGCCTAGACTATAAGGACACTTTTAGTCCTATGGTAACCAAGAACACTGAGAATTATATTTATTACTGTTATTCATTTCAATTGGGACATTAGGCAAATGGATATTAACAATACATTATTAAATGGACTACTCAAAGAGGCAATCTACATGTGTCATCCTGAAGGAGTTGATTCAGCTAGGCCACAACATAATTGCAAGCTAGCCAAGGCTATTTATGGATTAAAACAGACCTCTAGAGCATGGTTCCACAGGCTGAAAGGAGCTTTGCTTGGATGGGGATTTCACAACACAAAAATAAAGAAGACATAAAATTACTTTTAATCTATGTATACGAAAAATTGTGATTTGTGAATGGGAGCAATTCCAATTTTCTGAAAGCATTCATGAGGTGGCTTAATTTGGTCTTTGCTCTAAAGGACCTTGAGCAAGTGAACTACTTTTTGGGAATAGAAATGCACAGAGATGACAGAGGAATGTATATAGCTTAAGCAGACAAGGTATAATCATTAAGCTATTGAAGAAATTTAGTTTAGAGAGTGCTTCAATTTGTCCAACTCCTATGGTTATAGGGAGAAACTTCACAACTACAGGTGAACAACTGAAGAATCCAACTATGTTTAGACAAGGCATTGAGTGCCTCCAATATCTAACTAACACAAGACCTGACATCTCTTATTCAATCAATAAATAGAGTTAGTTTATTAGTGCAGTAGTGCTCCAAGTCCAATACCACTGAACATTGGCAAGGTGTGAAAAGAATTTTGAGGTATCTTTAGGGAATAATTGATCATTGTTTACACATTATATAAGATATTGACAAATTGGGCTTTTCAGATGCTCATTGAGCTACTAGCATTGAAGATAGGAAATCTATGACAGTTTACTTTGTATTTCTTAAAGAAACACTTGTGGCCTAATTAATCTTTGAGGAAGCAGAGACTTGTGTCTTAATTAAGTGCAAAATCAGAGTACAAGGCACTAGCTGATTTAGCTACTGAAATCTCATGGATACAATCACTATTTCGACTCATTAATAGATAAAATTTCCTACAACCAGAAAACCAATTGTTTGGTGTGATAATCTGAGTGCAAGAGTTGTTGCCTCTAATATCCAATGTTACGTGATAGAACAACCAAAACATATTGACGTTGATATATTTCCTCAGCTGATCAGATAGCTTGACTAAAGCATTATCACTCTCAACGTAATCTTTTAATGCCAAACTCTGATTTCAGCACCCTCTCATTTGAGGGTAGCATAGAATGATAAAAGTTTTTGTTAACGCAAATCTCTAGACTTTTGATATTTTGTTGAAAGATTCAAAATTTGTATTTTAAACTATCTGATTCATACCAATATTTATCAAGTAGTACTTAGGATCCCTTATTTTTAAGTAGTTAAAGAAAAACCCATATAAAAAAACTGTGTATTTATACACAAATATCATTCTTCCTCATTTACTTTTCTATCTCTTGTAACATTTTATGACTAGTCTTAACGTGCTAAATAAACAAAATAATGAATATATTTTATATGTTTAAAATATTAAATAAAATTATTTTTATTTAATAATTATTTTATACATAGGATTTTAAGTGATTAATTAGGAAATATTCTAAATATATAGGATTACTCAATTTTATTTTATTTTACCCTTACATGAACATGACGTAGCGAAGCATTTGAAGACCTGCGGAAGGGAAAAGAATAAAGGCCCATATCCATGCAAAACAAGCGACAAAGCCAAGTTTTGATTTCTCTATGGGCCCGTGCATAGCAAGCGAACGCAAAGTTTGTCTAACTTCGAGACAAATTTACATAACAATGTTGATTTTTTGACACTCACAATTTCCAAAGGACAAATACCTAGTTCATAACCCATACTTCTCTCTCTTCCCTCTCTCTCTCTCTCAAGATGTCTGAGATGTCAACTAACTTTTGGTTGTCAAAAAATCTTTTTCCTTAACATTAAACCATGTAGCCAGTGTAAACACTACGAGAGTGTCATCAATGACGTGATAGTCACAACATTCTCTAACATATTGTAGCTTCTATTACTACTACTACTTACGTATATCTTTTTATCCTAGCATAAATAGCCATTAGAAAGTAGAGTAAAGCATCTTCAACGATTCAATCAAACAATTTACTATTTTCCAGCATCTTTTGATTTCACTTTGTTATTTTCTTGTCAATGCCCTTTTAAATTTCAAATTTTCTAGGCTCTCTTTATTATTTTGTTTTTACCTTATCCCAAATTTCAAACACTTTTTGGAGTGATTTGAAAACCTATAGTCGAAAGACATATTTCCACTTTTGACATCTTCATTTGAATCTTACTTTGATTTTGTGTTGGAGCAAAAGGTTATTAGCTAAATTCCATTTGGGCTAACAATTTCATTCACACGACAACAATGTGGAAAGGCTACTTGTATGTTTTGAAAGAATGAATTTTATCTTTTTCAACAATGTCGACAACAATTTCACTAGCGTCTTTGTAGGATATTTTCCAACAGAAAGTTTTTCTTCGCAAGGCTACTTGCATGTTTTGAAAGAATAGCAAAAGGGAAAGCTTAAACTTAAAAATAGCCACTAAGCTAACTACTATTAATTACTTGCACCTTTCCCCTTTTGTGAAAAAACCATAAGGGCCTTTGGAAGATCTGAAATCACCTTTATTCTTTAATGAAATTGTTTGTGGAGCAATGAGATTGAAATTAACAAATGAATAAAGTTTTGTTCCGCTAAAGTCTACAAAACAAGGGATCCTCACATTGTTTTAGGAAAAATTAGATGACGGAAGTGCAACGAATATCATTATATCAAATCAAAGCGAAATGGAGGGGCTGATTCGGATGCTCAATCCAGCCGATATGCCTTGTGTCTGTCCTATCCTATTCCTCTACCATTTGGTGTTGCCTATATGCATATGTACTAACAAGGTAGGACATAGTTAATAGATAATCTTGTATCTTAAATATATGAGTTCGATCTTTGACCTATATGTATAAAAAATACTTATTTAAAGAAATGAATCTCTTAAATGAATTTTAGTATCTCGTGAGATTATTCTTGACTTTTGGTTGAAGGATATTTTGATTAAAAGAAAAATATAACTCTTATAACCATTATAATCAACGAGATTTTGAAGATTGTGCATTTATATTTTTACTCCAGCAGCATTCATCTCAATTGATTATATAACACAACTTGACCTATTTATCTTTATTCCAACATTTCTTTTGAAGACAAACGTATATATCACTGAAAATCCAATACTTCTGCAACGGTATATCAACAAATGATGATAAGAAAACCACTCACTCATGAGTGCTAGACCAAATAGATCTTTATCTGGTATAAGGTATCGTTCTTTATCTGCAAGAACATGATCATTGTATGATGGATGATTTTATATATATATCAACAAGCGAGACTAGCGTCCCCTCATTCTGGCACAAAATACATTAATAATATTTTATCAGAAGTACGTAGGATACAACAGTTAAAAGACCATTAGATTAATTAATTTTAAAACATAGTTTGAATTATTTGGCGTACTACGTACTATTCTAGTTTCGAATCTTTTTTTCATTTTGGCCTAGCTAAATGTCACCGCTAACGTTTATTTCTAGATCATGTGCATTGAAACATACAATGACAAGACACGTTAAAGTTTTCTACAAACCTACAAAAATGTCCGAAAACGATACGTGTGTTTCAATTTGAGTTGTGAGAGGAGGCACACACGTGGTATTATTCCTTTTAGCTAGCGCTGGATTGCCAATGTTGCCTTCAAGAAATCATTATCACCCATTTTGTTACCCAATAGTACTGCGTAGATAAACCTTTCATCCTCTATCATTATTCATTACTACTTACTCCTTAGAAGACAAATTGACTATATTGACTATATGCGAAGCGAGAACAAATTGAATATGGGTAAGTACAAAAAATTTGCACCTATTAATTGTTGAAATTAATTAAAAAAAACAAACCGATTTCTCCCATTTTTAATAAATTATATATATCACCTGTTAGATTTCATTTTTATTTATTCAATTCTTTTAGGTAAATAAACATTAAGCCGTTGATATCAGTGACAGTGAGGAAAGAACTATATGGGAACCCTTAAGCATATGGCTTCGGGTTCAATTTCAACATTTAAGTATAGGAGATTTTGTTTCACACCGTCACCATATTTGAGATCAGTTCTCCCCATACATGCAAGAAAGAGAATATTGGGAAGAAAAATTATTGAATGGATCAGAATCACGTATATAGCCTCAGCCAATTTTCATGAATATATATAGTTAAGTTTTATTATATTTTTTTATAAATTAAAAAATTCATCTACATTGAAATTAATTATTACTCTTTCAGTCTCCGTCCTACTATAAGTGTCATATTTGAAAAAAGTTTGTTTGAAAATAGATTGCATTTGACTTTTTAATATAATATTATTTTTTTCATCAATACTCTCAATGTCACTTTAATTTTTGAATTTAATATTAATATTATTTTCTTTCATCTATTTAATAAGGTTAATTTATAAAAGATATTAATCTATTATTCTCTTTAATCTATTTATTAGTTTTTCTTAATGTATAAAATAATATAAGATGATACTTATTTTTGAACAAAGAAAATATCATTCTTAAAATTGGTAAATTAGATTGAGTTTAACTTATTCTCACAAGCTAATCCAAGGGGGAGAGAGTATTATACAATTCTCATAATCTAATTTACACGTACATATAGTTAAATTCAACTTAATACATAATTCAGATTAATCCATGTTGTGATCATGATAGGCATTTTCATCTTTGACCACCATGTGATAACGAAAAGTTTCCACAACATTCTCCGGCATCGAGACAAGTACTCTCACCGAATTAGCATCTCCAACAACCGGTAAAAGCAAGCAATAAATAGAGCTTGTTAAAGGACCCATATGCAATGGTTTCCCTTCTCCAAAATCCACATCCTCCAACCCTAGCCTTGACCATTGCGATATAACCAAACTCGTAGAAAGATCAACACGCACTGTTTTGTCCTCCAACAAATCAACCATCGACCTTATGTACCCTTCATTGTCCAAATTAGCCTTAGCATGTTGCACCACTTTCAATCCGTGACTAATGTTGTTATTAACCACTACTAAATCTTTCACCGTGCTCTCGGCACATGCAAGAACGAACCCGTTCCCATAATACCCCTCGGGGAGGTTAACCTTTTTTCTAATGTTGGCAGAAAAAAGAAGCTTAACAGTTTGCATGGGGCAGAGGTTTAGTGATTTAACCCACGCGCGCCACGTGTGCGCTGCTACGGTTTCAAAGGTGGTGATGCACTTTAGTGATAGAACACACTGTTTCTTCAAGAAATGCACTTCGGAGGGTCCGAAGGTGAATGACGTGGCAACCAGCGACTGTGACTGCATCATTAGCTTGTGCAGGTCCACGTGAGAGGAGGGGTGTGTTCTGGTGTATTGCGGGTGCGTGAAGTGCACCTGGGAAGTGTTACGAGGTTTTAACACATGTCGCCCATGGAAGGGTAATATTGTCAATTCGGTGTTGGGCTCTCTGGTGAGATGGGCCCAAGCGTGTAGAAACTGTGACGAGCCAATGCCGTCGCATAGGCTGTGATTGATCGCCGTGCACAAGATCATTCCTCCACATCGGAGACTTGTCACCTGACAACATTAAAATTAGATAAAAAAAATGACAGAATTAAAATTAGATAAAAAAAATAAGTTTGATAGACATCTACAAAAGTTTATACATTATTAATTAATTAAAAATAATCTTTAACATAAATTTTAAAATAATTATTATACATGATGATACAATACAAAAATATTTATACTGTTAATATATATATATATATATATATATATTTATTTATATATATACTATTTTTTCATAAAAGACTTTTTTTTATTATATGTCTATAAACACATAACACGTATGTATTCAATAAATTAGATGCATTTTCCTCTATAAAAAATTATATACATTTATTCCAATTTTAAATAAAAAAGGTGAGGACAAACGGATTTTTCTATACATTTTTATAGAGTTGTCAATTATCGTCCTCACACAAATTAATCTAACAATTTTGATACAGTTGATTCTTGAATCGGTAGTTAAATGAATCAGAATATATCAAAATTAATAGAGAGGGAGAGATAACTTCACCATATATATAAAAACTCTTTGAATTATTGATGAAAATAATATTACTAAAATCCTGAAATTTCTCTCTTTTTTATAATTTAAATTTATTTAGAAAAGGGAAGGGAAACACGCGGGCCAATGGCTGAAAGCACCCTGTCCCTAGATGTCACCACTAACCATGCTTTCTGAAAGTAATAACTAACGAGGGATTAGCACTTTGCTTTTTCGTTTTAAAATGCAGAAAATTCACTTTGCCAACTTTTTTGTTACCTACTTCTCCCCCAAATTCAAAGTTTTAATAAAAGAATGTGATCACCAGTATCGAATTCCGATATAATGTTCTTGATATCATGTTCATGCATCTGGGTATAAAAACATTTAAATATATAGCTTTGTATTATAACTTAAATATTTTGAAATTTATAGCATCACATATTAATTAAAATATAATATCAGAATATAAATTAAATGATGAATTACACACTTAGTATATAATTGAATAAGGGAGAAATAAAAAATATTCTTTTGTTTTATTCTGTTATATTTATGATAAGAATAACAAATCATTTTCCAAGTCTACACATGGATAAGAAAATCAGGGGAAAAAAACCGAAAACTCAAATAACAACAGCATAGAATTTAAGAGTATATGGATGAAAAAATTACTACATAGAATTGGAATGGAAGCATATACTTTGGAATCCATCCATCCATGTTTATGTGATTACATGTCATGTAGAGATTAATAAAAATTATATGATTTTAGATTATATAATAATTTGTATCAAGATAGATATGATCTGACCTGGATTACAAGAGGAGGAACATCTAAGAAGCTCTGAGCTTCCACCTTGTACAAGAGCTTCCTCCATGAATCGTTTGGGACCTTGCAAGATTCAAGCAATTCTTCAGCAGTGGCATCCATGAAAGCCTCAGCAAACACAGCACCTTCTCCTTTGCAATCCACCTCAAGCTTGTGATCATCCTCACAATCACAAATGCTGCTCCTGATCAACCTCCCAGCTAAAGGGTAGTAATCCACCAAAACTCTTGACAGAGAAGATTTCAACAAATCCAAGCTCACAGATTTCTTGAAGAGGTACACATACTTAATGGAGAATCTGAGGAATTTTTGGTCATCAAGATTAGATAGATAGAGAGAATGCTTTGGTGTTGGAGCACATGGGGGGATAATGGTAAATGGTGGCCTAGGATATACACAATCTGGGAGCTCCATAGATTTTGACATTTATTTTATATAAAAAAAAAAATTGTGGGATTTCAATTGATGATATGCAAGTTTAATTTGCAATAAGAATGATGATATAAATACCATCCGTTTGGAGATGTCACACCTTTAAATATATCTTAAGAGATTAGTCTCTCATTCTGGACCTGTCATACCTGAATTTTAAAATGAATAAATAATGATGACATTGATAGTAATATATTGAAGCAAATAAAAGAAAGAGAAAAGAAGCAGAGAAATTAAGGTGTGGGGAGGTAAGAAGAGTGGTACACAAGTGTGAGGGAAAAGAGACCTTTTATTTGTAGAGAAGAACAAGAGAAACGACGGGTGATTCTAAAATTTACGGTTTTGGATATAAGGTTAGAGTGGGTAGACCCTAAGATTCCTTTTATAGCAAAAGGAGGCTATGGTGAGCACAGGGGCAACATAAATTGTGTATGGTGTTTTAAACTTTATTTTTATATATAAATTAAAGTTTACGTTAGTTAAGTCCTTAAACTCATCAGAATCAGGAGTAATTTTAAGACATAAACGTTTATAAAATACTTATAGATTACTTACTCTTAACAAGATTTTCACATTACCAACAAAAATTAAATTTACGTTTTTATAAGATACAAATTTATTCCTTATCAACTGAATTTATTTGTATGGTCCTTTCATCTATTACTTGAATAGAATATATTCTAGTTGCATAAATTTGGTAAGACAAAAATGAAAAGGGCAACCAAACTTCTTCTGCAAAAGTGGAGAAAGACCATTCATTGTTAAGTTAAAGCTCAAGAAGTCGCGTGGTCATGAGCCCATGTAATTATATTATCATTCGTCCGACATTTGGCTATAGCTTACGTGTGTCTATATCAAGCCCTCAACAGTTAAGCCATCTCTACATATTTCTATAGACTCTCTCAAAATAAAAGGTTTCACACGTGAGAAGTTGTAAGTTTGAGTTTTTCCTCGTCTTTTAAGTAAAAAATAAATGCAAGTGTTTTTTTTTTTATAAATGTTCTTTTTAGGTTCAGAAACTTTTCTTCACTTGACTGGTACGTCATCCTATCCTAAATTTATTTATATAAAAAGTCGTTTTAAAATCAATTATAAATTGATTATAATTATATATCTACTCTGGATCTTTTCTATATCCTTTGGCTCACTTTCCTATATTTTTTTCTTTTCCATCACATTACTTGTTATATTTATTAAAAAAAAGATTAAATGGTTAATTTATCTCTTGTAATTTATGCTCGCTAACAATTTCATTCCTATAGTATGAAAATTATTTATTTAGTCCATAAATATAAAATATCATGACAATTTGATTCAATCTTTAAAATCTCTCCATTTCCATTAATGGACATAATCTACGTGGCTCACACTCATTCACGTGGTAAGTATACGTGTGTATAATGACTTTTCGTGTCATTTTGGACTAAATTGTTACTTTTTTTAATGCATTGATTTTTGAAGTAACAAACATAATGACTATGTACATATGAAATCATAAACCTACCCCTTTCAACAACTCAAAAAATTTCAAAGTTCAAACATAATCGAAAAAGACAATGCATTTACAAAAAAGGATGTGCTTACCTTACAAAGCACAATGTCGTTCTTCGCGGAGTAGAATCATTACGTTGAAAGACACCGAAAGCGTAACTAGTTGTGCCTCGTTGTCATCGTGCTCCCAACATGTTCTTGTCGTGTTGCTCTGGTTGCGTCGCTTCTTGCCGCGTCGCTTCTAGTCGTGTTTTCACAACGACCACCAGATGAAAACACAACCAGTGTCAGGATGGATATGCGTTGCACTCATGTTCTGGGTCTTGGGTGGTGGGGATGGCGTCGCATTCTGGTCACGTGGCAAACCTCTGCATTCTCGCAAGCAGTTACCGGAGGAAGCACAACCAGCGTCGAGAATGGTTTGCATCATGGCAACAAGGAGAGAGGAGTGGGGTATGGTCTAGTAGGTGGGGTTGACTTTCAGAAAAGGAAACGTCTAATAAATGATTTTTTGTAGTGTTTTACACTTTTTAATTTTAATGACAAATTAGCATGTGTGTGTTATACACTTGTTTTGTCACGTAAATCAGTTTAAGTCACGTGGGATACAATTATTAACAGAGACAAAAGAATTTTAACTATTAGATCAAATTATCATGACATTTGACATTTACAAACTAAATAGACAATTTTCATAGTACAAAGATGAAATTGTCAACCAATATAAATTTCAGGGACTAAATTAACCATTTACCCATAAAAAAATTATCTTTCTTCTCTCCACTTCAATCCATCCCAAAATGAGGTAGAAATTCTTCTTTTTTTTCATATATAAACTATACTCTAATAATTGAGGTAGGTATGTTCTAAAAAAATTGAGGGAGGTAATATGAAATTTTCTATCACATGAATTTATTTTCTCTTAGTGCATGCACGAGTAGTAGCATTACATGTAAAAGTTTTCAGGAGCTTTGCGTTATTCATATAATATTTTTCATATATTTTTGTTAACATTAATTATTCATTTTATATATCACATACTTTTTTCTTTTATTTCTTTCAAGATTGTTTGGTAGCTTTTTATGTTACATTATTCATCTTATCATACCCTTCTTTTTCTATATTCTTCTTATCATATTCTCCTTTTTTTATTTGGTACCTTTTTTCCTATATTTTCAATACTTCTTATCTGTGTTGCGTTGTGGTTGTAAAATATTTTGTAAAATCTTATTGTACAATACTAGTTTCTCAAACAAGATTTTGTTTGATCTTTACAAGGAATTTATGATGTGTGAGCATTACATAATAGAAAAAAATATGTCTGTAATTCATATCTAAATTTTTTTACATGGCATAATACGATCTTGGATGAAATTTTAATTTTCAATTTTTTTATCTTATGAGTTTCAGGTGTAAGATAAACTATTCTTACTTAAATTAATCCTTATATATATGCAAATATAGTTTTTTTAAAATATTTCTTTTACTAATAGTAAAATTCTTACAATGGATCTCAATTATACATTTCAACTATATATTAGTTCTAATAATAAGATAATGAAGAAAATAGATTATATAATTAAAATAATTACAAAATAAATTATATTAATTAATATAAAAATATAATTTGCAGGGAGCTAGTAAAGTTGATTAAAAAAATCATTTAAAAATGCAACACCCGAGTTCCTAACTCACGAGTCGCATAAATTTCACATAATAAATACCACAAATGTTAAAGTGTGTGAGTAGAAGAAATCTACTCACACACTTTAACATTTTTGTGAAATCTCGTAATTATTTTTGTATTGTGCTAAAAAAATACTTATTTTTGTGAAAATGGGAAATTATACTCATATAGTTAGCTAGTTTGCATAGTTTTTTTGTATAATAAAAAGATAAATAAAAAGAAAGAAAAGAAAAACTATGAGATAAAATAATTGATATAATTGAGAAAAATAAAATAAATTTTTTTAAAGAAAATATTATATAACTTTGTGAAGATAATGTTTTTATGCATGCATATATTTTACTGCAATGTGGCGGTGTGAACACAGACTAGCTCGATGTTACTAACATTGCATTGTCCTGGTGATACGATTATACGAAATAAGGTGTTAAATTTGAATCTTGAAAAAAGAGTTAATAGAGAAAATGTTGATGTCAAAGTATGTCTGAATACTATTCTTTGTGCTGAAGAGTCTTTTGTTGTTCCTTTTTTTTTACTCACTTTGTTCCAAGTGGTGTGATAAAAAAAACTAATACATACAAAAGGTATTCTAACTTTTAAGTAAGAGTTTGACTTAACATAAATGTATAATCAATGAATCATGATTCTTATATAAGGTATTATCCTTTTTATATCAACATTTTTGAGCCTTAGACCTTGGATTGGTATGATTGTCATCTATGTAATCCGTCCTCAAAACAAGATTAGGTGACTTAATCTTGTAATTATTAGTAAATAAGCATTGTCTTCTGTGAGTCTAAATAGGTACTTGATTATCTTAGCTTAACACCGATCGGGTGTGTTACTTTATCTTTTGTGAGATCAAATAGATATTTGGTATTTTTTTATTAAAAATGACGGATTTTTTTAGTAAAATTAATTATTAATAAAGTTAATAAATGCTTCATTCACGATTTAAGAAAAAAAAAAGTGTGGCGTTATCAAATCTATGTGACTTGGGCTGAGCGGCAGTAGTTTACAGAACTTCACATCGAAAGTTCAAAGGCCAATAATTCAATCCACGCGTTGATTCCTTTGCTGCTTGTTGAAATTTGGTCTCTAATTAAGCTATAAAAGCAAGTCACGTCTTAAACGAGTTCATATTCTACTCTAATACACTACACTGGTTCTTAACGCAGTTCACAATGTTGCTACTATAGCAATGTATTTGTACTTGTACATACTGTATCCTTTTACATTTTTTTACAAAATTCAGGACAGGAACAAACTTAATGGGCATAAAAATTCCCAAAACTTTTGATGTTACAATTTTGATGTAACAAAGTTATTTTGATATTACCACTAGTTTGTTCCCTTACGGAAGTCCAACTGTCCAAGTTAGGTGCATGCATGAGGAAGAGAGACTGTTTATATAATTTCAATTTAACTTACTTTTATTCAAAAGCATTTTTATTTATTTCCTACCTTTTGTTATTGATATAATACCGTTTATTAGGGTAATAAACAATGAAATTGAAGAACTAAATTAAAAATGAATCATCATTTATAAAACAAATATTATAGGAGTATTATTTTATCCAAATACATGAGATAGTTATTGTTAATTTAAAATATGTATATTATAATAGTTTTATATAGAATAACATTAAAAAATAAACTAAATACATTGAGAGATTAGATTTTTTTACATCATCTAATTATAAATTATTATATGTAAATATAAAATTCTTGATTTTTCTAATAAATATTTTAAAAAAATATAGATAAAATTATTTTTAATTGATTGATAGTATAATTTTTTGCATTAACTGTATATAAAAGTTAAAAATCATTAAAAATTATTTCCATACAAAAATTATATTATATCAATTTTTTTATAAAAATTAAATTAGAAATAAAAAGTCATATACAAATTAAAAATATATTTAAACTTTTTGGAAAACATATCCCCCTCTGCATACAAAACTGTAAAGATGCATGTACTTGTCTTGCTGACAACAGTCCCACTTCATAGTTGCAGACTGGAAAGGAAACAGTGTGCCCCAGTTCTGTTCAACACTTCAACATACATGCATGATGACATAAGCAACTACGTAAATTTTAGCTCAAAATGAATCCTACACGTTTGTTAGATTGGAAAGAAAACGAAAATGAAAGAAAATTTAAAATTTAAATTGAAGCGAAAATAGAAGGGAAAAAAAGTTTTAACTGTTTTCTCATGACTTTAATTATTTCTCTTATTTTTCTTTTATTTTTTGTCCTGTCGAACAAAGAAAATGACAATGTGATTCTTGTTTTCTTGTTTTCTATTTTATTTTATCCTACTTTCTTCTCTTCTAAACTGACCAAAAGTGATTGGACTATAAAAAATATAATTTGGATCTTTTGTTTATTATTGCATTCTAATCTTAAATATTAAAAGAAAATATGTAAAAATGTTAAATATTTTTTTTAAAAAAATTATCATCTACACGATTTGATTTAAGTAGGATTAGCTCTAATAAAAAAAATTCATTTGACATTTAAAGAATTCAATTGATGAATCATATATCCATACTACTTACAAACTATCTACAAAACTAATAAGACATCATTTTTCTTCTCCCTGTAAAATCCTTTTGCATTTCTTTTCTATGTAGAAAACTTGGGAAGTTTTCGTTGGCAATAGATACACCAGAGAACGAGATTGATAGCAATTAATAGAAATAGCTAGGATGGACGTATATAATAGTGTTATTGTGTGCTTGGATTAAAGTTAGTAAATTTAATTTAAATTAAAAGTATATTTAAAATTGATAAAAAAAAAGTGAATTTACACGATACCTTAATCCTCTCCCCGGAAAACCAAACATATTCTTAGCAGATAGAGCCTGATTTGCGTTTTCTACTTTTCTAAGTTTTTTTTTGGCGGCTTTCGGACGTGCAATTCCAGTCAATTCACGAGTGTGGAATTACAAAGATGTCTATATTCTTACGACTTCTTCTTATATATATATATAAAAGATAAAATAAAATAAAATATATTATAAAATAGAATAAGTTAGGACATGTTTAATTCCATTTTTCATTTTTTGTTTGTTTTAAAGGTTTTTTTAAAACAATTCTACAATACTCAGTAATTTTAGTTTTATCCAAAATCTATTAAATTCTTAAAATGGTTTAAAAATAAGTGTTGTAAAAGCTGAAAAACAGAAATAATTGAGAAATTATTTTCATCCTTTTCTTCCACTTTAGGAAATAGAAATGTGATCCTCAAAGACAAAATCTTCAAACTTGTTTAGAAGACAGACAAATTTTAGAAAAATAAAATAAAAATTAAAACAATGAACAAATAAGGCCAGTGTCATTCAATAAAAAAAACTAATAAAACAATATATATATATATATATATATATATATATATATATATATGAATATTAAAGTTTGTTCTCTTATTCATTTATACCTTTCTTTCTTCTTTCATATTATCAAATAAAATAACGATGAAAACGAAAATCTAAAAGAAAATTACGGTGTAGTCAATAGAAAATGTTAAAAAAAACTAAAAAAGTGAATAAAATACATAAAATAGAAAACAAAAAATGGAAATATAAAGGGTTGATAGAAAAGGATATAAATAGAATAAATTTTTCATTAAAATTAAGAAGGTGATTTTGGAGACCGTCTCATTTTAGAAAATTCTGAAAAAATAATTTTCTTTAATTTAGTCATTCCTTATGAAATAAGATAAATAAAAAAAGTTAAAATGTGTTTTTAGTCCTGTAAGTTAACAAGTTAACGTTTTTTAATTTTTAGTGTCTGTAAGTCTATTTTTTTTAATTTTAATTCAGGTAAGTTGTCGCTTTTTCAATTTTGACCCCTTTCAAAAATAACTTAAGTGTAACACACCTTATTAATCTTATAATTAAATAAAGTACATATGAGTTGTAATAGTTCACGATTATAAAATTATGTATTAAAATTAATCCACTTTAAAATATTTTCTAAAGAAATACGTAATTTTAGTTTCTATTACATTAAAAAAAGGCAAGGAAATAAGTTCAAAATGATTTGTTTAACAATTTTTTCCTTTTTGTATTACAGTTATTACATTTTCTTTTCTCTCCAAAAATAAAAATTTAAATTTTATAAGTGAACAATGTTCGAAAAATATAAATAAATAAATATCCTCAAAATTTTTATTTTGTTCTCCTAAAAATATTTTTTATTGTAAAAGCAGTAAAATGCATATTTTAGAAATATCTTAATCTTGCACGTTTAGTAAAAAATAATTATTTTAGAATTAAAGTTGTAGGATATTATTATATTTCTCATAAGTAATTGACTACCAAACCTAAAACATAAGTCTAAAGATTTGTTCTAATATTCTTAAAAAAAATATTTGTAAAATATATAAATTTAAGTGACAGTTATTTATTTTTAATTATTCACAACTATGTAAAATAAAGTTATAAAATATTGTATAAAAACAATGTAACTCAGTTACTCTCTCCTCCGTAAAATAAATGTGTACGAAAACAATAGAAAGCAAAAAATTTCTACTCTCTTGAGCCAAAAAAAAATGTGTTCTTCTCCAAAACTACATACTTTTTTTGCTCCCAAAAGAAACTAAAAAAAAATCTGCAATTTTCTCACTTTCCTTGTTCTTGTGGGCTCGGGATAGGTCAACTGCTTCCAAAAAGTTGAGATGAAAATCACCTCTAGAACCCATCTGTTAACTTTAATTTGTTGGTCCTTTGGGTATCATCAACCAACCAACTGCTAAGGACGTAAGGATGCAAAATTAAAATACTAATAGTTATTTACTTATTTAGAAAATTTTAACCATAATTTAACAAGATTCAAGGGATGGTTAATAACAATATCAACTCAATGGATATGTCCCTAGTAGTAAAGATATGTCGCTCTATTGTTAATTAGTAGCTCTACTCTCGTGAAAGGATTTGAATTCATGATGAGCTTAGAAAGTGTACAATTATATTTCATAATTGAAAATTTAAACCAATCTGTGGTAGCAGCAAAGAGCTAGGTAAATAAACACATTAAGAATCTCTGTATTCGGCCCCATCGCAAAGGTATTGAAATTTTCTAAAACAAGCAACCCAACACGAGACTTTATTGCTGATCTAAAAAAGTAAAGACCGTTTTTCAATTTAGGCAAGTTTGATTATAATCTTCCTAATAGTCTTTTAGCTTTTCTTTCACTTTTACCTTTTTTGACTTCAAAGAGAAACAAGTGAACCCAATTCCGGTCAAACACAGCTTAGATTGAATATAATATATTCTCCCTCCTATATCCATTCCAATTCAAAGAACATAAGTACTACTGAAAATTCGGTTCACATTTTTCTAAAGACAAATCTTTCCTCCCTTGGATATGGAGGCAGAGGCACTCTCACCACATCCATTTTGTTTCCATGAGATTCGCAAATTGCACTAATTAAAGGCAGTGTCTCATGTGTACAAAAGGAATAATAGAGTACTTTAACACAAGTTAATGTGTCATTAAATATTTTTTTATCCATAAAAATTAAACACTCATATTAACAAATTTACGATTACTCTCATACATGCTTACCAGCTAGACCTTCTTGCTATATGTCATTAGATATAATATTAACTTGGTGAAAGATAAAGGATAAAGGTGTGAATTTTACCTTCTCCTTTCCTATCCCGAAATCCGCATTGCATGGATTTTAGAAGAAGAAAAAAAGTGAAAGAATAAATAATAAAATGAGTAAAATTGAAATAAAAGATTAAATAGTAAAAAAAAAAACTGTCCAATCAACATGTGGTAGTCACTTGACAGTGTTAATATAAATATAGATTACAGCTTATCTTAAATAATCCGTGATGATATGACCTACCAAAACATATCTTATCATATAAAGGAATCATAAGGAGCCTTATCTCTGACAATATATGGTCCTTCAAATAACATTCACTATCACACAAGTGACAAGTCATTACACAAAATTAACAAGATTCAAGTATATTCTAATTATTCAAATTCAAATTAAACATGTAACTTAATGTGCGTGTTGTTCTATACTGCTGGTAATAAAGAATGCAATGTATTTAACTATAAATTTTTTTACAACACAATCAGCGATATAGCACAACACACACAAGTGACACAACTCCATTTTCACCATTTGAAATTCACATAACAAATAACAAAAAGGCTAGCACAATAAATATGTATGTAAATATTTTTTATAATTGAATACACACAACTCCGTTTTCACCATTATAAGATTCAAAATATTTTACCTAAAGAAATATATATATTTGGCTATCATTAAAATATATTTTAATTGAAAATATTAAGAATAAAAACACTCTAGCAAACGCTTTCACGTTGGCGATTTACACTATATATTATGGTATGTCAAATGGATGTAACAGGCCCGTTTGAGCTCTATTCTAATCAGGCTAGCCCAGTGACCAGGAAAGCAAAAGAATGGGCCTGTTGAGCAAGGCCTTAATTAATTGACTTCTCTGTATTAACTTACAAATATAATTTTATAAACCCTCCACCATGTATTGGCCAAAAAAAATAAAAATCACGACCATGTATTTAAACATTTAAATTCCTCACGCATGAAGTTCCTTTTTAGGCTCTTCAATTTTATTTTTTTTCTGTAAAAATACTAGAGAATTATTGATGTCCAAGACAAAATTGTCCTTCTCAAGGGTAGAACTCATTGAAATTTTTATTTCTCTTTCTACTAAGCTTCCAAGGACTGAGTTTTAAACTTTGGAAACAAATAACGGGAGAAACGGCCCAATTTTGAGGAGACGACGTGAATTGTGATTTACTTGTAGATTTGTGAAACTAATCTAATATTATATTATAAGTTAGAATCTCTAATTTGAAGAGTAAAGTTTTCATTCTCCCCACTTTTTTAAGTAGAGATTCTCAACATTCTTCATCTTCTTAAAGAAGTGCATTTCACCACATATCTTCTCCGCTTTCCAAAAAAACATATCTTCTCTGCTCCAAGTCTAAAAATATTTCTCTCAATTATTTCTAATCACCGGCTTTTTAAATATATCTGTATATTTAATTTTCTCAAATGCTTATAAATTTTTCAATTTCAAATTAATATTATATAAAAATTTAAATTATGTTATAAATTTGAGATATAATTTGTATATTTAAAAATATTTATTTATTATAAATTACAATCATAATTATATAAAAATATTTATTTATTATATATAATTCACCTACTAAAATACTCATCCCTCCATCCCAAAATAATTATCATCCTTGGTTATTTTCCATAGACCAACAAAAAACAATAAATAAAAAAAAAAGTGATAATTTTACAAAATTAATTTTATATCATCATTAATTTATTTATAGATTTTGTTGTTTACCGTCAATATTATAAGGGTATAAGTAAAAAAAAAAAATTAATGTTATATTAAAAAGTTACACTAACAATTATTTTGAAACAATTTTTTTTTTCTAGGAAACATTTGATTTGTCAAAATTTTGACACGTCTTCCCAGCCAACAACCCACTTCTAGTCCCGTTTCTCCCTAGGAAGTGCAACCAAAGCAACTTTTCTAAGCAAGTATTAATGATTATGATAAATGTTAAGTGCGTCATTAAGAAGGTTGAAGTGCTAGTGGTTCAACACGTGGGGTCAGATTAATTTGTAATGTACATATTCTGTCTCCTTTCAAATTAAGACAGCTGGTATGTGCATGGCTTTTTCCAAATTTCCTTGAACCATGTCGGGTTCAGAATCAGATCGATGAATGATACCTCCTAGCTATACTTGGTATGCTTAATTGATGGAATCTAATGGGGTGAAGCTCCTTTTAGCAACATTTAGATTGAATCTCTCACGCTTACTATATAGCATATATGTATTTTCATTTCACTCATGCATGATGAGTGATGACACTTGCTGTGTGCTCCTATTAATTCCTACATGGATACTAGCTAATACCATCATGCCATATGAATATATACGAGGGAGTGACAAATGAGATATTTGCATGATGATCATATAATTGGATTGGAGCCATGAAAAAAAGATGGAAAAGCAATGTTCTTATTAGTCAACAAACAACAAAAGTGGAAAGTTAGCTGACTGGTTGTGTTTCTTTTGTCAGTTTCTTCAAAGATATTCTTTCTTCTTACTATTATATCTGTGACTTTTTCTTTGTTTGCTTCTTCATTCACCCTCCCTTCTATTAACAACATAAAATCCAAATATATGCCATTCAGCAGCCAGATTTTCCCTACCTTTAACCTTTGTTTCTTTAGCTTTTTCCAGGGTTCCCGATTTCTTTGATTCGATTTCAAATTCTGTGCAACAGCAGGGAATGCGTGCATATATATATGCATCTATATACATCTTTGAATCACTGTTCTTTAATTTACTCTTGACTTCAAATTTAAATATATAGTTCTTCTCTACATGTTTAATTAATGAATGGACTTCAAGCCTAATTTTTAACTGGGTCAAAAGTCACCTCTTCCCATAAATGGTGGTAAGCTCAAATGGCCTAAAGATACTTGGACCAAGTAGGTAAACTCAATTCTAAATTGATAATGTTTTACTCCAAAACATGTAAAAACTAGCCATAGACCTTAGTCCTTGTGTTGTGTCATATGTACTCTAGTCCATCTTAGGTACCTTATAAATACAGTTAATTGTCATCAATATCATGCATGTATTTATTACATATATGGTTAGTCTATCAATTATTTTGTTAATTTTAAGTGTTAGAATGTTTTGCAAATACAGTAATTCGTCTCTTTCATAGGCCCAACCATGCTGAAAAGAGAATAGCTATCACAACATACCTTGAAATTGGGTCAAAATTAACGTCTGACATCTCAAACCAAATTAATTACATATGGATGGAGCTAGCTAGGAGGGATCAACATGAATTGAAAACAAAGGAAGAAATAGTTTTTTGATTACCTAGGGGATTAAGAAATACTACATATATGCAACAACCGTGCATTTCGCATTTCATTTCCACTCTCAGGAGACATTAAACCCCACAAAGATACATATCTTTACTAAAAATTGATCACATGGGCTATTAATAATTGCCTTCGTGATTAAGGAAACAAATTAAAGGGAACCGAAACTGAAATATTCTTGAGTACTAAGTACATAAATTAAACAGGGTGAACATGAACAATGGAATGAAATGACAGCATTGGCCACGGACCGAGTTCCTCGCACGTGCAGTGAGTTTTACACTTGTAATTTCTTAATCTGTTTCCTCTTTTTATTTTCTCAATATAAATAAACAGCTATTTTTATTCTGTTTAACTAGTACCATTCAAAGAAGGGAAGAAGGGAAAAAAGGAAACAACAATGCAAGGTACATTTGCACATTGCGTTTCTTTTTGCAATGCTAGTAGGAATGATTATGAAAGGCATAGAGCTTGTACGGAGCCTTAAAAAAGATGATAAAGGAGCACCAATTGAGTGGCACTTTTGCTATGCATACCACAGCAGCACATGGATGCATGTTATACAAACTGAATTTTGTTGGTTACCTTCTATATCAACTACTTATCTGTCAAACCAAGTGCATTTGATTAAGAAGCAAGCTAATTAAGTAGCTAACTATAAATGATCCAGGATGTATAATAATATAATTGTAATGTTTATTTTTTAATTAGGTCATCATTCTACACAATGCTGCTAGAGTGCTAGTCTAGTGTTTAATTTTAATTTGATTGGATGATGATGGGTTATTTTGTCACATTAAAGCTTAATTTTGAAATTCTATATGTAGTTTGTAGTCTGGATTCCATCCGTCTCAAATTAAGTGTTATATTTGCAAAAAAAGTTATTTAAAAATAAATATTGTATTTTATTTTTAAATGTAATATTAATTATTCTTTTTTATCAATATCCCTAAGAAATTCCACTTTAGTTTTAAATCTAATTATTAATATTATTTTATTTCATCTATTTAATAAGATTAATTTTATAAAATTACTTTTCTTTTTATTTCTTTATTAGTTTTTCTTGGCCTTTGAAAAATAATTTAAGATAACACTTATTTTGAGAGGAAGTGTTACTATATATATATATTCTTAAATGGCGTAAATAGAATTACCTACGGGCACCCAAAAATATGAATGCAAACATGAGTCTTCTTCTTGATTAATGATGTAACACGACTAAGATTAGATTTGGGACCCCTTTGTGGAAAGTGGAAAAACACTTCATTGGCCCAACAAACCGACCACCAATTCCTTTTCCAAACTATGTCTCTTTTTTCCAAATGTTTTTAATCGAAGAGCTCGTAGGTGTAGCTAGAAAGAAACATAAAGAGATGGTTGCAATTATTGCACTGCGAGGGATCTGTTTTGTGATTGAAAATTCGACATTAAGTTGAGTTTTTTCCGCTCTTTTTTTTTTTGTGTGTGATTGTTTCCAGAAAATTCTTCCCACGTTTCTTCTTTTGTGAAACATAAAGATTGTTTTCAAATCAACACAATTGTTACACCTTTTTTTTTGGTTAAAAGCTATTGGAGGTACATCTGATTAAAGGAGTATATAGTTGGAGTATATTTTAATACCTGGATCGAATACCAAGCAAATGACGAATTACTTTCCTAAAAAAAAGTTGATGGATTTGGCCAATGGAAGTATGAAATGAACTATTTAATGGGGCTGATGAGAACTTCCTAACTTTCAGTGAATTGTTTAAGTTCATCGTGAATTTAAATGAGAACCCCTCTGGTATATTCTTTTGGCACCACGATATGATCCTAGCATTTTTTTTGGTTCATTATTTGGCAACAAGATAGTCACTTTTCTCCATGGCCGTTGTCAAACTTTGTGTTGTTGTCTGGGGCCAAACTACACCAGGAAAGTTTTGTTCTTGTTTTGATCTTTTTAGTTAGGCTTTGTTTGATTCCTTTCTCTTTTTTGGTTTTAAAAACTGTTTTCTAAAATAATTTCACATCACAATAAATTCATCATCTAAAATCTATTAAGTTTTGACAATGGCTTTCAAAACAAGTATTTTTTTAAAAAGAAAAATATAGAAATAATTAGGAATTATTTTCTTATCATTTTCATTACATCCAATTTTCCCATCAGTTTCACACTCTATGTCGTGCCTTGCATCCATATCACTCTTGAACAATCTTATTTAGTTGCATTTAGAAAACTAAAAGTAGTTTTTTAAAATAAAAATCAAACACTCCCTTGCACTCTACTTTTTAATACTCGCTTTATATCTTTTTTACTTAATTTTGAAGATTTTTAGGTTTTATGTTAGTTGATTTTATAGTTAGGTGAGAATTTTCCTCGTATTCTATCTAATATTAGTTAAAGTAATTAACTTTAAGTAATTAATTGATGTTGAAGAATTGACTAACAACTCATTATCGATTCATAATTAAAGTAATTAACTTTAAGTAATTCTTGCATTAAATAATAAATTTTATATTGAATTTTTTTTGTAGCTTATTTTTATAATAAAAATATCCAAACATAATTAAATCATATAACTTTAAAATTAATTTTAATCAAAACTAATTTTATGAAATCAATTTAATTTAAAATAATTTTGGCAACATTGATCCAAAAAGACACACTCATACACGAGCTACATTTGAAACACACTCATTCATGAGCTAAATTTGAAACACACTCCATTGAGATGTAAAATAATCATTTTTGCCATAATTCCCTTGGCATTAAGTAATTACTTCACGAGTTTCTGAAAGAAACGTAACGAAATGGAAATCTTAGGATGAAAAAAATTGTCTTTGCATGAAAACGTACGTCATAACAATTTCTCTTTTAGGGTACTGATGTCATTTCAGAAAAGTTAGGTTCGTCAAGATAAACAATTCGTGACTTCTTTTCCTTGAAGTGGGAACAATTCATGACTTGACTATATTATTATAATAAATTATATTTATATAATTATTTATACAACCCAAAAAGAGATAGGAAAAAATAGACGTATGTATGAAAGTAAAAAATGATTAATGTGATAGAAAAAAATAAAAAATAATCATATATAATATGTAAATATTGCAAAAAGTTATATATATATATATATATATATATATATTACCCATCTAAAACTAGCTCCTTAGACTGGACTCCACACTTCATGTCACAAATAAACCGATTTAAGGATTGGAGAAAAAAAGTGTTTTTATGTTATTTTAACAGATAATTATAAATACATCGTTTACATTTTATTTTTCATATTTTTATAGATTTATATAAAATAATAAAATATTGTCTTTATTATTTTTTATATAAATATGAGTTTAATTGTTATATATTATTAGTGTAATTTTTTTTACACAACCAACCAATTAGAAATTATTCTAAACATCACTTTTAAAATAATTATTGTAAATGTTAATAGATTTATCAAGCATGATAATCTATAATTTGATGATACTATAAAAAAATTATGCTTTCAGTGCATTCTAATTGAATTATATAAAAATTTAAAAAATGCCAACACCCTTTTGAAGTGCATACTTCATTAGAAAAAGAGAGAAGTACAAGAGTAAAAAAAATAGTAAATATAATTGAAAATATAATAAAAAAAGGAAAAGACAGGACGGAAGTATAAAATTTAAGATATGAAAAAATTAAATTAAAAATATGAAACATCGTAAAACTTATATAACATTATTGTATATATATTTAATAAAATTATTATACTAAACTAAAAATTGCATTACATAGGGGTTCCTTGTCAAGGAATGAGACTAAAGTTGTTAAGACAGTGCTTTACAGAGGAAAAAAAATATTTAGATAATACTTGAGAGATTAAATGTACACATTTTAAAATTAGAGGAAAAAAATAAAATAAAAAATTTTAAAAACTAAAGTCGAATTCCAAAATATACTTGATGACCTTTATTATAATTATAGTATTATCTTCAAACTTAAATTAAATTATACAGTTTTTTATTTTTTATATCAATTTAATTAATTAAAAAGAAGCTATAATTCTTATCATATAAGTTTCTTTTCTCTTTTAATATAATTAATAATGTGTGTAAGAAGGTATAAAAATCATTTTCATATAATGTTTTTCACAAAACAACTACTTCTGCATACACACACCATCAATTTTATTACACACTTTTTCTTCCTCTCCTTTTGTTTTATCTTCTCTAACCAATTAGGATTGAATTTAGTGAAAGCGGTTCGTCTGATGTACGTAACAAATTCAGAATTGAATATTGGCTAAAAAAAAGTTATTTAATTTATATTTGATATTCGATCATGAAATAGAATTATCTCTAAATCATGGAGAATATATGTTGTAATCAAACAAAAAAGATTTCCTCTTTCTTATGTTTAATTTGTTATGAAATTTTCATGTGTAAAACAATAATGTAATGAAAATAACATTAAAGCATTTTATTACTTGAGAGGATCACACTCAAATGGTCTCAATCCTTATTTCCCTAGAGATAATATTTTTAGCTTAGAATAGCAATGTCCCTATTGGGCTAGTTATGCATGGGCATTGTTTTCCATTGTGACCACTGTATCAATTAAACGTACACTAGCTGATTCTATACTTAGTATCAGGCTCACCCTTTGTACATGTGCTCTCGCACTCCCAACGAATTGAAATTAACCAGCTGCTAGCTAGTGCTTTTCATCAACTTGCTTTCAAATGGAACTCGACTTTGAGCAATGCACTTCTTATGTGAGGTTTCTATCTTGGGAGGGACCACTTTCCTCTCTCTCACACATCACCAACTACCACCAAATTATCACAAACACTTACTTCATCAACTTTATACTTTATCAACAATAATTGAGGTGAACCCTTCCTATGTATGGAAACCCCACTCTCCCAAATTAATACAAGCGACTCTCTATTCTTTTATTCTTATTTTCTGTTTTCATTTCCTTCTTTGTTATAATGGTGTGTCATGTAACTACCTTCTTAGGTGCAGAAGAAGACACAGAGTTTGTAAAATAAAAGTACCTAAGTTCATTGATGAAAGTCCATCAGCTAATTAATGTTATAGTAGAAAAATAAGCTGGCTATATGCCTACCACATATAATCCCAGAATAACGTAACAGAAGTTTGTGTAAAATATGGTTTTTGTCTTTAAAATATTTGTTTTGATGCATGATTTTTAAAATGTTAATTTTGGTCTTTATAAAATTTTATAGTCCCTAATCACCTTAATCACTAGGGTTGACCTAGTGGGTGGGGAGAGGGTTAGAATAATATGCATGAGATCATAAATTTTATTTTCAACCTGTGGTCATTATAAAAAAAAATTAGTCCTTATATTTTTTAAAACAAACACAAATTTGTATTCCCTACTTAAAGACTAAAATTACCTTATTTTGATAAATGTAGAAACAAAAAGTGTATATAATTTTTATAGAGAGTAAAATTATCATTTCAAAACATTTTAAAGGATAAAAATATATTTTATTCTAATTATTTTTAAGGGACCCTAAAATTTTTTATGTATCAATTAAATTAATACGCAAATAGAAGAAATATTGAATACACACAGATGACATATCTAGGGGTGTGGGTAGACAAGAAAATAAGATTTCAACAAACAATATTCCATATATTATTAATTTCTTTTTTTACAACATTCGATACAGTCATTTATCAAAAGATTTTAACTCAATTAATTCAACAGGATTTGTGAGTTTTTATAAATCATTTTCTAATACTTATCTTTGATTGTTATGAATAAAAAAAATTAGTTTTATCAGAAATTATTCCTTTATAACAGACAGTTTTATTATTTTATTCATTTCATTCTTCATTGTTGATAATTTTAACCTTTCAAATATTATTTTCTATAGTTAGTTTTTAGAAGGTTTTAAAAATAGTAATTTAAAGTGTAAAAAAATAATAGGAAAAAGAGTAATATAATTACAAGATTTTTTATCCCATAAAAATAAATATTATAATGATTTGAATGTATACAAAACTAAAAAGCACATTTAAATGTTATTGTAATAAAATCTCATATAATTAATTTGTTTTATTATTAAATTTAAATATAAGAGTTTTGCTATACTTTCAATACAAAAAAAAAAAATCTTCATTTAGCGACTGATGTTTTAGTGGCTAAATGTTTAAGTCCATTCATAAATCATTTTAGCGACAGAAAAGGGATTAAATTGAATCAGTTGATAATCGTATCCAAGAATCAAAATTTGTAAAAATATCTTATGACCTTTTTACAGAACTAAGGGCTCTACTTATGATAATTAAAAAAAGTTTATACTAATTTGTTTAATGAACTATTCTCTTTTTAAATAAATTCATAATAAATTTTAAAATTGAAAAATAATTTATCTGGTGCATTACACGAATACAAGCATTAATATGACACACGATTGCGGTTTAAGCTTACTTTTAGAATTGAAAATTACATTCAAAAGATAAAAGTAAAAATAATACTTTAGTTAACATACCTAACCATATTGAAAAAAAATGTACTTTTTTCCAAATGCATATATTATTTATATAATATTATTATAGTTCCTATAACTATTGATTCGACTTATAGATTTTTTCATCAGTAATATGTCATCTAAAATTTATATATTACATATTATAAAAAAAATTAAATATATTAGCTATATTAACCCTTAAAAATATTAAAATAAAATAATTATTAAATTTAATAAATAATTTTACATTTCGAAAAGTCAAAGCACTATACTCAAATATAAATGTTTATTTTTTGAATTTTACTAAATAAATTAAATGGCTTACATTAAAATTTTAGCTTTACCCAAAATTGTGTCTTTTGATCTTCCGTATTACCAATGACGTTAGTTTTATGTCTATTTAATAATGTTATAAACTTATAATGCCTTTTTACATTAATTAGGTTTCAAAGTTTAAAAAAAAAACCCGCATATTTTTCATTTTTGTCAAACAAGTAGGTGTAACAAAAGTTAAACAAAAGTAATGTAAAATAATTATTTTCCTTTTGATAAATATTGCCTATATGGATACCCCTCACACAAAAGCCATCTAGATTTTTTTAATATTTATGCCAGATGTGTTGGATCAATGCCCTCTCATGTGAGAATATTGTTTTAGACTTAAATAAATAATGTTCAGGCTAAATTTATAATTTTCTGCTAATTAATAATTTGAAATGTAATCTTTATGATACTGTACATTTAAAATAGTAAAAGAAAATGAATTTAAAAATAATAAAATAATAATTAGTTTTGTACTTAAAAAAATACTATTTTATTACTTTATTATATTTGAATGCTTCTTTACAATCTTTTCAGTGTGACCTTTATCATTTAATAAATATTTGAATTTGATTAAGAATTTTTTCGATAGAATTTTTCCATTGGTATATTTGATTAATGAAATAAAATAATTTTGACAAAATTTCTAATTCATGGTAAATTAACCATTACATAAATGGTCTTTAGCAAGTGAACATATTATATAGCTAACATACATTTGGGGCTTTAGAAACTTCTCACCAAAAGTCACCGATCGGCAGAGAATAAAGATGTAACAAAACACCACATAAACAAAACGCGAGCTGCAAAGAGTACTCCAAAAGCCATGTACTAAGTATTTTGAAAAACTAATTAAAAAATGACGTTTTACAGTGAAGAACGATATGCAAATTAAAATAAGAAGGCTTTTTTCTTCATTTTATGTATTTTAATTGCTTCCATTTCTTTAATTTATGTTTCATGGTGGCGATGATGTAGGATTTGCCTGTAATTGTTGGAAGTGAATGAAATTGAAAGGGAAATATCCTAGCCACTTATAGCATATTTGGACGAAATTAAGTTAAGCTTAGAAAGTGAGGGCTCCAAAGCGAGGAACATGTCAACTTACGCCAATAAAATATGTTTTGCTATTTCTATATTAATTAATTATTAGCTTTATTATGCACTCTATTCGGACAAATAATTTTTTAGGAATTTAGTTTTAGCTAAATCAGGTATTCCTACCTTGTCTTGAAAGTTAAGAGCTAATAGTTAATCTGTTAATAATGTCACATGACTAAAAAAAAATAGTATATTTTAGAGTTATAGAATTTTCATTTTATAGCATTAGCTGTATTTTGTATTTGACAATAATAATTTGATTTTGATACACTTGGATACTGTCATATATAATAATTTTTAAAATAATTGCTATAAAAATTAATAATTTCTAACACTATGTAACAAGTCATAATTAGATTACAATGTAAAAAAAATTCTTAAACTATATCCGTATATTTCAACTATACTCTTGATTATATGAACTATATTTTTATCTTATATTTAAATAATATGGTGTTACAAATAATATATATATATATATATATATATATATATATATTGTACACGTTCAATAATATATTTAAAATAAATTAAAAATTATAACAGTTTTTTCTTAAGAAAATAATGTTTAGAAATACTACATTAATTTAACTATCTCTTAAATAAGAAGATAATATTGTATTCAGCCTACAAAAACAATCAAACCAAATACATAACTGGAACAAACTGATAAGAGTGATCCCAAGTACCACTAAGACACCAATAAATAGTTATTCTGAATGATATTATACTTGATTTCGTTAAGCAAGATATTAGATTTGAGTTTTGAAGATAAAAAATATGTGATTAGGAGAGGAGACTTCATTAAAAGTATCATCACTAACATATTAGATTTCGTTAAATATTAAACTCATTTTCTTGTTATTAAAAAAGGGTGTAAGAATAAGATATAAAAAATAGAAATGTAAAAAAGACATTTTTGTTGAGAACTTGGTATATAGGTCCTTTCAAAGTATTTTCTCTGCTTTCCTTTTTTAATAGTTTACATTAAGAATTATAAAATTTGTAACTAGCTTTAGTTTTAACTAAAAACAATTATATTTATTAAAATATTTATATTGAAATATTCAAAAGTATCATCACTTAATACTCCTTTTTAAAAAGTGTTGTGTTATCCTTAGGAGTGTAATTATATATATTGTTAGCCATAGATATAATACTATTACTTCCTCAAGTTTCAATTATAAGAAAAAATAATTTTTTAAAAATTATCTTTCATTCAAATTTGATATCAAACATAAAAATTCTTTAATCCTATTAATTAAATAAATAATATTTTAAATATAATCTCATTAAGTAAAACAAAATTAGTTAAGTTTTATTTATATTTGCGATAAAAAAAATAATTTTTGTTGCTTATATTTAAGACTGGAAAAATATAAATTATATATGATATAAAATATTTTTATACAATTATTTAATAGAAAATAGATTGTCATAGTAATTATATTAAAGAATAGGATGGCATGGTAAATAAAGACGTATATAAATTAAAATTTTCTAACTGTTACATAGCTTTTAAAATTGTGGATCAAGTAATGAAAATTATAAAATCATAAAAATTACAGAATTTATTATTTAGTTTATAACTTTTATTACTCAACATATGATTTTAAAAAACAATACTACCCTTCCTTTGCTTTGGAGAGAATACCAAGAAAAATCTTAAGTCTTAATCCTATGTAATATTTAGTACATATAATGATACAAACCACTAGAAGATGATGGTTATGATTAGATGATAGTAATGACAATAATAATTATAATGATAATAGAGATAAGAGTATAATTGGTGGCGACAACCATGACAAATGTGATAATAGTGGGGTAGTAAGGAGGAGAGAAGGAGAGAGAACAATTATTCTATGTTGTTACTTTTCAACTTAGTTCTCTCTTCCAGATAAAAAAATATACTACATCAACATGATATGATGTTAGATAATAAAATAAACAAATCATATTGTATTGGTACACCAATCAATTGAACCCTTAAATCTTTCTTAACATCAACATCAAAGTATTTTTTTATAGGTACCATCATCTATCCTCTTTAAGAGATCATTCGACCATAGCAAGAGAGGCAACTAGAAGAATACCTCAAATTTTTGTAAGTACAAGTCATTTAACTCAATATTATAACAATGTATTAAAAATAAATAAGGATCTTATTAATTAGTATCTTTAAGATATTACTTAAAAAATTAAAAAAATATATTTAATGTATAAATGATAAGAGAATACAAAAAAGATGATGAACAACATAATTTTTGACTTCTTAATAAAAATATTTCTACTTTAAATTCTTTAATTAATATCTTAACCTGGCTAGCTGGAATTGGAGGGTTGTGAAAGTTTTGTCCAGAAAGCATGGCCAATCTCTTCCTGTCCCACCCTTGCAGTATATTCCGATGCCATTTGCTTTTATTCACCGCCCCCCACCACATTTTCCATTCTTTATTTATTTTTCACTCTCCCCATGCCTCCTTTTTCTTCTTATAAATTGACCCCTCTATTACCATTTTTACTTCCTCTTCTCCTCTCTTCCTTTCCCACACCCCTTACTTACACTACACGCCCTTCTTTTTCTTTGCTAGTTCTGTGTTAGCAAACCCCTGCACTCACTTCTTTCCTTCCCATTTTTTTCTCACTTTGAAGCACAAAAGCTGCTTCTTTTTCCTTCCTCCTTTGAATTAATCTTGATGCTTATATTATATACCTCTAATATGTATGTTAATGTTTGAGTTTGACATTCATGTCTCCAGTCCTCAGTGAAATCCTTCGTTCCGGGTTTATGATCAATTCCTCCCTTAGACGCAGGACCCACTTAGTTCAATCCTTCTCCGTTGTCTTCCTCTACTGGTTCTATGTTTTCTCATAGTTAATTCCCCAACAACACTGCCCTTTTATATTATATGATTCTATATATATCTTAGTAATAATAATAATAATAATAGTACTAATTATTATCTATATTAGCTAAATTAAAAATAATTTCTCTTCCCAATCTTTTTTTTTTCTTTTTCTAGTGTATAGTACTCACTTTGGTGTAATTGTAAATTATACATCTTATGTGATGGCCTCATCCAGTGGAACATCGAGCATGTCCAATATTCTTCTTCAGAGCTCTAGCTCTGAGGAGGATTTGCAGCTTCTAATGGAACAAAGAAAAAAGAAGAGAAAGCAATCGAATCGCGAATCCGCGAGAAGATCAAGGATGCGAAAGCAGAAGCACTTGGATGATCTCATTGCACAAGTGGACCACCTCAAGAAACAAAAGAGCCTAACCCTCATGAAAGTGGACATCACCAGAAAACACTATCTCGAGGTTAAGGCTGAAAATTCCATTCTCTGGGCCCAGAAGACTGAACTCACCCAAAGCCTTCAATCACTCAATGATATCATCGATCTCATCAACACCACCAACGGGGTCTACCACACGGATTGCTATGATATCAATAATCATAATAATCATAACAATTATTACAATAATAACAATAATTTCATGAATCCCATGCACATGGCATATCTTAACCAACCAATTGTGGCCACTGCAGACAACATGTTTCTGTGGTGAACAAATTAAGATTTTGTGCTAGTGTGTTGTTCTGTTGGGAGTTGCGTCACGGTGGAATCATTCATGAGTGATGGTAAGGTAAATATTAGTGGTACCTACTACTAGGGTGAGGCAATGTTTATTAAGAATTGGGTTTTGTTAATTGGTGTTCTTAGCTGATTGATTAAGAATATTATATTATTGGAGTGTGAGAAGAACTTGCTTGCTACATATGATATGATTAAATAGTGGAATCAAATCACATAGTGGCATTTATGCATAGTTCTGTTGTTGTTAGGTTAGGACAGGTCAGGTCACCAAAGTGGCATGGTACTTGCCACTGTCCAATGTTTTGGAAAAATGGATGTCGGTGTAAGTGTAACTGTGCAAGTGTGCCTTCTCTGTTTTTTTCTTTTCTTTTTATATGATTAATATGATATGTAATGTTATGGGTGTGCTTTTATATAAAAATGGTATTGGTTCTTGCCCCCGAAAAAGGTGCCTTGTCTTGGTTGTTTTCATAGATCGTGAACTCTAAGTCTCATTCTTAATTGCCTTTTGATAAAAACTAAAGTGATAAAGTGATGGATACAATTATCTAGCATGTGTGTGAATAGCACCCATGAGAAAATAAAGAGAAATGCAAAATTAATATACAAAAATTCTTCCTGACCAACAAAGTAAAGAAAGCTTACTACAGTTTTGTGGCGCAACCTGTACTTGAGAGTGTCAATTATTTTATTTGACAAAAGAGTGTCAATTATTAACACTTTTGTTTAATTATAGTAGTTTTTTTTTCTCTAAATTATTGGTTTGATTAACAAAGGAGGAAGAAGAGGAGAAAAAAAAATTGTCAAAAAAAAGGAGGAGAAGTTTTTAAATAAAAAATTTCTAGACACACGAAAGCGGCGAATTGACAATAGATATTCCCATCTATTTGTATTAATTATTGAACTATATTCTCTGCCTCACTCTCTCATATCCTAAATTGAATAGAAACAAAATTTTTATATATGTTATATTCATATGACGTATTTCTTTATTTTAACTATGCATCGATAGTTGTAATGGATGCTTAAGCTGCAACTACAAATAAAATATGAATATTGGAAAAGTTATAATATTACTATTGAAGATATTTGCAGAACACTTTTATTTTTTCTTGTCTTGGACTGGACTATCAGCTTCTCCAATTTTTTAAAATAAATTAAACATGTATTTTAATGAATTTACAGCTTTTTTTTTTGTTTGTAACAAGGATATCTTCAGTCAATAGTTGAAAAGTAATTTTTTTTTGGTAGTATAAAGATGATCAAAGTAAATTTTATTTTTCTCAACAATTTTTTTCCATTCATATGGTCAGGAATTAATTATCTAGGACTACGAGGATTTAATTTCGTGCAATAATTTCTTCGACATTGTCCTAGTAAACTTGATTGTCACTTGTAGACAACCCAGCTCTAATGGTTAAGATTGTTAGGAATGGATTACGAGTACCCCCAGAAAAAGAAATGGGCCCAAATTGCAATCGGCCTTATTGTTTCCAGACTAAAACAAACTCAGCTAGCTTGGGCTCTACAAAAACTTTGGGTCTCAGACTCTTTCCCCATTCTATATAATTATGCTTTTTTAGGTTGAGTTTAATATTTATGTACCGTTATAATACTGTAATTTTATATTATTATTTAATTATAAATTATTGTTTGAATTGATTTAAATAATTATTTTAAAAATTAATAAATTTATCATATATATATTATAATTGTATGACGAGTAAAGTTTTTTATATTATCACTACATAATCTTTTTTTCTTTTTTATTTTTGTTGATAAAAAACAAATTATTGTTTTTTGTACTTATGATCCATTTAAAAGAGTAATTTTATAAAATAATTCTTTGTAAGAAAATACTAATTTCCAATTAAAAATATTAAATTACTATTTGTTGTTTTCTGAAAAGCTTATATAGTTAGTATATCATTAAACTATTTTTACACGTAAATTAATAAAATCACAAACAAACAGCATCTTAGTATTTAACTTTCACTTTATTTTATACTACTAGGTTTTGGTGGACAGTTGGATGATAACTGAAGTTTTATACAAAATGAATGTTAACTATAAAGTAATAAATTAAAAGTTTGAAACTAGATGGAAATGCAATCATAGCAATGTACTTTTATATTTTGATTTCATTGTTTAGTTGAATAATATATTCAAGAAAATGATTAAATCAAAGACAGTAAGGAAGTATAGATCACACCTTTTTGACGTCATAAACCACAGCAATATTTCGTATAAAATTTTATTCGTTGAAGATATGCATATCCGCTGCCCAATGCAGGATCAATTTGTACTGTCAACAATGTACCCAAAACCAAGGAAAAAAAGAGCTGTAGACCTGAAGAGTTGATAAATAATTTTAAAGCTTTTGTTTTTTCAATAAATGCCTTTATTTATTAGAGAAAGAGATTTTGTTGCATTTTAAGCAGACATACAACCAAAGTCAACGTCGATTTTAAGAACAACATACATACATAAATGTACAATTAATAAATATGAACAAAACGGTTTTACCATGATGGATAAGAAATGTCAAGTCATCTTCATTTTGGGTGCATGGTCCATAATTAAAAGCATTGTTTCTAAACATATGCACACAAAATATCAAGTTGAAGTTGTTTCTATAAATGGTCATAGTCGTATACCATAAATTGACTACCACCATGGATCTTCGTCAATGCTTTCCCCGCCTTCAGACTTGCGGAATTTTATTACTACAAAATCATTATTATTATTATAAACTTAACAAATATTAGTGTATTTTTATTGAAGACAAATTTCAAATTGGATACTTAAAATTATCATATATGATTTTTTCCAAATATTTAACATTATTATATACTATTAAAATAATATAAAAATTTACAACAATTCAACCACATTACTGAATCATGAAATTTAACTGCATGAATTATTCACGCACACGTTGGGGTTGATAACAAAATTATTACTATCTGGATGAAAGAAATTGGATCCATGTGAGCTTACAGTGCGGTCCACGTGGTGGAAAATAAAGCGTCAAATTCTCATCCACTGTTAGTAATATTCAACGTGCAATTTTCATTTTTCGCGTAATAATAAAATAATTATTAAAGAGCAAGTAAGGCGGAGAAGAACAGAGGTGGAAAGAGGAAGAGGCAAAAGAGAGAAACAGAAGTTTGCAGAAGAAAAAAAAAATTATATATATAAAAGAGAGAAGAGAAGGTGCAGTGAGTCACAGTCATAGAAAAGAAGCAGAGGCACCATTTTCGTTTTCCAACAACCTCTACCCTAACGCCGTCATAACGGTTTGTGCTTCCGCGACGCGACGCTTCAACTGTGAAACGCACGCGACGTAGTTTATATAAAGCGCCGTCCCTTTCCGTTTGTGCAGTCAGCAAGACGATGACCTGTGCCAAATTATTTTCCGTCTTTTCTCTCAGTTTCTAATTTCCGAGTAAGATTCGCACATGCTTATGGTTCTTTCGTTTCTCTGTTTCGTATTCGTATGCATCAACTCTTTTAGCTTTTGAATGTTTCGAAACCCTAGAAATTCCCTTGAGGTTCGAGAAAAAAAGTTTGACGGAGAAACGGATTTAGAGACGATTGATTTTTTTTATTGTTTTTGTGAGTTTCATTGATTTTGGAAGTGGTAAGAAAAATGGAATCGAATTAGGTTATTGTTTCTCTGCATTGGCTTTGATTTATGTTTTGAACTGTGAATAATGACGGTGTTTGTGTGTACGGGGCGTGATTAGTGCATCGTGTTGCTTATGTGGAAATCTGGTACTCGAACTAGTTTTAAATGAACTTACAAGATGATTGAGTAGTTTTTCAGACTTTACAGATAGAATATATTTAATTGTTCTTCCTTTTTTTTTCCGTTTAGTTTTAGAAGCTAAGCCTGTTGTGTTCATGGCTGAAGCACAGTGGTGGTCATTTGGAGTTACATTGGTTTATGCAATTAATAGAAACTCTTTCTTATGATTGATTTTTTTGATGGAATGTTGGCTGAATTAGATTTGTCAGACTAGAGCTTTCGAAATCTAAAGTTTAGAACGTGGTTCTTTATCTGGAACTTTTGTTCTCTTGAAGGTTTTTAAGTTACCTTGAAATCTCAGTTTAATCGTCTTTCCTTTTTGTTTATTTTTCAGGAGGAAGTAAGTTATTGTTTCTTGCTGGAAATTGAGGTGGCTTTTGAGTTTTCTATTGTGATTTTCGGGTAAACTGTTGGATTTCTTTTTCTTAAAGAAAGTTATCAGCAATTCTTGAATTTGTCTGTACAGTGTGTTTCAATCCATTTGTCTTTGTGCCAGAAATTTAGATTGACTGTTATGTTTGGTGCAGCTATCATGGGATCAGCTTGTTGTGTTGCTGCAAAGGATCCTAATCTTCCTAACAGAACTGGAGGTGAAAGTTTGCATAGAGATGTTGTGTGTTCACCATCGGGGAGCTTTCAATGGGATAGCCGGGGGCGTTTTGCTGGTGAAATTGAGAATCCTTCTTATCACACCTCCCATGTGGACAGTAGAAATGTCAGCATGGAGCTAAAAGGTTCGTTAAGTTCTGAAAGAGGTAATTTATCAGATGGTGGAAGCATTGTTGAGAATTCTGTAACACCTATTTTTCTGAAGTCCCCTGTTGATGAGGCATTGGTTGCAAATCTGATGACCCCCACTTCTGGTAAATGCTAAACTAAACCCTGAACTCTATTATTCTTTTGTCCTTTACCATAAGCACAATGTTTGATGGGTCTTGGTTAAAAGTTAAAACATTTAGGCCTCTTCCACCTCCCTTCTTTTTGCGGTACTCTTACTTTTAGTTACATAAAAGAGGATTTAACATCTATAATACAACAGTTGAAATACAGTCTCTGTTTGTGTAAACTTTTTGTTTAGAGGTGGAGCAATTTTTCCCACGAGAATACTCCTCTGTTACCGGTAGTCAACCTTCATATTGAAGCCCTATGAGGATGCTTATCCAAAAATTAAAACATGCACCATTTACTCATACTCATAGGCTATGATAATGAATACAAATAATAGGCCCGACACTGCAACACACAAATAAATGAATATAAGTAAATAACAAGTAAATAGGTTTCTGACACAATAGGTGGGGATTTTTAAATATCTTTCAATAAAAGAAAAATTTTGATGTTGCGTTCTTATATTGTAACTTCAAGGGATATCTATTTTAAACACGTGTCTTCTTTATATCGTCTATTGCCTGACCTTATCTTTTGCTGTTTTCCCATCTAGTGTAAGGTTTTCAAACTCAGTTTGCTGTGTAGAATGGTCCCAGATATTGTTATTGACATTCAGTTCCTGATGCTCTCTCCTTTATGCACTTTGGTTCCTTGGGTTGTTGTTTCTTTGTTTGGCATTGATTTTTCTCTCTTCTTCCTCTATGTGCTTATTGCAGATCTGTCCATGTCAAGCAATTTTTCTACAGTGGTTAGTTTTGAGCAACTAAATTGGAACCATGAGCTTTGTGGTGCATAATTTGATTTTTAGGCTTTCTACTATAGTACTAGGCTCACTCTTAATTTATGTTTCTCTTTAGGTGAAGAACCCAGCAGAATCTTCAATACCAAATCTTTCTTTTTCAATACCTTCAGTCTTCTCAACGCCTACAGCAGATCCTTTGCCTAATCACAATTATCACCATCTTCCCAGCTCTACCCCAACAAGATGGGCACATCGATCTCCAGCACACCCTCTGTTGAGACAGATTTCTGATAGTCGAATCATGGATCTGAAATTGCCAGACAACTCAATTTCTGAAGGTAGGCCATCATTTGTACTCTCAACTTGCAGCAATGAAATGACAGCTGGATCCATATGCGGATCATCTGATGGCTGGTCAATGCGCACCTTCTCTGAGCTGGTGGCATCATCACAAAGGGAAAGGTGGTCTTTTGATAGTGAGTGTTTCGGATCTGGTCGTCACAAGATAAGTGGATCCAGTAGCAGGTTCTCGTATTCTCCCTCCATGGAACTACAATCTTGTGGGGCTTGCTCAAAGCTATTGACTGAGAGATCAACATGGAGCAACCAGAAGTTTATTTCCAACAGTGACCTGTCAGTTGTTGCTGTACTGGTCTGTGGCCATTCATATCATGCAGAATGTTTAGAGGCTATGACATCGGAGGCAGATAGGTATGATCCAGCATGTCCAATTTGTATGGTTGGAGATAAGCACTTGTCAAAGTTGTTGTCCAGAAAAGGTCTTCGGGCTGAATCAGACATAAAGGCCAAGAACCACAAGATATCCAGAAACCGTGTAGTTGATAGCTACCTTGATGGTGGTTTTGATGTTTTTGATCGTCAAAAAGGCATTGATTTGAGAGGAAAAGTGTCAAAAATGGAACCTAGCTCCAGTGCAAGGAGCTCATTTGGAAAGCCATTCTTGAGGCGGCACTTTTCACTTGGATCCAAGTGGAGCCGTTCCCTGTCCGAGAATGATTCTGCCAGGAAGAAAGGCTTTTGGGCAAGATATCGTTAAGATTGAGTTCCATTTGCTGTAAGAGTCAATCATTCTCTAATTATAGTAATAATAACACCATCAATTTAGAATTAATATTTTCGATCTAGTCTAACTTTACTGATAACTTTGAATGCTTTAAAATAATTAATTTTTACTTTTGACCAGAAATTCCAGTCAGGTTGATGTGGTTCATATGAACTGTATGAATATAAATGTCCCTTGGCAAATGATGCTGAGCCAAAGCAGTGACTGAGCACAAGGTGGCAGAGGATGCAAATGCACATTTATGAAGATGTTTATGCTTCACTTGTTTTTATGGTAACAGAGGCAGACTTGCTTCATTCTACCTGCTGCAGATATTTGCGCAGGCAAAATACGGTTTAACAATCATACGCTGGAAACTTAAATGTGTTTTAACTCTTGTATTTATATTTTCAATGAATATAAATTAACATAACTTTGCAATTGTTAAGTCAAGTGAAAGGAGTTAGTTATGTTGCCCTTGAGAGAACAAGGCGAATCTGAAGATTGTCATTTGTCAGACAGGATCACTGAATGTTGTAATTGATTTAATGTTGGCTCAAATATGATGCTTAGAAGTTAAGTTTTTGTGCTGGCTGTTTTTTTCTTTCTTTCTTTCTTTTTTGTTATGGCCAAAAGGGGGAGAGAATTTGATGGAAGGGAAAAACATACTAATCATTGGCATCGCACGGTGAATCATGCTTACAAACCATGAATATGCTTAATTATTGATATAATTGATTATATAAAAAAAGTTTTATATTTGAATGATTTAAGAAAAAAAATCAAATTTAATTTTTTTTTGTTTCAGTTCTTTAAAAAGATTTCCATTTGGCTTTGTATTTAAAATAATTAAGAATAAAATTAAAAATAGCTAAAAATAATTTAATAATACTTCAGAAAGAAAAATGATATTTTAAATACTTCCATTAACAACTTTAACATTTTATCTAAAATCTTTTTTTCGTTTTTAAGATGAAAAATTAATAATAAATATTTAAAATTAACTACTAATCTTGTTGAGGATTACCATACAAGCTAAAATGATCATTTATATTAAAATAAAATTAAATATAACACATTGATATTTATTTTTAGGTTACAGATATTGATCATTAAATAGAGAGAAGTGTATATTTTGCAAAGAAATATAATTTTAAATATATGTTAAGGGAGAGAAATGTAACTTAACTTTTATAATGCCTTCAAAGACTAGTGACATTTCTGATTTCTGTGGTTATTACGATGGAAGAAGAATTTCACAATCCACGAGGAATCGGGTTTGAATGCAGGTAAACTAAAATAACAGCCAAGGAAAGTGCAACTCAATTTAGTGTGTTCAGGAAGGTGGCACGGTGAAGCAAAATCGTGGTCAATCCCATGGTGATATCACAATTTTTACTGTCAAAATCGATTACTTATGATATTCAAACACACACTTAATGTGTTGCAAAGTTATTAGTGAGGGGAATTCAAACTTTCGACCTTTCCGTGCATCCTTCTCCCTTCATCCTTAACTCTCCTTTCTAACATCAAGATGAATCTTATATTTCCAAATTAATTTTGAAATTAAAATCGATTATTCACTATATAAATGGACCTTACTTAAAATTATGTAAAAAAAATATTATGATTTAGAAATAAATATGTTTGCTAATGTTTGTTTACAATGGAGATACGCGTGTAATAAAATCCTTATCTGTGGTGACAAAATAAATTGTGATAGCTCGTAGTTTACTATGCACATTGGAGTTTGTTTGTTTTTTAACTGAATAATTTATTTAATCGTTTGAAGATATGTGAGTTAATGTCTAGATATTTCATCTGGAATTAACAAGGTCATAATATTACTAATATAAACTTGACTACACTGTTTTTTCATTTTCGTAATTTTAGTCCTAAAATTTTGTTGTAACGTTTGATCTCCTTGATTTTTAAACTTTCCTGGTTCGTTTGTTAATTTTACTGGATTGGCCATTATCTGATTGTTGTTGGCTGTCTATTAGATGATGTGGCACATTTAAAATGAGTTTATTAAATCATAAATGTGATTATTATTTAATTAAGTTAAAATTAATTACAAAAAGAATTTAACGGAATTTAACAAAAAAAAAATTAAATATGAAGTTCTACAAATAGCATTTTCCCTTGAACATGAAGTAATATAAATAATGACGACACAGGAATAAGGTATTGATCAATGAGAGTGGAATGGAGTCTGAATTTGGTGAATTATACTCTTCAATCCTGATTTGTAAGTAGTTGCACCCCAAGTTCCCTCTTCATTCGGGCATTACACAGTCTCTTCTCACCCCTTGGATTCTTCACATTTGACCACTCTTTCTGCCTCTGCTCCACACTTTGTAACTTCAACCCTGGCCACTTTTTCTCCACCAATCTCGTTGCATATTCAAATACTTCTTCCCTCGGAGCAGGGTCATCATCCACGATATTGTAAACTTCTCTGAAAGTAAAAAACCTCAACAATAAGATAACTTCAGCACATACTTTATCATTATTTAAATACATCCCAAGTTTTTGTCTGGTTGTTGTGCTCATAGGCACTAAATGCTCCTGCAAGAATTGCTCTTGTACACTTTATTCTTATTCGGGTCCATAGAATGAGTCAAAGAGCAATGAGGAAGATAGGAAATATTAACTAGGATTTTAAATTGTGATCAGGGTCACAGTCAATGCTGTCGATAAATTCCTGTATGACTTTGTGAATATTCAATATGGTAAGCATTTTAAACGGTAGTGGGTATGGTTTGCATGTTCATGATGAAGAAATTCTAATAAATCTCCAGTTAAAGGTCTGTTCTTGTTACATAAACACCTCAGTCAATGCTTTCATCATGTCTATTTGCAACAGTTGTTGCTTTATTTGGATAAATATTCAAATGTATTTTGAGAATGTGAACATTTAATCTGTTTTATATTGTATCATTTTGTTTTCTAAAATTGCAACAGTAAATACACATGATGAAGGCATTGAAATAAATCTAAAATTCAAGATTTGTGTTTCTGAGCCACGTAGGCAGTTCATGGTAATTGTCATAACCTTCCACTACTGTAAATTAAACATGCACATGACTAGAAGGGTAGAATATATTGTTTGATAAACCTGCCAGTTTGCTTTACTCTTGGAAATTTTAGCCTAGTTAGTTTAGAAACATTTAACTAGGAAGGGTGATAAATGTCGTAGTGGAAATTCACCTGGGGGGAGGTGCAAGAACAGTAGCCATCAGTGCCTGGCAGATGTCATCAACATGTATTCTGGATGTATATTTTCGGTTTTTTCTCCTCTTCTGACCTTCTGACATTGGCTTCTGCTTGATTATTGTATCAACAGCACTAAAACAAAAGAAATGTTCAAGACAAAGATATATATGCTAAATTGACAGGTAAGTGACAGAACAACCTACCATGTAAACATAAACCCAAACTTAAAATTTAAATTCAGGATGAGTGTCAAAATGTCATATGACAATTATTGAATGGTATATCCTCGGAATGACAGGCTTGAATTGATTGCCATTGCAACCAACTCAGACAAAACTTTTATAGGCTTTTGCAGATCCTAGAAAGAAACTAATAATAGAAGCATTACTTGAAAAATAAATTACAATAACAAAAGGTAAGTACCTTCTACCAGGGCCATAGATACCACCTAGTCGAAATAAAAGCAGTGAGATCCCAAGATTGTGGGCCAAATTTGACCAGCCTTCTTCAGAAGCTAACCTTAATTTAGCTGACTCACTTTTCGGGTTTGTTGGATAACTGTGACAGCATGATGCACACACTAAGAGACAACTAACAGAGATGTTTCAGAAATTTTGGAAGGCAAGTGATTTATTTAGTTACACTCTCTTACTCCTCATCCACCAATTCACCATCACAGTCTCCATAGACACCTGCAAGGCAGAAAGTGTCTCTGTCATCATATTTGAATTTGAAAGCATTAGAAAAAATATGTCAAAGCAGCAGTAGACTTGGCTTGTAGTGGGGAAAACCTAGTTTTAGAAAGCCTTAAGTATACCTGCTAATAACCAGTGTGGCAACTAAATGTCTGAATTGAATCCTATGACAGTATCTTTATGCATACACTAAATCATGCTAACTTCTTTTATGTTTACTATATTCTTTATCATTTTTATTTAAATGAAATCTTTTCTACTAGCTTTAAAGGAATCTTACAAACCTTAGGTCAATCTACTCAATAAATGGTCTAAATATTTTTTTTTTTGGACATTTAGTTGACCTCATGACTACAGATTAAATCCTCAACCAGCTGAGCAAACTCTTAATTTCTGGTAAGATCAACTTAACAGAAGAAGTGCGCATAACAATAAAATATTCTTCATTAGCACATCAGCAAAATCATCTTATAAATAGCCATTCCCCTAATGGTTTAAAACGTGCATCTAATAATGTCTTTGAGTTTATAACTATTATAAGAATGAAGAACTTTCTATCATCAATGAGCCCTAAGTAGCACAGCAATTTAATGCCAGTGGGAAGAGTATTGCAAGGATCAAACAAGAAAGGAAGAGGTCTTCTGAATTTCAAAGGTTACTTGCTCCAAAATGCCAAAGTGTTGTACGAACATTTTATGTATCTAATAGATAATGCAGCAACTCTAGGTCACAAACCATTTTCTTTTGCAAAGGAAAAGAAAAAGGAGAAAGCATGAAACAGTAATTTTTCATTTAAGTGCATGACTAAACTGTAACATTGAACTCATTACTAATTTCAATTAAGACTTACTAGTTGAAGACAAGTAACAAAGCCACCGAAGATCCCCATCGATCATCGAGCTTCTTAAAAGCTCTTCATGCCGAAGCGTCTACAAATCAATAAAATATAATTATAAAAAAGGGGAAGCCGAAGGAGATTACTCCAGAGTCCAGAGTACAAAATCTACACAGAATGGTGACATATAACAGTTGTTACAGTAAAATTATACCGGATCTCCAATGCCCACAAGAGGTGGGACAGAAACAAGAATGTGAGTGTAATTTTTCAGTACTTGTAGGACATCCACACTGCAAAACAACAACAGCAACAAAAGCCTTATCCCATGGGATGAGATCAGCTACATGGATCGCACAACCTTATTTAACTCCAACAAAGACCCAATCATCAAAGATACCATTATTCACCACGAAATGCTCTTATCAACTATACATTTTTAAGTTTTCAATTTCATAGTATTTATTTATGATGCAGCAAAACATCATCCAGGGATACACAAAACAGTGCCCTTTATAGTCCTCAAAGTCGGGCATCCAATCCAATTAACACCCACATAACAATTTGTGTTTTTTTCATGAAAAAAAGAAAACTTGAAGGCAAAATTAGAAGTTGACTCACTCGGGGTGGTTTGCATCGAAAAGGTGAACATGAAACCCCATGTCCTGGAGCTGCTTCTTCTTCACATGGGCTGTGCAAGTCCCAGACACGACCCTACCAATAATCATTAATCCAATAAGAGAATATTAGAACTTTGAAATGAAAATTGAAGAGAAGAGAATGTAACGTAACTAACCATCCTTGGTTGTGGAGTTTGCGTGCAAGTGATTGCCCCATGAATCCCATACCGAGAATGAACATGCTGCGCTTTTCAGACAACGTTGGGGTTGTCGAACCAAAACTTGTCGCAACATGAACATGGCCACGCTGAAGAGGAATCGATAAACCTATTTCCATTCCAAAATCTGGGGTTCAACAAAATCATCAAGTTTTTCGAAGAGAAGAAGCATAAACAGAGACGGTAGTAGACTCGAGACTCTGGACCGAGTTAGCCTAAACTTTCAGTAAAAGTTTTTTTTATTATTATCTTTTTACATTTTTTTTGGGTATAATATTATTGATACATAGTATTATCCATGATTAACATCTCCGTCCGGACCTGACCAGTAGAATTTTCCCCTCCAACGGTGCTTAAGAAACCTTGTTGGTCATTATCTTTTTGTATGAGAAAGGTCAATGATCTTTCTTAAAAATTAATAAAAAAATTAAAATTTCAAAGACTAAATTCTGTATTCTTATAAAATTAAAATTTTTGATATCGTGTATTCTTATAATTTTAAAGATTGATTTAAGACTTTCTCAGAAAAAAAAAATTGACACAAAACTTGTCTCTAACTAAAATTGATATTTTATGTTTGTGTTAATTTTAATTATCAAAATAAAAGGAGCAATTATCATAATATAACCACATTTAATCATTTTTGTGTTAAAATACTTTAAAATTTATTTAATTGGTATTTTTATATATTATTGGATAATTGGAGCATTGAATGATTTTATATTTTTAATATGTATAAGTTTTTTCATTAATATTTCAAAAACATTATTTATTTATTTGTTTCGACAGGATTAATTAATTATTGTTACGTCTATTTAATTATATAAATCTATCAATAATGCAAGGAGAAATTTTTTATCCAAAAACTTAACTCTCAATATTTTATATATAATTTTTATAAAATATAATTAATTAATATAGTAATGGAATAATATTTAAAATATAATGAAGTAATGCTTTAATAGTAAAAATTGAAATTTGTTGAAACATAACTTTGCTTTTCAGCCTTTAAAAAAAATGATGTTTTAAAACATGATTCCTTGGTATGAAATTGTGTTTTAAAACACTTATCCATTCTTCGTAATTTTTTAAAAATCTATTCATTTTGATAATTAAATAAAAAAAATTGTATCATTTTGGTGAAAAAGTACATATAACATCTAGAAAAAAGTTTAATGCACACTCCAAACTCTCATATAGCATCTAGAAAGAGAATAAAAAATATAGATATAATAAGATTTATGATCTGATAGGAAGAGAGATAAAAAGAAATCAGTGACATGTTTAAAAGAAAATAAAGATTAATCAGAATATTGGTTAAGAAATTTAAAGCAAGAAATATCTTTATTGAATATAAAATCATGTTTGGAATGATTTTTTTTTTTAGGTTTTTTTTATTGTTTTATTTTCTTAATGAAGGCCTGATTAGGAAGATCCTTCAAATAATAAAGAATTTGTGTCATTACTCGTGTAGTTATCACTTATCAGTTAAGAAAATGAAAACCTCTCCCTTACGCAAAATAAATAAATAGATGAAGATTTAATGTGTAGATGATCACCAATGTTCTGAACTTTTAATAGAAATCTCCTTCAACCTTTCATTGTAGCTTCACACATTCAGTATGAATTTATAGTTATTTCATCTGCTAAATCATGCTTACCAACAACTCACTTTAGTCTGGCTTCAATGTAAAGTCTTCCCCGCGTGCTTACCTTCCACCAATAAATTAAATAAGCGAAAGTACGGTCACATAACTTACCAACAAAACTAGAAAGCCCAAATATAGTAAACTGCAACCACTGCTTTCATACATGTCAGCAATTCTGCATAATATCACCTTCGTTCAGTTATGATTGGTCTTGGTCCACCCTTATGGTGTTGGTTAATTATCATAGTAACATTTTGTTTTTTTTTCATCTCTGTCCATTCATACTTACAATAAATGTGGTAGTTGCGTCATAATTTCATGACAAGTGCATATTCCTGTCCATATTCTGGTGACAGTTGGGACATGGAATGCAACTTAGTATTTCTTCGGGTCCTCTATAGTGCCATTTCATAGTTACAGGTTTCAATTTTGAACCATATAATACTTTTGTGCATATGTGTCATGTGTGTCAATTTAATTAATTAGTGAATGCTTGCTTATATGGTAAGGCATTTGCTGAAACTTCAATTGTAAACACACATTTTGCAGCATAGAGAAATGGAAGACTACGTTATAAAGACAATTGTTGTTGGAGTTGTTTCATGGACATCAGCTTTTGTCTTAGTGAGAAGAATCTTTCCCAAACGCTCGTTTGATTTCTGCAACCGCGTTGTGTCGACGCTCCATGCAACTTTAGCAGTAACGTTGGCTTGGCTCTCTGTTAAAGATTGGAGGTGTCCAATCTGTCCTGTGGGATCAAAATCTTCACCCAAACAGGTATTGGATTAACTGCATGCCATGCCCTTTTGAGGGAAACCTATAGTATGTTTTAATGCATGTTTGATTTCACTTAGAGAATTGATTGTGAGTTTAGAAGAAGTAATTTTGAGTAACTTTTGTGTTGATTTTGAATTCTTATTTTTAATTTGATTTTATAATAAAAATATTTAAATATAAATCACCTCATTTCAAAATCAATTTTATCAACGTTCATCTAAATACACACTTCATTTAATTGTTTTGGATTTGACTCTAAAAGTGGAATGCTTGAACTGTGATTTGAGCAGATGCAAGTCCTAGCCGTGAGCCTTTCTTATCTAATTTATGATCTAGCTTGTTGTCAATTGGATGAAAGAGTGAATCTAGACAACACCGTCCACCATTTGGTAAGCATTGTTGGAATTGGAGCAGGTCTCTCCCATCAAAAGGTAATCAAACACTTAAATCATTTCTCCAAGGTTTGTTATATATTGTTTTTATAGTTAAATATGTTTTTAGTTGATGTAAATAGAGTAATGTTTATTTTTAGTCTTTCGTAAATAAATTGTTTCTTTTTAATCCTTCATTTATGAAAATGTGTTGTTTTCCTTCTTTTTTATACAAAAATTGTGTCTTTGTGATCCATCATTTATAAAAATAGGATCACATATCACACATTTTCATAAATAAAAGACAAAAACATATCTAACTCTTATTTCTATTATAATGAGAAATGAGTCTTGCTCATCTAAAACCCACAGTATGAATTCCTCATAAAATCCGACATACAATTTGATTAAAATATTTGGTCCTCTAGATTGTTCGTAAAAATTTGGAGTAGTTAGTTCTTTCACAATTTGTCAACATGGTCCATTTGCCTCCTTTTTAGAACTTTTTTGCTGGAACTATTTCTCTAATTTTATGTGTTCTGTTTCGGGAATTTCATTATTATCTAGTGATTTTCTTGCCATATCTGTGCGCAGTGTGGCTCAGAAATGGTAGCGACAATATGGATAACAGAGATATCAAGCCCATTCTTGCATTTGAGGGAGCTTCTAAAAGAGCTTGGTTACAGAGATACTCTCCTTAATTTGGCTGCTGATGTAAGTAATTAAAATTCTAGAGTCTAGACTAGGGGTGCCCAAAAAAAATTAGTTTTGAAAAAAATAATCATAACTAGTTATATAATAACCAGTTATATAAAAGTAATTATAAAATCACAATCAATTTTATAGAAATAATCATTTCAAATAACTTATTTTATTTATTTATAAGCAATTATATAACTGGTTTTGTATAAACATAGTTATATTCATAAATGACTATATAACCGATTTTTTAAAATAATAACTGTTATATTATATTATAATTATAATTATTATAATCACTTATAATCTAATTATTTATTAGTTGTGGTTATTTTAATAACCAAACCCCTATTCTAGGCCATACCAAATATTTATGTCTGCCTTTATTGTTGTTGGCACTGCCAAGGAAGTGATTAAAGTGTCGGCATTTATCTCATCCACGCTTTTTTTTTTTTTTATTTAACACATACGCCCTTGCTTGGACTGGCTGTTTCCTATAAGAAGTAATGTTCGGTTTCACTAAAGTTAAAAATAGTTTTTAGCTCTTAAAGTACATCTGATTAAAAGTGAAAAAAAAAGTCAACTCATTATATAATATATCTACACACGGTTGAATAATTGCGATATTTACTACCAATATTAATTGAATGTGTTAGTATTGTTTTTCTGCTGAGCTGTGTACAATACACACTTGTCTCTCAATTGGTTGTAACCTTTTCTTGGGTACATTTCTCTTTGTATACATTCAAGCATTAATGAAAATGAGGAAACTCATTCCTAAAATAGTATTATAATTTATTCTAGATCTATTATTAGGTTAGTTATCATATTGTCTACCTACCAAGCCTAATTATTTTTTACATGAAGGAATATATTGAGAAAAGTTCAAATTACACATGATTATGCGTAATACGTGAAAAAAAAATTATTACAAATTTAATGTATATGTTATCTTAGAAATCGATTTTACAGGAAGAGTTGCGCCTAAAATTTAACTGATACTAAAATTTATCTTAGATTTATTAACTATTTTTCATAATATTGAGAAGAAGAAAAATTTAAATTTCACATTAACTAGAAATAGTGTCTAATAAGAGTTTATAAAACTTAGAAGCTCCTCACCTAAGTTAGTTTTGTAGGGATGAGCCTAAAATCTAACCATACTAGATAATTTTAAATGCTTAAAAATTAAACTCAAGATGAAGTCCAATGTTAAGATAAATTATAACATATTGCATATGACACTTTTTGTGTGTAAACTACCTAGAATATGTTGATTACATTTGGGTAGGAAAAATATAGTTGAATAACTAAATCACTCAGCATGTTTGGAAATGGATCTTATGGTTTTATTTAATTAAAACTAAAAGCTGAGTTTCACGTAATGGCACAGATTCTATTTGCTGCCATATTTACATTTGCTAGGATGGTGGTCGGACCATGTCTCACTTACGTAACTTTATCTGCCAACTATCCACTTCTCATAAAGGTATAATTTGCTTTTCTTTAGAGAAACCATCTTTTATTTTCTAAAATATTTTCGACCAACCACTCACCCTTTGTTTAATTCTTTCTATCGTATCGTTTCAGGCTATGGGATTAGGTTTGCAACTGGTAAGTGCATTCTGGTTCTTCAAAATTGTAAGAATGATGAAACACAAATTAACCAAAAGAACAACATCGAAAAATGGACTACTAACTCAAAATTACAATAGAGTTGGCAATCATCAAGAAGGAGCGAGACACAAGGATACTTCAATCAGTTAAATGCATGTTGGCTATTGTATATTGTCCAATTCACTCTGACGTGGTTCTGAAATGACGTACCTAATAGGCTATTACAACAGTGAGAATGTAATTTTCAAGCTGTTTGACAGCTGAATTTGATTGGTTTGTGCACCTGGACATGTACATTAATTTTACACTATTTCTAGTGGACAAATCTGGTTCATCCGGGAGCTAGACTTCCCTTTTTTTTTTATTGACAAATATTAGTTGTTAAAATGTTAGTTTTATTAACAGGCTCGATTTCTCCTCCTTCTCTTCTTCCTTAATCATCCGATCCACTTTATATTTCCTAGACCTCACAACTTAAGAACACTTCAGATTGCTAAAGGCCACACAGCTATAATAACAGCTTAGCTAGCTTGATTGAGTTTTGGTTAATTAAAGGAAAAGGTGAAACTAAAATCCAAACTCAAGATTAGAGTGTTGCTAGCTAGTATAACAGCAGTAGCATCACTTGTAACCCTTCCCTCTTCCAATGAATAAAACTTGTTATTGCCGCTTAGATTAAACACCAATCAGATTTATTGAAGCTTGCAACGCAAAGTCACTCAACCAGCGGTCTTCAACCATAAATGGGGAGACGCATAAACTCTAATTCAAAGATCAGTAATTTGTAGAGCATAATCCCAAAGAAAACCAAAATAATAATCAATTAGTTTAGGCAAATAATTCAACTGCTCATCTTCCCAATGGAACTGCATAAGTCAGACAATACAAGGCATAGCTAAAAGAGACCGTCTGAGTTAGCCTAATTGCATGAAGTATTTCTGGCTCAAAAGATGAACACCCTAGATATCCATGGCTCAGAATTTTATAATAGCCTTTAGTCTTTGCCAAAATCAGCACTGTAGTGAGCACTGGATTCAAGTTTCTTTGCATCATTCAGTTTTCTAACAGCCTGGGAACCAAAGAAGGAAGTCAAATTGTTGTGCCTATGAGCAACGAGGAGTAATCCCTTTGTACATAATTGATACACAGAAAAATAGCTTTCCTCAAAGAAAGAACTCACCTTCATAAAATCTTCATGGATCACATAATCGCGTTCTGCACGAATTGCTGCCATTCCAGCTTCCGTGCACACATTTCGAAGATCAGCTCCATTAAAGCCCTGAGCAATTTGCAACAAAAAACACATCAAGCATGCACCAACTGTCTAACAAAACTAATCCAAACTGGACCCACCTCAGCAAGTTTCACAACAGCTTCGTAATCTATTTCACCGTGCTTAGCAATCCCAGCAGCATGAATCTTAAGAATTTCCATCCTTGATTGTTCATTTGGCAATGGAATTTCTATTTTTCTATCTAATCTTCCAGGACGCAGAAGAGCAGGATCCAGTACATCAGGACGGTTTGTTGCCATTATCATTTTAACCTACAACATCCATTCAGAAAGCAATGTTGTTAATTGTTGTCAACCCACCATTAGAATTTGCTAGGACAATCATTTTTAGAGAGAATACCAAAATATCCAGAAGACACATTAGTTTGAAGGTTGATATGCTTTACATTTTATGTGAATTATATCTCACATAAGTGAAAGAAGTCTGTACTAAACATGTTGCACCTAAATGTTACACAGTTGATAGAGAGAAAATTCCTCAAATTTCAGCTCAACTATTTTCATTATTACTACTAGAAAAAGGCCACTCGTTCTTTTGCTTGATAAATGGTCAGTGCAGAATTCATTTGTTAACATTACCATTCACGATTGCAATTGCTTCTTAAGTTTAATACTTCAGGAAAAATTGTAAACCTTGACACTGAAAAAAAAATATAGACTACCTGAAAAATAAGATACATTAAATGCATTTATTCGGCGAGCTTACCACACTGGTCCACCATCCAATAGCTTCCCCACCAAAAAAGAGATTAAAAATACAACATAGTCTTTTTACCTTCAAATTTGTTAGGAAAGGGAGCAGGTGTTTCTAAAAGTAAAGTGTGATTATGGGTTTTCAAAACAAACTAAATGGGGTTACGAAGCAAGATATACCTTCCCAAGTTGATCAAACCCATCAAGTTGATTAAGCAACTCCATTAGTGTTCTCTGAATCTCACGATCAGCACTTGTTCCCTCACTGAAACGACGACCACCAATGGCATCGATCTCATCCATAAAAATGATGCAAGGCTTAACAAACAAAATGGAGACTCAGAACCATATTCCATTTTAATATATGAAAGAAACTTCATTCAAGAATCTACCTGGTGATCACGTGCATAGCCAAACATTTCTCGAATTAACCTGGCACTTTCTCCAATGTATTTATCAATTATTGCACTTGAAACAACCTACACCAACATGTAGGATAAGGAACATTACATTTGAGATTAAACAAAACCTTAAAACACAATGGAATTCAGAAATGAAACAATTCTGACCTTCAAGAAGTTAGCTTCTATGTTACTGGCAATTGCCCTAGCTAACAATGTTTTACCAGTACCAGGAGGCCCATAAAGGAGAACACCCTGGGAGACAAGAATTGAGAAGAAATCGATCAGATACAAAACTATAAACCATGGCTCCTCTAAACACACATCCACCAAAAGAAATTGTGGATACTTAGGTGACAATGCTGCCAAAACAAATACAATAGAGGCCAAAGACCAAGTAGTACAGTGAAAAGTAATCACCTTAGGAGGTTTAATTCCAACTCGAATGAAGAGCTCAGGATTCATCAGAGGTAATTCAATTGATTCCCTCAATTCCCTTATCTGATCAGATAAACCACCAACAGCAGAGTAACTGATATTACCAGGATCCTCATGAAGCATATTGTAAACTACTGGATCAACCTGTCAACATGCGATAGATCATATTGACCATCAGACACGAAAAACTAGGACATGATTTTCAGAAAGAAACCAAATCAGATAGCCCAACAAGAACACCAAATTAAATAAATATCTGAAGCAAATAAACAGAAAAACTTACTTCACGTGGAAGAGCTCGCATTATGGTTAGCGTGGTCATATCAAGAACCACTCTTGTACCAGCGGTCAGTTTTTCCTTATCTACTTTACTGCGGCAGCCAACCACATACCTAGGTCCGCTGCTTGCCTTAACAATCACTGAGAGATAACAGAAACAACATAAACATACAATAATCATCGACGTAAGCTTAAGTTCACATCATCCAAGCAAAAACAACAGAGAAGATAGTTTATTGATTAGAGATATATCAACTAATTAGATTATACATTATCATCCAGGATCAACAGGCACAGATTTTTCACTTGAAAAACGAAACATAAGTCCTGTGTGCATAATCTCATTATATGATTACTATAGTATATAGTATTGCATTAAATAGCGAAATATCATTCAAAATAGGAAACGAAAAAGGATAAATCGTTACAGCGTTCATTGTCGAGAGGCCTAAGAACTTCGCCAATGATCTGTCCAACGCTTTGAAGAGACTTCAAATCATCTTCAGTTTTGTTGAACTCTTTCTTCGAGGCACGCAAATTTTCTCTGACTGCAATTCGCAGAATTCACAACAAAACCCTAATCAATGGGAATAATGATGATAAGAAAAAGTACTCGGAATGAAAAGAAGAGCGAAATGTAGACGCTATTTAGCATGAGAAGGAAGGGAAGTGAGATTGAGAAAGGAACGAACCGGATCGTACTCTGGATTCCAATTCCTTGTGTTGAAGAAGTTTCTTGCGGTACTCGGCCACCGCATTACGGCGTCGTGTAGCGTCTTCAGCTGCATCCGTCATTGTTAGTGTTAATCGGAAAATTAGATCGAGAGAGCTTCGTATCAAAGTAAATTATAACGATAGATGAGAGAAGTCTCTTATTTTGTGTTGTGTTGTATGCATCAAAACGGTGGAACAAACACACTCCTTGGGGATATATTGGAAAAGGATTTTAAACGATTTTAATTTTTTTTTTTAAATCCTGTGACATTTAGTCAGGATCTTAATTAAGTCTCACTCATATTTAATTAAGATTTTTAAATCTTTTTAACACGATAATAAAATCTAGTGATATTTAATTAGAATTTTTTATAATTTATATAAAGTATTTTAGTATTTAAAAATATATAAATTTTAATAGATTATTTTTAAGAAGAACTTCGATTTTTAAAAAGAACTTTATATTTATCAAATAATCTTATTCAAACTTTTGAGATTTTGTTAAAAAAATTTCTTTTTTTTCTATTGGTTAAAACTTTTTTTTTCTCATCACACATATATTCTTTTTTCTTTAATATTCTTTAAAATGTGTGTATCATGTATATTTTTTCTATTCTTTTGGAATAAAAAAATGTTAAATATACTCATTTCCTTTATATTATTGCGTTTGTTTTATAAATTAATATTTTTTTATGTATTAAAGTTAATTATGTTTTTCTTATGCTAACTATGTTCATCACCTATTCAACTTAATGTTTTCGTGATTGTCACTTTTAATTTCGTCATACACATAATAATTCAACAGGTCTCTTACAAATTTTTCACCATCACCACTTCCTTGTGTCCCATTTAAACATGTCATTGAATTTATCATAAAATAATTGTAGCAATAAAAAAAATAACATATAATTTTGAATCTATTTTTCAAATTCAAAAGTGTGAATGAGAAAATATTATTGCAAAAAGGATTAATATAGGAAAATATAAAACTAAAATTAATTTAGCTATTAAAAAATAAAAAAAAAACTATATTGGTTTTATTTTTTTTTATCCAAACTTCATTATTTCTTATTATTTTTTTCAATTATTTTTATAATTTTGAATGTGTTTTTTTAAAATTTACATAATCCTTTCGAGTCTTATAAATATGTAAAATCATTTAAAATCCTTCAAATTCTTATGATATGACATTAAAATTCAAACTATTACAAAAGTTCAATAAAAAAATATGATAAGTCATAATATTCTTAATATAATCTTTAAAATTTATCAATTTTTTATGGTAAAATATTTTTTAAAAATCTTAATATAATACACTCTTTGTTTCCGAATTACATTATAAACTCTTTTGTGTTGTGTGAGTATTATGTAAGCGTAAGTAACCACTTTAGTTATCTTAATTCATCTTTTAATCTTTTTTTAGTTTAAAATTTAAATTTAAGCTAAAACAGTTTGAATTAGATAGATTTTTAGTTTTAGTTTTATTTTTAAAAAATATTAAATAAATAAAAATAGCTTAATATTAAAACATGTTATTTAGAAGTCATTAACCCATTATATAGCTAATAGTAATATAATTCTTTAAATATATATTATTAAAAAACTAAATTTATACAACTTTTCTTTTTTACGGAAAGAAAATCATATCATATCATTAATAGCAAAGTATTTATACACGATGATATGAACTCAAAATTTATACAACTTGATGATTATGCTTTTGTATCTTTGGTTAAATAGTTATTAAACAATATAATAAAATTCTGCAACCCTAAATTAATATTAACTTAAGAGTTATAATTTATTAAACGATTAAACCCTAAAATATTATTATGTAATGAATTATTTTAATTGGTAAAACACTAAAACAAAATTAATTTAACAGGTATAGTGATTTATCTAACTAAACCTTAAATTAATAATAACTAAATACTAAAACAAAATTAATTTAACACTTATAATGAATTTTCCCACCATACAATATTGTAATATATAATATATTTAAATATTGAATAGCAAAGTGGTACTAATTTCAACCACTTTGAAAGCCATGAATAGTGAAGTTGTTTGTAAATTTACAACTTCAACATGCAAAATAATTGATTACAACTTTAAAGTCATAAAAATAAAAAAAAATTAATTGAAGTCGTAAAATTATATATGATTTCATTAAAAAAAGTTATAACAAGTGTTCATATGATTAAGGTTCTTCCTTATCCTGCCTCATGAATATTAGGTTTCATATGGTTAAAGATTCTTCCTTGAATTGTCCAGAGTATTTTTTCTTAAATATAATTAGACTTATGTATGTTTATAGTAAATATGAAAATAAAATTATTTTCAGCCTTATAAAATTTTTGGTCTATTTTTTGTTTTCATATTTTATAAATATGTTGTTTTTTGACTTAGAATTAAGTTGGAATATATCTGATCCTAAGTGGTATTGTTTTTTATTTTACAATTTGAAATATAAATTATGGAGGTTAAAGTCGTTATAAATTGTATAAAAAAATAAAAAATACACTAACATAGTTTGTGACATTTTTTAAACGCCACAAATTATAAATAAATATAAAAAAACAAGCCCCCAGCTGAGCCATCACCACCACTCCTGAACCAAACAACCACCACCTCCAACCAAAAAGCCCCAAATTCTAACTCCCAAATCAGATATCCCCACCCCCAAATTGGAAAATCCTAATCACCATCACCATCACACCTAAACCAAACAGTGGATCAAGTGAGAAACGCGTCGAGATCATCGGCACTGGTTATAGAAGCAGCTTCAACCACCGTCACCTTCGGCTTCTACGGTTTCTTCTGCTTCACCTTCTCACCTCCTGAATGACGCTGGCTTCCTGCTCCACATAGTCATTGTCTTCGTCGTAGAAATGCCGCTTCGATCTGGTCAGAGCGGCGGCTGCAGCTGCTTCAGCCTGATGTCATTTTCAGAGTCATATTTTCGATTGGCTATTAGAGTGACTTTTCAAGTCATATTTTTGGGTGGCTTTAGAGTGATTTTTCAAGTCATACAAAAGGATGTAATTCTAGAAAAGGTTCCCTCACTGCAATGGAAATCTTATACAGTGATCTGGGCTGTTTTATCCTGGGGACTTCGTGGTTGATAGTCTACTTGCACATTTTTTGGCAGTGTCATGAAACCTCTTAAAGAAAGCGACATTGTCCGCGACTCAACCAATAATTTTTTCGGTTTGCCATAAACTATTATTACAACAACATTGAATAAGGAAATTAATAAAACAGCAACATCATAGATATTTAAGAGAGAAATGAAAAAAGAAAGCACACTAGCATATATGGAAAAATGGGCACGACTACAACAATTAAAACCCAAAAAACATATAAAAGGAAAGACATGTTGAGAAGGCAAATTATACTTACAAGTACAGGCAGGCGAAATGCCATTGCTTCAATGGTTATCCTCCCAAAACATTCTCCCCAAGCGTAATATGAAGAGAAGCTGATTTAGAAATGACATAATATTTCAAGGTGTTCGGTAACAAAATCCAAAAGCCATAGTAGCAACGCAAAACTTATTGTTAGTTTCTAGAAGTATGAAGCATTAAACTTAAACAAGACTTTAACTTATGGAATCTCTAATCAGGTCTCTCACTGAACTTTGCATTAATACTTATAGGGAAGACAAAAACAAATACGTTTTTTTTTAAAAAAAAGTCTTGCTTAGAGCATAAAGGTTAACAATCCAGGCAGCACCTCTCATTTTGCAAAATAGAATGAAAACAAATTATGTTTCATGCTCAACTTAACAGGGTATATTATCATAAGATACCTGACAATTCTGAACAAGAACATCAATAGAAGCCAGATAAGGAGCCACAACTAGGGTTTTGTTAACAAAGTGAACATGGTCCTGGATTTTTTTCTCCATGACAAACTGACGCAATTCCGTTTCAAACTTTGTCTGAGTATTCATATCACTCCCTACAACTATAGCATGCAAAGATGGCACTTGTAGTTTCTTCTCCTGGATTAGCAGCAAACTTTCATAAAAGGACCGAAGAAATAGATCCTGCCCTTTACCACGTGAAACACCTGCAATTATATCATCCCGGTGCTCAAATTATAGAATGGTAAGAGAATTGTCAAAATGAATTGACGGGTATATACAGAGGGGAGGATTAATTCATATTGCGATGACCAAAACTAAATTTGACATACACATATAATTGATCAAGTTATTCCAGGACAAATACTGCTAAAGGCAAATAACAACAAAAAAAATATTAGAAACACAATTCTGGAGATGAAGCAAATTACAAATTTTAGAGCTCTTCCTTATGTGCAATCAGTACCTCCCTGTTCCCCTTCCCAACAAAAGAAAATATATCTACTAAAACTAAAAGTAATGCACCTACTAATTGCTATAACAGGGAAAGTTTTAGATGGGATAAAATCAAACAAACAAATCCAATGAACTAAATTGACATATTAAAAGAATATGGCAAGTAACTAACTGGGTGGTTGGCTATGCATGAGTAAGTTTAGACACGCATTAGTTCGAAGCTCCATGAAGTAGCTTCTACGTCTTTTCTAAATATTTGACACAAAATTATAGACAAATGTATGGAACTGAAGTCAAACCAAACACACACTAAACATCAAAGACGGAGGAGATTGTACTATTTATGATGCCAAAAAGTAGATCATCATTCCTCACTCCAAGAGATTGCCAAACATGCTCTCGAAGAACCCTCTTGGCCACAATATCTTCTGCAACCTCCATAAGCTCCCTACTATTTCCAAGATGCACAGCATAGGTTTCAGGCATTTTAATCCTACAGCATTGGACCAAACACACACACTTAGTAACATTCACAACAGAAAATAGCAGAGTCAACACATCAACCTATAACAAAACAAAAATACCCTAAACACTCCCTGGTCCTATTCTTCCAGTATTCAGCAGTCGTATGCGAATCGATCATGGCACCTGCAACAAAGGGAGGTGCTTAATATACTCCACTTTCAAATAATGCCCTCGCATTTCATGAATCCACCACAAAACCTTTGGAAGAACCTCCGAAACTTTTTCTTTAAGAACAGCATCGAGCCACTTCCCAGCCACAGCAGTATTCAAAATCACCAGGTCAGCATTACGAGCCATATCCATAGCCTTTTCACCTCTCGCATCCACCACCTATCACCGCCCAGTCAATCAATCAATCACATTCACATACAAATAACAAATCTAACACTTTCAACAACAAACAACACTTACAACTAATTTCTTATATATATTTTTTAATCATACAACAATATTGTTAATCATACAACAATATTTCTGTCTCTATCGCTCCCTACAATATCATTTATTACATCCCATACTCCTCTTGAAAAATTATTAGATGGTCTCATACTGCTCTCTTGTGTTTATAGTCTCAACCAACCTTTATATAACTAATAGCATCCAATTATGCATCATGTGGAGATTGATCAAGACAATAGTGGTTCTAAACCATCTAATAATTTTGCTACTTCTCTCTTGTTTCTTTCTTTCTTTTTGTATCATGATTCATAGTTGTAAAAATAACATTACTCTGTATTTTTAGGTGTTTTCAATTAGAATTAGAACTTTACCTAATTAAACTGCGTAATATTTATTTACACTAAACATAATCAACATAAACAACAAATTTGAAACTTCTCATAGCATCTCCACTAGTGTTGATATAAGCAACCCAATTTATGTCACTCAATCTTAAGCAACTCATTTAATTTTCTCTCCAATGGGTATTTCTATTAACAAGTTGCATAACTCACAAATATTCTATTTCTCTCTCCTATATTTAATACAAAGTTAAGCAACTCATGAGCAATATAAGCAACTCAAAATCACACTTGGCACACCAAAACAATATTTTTTTGTTAAGCAACGCCCATTGTAGATGACAAACAAAACACGCCGCTTCGGTGCTTTTAATGTTTTCTAATTAGAATCAGAGTTTTAATTCAATAATTCACATAATGAAGATTTGCATTGAATATTACATCAAATTGTCAAGGGAGTCCAGGTCAGTCGAGCAGGCGTGAGTTATTGTAAACCCGAAATTGTCTTCGAAATTTAAAAAAAAAAAAAAAAAAACAGCGTCTAAGTTGTTTTTGTTGTTTGTTTGAGAAATACCTACACTCCTCTGTCGAGCATTTTGTTCTCCAAAGTGTAGATGACATCATCGTAGGGTTGAGGAGGTTTCTGATTGGTGATCCAAACGACGTCGGATCCGGCGGAGCGTAGCAGAAACGCTAGTTCCATGAGCAACAGAGGTCCACCGGAGAGAGAGAGAGAGAGAGTTCGTGCGAGACCATGAGAACGAGCTTGGACCTCATGAATTCCAGAGGGTTCTGTAACTTGGATTCAGTCCGAGCCTGAGGCGCTTCCAAATTCCGAACCTCAGGTTGGGTGCAGGAGGAGGAGGAGGAGAGGGAGAAGAGCGCCATGAGTGTTAGCGCGCATGTCTTGCTCCTGCGAATGCTTCGCCATTTTGGCTTCTTCTAACTCTCAACTTCAGATTCAGAATCTCAGATTTTGAACACTCCCAGACTGTATAATAATTTATCATCGCACAAATGAAATATAAATTTAATCTTTAATTCTATTATTAAATTTATCGAAAGGATTAATCTGTTGTCTTGCACTCCCCGTAATGAATTTAACTATTTACCTAATTTATCTGAGCAATTGAAAAATGACCCAACCCAACTGTATAGCTTTTAAATCTTAACCTTAAGGAAGGATAAAAACTTTTTTCTACTTTCTAGTGAGTATTTTCTGTTTTTTTTTTAACTCACCAACATCAAGTGGCAAGTGTATCCTTAGTAGAAGAATTACGGTGTTAAATTCGAAATTACTGAATAAGTGAAAATAACTTCATATTAATTTAAACAAATATTTACATATTTAGTTAGATAAACTACTAATGTAATGAAATCTTAATTTTAAAAGCAACACCAAAAATAAAATTACATTCAAATTTTGTCTATACATTATGCAAGTAAAATGATCGCAATATATTTTATTTATCATTTATTATTATTAACTAAATTTTATTTATAAGTTACTGATTATTTTACAAAATGATTTGAAATGATTAAACTGAATTTTTAAAAGTAAATTAATAATAAAAAGTAGTAGTAATAGTATATGATAGAATGTATTTTGTTAGTATTACTTATTTAAGTAAATTGAATTGGGGGGATCCGGATAAGGTGACTTCATTGTTTCTTTCTTTACATATTTAATGTTAAAATTTTGCATAATTCTAAGCTAAAAATACTCAATTAATAGTTGAACTGTTGAAATAATCAAATTCAATTCTTAAATTGAATTTTATGTTTTTAAAACAAGGTATAGTAAATTGCGAATTTATTTCTTGACTTTTTTTTTCCACCATCATATCTTGCTTCAAAGGAGTCAAATTCCTTAAAATTATTATTTGCATAAGTCCTTACATTGGACAATACCTTTCAACACTACTAAGATTTCAAATTAACATAGAAGCAACACAATGCAAACCCTCTAAACTAATAACTACCAAAGGTTAAACACTTTCAAATTCTTTCCTTCTTTTGTTTGGCAGGTAAAACTATAACACTTAAATGAGTCATCATATAAATATAGCTATATGCTGCTTGATTAATTAACACGGCGACAATTTTTCCTAACTTCTCCATTAAATCCAATGAGAGGACGGAGGTTCCCCATCTTGATCATGGACATGGAAAATTGCTCAAAGAAGAGGCTCTCATCTTGTGCATATTTCTTGACCAATTCACGAGTTTCCTTAACATTTCCCATAAGAAGCACTTCATCTGAATTAAGCAGTCCTTTCCCCCTAAGTATGAGTTTGAAATAGGTATTATCAAACATTCTTGGGGAGCCAAAGTCCAAGGGAGAAATGAAGTTGTCACCACCTGATTTTGGGCACATTGTCTTTAAATCAAAGTAAAAGGACTTTTCTAGATTCTCATCCGGTTGGTTGTTTCCTTTTTGGTTGTATAGTCTCTGCTTGAATGTGGCACATCTTGCCACCCCAATGGTATGTGCACCTACATTAAGTAGAATAAAAATGTTAAAATATGTAACTCATTCATTACTAGGAAATAAATACCATTAAGCATAGCATGGCATGAGATCGAAGTTGAAGTTCCACCTGAGAGAGCAACAAGGTCCACTTCATCAAGGCCTTGACGCTTGAAAAATGTCACGAGATTTTCAATTGTGGCATTTGGTGGGGGAATGTTTTTGTTTGAGCCACTTAGGCTTGCTGTTTTTGAGTCTCTTCTCCCTAATGGGAGCTCCCAATTAGGCCCTCCACTCTGTTTTAAAGAATCAAGTAAGTTTCAAAATCTCATATTTCTAATAACCATTAATGGCATAATGCTAATAATATGTTTTTTTTGTGTATACAACACGTAGCAATGAGGTTTGAACCTAAACTTCCATATACATATTATCCACACTTCCTATTATCTATAAAAATTAGTCAATAATAAATAGCATGTTAGGCAAAGTGTATTAAAGAGTGTTATTAAGATTTCTCCTAATGTTATGGTAAACTACCTATCTATATTATGTAACATGCAAAGAGGATCATACTCGATTATCTCAATTTGAATAAAAAAATGAATAAATATTTATTTTGGTCTTTGAAAATGTGAGACGATGATAAATTGATCATTAAAAAATGAAAAATTTAAATTTAATCTTTGAATGTGCAAAAAATGTAACAAATTAATCTTACTGTTAGATTTGCAAAACAATTTGTTATTAAACTATAATATTTAAGAATTCACTTGATAATAAATTATATTTTTCGAGAATTAATTTAACTTTAAATTATAAAATTTAGAGATCAATTTATTATTATATTATTCATAAGAGTAATCTATCATAGTTTTGATACAATCGGAAATTTGAATTTTTCATTTTCAGGAATTAATTTATCACTTTCTCTCATACATGCAAAATGAATATTTACACTAAAAAAATTGTGCACTTACAAGAACGGTGGAGCCCCTGGCAGCAAGGGCAAGAATGTCTGCACAGGACACAGTTTGAGGACATGCTTCTTCCAACTTAGACTTTATCTTATCAATCACTTCGAAACCTCGGACAGAATTTTTGTTAGGTCCAGAATTTTTTTCACTCACTATTCTTGCGCTATCATCCAACAAAATTGATGCATCACAGCCCTGCCATTCAAAAGAAAAAGAACAAGAAAATTTAGACCATCAACCTATCCACACAAAAGAACCTGAACAAATTAATAACGAGTAATGCTATTCATAAGATAAAATATGCAATTTCTACACAAAATTTCATTGTATGAGTAACATTACTCTCTAATAATTGCAAATAATCTAGACTAAAAAATAGCTCAAGGCAAAAAAGATAACTTCAAAAAGAATTTTCTCAACGGTTTTTGTTAAAAGAATTTGATTTTGTTTATTATTATTATTGTAATAATTTTCATGTAGGACTACTTATTTATGACAAGTGTAGTTAATTAATTAACCTGCACAAAGCAATCGTGAAAGTGAAGTCTAAGTAGAGAAGCAGCAATTCTCATGTCCTTAGCAATGGCCTTCTCCAACACTGACATGACAATGTCATTAGCTTGAGGGCATGAGAACTGATAGAATTGAGGTGAAAGACCAAAAGATATTTCCCCATGATGATGACCACCCCAGCCAAAATGGAAGCCAGGGTTAGCCAGGGAGAGTTTCACTGAGAGGCAAAAAGCTACCATTGCTAGAAGAGTAAGTTTGATGAAATGCATGGTGACTAGTATTGCAACTGAGTTGAAGAGCTTGTTGATTTTGGTGATTGTATGTTCCATTGGAAAGACTTGTTTGGTATATATATATATATATATATATATATATATATATATATTGCTCAAGATATCAGACCACACCCACTCTCTTTACCAAATCACATAATGTAGGAACCAAGCCTTTGACTGTTTCAACAATATTCAATATGTTGTGTGTCCTTGCACTGTTTCTGATTATGCATTGTTTAGTTTTGACAGTGCTTCTGGTATATTATCAACTGCTCTTGGACCAGATCAAAAAAGTGAGGAATTCATTTTGTTATAATGTATTATTATGACGTAAATAAGTTAAATCTGGACCTCTTTATTGTTTTATATGTACAAGTATATTTACAGGAGATATAAGCTAGATTGCTTAAATGATTAAAAAAGAAGAAAAAGAAAATGATCGCAGGTTTAAATCCTCTCATTTAAAAAAACTAACGGTTAACTTTTGTCGATATAAAAATGGATAAATTGACTACATGTTAACGTGATGAAGACTTTATTCAAGTCCCAAAAGTTTCATTATATCTTTTTACGAGGAATCGTAGCATAATTGAGTAACCAACGCCTAGTTATTCAAGCTTTCTTAATTTTCAGATTCCAATGTTGTTATTGAAAGAAAAAAAATCTGCTAAGAGAGTTTTTTACTTTGTGTGTCAATGTTTCCACCCACACCAAAAGAAATAGTATAATTGGGGTCAAAATAGTATATTAGAAAGTTACGACTTTCAGCTGTAAAATAAGTTAAGAAATAGAGTTTAATAGAGATTATTATCAGTGTAAAAGTTTTAATAGTAATAATACTGCGCTTAGGAATCATACATGGTGAATATGATTTTTGATATAATTATTATAAAAGTTAATAACTATAATACCTTTTCACTAATAGTGCACATATTACATTATATATTATTTATTAAAATAAGTGATTGGATTAGATTTTATTTATTTTCTCGGGCATTACTATCGAACCTGAAGAAGAATCTCCTCTCTTGTTGGCGCATGCATGGAGATGGTATGAAAAGGTCCTTTTACGTGTTTGAAAAACTGAAACATGATAACGTCTTCATCTATTATTGAAATGAAAAATTATACATGAACACTCACTATGTCAATTGACACCTAATGAGAAAGATAAAAATAAGAAAAGTATAGGTATTATAGGCATGACATGAGGAGAGAGATGCAGAGAAAGAAGAGATATTTGTTAGGTATTTAAAAAACATAGGTGTTCATATATTATCAATCTATTGAAATTGAAAAGATATAGACACCGCATTACAGTTAGGTATATAGTTGTGTTTCGGTTTTTCTCTTTTTCTTCTATATATTGTGGTTTCTTTCTTCGAATACAAGAAAGAAAAATGAATATGATTCCCACTTCCAAGCATAAGCATTAAGCGGATATATATGGATCCAGTGCAGTTAACAAGAGAATTGCACAGCCATGCAGTTTGTTCATCCATTTGTTACAAATTTTAATTTATACCACATTTATATTTAATATTAATTACGTCAAAATACATACATTTCCAAAGGCAAACATCATCTACAGTTTATTTTGAATAGTAGAAGATCTTCATGACGGGTGTGACGATGGCTGAAAGATTCATTACCACTTTCTGTTATGATTTCAAACGCGCATTGCTTAACTGAATATCACGTACACTTTTGTTTTTCACATGATCACAATTACATCACTGCCAACTTTGATTATATTTTACAACCCATCGAGGGATATTTTTGTTATTGCAAGGTTCAAATAAATGGATTATATGCAGTTCTCATTTTACAGTCAGCTTTTTATATTGTTGACTATGTCGTAGACCAGTGAAAAGCTAGAATGAAATGTTGCGTCAAAAAAAAAAAACTAGAATAAAATGTTGGAATTCATTCGGGGTGTAGCAGCATTGTCTAATTATTTAATTAAATTATATATAATTAATATTAAATATGAATATATAAAATGTATCACATGAAAATGATTATCTTAAGTGAGGATCGTCCTTAGTTGAAATCTGATAAATTTTTGTATAATTACTTGTGATCTTTGTAAAAGGTATCCTTAGTCATGGAACACACTGGCTTTGCCCCGCTTATTAGACAAATCATACAGCAATTTAACAGGAATAGACTGAAGAACGAAAGTTTGGGTATTTAGAAAAGGTATGAACGAAAAGTAGGAGTTTTAAAAATCAGGCCAAAACCAAAAATTGGCAATTTTACAGGGACAATGGAATTGGAATGAATTTAATTATTTTCTTGGGCATTATTATTCAATCTGAAGAAGAAGCAGAGTCTCTTCTCTTGCGGGCGTATGGAAATGATATGAGAGTCTTTGTACGCGTTGAAAAACTGAAACATGAGTACATGGCAATGTCTTCATCTATTGAAAAGATACAGACACCACGTTATTGTCAGATAGGTTTCTTCTTTGGATACAAGAAAGACAGATGAATATATATTTTTTGGTGTAAATGATGGCACTGAGATTTAAAATATGGTGGATATGGATCCAGTGCAGTTAAGAAGAGAATTGTACTGCATGGAGTTGTTCAACCATTGGTTACAATCTTTTATACTACGTTTATATTTAATATTTTGTCAATATACATACAAAAATTTCCAAAGGCTAACATCCTCTACAGTTTATTATTCTGAGTGGTAGAAGATGTTCACATCGGGTGTCATGATGGCACCGATTCTTTACCACACTCGGTTATGAATTTCATACGCGCATTGCTTAACTGAATATCACATGCATACACTTTGTTTTTTCTTTCGTTTGAAATCCAAGTAATTGCAGAGCTTGCTTTCCCGTGTTAATTACATCACTATTCACTGCCAATTATATTTACATTAGGAAAAGCCTAACTGGGGTATTTTTGTTATTGCAAGGTCCAAAGAAATGACTTATGCAAGTTATGCTGTCTCATTTTACAGTCAGCAAGTTTTATTGCCTAGACCGGTGAAAAGCTAGAATGATTCGGGAAAATCAATAAAAATGGAACCAGTTTACTAATATTCAATTATTCTTAATTTTATTTTTTATTAATAAGCAATACATAATTTTTTTAGTTGATTCCTTTCATATAATTTTAAATTTACTAATAAAATCATGAACTTGTAAATTTTTCTTACTTTTTATGAAATTTCCTATTATTATTATTATTTTCAAGATCGATATGAGAAATCAAGAAAACGCACGACAAGAACTTAGAATAGGGACAGGAAAACAAATCATATCACTATTGCCATTGGCGTTCATACTTCATAGACCAAATATTAATTTTTTAAAAAATCATTTTTTGAGAGTGGCGTAATCTCACTACATATTATTTTTTTCGTGTAATTGCTTATCTTTATCATTTTATAATTTAAATTATTCATCTTAAATTTAAAATATAATTCAAAAATATTTATTTGTTATAAATTTTAATTATAATATATCTACGCTTTCACAATATTCATTTCTTATAAATTTTAGTTAAAAATAAAGATTAATCTTATTGGATGTTAGTCTCATTAGATATGCATCTTTTCCCCCCTTTTCCAAAGGAACAGTTGTCCCTCACGTTAATAGTGTATTGTATTGTAGAAATTAGAGGCGTTGCTCATGTGTTATCGCCGATAGGCATTAAAATTTTCTACTTGAATGAAATATGCTAATATCTTAGGAATTTTACAGATTATGCTGTCTTAATAATTAATTAAATAATATAAAAAATTGAAACAAAGAATAAGATGGATTTGAATTCCCTCATGTTGGGTAACATGATATGATCACATTAAAGACAGATAGGTGTACCTTCTTTTCTTTTTATCAAACAAGGATTCACTATGATTGGTTGGAAGACCCATTTGTCTTTCTCTTTCACCATAACCCTGCCATGTTTATCAATAACATGAAAGAATCCAAATGGAAATTGGATATGCAAGGCTACAAACTATAGCTGCAAACAAACTTGCATTGCCATCCCACCGCATCAAGCATGATTTCAATAATTACATATGTACATGTTATGCTGAAAAATTAGATATATTAAAGAAAGTTAAGGTCGCGATACGCTAAGTTGCCTCATGGGTGTAAGCATTCTTGCAAAACGCAGGGGCACATGTGCCTTGATATATGTCCCTTGCTCTGTATATTCCTATATAAATTAAAAGTGAAATATAAGGAAATTTAACAATAACAAATGGGAAAACCATGAAATGATAACGTAAAATCTGCCAGCCTTAAAGGGAAAGGGAAGACCAGTTCCAGAATTGGTTAATTGGCAAGGGTGTGAACTCACAGTTTTCTCAACCATTCCAACCTGGTGTATGGTACTGAGTAGGTCCCCATTTTCAAATGGGACCAAAGCTTCCACCCAAACCATGGAGTACAGTTAATGAATAATAGAATTTTGATTAGGAAATGTAAATAGTTGATTTTTTTTATCGACAAATATTAGTTTTGTTAGCAGAAGGATCAAACTCGCAACCTTCTCCTCCTTCTCTTCTCCCTTAACCATCTGACTCGTTCAAACAAATGTATTAAATGATATCAAATAGTAAGATGGGATATGTTAAATTATATCCAGATTGGTTTCAACTTTGCACCTTTAGCTTGTCTTGAACTGCATTACAAAATTGTTGTAAACCATCACCACTTAAAGCAGATATGCATACAACATCATCTCTTTCTTACAAAAAAATTAATGATTGATGTTAATTATTTAGTGAGATATGAAAAATTAAAAATATAAAGAGAAAAAAAAAATTATGAATATTTTATTTGGTTTTAACCCTCTCATCCATAGACAAAAATTCTAATTAATACTAATAGTACTCAATCTTAATTTCGATATATTAATTACGATCAATTATTTGGTTAAAAATTATAAATATACTTTTATTCACTACCTCAAAATGTCAAATCAAATTTCCTGAATCGTGTTAAATAGTAGTATTGATCATCTGAAATATTAAAAATTAATTTAAAAATAGAGATAAAAAAATGCAAATTGAAAGGGATAAATTATCAAAAAAATAGTTTTTAGTTGATTGAGAAAGATTTTTTCTAATAATTGAGATTCTAGTCCCATTTTTACTATATCTTATTAATTGTTATCTGGCTGTTGAAATAGTAACAAAATGTTAGAATTGAACATTATAACAATCATTGTGAAAATGAATGTGTATTTTTCAATGTATTATTACTCGTTGTAGCAAGACTTATATATTCTCTATTCCCGTTAAAAAAAAGTGGGTATTACCCGTATTCATATTCGTCTTCTACGGGTGTAAATTTGTTTGTAATGTCTATAATAAATTATTTCACTTGACTTATGAATAGGCTTTTTCATAACACATCATGCTTCAAAGCTTTTATGGATAGACTTTTCCATAACACATCATGCTTCAAAGTCCTTATGGATATGCTTTTTCATAACAACAAAAAATCAATCCCTGCTTATAGATTTTTCTGAAATTGTTACATAATCCGTAACACAATAAATTTTCTCTTACGAAATGCTTGTTCTGGAATAAATTTTTAATATTCCATAACTGACATTTTGGAATATATTCCAGATTAGCCTATAAATAGTTTCAATTGGCTTGTGGTTAGACTTTTCCATAACATATCATGCTTCAAAGCCCTTATGGATAAGCTTTTCTATAATACAAGAAATAATTTTTTCCTTACGGATAGACTTTTCTGGAACTATGTTAACATAATTTCGGATTACATAATCCATAACACAAAAAAATAATTTTCCTTTACATAATGCTTGTTCCTAAATATGTTTTTAACATTCCAAAACAAACATTACATAATGCATTGCGACAAATAATGAAAAAAAAAACAAGTAGGGAGGTGGAAGAACAGAAGGAGAATGAGGTGCTTGGGCAATTCATAATTACCAATTATTACTAATTAGAAAAGGAAGAGGAGACTAGGGCATAGTTGTGAAAATCGGATTAGGAGGCGATGACTTGATCAGTTCGGTTAAGTCATCAGACCGAAAATATAGTTGATCCTGATTAACCCGGTTTGATTTGATAAGATTTGACAAAAACTAGTGAACCAGATCAGATTAACCTGATTTGATCCGATCAATCATTTTTTTTTCAATTCCTTTTTTATAGGCTTTTTTACAATTTCTAAACACATGTTGAGCTATTAGCTAATTATTGAATACTAGCATATAATATGCTCCTATAATATTATTTTGATCTTGATAAAAATATATAATAATTAATCATTATTATCTAGATCTTGATATGATTTAATATTTATGTCTTTTGTACATCTTCATCATACTTGTTCATGATCATTTGATAATTTTTGTACTCGACAGGAAAAAATAACAAGAGTTTCTCTAATAATTTAATGATAATATCCAACAAAATAATTTATGTTAATAAATAATTATGTAATATTGAAATATAGACTATGGATTGATCACATTTTTTGTTAACTATATTTATACATTTTTAATTTTTTAATATATATATATATATATATATATAATAAGTGACTTACTGATTCGACCTCTGATCCATTGACTCAATGCCTCGATCAGTCGATGATTGGGTCACTTTTCATAACACTATGCCAAGGTTGTGGGATGCCTGGTGCCTTTAAGAGGGTGAGGGGGTATTTTTGTCCGTTTCAGTCCTAACAGGGTGCAGGAAGCAAAACTAGAAGGTGTAGGAAGCAAGAGCAGTAGAATGATACAGTACACAAGTTAGGTTTTTTTACCAAGATCTATTTCAAACCGAATTGGGTAGATCAAATTGAATTGTTCCAATTGCTAAGTCAGACTAAATTAAATATTACTATTAAATTAATTTTGTTGATCTAGCTCACATATTTTGACAATTATACCCATTTTTAATACACATAAATGATACATCCTGTCCTTCATTCTGGAGAGTTTGCTTCCGGATAAAGAAAGCAGTTTGATTTGATTAAGGGGACCTTTGTTTTGTGGACTAAATACATAGCTTCATAGCAATTATGTAATAATTTTTTTTAGTAATAAACTCTTTTTATGCATTATGCATTATTTATTATTGATTAATATTTATTAAAAATTACAAAATTATGAATGACTTAATAAATAAGAAAAAATCTAACAAAATTTTATAATTTTTGATAAATTTCAATCAATTATAAATAATTTGTTAGAAAGTGTACACTTGCTAGCATTTCTCATAAAAAATCATAAATGAAAATTACTTTTTTTCGTTTTCCCATTACTGGCAGAAATATATAAAAAAAAATCTTGTTAGTTTTAATGAATGTTAAAGGTTTTACCTTCTAAAGAAATGGGAAAAAAATACTAGTACAAACTAAGACCATTTTTAACCGCAAAACACATTTTTTCTCACTCCCCTACAAAAAGATTAAAAAAAATACCAATACTGACTTTTTTCTTAGTCTATTACATCATATTTCTTACTATTTCAGATTTTTTTTTTCCTCTCTCTTTTCTTCTTAGCTCTTTCTTATTTGTAAAAAAATGTACAAAATTGACGAAGAAATATAAGTTTTCTTTTAAATTAGTACATAAGAAAAATGAAAGTTTATTTCAAAATACCAGTGAAAACTTGAAAACAGGGCTGTTTAGGGAATGAGAGTTTTCACATGACAAAAATAAAACCCGACTTTTCTTTAATGAGAAAACAAATGAATGCCAAGCTAGCTGCAAACTGCAGGTCCCCTGACACCAGTAAACATGTCAGACATACAAATGCTAGATATGAAAGAAAAAAAAGAAAGAAAAAAAAAAAAATATATATATATATATATATATATATATATATATAATCACATAATATAATCATTGGGTTAGACACATATATAAAAGTGTATTGATATAATTTAATAAAAAAGTGATGTATAAAATATAATAAGACATGACTCATAATCTTATTCCTTTATGTGATCATAAATTCAATTTATGACGTGTATAAAAAAATATATATCATAAAAGATTAATTAATTAAATGAATCTTATCTTTCACGATTAATCTTGAATATCCTGATTGAAACAACAAAAATAAATGTTGCTACTTTATATTAGTGGATAGCCAAGACAATTCGGTGTTATTAGTAAAATCATGCCTTCTGTTATCTCAAAAACTTACCCTTTGTAATTTTTTCATAGCATAGGTGAATTATTTTTATACTTAGTTTAGGTTAATACGGAAGTTTTGTAGGCTTAACTTTTTTGGCACTAGTTCAATAGGATGCTGACATGCCTTAAATAATTCTAAGATAGCAATAGGGGGTCCTCTCTTTCTCAGCTACATTTCAGACCTATGAGGCTGCAGTGTTCTGTTCTGCCCTATCTTGGAAGCCAAGTAAATTGGCAACGTAGAAAATGACAGAAAAACAACATGGTCCCCAACCTTCCCCGACCATAAAACAACAAGCGAAAGCATCAACCTTCCAGCTTTTGAAGACTGAAAAAGTTGAATCGGAACAGAGTAAATCTGTGCTATGTTCATTTGATCTCTGTGCCATGCAAAAAGCAGAGGTCAAAACTTTGGTCTGGCTTCTGCACACTCTTCACTCTAGGATTGTCAATCTGTGACTGTGAACCTTCATAGATAATATGGATGCAGAATAAGAAAGAAAATGCTTTCTTTACTTTACTTTATTAAAACAACCTTTTTAGTTTGTTTCTTAAATTATGGCACCTGCTTTCACTTTGTACTCAATCACACACTAACTGAACCGTGCTAACGCACATTGTTTTCAAATATCATTGCACCACATCATTGTAACACTTGAAAATATGAAAACATTGATTCTTCCATGAGGTGTTGGTTTTACTAATCTTCCTAGCTAGGATTATATTGGCCCAAAATTTCAATCCAATTTCAATATAGTATGAGATTAGCTGAGGCTGATTTAATGTCCATTTGATTTTCCATTAGGAGAGAGATTAATGGATATTTTGCTCACCCCCCAAAAGAATTTCTTTTATGATTTGTGAAATACCTATTTGATTTGTTTGCATCCATAATCAATTTCACCATGCCACAGATATTTTAATGCAAAATCTTTGGTTAAAATTAATTTAGATACACGTCTACATCAAGTTTAATAATTCAAAATTAGACTTATGAAAGCCATTAGTCTCTAGGTTCCTTTTTAATAGTTGGATTTTTAGGAGAAAAAATTGTTCAATTTATTTGTCATTTTTAAAGTTTAAGAAAACATTAATTATTCTTTTGTCAATTATATTCTTATTTTTCACCTAATCTATAATTAATTTACACATACATCTATTATGAGATAGAAATGAAAACATTAAAATAAAAAATTTCATAACTTTATTAAGATCAATAAAATTTATTGTATTTCTTGATATCTTACACGGATGAAAGGAACGAAAGGAGCATAACAAATCTAAAACAAATCCGAGTGTTTTGGATATCAATTCCATCAACCCTGCCCATAATTCTCATTGCTTAGAAAATGTAAAACTTGGGTTCAATACCAATCAATCAGGCTTCCAGAAACACCCTTAACTGCTGAACCAAATGGCAAATAGTATTAACAATATTAATAATTAATGTGTTTGTACTCCTCATGTAATTGTGAAGCATCGTCATTCATGAAAGACACGAACTACAATAATGTGCACAAGAGTCAATGCATTCAGATAGATGGTAGTACTCCTTTTACGTTTTTGACAAGATTCCCTTATACATCATGATGCACAAGATAAGTTCCTTGTCCTTACAAAAATTGCCTGCACATGATACAACCAATCATCCATCCACGATATTACAAGAGAATATATCTACACATACCTACGTGTATATTTTTTGTACGGTTCATGATTTACATCGCTTTTTATGAACTGTGGACAACAAGAATGAGCAACCAAGTTAACAACAACAACATAGGCTTTTGTCTATCTATCTACTACTTTGGTGGTACACATTTCCTTAGTTCCCTTGAAAACTTTAGAATTTTCTCCAACCCTTCTTCACACAACAAACTCGTGCAATAGGTGAGGATTGCCAAATTTGTTTTGTTGCTTTCCTGGGTCTGTGAAATGGTAATCTAGCAAATCAGTCTCTGGGGAAGAAGCCAATGTTTTCTTATGTCGTTTATGCATGTCATCATTTGACACACCAAATCCTTGGCTTTCACAGTTCCTCAATTCCAATGCAAGCGACACGTGGCCATCGACAGCAATGTTACCTAACTCTGGTAAATCATATGTGGCAGGAGTAGAAGCCATTACGCAGCCATCACCATAATAAGGACTATTGTTATTGCTGTTGTTCATGTTGAACCTTTGGTCACCTTGCAATTTTCCAATTCTAGGATCCATGGCATTTTCTCCATGATCACTGCTTTGGATCCCTCTGTCCAATTCCGAGGCATGATCTAACTTCAACCCATGATGCTGAACACTATCATCAACGTTTATTAAGTTGTCCTGGGACTCTTCCCTTTTATTGTCAGAAGCTTGAACATCATCTCTTGGAGCTTTGAGTGTGTTCTCTGATGATAATAGATTGCTGCTCATCTCAGAATCACCAAATTCTTCTTTGTACATTTCCTCAACCATTGGCTTCCATAGACGCACCCTTGCATTAATGAACCAGTTTGCCACCTGAAATGAATCAAATAAAGATTAGCAAACATGTCACAGGACTAAAACTATAGGCAGTCACTTATTTTTACTGTTTGATCCCCATCAAAAACAAATTTTCACAGAATACATTTAAACATTTTGCAATGTTAATCAATTAGAAATCATCGTTAATATAACTTATAAAACAGTTATTGTAAAAGTTAACAAATTTGTCGTACATAACAATTTACAATTAGATGACAGTGCAAATCAGCTTTGTAAAAGTTTAAGAAAAAGTTATTATTTCCCCACAATTAATCATTCACAAACATGCACTTATACATACAATGCTCTACAATTTAGAAAACACTAATTATTGTACCTGGTTTCTTGTTAAGCCAGTTTGCCTTGCTAGCATAATTTTCTCTGAATCCTTAGGATAACTGGTAGCAAATGAAATTTGGGAAACAATTATTAGATCTAATATCATAAGTTAAAAATAAAATAAGAACAGGGGAGGGGAACTTACGGATGAAGGAAATGCTCAAAGAGCCATGCACGGAGTACTGAAACAGAGGTTTCAGGAAGTCCCCTCTGAGGCCTCCAAGCTTGTCTCATTACACCAAGTTGCTGAAGGGCCTTTTGTTGCCGAAGCTGCTGATCAACATAGCGGAGACGAGGTATTCCCTCTTGTTCTCCGAGGTTCCTTTGAGTCACTTGAATTTGGCTGCTAATGGCATCGCGCAAACACCGAAAGTGGCGCGATATTGTGCGCAAGGCAAGTGCAGTGTATGGTTCAGCTGCTCCACATCCAGCAACCATATCAAAAGATGACACCACAATCTGCATTTGGTGGCAGTACTGTCTGTATCTTTTATCCACCTGCCAGAAGAGCAAAAGAAAGGATTAAGAGTTAAGTCACTAGTTAACACTCTCATCACATCACCGTCATCACTAGTACTATCTTTGTTTTAGTATCTAAGTAGACACAGTTCAATCAAACACTAATGTAGGATTTGCATAAAACTAAATTGCATAACTGAAGATCAACCACGGAGAAAGTATTTACTCTGTGAACAACTCACAGTAGTGTATTGGGAATCTTAGTAAATATATAGCACTTTCAACACATACTTTTTTCTGGGAAAAAAATAACATACAAGATTAGAAAAAAAAAAAAAAGTATGTGTTGAAAGTTCTTAGATAAAATACAGAAAAAAAAAAAGCTTTGTACTTCAAAATAAACTAAACATACACTAAATAATTGTGTAACACAAATTAGACGACCAACTATATGAAACACAAAAGAACTGGGGTCAGATCAGGGCAATTATATCAACAGAATAGAAAAGAACTGTTTAATTCAATGATACAAAGTCTACAGGTTTACCTCATCCAGCATTGACAAAAGCTTTGTCTTCTTGTCCAACAAATTCTGCCGTTCTGCAGGTGATAGCTCACATGAAGAGTTTGCAGCAGAACCATTGGGGCCTGAAGATATCTGCACGGATTGGCTGGTAGATTTTCCATCTGAATCTTTGGAGCCATCTAAACCAATATCACGGAAACTCTGTTGCTTTTCCAAACCAGTTTGCTTCAAAGCCTTTCGGACATTTACTATTTCATCAAGCAACTCCTGTGCTGCCTTGAGGTATTGTGAGTTCAAGACATTGTTGGAAAAACCTTGCAATCCATCATTTCGGCCTTCACTAATGCACATTGAGGCATGTGGATTATACAAATCCTCCCTTTTGTGAAATCCTCTAGAAGCTAAAGATGCCATGCACTCAGCATTTCTCAATTCCCTTTGTAGGCTGGTCTCATCATCTTTATGAGATGAAGAGTCCTTTGAATTTGGGATACAAGCAGTCATAAGTGAAGAGAAACTGGTGCCGGGATACTGATATGGAAAGGTAGGGACAGATGCAATAGAAGGCATCACTGAGCCAAGGCTAAGAGACAAGCCTTGGTTCAGTACATTTTGCTCACTCTCCACAACTCCCAATTGTGTTGTCCTTGGAATAACATGGGAATGGGAATCTCCAGCATTCACAAAAGACTCTGAATCACCTGTGGCGGCGGCATTGGAATGCCCATCAATAGGCTGCATAGTCATTGTGTCCCTCATGGATGTGATGAACTTCAACTCATTTTGTCCTTCTACAGTTTCACTGTAGTTATGAGGTAAAAGAGGATTCCCAGACAACATATCCGCATAGGACCCTGAAGAAAAGGCTTGGCTCGTATACATGGTAAATTAACAATTGAAATTCAGATGTGCTTGTTTCTGGTCCCTTTAGAATTGAATCAGCCACACATCTCCTTCGCTGCTTAGGTTCGAGAAACCAGTAGTGATGCTGAGCTAAATATATAATGTCACCTCAGCTACAAGATTGAGGAAAGGATAATGATGTTGCACAAACAAAAGCTCATTACAATAGAGTACCTAAATTGAATGAATAAAAATGATCCAAAAGGGAGGAAAAGGTTATTGAAGATAAAGGAAAAGATTAATAAAATAGAAAGCACGTAAGATCAAAGGAAAAGATTACGTTGCTATAAAGCAAAAACACCACATCATAAGAAAAAGCAATCAGAAACACATTAGATCACTATCTATGCTCTATCATTAACCACAAAACATTGGCTTAAGCTTTAAACGGCGTGAGGAATTAAAGGGGTTTGGCCAAACGCGTACTTTCATTACCATAGATTAAGAAAAGAAAAGTTTTGCTAGCCCTATTAAGCAAATTGACCAAAGGAAGCTTCTTTCATTTTTTTTTTGTTAGTGAAAAACGGAGAAACGAGGTAGCAGAAAACGATGCAAACAAACCTGAAAACCAAACAAAACCAAAAACGGGGTGCAAAACCAAAACCCCATAAACATAATTAGCTTCAAAGTTGAAACCCTATGGTGGTGGTGGTTGTTGAAAGTGAAAAGCACAGAAGCCAGGTTGAGGTTGAGAAGAACACACAACAAAAGTGAAAGTGAAAAGATAGGTCAATCAAAAAACATAAAACAATCATGAGCGAAAAAATCTGAAGCCTTTGAAGTAGAATTTAACTTTTTCCCACTCCACATTAGCTTTTTAACATTCTAATTTCTGCTTTTAATCATGAAAAATTAACCCCACCACCCCTCCTGTTGGAACAAAAGCTTGTGAGTTGTGACCATGGGAAGTACTATCTACCATCATCAAAGTCACCTCAAGCTTTTTTTTTATTATTTTTTTTCGTTCTGCACTGTTGTTGTTGACAAAAGCCAAACACATAAAGAAGAAGAAAAAAAGAGAGTGAAGAGATGAAAACTATGAAAGAAAAGAGAAATACCTGATAGAGAAAAGGAGAAGGGAGGAACAGGGGAGAGAGATTCAGGTTGGTAGCAAAGAAGAGAAAAGAATGGTAGTAAGGTAAGAGAGAAGAGAGGTTAAGAACAAAAATTACAGACAAGAATCCACAGTTTGGGGAAGCCAAGACAAGTGGCAATCCCAAGACATAAATTTTTTCAAATTATCTTTGGATTAAACAGCAGCACCAACCAATGAACATAAAAGGATTATTAATTATTAATAATAAATTAAATCAAAAGAAAAATAAATTGCTTACTTCCGCACGTCAACTTCTTATTTTATTTAATTCTATTAATAAAGGAGTCTGGTTAATTATTATCCCAAGAATATTGCTTAAAAAATTAAAAGATAAAAACATTTATTGTGTAAATTATAAAAAAGCATTAAAAAAATCAGAAATAACATAATTTTTTATCTCTTACTAAAAATATTTATACTTTGAATTTTTTAATCAATATCTTTAAAATACTAATTAATATTTGTCGTGATTAAATCCTATGGTCTATTAAAAACTATTAATGTTTCGTGGCAGCAATAGTTGTTTCTTAAATATGGTTTTAATTTATACGTATTGTTAGTGGAAAAATTGTATATACAACTATTTAATAGGAATTTGATTTGCTTCAACATTATTTATAGGAATTACTAGTACTATATTTTATTTGTACATGGAAAAATTACCTCCAAAAACTACAAATGAAGTCCAATTTCAAAACAAATGTACACTCTCATTTAATTGCCATCATCTCTTATTTTACTTTTATATTTTTTTTGAAAATATAGAGAGGCACAAACTTTGCCTCATTTCTCCTAGTGATAATAAATAGGATGATGTAGATAAATGATTAAATATTCTCTCAGTTTCATTGTCATTCTTGTAAGAATTCACATATTTAATAATTTTGTTTGAGTTTGATAAAATTATTATGAGTAATAAAATTATTTTTTTGAGTATTAAATATAATTATATATCTAGAATTCATACCAGAGAGACTGTCAATTAACCTGAACTAACATTTATTAATTAATTTATATGCTTCATGATTTTATTTTGTCTAGATAATAAGTATCCTTTATTAGAGATAATGTTATTGAGCCGATCTGAACTAATAATGATATTTTCATTTAATATAATTTATATATTTTAAGAAAAATAATAAACTATATCAATACTCATCGTAATAAAATAATTTTATTTGAGTAGCTAAAATATCTTTATTAACTACACTGTATAATTATAACTATATATCTGCAGTGCATTTATTTTTTGTAGCTGATATTATTTAAAAAAATAATATTTTTCTTAATATTTTAAAGTTTCAGATAATTTGAGTGAGAGAAAAAACAATTCAAAAGTAACCAATAAAATAAGACAAAGGGGTACTTTTTATTACCTTAATCTTTCAAAAATTTAATGTTACTTAACATATTTTGATATCAATTGATTCCACTAAAAATTAAACATTATTGTAAAGCTTATTGCTGTAACCTTTGTTAAAAAAAAAAAACAATTACGGCATTTTTTAAGTTCTTATGGTTACTAAACTTTATCTTTTAGTAAATTGGTATTGGACAAGATGGATTAAATAATTAGTAAATTTCAGTGCCAATCATAGTAGGGATAATCACGTGTGACAAAGGAACGTATTAAAAATTTGTAGTATAGAACATAAGGGTATATAATATTATAGGAAGGCATGTGGCGTGTGGCGTCATATGGTGTATTAGTGAAATTGATTTTTTTTCTTTAAATTAAGGTATTTTTTGTAAAAAATTAATGACTAATTTTTAAAATATGAGATATTGAGATTTATTTAATTAAGGATTTGATCACTCTCAACATATGTGCATATACATGAATAATAGATCAAACTCATAATTATATATTTAAAGGTTAAAATTATTTATCAATTATATCACACCATGTTATTAGTATGAAAAAAGTAAATTGAGGCAAAGAATAAAATAGGAGAGGGGAGTGGGTGGTTGACTGGTTGATTGCTTGGAAGTGTTCAAACCCTAACCACCAGTTGGTGGACATGTAATGTAATGTAAGTTGCAACCCTTTTCCTTCTTAAGCCTAACCTTCTTGTTACTGCTGTTGCTGTTAGGACAAACATCAACAGAGAACAGTATTTTTTAACAAAAATGATCTTTGTATTACAAATTTTACAAAGCTATTCAATCATAATCTATTATATAGGATAAATTTATTTATTTTTAAAATAATTATCATAAAATAATTCAAAAGATAATTTATAATTAAATAATAAAATAAAATTATTTTACACTATTAATACATAATACATAGACATCATACTTTAAATAAAAATGAGAAGATATCTAGGTTGGCTGGATTTGCTATTTCAAGTAGGTGAAAGTGACAAAATCACGCTTCGACGTGTATGCTTCATGTCTTCGAAATCTAACTACACAACCCCTCTAATCCAGCACACGCCATCTCTTATTAATGTCTAACTATTAATTAATTAAATTATTATAATTAGGTCGAGTGGTGTTATTATAAACGACTTTTGAGAAGGAAAAAATAGTTATTATGTGCTTTGTTAGTTTTTAGCTGGATTGAGAGTTATTGCCTCTTTGTTCCTCTAGACTCTCCTACTCTACCCATACATAATTACTTTAATTTCTAATTGGTATAAAAATTTGGCTACTTGTAGTTTCAGTTTCTAAAGTATTCTAATTGTGTGATGATTTTGATGTCCATATTCTGATTATGTCATTTATGTCTCTAAGATTTTCTCTCGTTTATATAAGAGTTTTCCTTTTCTCTCATTTACAATGAGGTATCTTTATCCCAATTTTATTCAATATTTTACATAATTAGTTGACATGAGAAACATAACATTACAATTATAATTACAGTATACTGATTAAAAATATTTGAACTATAACAATCTAATAAGTATGTTTTGGAAGTTTTTGGGAAGTTTATAAGCTCTTTCGATTAACTTATGCTATAGTTATATTAACTTGATTGTTGTGTTGATGAAACTTGTAAATATGAACTATTATTTTTATTACAACAATGAAGAAATAAAAGAAATGCCTTTATATTATGAGAATAACAAGTGTCACAATTTAGTTATTTTTTATATTAAAATGCAATTTTTCTTTTAATTATAATAATTTTTTTTTTAAATTTCCTTAAATCTAGTTGTTTTATATATATTGTATATTTACTAATGTTTTTGTTTAAATATAAAAGATTTATCCATGATTTTATAGATTTTGATAATTGTTTGTTAGATCCATAAACAAAGTTAAAAGGAAGGATAAAAATGATTATTTTTTCAATATTTCATACAACTATTCATCCAGACTAGCAACTAGCTCGCTTGGGCTAATCAAATTTCTTCAAGTCTAAGCAACCAACTTGTTTGGGCTAGTTACAACTCGCCTGGGCGAGTTGGTCTACACCTCTTGACTCAAATTCTATATAAACCATGAAAACCAGAACGAAGGACACACCATAGGCACCATAGAAGCAGAGAAAAAGCTCGAAGCCAAGAGAAATAAAGGAGAAAGGAAGTGGTGTTGCACTGCAGAGTTGCGACTATGGAATGTATCTTTCGTCATTTCTCATGTTGATCTTGTGCTCTACGCAATGATCGGCTAGTTTCTCCAAAGGATTGGATATAATTTTCGCAACCTTATGTATCTCTTTTGATATTTTATATATGTATGAATCTTTTATACTCATTACTGATGATTTCATTCTATTCTTAATGTTTGATTCTATTTGATCACTAGTTTTATGAAATTAGATTTTAAGTTAGGCTGAAAAGTACTCTTAGAATTTGAACTGAATGAATTTACTCTTTACGTTGCGTTACTAGGAATAGAGCATAACATTTTTATTGTAAATAGCACGAGATTATGATTGTAATATTGTGATATTTATTTCATATGTGAGGGATCAATATTCAGTAAATATTTTTAGGATTCTCGAATGCGAGGAATCGATTCGAGGTAATTTAAAGTGTGCATCAGTAATGTTAGAAAATGATTCATATATGTTAATATCATTAGAATACTGAGGGTATGAACAATGAAATCCAATCCTACATTTTTTTTGAATTAATTAAATTCGTTATTATTATTTTTGTAACTTTACGTATTTCCGATGCACTAAATTTTGTTATTTACGTTATTCCGTTACTTTAGTTATTTTTCGTTAGTTAGACAAACTCATGATATTTCAATTGAATTTGTGCATGACTATTAAACTAATAACCTTTACCCGAAGGAATTGAGTAACTCAAGTTCCTATGGAGACAATATTTTTATATAAATTTGTAACCTACGACGTATGTTTGCCAATAGTCTAACAAAGAACAATAATGAGTTAAATATGGCATGAAATCAACGTAGAAAAACTTGAGTGTAAATGAGAGAAAACTCATAAACTCAATTGACAATTGACTTAATTATAAATCATTTTATGTATGAACTTTTAAGAGCATTTCCAATGGGTGTGTACATTATTTGCTTAACTTTAACTGATGTTGTTTAACTTTAATTGATGTTATTTATCTCTTTTTTATTGGAACATATGACATGGAGTTGCTTGTGTAAGAATAATTGCTTATATAAACAATCGTTGTTTAACATATCTATATCATAATACCTACAAAATTAATTTAAACACTCATTTTCTCAACCTTAAAATTGGAGTGAATTTTCATGTAAAGTATTTAAATTTATGTGAAATTATAAGATCTACAAAATTAAGATAAATAACTCATCAAGCAACTATACATTATAGATGTTATGTGTAATTATCTGTCTGAAAACGACAATCTTATTATTACTATTTAGATTAAATTCATATATTATTCTATAGAGAACAATGATTATGCACTAACAATACAAAAAAGTTTTACACAATAATTCAATCACAACTTACTATGGTAAATTTATTAATTTTTAAAACAATTATCTTAAAATAATTCAAACGGTGATTTATGATTAAATGAAAATATAAAAACTATCATTGCATTGACATTAAAATTTATTATTATTATATATATATAAGTGTCTTTTTATTTTAATTTGAATAAATAATAATATATTCTTGGTTACGTTTTTTATTATTTAAAAGCTCATTTTAATGTACTATTATACAATTGTGTATGATCCCAAAGTAGATGAAAGTTGTGTTAAGCCCTTCATAATTAACATAAAAATTGTTGAAACTTTAAACATACACTTCATAAATCACTCACAAATGAGTTATGGACAAAATAAGAGTGTTAAAATGTCATTGATGTTGTTTCACTTATTGTTAAAAACTATTTTCTCCTTCTCTTTATAATTGTTATTTTAGTTTCTTTATGTAATGTTATATTATTAATAGTAGACATCAAAATTTATAAATAAAATAACGATAATACAATTTTAATTTTATAAAATCATTATTTTATTTCATCCATTTGTTATTTTTTGTGTGTAAAATAATCTGAATTGATAATTATTTTGGAACTCTACGAATCTACTTTGTTTAAATAAAAGTACACATAAATCTACAAATATGCCATATTCGTTTTTCTATTTTTGAAAAATGCTATTTTTCTTTGTTACCTTATCCTCCCCGTCCATATTAATATTTGCTTTGCCCACCCCATTAATGCTTTATTTTCTGTTATGGCATTCGTATGCGCTCTTCACTTTAATGAAGGTGGGCTCCCATCCACTAGTTTCAGCGAATCCCACACGGCCACACCTTTTTTTTTTTTTTTATGAGCCACACTTTTGCAAAATTGAACCTTTTCTTTTAGAAAAAATCCATCAATTTGAAGTTTAAATCTAAACAAAGGTTAACATTGTTTAAGGTTTTGTTATTTCGCGAACGATTATTTACAATAAATATTTTACATTAACTTTTTTACTCATTTTTTTATTCTCTTGTTAAAAAATATTGAAATATTTTAAATTTAATTAAAATACATTGATAATGTAAAATAAACTAAAATACTATTATGTTAGTATAGATTATAATATAATTAAAAATTGTTTAATTTTTGTAAGAAGTACTTCAAAATTATATTTAAAGTAATTCTTTATTTATTGACAATATGAAAATATTTACATAATGACAGATGTGGTGATAATAATAATATATGACAATAATAATATTAATAATGACAATGATGATGATGAAAATAATGATGACAAGGTAGAACAAAATTGGTAGAGGTGATAATAACATTAGTAATAAAGATAATAATGATTGTAATTACATATATGATAATGATAATTGTGACAATATTTATATTAATAGAAGTGACGATAATAATAGTGACAAAATAAAAATAACAATGATATGATGATGATAAGAGAAATGATTTATGATAACAACAAGAAATAAATATTGATGATTGTGAGAATAGATAATGGTGACAAATGAATACTAATATAAGTGGGATAAAGATGATGATAATAACTAGTTTATGATATATATTAGTTCTCATAGATGTACAAAGTTATGTACACATTTATATCATTTTAAATAAAGATTTTCCAAATTCTAATTCATTGATGTACAAAATTATCTGAGTGAGGAATTGAATTCAATGTGAGTTAAATTGGAGGCAACTGCAATCCAAACACATCATAGGTAAGTTGGTCAACAAGTTAAATGGACTTATAATTGTAGTGCACATTCACTCATAATTGTTGTAGAATGTACATAAACATTATTTTAAAAAATTAAAATAACTTAAATTTTTTTTAAAAATGAAAAATTATTAAAAAAACAAAAAATTGAAAAATTATAAAAAAAATGTAGGTTAGTTAATCAGTTTGATTTGCAACTCATATAAACTCACATTTAAATGGATAACGTATCATTGGATTTAGGCTTATACAACAATAGATATAAGAGTTTTTTTTAAAAAAAAAAAAATGGGTGGATGGAGAATAAAAAGGGGATTAGCATTCCAGATTGGCACCCTAGCTACAAAAGATTCTCTGCACCATCCAACCAAACTTTATTAATGAAAAAAAAAAATACGAAACATTATGGAGAGACTAGGTCAAAACCCATGCTAATGTAGAGTAAACCTGTGCTGAGACATTTCCGTAAAATCACAGACAAAATAACGAGAGCAAAAAATACAATACAAAGATAAGAGTGAAAATGGAAAATTTGTTTATCCTACCTTAACTAATAAAAGACATAAAATAAACTAATTGAATAAGTGTATCTTATCATGAATTAATTTAAATAGGATAGAATACTATCTATCCTTCAGTCTTCTCCTCAATGATAAGACCTTTCTCCATGTGTCTTGAAGTCTGAAACTTTTTTTTTATCTCTTTAATATCTACCGGCAATCTTACAAATTTATTTGAGAGAAAACAGGTATTTAATTAATCCTTAACTTTTCCTTATTTTCTCCCTTTACAATTCATGCCTAACATAAAATGTTAACAGCTGGACATAAAAATAATTCGAATAAACATGAGCATTTTAGCAAACTCTCCTCGTAAGTTCATCCATTCCTTCCTTTTTTTAATGCAAAGTTCGTCCATTCCTCTTTTATCTTTTCTCTCTACCCCAGTTTTAATAATTTTTATCGTATTTAAATTCTTTTAATGATAATATTACGTACAATACATTATTGTTAATAAGCCAGTACTTAAGCATGCCAATTCATAATGGTATGATCAAATTATTAAAATCTTATGTACCTTCTTGTAAGAAAAAATTTTATACACCCAAATTGTTTAACCCAAAAAGAAAATCAATAATAACAACCCTAAAAGATGGGTGAATGGAGTAAGACAGAGTCTCACATCACATTTTTTATAGGTAACAAGTTCAAATCTTCTAACCGTTTTCTTCAGATGAGATAAATATAAGTAAATATTTCAATAAAAATTCGCACAATCGGTAAACATTTCAACGTCAATTGTCATCTGATCAGTTTTCCGTATCTTGTTACCAATGGAATAAGATGAAATGCAAGATATGAATTGAACTGGGAATCTATCATTTTTATTTAATGTAGCCATCACCATGTATCTAATCTAGCATAACATATCAATAAAACTTGCCAAGAGAGGCTGAGGTGTGAATAACCATGAACTTTTCTTGTTATGCACCTTCCAAATTGAAAAGGTCTCCATGGCTTTCCGAATTGGACATTCTGTTAGCTGTTAGATTTCAACTCAGATTCATACAGTGAACAATCATGTGTGGAAGACCACATATAATTGGACCAAGTCAAGCAAATGGACGTCTATAATGTGAAAGGGCCTTTTATCCTTTCTTCTTAGTAACCCAAATGTAGAGGGGTGGCCCTCTTCTTAGGGGCATATCATTGCCATGAGGATATAGATGCCCCCGGGCCCCCTTAAAAATTTCATAAAATTTTGTAATTTTAACGCAAATTTTTCCAGAATATTTGAACAAGGACTTTAACAGCTGATTTTAATTTTAGACACACTCAATTAAAAAATTACAACAATTAAAAAAAAATAAGGTTTATAAGAATTACTTTAAAAAATAATTTTTTTAATAAAAAAAAGTTTAGGTAAGGTAAATCTAGAGACAAGACAAATGTCAAGCTTAAAAAAATGTTTATAGAGATGCTTAGGACATCTTCTATGCAAGTTCATACTAGGGTTATTAAAAATAAGAACTCATATCTTATTTTACTTTTACATTGGAGAGAAATGAGGTGACATGTGACTTATATAATCGATTCTTCTACAAGAATCTAAGAATTGTTTTTAACAAAAGTAACTGATAAAGAAGGAGTGAGTGTGTGTTTGGATTAAATTTATGATGGAAAATATTAATTAAATTTTTATAATGAAGAAAAAATAATAAATAGTTGCTTCTATTTTTTTATGTATCATCGTGATTTTATAGACTAAAATTGATTCTTGTATGTATATCCAAAACATACTATACTATGAGACTCATTAAAAATAAATAAAAAACTCAAACTAAATTTATGGTTTAGTAAAAAATTGAAAGTTCTTAAACTATATATAGCACTAAGATACCCACTTAAAAGTGTGTTGAAAACCCAAAATGAATTCTAGCATGAGAGATAGTCCTATAATTATTTACCAATAGAATTATAATATTGGTAAGAAAATTCAAACTCACATGTTACATATGAATCATATCCTTATCAATTGGATAATTTAAATTATTTGTTTTTCCGTTTAAAGTTCCTTTTAACACCAATCCGCTCAATAAGGTTCAACTGCCTTGAAAAGTATGCAAAATTAAAACAAAAACACACTTAATTTGACCCAACTCACAATATAGTATTAAAGCACGATTTGTCTGCTGGTCATTCCAAGCTTTCTTCTTCCTTTCCCTCCACTCTTCTTATGTGCATATGCCTGGTAAAAATTCCAAGAATTATAGCATACTAAAATTCTTAAATATGACACATAATACACTCATTATAAAGCATGGCTGAGCTATCATGTTCTCCTTGTATTTTTTGCATCTTGCTATGTTAAATACAGACTCCACAAATTGAAGTTTCTAAATATTTATTTTTGAATCATAGTGCACACGTGACTTGGGTCTTTCTTTTGGCACAACTTGCACATTTTTGTGTATGCCATTGCAATTTGCCAATTTGAACAGCTAATTTGTATGCGATGCGTGGAATCGATTGCTCAAATCGCACTCTGACTAACATGAACTCTTTTATTCTATTTTCATGGTTATAGAAATTGTGATTGACGTGTAGAATCTAGAAAGTGCCAGGGTTGGAACTTGTCGTCTAACTCTCTTTTTCGGAAGTTACTTGCTTCAGTTACTACACGTGCTGATGAATTAAGTGTTGTGTCTATCAAAATTCTCTTCCTTATTCAACATAAAATAAGTTGGACTGCAACAGTGTGTTTAATTAGTTAATTGTTTTGAGGTGAATGAGTGATTATAGCACAAAATATATATCAAATTGTCTTCCTAATTTATTTTGCACTGAACTTAGAACTATATTAAACTAATGCAAGAACTAGATTAACTATTTATTATTTTGTTAGCTTGATTTATTTGGATCGTTGGATGTAAATGTCTGCTTAATTAAGATTTTTTTATGAACAGAGAATAGAAAGAGTTGCAGGAGAGGATCTGAATTGCCTGAAGATTTCCTATAATAAATTGACCATTTCACTCTCCTACTAGCCTACACTTCAATCGCCTTATCAAGAGAATTAAGATATAACATATCTTGTTCTGTTTTCGTAGTTTAATTTGAGTTCAAGTGTTCAACAATTGCAGATATGTTAGATCTTGTTCTGTCTTCGTAGTTTAATTTGAGTTCAAGCAAACGTTATACGGTCTTTCAAAGATAATTTTTAGGAGGTTTTCTTAAATGAGAACATTTTTTATGAGTTGTTTTCACTATGATTTTCTTGACTACTTGTATATATTAATTTATCATTTTCTGTTTATTTTTAAGAGATTGAATTGTATTTCAAATAATTTTTGTAAATCTTTCTGAAAGACTGTATAACGTCTACTTGAAAGATGATGCAACCACATTTAAAACAGATTGTGTTAAATCTCTTGTCAAATGCTTTTGTGAAAACCAAATAAAATAATATTTGAAACACAATGTTATGCAAATATAAGATACGAGAAATATAAGAAAACCACTTATTTCAATGACCTTGCATTAGAAATTTTCGTGCATACTTTCGAGATTATAAGTACAATGTATGTGTTTGCGAAGGAGTTCAAAAATGAAAATTTCCTTCACATTATTAATCATCATAGTGTAACTTGAGTTAATTATTAGTTACCTAAATTTATTTTAATTAGTCATTTTTCTATGATTAAATATTCTCTTTATTTTAATAATTTTGTTCACAAGATATCTCTTTTTATTTGAGTTTATCATGACATTCCTTCCTATCTTTGTTACACATTGCTTTTATGATTTTGCCTCGGAACGCATGAAATGTCCGTTGTATGTGGTTCAAATAGCTATCCAAATAGAGTCAATGATATTTCTGTTAAATAAACATAAAATATAAGACAATAAAATGTTGTGTTTGCTCTGATTATAAGGCAAAGTCATTGTCTTATAGTTTTTTTTTTATGATTTTTATAAAATAAAACTAATATCTTGCACTTTTTTACAATTTTTTATTGAATTCAAAAAATATAAAAAATCGTTGTTCCGACGGATTAACCACTTAGTCCATTGTAAACCTACTTTTTAACTAGGCAAAACTTATTAAGTTGAATACAAGTTGACTCGTAGAAGAAGATAAGTTAAACAGGTTGATACGTTTTGACTAATCTTGTTTTACCACTTCATATCTAAATACGATTACACACAACTACCAATTCATAGATGAGTGTTGCTTCCGCACCCCTAATATAGCTTCTCATCTTTTCGGAATGTTTTGTTTTTTACCTTTCGGACTGACCAAACATGATGAAGGAAGCAAATAGCCTTGACAGAGTTAATGGGCTAGTAGTATGTTTAAAATTTTAAAAATAATTTTAAAAGAAGTATTTTTTTTAATAGCCATATAAAAATTACTTTTTTTAAGGGATAGACTCATTCATAATGTTGAAAACAATATAAGAGAGAATGTAATCAAAATCATGGATGCTAGCTAGCATAAAGCCTTGATGTTGTTGTAAGATTATGAGCAATAAGATTAACTTATTTGCTTCTTAGTAGAAAATTATTTTTTCAAAACATAACAGTTTAAACAAATAAATTAAAAAAATATTTTTCTACTTATTTTATTAAAATAAATATTTTTTTCAACAATAAATTTAAACAAACTGACTTAATATCTAGGACATATCCCATGATCACACTCTCACCTATAACTATAAGGCTCCACCCATCGAACTAGATCTAATGCTTCATTTATACCATCGTTACTCAATCAAAAATTTCAACATCAAATTTCTTATATAAGTACTATCACCACAACCGATATGTTTTTTCTTTTGGCCCACCCCATTCACCATCGAACTAACAATCGCCCAAAGTGACATCCAATCCCAATACGGGCCCATTTCTTGCGATTCACCTCATATTAGAATGAAATATTAATCTAATACGGATTTAGATTAATTAAAAAAGTACTTTAATAATCATACCTAATTAATATATGATTGTACTCGGAGCTAAAAACATAATTTCAAAATTAAATATTAATTCCTTCCTAGTTCCTATTAACTCGTGATTCTTTGATGGTGGCGAACGATCACGATTGAGGAGTGAGTGGAGAGAATTCAAGGGACGGCTTAGTCTTTACGTGTAGGGGTGGGGGAATAGTAGTAAGTGAAAAAAAAAACCACATTATATTCTACCTTTTAATAATTATTTTTATGTGCCGAACAAATTCGTCATTCATACTCTTAGGAAGAGATAATAAATTTTAAGTATAATCAAGTCTCAGGAAAGCTAAAAATTAGTTTTATAATTAATTTAAAAGATCAAAACTTATAAAATATCTCAAAAGTCTCACCAAAGAGTCAAAAATCTTGATGATTAAAAAAATTGTCATTCAAACCACCTAATGGTTTCATTTGCGTAAATTTCCAATTTAATTATTTAATATTTTGTCCACCCAATTGCACATTATGTAAATTGGCCCACAATTTATTAGAAAAACTGTATTTTGTCTATTATTATTTCTACAATTTTTTAAGAGCAAAAAGAAAACTAAAAATAAAATAAAATTAGAAATCTGATAATTAATGTGATAAAAAATAATATTATAAAAATACTATACGAATAATAGAGTTTAATTTCTTGTCCAAACTCTAATTTAATACATATTTTACAACCCAAATTATTTTAAAGCAAATTGGAGTTTTTGCTTGTTTACAAACGTAGCACCTTGTCGGCAAAAGAAATAATGGCAGTTTGCTAAAATTTAAGACCTAAAATATGGGCCGTGATTCTAGTTTGGTAGTGGCTTCTTGTATGTGCGTTTCTTTATGTACCTGCCATTCTAATATTTGCGCGCATTTTCATGTAGCTCTGAACATTGAGAAGACGAGTTTTAAAGTAACATTATATTATTTTGGTAGGATTTGAACAATGATTCGAACAGTTTAGGAAAACCAATAACTTTATTCGCTGAACTTCATACTTCAATTTGAATGAATTTAACGAGTACAGGCTTCTATTGGACTTCATTTTTCTCATTCTTAACAATAGCTCTTTTATTCTGTAACCATTCTAGAAACTCACCGATATTTGGAATGAGTTTAACCAGAACTAACTGCAAAGAGTTTTAAAAAATTAGCGTTTGTAAGATGATTTTTTTTTTATATAAAAAAATACAAAAACAAAAAAAGAGTTGTGTGGCTTTTCTTAGTCACCATTTAGGCGTCCATTTATCCGGTGTTAATTGGTATCTGTCTCTTTTATTTGATGCAACAACATTATTATTATTGATAATGTTAACGTCAATTTTTTATGGTTAGTGTCTGACAAAGTCGATGTCATTATGTGTTTTTGTTGTGTTAATGTTAGTTAAAGAGGATTCTTAATCAAACAAATATATATAAACAAAAGTGAAAGAAATAGAGGCTTAGCTGCAAAGTCTTCTTTAATTTATCTTTTTACACTATCCGAAATAATCATTGGAAGAAGGCAGAAAACAACAAATTCATATATTTTTAAGAGATAATAATCATACAAAGATTAGAAGATGATTGTTGTGACAATAATAATAATGCTGATAATGGATTAATCCCAATGTAAAGTGCAAATTTTCTTTTTTGTGATAATGTGTAAAAACCTAATAACGAAGTCACTATGCTACAACTAATTTTAAGTTTGTTCTCTTTATATATTCATTTTTTATTTTGTCCATGCCATCACCAAGTTAATCAATAACAGCATGTATCGATCGAGTAGATAAATGGTTTTTTCTTTTCCTTTTCAAGAGACGTTTGTTGATACAAAATAAATAAAAATAATGATATATAAATTATTTTTTATTTTAAACATTTTATTAATATTTTTTTTAATCTTTCTCTACCTATCACCATATAAACTTATTATACTTATACTTTTTTCACTACTCTTTTTAAATTTTTTATTTTTTCTTTATGTATTGAATACATATTAAGTGTTTATCAAACATTTTTCATAAATAAATAATCTGAGTGGCAAGGCTAATGATTACTATTCTCCTTGTTTATATCCATTGCAATGGGGTCACCACACATTGCCACTCATGCATGCAAGAGGAAACATAATTATATACACCAACCCTACCTTAGTGTCGTTATCTCACCTCATCCTCGGCATTAAATAGCTCGCACCGACGTTCAAGGAAAGGAAACATCCCATCTACAAATATAACCATCATGTTATTGCATTTGTAGCTTAGTACAATGGGAATTGAAAAAACATTGCAGAGAAACAAACTACGATGTCTCGCGCTAGCTGTCTCCTTATACTTTTTTATATCTTCGATAAGATTTTCAAAATATAATAATATACAAATTACAAATTAATGTTTCTTTAATTGTTTTCAGGACTTGAAAGAGACATAGAAACGGAAATTAATTGTCTTCATGGGGTAAGAAATTATTTTTTATTTGGGTGAATTCAAACCAAACACTATAATGGATGTTTTTTATACATGAACCTGATGATTGAATCCTAATTACATGCTTGAGAAATAAGATTTTTTTGCCATCTATCAGAAAGAATGTTTGGACACTCATCGTAACTGTGAAAAACAACATTTAATTGACGCAATTTGAAATCATTTTTGTGTTTTATCTAAATATCTGAATATGGAAAAAGAGTGTGGATCTATGTGTCAAATTTTGTTTCAAACATGCACCATGATATATATTAACATGTTATTTTAAGTGAAATTGGACTCCAACTCCTTAAATAAAATTTCAAAGTTTGAGTTTAGCAAATAAAAAAATAAATGGTGGAAGAAGAAATTCCATGACGAATGATTAGCAAACAAATTTTCTAAAGAAAATTAATTATTAATAAAATTAATAAATACTCTATATAATTGTCACGATTATAAAAAAAAATAAAAAAAATACCATGGTCCTTACCACACTAAGCTTGGTGGGTAAGAATATTTCCAGTTACAACCGACACATATTTGGTAGTTGATATATAGTACTTTTGATTTGGGAATATTAGCAAATCGGAAGGAAGAATGCATTGAATAGCAGTCAATAACAGTTGCCAATGTTATTACCTTACTTTTTCTAATTAGAAACGCCACGGTCTTAGGTAGAGAAAAAACCGTGATGCCAGCTACTAATAAATATTAAAGTAACAATGGTACGCCAAACAGCATTGTTTCTTTTTACTACCAAAAGAAAAATGTTTGTTTCTTCCTTGGCCAAGACACCTAAAACGAAAATAAAACAAATGCAGATCGATGCCATTTGCATATGTACTCTATTTGTAAGCCATCATAATATACTACGTACGCAAGCATATTGTCATTGAAAGAAAAAAACAAAGATAAAACTACGAAAAAGAAAAGGTCTAAGTACACACACAAAAAAAGGCCTAACTGATCATTATTATATATTCTTATTAATTAGATCAAGATCATCATTATATATTAGAATTTGGTGCATGTCCCCTCGCAGACTGATTAATAGAAGGAAAATGATATGTAACGATTTACTGATATTTTAACCTTTTTATACCTTACACTTATTTTTAACCATATAAGAAAATTAAAAAAATAATAATTTAGTATTTATATATAAGGATAAAGATAACCAAAAATAATCTTACGAAAGACAGCAACTACCATTTTCACGCATGCACACATTATATCTTACAAACTTTGATGCTAGATTTCTCGTTAACTTGAATATTAGAATGTCATCTGTGGGTTCCTAGCCCCTTGCTTAATAGTTAACACTGAAGAGTTAAAAAAAAAAAAAAAAGAACATCTACGCCTTTAAACTTATAAATCAAGAATTACGCGATCCATTCTACAAATCTATCAAGTATAGTAAGAATATCAAATTATTAAATGAAGTAAAAAAAATAATTATCTACACCTTTAGAACTTTCAAATGATTTAATCAAAGAATTAGCATCGTAAGATGCTTTTTTATTTGGGATTTTAATGTGTTTCTTAATTAATTAAAAATATTTTTTAAAAATAAAAACATAAAAATTTACTTAGAGTTTTTATAAGTTAAAATTAGTAATTAAAGAAAAAAAACATTCCATTTTTTTTTTCAACTTCAAACTAATAAACCATATATTTATTTATTTTTATAATATCATTTCCGTTATCAAAAGTGGCACATATATGTCCAAATTACAGAGTAGCTCAGTAGCTCATTACCTATAATTACTATATATAGTATATTAATTTGAAACATTAACAATAATACTACTCCATTATTATCTATAAATAAAAGTTACTAATATTTATAGATTTACACATCTCTTTCCAAGGCAAATAAACATATTTAATGTACAGATCAGTTCATGGCCTATATATGGTACATTAATTTGACACGTTAACTAAAACATTACATTACTTCATTATTATCTATAAAAGTTAGCATGCGTACACATTTTCCTTTTCTCTTATTGAGGAAAAGGAGAAGGAAAAAAGAAAAGGCAAAATCACGAGACCACACGAATATGAAATATCATGTCACATGGAAGCAAATTCTAAACCCCCGCAAGACAAGGGCATCACGAACAAATAACAGAACAAAACTCGCATAGATGATAAAATTTGTCGTCATGAGAGAGAATAATAATAAACTCATCTAGTTTGACATTGTGGTACAGGGTCTACTGCACCATGGGTCTACTGCACATGCAAACAAGTAACAAGGTGCACACATTGTGGTACAGGGTTGCTACTCCTATCGCCAGAGGAAAAGATATATATATAAAAAGAAAAGAAAAGAGTTTTTTAATAACAAAAATTGTTAGATATTTGGCATGGTGGCAATGGCATATAAAATTCAAGAGAAATGTAGTTTTCAGGGACAGGAAAAGCATATCCAAAAGAAAAAAGCATAATTAAAAATGCAAAAAGTTATTGAAAATGTTACCCTAATTTGTTCAGGAAAAAAAATGGATTGATATATTGTAGACCAAAATAAGACAAAATAGTGTAAATTAAAAAAATACTAATTCGGGATTATGATTATTTTCTACACGTATGATTCACGACTGTAGGGTTTTTTGTATTGGACATCGCACATGAACTATCAAAATAATATCACTATATATATAACACTTACAAAAATGGAGGGAAAAAAAATACATGCTAGCTAGGGACAGGATCCTCTGCGGTGAAAAAAATACACTCTATAGTGTTTACAATCTCACCATTAATTATTTTATACTTGCCTTTTATGATAAAAATTATTATAAAAAAAGTAATTAATGGATGGTTAAAATCTTCTGCGGTAGTAATGTTATTGCTGAGGATCTGTTTCCTTGAAAAGAATTCAATCCTTCTAACACATATTTTTCACTATCTTACAATTTACCTTTTACCTATTTATCTTACTTTTATATTCCACATCATATCAAATATTATATCTATTATTTTTTCTTTCTACGTTCTCTTCTTTCTATTCTCTTATGTGAACCCTAATCCACTCCAAATGAGATGGAAATTAATAATTTTTTTCAATGAATTATGGTGCAAACAAACATACATGACATTATTTGACATTAATAACATGTGTAACACACAATGTGATGCCATGTAAATTTGACATGTGAAACTCTATATTGCTCACTTCATTAATATATATAATAATTGACATATTTTTAAGTGTTTTATTGTATAAAAATAACTTATATATATTGTCATGTCACTTGGCAGGTGTAACTATTGTATCATTTCATTCAAGTATATAATAAATGAGAAGACATGTGACTTGACAAGTGTAACTATTATGTCATCTTATTAATGTGTATAGTAACTTACATGTTGTCATGTGAATAAGTGTATAAAAGTAACTTATATGTGTCACGTCGTTGGACAGGTGTAACTATTGTGTCACTTCATTTAAGTATATAATAAATGTGATGTCACGTAACTCGACAAGTATAATTATCGTATTACTTTATTTTATTAATGTGTATAATAATTAACATGTTATCATGTGAGCCTAAGTGTATAATAATAACTTTCATGTTGTCATATTACTTGACAATGTAATTATTGTGTCACTTCATTTAAGTGTACAACAATTAACTTGTTATTCACGTGTCTAAGTCTAAATTAACAATCAATTTATTGTCATGTGATGTGACAAATGTAAATATAAAATAATTTATATTATAATTAACATGATGCATGTGTTTATAATAAAATTATTTGACTTATTTGAAATTTTAATTCTCAATTTTACTGTACTTTCATTTTTCTTTTTAACCCCTTTTAGTTTTAAACATTTATTTTCTTTTTTTATGTTTGAGCCTCACCCCTCCACTTTCTTTTTCTCATCTAGTTCCTCCTCTCAATTTTTACAACCAACAAAAAGATAAAGATTGAATGTCTCAAATATCAAATGCATGTTTTAAATGTAATTAATCAAAAATAAACTATTAGTCGTTTGAATTCACCTAGGCATACTAATGTTTTAATTACGACATATAATACTAGTTGGTTGCACTAATTTAAGGTGAAAAAAATATATTTAAATATATAAAAGTTATGCAAAAAATGATTTTTTTATCCAATTGTAATTTTAAATGGTTGATTGTAAATAAAATTTGTAAGATAATGTGTGTATTTAATCTTATTAGTAAAAAATTAATGAAATTGTGATTGAAAAAATGAAATATATAAAATATTATAGATAATTGAAGTAATTTATTAAACATTTTAATGCTATATAAATTTTTAATGTAATTTATAATTTATACATTGCTCATTTTAAACAAGAATAAAATTGATAACACTTTTAGTGATGTAACTCTTAACTATATATATAAATAGATAATAATCTAAAAATAACTTATTTTTTTAATTAAACCTTTATATAATGCATATATAAATTAATAAGACACAATAGATATAAAGTAAAAATACACGTACACACTATTTTAATTAAATAAAAAATGTATCACAAAATTAATTTTAAATACAATATTATATATTTATCATTATATTTTTATTATATTAACGTATATTTGAATTTTATGTATCATAAAAATATTTTATAACATTTTTTTAAAATTAAAGTGATAAAAAATTTAATGAATAATGTAATATGTATATCATATATATAGATATTAAATTTTATAATAATTAAATTTTAGTGTGGTTACAAATGATAAAAAAGTTTAATAGATATATCAAAATATCTGTTAATTTATTTTGTCATTTGTATTATTGTTCGCGCACACACACATTAAAAGATATTATAAAATAAAAAATAATTATTAAAAAATTAATAAATACTATAACTAATATATTATTAAGTAAAATTGGCTGCTTAAAAATAATTCCAACTTAGTAAAATGTTTTTAACTTTTATTATTTAAATGGATTGTTTTAAATGTCTAAAATACATTTAATTACATTCAAAATGTCAAAAGCACATTTGGTGTGGATCTTGCATGTCAAAAATATTTCCTATTTAGTAAATTATTTTTTACTTTAACTCTTAAAACTTGTTGATATGATATTACATATCTACTACTACAATGCTATATAATATATATAAAATAAAATAAACTTTAAATTTGAAATTCCGCTGCGTTTAACTCTTTAACTCAAAGCAAACTCTAATATGATGGGTGGGGTCCAACGGGATCAAGATGTTATTGAAGCATAAATATGATAAAGTTTCACTTAATGTAAAAATAGAAAAGTTGATATATAAATTAGAAAAAAATTTATAAATCTAACTCTTAAAATTTTTAAATTAAAGTGTAATATCAAATTTATTTATATAATTAGTTAGGATTCATTTGGTATAAATTTTCCGATTTATCCCCTGGGTTGCATAAGATAACTTATTCATTGCAACAGTATCAATTTTTTATTTTTTTGACTAAAGCTTGGTTTGCTGTAAATGTGGCTGTTGTAAAGTTGAAGACTTGGAGCAATAAATACGGCTTTGATTAAAAAGCAAAAGAACAAGCTTTTCTAGTTCTCAAACTCTTGTGACCTAAGCAAAACAGTCCAAATATCAAAACAAAACATAAACATAAATATAAATGGTAATAATAATAAAATAAAACACAATTCCCTGACATGTGTGGAACTCTTAGTAAGTAGCAGTTGGTACCACTTACTAGCAGAAAGAATCACAGACAAAAGCACAATGGTCATAGGTACTACACAGTTTTAGATCAGATTCAAGAACAGAACCCATACCTCACTCTCTCTCTCTCTGTCTCTCTTATATAGTTTCAAAACTTTCCCTCCATTCAGTTGTATAGTAGGGGATAAACATAAACATTACAAGAAGCTATGGAAACCAACTCAGTTTCCAAGCTTCTGTTGCTTGTCTTCAGTGTTCTCTTTGTTGGTTCTGAGTTGATCCATTGCAGTGTCACCTATGATAGGAAGGCCATTATCATCAATGGCCAAAGGAGAATCCTCATCTCTGGCTCCATTCACTACCCCAGAAGCACCCCTGAAGTATGTATATTATTTATTTTATATGCCATTATGTCACCCTTTTCTTTCAACGTTTTTGTTTTTGTTTTGTTTGTAGTTTGTTGTGTTTCTGAGTTGTCTGTTTGAAATGTGTGCGTGTTTTTATGTTAGCTTTGTTAGAAATATCAGTCGGGGATTCGAACCCAGCAACCTCTCCCTTCTCCCTTCTCCCTTTTCCAACCATTGGACCAATCTTATATCTCCTTGTTTGAAATGTGTGTGTTGTTGTAGATGTGGGAGGATCTAATTCGGAAGGCAAAAGACGGAGGCCTTGATGTCATCGACACTTATGTCTTTTGGAATGTTCATGAACCATCTCCTGGCAATGTACCAACCACTCTGGAATCTGGATCCTCATTTCATTGAATTCAGTTTCAAAATTCTCAAGTACCATCTCACACTGTTTTTTTGGTTTGTGTGCTATTTTTATGGTGTTGGGTTGCAGTACAATTTTGAAGGGAGGAACGATCTGGTACGGTTCATTAAGACAGTGCAAAGGGTGGGGCTCTATGTCCATCTTCGCATTGGACCTTATGTGTGTGCTGAGTGGAACTTTGGGTACATGCACTTTCAACTTTCCCTAGTGGATTTCTTTGGTTTCTTAGTATCAATGCTTAATCACATTGTTTGATGATGGTGTAGAGGATTTCCTGTTTGGTTGAAGTATGTTCCTGGCATCAGCTTCAGAACAGATAATGGCCCTTTTAAGGTTGTATCTTAATTTAAAAAATTTATTTCTTTGTCTTCTGAGTCTCTCTTCTTACTCAACAAGTTTTGACTGGTCTTAACCAGAAAAATACTTTTTTTTTTTTAACTTTTTTTACTTTTAGGCTGCAATGCAAGGTTTTACTCAGAAAATAGTGCAGATGATGAAGAATGAAAAGTTATTTCAGTCTCAGGGTGGCCCAATCATTCTCTCTCAGGTAGGCAGTTCCTTTCACCTATTTTTTAGTAAAGGAGCATAATAGCTGAAAGTGTTTTTTCCATGGGAATAAGTTCCTCACCGAAAGTGAAATCTTGATGTTAAAAAATTCTGGAGTGGTCCTGGAACTCACAAAATTCATTCTAATAAATCACTACTTAAGGATAATTCTATCTTCTTTTTTTCTCAAAATTTTTTAAGATCCTGGGTTTGTAATTGAAAATCTTGTCAATTCTGTTACTCCAGTCATTATTGGGAAGAACATGTTAAATCATGGGCACTACCACACCATGCGAATAAGTTTTTGAAGACAGTGTAGTGTAACTATCGCACACGTCTGAAGATAAAATTGTGGAGTGGATCTAGAACTCACAAAATTCATGCTAACAAATCACTACTTGAAGAAAAAATCTTTAAATTTGTCTCCATTTTTGTTTGAAATTTCTAGATTGAGAATGAGTATGGACCAGAAAGCGGGCAACTGGGAGCTGCTGGTCATGCATACACAAATTGGGCTGCAAAGATGGCCGTTGGATTAGCCACAGGTGTCCCCTGGGTGATGTGCAAGCAAGATGATGCCCCAGATCCAGTGGTGAGCCATCTCAAGTTCTTAGCTCCCTTACTCATTAGCTTCAGTTGTTACACTATTAGTGGGGAATGACTTCAATAATAATCCTTTTCTCTTTCTTTAAGTTCATCACCATTAGATTTTTATTAAGGCTCCATCCAATTCTTCTCAACAGATAAATACATGTAATGGATTTTATTGTGATTATTTCTCTCCAAATAAACCATACAAGCCTAGCCTTTGGACTGAGTCTTGGAGTGGCTGGTAAGCTATATGGTATTGTTTCTTGAGTTGGTTGTGAAGTGAAACTGGTTATCTGAAGTCTTTACCCTTTTGATCTTCTTCTCTCTTCTTCCTATTCTCTTTTGGACATCAGGTTTACAGAATTTGGTGGTCCAATTTATCAGCGACCAGTTCAAGATCTAGCATTTGCAGTTGCTCGTTTCGTTCAAAAGGGTGGCTCACTTTTCAATTACTATATGGTTGGTCTCCTTCAATGATTTATTTCTCATTTAAACAAAACATGTGCTGCCTTAATTTGTAAATATAAGTATTATTCATGGGCTTAATGACAAATGATAGTACCATGGAGGAACAAATTTTGGACGATCGGCTGGAGGGCCATTCATTACTACAAGCTATGACTATGATGCTCCAATTGATGAATACGGTCAGATAATTATGCTTTTAAAAACATCCCGAGATGATTCTTTGATTATTTTGTTTTAAACATGAAATCACTTGGCATCTATCTATAACATTTAATTGTAATTTACTCAGCTATAAATTCTATTCATTTTTGTTCTAATGACAACCAAGTCTGTGACATAGTACTCCCTTAATTATTCAAGTATAGATGCACACAGACACACTGAATTTTGATTTACTTGTTAAAAAGATAGCTTGTCTCATAATCTGTTCTATCGTCATCTGTATTAGCATATTGTAATTGAGTGCGTTACTATGTTCAGGTTTGATCAGGGAACCTAAGTATGGTCATTTGAAGGACCTTCATAAAGCTATTAAGCAATGTGAACATGCTTTGGTTTCTTCAGATCCCACTGTCACATCATTAGGAACGTATGAGCAGGTCAGTTGCCTCGTCTAGTTGCGTAATTCTTTACGATAAGTTACTTTCACAATGACAAGAATTATCCATGTCTTAGTTATTTTCCACTTCCAGGCTCATGTGTTCTCTTCAAAAAATGGAGCATGTGCAGCTTTTCTAGCAAACTACCATTCGAATTCTGCTGCAAGAGTGAAGTTCAATAACAGGAACTATGACTTGCCTCCTTGGTCAATAAGTATCCTCCCAGATTGTAGAACAGATGTATTTAACACTGCAAGAGTAAGAACATTTGAAGGGGTCTTTTGTTCTATCGTAATTAAGTATGATGGAAGCTATTGTTGTTCCATCAAGCATTTCTTACCAGCTTTTCCCTTTGCATCAAGTTATTGATTGGATTGTTATGCCTTCATGTAGGTAAGTTTTCAAACTTCACAGATACAAATGTTGCCTAGCAATTCTAGGTTGTTATCATGGGAGACCTATGATGAAGATGTATCTTCGCTAGCCGAAAGTTCCAAGATTACAGCTTCTGGACTATTAGAACAGATCAGCACTACCAGAGACACTAGTGACTATCTATGGTATATAACCAGGTAAAGTTACTTGATATGTAGATTATCTTCTAGATTTTCAAACAACACTCAAATGAATTAAATTATAAGCTTTTTGAGTCATTTGCCTAAAAGTAAAGCAAGACATAAGTTCTTATTCTCTTCTTAGTTCTCAGCAGTTGAAATCTAACTGTTTTCTGGTTTGCATGCCACAGTGCTGACATAAGTTCATCAGAATCCTTTCTTAGAGGAAGGAACAAGCCCAGCATTACTGTGCATTCTTCAGGCCATGCTGTTCATGTGTTTGTTAATGGTCAATTTTCAGGTTAGTAGTTAAATTTGGTAGTTACTATGTTTGCAATCAAAGTTCAACTTAACATGATATGATTCCTATTTCCTTTTACAGGCTCCGCTTTTGGGACAAGTGAAGACAGAAGTTGCACATTTAATGGCCCTGTCAACCTACGTGCAGGAACTAATAAAATAGCACTTCTCAGTGTTGCTGTTGGATTACCAGTTAGTACCTTGCTTTAGTACTCAAATTTGAACTTGATTACCCCTTTGCACTGCTTGAATGTTTCAATAAACATTGATTGATTTTGTTCTTTTTTTTTTCCCTAGAATGTTGGATTCCATTTTGAAACATGGAAGGCTGGGATCACTGGAGTTTTGCTTCATGGTCTTGACCATGGACAGAAAGATTTGACTTGGCAGAAGTGGTCATACCAGGTTTGATGCACACAAATCTAACTTATGATGTATACATGGGATTCATTAATCATTAAGGGGGTGTTTGGTAGGAGAGAAATTTTTATTTTCTCTAGAATCTTAACTTGGGAAACTTACGTTTGGTACTCATTTTTAAGAAACATATTTCTGGAAAACTATGATTCCCAAGAATCATTTTTAACTCACATTCCCACAAACATTCCCTAGGAGGGTAAGAATCATACATCATGTTACTTTTATTAAATTATTTAATGTGATAAATAATTAAAGTTATTAGTAAAAATATCACATAACTTTTTTATTTTTAGAAAAATTATTTAAAGATTTTCAATGGTTAACTAAACAAATTTTATTCATTCCCAATAAACATGATTTCCGGAATTCATGATTCCCAAGAATCATGATTTTGGGGCATGAAAAATTTTCTCCCCTACCAAACACCCCCTAAGAGAAATTAGTTTCTAACTATGGTATCTAAATTCTAATCACACAGATTGGCCTAAAAGGAGAGGCTATGAATTTGGTGTCTCCCAATGGAGTCTCATCTGTTGACTGGGTGAGAGACTCACTAGCTGTCCGAAGCCAGTCACAGTTGAAATGGCACAAGGTAAGAATTATTACTGGTTTGTGATGATAACAGCATCTTCTAGAGTGTAAAATGAGAATTGAGAAGCTTATGATTGATGGAACATTCAGGCTTATTTCAATGCACCTGATGGAGTTGAACCATTGGCCTTGGACCTGAGCAGCATGGGAAAGGGTCAAGTATGGATCAATGGACAAAGCATAGGGAGATATTGGATGGTTTATGCAAAGGGTGCTTGTGGTTCTTGCAACTATGCTGGGACATACCGGCCTGCAAAGTGCCAACTTGGTTGTGGACAACCTACTCAACGATGGTATTACTTTTCTATTCAGCTTCAACATTACATCCTTATCCTTTGTAAAATTCTACTCAACTGTGTGACAAAATCACACACCTCTATGCAGATCACAGAGCCATTGTGTTTGTGTGGTGTGTCAGACATGACCTTATTTGAATAAACTTCTTTATAAGCTAGTTTGTTTAAGTTTATTTTTTAAAATAAGTGTTTTTAAAAATAAAATAAGCAGTTTTATGGATTTATGATGTGTTTGTCTAAACTGATTTTATTTAAAATAAATAATTTTGTTTTTTTGAGAAGCAAATTCTATCTGTTTATTAAAAAAATACTTATATAAAAAAACACTTATTTTAAAGTTATCTTTTTATAGTTTAAACAAACTCATGAACTAAACATCTCTCATAAGTTAAAATCAATTTTTACACTTCAAATTTTGTAGATGCTCTTTCATCTAATCTCTCCAAAAACTGAGGTACAATTGTTAACTTGTGAAAAAGTTTTATTGATTTTGTTTTTTATTTTAATTTTTGTCCTTGTAATTATTTACTGAAAATTTTACTCAATCAAGGTCAATATCTTGCATAGAGTAAAACAATTGTGTGCAGAGTGGTATATTTTTTTTTTTTGGTTGTGATTAGCACTACTCTATGTAAGAGTACTGATAATGAGACAACCATTTCCTATACAAATGCACACTGCACACTGTTGAATATGTCCAAAACAACACTTATATAATGTAAGCCCCTGCCTTGAATATTGGACAATGGAAGAATAGACATACCCATTTTTTCTGTTTGGAATTTTGTAGGTATCACGTGCCAAGATCATGGTTAAAGCCAACAAAGAACTTGATAGTAGTATTTGAGGAATTGGGTGGGAATCCTTGGAAAATAGCTCTAGTAAAAAGGACAATACATACTCCAGCAAACTAGTGAACCCAATTCAAAGAACTGAAAAAAGACGTGAATATGAGTAGTCAAATGGTGATTGACAGAGCAACATGCGATGGGACCATAGTATAGAAAATGGTTATGCCCACTTGTGCCGTTCTCTGGCTTCCGTTGGCATTGGTAGATCATAATGTTGAGGGAATAAGTAAATGTTAGGTTCAAGCGTTGATGTGTTCATCTCCAATTCTTCATTCTTCTTGATCTTGCATCAAAGTAGACAACCGTGGATGATACAAAAAAAAGGTGTGACCAAGTTGATTTTTAATTTATTCTTACAGTATGTACTTAATAAGAGAAAATAACAAAGTTCAGAGGTGTGCTTTTATTCACTTGTGTAATTTGTATATCTTAAATTCTCAATACATGCAATGCATTTAAGTGGTTGGCTTTTTAAATGTTAATCATCACAGTATCTTATTTGTCAATCATCACCCAAAGAGAATTTCTTTTAGTGGTTTTAGTTTTACAATGCCTTCAAAACCAAAACCTCATTACCTCAAGGCTTAAGTAAATGCTTTTTTTTTTTTTTCACTTATCCATACGAAAAATGTTACATTATTTCTACTTTGGGTCCTATTTTCAAGAATTTATAATTAAAGATAAAATAAGAAAATAAAAACACTTTCTCAAGTGAAATGACTCCTTATTTTCTCTTTAGGTATCATTCGAAGAGAAAGAATTTACAAAATAGCTTGTCCTTATTCTTATTTTTACAACATAGTAAAGAGACCTTACTTCTTTCAAAGTGAATTACTCAAACATGACTCTAAATATTGTAGTTTAAAAAAAATACTTGATTATATAGTTTTCAAAGTACCCTTCCATCTTGGAGCTATTTAGACCAACACTGATAATAGCAAGCGCCAGTCTCACTCTGTTTACCCAAAGTACTATCCCCTTCCATCTTGAAGCAAAGAAATCACAGAAAGTAACAAGGTCACGGCAATGATAAAAAAAATATAGAACACACACATACTTATTCATAAAATTGTATTAATTCGCTAATACGAAAAAAAGACAATGCAACAATTTTATTTTTATACATCACTCAATGTTCTGCCAACTCAATATCCATAGAGAAAACATGCAAACTGACTTGAAAACATTAAAATGCATTATTCTTGATCTTCTTTCATATGATGATACTTCACTTCAAGAAGAAGCAGCAGCAGCAGATACATGCTTGGCTATGGTGAGTTGCAGCTCCTCCTTCTTAGCACCAACAACCTTATCCACGATCTTGCCATCTTTCAAGAAGAGGAAGGTTGGCATGGCCTCAATGGAATATTCCTCAGCAACAGGCTGAAAACATCAATGCAATGCAATTGTAGAATTATTAGTAAATTTTAGTTAAAACAAAATGAAATAAGTGACAGAGGATAGATTGATTCAAATTATGTATTAGTATATGCTTACCCTCACTTCATCCACATCCACCTTGAGGAAGATCACTTGAGGAGTATGCCTAGCAATCTCTGCCAGAACTGGGGCAATAAAACGGCATGGACCACACCAGGAAGCAGTAAAATCCACCACAATCTAGCAATTAAATGCAATGCCATTTTCTTTCAGAAACTTGAGGATAACATCATATATAATTTGTAAATCTTAATAGATATATTATTCATACAGCAAAATTCTAGTACATCTAATCTCACATTTCTCTCTCTCTCCATCTTTCTTCTCTCGCCTTCTTATTTTTTTCTCTTATTTTAAAAAAGCATAAAAAAAAATAGTATAAATGAAATTTCTCTATGTAATACTATGATAAGAAGATAAGGAAGAAGGTATCTTATAAAAAAAAAAGAAAGGAAGCAGGTAATATACACTTAGATGGCACAACTATGCAAAGAGTTTTTTCTAATCAAAACTATGCTACTACAAAATTAAATGTATTTGGACACAGGAAAGTCTACATGCATCAATTATAATACAGGACGGTATAAAAAAATTAACAATATAAGATTGAATGCATATCTTTAATTTTTATAAACATGATTTTTTAGCTAATTTGACTCTTTAAAAAAATATTAGTTTTAAATTAAAATATTTAAAAATATTTTTTTCATATCACATTCCATACAATCTCATAATATTAATGATTACTGACTTAAAATAACTAGATCCATCCCACATTTCTATCATATGATTATTTATTATTTAAAAAAACAAGCAAATTAAAAAAAATTAAGAAGATTAAAAGCAAATAAAATTATAACAACCCACGTTAAAAATAATTAAAGCATATTAAATTCATAATCAATGCCGACAAAGTTGTGGCTTGTGATCGTGAAAATGCAAAGTCAACTACACCTCAAAAGCCACACGTCTATGTTTATACTTGCTGGCACACCATATGGATCTAAGGATTTTTTTTCTTCATTGTTTCTTTTTTTATAAAAAAAGTGAACATTTTATAGCCTATGAAAGATAAATTATTGTACCCTCCAAAACCATGCAAATCGGACCAATCTCCATATGATATATTGTTAATCTTTTTTATAAATTAAAAATAATTTAATTATCCATTTAATTCTTATAGTTTTTAATTTTTTTTTAAAAGAAATTTTTTTTAATATGATAATGGATTTTTTAATTCCTAAAATTTATATTTTAATTCTTAAAAGATTTAGGTCGTTAAAATTTTTTAAATCTATTAGTTAAAATTTTTTATTGGAAATTAAAATGTAAAATTTAAAGACTTGATTAATTTAAAAAGTATAAGATCTAAAGGGTAATTAAACCATTAAAAATATAGTAACCGAACCACAGTTTTTTCGGATCATCTAATGATTTGTTGGTAAGGGACTGGATAGTTTTGCAATCCACAGGGATTAAGGACATAAAGGGACAGTAAAATGAAAGATCTCGAGTTCAAAACAAAGTTGAGTAGAAAGTAGGGAGGTGCAGAAAGCAAATTAATGAAGAAGTTGAGGTTTGTTTGGATGCTAACCAATTTTTGGGAGTCTTTTCCATTCTGCAGTTGCTGGTTCCACGCATCAACGGTGTGGACGCCGACAACCTGACCCTCTTCAGCCATGTTTCTTAGAGAGCCAGATTGAGAATGATGTGAGAGAAATCCCAAGGTCGAGGCTTCTTATATGCTACTCTCATCCTAATGTTAATTTTGTTTTGACTACTTTAACTGTAATTTTATAATACTAATTAAATATTTTCTTATTATATTATTAATTGTTTATTTATATTAATTATACCAGTTTGTTTTCATTATTTTTTAATCATGAAATAAAATTGACAAAATATTTATCAATTGTATTAATATTAATATTCGTAAAAAAAACTGATTAATTATCTTTAATGATATATTTTTTTAATCATCTTTTTTTATTCATAAGACTGAATTGCGATACTAAAGAGAGGATGAAATTTATTACCATCCAAACTAATAACTTATTAATTTTTACTTTTTAATATTATATTATTAATTATTTATTGTAGAATGAGAAATAAAGGAAACTCATTAATAAAAGTCAAAATTTATATTAACAATTACATGTTAAATTCTATAAAATCCAAAATATTAATTATATTTTTCCATTTGTGTATCAAAATCTTAAGCGTTGAGTTTTTGTTGACTAGAAACGTTAACTAGCGTGTAGTCATTTCAAGTTTAAATTTTAAATATATAATTACTTTTAAAAAAGTGTTTTGCCACTTGATTCTACAAGTTTAATCAAGAATAAAAGATAGTATATATAATATAATCATTAAAAAATATTAAAAAAATACATTGACTTTGTACAGAAAAACGGGAAAGATGGAGATAGAGAGAATATATTGATTTTGTCATAAACGTGCAACAATAAATTATAGGAAAATATGAACCGTTCATTCATTGTTTAATTTGTTAATGATCAAGAATTGTTTTTTTTTAGGTGTGTTCAATTGTTCATCCGATGTCGTGGCTTCTCATAGGAAAATTAGGAAAGTGTTAACCGTCCATTCAATGTTTTTAATTATCTAAAATTGTTTTTTATTTAATATCACATTAAAACTCTTAATCAATATGGTGTGACATGTATGGATCTCACAAACCCACGATTTCATAATTTGAGAAGATACCTATAAATGATGAAGTGGTCATGATTATTAACATTTATATTTACCTCTAAAAAATCTATATTTTATATAAAAAAACATTTATATCTATCCAACATTTATTAATAAAAATTATGAACTAAAAATTAGTAGTATAAAATTATAATTATTTTATTAGTTATTAATATAAGAGCATTAAATTTTTTAAGTTTTAATTTTAACTATTTAAAAAATAAACTAAATGAAAAGAGCTATTTTAATAATTGTTTATAAATATCTCAGACAAATAAATAAAAACATAATTTATTTACTTTTAAAATTTAATTTATTTTAAGGATTACATACTAATAGTCTTGAACATACATGAGATTTTTATATTATTTTACGTAATATAAAAATAAATTTTTTATTACTTTTCTTAAAGGAAAAGCTAATAGGCCTTGCAACGTTTTTATAATGTTTTCTGCCCAATTTAAATGCTATTTCATGACTGATGCATGTGGACTCTGTCGATGTCCAAATACATTTAACTCTCTTTGCATAATTGCATACTTCCTATCATATTAAATAGAGAGGATGTTATGGTAATGTTTTAAATATATATATAATTAGAGAACAATAAGAAGAAAAGAGAGAGAAGTGTGAGACAAAATGAAAGATACAATGGGAGTATAATAGACTTTGGCTAACGATGGATATGCACGATATGACAAGAATGTTTTATAAGGGTAGGCACAATGCGAACATTTCTTGACCGTTTAGATTTGATAATATTTAAATGGAGGGTGCAGATAATTTGGATATAGGATGGTCATAAAGCACCAAATAACTTTGTTATTACTTCATTTGATTTTTTATTTTCACTCTCTGTCACCCCTTTTCTCCTACTATTCATTTTCTTCTTTCCTTCCTCCTTTGTCTCTGACTTGCGTTGGCCCGCAGCTTGGATCTTGCATGGCAGGAGCCTCTTCTTTTCTTCTTTCCTATGGTTAACTCCTTCACAAATATATCAAACCAGACGAGTGTGAAGTTGATTGGAACTTTGATTGGACATAGCCTATATATCAATTTCAATTTTAAACAACCAAATAACTAAAAATAAATATATTTCCATGTTAAAGTGCAAAAATGTAAACTTCAATAATAATAAATAATGACATAAAAATAGAACAAGATTCAAGAGAAAAAAAATATTTTTGGCTTAGAAAATGATATTTGGTGTATATTTTGGCCTACTAAAAATATTTTTGATATAATGTTAAAAAAAAATTTCCGTATAAAATTATTTCAAAGAAGAAAAACTCCCAAAATGAATTTTTTTTCTTCAGAATCGTGCCCTAGACAAACTAACCTCAATGGAATAATACATCCCCTTATAAAACACCTCAAAATATTACATTGTCATGTTTTTTGAAAAATCGCGTTAAGCCTACATGTATACATGTGCATTGCAAGCCAAGCAGAGATGTATAGTACAACTACAACTGACTTGAATAACTCTAATTAAGTTTGTATATGTGCTTATCACACGTGTATCTTACAATTGACTTGAGAAAACCATCATATGCTTGTTCTTCTAGTTTGGCCTGGTAGAGGTGTTGTTCCAATTTTTCACACATTTTTCAATCCTTAGTTGATGTACCATAACTCTATAATAAAACAAAACACACACTTTAGGTCAAAAGGATCATTAAAAGAGAAAAAAAAGTAATTATTATATAATTTAAGTACAAAAATTAAGTATGCATACTAATTATCAATCACCAACACCCAGGACCACCCACCTCCCTTCTCCTTTCTAGATCTAGCAAATTTTCTTGAGTTCTTTTTCTGTGATGGGTTCTGACTTATCTCAGTTTTTTCAATCAGATCTGGTTTTTTTGATGGGTAGTTCGCAGTGGGTTTTTCATGATAGGTGGTTTGCAATTTTGACGGAGGTGGTTCATGGTGGGTTTAGCTTGATGCGATGATTTTGCGGTCTTTTATTTTCTGTGATGGGTTGTTCTTTGTAAGTTTTTGTTCTCTGTAATAGTTATGTTGTGTGAACAATTTCAAATATATGATGGAAAGCATTGATTGTTTTCTTCTTTTTCTCTGTAATTATTTTTTATTCTGGTTTGTCTTGAGGACTTGTTTTGTGTATTTTTGTTGATTTTCTGTATTGATATCATGGATCTAAATGTTATATTCATAAAGAAGATGCATGTTATTAGAGATTTGAACATAAAGATTTGAGTTTAATTTGAGAAACGAAAGGGTTGCCGGAAAGGGAAGAGGAATGGTGGAAACTGAAGACTACAACTGTGAAGGGATAAGGGCAGGCAACGACCAGAAAAAATAAATGTATGCAAACTTTGTTGTTTTTTCACGTTAAACTTTGCTAGATATTATTCAGAAAATAAAAAAGATACATCTTCCAAAATGATTTGGTTGAATTACAATGAAAACTTTGTTAGTTGTGTATGCATGTTTTAATTTTTATGGAAAATATACATTGAGTGTTATCGGGATATTATGAAATTTTGAATTACCATTCGCAATTCATTCTCATGCAATGTATGAAAAACTTGCTAGTTGTATATTATGTTTTAATTTTTTTTAAATATAATTTTAATTAAAATGTATTAAAATACAAAATTTGGTACATTATCATTTAATAATGAATTCTCATATTATTGAAAATTATTAATTTTATTATAACTACTTAACAGATCAAAATTTAACTGAAAATATTTTTAAATAGTAACAAAAAAATAAATATTTTATTTAGAAAAAAAATTATAGTAACACCTTACCACCCTTCTAGATGACCACATTATTTTATGATGTTGAAATACCATAAAATTTTTTCCATTAGAGACAATAAATTAAAATAAACTCATATCAAATAATTAACACACTCGATAATAGACACTTCACATATTCTTTAGGATATGCATATATTCATTCAAAAACTCATATACCTTAATTAATATCTTGATATACATTTTATATTGTTTGAATATATATATATATATATATATATATATATATTAATTATAACTCAATTAATTATTCTAAAATCATGTTTTCTAGGAAAAATCTAAAATCATGTTGTTTTGTTAATTTTATACATTTTAATTTAGGTATATTCCATTTTAAAATATTCACGAGCTACATGAGTTTGAGCAAAATGCCATTATCAGTGCATGATTGTTGGATGGAGCTTTTTGAGTGTTGTATTTGGGAACTGACTCTATGTTTGTTAGCTTCTTCTCTATTTTGGGACATGTCATGTTTTCAGCTATGAGCCATTTCTAAATGGGGGACCGATCTTAAGTTTGACCCGTTGACATTGCTACTGGATCCATCATCAACTTGAGAAAAATCGAGCAATAATGAAAATCCTCGGGATTAACAAACGTTAATAACATAGATGTTTGACATCTTTGTATTGCATCTCTCACTGGATTGATTTGTGTCCTCAGTAGTTTTGAAAACCACTCCTTTGCAATAACATGACAACCTAGCCAAGTTTTAGTCAGGGACGGATACTGGAATGTATTAAAGGGGATCGAATTTTTTTTTAGTTACATAATATATAAATATTTATCTTTTAATAAATAATGTTTTTAAGCTATTTTATTATTTATTTTGTGGATAAAATTAGAGATATGATTTACTACTAATTTTTTTAAGTAAATATCAACTCAAAAACTTATTTTTTATATATTTTTCGTTATTAATATTTCTTTATTTTTTTTATATAAACAATGGATCCTTGGAGAGAGAGGTGGGGTGAGACCCCTGCTTGGCCCCTTGAATTCATCCCTATTCTTAATTAGAAGGGAAACTTCTTGCTAGTAACAATCATAACATTCTAATTTTGCTTAAATATATAAAAACAAAGAAAATGCATTTGGATGTATATTTAACCATAAAAAAGGTGTATCCATAAGGCAACAATTGCCCTTATTTTTACAAGAAAAATATTGCATAGACACCTAATGTACTATCTAAAGACCTAAAATGAGAAATATAAATATAAATATATTATAAGAATTATATGATGTGATGGGAATAGCTTAAAACAAATCTCAGGTTAAAATAGTTAAAAAAATTGATTTCATTTGAATATGTTTGGACAGGTGCAGATTGAAGAAGTTTTTTTTTAGGAATTGACACCCACAGAATAACATTAGACCGTTGGTTTTAAAATAGATGCATTCTTATATGTCCATTATGAGTAGTAGTACAAGTGAATTTGAATTAGCTTTTAGGGGTGTTTTGGTTGTGGGAAAGAGGTAAATATTTAAGGGGACTTTTTTCAAACAAAAAAAAAAGTCCTATACTTATTTTTTTCTACTTTAATTTAAATATTTTTTCTCATCATCTCTCAAGTTTCATTAAAGTTATATTTGATAAAATATTTTAGTTAATTTTTAATCTTTTTTATTAGTTAAAAAATTTGTTTGAATGTTCAGTAAATAATTTTTTTAGTAGTTTCTAATTTTTTTTTGAAACGAAATAACATATTTTTTAAATACTAACTTTTAGCTTTTAATTTTTTTTATTTTTATCTTTAATATTTTATCCAATTTTCTAGTTACTATTTTTTAAATAAATCATAATTATATTATTTTTATTTTATATTTTTCAATTGTTTTAATAGTTAATTTTATCATATATTTATAATTTAATAAGTTAATTTTTCTACTTTCAATTAACAACTAATTTTTTCAACTTCCATTTTAGTTGGTTTTAAGAAACATAAAGAATTGCATGTAGCATAGCAGGGTAGGTGTTGCTTCTGCATAACGTTTCCTCAATGGGTTTTTCCGTGCGGAAGTATATAGTTTATTTTATTGAAACAATTCTAAGTAGAGAAGAAGAAGCAACACTTCTCAAGCAAATGACTACTAAAAATTAAAGGAAAAAATTTCAAATCTTCTCAAATGCGTTTTGTAAGCTTCACACTCCAGGCTTCTGCAATAATGCTTCTCATGAACGATGAGGAAGAAGGTGAGCACAAAACATCCTCATGAAGAAGAACATGCTTCTACAACAACTACATTTTTGGTAAAGGAATAACGATCTGTTGGGGGAGAGAAAAAGTCGATGTCGTAGGCAGAGAAGAAGACTCTCCTTCTGGCATATGGCGTATTAGGGATACTCGTGAATTTGAATATTTATATAACTATAATCATAATTAATAAATAACTAGATTATAAGTGTATATTATAATTATAACTAACTAATTATTATTTTTAAAATATAGATATATAACTGATTATAAATGACAGAAACAGGCCATGGATGTAATCGTTAGTCGCCCCTACTAGAAACAGGCCATCATAGACATTGGGCCTTGAAGTGATTGGGGGGCTATTGCTTCTCGGACTTCCCAAATTGCTTTCTGCATTTTTTTTTTTACTTTTTGGATTCATCATTTCAAAAACATAAAAAGAAAACATATTCTGAAATGAAATTTTACATTGGGTTAATTAAGATTTTAGTTTTCAAATTATGGGGTTCTAACTTTTTGGTCCTAAAATTATTTTTTTTAAAAAAATTATACCATTATTAAAAATAATTTTTACCATTAATGTTCTCTATTAAGTAATGAGATGTCACGACACATTAAATGTTAAGTGTATGTCACGTACACATCACGTGTTGTTAATATGCAAAAGAAAAGAAAAAAAGAAGAATTATTGTGGAACCTGCTCCAAACACCCATAAATATATAATAATCATCCATGAGGAGATCTGGAATGTCAAACAGTAATGATGAGGAGATCTGGAATGTCAAACAGTAATTTTTAATAGTGACAACCATTTACGTAAATAATTTAATCCACCCTTAACAGAAATTATAAATAATAAAAACTATTTTTAATAACTATAAATTATTTAAAAATAATTTAAGAACCAAGAATTCAAATTCACATAAGGATTAAAAACTGAATTAATGATTTTACAGAAGCAGAGGAAGTAACCTAACAGCATGATTGGAGAGTCAGGTCTAGCAGTTGCCGAGTCCAACGTGGAATATCCTAAACCACTTAGTACTATATCCATCCACACAGTACCTCAAAACCACCAAAATTTCCACACTCTCTCTATCTAATCCAATTCTCAAACCAACAATAATGACAGGTGAAAGCCAGAGCCAAATGCCTAAGCCAGTCACATTCCCGACTCCAAACATTACCCTGCACCTTCCAAACACACTAGCTACTAATGCGTTTCCTGTCTCACTTATTCTACAAAAACAATGGCATCATTTCCAATCCCACAGCTCCTACCATCTCACACCAACCACTCCTTAACTTGTTTCAGTAGTAACACTAACACTCTGCCGTTGTCATCCTCACTGTTGCGCCGTCGCCGGAGTCTCGACTCTCTCCGATGCTCGGCGTCGTCGGAGAAGCAGCCCCACGACGACGCGCTGGAGCTCCCTCTCTTCCCTCTCCCTTTGGTCCTCTTCCCCGGTGCGATCCTCCCCCTCCAGATCTTCGAGTTCCGCTACCGCATCATGATGCACACGCTCCTCCATACCGACCTCCGCTTCGGCGTCATCTACAACGACGCCGTCTCGGGCACCGCCGAGGTCGGCTGCGTGGGCGAGGTCGTCAAACACGAGCGCCTCGTCGACGACAGGTTCTTCTTCTTCTTCTTCTTTTATTTTTTATTTTTTATCGATCCAATGTTAGTTATTAATTTGTTAATTCACCACTTGTATTTCATTTTTTTATTTAATATAAAGTCAATCTTATAATTTTAATTTTTTCTGATTCTTTTCCTCCTTCCCTTATTTCTTATATCTGCGCGACAGGTTCTTCTTAGTGTGCAAGGGGCAGGAGCGGTTCCGCGTGAACGACGTGGTGCGGACGAAGCCGTACCTTGTGGGGCGCGTGACGTGGCTGGAAGACAGGCCGTCCGAGATTAATGTCGGAGGCGATGACGTGGAGGGGCTGGCGCGTGAGGTGGAAGGGTACATGAAGGACGTGATAAGGTTGTCGAATAGGTTGGGAGGGAAGAAGGGGGAGAATAAGGAGATTGGGAACTTGCGACGGAATCTTTTTCCGACGCCGTTTTCGTTCTTTGTCGGAAGCACGTTCGAGGGTGCTCCGAGGGAGCAACAAGCGCTTCTGGAGTTGGAGGACACTGCCACCAGGTTGAAGAGGGAAAAGGACACGTTGAAGAACACGCTTAATTACCTCACTGCTGCTTCTGCTGTTAAAGATGCCTTTCCTTCTTCCTCTTAAGTCAAAACTGGTAGGGGGATATACCAATAGTACAATACAAGTTGTAAATTTTGATTCGTAATTTCATCTGCTCGATATTTGTTAATAATTACTACTACTTTAAATCATAGTAAATATAATAATTTTGCTGCACGTAATAATATTTCTATATAACTGGAACATGATTATTATATTCTGTGTATGGTCTCAAGGGAAAAAAAAATTATAAAGGAGAAAACTTAGATACGTCTCTCAAGTGCGGTCTATACTGTCTCCCCTGATTAGAAAACAAGAACTAATACATATGTAGACTAACAAGGTACGTATTCATTGAAAAGGAGCACAAGAATTAGAAAACCATGCAAACAGCACCCAAAAAATCTAACTCTGTAATCCAAATCTGCATTCTTATATGGCTTTGGTCTTTATCTCTAGTTAGTTTACTTTAACTGAAACCTGGTAGTATTGTAGTAACGAGATTTTGGGACTTCTTTTAAGTTTAATTGTGTACTGAAGTATAATAGCGTGTCATTTTGGAGAGGTTGATCTTAAAGTTAAAGGTGGATTTTTTTTATGGAAAATGCTGTAGAGTGCGAATTTGTTTGGTACGAAAGTGTATATAAGGGAACCCACCATGAATGGTGTCAAATATCTTACTTTTTATTTTAAAATTGAAAAAAGAATGAGTATATTTTAGTAAAATCATCCCCCAACAAATATTATTATTTTGAAATACTTATTTTTTTTAATTTGTAAAAAAAAACATTAAACATAAGTCATTTTATAACGGAGAAAGTAATTTTTTATTATATGTTTCATCTCACATTTTAATTAGATTCTTTTTCATTCTATGATAAATAATTTAAAATATAATAAAAAGATATGATAAATAATCACCCATAGAAACCTTTTAATAATAATAATAATAATAATAATAATAATAATAATAATGACAAACAAAATGACAGAGAATAAATATGTACAATAAAATTTAAAATTAATAACAATTTCATTATAGAACTTTTTAGTTAATACTTGTAGTTATTATTAACAGTTAGGTGTGTTTGGTAGAGAGAAAGTTTTTACTTTTTTAAAAACCTTAAAGTAAAAAATTATAATTCATGATATATAATTAATAAAAAGATTATGAAATAACAATGATTTTGAAAAATTAATTTTAATTTATTTTTCTACAAGAAATTTTCGATAGAGACAAGAAAACGTTCCCAAATAAAACGTTTTAGATATATATTTTATATAAATCTTTAATTTCAAGGGAAATATATAAATATTAATCAAACATACTCATTTCACCGAAAACTAACCAAACTTATTTTACAAATTATGATTTTTCAGACGTTCACTTTTCCAAGAATTTCTCCCTGCCAAACACCCCCTTTAACAAAATCTTAGTTGAGTACTTGAGGTTGAGGGTGCGCTGCGGCATCTCGAGTTCCATATTTCCATTCCATTGGTACCCTTTCTTTCTGCAGTTGAGCTTAGACTCCTCGACTCCAGAAACATACATATACGCACACGTGACTTGTAGTAATAACAACTAATAACAATACCCTTTCTTCTTCTTCTTTCTCGCTTTCGTGTTTCGTCCCTTTCCTCAGTATCCCTCCCATGGACGTTGATCCTCGCCACTACGAACAAATTGTACGTTTCTTCTTCTTCTCTTACTATCCATCCCCTTCTCAATTTCACTCTACTCTTCTTTCTTCGCTATATTTATGTTTATGTACGAAACATTAATTACTCTCTCACACTCTTATAACAATAGTCCATTTTGTTCTCTTTCAAAGTTTTCATTACTACTTCTGCTAGGATTGTATGCTTCTCAGTCATTTTATTTAGCGTGAGGTACGAACCCTAAAATGCAATTCAATGAAACTGCTTCACCATGACGACACTCATTCGTATTGACATTCACCAAATGGAAAAAATGTGCGATGAAAGTTGCTGCATACGTGTCGAGGTTCAGAGAAGATTGTCACTTTATTTATTTTTTAATAATTTTGGCTACTCATTTTGCAGCAAAGTAAGTCTAAAATTATTTTCATCTGAAGCAGTGAGTTGAAAACCAAAACCTATCTATCCTTCCCAATCTTCGACCATGGAAAATGCAGTGCTTATTTTGAATTCTATTCAATCTCTAGTTTCGTGTTAGGAATGCTTAGTTTGTGATGCATTGATCTTGAAATTAAGGGAAATTATGAATTTATGATTTCATATGCACATCCAGTCTGCATTCTTGTCCTGTGTAACCTGTTTATGCGTTTTATATGTTGTGTATATTTTGGGCGTTGCCATGGTATTTTAGACTGAAATCTGATTCATGCTTAAATATCATATTTAAGTTGTCATTGTCAATAAATAAGCTGTTGATGTTTTGAGGATTTTTGAAAACTTGAGTTAGTTCGGATTTGTTGAGGCTTAATTCTTTGTTGTTTATGTGGATCCATTTTTCTACTTACTTCTGTGATGGAAAAGATTTCAACTTAAGCAGTTCCTTCTTAGTTGTGTTTTTTGAACCTGTTTTTCTGAGAGAAAAAGAAAACTGAATTTGAGCTCATGCAGCATTGCTACTTCTAACAGAACTGATGCATAAGGTGTTTTATTGGTTTCTGTGTGTGGACAATTATGAATTCCAGTTTATATACTTGTATTATTTCTCTTGTCATAACTTTTGGCACTAATTTCTGTACAGGCTATAAATGAAAACGATGTCAACAACATCATTCTGTCATACCTTATACATAATTGCTACAAAGAGTCGTCAGAGTCATTCATTTCTTGCACTGGGATGAAGCAGCCTGCAGATCATTTGGAGAACATGGAAAAAAGAAAAAGTAGGTTTATTGTTGTATTTCAGTGTAAAAGGTGGATTGAAGACCTTTGGTTGCTTGTGAATGTCATTTTTATTTGCTTGTGTACTTCAAACCCTGCTTAGTTGTCACTGTTGAGAGATTTGTATCATATAAACATGAACATTGGATTACTGGACCTCAATTTGAAAGTTGATGAATCAATTTTTGCTCTTAATGCCACTTGAAACATCTACTGGTTTTTGACAATGTTGTCTGAGTTTGTCAAATATACTGTTTTCTTGCATTCCTTTGAACTAACATATCTTGTTGCCTTCTCTTGACTTTTTAATATTTCTCCCCTCCTCTCCACTTGCAGAGGATGCTGGGGATTGCTTCTAAAATCTAAGTTGTTTGTAATTGGAGCATATTATAGGTAGTAAGGCCTCCTTGATGGTAAATTTCATTAATCTTTAGGAATCTTTCACCATGCATTGGAGGGAAATGTACTTAAGGCTATTGAGCTCACGGGGCAGCTGGCACAGGATATTCTGGAGAACAATAACGATTTGCTGTTTGATCTTCTAAGCCTTCATTTTGTAGACCTTGTCTGCTCTAAGAAATGGTAAGATGAGATTAATTTTACTTCCAAGAGAGCATGTTGCAAACTTCTTGCTTTCATAGAATCTCATGTTATTGGCAGGACAGAAGCTTTAGAGTTTGCTCAGACCAAGTTGAGTCCTTTTAGTGTGAAGGAGCAGAAATATATGGACAAAATAGAAGTATGTTTTCCTTTTGCTAACAATTTATTGATACATGTGTGCGTTTTTAAGGTTGAAGTAAACATATAGCTGCCCTTGATTCAGGGTTTTATGTCCCTTCTTGCTTATGAGAATCCAGTGGAATGCCCAATGTTTCATCTGATCGGCTTAGACTATCGGCAACAAGTTGTGGATAGTTTAAATCAAACTATTCTCGGTTGGTTAACTTCACTATACTCCTTATACTTAATATATATTTTATTGCAAATCTCAATACTTTGTTCTATCCCTGCTAAATATGGTCTATAGTCTTTGGCTTTTTGTTTATTTTTTTCTGTTGATGTTGGTGATTGCCAGCACACTTTAACCTTCCCATCCACACTGCCATGGAGCGGCTTATACAACAGACCTCAGTAGTTAGACAATGCTTAAGCCAGGAGGTTAGGCAATTGATAATTTTCCTGTTTCAGTTTGTTTTCGGTGGCAGCATATGTTGGCTATTTTTCACGGAATAGCTTTTGCAATTTAAGTTTTGACACTAATTCTGTCCAACTGATAATACCATTTGTTTGCTCATCTATTTTTAAGAGCATGTAAGCACCCGTACACAAGTGCAACAAGAGGTGTAACTACTTTATTGTCCACAAATTAATTAGTCAGTGTTTCAAACTGATTCCTTCATTTGCTCATTGCAGGATGGGGGGCCTCCACCATTTTCCTTGAAGGATTTTCTTAAAAGTCGATGAAAGCAGTTAAATATCTATTGGGAAATTGGGGAATGAAGCATGTATACCTTGTTCCTTTTTTGCCACATAAGGGATTGGTGCATGCATGATTTGATCACTAGTGTAAAGTTGTCTTCATATACTCTTGAATAATTTTTTTGGTAGCAGGCTATCTTGATCTTTCTGGTCATACTGCATTCTTTAGGAATTAGTGTTCCATGAAAATGGAGAAAATTGCAATTCTACCGGATTAAGATTATATTTTCTTTCTGGGGAATTTGATATAATTGTGGCTTTAAGATGCTGTCATTCTTCCATAGTTTTCCACATTTTAGATTGTATGCAATCCCTTGTGAGGTTTAGCTGACAAAACCAAATACTTTTTTTTTTTCATGTCTAATTATGTATTTTATGAAGGTTTTGCTTTTACGTATGTGATGAGTAATTAATAGAAAAAATAATTAGAGATGGGTATATTTTTTTACATTTGATTTTATGAGCACGTAGACGATAACACTGAATCTGATATCTCTTTTGTTTTAAGGAGGAACCATGAATATAATTTCCAGCTTAAATGTAACCGAAGCATACCTTTTGAAAAACTTTTAAACCGTAAATTTATAATATCACTCATTTTTTTATTTCTTATAGATTTATAAAATTATTATGTAACTTATATCTATTTATAAAAAATATTTTTAATTAAAGATATTTTTATTAAATATTTGAGTTAAGATGGGTAAATATTATATTATTCGTTATATTTGATATTTTAAATTATTTTTTATTATATATCTTATCTTTTTATTTAGTACTTTTTAAAAAAAAGTTAAAAGTAGGATTAAAATAAAAAATCGATCTAATCCAAACTGCTTTAAATTAGATTGGATTGAATCGGATTGAATTAAAATTTAAATTAAATCAATTGAATGATAAATTGATAAAATCAAAATAATTGAATTGAATGATTTTTCTTTTCAAAATCTATCAAATCTAATATGTGAATACCCCTGTACCCTACCACGGAAAAAAATGAAGAAAAAAAATTATTGATTCTTGTTTCTTAGAATAATTTTGTGTTTCTATGAGGAATTTCAAAGTTTTAGGGGATTTGAAATGTCTAAAATTGAATTGGTTTGATTTTTTTTAAAATGCTTTGTTTGCATAAATAAATTCAAATTTTTTAAATTTGAAATTCTTTGTTTGAACAAGATAATTCAATTTTCTCCGTATGGAAAATTTTTTATATTTGAAATAGGAGCTGGAATAGAGGGGCTATGTTGGCTTTGCATGGTTGCTGTTGGTGATCCATAGAATCTATTGGAAAATGATGCACTCATGTTGTTGTGTTCTAGTGATATATAGTGATGTACAAAACTCTTGAGGATTGAAGCTCAAGACGCGCTGTTGCAATGCTGTGATTACATCACTTCTGTGAGTGATTACAGTAAATAGAATTGTGGGTATGCGTTGATACGACTTATGGAGTGGGTATATTATAAGTTTGTAACTCTTATTCCATGGGGACATGCTTGGCATTATACAAGACAGCCCATTCCTTTTTAAAGTTTTCTTATAATTTTGCTTTTACTTAGAACCACAGTACGTTGAGGATTACTAGATGGTTGTGTAAACCTCTCCTAATAATTACTATTTGGTTCCTAGTTTTTTTGTTCTTTTTAAATGATTCAGTTAAGTTTACTTTGGGTCATTGAGTTATATATATATATATATATAAAGATAGAGTATTATGTAACATTATCAATTATATTTTCTTGAATTTTTAATTATTCATCCTTATTTCAAAATTATTCTAATTACCTTTTTAATCAGTTTAATAGTTTTTAATCAATTTTAGAAGCTTATCCTGATTTTATAGTTTTTGATCAATTTTAACCAATAATATTAGGAGTTTGTTACACTTCTCGGCCAAGCTGTCTCCCATGGGTTGACCTGTAAATTTACATGAATATGAATTTGAGCTTAAAAAATTATGATCTGTTTAAACGAGTAGAACAGACTCAACCGAGCATTGAGCAACACCCAATGATAGCTCGAATGGCAGTTTGGTAATTAGAATGAAGATAATCGGCAAAGTCTACACAGTTCACTTAAGCACACAATTAAAATGAGACAACTCACAGAATCACATTTAAACAACTTTGTATTTTTTTTTTCCAGGTCTATATAACCCTACAGTTAACATGTTAACTAGCAGTGAAATGTGAATTACATATCTAAAAACTTTTAATTACAAAAAATTCTTATTTTTGGGTTGACCTGCAAATCATTTGGGCCACCCCAAGGTAATTGTTTTTAAACTAACTTTTTAAAAAAAAAAAAAAGAATTTCATGATGCTGTTACTCCACTGTCTGAAACAGAAGCAGTTGATCTGATCAAAGCTGTTTTTGTATCTGCAACTGAGATAGATATATAGTTATATACACAGTAAGTTTGTGCTACATTACATGCATAATTACCATTTGACTGTAGGATAAACTTGTAACTTACTGTGGATGTTTTTACAGTGAGTGAAGCTTCAAATTGCCATCCTAAAATGCTTTACACAGAAGTTTATTGTTGGAGATACCAGACTTGGATTGAGAATGTATGAAATGCTTCTAGAATTTTAAATGACGTGGTGGGTTTTTCCCGTGAAGCGAAATTAAGCATGGTAATTTCAGTGAAATGGATTTGAACAAGTACTAATCTTTTCACGTTATAACTAGACTCTAATTTCACTTATATTTGTATTGGATATTTGTCCGAGTTTATTTCATAGCTTTAGAGTGCTTCTCTATCCTGTTCTAACCTTTTTTTTTTATTGCATTACCTTTTTTCATGATGCTAAATCTGCTTGCATTTGTTGGACAAGGAGATTTCAATTAAAACTCAACTTCAACCTCATACGTCCAAACTCCACCAAATAAATTCTCAAAATTAAGCCAAACCACTATCTAGAAGCCAACAAAATTCGTCCTTGAGTTGCTAGCTTTGCATTCTTTGCTGTTGGATGAATTTTCTAGTTAGGATCAATGAGATTGAACAATTTCTGAACAACGTATGGAAGTGAATTGAGAACCAGAGTTACCAAAGTCAAAATGCACCCTATACTTAGTCTCCGCAATGCTCCTATTATAACCAGATTCCAAATGCTATATGCACCGATTTTTCTTGTAAAGACATCAAGGATATCAAAAAGCCTCTGAAAACATGACATAGGTACGTACATTTTGATAACAGAAAGGCCTAAAGCATCATCCAAATTGATCGCAAGGATAAGTTTTAATACATGAAGAAGCAAAGTCAAACTTACAACAAAAGTGAATCATGAAGAACACGTTTGAAACAAAACACAAATTAAATTTCTTGAAACAAGATTCATACATTATTAGATTGAACTCGGTGAAGGTGTAAATAAGTGGACCAATTAATGAACTTGAAGAAGATATGGCGCAAGGTCTTCATTTCATTCCTTCCCCGAGAGAGTTTGAAGTACTGTTCTCAATGATTTCTCTACAATTCCAAAAATCTAAGAAAAGTTTGCTTGCAATGATCCTGTGCGATTTGTATCTAATACAAAAGTATACAAGGTCACAAAGTATATGAAATAATATTTGCTTAGATGCTGATGTTAATTCAGCCTGAGTTTATTAATCATATGGTATCTTGAGATGTCCATCCTTTCTTCTCCAACTCTTGTCTCAGTGCCTGTCAGCAACCAAGATTTTTCATCACAAAAATATTTAGTAAGGGATTTGCATCCTCTGGAGTAAATACTCTCTTTATTGTACATAAAAAATATTCTTTATCTCTACCAATTAAAAAATATCAACGTATTTCTCATCATAGTCAACCAAATTTACCTTCAGTTAAAATAAGTGACTAATTTAGAATAAAGTTAAAACATTTGAGACTCAAATTTAGTGAATCTACTTAAGTATAAAATGTTTGACATGACATGAAGGAAGGGGAGTTTTACCCTGGAACCAAGAATTTCTTTATCTAACTATAGAGAAAGCACATATTAATTATGAAATCATACCTTTATTCTTTTTCTGTTCACATCAAAATCAAAGTTTCCCAACCGAGATGCAGATCGATACTCCACAGTAGAACCCTTACCGGGTGGAAACCAGAACTCAACATCATCCACAAACTGTTAGCACATGACAGAAAAAAGGGAGAAGGAAATTAGAGATGGTTCTTGATATCATCTCAAATGTATAAAATGATCATTTTTCTTCAAGATGAGTTTCCTTAGATGTAAGTTACACTTACCCCCAAGATTGAGCTTTGGTACTCCACACGAATATAGTCTTCTTTCCTTTCAACTATCCGTGGTGAAAATTTGTCTGGTGTTGTTGATTCGATCTGTAAAATTATCCGGAACTAGTTTTAACTTTACTTCAATGATTGGAAAAGTGCAAATAACCAGCTATTATTACAAATCAATTATAAATTAGAGAAATGTTCACAATGTATCCTTTTAAATACACTATTAATAATAAGTTTATTAGAAATTATAAAATCACATAGGTCTCACTCTTTATTCAATGAGTTCCACTCATGACTTTCTAATTTCTGATAAATTTTAACCAATAATAAAAAGGGTGGGGTTAAGAATAGTGTGTTACAAAGTGTATATTTACTATCACTCCTTTTATAAATTTTATAAATTATAATCGATGTTGATAAAATGAGGGAAGGAAAAGAAAATTGCAATCTAGTGTTATAACTCAAGATTTCAGTTCAGCTAGATTTATTACCACGTCTATCAGTTCCTCCATTGCTTCCTCTCTGCTCACAGGTTTTTTCCTACCTTCAGGATTATAGTTCCTGAAAAAGAAACTAAAAATTAAAACAAAGTGACATCATGATTCATCTATGTCCAATAATAAAGTTTGGATTTTGGTGGGACCATGCTCAATACAAGGACCAAAGATAGAGAAAAAAAAAAGTTGTCAAAAAAAAAAGAAAAAGTTAAGATTGCACTGCTTTCACCGGCCAATGTGTGTGACCAATAGTCCAATTCATGTCAAGTCAACATTGTTCAACAGTCAATAGTCCAATTTCGGCTGCACTACTTTCACGTGGTTTAAAACGTGATAAATTGTTCCAAGTGCACCATTGTCTATTATTGCAACGTGATTCTCACAAATATGGCCATAGGTTCCGTTTGGACTAAATCCAATAAATAAATAAACCCTGATTACTTATCTCCTAAATCTGGTTTACCAGACCCTCCTCAACACGCAATTTTGACACCACAAGTTACTTAACCGAAAATTAAGGCCCGAAGAATCAACATAATGGAAATACTTGAACTTTGAGCGTTTTGAAAAGGCTTAATTAGACTTATCTTATTAGTACTTGTGTAAAGGTCTGTTTGGATACATTTCTCCAAAAGCATTTACAAGAGAAGAAAATGAAATAAATTTATCTTTAAGCTAAATTTAACTTATGCATAAGTTAAAAAAAAAAAAACTTTTGGAGAAGCTAATATGAAAGAACTACAAATTAGCTTACACATACACTAATTTTAGCTTATAGAAAAATTTATTTTATTTTTCTTTTGTATTTTTTTTTCTCTTGTAAGTGTTTATGAAAAAATTTATCTATATCCCAAGTTTATGATATGTCTATGAGTTGTTTTCAGATCACAGGTAAAAAAGAAAAAGTTGTTCTCAGATTATTTCAATAAGATTTCAAGAATAAATTAAGAAAAAAGCTTGCAACTTGTACATTTTTTACTATAGAAAAACCTTATACATAAGCACTTACATGATGGGCAGTTAACTAAGTTGTTTATCCAAACACAATTAAAAAATTGCATTCAATTCATATAATCCCATAAATCCAAGGTGAAAATTAAAATAAGAAAAAGAAGGGAACTTTTACCATGGAGGAGCATAATGTGTGCGATCGCTGATATTCTCAGAGGTTGACACGCAGTTCTTAGTTGCCGGACACAGAGCTAATGCTGGTGGGTTTTTCTGCACTCCAAGATAATCAGGTTTTTTCCCACTGCACCACCAAAACACAAAACCCAAACTCAATTTTCTCTTTGTTAACCACCACCCATTTCCAATACAAAACACAACCCAAACTAAAATCCAAAAGGGTCTCAACACCCACTAACAAAATCAAATCTCGAATTTAATTTACATTCAAAATAAAATGAAAAACTAAAATTTCCAGAAAAAAAAACAGAGCAAAAACAGAGGAGGGGTACCCGAAGTTGAAGATGGCACCAATGGTCGCTATTTCGCTGCTTCTCAATATGAGTTCTCTTCAATACACAAAAGAATTGAAATGTAACGAGATTTCAGAAGATGGTTACGAATAATCAATAGAAAGGAAATAGAAAGTGTGAGTGTGAAGAAGTAAGAACCTTCGGTTGATTTGGTCGGTGGGTGTGTCATCGTGATGCTTCTGACAAAATACAATACGGCGAAGAGAGCTTCTTCTACCATTGTTGGGTTTGGTGATAAACTTGAGGTTGCAGAAGGAGCTTGAAGATGCCATTGAAGCCATTATTGTTGGGAGCTGAAAATGAAGGTTCGAGAAAATTAAGGAACTTATGAACGTGTGTACCTTCACAGAACGAAATTATTTATAATTTAACAAAGTGACCCGAAAATAAGAAATGAGATGTGAATCATGTGATGAATAAAAGAAGGTGGGACTTCGTTTCCGCAACATTTTTATTTTTTTATTTATTTTCCTTTTTATGGATTTAGATATTTAGAAAATAAATAGTATATATTTCGATTGTTTGAGAAAGTGACAATTTTGGATACTAAAAATATCCATAAATGCTTATCTGTACGAAAAGGTTTTTGTCAAATTCGCGCATCAAGAATGTTTTTACTCGGTAAAAATAATAATGCATTTCTACATTTTTTTAATTTTAGTTAGTATTTATTCAAAAACAGTTATGAGACGTGTGCAATTTTTTAAAATTTAATTGATAGATTTGTGTAAGTCTTTTTTTTTTAAATATGTATAAAAAAATTTAAAATCTCACAAGATGTTATGTAATTTACTCTTAAAAAAATTTGTTTATTCGTGTGTGTGTGAATATATATATATATATATATATATATATATATATATATATATATATATATATATATATATCTGAGTTTCATTTTTTTTCTTTTAATTCATTTTTTTATGTAACATAAACTTAATTGTCGTTTTTTTAAAAAAAAAACATATTGTGAAAGAAAATAAAAATTAAAAAAAGGAAAAATAAAAAACAAACAAGATAGAAAGAAATTATTTTCCTTTCATTTTATTTCAATTAGAAGGTAAATTTTTTTCTAATGGATATCACAAATATAACTTTTCTCCTTCGTGTTTTTCCCCTTCCAAACAATTCATAATTTTTTTTTCTTGGGTCTCATTTCTACTCAAATAAACAATAGATTTATGTCATTCTTAAATTAGGGAGAGGATATGAGTCATAACCGAAGGGAAGAAAACTACTACGTCAAGAAATAAGTGAGGGTTTATACCTATAATTTGTCAATGCAAGATACATACATGCATTTGTTTATTTTCTATATGTTGGAATAAAAAAGAACTTGCAATAATTTAGCATATTATTTAACTAGCTAGACCTTTAGTATTTCATGGGGTTATACATTGATGGATTTTGTGCATCGATATTTATTTTTTACAAATCACATGTCATTTTTATTGAACTTAATCATATTCGAATGTTGTTTACTTTAGTTTCTTAAAAGATCATTTTTAAAAAAAAAATATTAGTTAATCATCCGTACATATGCACACAAATGGGACCCTCCCTCCAACAAGTCTATGGGATTTCTTTCAAGAATGAAATCTTATTGAAATTGTCTAATTTATCCTTTGAAACCATATTACATTCCGAATACAATCAAATATGATGAATATTGAAACGGTATTTTGTAAGTATATAATTATCTTGAGTAAACTCACTATTTCTTTATTTTTCGATTGCCTAAAAAGAACAAGTTGTTCCGCTTTTCTCTGCAATTTTTTGTCGTTTAGTATAAAAAGTTTTGTGTATTTATAATACAATGTCTAAAATAATTCTTAAATTTTTATTTTGTTGTTGTTTAAGGGATCTGTTAATAATCTAAAATAGTTGAAGCTATATAATTGGATGGACTTTAAATTTATGTTTAAAAGAACTGAAAATAATTTAAAAAATGTGAAATTTATTTTGATCCAATTATAATTTAATTAATGAATAAGATATGTATAAATTATGTTATTATTGATTCACAAAAGTATGATAATAAATTAATTATTTTCAGTGATATCTTTTTATAAGTTATTGATTCACAAATACAACATACGACAAAAAACAATTTATATCCCATCACAACTATTTAAGGTAACCAAATAATGCTTTAAATACAATTTGCTTAAGATACATCTTCAAGATCAATTAACAACCACATTTGATGCATAAGAGTTAATTAAATAATTTACTATATTCTACTTTATTAACAATTAGACAAAGAAATGCTTCTTGAGTAAAATACAGCCAGAGGACCATCTTTTATGAGAAATATTAAATGAGGTTTCTAGCACAAAAACTTTTTTTATTGCATAAAAAGCTGGTACTTCAAACTTGAAAAACTAAGGAATCTCTTTGCATTTTAGTTTTGTACAGTGAATATATTCCTTCTAAAGCTTTCTTATGGTAGTCTAGGTTTTTGAGATGAAAATCAAATAAGATGTCAATGTCAGATCTGAATAATGTCAATTGAAAATAAATAAAGAAAACCCATGATTATATTAAGGGTTATAAAGGCATATGTCAGGAAACTGGACAAATAGTCAAAGTTCATACAATTTTTAGCTAGCTGTTATGAATTCACATGTATAGCAAAAGGAGGAAAAACTAAGATCTGAAAAAACAAATCACAAATGGCTGGAGAGAAAATTCAGGAAACATGTTCTTGACAATGTTGATATAAAAAATATATTAGAATTTTCAAAAGCTTTGAGGGAGGTTTCATCTCATTGTCATGATCTCCCTTATTAACAATTTTAACCAACTTGCCAACCTTTTTTCCAACTTCCACAAAGTCATATTATAATAAGCATGTTAAGGTGAGGACAACTCAAAATCGAGAACAAATTGCTTCTCATGATTTAATCTTGTCAAGCCTGCCACCTGAATGGCATAAATAAATATTAAAAGATTTGGATAACTATTTGTGTGCAAATTCTAGAATGCTGTAGGCATAGGAAAATTCCCATTTACCTCTCTAAAAATGCTCAAGATATCATGTCCAATGCTCCTCCTTGATGCAGAGAGAAATCACAACAATCTCATACCCAACCTTCAATGTTCCATTGTACACCTCACTATTTGGTGTTTTCCCATTTGTGTTGCTAAATTATTAACAGAAAACCTCAAGCTCTTGTCTATTATACCTTATCACATCCTTCAACAACTCAAGGTCTGCACATTAATAAAGCCAATTATGTTGAAAGCAACTATAGAAATATTAGATGTAAATAGAAAGTAGGAAAAAAAACAGCATGATTGTACACATATTCAGTAGGTTGGTAATTTTGATTCACCACTGGCTGGCTCTTGGCACTGGCAGGTGAAGATCCACTATGAAATAATAGTTCACTATTAGATACAAATTTAGGAATGAGCAGTTTAAGGTAAACAGTGTTATCCAATATATGTTGGATTTGACAAAATTCTTGTAACATTTGTAAATATTACATAGATCCATTCTCAACACTGGCTTGGGTTTTCAAAAGAGGAATACAAAGTGAATACCAGTAAAAGTCACTGCACAATAAAGTCAAGACTCAACTCATTCCACATGGTTCAAATTTATGAGGCGTGTATGAAGAGACATTTAATTCATACCTTCAATCTTGGATTCTTGAAAGGTAAGGCCAATACATACCACATTGTATAGAAGATATAGAATATGTTTACTAAATATAGTGTAGGAGTATAATGCCAACATATCCACGGATATCAGAAGTGCCTTGAAATATACTTGAAGCATTTGGGTATGCTAGCAGCTAAAAAAACTAAATGAGAAATATGCTACTTTCAACTGAGACAAACAATATAAGTTAGTTACATTCTCCTTTGATAAATACTTCATTGCCAACTTCCTAAACAACATTGTGTAGCACATAAAGTACTTGAATTATGGTTATCTACTACTTACCCTGTTTGTCTAAAATTGGATAATAATATAATAAAATTTTGAAATTTTAATCTGATCTAATAATTGGATTTGAATTGGATCAATTTTTGGCTCTAATCTCACTTTTTTTTTGGAAAATACTAAATAAATAATAAAATATATAATAAAAGATGATTTAAAACATTAAATATTTCATTTATCTATTATTATATAACTTATAATATAAATTTTAAAATATATACATTACTAAAAATAAATTTACACAACTTGACAACTAAATTATGCATCTTAACTCATAGTTATTAAGAACTTATCTTTAAATATATTTTTGATAGATAGGTATAAGTTATGAGATAATTTTACAAATATATAAGAATAATATAAACGTGAGTGACATAAATTTGTGTACAAAAAAACACACACACACACACATATATAAACAATTTCGGTTTGGATTGAATCGGACAAATTTTTTAAATCAAATATAATCCAACCAAATTAAAAATTTTGGTCTATTCAGTTTTTTATTTTCAATTTTTTGGATCAATTTTTTCAGTCCTTAATAGATCGAATTAGTTTATGAACACCCCTAACAAAAAGGGTAATTGAACATCACCAATTAAACAGTATATATGGCGCCTTTATATACACAGAAGGCAGCAAAATGCAATATTTAAGTGGAAAATTGATTAAGCACTAAGAGTTTGAATTTGCTGAGTTCAGGTCTATCTGCATAGATGACTGATAATACTCACTTCCCATTCCAATTTGTTGACCACTTAATACCATCCCTTGTGTGGCTCCAAACCTGGGCGACAACGAATGCATGAGATATTGACAAAATTCATTTCATATTGGCAAAATGCCAAGCAATTCAACAAACAATTATAAATATAAAAATTTATAATGGAGCAATTTCTCCTCTAAAATGTTGAACATCATAGCTTCAGTCAATGAATCATCTCCTTGTTGAAGTCTTGACAATTAATAGGAATCCCTATGTCAAACAAAGGATGCTGAATTAAATTAGAATGAAGTTGAAACATACCATTGCGATGAATACATGGAAGGTACAACTTCTTGAGGGACATATAGATGATATAAAGATGACACAACATGCGATTGCATCATGACAGTGGCATGGCCCATATTCACCAAGGAAGAATTGGAATCAGGCTGAGGATTTTGGGCATTCTGATGTATGTGTTGGGGATCTGGCAATTATTGAGCATAACCACTGCCTGTATTTGCCATGGTGGAATAAGCATCAGGTTGCAAGTTTAGGATATTCGGGTGTGTATAGTGAGTACCTCATGACAACTGGGGTTGACTGCTGCCTGCATTTGCCACTGGGGTATAAAACTCGTGTAATGGGTTTGGGATACTTTGATGTGGATATTGAGGACCTTACACTGATTGAGTATGACTGCTACCCATAGCCATCAATGAAGAATGAAATTTAGATTGGGGATGTATGATGTTATGATGTGCATCTTGAGACTCTTGCAATTGCTGAGCATGAATTAAAGAACAATACTAAAAGCATATGCGAAACAACACCAAAGCTTTGTCCCAAAAATTAAAAAGAGAACACAAACACACTATTAAGATCATTAGGAGCAAAGTGAGGAAGGAGATTAAGAACCAACTTACAAATGTTTCTCCTTTATCACATAATCCTTCTTCAAAAAGTAATCATAAGCTCTATAAATCTCTTGCATCTACATTGCATCTACACATCGAACCAAAATTTTGTATCATTATCTTAAACCTCATAAATCAAAACATGTTTCATGTTATGTATATTAAATTGACAAATAAAAATATAAAAATTTAGAGAGAACAAAATGAAAATAATCATGAAAGAAAATCTAGACACAAGCTGCAGAAATCAAGAAGTGAATGAAATAACCCATAATAATGAACACAATGTGAGGATAACAAATAAAGGACCATATAAGAAACAACAGCCTGGGTATAGGAGATCACCTATGAACCAATAAGAAGGTTCTCTGGTTTAATATCCCTATGTATTACATGTTTTCCATGGCAGTATATAAGGGCTCGGGCCAATGGTGAAATATACTGCCTCAATCACAAAATAAACATTAATTTGTCAGTTAGTATGGAATTTTGTAATCCACAAACAACAACATATGGGGAGAGGAAAAGAAGGATTGTTGCTATATGATATATACTTACAATAGTTACACGCCTTTAACTGAAATATTTGCATTTTTGCAATTCCTTGTAAAGATCACCTTTGGGTGCATACTCTAAAATCAAATAAACTCGTTTCTGCAATAGATAATTCAGAAATCATAAATAGGGAGATATCCCAAAACCAGCACACACATGGATTTTTAAGATTAAAAAATAAAACTTCATTTAGGCATTTCACCAAACACATAACTTATAACCCATTTCACCAACAATGTAACTGCATGACAGTTAACACTTCCTAAAAGAAAAATGATTTTCTTTGTTATCACCACCTACACAGGAAGCCAAATTTGGCGGCGAATGATCAAATTACAACATAAGCAATAAGGTGTAACTATGTAAGTAAGACCATATGAAAACCCCAAATGGATATTCTTTTGTAAGAAAACCAAAACTCATGCTAGTAATTAGCTATCGAAGCACATTCTCAATGTTGAGTAAACATCTAAAAAATTCTAAACGGACAACAATAACAACAGCAGGCAAACGGAGATAAGTTTTACCCTCGATGCTGGAGCGCTTTAACTGGGAACAAACAAAACCAACAAAATAATCAAGAGAAGAACATTGAATGGCAAAAGAATATCGCATTATAGGCCAAAACCAAGCTCGTTAACAAACTAAAGCCGTGGTTGCTAGATTCTTCTTCGATGTTGACCTTGCAAAGAAGGAAATTAAAATGGGTATTGTGGAGATCCAAAACTAAAGAAGCAACAATTAAATCGTGAAGCCCTAACACAAGAGAAGAATGGGGTTTTCTTCTTACCTCAGAGAAATAGGGGCAAACTTTTCTTTTTGGTCCTAGTCTGCATCTTTGAAAGGACAACTCGATGGAGACCAGAGGGAGCAAGCGGCACCAGACATGCTCCACAGTGCAAGCGTCGCCATGCCGTTCTCTCCCTGCCACTGCTACTGCATGAGGCTGAAACGTTCACTCTGAAATGACAGGACGAAACTGGACGTGAGGACGGGTGGTCTTGACTAAGAGAAGAAAATGGAGTTAAAAATGGAGGGGCGAAAAGACCATAAAACCAACAAATGTGCCATGCGTCAACAAATTAAGCAAGGGCAAAAAAAGATTTTCCATGGACTACTCTTTTATTATAATTATATTAGATCATATTCTTTACCATAAAAGATATATATAATTTGTATCAAAATTATATAAGTTTCCTCTAAAAAATAATATGATTTTATTTAATATAAATGTATTAATGTTTTTTTTTATAAATCATGTGTATCTTCTGTCACTTATTTTAATCTCTAAAAAAAAGATTATTTTTATCTATCTAAAGTTTGAAATTATTGTTATTGTCTCTACAAAATGAGAAAATTCTTATTTAAGTCATTGTAAAATATTTTTCTTTAATTTTCATCCTCCAAAATAAAAAAATTACTATTTTTTCTACTCTAATATTGAGTTTAAGATAGATAAAACCTTCCATTTTTTTATATATTGTAAGCTCTTGAGCTCTTCATATGTATTTATATTTAACTATTACTTAATTTTTATAAATTTTAAAAATGTCATTTAAAGAAAAAACTTACGGATAGACTCCTTAATACACGCTTCAATATTCTTTTTTAAATTTTTTGGATAAAATCCATTATCAACAATAAAAGTATGATGAAGAAAGAGAACAATAGTGTGTTATAAGCAATTAAAAGATAAACAAGACAGTGGAGTTACAATGTTAATGGATTCGCTAACTAATGGAAATTAAGGATAGAGTGAAGATCAGCCTGCCGAACCTCAGCATGATTTTTTTTCATATGCAAAATCTTATTTTTATATTTTAAATAGATAAATTTTATAAAAAATAAAAAGTATCTAATTTTATAGATATATTATGGGTTGAGTAAAATGTGTAAAATATTCCAAATTTATTTTGAAATGATAAAAATTTAAATGTTTATTCTGAAAAATAAAAAAAAAATATGACAAATTTATTGATATGTTAATTTCCATTGATAAAATGAAAGAGTTTACAACAGACATGAGACAAATTTGTCACACATTTAAATTTTTTAAAGGATGAGATCATTTCAGAAGTATTTTTTGTATTTTTTATTTATTTAAAGAAATACTAAAATGTATTTTATTTTTAGGACAAAAATGATTATTAAAAATTGTATTTTAACTTGTACAATTAGTTTGGTTACACTCCGTTTGGCTTGTCTTGATCCTTTCTACTGAAATTGGGATAATGGTGTCTCTAACTTCATCTTTCAACATTCAATTGCTGCACGAGACTCGCTTCTTCTCCCCTTTCTTCCTCCCACCAAGGCATAGGAGCGTCCAATTCCACCACACACGACGCAACTTCGTTAACTACAAACGGAAAACGGCACGGTGCGGCGTCACCAGCGCCGACGCGTCTACTCCGCTGTCAACGTCGTTGGCGAAGGAACCTCACAAATACTTCGACCACGTCATCATCACCGTTCGTTCCGGCGACGGAGGCCACGGCGCGGTGCTGAATCAGCAGCAGCAGGAGCAGGAGCAGCAAGGAAAAACGAAGTTGAAGAAAGGGAAAGGCTCCTTGAAGAGGGATTTCGACGGGTCCCTCATTCTCCCCATGGGTGGCCACGGTGGTGACGTGTTGCTCTACGCTGACGAGTCCAAAGACACGTTGCTCGAGTTTCACAACAAAAGCCGCTACCACGCTAAGCGCGGTGGCAACGTTGACGCCATGGGCGTTTTGACTTCGATGCTTCGCGATGGACTTGCTGCACCGACTCTGCGCATTCCTGTTCCTGTAGGTTTGTATGTTCAGGTTTTGTGTTTTAATCTATTTCGTCGATACGAAAGGGGTGACAATGAACTGAACTAACTAGAAAATAGTTCTATAATCAGCTTGTTCAATTTGGTTCATAAACCAAATGAGCTGAACTTGAACTAAAAATTGAAAAATTGATCTCGTTAAATAAATGAGCCTGAACTCGAGCTGCTGTTTATAGTTCAGCTCCACTCCTTTCTTGCCCTACAAAGTATAAACAAACTTGTTAGATAGATTTTTTTTTTTCTGGGAACCTCTATGATTAGCTTTGTCACATTAGAAAAAATGGAAATGTTTCACATTTTGGTTCTTGTTTTTATTGCAAAGGAGGATGGTGAAATTAAGCCTCTGAAGAATTAAAAATCTGATTGTGTTTATAAATGTGACAGGTACAGTTGTGAAAAGCAAACGAGGGAAGATGTTGGCTGATCTAGCACAACCTTGGGATGAAGTTCTTGTTGCGAGGGGAGGACAAGGAGGGGTAGTATACATATTTTAAAAAAATTCTTTTAAAATCTGTTGTTTTTTGTAATTGAGTTATGAATCAGGCTCATTTAATCCATTAAAGACATTGCTGGATTGTTTACTGGTGAGAGATAAGTTGTACTGGCTCGGATTGGTGATAAAATGAAATAATTAGAACCTTGGAGTTCACATATACATATAATCAATTTTGACACAACAGTAAAGTTGCTGCCTTATGACCTGAAAGTAAGTCATGGGTTTAAATCCTGGAAATGGCCTCTTTGGTTGTGGGGGTAAGGATCATACATCTACCCTCCATAAATCCCGTTAGGTTGGAAAATTGTGCACTGGGCTGCCCTTTTTATTCATTTATGCATGGCATGTACCTATCTCCAGTTTGTTGTTGTTGTACTTTACGCCTGAATGGCTGAATCTGAATTTTCTTTGTTGCCTGCCCAGATTAGCTTGTTAGAAATTCCACAGCATAAAAGGAAAAAGATGATGGCTCTTACAACTAATGTGATGAGAGATGAATCAGACAAGGTAAAGCTTATTGAGAATTTGTGTGCAATAGAATTTTTCTCGTAGTGTCATCCTTGGATAGATATCTTTAGTAACCTTTTGTAGTTACAAATCTCTGTGCAAATTGGATACCTTATACAAGGATATAATCAACAGGGTTCTTCCCTTGCTATCTCTGTTTAATCAAAGTTTATCTGAATTTTGCAATACATGAGTGACCAATTGTTTTGTCCAAGATGCATGCTTATTTGTCACTATTTTTGCTGTGGGTCTAGGTATGTGATTTAAACTATCAATTCTAATATTGGGCATTGTCAGGAAATGAAAAATTGTCTTGAATCTGGAAACAGTAGACCAGTAGGATTTGGAATTTCCTCATTAGCAAGTTGTGTTCCTATCTCACAGTAAGATATAACATTATCATTTTAAAACTTTTACAGGTTTTAATTCACGGTCAACCTGGGGAGGAAGTTAAGTTGGAGTTGATCCTACGAGTTGTTGCTGACATTGGTCTGATTGTAAGTTTTGCATCTATACATAATGCCCTATTTATTTATTAATAGGCTGTCTCACTTTTATCTTCATAAGAACTATATATTGAATCTTGATGTTGATGAATGATTTCAGTGTCTAATCTCTATATCGAGGAAGATAATTTTGTCATTGCTGGGAAACTAAAATATTGGTTTTACCATGGTCTGAAGTTTGTGAAAGATGACATGGAGATGTGTAGTAAAGCTTCAGTGGGTTTTTTTTCCCCTTTGTTGTATGAAATCATTTGTTTGTTTGGTGAACAAAGGCCACCTTTATATTGGTTTTTTCTTACTTTTTGCCCTCTAGATGTTTTTTGTTCATTCATTTGCTCAAACACCAAGTTAATCTTATTGTAGGGACTTCCAAATGCTGGGAAATCAACACTTCTGGCAGCCATTACACTTGCAAAACCCGACATTGCTGATTATCCTTTTACAACATTAATGCCAAATCTTGGACGGCTTGGTGGTGATCCCAGCTTGGGGGCAGGAATGTATTCATCTGAAGCTACATTGGCAGATTTGCCTGGTCTTATAGAAGGTGCTCACTTAGGAAAGGTATCAAATATTTTTGTTCTTGTCAAATGTCCCCATTTTAAACCATTGAGAAGCTAAATATGAAGGATTTTGTCTTTCGCGTTCAGGGTCTTGGTCGCAATTTTTTGAGGCACCTCAGGAGGACCCGGCTATTGGTCCATGTTGTGGATGCTGCCACTGAGAATCCTATAAATGACTACAGAACTGTCAGAGAAGTATGTATTTTATGCTTTATGATTGAATATATTTTTTTATCCATTCAGACTCAGGTTTTTTATTGGTTCAACAGCTTTATTTGAAGTTGTGGGTTATTCATTTTATAACCAATTAGAAGGGAGTTTACTTAGAAAATTGATCTTATTATCTCTGATTAATTTCGTCTTAAAAACAATCTATTTGTAAGTAAGATGTTTTGTTGTTGATGATCACAACTCTGTTGTTTGTCTTTTGGTATTTTGAGTTAGCTAGGCAAAGTATGCAAATAAATCTATCTGATTTAACGTGCAGAAAATAATGTGGTCAGACTTGCTTTTCTTGTTGCAATGAGTTTCCCTTTCTTATCTGTCTAATCCTGCTCATGCTCTCACCATGGCAATTCTTCTGTTTTGCAGGAGTTACGCATGTATAATCCTGAGTACCTTGAACGACCATACGTTATAATTTTGAATAAGATTGACCTACCAGAGGTATGTGGTGGTGGAACCTCTATGTGGGTTACATGTTATCTTTTAATTTCCTTTTAATTTAAAAAGGGAAGGCCAGTGCATCCTCTGGTCGGTCATTGCGTGATTTGCTAGGGTCATGTATGTTCAAGAAAAAGGCAAAATTATGCACGTAACAAACATTTTCACCTAATTTTAATTTTAGGCAAAGGACAAACTTCAATCATTGACTCAAGAAATTATGAGAATTGGCAACAATGGTGCTGCTTCCGAACCAAAACCATGCTCTGAAGTTCTAGATCCATTGTCTGATGAAACTGACAGGAAGGAAAAAAGACTTGAGGACTATCCACGACCTCTCTCTGTTGTTGGAGTTAGTGTTCTGTAAGTGCTTGCCAGTTTGTTTTATATTTTATTTTTTTAAGTGTTTTTCTTCTTCAGACATGTGTATTAATTGTGTAGACAATTTTTTATGAGTTTAATATCACATATGGTATAAAATAATTTTATTTTAAGATAATTATTTTAAAAGTCAATAAATTTATTGTGAGTTGTAATTGGATGATTTTGTAAAACTTTTTACAATATATAATCCTTTTTCTCATATTATATTATACTTTATTTATTATATTACATTATACTTTTAATAGTACCCTCATTGGCTTTGGTAAAAAATTCTTGTTGCTTGCAGAAAGGGTATCAGAATTAATGAGATGTTAAAGGAGATAAGGTCGGCTTTAAGGAAGTGCTCAGATTCCAAAGAAGCATTGGCTTTCGGTGTGCCACCTTGAGAATCGCGTGCTATATGCTTTCTTAGGGGGGGGGGAAATGTTACAGTTCAACGAGGCTTTTTTTTGGCAACGACTACACGTAAATTGGTTCTGGTATTAATTTGGCTCTACCAGAGAACAGAGATTAAGAGAATTATTACCGGGTCGTTTTAGAGAAATACTCGTGTGAGTCTGATAGTCCAAGTTCCTCAAACTTATTGTAACTTCTAAGCATCAATTTGGCAATTTGACATGACAAGTTACATCATTTGTAGTAAAAATGTAAAAGATTTATGCAATATTTATGCCATATATCACTGCAAGAATCTACTAGTCCTATGGTGGCATGGTAAATATTACAAGAGACGATGTCGTGCATATCTTCTAGATAAATTGTTAGTACAAGCTACGCTGTGGTATTGAACTGTGTACAAGTTAAAGCCGTTTTTTACTTGTCTTCATTATTGGGACTTCCATGACACGGTAGCAACGCCAATTCATGGATCTCTACGAGGTGTTTATTCATGTGAATTGATAATGTGAACATGCACGGTATTTCCCTGCGCCTATGCAACGTGTTAATTGTTTTCATATAACTGGCAAATGGTAGTTTTGCCAGCTAGAAGCAAAAATAGTGCTTATCAGCCTTACTTTTGAGTAGAAAGCTTGGAATATAGTGTAACTGCACATTTGGACAGACATGAAAAACAAACAAATGTAAAGTTAGGCGATAAACTTAATACCCTGAGAGTCATGGTTTTGGAAACCTCAAAATTGGACAAAAGAGGAATGTGTTGTACTTGTAACTGCTCCTTGCTGATACCCTCTACCGTACACTACACAGAGTGATACCCAAAGCGTGTAGTGCACTCTTCCCATATAAATCAGAATGGCCTGCGTGTATACAAGTATTAAATAAGTACAAATTAATATATATATATATATATACACTAATTAATAGCCAATTTTTTTTATGTCAAAGAATCTAATTTAATTGGTTGAATAAGACATGCCAATTATTGTAAACTCTGATAGTATCTTTGATTTTCACCATTAAAAAAAAAATCCAATTTCTCCATCCACCAATGTTACCTCTATGGTTAAAGTTTTGTGAAAGAGGTCCCTACTGTCATGATAACAAGCCAGTTGAGGTTTTTTTTTTCTTTTTTTGTATTTTCGTTTTTATGTGAATTTGAAGGATGTTATGCACAGTTCTTTTATATTTAGGCTTCCCAAGGATATTCCTTAGCGGTGCTTAGAGGAACCACTTCTTTTTTATTTTGCAAACAAAAGAAATTAAAAGATACTAACTATTGTGGATGCAAAATGCACATCAATAAAATAGTAACACAACATAAAATGCATATCAACTTTGGTAAACTGACACGTGGTGCAAGTGGCACTTGTGGTGTCTCAGTCCATTAGATCTGGTTTTGTTTCTTTTAAGGTATACTAGTACTGGTGACTGTTTCCAATTCCACGCTCTGAAACAACAACTAGGATATATTATCAGTCTCTCTTTTTTTGTTATTGTCAGTCATTTCATGTCATTAATTTTTATTTCCCGGTCATAGTTATCTTGAACCGTTTCTTCCAAAAGTCACCGCACCCATCCTGTAGTAAATTGCTAAATATCCATCCAAATTAATTCCAAAGAAAAAACAAAAAGCATTTAACAGATAAACACCCATTATTCAAAAGAAACCGCTTTCTCTCTCCCCTAGCTTTTAATTTCCATCCCTTATCTTTCATTATTTTTATTCTGCATTCAAGGCCTCATTTATTTCACATAATAAATATTATAAAGAAAAAGAAAAGAAATAAAGGAAATCAAGTAAGATTTTTTTTCTCTCGGTTGTTCGCCACCTGAGTTTGTATGCAAAACAAAGGCACGAGCCAAGTGTGTAGAAGAGAAACCAACAGTGAGGCTCATAGTTGACACGATTAGCCTGGTTCATCATGCCAAGTAGCTACTTAACTCCACTAAGGGCCACGTTTCAAACACTTGGGGTTTACTATTTTACTCTTCCCACATTTCTCATCTCAAAATAATATAAATAGCTCCCATCACCCTCATTCCCATCTATCTCTCACAACAAAAACAAAACCCTTCTCTCTCTCTCTCTCATTTTGTAACTCCCCTAGTTTGTTACAAATATTTGTCCATAGTGTGTGCTGAAACAAGGCATGGGAATTCAGGAGAGAAAGAAGGTGAAGAAACCTGCACAAGCCAGTTCCAGAAAGGGGTGTATGAGAGGCAAAGGTGGCCCTGAGAATGCTAAATGCACCTACAAAGGTGTGAGGCAAAGAACCTGGGGAAAATGGGTTGCTGAAATCCGTGAACCAAATCGTGGTGCAAGGCTCTGGCTTGGAACCTTTGACACCGCTCGTGAGGCTGCTTTGGCCTATGATGCTGCAGCCAGAAAGCTTTATGGACCTGATGCAAAACTCAACCTCGCAGAACTCTCTGTGCCTGCTCCTGCTCTTGCTGCAGTGAATCCTTCTCACATGCAACAACAACCTCAGGTTGTTCCCGAAATGCTGATACAACAGCAGCAGCCTCTTGTTCACCCTACCTTTGACCTTGTCAATGTCACTTCTCATCCTTCCGGTTTCAACAACATCCTCAACAACAACCCTGTGGTGGTCTCTTCCATGGCTTCTTCTTTTCTTGCAGATGCAGCAGTGCCAGTGTACACCAGCTGCGACTCTATTCTCTCTCTTCCGTCTGCAACAACCAACTACACCAACACCAACACAGTTCCAATGGAAATGGAAAATTACTCCTCCTCCATCCCTACTGTGGAGAGCAACGGGGACAACATGTTTCGTTCCTTCTGGGGGCCAACAATGGACGACACCATGCCTGTGTTTGATCAATCGATTTGGACCGAAGCTGCTATGTCTCTTGATCTTCCTATTATTGCAGATAATGGATTTTATGGAAGAGGAGTCGGCGGAAACAAAGGAGGCGGAAACTTCTTCCTTGACGAAGTTGCTGCTTGGGACTCCCTCCATACTCCTTCTTGCTGCATGTAAATCTCCATCAGATGAAACTATGGAGACAGACAGTATAGCAATAAAGTCTTATGTCTCCGTAATAATGAATACCTTACATCATCTGATTATCTCCTTCCATCATATCCTGGACAGTCTTTGAATATATACATAAAAATTGTATGTGTATAAGTATGTACAAACCATGGGGATTGGGGGTGTTAAGTATATAGATTTATGATCACAGGTATATATTACCTGGATGATAATATATATCTATCTATTATAGTTAAAAACTTTGTCGGGGTTAGTCGTGGATGTGAATTAGCGCATGGCGCGGATCATCTGATGTATTGTCAAAATATTATTATAAAAATATATTATTAGTAGTATATATTAATTTCTTGATGTTATATCTTTATCTTAAACTTTGCCTTAAAAGTTGCCTAAAAAGTGTACCACAGTTCATATAATATAACTCTTATATATCACTGTGTAAGTGACACAGTTCATATTTTCCGGCTCTTATATCAGTATGATAGGAATAAAGAGCAATATGAATCATCGATCAGTTCATATAATATAACTCTTATATATCACTGTGTAAGTGACACAGTTTATATTATCTATCTCTTATATCAGTATGAAAGATAAATAATTCCTTAAGTTAAACAATTCCTAAATAAGGAGTCATATTATAAAACTCTTGTATCAATGCAAAAAATATAATATTATAACTAAATATTATATTCTTATGAATAAAGAATGGTGATGAAGAGTAATAGTGTTAAAGAAATGGGTGGAATAATAGTAATTATAACCATGGTTTGGATGATTAAAAAAATGTAAGAGTTAGTAACTATGGCTTGAATGATTATAATGTTATTATACGCAAAAAAATTAACCTAATATGGTATAGGAAATGTAACGTGATATATAATAGGGTTTGAAATGTAATGTGATATATAATAGGGATTTGGCTTTGATCAGTTACAAGTTTGCACTTGCATGTCTCATGTATATACATGTACATGAAGAGCCATGAACATTTGTCAATGCCCAACCAAAAAGACAAAACCAAGAAAACAAAACCAAGACCGAGTGAGAGAGCACCAGACTGAGAGACAAGAAGTAACAGTGAGTCCCCTCAGTCAAGAAGTAACAGTGAGTTCGACTGAATTCAGTTTCATAAGTAACCATCCGAATCCGAAACCAACCCTCTCCTGCACCACCTTTCAAAAATCCCCTCCACCTGCAGAACATCCGAAAATGTATATGAATAATCTTAAATTATCGTGCAAGTAAAAGAAGTCTCCTGCACCACCTTTCAAAAATCCCCTCCACCTGCAGAACATCCGAAAATGTATATGAATAATCTTAAATTATCGTGCAAGTAAAAGAAGTCTCCTGCACCACCTTTCAAAAATCCCCTCCACCTGCAGAACATCCGAATCTTAAATTATCGTGCAAGTAAAAGAAGACTTCGTACCTGAAACCAACACTCTGCTGCACCACCTTCCAAAAATCCCCTCCACCTGCAGAACATCCGAAAATGTATATGTACCACCTTCCAAAAATCCCCTCCACCTGCAGAACATCCAAAAATGTATATGAATAGTCTAGTCTTAAATTATCATACAAGTAAAAGAAGACTTTCGTACGTAAACGATGCTTCATTTGAAATAATAATAGATTTTAGTTTTTAATATTTTTTTCTTCTTATCATGTATTTTTTTGTTACACAAAGGATTGAGTTTTACGTTCTTTCTCTATATTAACTTCTATATAGTATTGATTATTGAGTATATGTATATGAATATTAGTGCCCTAGAGCAGAAGCAAATTTTTAAATTGTTTTAACTTCAATAAATTTAAGATTTTACTTTTCAAGTATAAAGGTAGTACGAAGTAAATACTTCATAAAGTTTAGATTTGAGAAGCTTCTTCAATTAAATAAATATCCAGATATTTACATGATCTTAAAAATGATATTGTGATGTTAAATTTGTTTAAATGTATATTTACAAGTTTTTTTTCCAGACTTGTTTTCTTTTCTTTTAAAATATCCACGTATCTATATGATGTATAAAACATGTTTATCCAGGACATACGAAAAAAGTTCTTTAGAAATTTGATGATTGTTATATTTGTATAACTTGAGTTCTGGAATCTTCTAACAAGTTAGATCCAAAACAGTCTAGAAATACAATTAGGTTTACATTCTATTTCAGTGTTTCAGCCAAAAACTCTAGCATCTTTTTTTATAAGCCAATTGATATATTATTAAGTTAAAACCAAGCTGAGCACAAGATGTGTGCCAAATTTGAGCAAAAATGTTACAAAACATAATGATGTGTGTATAGTTACTGCACCATCCCCATATAATCACTAAAAGAACCACCCAGTGCAAAACCTTCAAGAAATATACTCTCTACCAACCTTCGTCACATGCACTGACTTCACAATAAGCACACACTCCTACAAGAATCAAGACCAACCATTTCACTTTGTTGCTGACGTACCAGTTATATGGCTCTTGACTATATATAAATGTGTAAAAATATCACCATATAACATGTTTATAAAAAAATGAGGGGAATTATATTTAAAATATGCATGTCATTGCTTCAATTACAAACGTTGAACAAGTGCTTGAAATTATGAGCTTTCATTGCTTGTTTACAATGTATACGGAATTAAAGTAATATAATATATTAAATTTTTCAATTTTATTCTATTATATGTTTCATTTAACATTTTTTTGCAGAAAAAAATATAAGAATGATAAAATTATGTCTCATGTTTATCGTGTATGTAATTTTTTACTTATAATATTATATTTTTTTATTCATTTATAGTATTTATTATATAAATTTAACCAAAAACAATTTAGTTCATAAAAATTACAATTGGGCATAACAATTGGACCTAGATTTATAAGATATTTATGAAAGTTATATATATATATATATATATATATATATATATAATCACTCTTATTACTTTTAAAAATATTAAACCAATACAATTTCAACTGATTATAAAAATTTATTATTTTATATCATTAGAAATTACAAAAAAAATTACATTTGATCCTCTTTAATTAAATTTACAGTGAAAAGTACATTTATCAATTACTTATATACATTAATGACTATCGATTTTCATCAAATTCATTTCATTTGGACAATTATAAGACCTGTCAAAATTATCTTCTCAATTTCATCACAATTAAATTTCTTTAAAATATACACAAACTTTGTTTCATGTTAATTAGCTCTGTCAACTTATATTAACATTAAACAACATTTTCCTACCAAGTAAATTATCAAACTTTTAGAGATTTTCACTGAAGTTTTCATCTTGTGCAAATATAAGAATGACAGTGCATATTCTATTTTCTCAAAAATTGATTTATGATATCTTAGAAACATGATCAACATCAAGCAACATATGTGCAATATCTTTATAAACCACTTGCTAGTACTTAACCATAAACAAAAAATAATGGGAATATTTTGGTTCTAATGAAAATATATGAATAGCACCACCCATTGAAAGCACAATATTATGTATTGTTTAATAGCAAGGTAAAACTTTCTTTGTCGTCAAAATTAATTACCTTAATCATAGCACTGAGCACAATCTTTAAGGTCTGACTTTCCTTATTAAGAACTCCAAGTGCATACATGTCTTGATGTCCAAGTGTGTAACCTTGCTAGAATAATTGGCTATGAAAAAGTTCACATCATTGTTGCCTTTCTTCTGCATATGATGATTTATGAAGATATATAGTGTGTGAGAAGTAAATTAGATAACAACCTACTCTAAGTAACAATTATTTGAAATATAAATTAAAAATAGCATCTAGTAGATATCAATTATTTAAAATGCAAATTAAAGATAACATCAAGTAACAATTAAAAGATAAATTCAAACTAAGAGATAACTCCAAATGTCCATATGATCAACTCCTTGTAATAAAGTGGTAGAGTAAAACTTGATAACTTGTAACTACTTGAGATGTTCTCACTTGAGTTATCTAACTAAACCAAACCTAATATTAAATTTGCATAATTTAAACTTCAAATAAGGTGAGGCAGGAAAACAATATGTACACTTACCACATTTATTTAATGGAGCTTGATCATAATAATCTATTATAACAGATCACATACTACCTCTGAATCAAGGTGTAGTGGGTACGATTATGGAATTGTAATGCGATTGAACTTTACTCAATTTGGTTATGATTTGCTTGCTAAAACATCATTTCGTACCTTTTGTAAGTGTAGAAGCAAAACAAAAGTTAGTATAATCAAATTTAAAGTAGCAAAAAAAAATAATTGAAACAAAAACAAACGAAACATGCATGTGAATAAATTGACACAAAGTTGTTCTAATTTAACTAATAGTCTCAAATTTGATTGTGGGTATGTAATTATGTTTAATACTGAGATTTTTGTCTCCCATAATAGTCCTAATCAACTGGAGCAACAAGATTATAATTCATGGAGGATACATGTTTTGCACCTCTAAAATTTATTGTATTTTCATGGCAATTACTACTTTACAAAATTCCTACAAGAGTGAAGCTATTCAAAAGAAAGGTAATAACTAGAAATGATAGTGTTAAATATGTACTATGTGATCAATTTGATGAGGAGGCTGCTACTACTACTACCTGATTATTCTAATTTTATTTTCTAAAAAACATATATGACAATTTTCTTTCCTGTTTTGTCTTTCATTTATTACCCTCAAGTAGTCTTAAATCAGTTGGAGCAACAGGATTACCTATTGGATCGAGTTACCACTAGGCCAAAAGTTATAACTGATAGTCAAGACACACTATTTATACTTAAGAGCATAAGGGGAATCAAACTCGGGACCTTAACTCTGATACTAATTGTTGGATCAAACACTTACTACTAGGCCAAAAATTATAGCTGAGAGTCCGGGCATAACTCTTTACTTGAGACTGTAACAGTCAAAGCATCACGAATTGACTGTGACTTGATCCAATTGGGCCTCCACCACGGGACAATTGATGTCACAACCCAACAAACATTACCTCCATGGAGGATACATGTTTTGCACCACTAGACCAAAAGTTATAACTGATAGTCAAGACACACTATTTATACTTAAGAGCATAAGGGGAATCAAATTCAGGACCTTGACTCTGATACCAATTTTTGGATCAAACGCTTACCACTAGGCCAAAAATTATAGCTGACAGTCAGGGCATAACTCTTTTTACTTGAGACTTTAACAGCCAAAGCATCACAAGTTGACTGTGACTTGACCCAATTGGGCCTCCACCACGGGACAATTCATGTCACAACCCAGCAAGCATTACCTCCATGGAGGATACATGTTTTGCACCTCTAAAAGTTATTAATTGCTTTTTGATGGCAATTACTACTTAACAAAATTCTCACAAGAGTGAACCTATTCCAAAGAAAGGTAATAACTAGAAATGATGGAGTTAAAATATGTACTGTGTGATCAATTCGATGAAGAGACTACTACTAGTACTAATACTACCTGATTATTTTAGCTTTATTTTCTATAAAAAAAACATATGACAATGCTCTTCCCTATTATGTCTTTCACTTATTACCCTCAAGGTTATCAACTAAACCCTATGGATGGTAAACATTGTCGATGTTATTTGGAGAAAAATAGTCAAAGTAGATATTAAAGGTATGTTTTTGAAAAAAGAGGAAGTGATACTACTGGCCCCAAAACATTCATACAAAAAATATGTATAAATTTGATTCATTTTAACTATTCTAATTATGTAGGGTACCTAATTCCTAAGGACTAGAATGATGTGGTATCTCTTCAAATTTGAACATATTGATTTGAGTCCATTTTCCAGGAAAAAAACATTAAAACCTAACCCAAATAACCCATTTGTAAACTATTTGGGTTGGGTTCGATCAACGAGTCAAAGCATTTAAATTTATTTCTTATTTTTTAAAAATTAATATTTTTTATAAGTTAATTTTTTTATTAAATGAAATACTAAATACATTACTTATAATTGCTACATGTAGTCAAATAACAGAAGAAAAATTTCAATGGAGGAATCACATTGTTGTCATCATCATCATCACATAGGCTAGCATACTATCTTAAACATGGTTTAAAAATTGAAATATAATAAACAAGTTCAAGCACCACACCCACAAAGCCTAAAAACCCAAAAACTAAAACTATTACAACATAGTTTGAAAATTTCAATGTTCTCAAATAGTCAAATGAGTAGTGCTGAAACTTTAACTAAATCAAGAATAGTTTAATACAAATTAAAAGGTAAAATAGATTATCTACAACTAGTTAGGAGTTCAAATCCTAATTTTGTAAGTGCCCGAGTGAAATTGTGAGAACAAAGAAAAGAAAAGACAATTTCACTCTTAACTACTAAGTCTGGTAATAATTGTAGTTGATTTTTCAAATTAAAAAATATATATTATATATAAAAAATAAATAAAATAATATTAATAAAAGTTAATAAAAATTAATAGGTCAATAAATCCAAAATATTAAAACCTGTGACCCGAACTAAAACTTAATAAGTTTGAATGGGTTGGATCGAGTTTGACCCAAATACCAAAAAATATTCAACCCAAACTATTTGGGTCAATTCACGTTCACGGGTGACCTGTACCCATAAATACCCCTACCTCTATTCATTTGGATGACATGAATTGTGAAAACCCCTTGGAGTTCGATCCATGAAGATGGAAGATAAGCAAAAATTGAGCATCAAAACTTGTCTGATATAATAGCTATATAAGGGAATCATATTCACCAGGTTATTTATGAATGTATAAAATCAAATTTAGGGCTAATGACAATTGTTTTACACTATTCATTGGTGGGTAGAGACTATACCCTAGCATAAAAACTATTAAGACTAGACCTTTCTATTTTTCTTCCATCTTGTTACAACAGTTAACTAGTAACTAATTACATGTATAGAAAATATAGAAACTACTTTATGATTTCATATTCTAAATGGTTTTATATTATGCAGATGGGTTGTCAGGAGGGGATCTAATTATCTTTACTTCAAATATTTAAAATGAAGAAGAAGCCTCCCAATTAGTGTAACAATCATTAGCAACTAATTGGATTGAAGAATCAAAGAATTATTATACAATAGTATTCCAGATAGATGTAAATATATATTTACTTTGGTTTAGGGAGGAAAATTTGAGTAAACAAAACGATAAGGTGACCTTACCAGCAAAAAAATGGCAATGTATTCTTGTGTTTGATTTAGTGTCACGTTGATTATCACAAGAGAAGTATACCTCTTATCCTTCTTACGATATTCAGAAAGATGTATGGTTGACACATAGTTGGCAAGTAACCTTCTTCAAGTTTAGAAGACAAAAAAGTTAGTACAATCAAATTTAAAGCAATCTAGAAACAAAATAATTGAAGCAAAAACAAATGATGCATGCATTTGAATAAATTGATACAAAGTTGTTTGAACTAACCGATAGTCTCAAGTTTTATTGTGGTATATAATTATGTTTAATACTTAAAAATGAGAGTTTTGTCTCCCATGATAGTCCTACTCGGCTAGAGCAACAAGATTACCTCCCATAGAAGATACATGTTTTGCACCTCTAAAAGTTATCGCATTTTCATGCCAATTACTACCTAACAAAATTCCCACAAGAATTAACCTATTCTAAAGATGAGGGGATATAAGATGTGCAGGTGACATCACATCTTTTGGCATATAACAAGCTGATGTATATAGAATATGAGAAACAAAGTGGTCTTTAAGGATGTTGTTTTGGATCCTATTGAGATTTTAGCTGGCATTAAGTCTATCTCATGGCAATGGCTATTATATAATGGTGTAGTCAAACTGAGGATTTTTTTTACTCTTTATGGTGTTTGGACCCTATGCAGGTTTTTTGGGTTACAACATTCATGTAACTAATGTGATTTTTTAGCAGGGGTGGATTGATTTTTGGGATATATGACTAGGTGGTTGGGTTTTTTCTAGGATGTATATGACATTGTACATCTTGTATAGATTTCTTCTTACTATTTAGCATATTAATACTTTTGACTTAAAAAACAATTAGAAATGATGGATTTAAATAAGTACTATGTGACCAATTTGATGAGAAGGCTATTCATCTTTTTTGTTAGTGTTTGTTTTCTAATAGGACATGGAAGGCAATATCCAAATGATTGGAGGAGGATTTTGCTATTCCATATAGCTAGTTTATTTGAATTGTTTTCTCATTTTGTGTTGGATTTTGGTAGGTTTGGAAATAATATACACAATTTAGGGGATGATTTTGAATGTTGTGATTTGGGCTATTTGGGAGCATAAAAGTGGTATCATTTTTTCTAGTGTGGTTGTTGATCCTCTCTTGGTGTTAGATAGGATTGAATTTTCATCTTGGAAGTGATTTCTAGTGAGATCTAATTATAAGTTTTGTTTGTTTTCTAATTGGTGTATTAATCAAAGAGGTTGTATTGCTAATTAAGGCAAAAATTTATGCTTACATGTGACTACAACTATGTTGTGTATGGGTTAGAGTACCTTTGTACTTTGCTTAATTTGTTTGCATTTTAAAAACAAATAAAACAAATGAAACAAGAAAAAACAAAAAAGTGAAAAAAATAGAAGCCTCCCAAATGAATAAAATGTGAAGGAAAAGAAGAAAAAGATGAGAAATTACCTTATAAATGCATCTCAATTTGAATCTTCAATGAAACAAAAGGAGATTGGACCATGATGAAATGACAATTAGTTATTGAAAAATTGAAATAATATGTATATTTTCTATTTTCAATAATGAAGAAACAACTTAGTAAGAGATAAACAAATAGCATCAAAAGATAAATCAACAAATAACAAATAATTTGTATATTTTCTCACCTTAACAAAGACCTGGAGAAATCATTGAGTGCATTCAACTTGACATTGGTAGTTCAACCCCTGTGTATGCATTTAAGTCAAAAGATAAATCAACTAATAACAAATAATTTGTATATTTTCTCACCTTAACAAATACTTGGAGATATAATTGAATGCATGGATAAATTGGCATATGATTGTTCCAATTTAACCATTGGTCTCTGTTTCACCCTTATGTATGCATTTGAGTTAAATACTTGAAGGATAACTTTGATACTTAGATACTAGTCTTAACTTAAGTAGAATTATCTCTGGTAAAGGATTCCTATGGTTTCTTACATAAAAGAGAGATTCGACATATAGACAAACATAACTAAAGGAATCAATGAAATATAGGTGATTTTTAGGTCATGAAACCCCCTTTCCCCAAAAAAAATATATCGAGATTATAGAAATCAAAGAAGAGATTGAACACAAAATCGAATCCATGAGAGGAAATAAATCAAATACAATAAATGGGAAAATATTGATATCCTCAAATTGTAAACTCACTATAGAGTTGAAGAATGAAAGGCGGCAAATTAATCCAATTAGATGATCCTTTTGTGCTAGTAACCCGAAAAAATGAAAGAAAAAATAATGAGATTGCATAATCCAAAAAAGAAAAAGGGGCATAGATTCGAATGAGGCGCATACAAGAGAAACAAACTCATGTATGAAGGGAAAATGTTTTTCCATCCGCAACATTGTAGAACTGAGAGAAAACTTAAGAGATAAAGACACTTGTAGATATGTGTGAAGAAGATAAGCATGAGACAAGAGACGTTTTCTAACAAATTTTAACCAATGTGCATTGAGGGGTCCGGAAACCTATTAAAAGGAGGGGGGTAAAAAAAATTTCTTCCTTTGTAATTATTTAATGTCTAACTTTTAATAAATAATAATTTTTGAAAAAAATATTTACTAATTTTACACATAAAATTGAAACTATTTTTTATTTTAAATGATAATAACATTAAGTGTTGTCATAAAAATAACAAACACACAATTAATTTTATACAAATTTATTCTAGTTATCTCCTTAACCATTATAATAATAATAACAAAAAAAATAATTTTACAAAATTTTAAACTAACTAACCTTAATCATATCATTATTATAATTATTAAAATAACATAACTAATTGATTTTAATTAACTAACTTTTATATATATATATATATATATATATATATATATATATATATATATATATATATATATTTGTACATGTGTGTATATTTCTAACAATATTAATATTAATAATATTACTAGAATTAATTAATCATCAATACTATTAATAATAATCATAATTTATATATAAATTTGCTCATTTGTAAAATAAATGAAAAATATATGCGCAGTTTTTGTTGTAATTTAAGGTATATAAATTACAACTCTCATCATTCACGAAAAAAATTTACTATTTTCTAATTGAAGCCTATATAAAAAGAATATTCTTCAAAATTGTGGGACTAAAAAAAATTAATTTTAATTTGAGTGAATAAAAATAAAATTACTTTAAAGAATTAAAAATATATTTTAGTCTTAATATTTTGATAATTTATTATCTTATTTTCACATGCTACATCATCACACCACATCATTAACACATAAAACTCTACAAAATGTTAATAGAGGAATCAAAATCACACAATTATAACACTTGAAAGATTCAATTCACAAAATTAAAACTCAGAAAATCATAGTCACATAATTGTAATAATTGGAGAAAAACAAACATTTAAACTTATGCTAAAGAGGTTTCACATCCTCAACTTATGGGATGCAACTTATCTATATGTTGAATATTTTTATTTAATTTCAATTGATTTTAAGATAAATTTTAATGTGATATCAAAGCCTATAACACATTTTGATAAATCTCGTTTATTCTAAAACGTTCTTTTGTTCTAGCAGGCATTTATGGAAGAGGTGTTGGGAAATTCCACATTTTGAAGTTAAAGTTGAATTATTTGGGTAATATTAGAATTTGATCTTTGCCAAAATTAATTTTTAGAGGGTTAAGACCACAAAAAATATTATTTAACTTTTTTTACTGTTTTATATTAACTTAAAAATTATATAATTATTTTTAATTACTTGCCAATATAATTTTTTTTGCACTAACCATGTATTCAAATATTACTATAAAAGGAAAATTTGAATTGATGTAATTACTTTGTTTAAGCAAAATGGGAGAAAGAAAAGTTAAGTAAAGGAAAAAAATAATATAAAGTTTACATAATTTTTTTCTTCTTAAATGAAGAAAAAATAAATTTAATAAAATCAAATATATTTATTTATTTATTTATCCCTTACGTTCACTGCAAACTCTAATTAACTATGTTGGTTTTATTTAAAATAAAACATATTATATTACTTATTTCTTTTTTTATCCGACATAATAAGGAACAAAAAATAATTTTTTTAATAATTTTCTCAATTTAAATAATTTAAAAATCACCAATTTTTATTATTTTAGCCTTACAATGTACACAATATATATTTATTTTACATAATTAAATTAATAATAAATAAATACTTTTGAATATATAAAGTATATTATAATTAAAATTCATAACAAATAAATAGTTTTAAACATATCAATTATACTTTAGATTATGAAAACAATATATATTGCGATATCACATTATTTTTAACTATTGATAAAAAAATATAAATTGAAAGAAATAAGAGATTAAGAAAAATCTTAAAAAGTATCTTCATTGATTTTTTTAAATAAAAATAGTTTCATCAAAATAACTCTTGAATTACTCTAATTAAAATAGGCATTTTAGTTTATATATTCGGAAATTTTTGTGTGGTAGGTGGTTTATATATTTTCAGAAGATGTTAACCAGTATTTGAAGTTTGAAAATCGGATCATGAATAAAAATAAAATGAACACTTTCCAGTTTCCACTTGCCTTGTCATTCATAGACATTAGACAGGACAGAGAAGTCGTGATTCTCCACGCAATGTTGGCAATTTCTCTTATATATAATGGAAACATTGTTAATGCGCCCCAAAAATGTCAAAAAATTAATTTCACTTTGGAGAAAGTGTTATGAGCCTGCATCAGTATTTTACTCGTTGGTGTTTTGCTCATGGTCTTATCCAATCAATCATGTGCCTATTCTCATGACTAGTCAAATAGGATCGCATAAAAAAGAAAATGAGTTAAAAATTCTAATTAACACCAAAGGATCATATAAATAAGGAGTGAAAACAATCGGATTTTCTTGTTGGTTTGTTTGGGGGGTCGCATGAACTATGCATGCTATTGCACATTTACCTGGGAAGATCTCAATTTATGATTTGTATTGGGTAGCTGTGGGAGGAGCACTTCTTGTGCTCTATATCCTTGGTCAATTTTCATAAAAATAAAATAAAATTAATACACATTAATTTTACCTTTATAAAAAGTCAGAGCAAAAAGAAAAACGCCTCCTCTTCCAATTTCAACTTGACTTAAAATATTATCTTCTTTAATTTTCCATTGATTTTTCTTTTTTTTATAAGCATTAATTTCTCAATTTGAGCACTCACCGACTTTTCCATTAAATATGTCTCACACATTTTAGGTTATCGTATATTATGTTTATCCATTGTGAAGTCTTAATTTATTTTAAATTACGTATTTTCTAAAATTAAAAAATATTAATTGGTTTTAAAAATTTTAAATTTTCACTACATAAAATAAAATAACACTACTAAAATGATTAAATAATATAGTTAAATAAAAAATTGATATTTTATATTTTAAAATATTTATAATTTTAATTCTTTAGATTTTATTAACATTTTTTTAAAATAATGTGTAGTTATAATTCTTAATTACAAAAATATATTTATTAAAGAATTATTGAATTATTTTCAAAACTTATTGGGATTATTGAATTTTGTACAAATAAAAATAATTGACTACTGATATATAAATTTTTAAATACTTTAACTGTTTTAATTAATACTTACATTTATTTAATTAATATTACCAAACAACTTCCATTTTAGTTTTAAAACTCATATTTTTTTATCTTTAACTTTAAAGTAGATTTTTAATTAAAAAACATAGACCAATCATAACCGAATCCGACGTACATTCCTAGACTCCTAGTAAGTTGTAATCCTTAAATTAAGGTGTTTTTTATAGACCAAATTGGTCATTCCAATGAATTTGTGCTGGCGGTATCAATTCTAGGCTTCTAGCTCTCGTGACGAAAGCGTGTGTATGTGAGGTGATATTTCTCACTGTTTATTAGCAAGTTGATCAAATTTGTGGATTTTAATCCATACCACTTCTTTTAGTATATTAATTAAGGCTTAATACTGGCTCTTCAAGTTTTATTAAAATATTTAATTGAGTCTTCTTATTTTTAAAAAAATTTCAAATCTTAAAGAATGCTTCAAATGCTACTTTTTCTTTCGATTTAAACAAACACCTTCAAAAAAAGGTTTTTGATTTCTGTCTTTTCTCTTTTAAATTGACAACAAGAAATTCATTTTAAGAAATTTAAAGCTTAAATATATTTTTTTATTGGAAGCTTATTTTTTCTAATTTTAATTCTTATGGATTTTTGTATTTTTTTAAAATTTTGGATCCTATAAAATATTTTATTCATTTTTTAATTTCCTAAATTTTGTATTCATTTGTTTAGTTCCATAAATTTATATTTTTTAATTTTAATTTATGTAAGTAGGAATTTTTAGGGATTATAAATGAAAAAAACAAAATCTTATGCAAATTAGGATTAGAACAACTTAAACCAAAGTTAACTTAGCGAGGCAAAAATATATTTAAACTAAAATTTAATGATGTAAGCGATGGTTTAAAAAATATGATAAACCCAATTGAAGACTTTAATGGACCAAGTTGAGTATATTTTTTGGCTCAGTCGTTCGTGAGCATTAGCAGTCACATGTGGAGGTAGGAACAGAACTAGAGGGACAAATCTGAAAAGTGAAGAAACCCAAAACATAAGATGTTGGAAGCGTTATTATGGAGTTTTTTCATTTCCCCACTGAAGATTGTGTGGGAATCTCTGAGAATTCTAGAGAGCAACAAGCTAGTATTTACTTCCATCCTCTGTTTCACAACGCTCCCTCTCTCCTTCCTAACCTTCACCCTCGCAATCTCCACCTTCCCCCTCCAATCCCGCGTCCTCCACCTCGAGTCCGTCGCGCGCGTCGCCGGCACGCGCGTCGAGGCGCGCCACGTCTGGCACGAGTCCCGCGACGACGCCGTCTCGCTCCTGCGCACGCGCGCCCTCTTCGCCCTCCTCTGCTTCCCCCTCTCCCTCGCCGCCGCCGTCTCCGCCGTCCACGCCACCGCCTCCGCCGCCCAGGGCAAGCCCGCCGCCCTCCGTGGCAGCAACTGGAAGCGCCCCGCGGTCACTGTCGTCTTCGTCTACGTCGTCCTCATGGCCTTCGCCCCGGTGCCACGTGCCCTCGCCGCCGCAGCTTTCACCTCGCCGCCGTGGATTCGGATCCTCGTTCGGGCAATCGGATCGGGCCTAGAGGTGTATCTCATGACGGTGCTGAGTCTTTCCCTCGTCGTTTCCGTAATCGAAGATCGGGTCGGGTGGGAAGCTATTAGGGTCGGGTCGGGATTGATCCGAGGAAGAAGGGCATGCGGGTGGATTCTTTCGGGTTCGTTCGTTTTGGTTTCGGGTTTGATGAATAGGAAGGTGGAAGTGTTGTTGTTGGAGAATGAGAATTCGGAGATTGGCGTTTTCGATAAAAGCGTTTTGGTGTGTTCGTATGCGTTGGTGGTGCTGGTTAGTTACGTGGTTACCACTGTGTTTTATTGTGATAGCCGAAGACGACACCACGACAATGGAGGCGGGATCAAGGAACCCCAACCTCAAGACGATCATGAAATTGAAGACTCTGTTGTTGTTGATTCGTCCCAACTGTAACCTTTTTTTTTTATCTGTTTTCTTTTTTCGGATTTAGCTGAAATATATTCAGTAAAGTTTTGAGCAAATTATAACAATATCGCCCCAAGTTTTGAGTAAAGTTTCGGATATTAGTGTAAGATTTGTGAAATATTATTAGTGCGATGTTTTCAAAATATAAACGAGTGTTAGTTTAATATTTTTAAACTTAAATGTTGAATTAGTATAAGAAAATAAAAAAGGTCGAAGTTATGTATAATGCGATAAAAGTTTAAGGATGTAATTTTGTTCTAATATTTTGTGTGTGTTTTTTTTACTATAATATGTTTATCCTCTCTATAAATATGAAATTTATTTTTGTAAATTTTTTAATATATTTTTAATTCTCATCAAATTAAAATGTGTTATTTTTTTATGATATTAGTTTGAGTAAATGTAAGATGATGAATTTTTATATTAATTATATAGATAAGATTGGAATGTGATATTATTATATTAGTTGTATATATAATTGATGTAAAAAAAAAAAAATTATACACGTAGATCTAAATGTTTGAGTCTTATTGTTAGAAAAAAAAATGACATGTTTCATGAGAACAAAAAATATATTGAAATTTTTTTATATATGAATTTGAAATATTTTCATATTTATAAGAATATATATATATATATATATATTTTAAATGTAATAAGATTTCAATTTTAAAATGAAAATGATGGATAATAACTTAGTAAGGGTGTGTACAAAAAACAAGTCAAATAAAGGCGATGGTTTTTGCATTTCTATTAGATATAAATATCTTAATAATATTTTTCATTTTTTATTTCTCTTTCTTTTTTATGATGTTACTGATTATATTAATTATTTATTTTTCTCTTGTTTTTAAGTCTCGATATAGGCACACAAAGGGTGTGCAACAGTGCAAGAATCATTTTCAGTTCAGAAAAGAAAAAAACTATGTGCGCGGGATCATACATCATTGATTTTGATTTTCAACTAGGCTAGGCCCTATATGCAACTCCAAAATAAAATAGAAGGATTTGTGCTGTTGTGCATAACAGGACACCTCAGCTTTTAAAATTGGATTTGTATAAGGTAATCAATTTGGCTCTTCATAAAACTTTGTCTTCTTAAGGGATTTGTTTGATTTTGGGGAGAAAAAAAAAGAGAAAATGAAAGAAAATAGGTGAGAAATAAGGATGAATAGAATAAAAATATTTAAATTAAATTTATTTTAATTAATAAAAAAATAAAAGAAATTGATTCATTGAATAAGTCATCATTTTTTAAAGGTTTATTTATAATATAACTTTTTTAGGAAAGATAGACATGGGATGAATGAATTCTTCTCTCTCCTCCTGCACCAATTGCTTTTGTGTGGGCCTAGTCCCTCAGGCCACAAGTTCCTCCGTGCGAGTAGAGGGTATGATAGAAGAAACATTTATACAGTGAAAAGTTCTTCTCAAATCTGCTCAACTGAGAGAGGGAATAAAAATGTGTGGGCTCCACAGATTTTTAAAAGAATTTCTCCTCACCTCTTCGCAACCACACCAGCATACCGCACACTTCTTCGCTCTTTTGCATCTCTCCTCTCTCTTCTTATATATTTGATCAGTCAAACCTAAGCTAAGAGTAAAAATCATATAATACCTTTCATCATATTTAAGTTATTAGACTGCTTAATTTAGAGTATTTTTAATAATAGTGTTTTTCTAACATAAATGTTTCAAGAGTTTTTTAAACTTTTATATATTTCTTTTAATCTAGTCTTTTATATTTGTTTTTAAATTAAATTTCAATATTTTAAAAATAATTATGAATAATTAAAAATTATTTTATATCACTATAAATTGTTTAACATCATCTAAAACTTATTTTACATCGTTAAAAATATGTATTTATTACAATTTCTAATTATAATATAATTGATCAATTTAAAAGTATTTATCAATTATAAATTTTAGTTATATGAAATAAATACTTATCATATGTAATGTATATGCTAAAATGCTAATTCCATATGGATAGATAAACCAAAGGAATAAAAATTCTATTTTTTTAACTTCTTATTTTGGTTAAATGGTTTCAAAATGAATATATGACTATTAGTGCTTACGAGAGCATAAGCAAATGGTCAAACCCTCACTTTTTCCCTTTCAATTAAATAATTATTTCACTTCTCAAGTGTAAAGATAGTAGTAAATATATAATAAGATTTAGGTTTGAGAAACTTTTTCAATTGCTAATTATCTAGATATTTACATGATTTTAAAAATGTTATTTATGTTATATTTGTTTAAATATATTTTTATGTTTTTTTTCACTGTAATATTGACGTAGAGTATTTACCAATTATTTTTAGTAAGATTTCTTCTTACAATTATGTTTATTTTTTCATCCACAATACTTAAATCCAAAATCTTATTTAAAGAAACTGAGTCCAAACTCGATTCCACTTAAATCAATGACAATTTGGGACACAAGATTTTTTTTATAAGAAAAAACTTGTTTACTTTTTACTTTTAAAATATATGGATATTTATACGATGCATATAAAAGAAGTAGTTATAACATATATATGGAAAAAAAAATTCTAGAAATTTGATGTTATTTTTTTTATGATTAAAAGTTTAGTTAAGTTGGGTTTTAAGTGCTTACTAGGGTAAGACAAACCTTAAAACTCACTGAACGCTTACAGAAATACTTACATATTACCCACCAACAAGATCCTCACATTGGCAATGTTAATCAAACCCATGTTCTTCTCAAATATGAGTTTGTTCCTTACCAATTGAATCAACTTTTGTTGGCTAATGTTAATTATTCTAATGTCTTATTAACTTGAGTTATGGAATCTTCTAACAAGTTATACATCCAAGTGTCTAAAGAAAATAAATTTTTTATTCTTTATATTCTGGTAGCTACAAAGTCTCATATCGTGTAGGAGTCAAGGTCACAGGTCGTTTGTAAACACTTTTTCCTCTCAACCCATCGATGCACCTTTTACAAGGACAAAACCATGACGGTCATCAAGTACCTAAGCGGACAATACCTCAGATATAGGGACCTTAACTATGCTTATTTCAATAGCCACAAAGTCCTACATTGCTTAGAGGTCGTTTATAAACACTGTCTTCTTTCCCTTTTACAAGGACAAAACCATGATGGTCGTCGAACACCTAAGTGGACAATATCTCGAATATGGGCAACCTCAATGATGTATGTGGATTTGAGGTCGAAACACTTTCTTTTTTCATTCTTTTGTTTAAAATTTTCCAAAAGGACAAATTCTACCTTGACCAAAAACAAATCACCAAATAAGATATGTTTGTGAACAAAAGGAGGGAAATTATATTTATAATACATGGAGATACCTTAATTTGAATATCAACTTATCTTTCCATGAATGGTGGCATGGACTTCCCTCAACAATCTGAGGGATATCGAACTGGACCCAAGAGAAGAAGAAGGAAGAGTAGAGCCAACAAAAGAGGTCAAGTCTTTTCAACTCGGAAGAGAAACCCCCCAGTGCATCAAACTTGGGTGTCAAATGACTCAGGAACTCATAGTCCAAGGTTTTGTAAGGGACGAAGTCCGATAAAAAGGAAACCTAGGAACCACCTGCCGAGTAAAGTAAATGGGCAAGGATTCGGGACCAGGACGTACTCCAAAAAAAAAAAAACCCTTAAAGTGTTTATAAGAGGTGGTATTATGTCCAATGACCGCCTTACTATGAATACTAGTGAGGAGATCCAACCACCCTTCTTATTTTCCTTCACAGTATAATGATGAAGGAAATTAGGAGCAGGCAGGATAATAGAAAACACATTGCACAACACCCTAAAGGCACACATGGCCGCCCAGGCATTCAGATGCAATTGGGTAAGAGAGATGTTTAATTCTCTTAACACATTGACCTTAAACTTGTCAAAAGGGACAATGAGATGAAGTATGGAGAAAAAAGACGAATACATATACATAAAATGGGTCTCACACAAAAAAAAAATGCATAAATACACACTCACTTTCATAGCAAGACTCAACAAACATGACATATGAGCGATCAACATGACTAAATTCAACCAACTCAAGGAACTCGACAACAGACTTATAAGATAGAAATAGGGGTAGGGCCTTATTCCAGCGACTGTGCCACTCAAAGAGACGACGACATCAACATCAGAAGGGATCGTGACACCCTCAACGATGACATCACCGATGTGAACGTCAGAAACATGGTCGTTAGCAGCGTCAGAACCACCATGAAGGTGGGTGGGATTGTTGTTGAAACTCTCCCCTATAGGACAAACCTTTGGCAACAACATTCTACCGTCACTAGAGCCAACAGAACCCTCCCCAAAGAGGTTTAACGACAACATACCTGGGAGAAGAAATAGATGAAAGGGACGTCAGAGAAAAGAAAGTTGATCGAAACAAAGCGATCAGAGGAAGGGAAGATGGCCAGAAAGAGAACAATGAAAATGTGGAGAAATTTTTCATCCTTTTATAGTTTTCTAGAAGCTTCTAGTAAACAAAGAGACGCACCCATCTGGACGATAGATCTCTTCCCAAAATCCCAAATCAATGGTTGGGAGGAGATGCAACCCTTGGCTGTCCCATCCAATGTTTCTAAATTCAAAAGTATTTTCTGAAAATGCACAAAAATATTAAATGTGTCTGAAACGACTGTAATACTTGACAAAATGACATTTCGAGTACTTTGGTACTCGAACTCGACACCATGTATATCCACAACAAAAGATTTAAAGCTCTTACAACATGCTTCAAAGTTTGGGGAGCTTATGTCATGCTTAGACTCGTTGTTGAGTTCTAACTCGGACTTGAATGTGTATTATATCCGACATTTCAGTTGAGTCCCTCCGAGTCTAACAAGGTTATACATAAGTAAAGAGAAAAATCATATCTATTAGTTAAAAGATAACATATCATCTCTAAATTTAGGAGATGTATGTTATCATTATCATCCATGAAAAGATAAGATAAATATAATATCTTTATCTTTATCATCAAGATCTGTATATCTGATTCTTCCTGTATAGAAGGAAGAGATCAAAGCTAGGAAATAATCCTCACCCTAACCCATACTTATCTATCTGGTTTACCTTTGTGTGTTTTCTAACTTGAGAGTACGAGGAGCTCCCATAGGATCCCCACCACAAGAAGATCCTCTCAACAAACCATTATATTAAAACTATTAAACTTTAACCAATGAATGACTCACATATCAAATTATATAGATTTGTCATTAGTTGTTGTTACAAAAATTTTAACAAGTACTTGGCACAGTTAAAATTTCATTCCTTATCAACTATATAAAATCAACCTTCAATCAATACAAAATTCCTTCACCAAACACATAGAGAAAACAACAAGACAGGATTAAGTTTTGTTTTTTTAGATACAATGAACGAAACTATCCCTCTATTCATTTGTATTGACAATCTTACTTCCCTTGATTTTTCTATTAACAGAGCTAAAAGCTCCATGAGATGAGTGCTTGGACATCTTTTCTGCAAACTGGTGTATAATATTACTCCCTTTAGAGAGCGTGCACCATGCATTTAGATCATTATTTGTATTATATGTAAATATAATATTACCCTAGCACTTAAATATTATTTAAGTGTCAAGGAAGTGTGATTTAGGGAAACGTGAAGGAGTAATAAGGCTTGTGATTTGATTCTTATAATGATTTTTTAGAGGATGATTTAAATAATTTTAGATACTCTTATATGTATAAGAAAAATAAGAATATTTACTGTGAACAATTTCCGAGATCTAATCCCTTTTGGTTTATAACTAATTTTTTTTTATCATTTTTGTTGTTACAACAAGAGATTTTATCTCAAACACTGTAACTCTCTAACAATATTTTTTTTTACTGTCAATGTTTTAATTAAACACTAAGACTTATGTTGTTAAGATATGTTTTAATTAACTTTAGGATGAAGAGTAATTCTTTATTCCCACTGTTCATTAAATATAATGATGGTAGTGAATAATTAATCTTAATAATTAGATTTCAAGAGAATAAATAATTAGAATGAAAAGTTACTCTCTAAATAATTAATTTCCCATATATATATATATATATAAATAAAGAGTTATTAGAATGATTAAACTGTGTGCTTTTCTTGAACTTTATTGGATCTCCATAGATAACTTGATTTTCACTTTTTAACTATATACTAACTTTTTTTTAGATGTGCATATGACTATTGCTCTAAATGCTCTAAAGAGCATGAGAAAATTTTTAAATTCTTATTTTTTTCTTCAATAAAATAATGATCTCATTTTTCAAGTATGAAGGTAGTAGTAAATACATGGTATGAATAAAAAAATACACAGTAAAGTTTAGGTTTGGCAAACTTTCTCAATTACATTATTTATATAACTTTAAAATGATATTTGTATGATGTTAAAAATGATATTTACATGATGTTAAAAATGATATTTAAAGATATTTTAAAGTTATTTCTTAAAGACTCGTTTGCTTCTTTGATTTTAAAATATCAGGATATTTATAAGATGTATAAAACATGTTTAACAAGGACATAAAAAGATTCGTTAGAAATTTGATCTCAATTAGTGGAATATCTTTATAACTTATGGGATATTTTTCTATCAAGTTATAGATGCAAGTGCCTACAAAATTTAAATTTTTACATTCTTTTTTGTCTTTTAGTATTTTAAAGTGTTTCAACGATCATTTCCAGCTTGATAAAAAAACAAAACTATATAAATGTGTAAAATTGTCACCACATAGCTTATGTTTAACAAAAATGAGGAGAATTATCTTTGAAATACATAGATAGAACTAAAAAAATTTATTAAGTGGCTAGCACATGAAGTTCTATAAATTTCCAATTACTTATAATTATTTTGAAAATGATTTTCTAAATTTTATATTTATGTGAATATTTAATTTAAATTGATTATCTTTAATAAAGTAAAACATGTTTTATTTTCTTGTTTAGTTAGAAAAATATTATTCCTTAATTGATTTTTTATGGTATATATATATATATATATATAATACAACTTTTATTTTATTTTAAAAATATAACCAAGCCAATACAATTTCAATTGGTTATATAAAAATATTACTTTATATATGATATAAGAAGTACGTCCGCTAAATTGATACACGGTGAAAAATACATTTTTCATTTATTTATATATATGACTGCATTATGTTCAAATAAGATAAAACAAAACATTTGAGATATCATTAATCACATGTAAATGCAACTTTAACCTAAAACAAAAATAACTAATGATATTCAAATGAAAAGATTAAATAGGAAAATATTGATTGAAATATAGAAAAAGAATGTGTGGAACTAACCGAGCAATAATAGAAAAACATTACTAATTTTACACTCACTCAATGATAACGAATGATATATGGTATTTTGATTATCCAGAATATGGATTAAGTTTGTAAGCATGCTAAGAAATTGTAATCTCAATCCAAGAATCGTGGTTCTTCCAACATTTCAAATCTTGTCATCCAAATGTGGTTGTAGGATTACAAACAACAAATTCAACTTAATTACTAAAAGAGAAGGACCCACAAATGTATTTCTAACATATGTTGTGGTTAAGCCAAGAAAATCCATATCTTAATTAACAATTTTACTCCCAAGTACAATTTTTGCTTCCATATATTTTATGTGAAGCAAAAGTGAATACATTGCAAGTGGGATAAAAAATAGGTTTCTCATCATATAATCATGACAATATAGACATGAATGAAATTAAATTCAACATCTTACTTCCAAGAAATTGAAAGATCTAAATCTAAGAATTGTGATTCTTCCTACACTTTTAATCTTATCATCCAAAGGGGAGCTCAAGATCACAAACAACAAAGTCAATTAACTAAAAGAAAAAGACAATTGCAATTCTAACATATGCAAGTCAGGATAATCCTAACCTATACTTAACAATTATACTCTAGGGTGCATTTCTTACTTCAACGTCATCCAAAACAAAAGAAGAAAAACGTCATCCAAAACAAAAGAAAATAATTACCGTTATGAATTGATCCAGAGACTCAGAGTAAAAGAATAAATAGAAAATTAAAGCTTATAAATAAAAGCAAAGGATATTTTCCTTTGATGTCTCTGAACCATGATCAACAACATATTAATAGGATCAAAGTTTCATGCCAAATCACCTTTATTATTTTTGTTTTATTTTTCTGAACATTGGATTGAGATTTAAGAGTCGATGTGGGATGCCAAATGGGCTCTTAATCTATAAAAAAAGCTGGAAGTTGCTATTGGTCCCAATAGTTTTTGTTATTTGCGCAATAGAATTGTGATTCTGTTATGCAAAAAATTTGCACCCCTTTTATGCAATAGAAAAATGATTCCATTACTTTTTTCTGAGAGGAAAAAAATACACAACAAAATTATGATTTCGTTGTGAAAGGGGTTAAAACATGATAAAATTACGAAAGTGTGATTCCTTTGTATAATGTGTTCAACGAAATCACAATTCTGTTTAGATTTTGTTCTTGGAAAAAAGAAATGTACAATGGAATCACACTATTGTTTAGTATTTTTTTAGAAAAAAAATACAATGAAAGTGTGAAATTTCGTACGATGAAATCACTATTCTATTGTACGACAGGTTGTTGCATAACGAAATCGTAATTCTATTGTGCATCAACAATACTGAAAATAATAAAATTGTGATTTTGTTGTGTAAAATTTCATAATGGAATCATGTTTCTGTTTGACCACGAAAATGAAAAAAAAAATGGCAGCATGCAGGGTAGGGTGGGGAATAGTGGGGTTGGCAAAGGTAATTTAGTAATTGCTCTTGGCTAGTATTGGCCCAGAACAATTCTCTTCGGGCCAATAGTAACACCCACTATAATCACTGGCAAAATCCATACAAAAAAAAAAAGTTGTCCTTCCTCACTTTGTTTGCCTTGTGGACCTTTCAATGTGCCGTGCTAATTCTTTCTTTTGCGTTTACTTTTGGGCTTTATGTCCTTTAGGCCCATTTTAAATAAGGGACGCCCATTTTAAACACAATATTTGATAGAAATTCATTTTTGAATATTTTTTTCTTCTTTTTTTAAAGTGGTTTTCTAACAATATCTTATTTAAAGTGGCTTGTTGTAAGTTGACGGAATCTAAGTACATACATAACAAAAACCAAAGCAATAAATTCAGAAAGCTAATATATAATAAATTTTGTGAAAATTAATTTTTATAGAATAATTAATTTGTTTATATATATACATATACATATATAAATTATAAATAAAAATTATAGATTTATTAACATAAATCTACTAATGTATTTTTTAATTTTATTATAATTAATTTTAATATAATAATATATTATTTTACGTATATAAATTTTAAATAAAAATTTTAAATTTCATAAAAATTCCTATATATAAATATATTAATTATTATATCAAAATTAATTATTATAAAATTTATTATCTAAGCATCAATTTACGAAAAGATAAAGAGAGAATCACCCAATATACCGACAACTGCGTTGGTGCGCGTAGCAACAGCCATAGATTTTACACGGCTAATAGTATCATTTTTCCTTATTACAAGTAACTAATGACGTACGCTCTTATCAGTGTTATGTAATAAGGATTTATTCCCTCTATTTCAAAATGTCTAATATTTAACACAGATTAGGAGTAACAATAAACAAATTATTTATTGAAACAATTTTACTAAAAATATGTTTACTTTTAAAAAAATAATAAACTTAGTAGTAAAAAAAAAATCACAAAATCCATATAATTTATATAGGATAAAATTAGAAAAAAAGTTTATAATATTTTGAATAGTCAATAAAAAACACAATTCAACCATGTTTTAATGATATTCTAAGTATAAATTTCCAGCATTTAAATGAAATTACCAGTGAGTGGAACCTCTTCATTGACCACTGAATCTATAAAAGGGGAACAGCACAATTCTTACCCTTTCATTTTCCTCTCCCAACACTAGCCAGTGAGAAACTCCTCATTCTCCTTCTTCTTCTGCTACCCATGGCTTTGTCTTCTTCTGAGCCTCCTCCACCTTCAGTTCCTGCTCCCGTTCAATCTAACCCTCCTCGTAAGTCCTTCATTTTTTCAACGTAATAATATCGAAACCAACCGTATTATTGTTATTCTTCTTAGTTCTACTGTCTTTGGGGCGAATTGAGGTTTCCTAAAATTGATTTTGAATTTTTTTATAGTTTTGACTCAAAATGAGTTTGGCCTAAAACTCTTTAGATGTTTTATATATCTGACACGTTACATTGATTTATTTTGCGAAAATGATTGTTTATGGCATGACTTCCATTAATTTGAAACTCTGTCAGAATCAGAATCAGCAACAGCAGTGGTATTTTGTATGTGGAGTCCCATAGGTTTTCGATACTCGAATATGTTCTGTTGTTTATCGTGGGTTTTAATTTTGCTCATGGCTTTGTGCTTCATTAGGAAGTGGTGAACGTTTGAGTTCATAGCCTTTGCTTTTGAGTTTTGGTGAGACTTTGTTGAGGATATGGCTGCCAAGTTTTTACGGAGGCTTCCTTTTGTAATCTTTCTAATATAGTGGTTCTCCTTGTGCTTTTGTATTAGTTGGTCTTAATAAAATTTCTTTTGCCATTCAATTTTTTTTTTAAAACAAGGTTTAAAATTGTATCTTGCACACACGTGTTTATGTTTACTTGTTCATTTGTTTGCTATCATCACACATTTTTATTTTTATTCGGAGTCTTTTAGCCTGTGTCTATGTATAATGCATAAAGAGATCTCTAATAACTTGAATTGCTCTCATGGTTCCAGCACACTTGATGTACAAAAATCGTTTACAAGAGTTTACTTCAAAGTCAGGCATTAACTTTCCTGTGTATCAGACCATTAATGAGGGACAGGATCATAGTCCAAAATTTAGGTCGACTGTGTGGGTCGCTGATATGGGTTACACTTCCCAATCCACATTTTCCCATAAAAAAGCTGCTGAGCAGGAGGCAGCTAGACTTGCTTTGGAAAGTATCCTTAAGAGGACCAGAGATGAAGGACTCTCTCTTGTCAATCAGGTGTGAACAATTTTTCGTTAATAATAATTTTATGCTTAGAATAATCTTGTCTATTCGAATAGATTTTCTATAATAAATTAAGTGTGCTTCTGCATGTTATATTTTTATTGGATAAAAATAAATAGCTGGTGAAATAGCTTTAATACTTAATTATGCATTTATGCTTTAATTAAGATTTGTCATTGCTTCATTTTGGTTTGGTTTGGTATTATCATTCAATATTATCTTTATATAAAATGTTGATTCTTTGTTGTCATTGTCTTCCAGATTTCTCCATTTTCCAAGTCTATCATGAATGAGTACGCTGACAAACTGCATGTAGAACAACCTACATACAACACTGATCAGCAACAGCTAGGAGGGGTGCTTCCTATCTTTATAACTTCTTTAGTTTTCAATGGTACAAGTTACACTGGTGATCCAGCTAGAACAAAAAAGGAAGCTGAGCAGTCAGCCGCAAAGGCTGCAATTCTTTCAATTATGGGTATTCTTCTGTGTATGCTTTATTACATATTTCCATTAGATTTTAGGTAGCAATGTGCATACCTACTAAATGACCATTTAATGCAGGTGATTCTAGCTCGGGAACTGTGCTTGTTGAGATTATTAAGTCAAAGTCTATATTTTATGATGCAATCAAAGGAAAGGGACGATCTCTGTCACAGCCTAGTGCAGTGTTATCCACAACAAATGCAGGACAGATCTCTATTACACTGGATCATAAAGATACAGAAGTTGCAGCTTGTGTGGCTGATAATAATAATAATGAGACTAAAGTTGAATTTCCTGAGTTTCCTAAGATGCTTTCCACATGTCAAGAACTCCAAATGATACATCAAGAATCTTCCCTTGAAGCCAATAATGTCTCTTTGCAGCCGGGTTCAGAACATTCCATTGATAATGATTCAACTTCAAAAAAGCGGAAAAAGAACAAGAAGAAGTCTAATAAGAAGTTACGGTCACAGACTCCGCTGTAAGTTTCTATAATCTCATATATGTTATTTTATTTGGTGTTTCTTTTGCCTCCTTTGCTATTTATTTTCTTGAGTCTTTTCTCCCCTCATGTATGCCACTGAGTAACTGTCCATGCAAACAAAAGAATTATTTAGCATTTAGTCTACATGGGAGCTGCAGTCTTTTCTCCCCTCATGTTTCCCTTGTCTATCCATAATTTCTGCTTTGTTTTAATCAATTTCCAGTGAGGTGAACTTGCAATGACGATTAATAATATATACGGTAAGGTTGTTGCTGGTTTTAGATTGTGATCTTGGAAGGTGTGAGAGGAGGATTAGAGGAACCTGGTGTGCTTACGTGTTGAGGATTTTTATGCAGTTTTGTGGTTCGGGTTTGGATGTATGTCGGGTATTTTTATGTGTGGATATATGCAGTTTTGTAGAAGTGATATCAGGTTTTGAGTGGTATTAGTGCACGTGAGGAAGAGATTTGGTGTTTTATGCTTTTTGAGCTTTCCAAATTGTGTCCCTGAATTTTGTTAGTATGAAGCTTGTTAGTACTTAGATGTGATATTCTTTTTGTGAAGCTTGTTAGTGTTCACGAGAGTAATTCTTATTTTATTGTAAACTATTCTCAATTTGAGAGTCCAAGTTTATAATTACCACGCATTTCTATAATATGATTAAATGTTGGAAATATGTTTGAGTGGAAGTAGAGAATGGAAGCAATCAAGCTTTTTCATTAATTACTATGTTTCCATCACACAAGATGTATGAGAGTAAAATCGAAGTTGTACAAACTAGTTACTTCACAGAATGGAATAAAACTTCTTCTGTCAGTTAGCACATAGTAAACTACCACTTTACAAATCCAATTCCTCGCTCCTCACACAATGCCACTCCCCTAGCTACAGAAAATATATATAGGCCCCCAAACATTTTCCTCGCATGGTCATATACAAAAACCAGTAGCATAGCTGCAACTGCCACAATAGACTCAAAGATAGTTCTGAATACTGCACAAAACTCCTCTACATAAATTTATCCCTTTGGCATTTTGATACTTGTCCTCCACTCTGAGATTCTGTTATAATTACTTCAAATTAACACAGAACAGAACCAGTTAAAAGATGTTGACCCACATTTTGAATTCCTCAAGATTCTTACACAACTTAGTACTCTATCCTCTGATATTTGAGTGGCTTCACAGGTTTACATCTTTCTTCCTAGCAGACCTTCCAACATAGATCGTAGTGACATAAATATACTCTATTTTTGTAAACCTCAGATGATTCGTCCAGTCATAAAGAGAAGAAGAAAATTTGCTTCTCTTTGCTTTGAGAAATTTCAAACTGTGAACTTCTATCTTCTTGGTAGCAATTCTCATTAATTCTACAATTCTAATACTCTTTGTTGCACCAGAATCAAACAAAAATTTGAAGATCATAAAACATAAAACGAACCAAAATTGGATTTCATATAAAAAAAATGGCATTTGATAGTCTCTCTCCCTTGCCCACACACTACCCCTCCAATCCTCCAATGCTATTGTGCTCTACCTCGCAGCTATCTGTTCAGCAATGAAAGTTTGATTTTGCAATAGAGTTGAATCCAAAAGCTTCGATCCTCGATTGCTAAGAAACAAAGCCCAAGGATAATTATTTCTAGGATTTGTTTATCTCTGGTTTTGGGACTGGACGTTTGGATTTTTTGGGAATGGGAGATCAAGGAAAGGACGATTAAAGAATAGTGTTTCATCTTACAATCTGTTGAGATCATCCTTGTTTCATTGGTGAAATGCCTAAGCTTGTACCTGACTAAAAGAAGTGTGTTTGTATTATGTAGCAAGGGACAATATTTATAATACTTGTTTTGGTGGGATTTATGATGTGACATGATTTAAGCTTGATAGATATGTACATGTATTTGCTTGTCTAGAGACAAAGCTAGTTTTTTTTGCTCCTGTTTTGGATGTGTCTTGTGATTAATTGAATGTTCTGTTGTGAAAATTTGCAGGTCACCGATTACTGGGGTTCCCTTGAACCAAGTCCCTCCACGTACTGGAGTTCTCATGAACCAAGTTACTCCTTGTTCTACATTTCTCATGAACCAAGTTCCTCCTTGTACTGCTGTTCCCATGAACCAAGTTCCTCCTTGTACTGCAGTTCCCATGAGCCAACTTTATGCTCGTACTTCTCTCATGGACCAAGTCCCTCCTCGTACAGCTCCCATGAACCAAGTTATGCCGTGTACTGCAGCTCCCATGGACCAAGGTCCTCCTCGTACTGCAGCTCCCATGAACCAAGTTCCACCGTGTAGTGCATTTCCCATGATTCAAGTCGCTCCTTGTACTTCAGCTACTGCAGCTCCGATGAACCAAGTTCCCCCTGCAGCTCCGATGAACCAAGTTCCCCCTTGCACTGCAGCTTCCATGAACAAAGTCCCTCTTTTATAGGTGGCACAGTAAAAATGTAAAGTGTGATGAAATTCTTGTGTATGTTGCAAACTCTCAGACTAGAGTTCATGGAGAGAAAACCGCAGATCCTTGTTAAAATTTAGGAATTGTTGTTAAAATCCTTCTTTAGTGGCCGTTTTTGTTTATTAAGCCCGTGTCTTTCATGTTTTGGGCTTCAAACTTTATATCATGTTAAAATTGATCTTCAAATGTTATATCATGTTACAATTGATATTGTATGTTTACCTAATGGTGTCATACATTATTGGTTGGATTTGAACTTAAATAAATGTACTTGTTAAAATCTTGAATGGGGCAAAAGTTAAGATAAATTTATCTCAATTAGGAGTGTGCATGATTTGTGTTTTTAAAATCAAATTGAATTTAGTCATCAATTTTTAGTGCAAACTGTTTTGAATTAGACAAAGTGGTCTGATACTTGAACCGAACGGATTCTAAGTTGGTTTTAAAATTGAACTAGTTTTAAATCAAGTTTTAAAGCCAAATTAGTTTTCCACCGGCTTCAAACTCATTTTTTTTATATAAAAAAAACTGGTTTCTTTTATCCAGTTCAAAACATTTTTTTTAAAATCAGATTTTTATGTGTTAAGCCTATTATTTTGGTTCTAATTAATGATACTAACAAATAGAGTTGTGCATTGTTTGGTAAACCTAAACATTGAACAATTTTTATGGTTTGGTTTTTGATTTATTTGACAAAAGAGTTTGGTTTTTGATGAACTGGTTTTAAATCAATTCTAAATCAGTTTAGTTTAGAACTGAATTTAAACCTGTTTTGAGAGCAAAACTAGTTTTTCTGTATTGTTGAACCATTTTTAGGCTAGTTTATAAGTTGATTTATAACAAATTAAAGTATAATAGTTAAATTCAAAATAATAGTGCTAAAAATTAGACAAATTATTAAATTAAATTCAATATAAGGAAGTTATCATCGTGTCATTCTTGAAATTAAAATAAGTTTTTGATAATTAGTAATCTTGTTCCGTGTGACTTATCTCTTAATTTTAATATATTATGTATTTGGTTTAAATTAACACTTATTAGATAGTAAAATAAGTATATTAGTAGCATTTTCTTATAACAAAACTAGATAAACAATATTTAAAAAAAACAATTTTTCTTAAAAAGTATTTTTATTTATTTTTAAATCTTCCCATTCTCACCAAAAAGAGAAGCAAGAAAAACATGAAGACACTCACACGGCAGTGATCAGACAACAATGTTCACATCTTTTTCCTTTCCATCCCTCTTGTCCTTGTTTCTCAGTACCACAAAACTCTTGTGAGAAACTTCTCCTTCTACATTGTCTTCTCACCCACTCACCCATGCATGGCTTCATCTTCTCCTCCATCATCTCTTTTTTCTCCCTTTTCTACGTATTTGTTGAAACTTTTGCTAACATAACAACCATAATTTTCTTGATCAACGTGTATCAGTGTTGTTGTTAACATAGATTTGATGCATGGATGTGGGTTCTAAGAGTGTGAATGATTGAGCTGACTTTTACAAAATTGATTTTGATTAAAAACCTTGTTTGGATAAGCTTTTCCAAAAATACTTATAAAAAAGTACAAAAAAAAATTATTTCATAAATCAATATTACCTTATTCATAAGTTAAAATCAGTTTTTGTAGACAAGCTAAATGAGAGAAGCTTCTTCAAAAGCTGATTTCATGTATTAGCTAATTTTAACTTAGGGAAGTTTATTTTATTTTTCTTTTATTTATTCTGTTTTTTCTAGAGTGTTTACGGAGAAAAACATAACCTTAGTTTAAAGTGGAGTGATTAATGCTTGAAAACTTGTATCTTGAGCGTTTGGAGTAGCTTATTTTTGAAATATTTGTTATTTGTTTTGGAGTAAGTGAATTTGCAAATAATAAATCATATTTCTCACATTAAGTGAAACCGCTGGTTGAGCTTTTAAGTTAATGGTTAGTTTCCAAAACATGATTCTTTTAAACTTATTCTTATTATTTCACTTTTTTTTAGATACTCTTATCATTTTACTTAGTAGCATTATATTTGGCAATTTGCATTACACTTGTTGTGTTTTGATTCTAAGTGATAATTGATATTTATGCTTTGCCTTTGCTCATGTTTACTATCGTCAACACAATTTTTATTAGGAGATTTTTGGCGGCATGCATCAATGTGGAACATATAAAGTGATCTATAAGACTCTAACATCATCGTTGACCTAAATTTCGGAGCATGTTGTTGTCCCTCGTTGATAGTTTCATACACGGGAAGTGCGATGTTTGACTTTTGAGCAAACTCTTGTAAACTATTGTTGTGCATCAACTGTTCTGATAAAAAAAACCTAGTGTGAGTTAATGGGGTGTGTTGCACTTCCCAATCCTATTTTTCCAACCTAAAAACTGCTGAACAGGATGCTGCTAGACATGAAGCACCATCTCTTGTTTATGAGGTGTGTTGTAGCAAAATAGTTGGTGTTGATTTCAGTAGGTGTATAGCTTCAGTTGATTCAAAATATAGACCGTTTAGTAATTTTGAGCCAATATTTGTTAATATGTTGCAAAATTCTAGACTGCTATATATTAAGCTTGTTTTATGTTTACTTTGCATCCGGTGCAATCATAGTGCATTAGATGTTAGTTTTTCTTGTTTCTTCCTAATAAAATTTCTGTCTATCGGAAAAAAAGTAGTGTTTGATGATCTGAGAAGTTTTTCTTAACCTATTCCTCCTAGCTTGTGTATGTATTTGCCTAGATAACCTTTTTCTGTAAGAAATTACGATGCATTTTTGCAAGTTATATTGTTATTCGATATATCATACACCTCTCTCTTATGATGCAATGCTAAAGAGTCTTACTTGAAAATTATCGTACAACCTATTAAAGAGGCTTTTAATTTCCAGGAAGATATTAGTATCAGAAAATTTCACACATTCTTTTTAATACAAGCATTCAACTCATACAAGTTTGATAAAGAAGCAGTACCATTATTATTACAAATAAATTTTGTTGCCCATGGAAACTGAGTTTTGACGCTTCCTTTTCATATTCTGTACAGGTTTGAAACTAATCTAGTATAGCTTGAACTAATCATGGAAATCTATGGTCTGGAAAATTGTTTTCATATAAGTGCTAACTGCTTGTGAAATAATTTGCAGACTTGTGAAAAAATAAAAAGCTGGTAAAATAGCATTAAGCTTAATGATGCTTTAATTCGGATGTTATTGTTTTATTTTGGCTTCATCTTGTGTTATCATTGCATATATCTTAGTTTAAAACATCAACTACTTGTTGTCTTTGTCTTCCAGATTTCTACATTTTACAAGTCTATCTTGAATGAATATGCTACTAAACTGAATTTAGAAGGACCTTCAGCGAGAAGGGTTGGTTCCTGTTTTTATATCTTCTGTAGTTTTTCAATGGTACAAGTTACACCAGTGATGCAGCTAGAAACAGAAAGGATGCTCAGCAGTTAGCTGCTCTGCTGCTATTCTTTCAATTTTGGTTATTCTTCTGTGTATGCTTTATTACATATTTTTCAATAGATTTTAGGTGACAATGTGCTTGCTTACTAATTAAGTATTTAATGCAGGTAATTCTGACTCAGAATCAATTCTCTCTGAGATGATTAATTCAAAATCTAAACTTTTAAATGAAATCAAAGGAAAGGGCTTGCAAGGTATTCTTCCTAGTGCTGTGACACCGACAGCAAAGAGAGGACATACCTCTCTGTTGGATTGGGTCACAAGGAGGAATTTGCAGGTTCCGTGGCTGATAATAATGATGAAACTGAAGTTGAATTTCTTAAGTCTTCTAGGAAGGTTTCCAGGTGTAAAGAATTTCAGATATCAAAAGATTCAAAACAAGAATTTTCGCCTACCAAGTTTTCGGATGCGTGTCTGCAATATTGTTCTGCTGGTCCTCCTCCTCTTGATGGTGGTTCAAGTTTGAAAAGGCAGAGAAAGAAATAGAAAAAAGGCTAATAAGAAGTCATAGCTAGAATCATTATGTTTCTGGAATATCTCATTTATGATGTGTTATGCAGTGGTTCTTTTGCCTCCTTTACTATATTTTTCTTCATATATTTTTTATGGTGTAACCCCGTATGTTCAACTTTTGTCCTGAATACAAAAGAAATTATTTACCATTTAGTCTACATGCTTCCCTTGTCTGTCCAGAACTTTTGGATTCACATTGTCCATGAGAATAGATATGTAGTTAATTTATTCCTAATGCTTTTTGTCTTTAGCCGATTCCTTGCCACTGTGAGATCAACATGCAATAGTGTTAAGTAGATGAGTAGATACGTGGTTAATTTATTCCTACATACTTCTCACCCTAAAGAGAAGTCATCCATCTTCTGTTTGGGATCATCCTTGTTTCATTAGAGTAATTGGAGTATTGGCATGCTGAAGCTTGTCTCTGGTATAAGAATTTTGTATTTATAAAATGTTGTGAGGGATGAAATGTAGTGCTTGTTTTAATAGAGCTATATGGGATGTGATTTAAGCCACCATGTTTGTATTATTTGTTTGGGAGGCAAAGCTTAGTGTCTTTTTTAACGAGTGATTGTGATTTGTGAAAGTGTCTTATGATTAATTGGATGTTCTGTTGTGAGAATTTGCAGCTTATCAATTGTTGTGTTTCCTGTGAACCAAGTCCCTTTTTCAGTGGCACAGTAAAAACAACGTAGAAGTGTGATGAAATTCTTGTATATGTTGTAAAGTCTGGAGACTAATCCTAGTTCATGGATAAAAAGTCTAAGTTCCTTTTTTAAATTAAAGAAGTGTTATTAAAATCCATTTTCAGTGGCTATTAACCTTTTCTTGTTTCCCTTAAAAAAAACCTTTTCTTGTTAAGCTTATGCTTTCTATTCAAGTTTCTGTTGAGAATGCACAAATTTACTCAAGAAGTAGTATTCTACTATGTGCTCTACTTCTGTTTTAATCATTGTTGAAGTGTTGTGGTGGTGAGGGTGGCTATTTTCTGCTAAAATGATTATTTGTAAATTTTCTTCTTTGATAGGATGATCATAGTTTGAGTTGGATTGTGTTTGAAAAATATAAATAAATTAAACCTAATTAGTGTTTATATTATTTTCTTTGTTGATAGGTTTAATTAAGTTGGGTTAAATTGAGTTTGTCCAAAATTTTTAATTAACTAGACCTAAATGAATTTGATCAAACTCAGGTTCAATAAAGACACACCAAGGTTGAATTGAGTTTATCAAGAATTTTTAACTAGCCCAACTCATGGGGCCAACTCAAGGAATCTAATCCCTTACTTTAAGCTTATAAATATTATTAATTATTAATATTCTCTAAATAAATAATTTGAAAGAAAGTTACTAATTAATCAAACGATAATGTTATGGGTAAAAATTAATATATATTTTTAAAAATATCCAAGCTTTAGTCTCTAAAACTAACATTTTTTCCCTAAAAAAACTAACATTTTTCTACTTATATAGGGACCAACGAGAGTATTTAAAACAATATAAATAAAAGTCAGGAGAAATAAAACAGAAATTTAGAAAATTTTGAAGACTAAAAATAACATCAACCCAAGATAATAAAATTGTAACGTTAATGGTGTGGGTAATACGGTCACTCATAAAATATGCACCTTTTGCAGATTATTGGATTGGAAAAAGCCCATCCAAACTAATTAAGTCATGGTGCATGCATCATTATTATGTTTTAGATGATTATGAACTTCAGAAGATCATGATGCATTTCAAACTAAATTAATATAATAGCTATATCCTTGCTCACTTTGGTTACAATGCAAATTCACTTTAATTGACTAAGGAATGAGTTGTAATTACCTTTAAGTATCCGATCGAGTTCGACTCCTCTTTTTGAAAGAAAAGAGGGTTCACTTTAATTACAGGAGTAATGAATTACTTTTACATGAGAATATTTTGACACACTATGAAAGTTCTAATACCACGGAGGCCATTTTTTTCGTGGAAAAATATAGCAAATGGCATTGCCATCTGCAAAATACCAATGTAGATTACAGCTCAGAAACCCTCACTACTATATATGAAGCATATAATTAAACACCATACTACTCATTTGAGAGGTGGTCTGAGACCTAGAGATTCTAGCACATTCCATCTTAGTCGTCACAGCAATTAGTATGTGCATATATATGAATGTACATTGATATGATATGCACTAGAAGCATTTCATTATTAAGTGTTAACCTATAATTAAGTGTATATTATCTAAAATTTAAATATGCCAGTGTATTCAATAAACAATGGAAGAGCTAATGACAGCACTAATTGGCTAGTTTCAAAGATGTTTACATAATGTTTAAGAGGATTTGGAAGATATGGAAAATTCTGATCTTCTCCCTGATTAAGAGTTTCCAAGTTCATTACAAGAAGGACACAATTAGACACTCTCCATGAGACAAGGAAAAAGAATTGCTAACTTAATATTTTCAATTCCAGCTCTAGTTTTTCCCCCCTTTGCCCCAAAATTTGTTTGTGTAGTAACCAAACATGTGGATGATCTTCTTTGTGTCTACAAAAGATATACTTAACTGTATTTCATGAGCAGCCAGAAATAGTCATGCACTGTATGAAAAAGATAACCCTTAAAAAATGTACATGATTAAACTGAGTTGACCACAGGAATTCCTTTTAGTATAAAAAAATTCAGTATGATGGAATCTGTTCGAGAGAATGTTGACTTTCTTTTTTCTTTGGCAACAGCTAATTAATGGTGAGTGAATTCTTTAAACTTAGAAAAGCCAGCTTTTAGGTGTTAAAGGCAGAGATCCCTGACAGTGGTGAATGGTGTTTAAGAGAGTTAAGTAATGTTTATAGAAATAAATAAAAGATTAGGACATTAATATATAATTTTATTTCCTTTATTTTAATGTTTATAGAAATAAGTAAAAGATAAGGATCGACATAAATAATATATGTTAACCTGTCATTTTATTTCATTTATTTTAAAATTGACATACATTAGATAATATTTATTAGATATAAAAAAAATTATCCTCTTTTATCCTCCTTTAAAACTAATCTCCCAAACATATTTGTTTAGTTTCAAGGAAAAGTATACTTTGTTTTGATTTTTATAAGAGGGGGAGAGAAGAAAAATATGGAAAATGTATTACATTCTTATAAATCATAATAGAGGATAGATAAAATAAAATTTCAAATCAAATTAATGTCTAGTTATAGTTCAAAAATATTGTAAAATTATTTTTCCTTTTTTTAAAAATATCTCAACACTAGGGTTGTACTTGATTTAAAAGAAAGAAATAAAATAAATAAAAATAGAGAAGAGATAATTTAAAAAAGGAAAAAAAGTAGAAATGAAGTAATATGTTTTAATATTTGTTTGGTTTAAGAGAAATATGTGAAAAATAAAGTAAAAATAATATTGTAAAGTTATTTAGTATAAATGAGATAAGGAGGATATAGAATTAAATAGAGACAAAAAAATCAATCTTTTTACCTAAAAATATCATTTTTTGTCCTAAATATAACCTGATAACTAAAGAAAATCATTTCCCCCCTAAAAAATCGATTTCACTACAACTGGAAAGAGAAAAAAATTATGCTACAAACCCCCCCAACTAGTATCTTTACTCACTCCAAAATCATCTCTACCAAACTCACTCACTCCCTTTTCGTCTTTGGTATGTTTATTCCGTCGTTAGAACCGAGCAGAGCCTATGGGAGAGACAAACATTAAAGGGAGGCGATATTAACCTCTTTATTTTCCTCATTTCTTCCAAAATTTTGAATTAAAAAAAGTAAAATTAAAAAGCTCTTTATTTTTCTGGTGATTAGGTCAAAATCATATAATATAGTTAGTCTTTATTGTCTTTTTTATATAGTTTTTGTCCCTTTTTAATTTTTCGGCATAATTAGTTTTTATCGTTAATTTTTTATCAACTTATGTTTTGTACTCCTTACGAAGTTGGCTTTTCCTTTGATCATGGTCGTATCTTTTGGTGCTTTGACGTTCCATAGAACGATCGATGGTGCATGCTAGAAGTTACTATGGTGTGGAAGCAAGGAAAGAACGAAACAAATCAATCTTTAATGGCCTTTATTAGCTGAATATGGTGGTTAATTTCTTTGTTTGTGTAAGTTATATAAACTTATAAACGATTGAACAAGTAGGAAATAATAGATTTCAATTAGTAGGTAGTAATTGAAGCTAGCAAAGGCTAATAATGTAACCAAAGGGTCATTTTGGTTGAGTGAAAAAGAATGAAATGAGATGAAAAAAAATATTTAAATTAAAGTGGTGTGATGAAGATGTAGAACCCACTCATATTTTTTGAAAACTTTCCTTCTATTCTTTCCTATTTTCTTCCCAGCCAAAAGGGGATTAACAAAGAAGTGCAAAAAAGAGATAATACATTTCCACTAAGAAGTACCGGATAACGCATGATACATTATGAAAGACTTGAGATTAATTTGGATTTTCAAAGTAGTATTTCATTGATTCTTTTCCTCTCTTTTTTTTCTTTTTCAATTTTTAGGAATAAAAAAGTGTAGACTTTGAGCTTAAGATATGAAAAATGATATTAAATTTGTTTTTAAGAAAGTATGTTGGATTAGTTTGTACGTGAATACTTAACTTCATATTTATGATGTTTTCATCTAAAATGTTCCGGTTGCATGCACTCAAACCAGTTGAACGTGACCTTAAGTAAACTATTATGAATTCATACGAGACTTTTAGGTCGTAAGCCATGAAGTCTATTTATTTATAGTTTGTGTACAAGAAACCTTCATGTTAAGGTTCAAAATGTTCCACGTTACTTTCCCCTGCACATTTTTCAATCTTAAAAAGAAAAAAAAGTAATTCGGAGAGAAAATAAATGGAATCTTGCATATACAAAACCCACCATGCTTAATGTTCATAATATACAGTCCATGCCAATCAGTGCTATATCTTAGCCAGTTCAATAGCTAGTGCAGCCAGCTACACAGAATGTTAACATACATTATATAATATATTATATGGTACATAAATTGAATAGAGTATGAGTCCATGCACGTGCTTAAGTTATAAAAAGGAAGCATGTGAGAAGCTGCAACCCCAAGAGTAGCTCCAGCTTCTTCATCAAAGTGAGACTAACCAAAAATGGGGAATCAAAGAGAGACGTGGGTTTGGCGAAGGATCCGGCGATCCTTGTGCTATACTTAATTTGCTCTTCTTTTATATTCTCAATTGCATTCTCTTTTTGCCAGCTAATTAACAATCCCAACATGAAGATGAATTAATTAATAAACTAACATTTTTTAAATTCGTAAAGACAGATACATCAGTATTTTAGTATTATATTTTGATTTCTTGTTCCCCCATAATAGTTAAGATTTCAGTTGACTACTATTACTCCAATCTCAATCAACACAAAATGGTAGTTGGTTTTTGAAGGCTATATATAAAGAGGCCCCATTCACTAGTTTTCATGCTCATCATTGACCTTAACAAAAAACCACAGTTGCTTTTGCTTTTGTGTTTCCTTTACCTCCTTAATGGCACTCTCTTTGACATCTAATGGGGTCAATGAGTACCAAAAATGTGTGGTTGAAGAGGAAGATGGCTCACAAAGTACTAATGGGCTCAGCAATGATTCAGCTTCAGCCATAACCAATTCTCCTCCTCTATGTGGCAATGAGTATGTTCATAAGAGCACACATTACCAACTTGAAGAAGCAGAATCCCTGATTAATTTCAAAGCCAATGATCAATACAACAACCTCATGCAAGGTAGTGAATCTTTTCTTAGCTTTCAGCAGAGTTGGATGTTCTCCAAAGAGAGTAATTTGCATGAAGGTTATAACCAGTGGAACCATGTTATTAGTCCTAAAAGCCCCACAGATATGCGCCTAGTGCAAAATTTCAGTTGCTTTGAAACAGCCACTGGCTATAGCTCCATATTCAATGGTGCAAAAGACAAGCAACATGGTGAAAGTTCATCATCTGGGTGGCTATACTCTGAACCAAATGTCCCTAGTGATAGCTTGCATGAGTCAGCAGCACAAGAATTGGTCTTGAAAAAGCGCTCTTTTATGGTATTTTATTGTCTCCTCAATCATACCTTAACTTTTTCTTTTTGTTTTTTAATGCTTGGAACTAGTCCATAGAGAACTCTATGAAATTAGAATGGAACATTGAGGCCAGATTTGTGTTTATAGGGAGAGAACATGCAAGTTACCAATGCCAAGAAGCCATGCACAAGTGCAAGTAAAGCAGCAAAACCAAAGTCAAACCCATCCCAGGATCCTCAAAGTGTTGCTGCCAAGGTTTGCTTTAAACCTAAGTTAAATTGTGTTTGATATGTACCTTGTTTTGATTGAAAATTAAGAAAACTTAAAAATATGAGATTCAATGCTGATAGAATGTTTGTATGAGTGTATCTCAGAATAGAAGAGAGAGAATAAGTGAGCGGCTTAAGATACTACAAGAACTGGTCCCCAACGGTTCCAAGGTAGATTTTTCAAACGAGTACTGAGAAGTTTCTTTCTTTTGCACTTTCATATATGTTGCAGAGTTGAAGCTTCAACTCAACCAAACTCTATGAAATTTTACTTGCCAGAATTATTATTTGATTGGTGAATTTTGCAGGTTGATTTGGTCACAATGTTGGAGAAAGCAATTAGTTATGTGAAGTTTCTTCAGTTGCAAGTGAAGGTGGAACTTGCACAGAGTGCACTACTTTTCTTCTTCTTTTGATAAGCAATTTTTTGGTCCTATTTACAATTCTTTATGCACGTTCAAATCTTCAGTTTCTTCAAACTAAGCTCATGGCTTAATCTGAATTGGAATCTCACATGTGACATCTTTGTTCTCTACTTGTTCATTGTGAAGGTGTTGGCAGCTGATGAATTTTGGCCAGTCCAAGGTGGAAAAGCTCCTGACATTTCTCAAGTGAGACAAGCCATTGATGCCATTCTTTCATCTCAAAGATGAATCCCAAAAAGATCATGAATACAAGAAATCATACTTCACAATTCAAACACAACTTTGCTGAACGAGAAAAACTTTGTTCTGGAAGTTGGTCGTTCTGAAGGGCGTTTTAGTATTTCAGAATGCTTGACCTTTTCTAATTTGTTAATACTAAATCAAGATCTAGCAGAAAATTTGAGCATCTTGTGTTAGTTGTTTGTGTATATGCTGGGGCTGGAAATTAAACCGTGTCCCAGGATTTCATTCACAAAATATCTACGTGTCTACGTTGTACTTTAATTTTCTCTGTACTACTAGTGGCGATGGAAGTGTTTCTAATAAATATCTGACTACTCAGCCAACAATTACATGTATATGGATTTATATTCAGTTTATTGTTAACTAATTTTATTAAATTGGCTAATTTAATAAAAACAAACATACTTCACATTTATAAAAAGAATTAACTAATTTTATTAAATTATGTCATCTTTAATTAAAAAATAAACATTTAGGATATTAATTAATAAATTAAAAAAAGAAATTATTTATCGTGGAAATTATAGAATAACGTAAGAACGTCATGAAGAGTGTAATTTTATTTATAAAAATATTTTTTTTAATTTTTTAATCAATGTTCCAAGGACACTAATTAATATTTGTTTTTCTTATATTATTTTTTATTGGAATTTAATATCAGATATAATTTTTTTTTGCCTAATGAAGAGTATTTTTTATAAAGAATCTCATTAAATAAAACATAACTAATTGAGATTTGTTTATATTTGAGATAAAAAAATTAAGAGACTTTTGTTACTTATAGTTGAAACCGGAGGGAGTATATCTATTCCAATGAATACATTTTCCAATGAATAATGCTCTAGGAGTTAAATAAGTCTTTGTGAAATTTAAAATGAATGAGTAATTAATTGGTTAATTTTTTATTCCTCTCATCATATATAATTGCTTCCTTGTAGGATGACAATGTCAATTAGAATGCATATGAATGAGTTGTTGTATATGTAATTGTGGTGACAATGATATTGAGGGTGATGAAATGATAGTAATAATTATAAGGTAATAGTTATGGTGAAATGATGGTGGTGAAGGTGACAACTATAGTGTAATGACAACCAGGTGATATGACAGAGGTGGTAGTAGTGATGATGGTTAGAATATATTTTTTTAAATTAAAAATCAAATTTATAAAATATTTTTTCTTGATTTTGATAATGAATGTAAAATTATTTTGAAATTGAATTAAAAGCTAATTAAACTCCATTTTTTTTATTGAACATGTTTTATTTTAAAAATTGCATTTAAAAATTAAAAATCAGAAACTCACAATCAACCCAAATGGAACCTTAGGTATTCAACTAATGGATGTAAATTTATATAAAAGGACATGCTCATGTGGGATTTTATATTTTTCATTTTTTTATAAAAGTATATTTTTAGATAAATTCAATTTTAAGTTTTTTATTTAATTTTAATCTCTTTTTTTTAAAGGATCAAATATTAAAATGAATAGCAGTTTGTTTTTCTCCTTATGACTATCACATTCATAAGAAAATAAGATGATTATATTCAATCATGCATAAAAATAAAAAAAATTAACGTTGATCATGAGATGCATCTTCATAATTTTGACTACAAAATAGAACCGTACACTGCTTATTAGCAAGTTTCATCTTAATTCTTAAAGCCTGATTAATGTTTTCTAATAACTGTATAAGTCAAGAACTTTAGTTTAGCATCAACAGCGTACAGTGAATAATCCTTTTGCTAACATTCCCTATAATTAAAGCACATAATTAGTAATAGTATAACCCTAATATCTTTTTGTTTTTGAGAAGATAACCGTAATATCCTAATAAACTCAGATTTGAAATCCTTCCATATCTAGTCCAAAGCGAATGAATTTGGATCTTCATAAATTTGAGTTGATTATGAAATATGATATATGACAGTATAGTAGATCCATACTTATAAGATGCACACCAGATTTGGATGTTGCATGTAGTTAATTACATGCATCTAGTTCCATTGGTTGTAGCCTTAAACACGTTTGATATACTTTTTGATTCCATGATTTCTTCAACCCCTCTCGTGCCTTTGAGAACCTAATTGGTAACGAATGTGTTATCTTGATGAGCTATGCATGCACATCAGTATCCGTACAGTTGTTTTATGCTTTACTTTGTCAAAACAAATAATATTATATATCTTGTACATGTAGAGATTCACTCAGTCTAAGTTGCATTTCAATAATTTTATTTTTCCTACTATAGCTTCTGTTATATATTTTGTTTGGAATGAAGTGGGGGACCATGCATTAAGCACGTGTAACTTTTAATAAGGATCACATGGGCAAGGGTAATCACATGCCCAAGCCCACAAAAATCGGTGCCACTATACTATACATTCCAATGAATAATGCTCTAGGAGTTAAAAAAGTCGTTGTGAAATTTAGAATGAACGAATAATTAATTGGTTAATTTATTATTCCTACCATCATATATAATTTCTTCCCTTACTTGGACATAATCATTTCCCATATCCACTAGGACATTCTTATATATAGAGCAATTTGCATTTTCAATGATTGGCTTCATTTAAATTATTTTTGGGGTACAATACAATGATATTAATTTTGTCACAATTAAAAATTTTATGTATTCATTAGAGAAGTTAGGGAAAAAAGAGAAGATTGATGCTTTGTTTTTAGTTAGTCAGAAATAACGAAGATTCATAAAAAAAAAAAGTCAGAAATAACGAAGTTATATGCGACATTAATTGTCCAACCAGTAGCTATCTCTTTTCTTTACTAATTCTGGATCTTTGAATTCATAATATGCTACCCGCATATAATTGCGTTCCTTCAATGGAAATAATATTTCAGTCGAGATTTAATAATTTGTTAAAAAAAGATTAACAAAACCCATATTATAGGAATTAGGACATGTAGGCAACGTGTTATCATAGCGGCAAATTAGATATGGAAATAACTTCAGGTGATCGGTCTATGGCCAAACCTGTATATCTGCATGTTTAAATTAGATCAAATTGTTTGTTAAATAAATCATGTTAAGAGTTAAGACTTTTTGAAATTTAAAAAAATAATCTATATATTTAGTTAAAAGAGTTAGGGTTTGAACCGTTTAATTTAGTTACAGGAGTTATACATACTGTTTAATGAAAAAAAAATATTTTAAGTTTAAGAAGTCAGTTTGTTTAAATAAATACAAATATAATAGTAATTAATGGGTTGAACTTTTATGATAATATTTTGAAATTATTTACTTGTTAATTTTTTTTACAGAACTTGTTAATTTTTTTTACTGCTTGTTAATTTATTTAAAAACTTAAACTTATTGACTTATAAATGCACGCTATTAGTCTATTTAGATATATTTATAATTTGATTTAATAGACTTTATTATGAAATGATTTTTAAAAAATTAAATATATTTCAAAACCAATGTTGTGTTAGCTCAAATGAAATTGACTTTAAATATATTTTAAGGAAGGTTTTAGATTCAAATATTCTGGATGAATTGAACAAAAAAAAAATAGTTGAGACTTAAAGAGAAGAAATTTCATTAAAGATGGATGATTAATTTTTTTTTTTGTAAAAAATAATTTACGAACTCGGTAAATAATTTACATCTATAATGTATAATATAATATAAATAAAAAGATTTTAGAAGAGATTAAACTAAGCCTTCAATTCCAATAAAGCTTAAGTAAACTACTTTCTTTCTGTTGGGCCTAGACCCCTTTGTTTAAAAACAAATCAAGCCTTATATTTTTTATTTTTTTTACAAAACAAATCAAGAATAGTGCAATTTGCCTCATTTCCCCCGCCCCCAGGAGTGTTTATTACTCGTCGCATTCCATTAACTTGACTTTGCCCAGAGTTAATCTTGATATATAATAACTTTTAGTTTTAGAATGACCCAATTAATACTTATATATATATATATATATATATTTCGGTTTGTCTCAATTAAGTCTGTTGTCTTAATTATATCTTTTAAAAGTATAATTTTTAAAATAATTATTTATTAATAAAGCTCTTATATTTAATGGATAATATTTATATAACATGATAATATTGATATTATTTATCTTGAAATAAATATCATAAAATATACTTCAATGATAGTTTATACTTCTTTAACTTTATGATTTTATATATAATGTTTAGATTGATATTTTTTTGTGTGAATCAGGTATCTTTCGATCCAAAGTTAATAATTAATCTCACGAGAACGGATTGATTTCCTTCGGCAGATGTTTAGATTGATATATTACATCAACAAATTAATTATCCTCAGAATAAAACAATTCAATTATCCAACTTAACTCAATCTTATCTCACGTTATTGAATTTTAATTTAATCGATTCAAATTTAACTAAATGTCCAATCAAAATTTCAAATTAGGTTAAAAAAAGTGTCCTAACCCGGACACCAATACCCATAGTTGAACAATAAACTAGTCGAGCAAAGTACCAAAGCCTGGGTCTGCACTCTGCACCATGGAAATAGACTGATAAAAAATCCGTGGAATTAACACTTAAAACACCTGAACAAGAAATTTTAAAAAAAATCTGATTGTTCTTTTTTTAATCTTAATTGCATGTTCTGTAGCAGTTGCACCAGGTGGAGATTTTCGTTGCATGACAAAAGATTACAAATTCTATATTTCGTTGTATGGTCCATCCTAATCTATAACTATATTGTAAAGGAAATTGGATATTTTAGTTTACACATTTTTATATTTATTTTTTCCTTATAATTATATTTATAAGTTATTATTTTATTCCTATAATTATTTTCACAAATTATTCATTAACTTCTATTATATTTTATATTTAAAAAAAACATGAAAGAATAATTAGGCAGGAAATACCTATTTTTCTCTAGAATAATAAAAAAAAAAAACTACTGGAATAAAGAACTTGCCGTTAATATTCACCAAAAAAGTTACGAAATATCTAAATCAACTTAACCTTAGGATCTTAAAAAAAACACTTAACCTTAAGCATTCACATTTGGAACTTAAATTAAATTGAAATTAAATTTAAATAATAATATTTAAAAGAAATAAAATATAACTATGTACAAAATATAAGGCAAGACATACAATATAATTAATAAAAAAATAATTCCTAAAAATATTTTTATTAAAAAATAAAGACTCTAATTTATAATACAGAAATGAAAAAGATAAAATATTAAAAGAACTTGTATCCAAACAAGTCTACATGTAAAAATAAATATGTCTCACGTATCACTGCAACTTTCGGGATGAGCTGAACCACATGAATTATGTGTTGCCAAAAAAGAAAAGAAAAGAACCACATGAACTATGACTTGTCAATCCATAAATTCATACTTAAAATGATCATTGCACAAGCCAATTTAGCTGGGTTTTGATGGCTATATATAGTGATGCATATGTTTACATCTCTTATAAAATTGACTCCTTAGGCTAGGATATGGGTTCAAACTTCAAACTTAAGGAAAAATGACCCTATTCCTATTTTGTTCTATGCATGATTAAGGGGACCGCTTTAAAAAAAATGTGGTCACACGAACGTGAAACAATGGAAGGGTATTGATCCAATATTTATTTGTCGATATAAGCAATCACACAATCGCCAATGGGGGCTGATATTTTTTGGCTTATGAATATGGACCCTCCGTGTAATTTAATATCTCCAGAGAGAAAGAAATAAAAATAAAAATACAAGAGAAATAAAGAAAAGTACAAAGAATCAATCAAATTAGTGTTTGCAATATACATATATAGATGTTGATATCATTCCTCACGAGTAACGTAGAGCACTTATCAACGTGCAAAGTAGAACGCTGCCACTTGGCAAAGAGTAATTAATTGCCTTGTGTAAGGTTGCTTGAACAAAAATTCCACATCTTTTGGCGTTTTATTTAGAAAATATAGTACTCTTGAATAATCCTAGAACCATACATACAAACGGGATATGTCGTAGATCATGACTACTTTTCAAAATTAGCTCAACTATCAACTATGTGAATAAATATTAATTTTTTCACATATCTACTCTTTTATAATTTTTTTAAATAGGTAACTTTTGTGTTTGCACTTTTTCCTCGTGTACTCACTTTAATTACTACTTTTTTAATCAATATAAACACAGTTATATATTTTTCAAACCATTATTTAAATAATATTTGCAAAATATACGAAATTCTTGCTAGTTTTCAATAAATTTTATTAGAATGAATAAACACACACATGTAACCAAAAAAAAAAAAAAGAATAAACACACAGACATAAGATAAAATGTTACCACACTGTGTGACTTCCCCTTAGGCTGATGATGAACCTGTTTAATTTTTTTAATATATTTTTTACCAAAAAAAAGAAAGGAATTCCAATGAACCTGTTTAATTAAATCTGCACCAGGTTAAAAGGCTTATAATTATAAAGATTAGGAATTTCTGTTCTTCACTTGAGGAGGTAGGAGATTAATTAGGACTCGGAAGGGTCAATTTTTTTCTTGGGACTTATTTTTATTATGAAATGTCCTATAACCTATATTTTCCTTGCATTTAGCCGTAGATATGTGTTGAAAATGTTATAATTATAGGGGGGAAAAGTAACTAAACCAAATTCAATTTAAATATAAAAACCACAAATTACGTGGAGCTTGCAATCCCAAGCAAGGGTCCGTCCTGGGTTTTCTTATTTTGGATTTATGTGTTGAAATTTGTTTGATTTGGAAAACGTTTGGCATTACAAAAATAATAATGCTTCTTTGTATGAACGGAGGTGTCAGTCAATTCCGGGTATAAATGGCGATGTGGGCTTGAAGTTTGAGGCTCCAAACTGGGCCCCCAGCCTATTTCACATTTTTTATAGGAATGAAAAATTGGTATTGATACAACAAAAAGAAAAAAATGAAAAAAATAATAATACAGAAATATATGTTAGGATAAACCTTGATCATTTTCTTCGTCTTTAGCCTGATCATTTTCTTTTAATTATATAGAAATATATGTTTGGATAAACCTTTTTATAGATACACCAAAAAAATATAGAAAAAAATAGGATGATAAAATACAGAGAACTTTTTTTTATAAGTTAAAACAAACTTATGTATTTTAATTTTTATAAAAACTATCTCATCTAACATTTTCAAAAAAAGAGGTGATAAGTTGATTTTAATTTATAGAAGAAACATAATTTCTTTTATTTTCTTCTTTGTTATTTTTTAAGTACTTATAAAAGAAGTTTATTCAAGTAAATTTTAAATATTTTATTTCAATTAATATATAAAAATAGATTTTTTGAATTTTTTAAATTAAAAATTAAACCTAATATTAATAGTTTCATTTTTGTATATTATCAGTATAATTTTTTACATAACCCAAGAGCTAAGGACACGTATTAGAAAAAGAGAATATGCTCGAAAGAAAAAGTGAAAGACTCTTTAGAAAAATCACTTAAAGCTCAAGGAAGGAATTTATTTATATATTATTACATGAGTTAATTTTATAAACTACCCCCTTAATTTGCCTTTTTCTTCCCCGTACAATAGCTACCATTAATACTGCAACTATTTATCTTGTTTAAATTATGCATACAAAACGTGTACTCTACGAAAGCTTAAAAAAAATACTTGTACTTTACGAACAAATATATGTCATGTGGCAAAAGTACACAGTAATGTGCCAACAAACGATTCCACATCTAAAACAAAATTCCAACAAACAGTTTTAATTTTATATATTCTCCTCCAACCAGGTAGCTCATCCGTAACTTTTAAGCACATTTTTTTAGATGATAATTGGTGATTTCCCTATTGAACTATGCAACAAAAGGCTATAGTCATCACACCATTAATTAATTCATAGATGCTTCAATTCAAAATTGAGTTAATTAGAAGGTAGTTATTAGTTAAATAATTTAAGACGATGCATATATGACAGTGGGGCTTATGGGGAAGAGTCTTGACAGTGTCAGATTTGGCAACAACCCCATTCGAAAGTTGTTGATTGATTCTGCAGAGATCTCATTTCTTACAATTTTCATTTCTCATGCTCTTGCAAAAAGAAATGGTCACAAAACATTGTATGTTTTGATTAATTTTGTGATACCTATGAGTCTAAAAGCAACCTTAACTCTTTTTTTACAAAGGAAAAAAGAAAGATAAAGGAGATATAAAAATAAAGTTCAAAGCAAAAGAGCTTTTTTTGGCATAGCTTATTGGAAGTTACTTTGAGATAATGCACTTACACGGGCATGAAGTGGAATAATATAAAGTTGTAATACGCTAATATTACGTAGTAGGTAGGGGGAAATGTTATCTATTTCATTAGAGTTTTTTTTCATATTAAAAATTACCGTTCACTTTTAATGAGAATAAAGCCATAAAAACAAAGTGATGAGTAAGGATATGCATTTTTTATTTATCCCAGTGGAATACCAATTACAGTAACTTATTTCAACAAGTCTATTTCAGTTTGTGTTAATTAACTTATCGATAAATGATCACATGATAATTGAAATTTAGCAGATATCAATTAGCTTTATACTTCTTTCGTTTCTAGATATATGACTTTTTTCAAAATTTTGTTTGTTCATTTTTATAAAATTATTTTTTAATTTTTAGATATATTAATTATTTTTTTCTACATATTTTTATTTAATTATTTTCTTTAAATATTAATAAAAAATAATTAAATAAATAGATAAGAAAAAGATAATTTTAGAATGATAATATAATAATTAATATATTTAATATGATTAACTAAATTAATTATTTTTTAAGAAATATGAATTAGTTAAAAATATTTTATAATTAACAACGGAATGAGTAAAAAGAAAACTACATTAACCGAACCATAAAAATTAATCTTTGCCATTTATTTTTACAGCTACAACTAATCATCCACAAATTCCAAATAGTACATAATTGTGGAGTAAAATTAACAGCATCTAACTGAATCAAAGAGAAAATTATTGCAATGACTAACACTTAGATGTAATTATAGCTGAAGCTATAGTCAATTGTACCTAACTGGCAATTAAATCGTCTACCTAGCAATTCTAATCCAACACTCACATCAATAGAAACATTTCTTAATTTCACCCACATTTTATGACCTTAACGGCCTAAAAATACGACATTCAAGTTCACACATGTGGGGGGTATATTGGCCATTAAAAAAATTTCAAAAACTGAAAGTTGGACTCAAAAGGTCTAACAAATTAGCTAATGTAGACTATATGCATTACCATCACGGTGCCAAACATGCAACGACAAAATACAATAAAGAAACAACAACTCCTACAGTTTCTACCGAAACTAACGACTTCAACACATTATTATTAGGACGTATTCATATTATGCATTTTTTAAAATCTAGTGAAAAATTACTTTTAAGGTAAAAATACTTTTGTCAAACCAAGATTTTGACTTTTATTTTTATTCAATGAATCTGTATTGAATCTTGTAATAATTTTAACGGCAAATCAAACGTATTACTAAACGAACTTAACTTGTTACTTTTATTAAAGTCTTCCATTTTAACTAGATTTTTTCTATTTACAAAATTTAAGCCTAAAAACTTTATTTTAGAGCTCAATTCTACTTTCACCAATATTACGTTGAAAACGACTATACATTCTTATGCATATATATAACTATATATACCAGTAATAACTCGCTTTGAACAGTGGCACCGTTCATTAACATGTGCGACGATTAATTATGCGAATCATCGTTATTTGTTGCTATTAGTGTTGAGTCATCAACGTGAAATACAATACCTGACCTAACATGCCTAACTTTTCTTTTAAGACTCAAATAAATACAAGTTTAGGAGAAAAGAATGTTCTTTATTTCAATGACTAATAATTATTAATGGTATTAACTAATAAGATAAAATAACTTACAAAATCTATTAAATTTAATTCTTACTGGTAATACACCAGACGATCTGAAACGATAAGCTTCCTTTTTTTAAACTAAAGAAGAACGACAGGTGTTAAAGCAGAAATTTAAGAATATATTTTTGGTAAAAGCTTAAAGTGTTTTGCACGTTATTGAACAAAAGCAATTTTTGCTTAAACGTTTTTTATACATACATCCATTTGAAGAATGAATTTAATTTAATTAGAATATATTCAAAATACAAGAGTATTTTATACTATCATTTTGAAAAGTGAATATAATTGTCATGTGTAATACAACGGCTAATAAAGCAAAAGGAGAGCGTGACTTAATGGGATCATAATCACTTTCAATTTTTTTTTTTGTTAAATTTATTTGAATTTGTATACAAACAATTTCGTACGCCTTAAAATATATATAAAAATACTTTATCCATCTAATCAATATTTTTATATTCAACACAGTTATGTATTTTTATTAATTATATATTAAATTTATTGTATAAGCTATGTAGAGAAAAAAATTAATTTTTCTTTATTCAGTCATTTTTTTTTAGTAAATTACACCAACCCACATCATAAGATTTTTAGAGATATAGCACAAAGCTCTCCTATTTTTCTTTTAAACATTTAGAACAATATCCCTTAAAGTGATACATGATATAATGTTTTTCAAATAATTAAGATTGCGACCTTCTTGGACGAACAAAACCTCCTCATTGTATAACTAGTGTGTTGTTCATGGTGGGAGGTATTGCAATCGTTACAGAAGGTGATGATGGTGTTATTTTGGTGGGGGAAGTGTTTCAAGCACGATCACCGCAGGGTCTGTCGCAATGCCAACAAGGCTCTCGACTCGTTGATGAAAGTCCTTGAGCGTGACTCTACAATAACCGTGGTGGACGTCGACCTCATTTATTAGGAGAAGGGTCTAGAAGGAAATTCAAAAAACTTCATTTTTGATAGTTTTGCACCTCATGTTTCACTTTTGTATGAGAATCAACAACGAAAACCAGAAGGTTAAAAAATTGCAACACAGATTAAAATGACATGTTTTAATCTAGACGTGTTAAAAGAGAAAGTTATTTCAACAATAAGGGCCAAAATGACAATTATACCTACTTTTGGTTATTCACTAGTTAAATTATGTTTTTAATCTCTCAAAATTGGAGGGTTTTTTTTTTTTTTCTAGTTCTCTAACTTAAAATTTACATTTTGTTAATCCATCAAACTCGTGAAATATATTTTTAGTTTTTCTTGATTTTTTACGATTTAAATGCATGATTTGTAATAGTTTTTCTTTTACCACAAGAGGGATTAAAGGAAACATTTAGTGAATTTAAGATACTAAAAAATATAACTTTTAATTTGAAAGACTAAAAAGCACAAACTTTGAAAGACTAAAAAAACATATTGAAACCTGCATATCATAAGTGAGTTTCAATTTTTATGCAATAAATTTTAATTCATAATTTTATTATTTCTAACCAACAATAAAAGAATATATTAACGTACATAAAATCAAAAAGTAAATCCAAATCAACACATGTAACTTATTATCGCACTAAACTGTCTATAAGCTTTTATTGTCAAATCTTACTTGAACGCTAACTAAGAGTGTTTGACTGGTTTGGCAGGGAATTTTGAATCAGAAAATGTTAGTTTAAAGTTCGGCAATTGAAACGAACGAAAGAAACTGTCTCAACCAACAACTACCCTTTCTCTTTCTCTCTCTAAATATCTCTATATATAAACACTGTGTTGTGAGTTATAACTACTGTTGCTTGCTTAAACCAATTTCTCTCTCTCTCTCTGTTTGTGTGATTAATTAACTTATGGACGGTTTTCCACCGGAGGCGGAGGCAACGGCGGTGGCCGTACGGCGGGCGTTGGAGCTTCTGCAGCTGAACGACCCCGTTTTGAGGGTCCAAGCGGCGAGGGACATCCGGCGCCTCACCAAGACCTCGCAGCGGTGCCGCCGCCAGCTCCGGCAAGCCGTGGCGCCACTCGTGTCCATGCTCCGAGTCGACTCGCCCGAGTTCCACGAACCTGCGCTTCTCGCTCTGCTTAACCTCGCCGTACAAGACGAAACGTACGTACCTCTTCTATTCTTCCATCTTAATCTTAATTACTGGAATCAACACCTTTTTCTCAAATTGTAATTTTGGAACCAAAAAGAAAAAAATATTTATTTTGTCTCAGAATATATAAATATTAAATGGTTATACCGTAATAGTAATTGTTGCTGTACTATTTTATTTAATTTGGTGAAGAGTGTTTGTTATAATAATTTGTGACTCCGTGAATACTATTTACGGTATCAGAGTCCTGAGATATTCCTCCGAGGAATCCTCCTCTGAGTTTGTGCGAATAATTTTGGTTTCTTTATTATATTATTTTTCTTGCAATTACTCAATCTGTGTGGATGGTGTGAAACATATGGGATTCACGGAATTGTCAACTTGGGAATAGAATAAGAGGTATGCCATAAATATTTTCAATTTGGAGAACAAACAAATACATGGTACACCAATGAGGACTATTTTATTCCTAGATATTTAGAAGAGATTATGAAAGTTTGAAAAAATAGTTCATTTCATAAGTTTTTCTTAATTTTTTTGGTTTAACTTATTAAAACAAACTAGATTTAGATTATTCAATAAGTTCTGAAATTAAATTTATGATATAAACCTTGATAGTAAAATGTTATTAAATAATTGATTGATTAAGTTGTTTATTGAAACACATTTTTAGTCTTTCATTTTTCTATTTACATCCCATTTATAAGAAAACAAAAAAATTTAGGCGGAATTTTTTTAGTCATAGTAAGATATACCATATATTTTTTAGGATTTAGGGAAGAAAGATGGGGTTGAATGAATTTTTCACGATTGGTATTCCCATTTAGGTAGGTCAGAAAGAAAGAATAAAAAAAACAATTTTTCATGGTTTAGAAGTGGAATGCAAAAGTTGGTTGGTTGAATTGATGAAAAATTCCGAAGAAGAAAAGAGAAAATTCCTGGCGAAGATTGACTATTTGCTTGTCATATTTTTCAATTTTAATGTTTTTCACTTTTTTATACTGTGCCACATGTAATGATTGGATATCGATTTATATCATGGTTTCTTATAGATACAATGCGTGCATAAACAGGTTAACAAGAAATAATTGGATGCTTTAACAGTAGAATCTTATCCAATTGGAGGGTGGTTTTTGTTTGGTACATATGGTGGCTCTTTACCGTTTTAACGTTTTAGGCTTGTCTTCTTTAAATGAAGTTAACCTGATATCATTTGTTGGCGAAATACTATTAGCTAGATAAAAGGTGGAGCCTGCAAGAAGTGCCCTGGTTTTAAATCAGTATAAATTTGTCAACGGGAAATAGTAAACAGACTTCAAAAAAATGAGCCATAATTTAGATGTGGTTTATTATTTCTTAGTTTTAAAACAAATTTTCTATAAAATTATTAAATGATAAAGTAAAAACATTTTTTATAATTATAGAAAGAAACATATTAACTAAAAATTGAAAAACTAGCTAACTATCAACCTAAACACTTAAAACCAATAAATGGAAGAATTCTGGCTATTGTTTTCCTATTTAACTTTCCTTTTACGCTTGATTATATATAAGTAAATTGTGTCATCTTGTTTTAATATTTATTGTTGGAGATGGTTTATGTCCCTTCATTCAATGCGGTATTCAATCACCGAATGGCTTTTTTTCAACTTTCGTACTCTTCGCATTAAGGCTATGCTTGTGGTTGTAGGTGGAATGGAAAATAAAGATGAAAAAATGGATATAAAAAGATAAAATAAAATGTTTTGATTTTACTTATTATTGCCTAGTGAAATCATTTTCATGTCTCACTTTCAAGATGTACGAGTGGCCAACATTTTATGGCGGGTGTAAAAATCATTTAAGCTCCACCTTTATTTTTTTTCTTCCCTACCATTTTTGTTCTATCATTAACTTTGAAGTGATTTTCAATTTAAAATTTCCACTTCTCGATTTTCCATGTAGTGAAAAAGCATAAAAATTTCTAGTTTTTGGTTGTGTTTTGATTCCTAATTACCTTTTATATTAAATGCTTTTGAGAAGAGAAGACCACACTTTAATATGTCTTCTACATTCAAATTTCCCTTCTCTCTCTTTTTTGGGTCCCTGGGGTGGGTAGCATATTTTGAGTGTTATATTTTATCTAATAACTGATAGATTGTCGGGTCCATAAATGAGCTATAATCATAGAAAATTTCTGCTATATTCGACTTCAGGAAGAAATAAATTTATCACAAACCCACTAATTCGGCCTAATGGTTCAGTCTTAGCTTTAAACATCATTATCCTCATTGTACACACACACAAATTATAACATACTCTAGCCATCATCATTAGTGTGTAAATCAGGGGATCTAATGTTAATCTGGTTTAAATATCTGGTCTGGGAATTGTTTCCCCTTTGTAGCTTGGCATTAATCTTGCATCTGGGGCCTGTTTGAGTATGTCAGCTTAGGATTGAAGATCACCAGATAGTGTCTTTTATTAGAAAATGTAATCTAATGAAAAAGAATCAATTCAGGATTATGATTGTTTTTCTCGGTCTTTCTGGCAGTTAAGCATGCATTAAATATTGGCCTGCCTGATATATTTTGTATCCTGTTCTCTTTATAACAAGTACCAGTCACTTAGTCTTCCTTTATCAAATGGTTCATATTCAATGATGTTTAACTTTCTGCTATGTAATTTCTATGGCTTGAACGTAATTCATTCTTGTTGTTATCAAGCAGGAATAAAATTAGCATTGTGGAAGCTGGTGCATTAGAGCCAATAATTAGTTTCCTCAAGTCACAAAATCCAAATATGCAGGAGTATGCAACTGCATCTTTGCTCACTCTATCTGCCTCTCCAACCAACAAGCCAATCATTAGTGCTTGTGGCACCATTCCTCTTCTTGTGAATATTCTAAGAGATGGAAGCCCTCAAGCTAAAGTTGATGCTGTGACGGCTCTGTCCAATTTATCAACAACACAACCTGAAAACCTCAGCATCATTCTCCAAACAAATGCAATGCCTTTAATTGTTAGCCTTCTCAAAACCTGTAGAAAATCCTCAAAAATAGCTGAAAAATGTTCTGCTTTGATAGAATCCTTGGTAGGTTATGAGGAGGGGAGAACTTCCTTAACATCTGAAGAAGGTGGAGTTCTTGCAGTTGTGGAAGTTCTTGAAAATGGTACTCCCCAAAGTAGGGAACATGCTGTTGGAGCACTGCTGACAATGTGCCAAAGTGATAGATGTAAATATAGGGAACCAATTCTTAGAGAAGGTGTTATTCCGGGACTTCTTGAGCTTACAGTTCAAGGAACCCCCAAGTCTCAGCCAAAGGCACGTACCCTTTTGCAGTTACTAAGAGAGTCTCCATATTCAAGACCTGAAGCTGAACCTGACACTCTTGAGAACATAGTGTGTGACATCATATCACAGATTGATGGGGATGATCAATCTGGTAAAGCAAAGAAGATGCTAGCTGAGATGGTCCAAGTCAGCATGGAGCAGAGTTTGAGACATTTACAGCAAAGGGCTCTTGTATGTACCCCTAGTGAAATGCCTATTGCAAGTTGTGCTTCTGAAGTTTCTTCAAAATATTAGTTGGGGCTCTTCTTAATTTGTATCTTTTCACCCTTTTTCTCTCTACTCTTTTTCTTTCCAGTTGGAACTAGCAACATAAATTTTCTGTAACATATAAAGAGAAAAGAAAACTGAAAAAGAAAATAACAGTAAAAAAATGCCAGTCCAGGCCATCGTGAAGGTATCGAGTGACTGGTAATTGTCAATAAAAATGATGTTGTGTGATGATAAGAGCATGGTTTTTCTAGTTGATTTGTAAAGGAACTGTTGTATAAAATAATTTGCAGAAGTAGTTAAGCATCTTATCAAATCTTCTTCCTCCTCTGTGCAATTGCGTAGTAAGAAAGAACTTCTACATGGTAGATCCTGATAGGACTCTTTTCTTTATTAAGTTTGGTATTGTAGACATCAGAGGACTCTTCAATGCTACTTTTTAATTATCTGTGCAAGAATTTTCTATTTTCGTGACAAATAATGCGGTACCTTTTTTGAAACAAATTTAATGTTGATGTTGATGGAGTGAGGTTTGGGTGTTTGACTATTCAATCGAATCATTTACAATAATTTTTGGAAAGGCTTAAATTTTTTGACGATGGATAACAATTCAATCATTACACATATCAACATACAAATGATATAACATTATTGCGATTGCTTAGGTAATTTTTAATAGTAATTTTTGAAATGAGATTTTAACTTCAAGATTTTCTTTAAGATTTATTATTAGAGTTGATAGTGAGATCTTCACGTAAAAAAATGATTCTTTCATAAAAATTATCAAGATCCGTATTTTGTATTGTTTTTCAAAAAAAAAAATATCTCTCTACCTTGCATAGACACCTGGATAGCAATTCCAATAGAAACTCTTTAAATTAATACTCAGTAAATTAATAAATTTTTTAAATAATAAATTTGTTTGGTCCTGACTTGGGTCAATATAAAAAATTGAAAAACTCGATAAAATAATAAGATAATAATTTTTCGTGTGATCCCTTTATAATTTTCGATCCCAAGAAAATCATAAATTAATAATTCATAGAAACTAAAAAAATATATTACACTCTGTTAAAATATGATTAGTTGTCTGTTTTCCTTTAAAGTTGAAGTCTTGTAAGATATGGTTTGAATACTCTAACACATTTATGTGCCAAACTTGCTTAAGAATACATTGAATACATTTCTCTTATTTACATTTACTGTACTTCAAAAGTCATTATTGATTTTCAATGCATATGAACACAATAGTTACTAATTTACCTTGAGTCCCAAGGTTCGCTGGAACGTAATTCTAAGAGGTATAGACTAATTTGCTTTTTTGTTTAATATGTATTTAAATTAATAATTATTAATTTATCAATAAATTAATAACTCTCTAAATTAATAAATTTCTTCGATCCTGACATTATTAATTTATAGAGTTTTAACTGTATCATGAAAGAAAAAAAAATCAAAAGAAAGAGGGGAGGAAATGAACACAACCAATAAAAATAAATTTTTTTTTTAAGAAAAAAAGACATATTTAGGTTGATGAGCACCAAATATGTCTTCGCCAAGGGTGGGATTCCTAACCGATGGAGGTGAGGGTAGGGATTCCTATAATATCATAATAGAAAAATGTTTTTCCCTCACACAAAAGTAAATTATGAATTCTATTAAAAACTTTATTGAAGTGAAATTTTGTTAGAATTCTTTAATTTAATATGATATTATAGGATCCGCAAAAATAAGCGAAGAATCCATTCAAGAGCCTTAGCATTGGTGATGCACTAATTATCGAAGAGAAACCACGTAGACTGAACGCTACATATTTCGTTATAGTGCTTACTATAGAAATTGAGTTTTTCTTTCATAGAATCCGTTAGTATTTTAAGGGAATAGAAAGATGTTAGACGTGGGTTTAGTTAGAAAAGGTAGTAAATGATTTATGAAGAGAAACAGTATAATGACCGTGTAGCAAATTGTTAGTGGAATATAGATACAGAGGAGTAGCAGAGGAGTTTTTGAACAATAGTAATACAATTGTATTGCTTTCACTAGCATAAGACAATGTGGTACTCTTTACATATTTATAGAGTTTCTGCACCGCCTATAGTGGGACAATTTACAAATATTTAATATTTAGTTCAATCTAGAACTATCCAATAAGGCAATAACTGAATTCTCATCATGAATGAGGGGTGGCATTTTGAAGAGAAACGAAGAATAATAAGCGTAACCATTATTTGACACTCGTGCACTCCAACAATAGCTAGGGACAATTTAGTGCATGAATGTTTGGTTTTTCAATTGAGATCCAAATTTAGTGTAAAATTACATCAAAGACAACGCAAAATCATTTACTAGTTCATGATCATTAGTGCGTGTTTGTTTACACGTCTTTGATCTACGTTCGCTCTTAAATTTGCGTAAAAAATTGGGAGAAATCACATAATCTTCGTGAGGATACTCTTAGACATCTAAGGAAAAAAATATAGAAGATCCACTTAAAATTCACACCGAGTTTGCCTTGATAAGCTGAGTGATATGATAGCGAAGGTTTGGAAAGTGATCAACTTAGTTCAATTTGAAAATTTATTAATTGTAAAATTTCGTGTTAGCAGCACTGCGTTTTAAATTCCAAAATTGATATTTATCCTAGTTTATCTCAAGTAGGACTTTTTTTTTTATGTCAAGGAAGGTTTGTTTTCAACATAAATAAATTTAATTGTAATATTAATTTTTATTGAAATATTTACTTGCATTAAAAACTGAAAAAATGGTTTTCTAATCCTATAACAAACAAGAACTAAAGTTTTGGCTATATCAATTTAGATGTATCGTTTTCATTGTGTATCCGAAACAAATTCCCTAGTGGTTATTATCTTTAAAGTAGAATGTATCTATAAATCTATTTTCAGTTATAGTATTACGAATTTGCCAGAATTTTGTTGGTTATTTAAAACTTAAAACAATAAAAAAAAATAAAGTTGATAATATATAATTTGTCAAAAATCACAGAATGACCTTTGTATATATAACTTGGCTCAATCATTCTTTTGGTAACAAACAGCAGTTCAAAATCTCCAAGTGAGATAGTGTTTATCTCATAAACTGCACGCCAGTCTGACACATTAACAGCAATGGCCGCCAAATCTGAAGGCATCCAAGAAGAAATGCCAAGTATGGAAGAGGGTGTTTCTTCCCCTAGCCCTTCCAGAACCTGTAACGTATCACATAACTGTTGTTCAAACCATGTTGTAGCCCTCGCACAGAAGGTCAGTGACCATGATCACTTGCATGTTTTGATCACTTGCATGTTTGGTTTTCAGGTAAAAAAATATTTTTGAGGTAATTTTGTCAAAGGATTAGAATTTTTTTTATTTGTGTCTTCATTTTACTTTTATTATTATATTTACGTTAAAATACATCCACAATATTTCTAACTTCGATGGATACACTAATTAATTAACAATTGCACATACACAAGTAAACAATACTTTTATAGGAGTGAAATAAAATGAGGGTGCAATATTTTCTTTCTCTCTTTGGATTGTGACTAGGTTTTCGCAGAAGTTATTGGTACATATTTTGTGGTATTTGCCGGTTGTGGCTCTGTGGCAGTGAATAAGATCTATGGCTCAGTCACATTTCCAGGGGTTTGTGTCACATGGGGGCTGATTGTAATGGTCATGATTTACTCTCTTCGTCATATCTCTGGAGCTCACTTCAATCCTGCAGTCACCATTACTTTGGCCATCTTTCGCCGCTTCTCATATAAACAGGTAACTTTCTTTTGTTAATCGTTTTGGATTTTGGGAAAGACCATACTTAGACACAATTCTTTGTGTGCTTTTTAGTCATGTTCTTTTAACTAAAATAAGAGTTCTCCCTCTTTATACTTTATAGTAAAGGTCAACATTTAAACCCTACATCGAGTAATCCTGAATAGTGTCCAACAGTATCCAACAAATTTCAAACATTGAGAGAGTGTTTAATGGGGTGTGTTAACTCTAGCATTTTTCTTGTCCTGAATAGTGGACATAAAAATTACTTAAATAATTGTACCTAAATTATTAACAAGATGTTGGTTCGAATAGAACTGCATCTGAATTCTTTAAGAGTATAAGTTTTATGGATAAGATAAAAAATATCTGGAGAGGATATCTCATTAAATAACATACACAATTATATAGGTAGGTTCTTCTGCAGAAATTAATTGTCCACAAAATCGATAAATTCTTTTGATGCCAATAACATAAACATGTATGTTTTAAATAGAATTGCCTAAAAAAAAAAAGATACGTGTAGGAAACCAAATAAATAAACCACGAATGCTCCCTTGAGTGCGCACTATTAAGGAGCATCTCATATTACTCATGTCCTGGTGACTACACTCTACAACATTTAAGACTACACTCATCTTTTCTGGTCAGTCTCTCCTTATGTAGCACTTACGGAGATATTGACAAGTAACTCTAATACCAATTGATAAACGCTTAAAAACTTGGGGAACAAAGAATTAAACCACTTAAATACTCCATCGAACATCTTGTACTACTTCCCTGTTCCTATTAGTCTTCACCTATTTTGTTACAAATTACTAAGAAAGAACAAGTAAAAACTCAACTGCTTATAAAAAAACCAAGAGTCATAGATGAAAACCAGGAAAGGAAATTAAACCGGGGTGTTTATAGATGTGAGTCTGCACGGCCGGTTTAAATTTCTGATGGAGCTGTAAATTTCAAAGAAAAAAAAAGGATTAATCTTGATATGCTTTAATTTTTAGAATCATATGCAAGCAATAAGTTATAATGATTAAATTTGATGGTCCTTTGGCTTTGAGATTGGGTCTTAGTGTGTTGCTATGATGAGTTTTGTGCATGTAGGTGCCACTCTACATTTTTGCTCAGTTGCTGGGGTCGATCCTTGCTAGTGGCACATTAGCCCTAATGTTGGATGTAACGCCTAAAGCTTATTTTGGAACGGTACCAGTTGGATCCAATGGCCAGTCTTTAGTTGCTGAAGTCATCATCACTTTTCTTTTGATGTTTGTTATATCTGCTGTTTCTACAGATGACAAAGCGGTTTGCACTTGTATCTATGATATATATAAGTCTTTAACAAATGGTTTTCACTTTCTGTAATGATTTCTTGTGAGTCCAAGATTCTAATATTAAGCATTCTATGCTTGGCTTGATAAATTCACAGGTGGGTGACTTTGCAGGAGTTGCAGTTGGGATGACTATAATGTTGAATGTCTTCATTGCCGGGTAATTAGTTATTGGTTGACAGGTTTTTAATATTGATTTTAGGCATGACTAATAAAGATAAAACTTAGTTTTTAAGTGTCTTGTTCTTCTTGTTGTCTCTAATAAGAATTGGAGTTTTATTTCCATAATATAAAGGTGCTTATAATTATTTTTTTATAAAAAAAGCTATACAACATTTAAAATAATTTGTTAGTGTCATCTAATATCACAAATTATTGTGTATAAAAATTTTATTATCTTTTACAATAATTATTCTAAGAGTGATATCAATAATGTTCTTTCATTAGTTCACAAAATTTTACATAACTATTAAATTCAAAGGATTAACATAGTAAAATATTGCAGGTCAAGACTATGGTGGTGGACAAACTTTTTAAGTGGTTCATGATGAACCAATTTTATCAACGGTTAGATTCATCCGATTTATATGGTTGCAATTTACACTACTCACCCTAGATGTACTTGTCCTCCCTCCCAGCAACCTTCCGGCCACCGTTTGCCCTCGTCGGAGGCAATTTCTCACGGCTGGCATTTTTTTTCTTTCCTTACCACCATTGTTTCTTCCTTTCCCCAACAATCCCTCGCTGTTGATCGCCATCTCTTTCACAAAATACACTGACGAGATCCAATAGCCGCTGGAGAGGGTTTCGATCTCGCCGAGGAAGTTGATGGTGGAGACATCCTTGCCGTAAATGGTGGTTGCGAAAACAAGGCCGTTTGAGGTGGTGCTAATGAGAATAGCGAGTGGGAGAAGGAGAGAGTAAACGGTGCCGGTGGAGGATTGAGAGAGAAAGGAATGGGAAGAAAGATCCAGTGTGGAGGGTGTAGAGTGCAACTGTAAAAGTCAGATGAATCCTACGGTTAATAAAATTCGTTCACTATGAGTCACTTACGAAGCTTGTCCACCGTAGCCTTTGCCAATATTGCATTATAAATTATTGAGGTGAAACTTTAATTATGATGGAACAACAATGCTAAAAATACTTAAGTTTAAGTAACTGCACATAAGGTTTGTCCTTCTAAGAATAGTTGGAGAGTCTGATATTCTTATTAAAATTGAAATTGGTTTTGCAATTGCATGCAGGCCTGTATCAGGGGCTTCCATGAACCCTGCAAGAAGTATTGGTCCGGCACTTATCAAACATGTTTACCAAGGGTTATGGATATACGTAGTTGGTCCAATTGTTGGATCCATAGCTGGAGCACTTGCCTATAATTTTCTTAGATCCCCATACAAGCCACCATCAGAATAAACCACATGGCTGGCTTTCTTGAAGAGCAGTGAATAAACCACATGCTGTCTAATAATGTACCCAGTGCCAAAAAACTCCTCGCTATATGAAGATATAAATGAAGGTCATTGTTCGCAAATTTATCCTTACATATGCAAAGGTTCAATTTATTATAATGATAGCCAAATTTATCAACCTCGTGAAAAAGGGTTTATGCTTCTCAAAATGTGATTAAAAACTAAACTTATACAGCGACTACTTTACCATCATGTGATGGCCTTATCTGAACTAAACTATTATAAGACTGAAAAGCAATGAGCATCACATAATAAGAACTAAATTTTTTTACATCAAATGTTAATATTGAATTGTTCAGCATTGCACATTGGAATCAGTTCACCAACAAGTTTACCAGGAAAGACAAAAAGCAATGGAAATTAAAATAAAATGAAGATGATGTACCTAAAAATAAAATAATTGAAGATGAATAAATAGACAAAGTTTGAACAAGAGAAATCAAACAATGAAACTGCTTTTTGGTGGAGGGCAGGCTAAACACTTAATTCATGAAGTCATCACCCAAATAACATCGTGACTGACAGTGCTCCCAAACCAGCAAAAACCAGCAACCCCACAACTCTGTTTTGAGCAGCAGAGTAATAGTATGCATATCCATCCCCCGGCACACCGGTTACATATATGAACCTTGGTGGCGGTGGTGTTGGAGGTGGCCGTGATGGTGGTGGTGGTGGTGGCCGTGATGGAGGTGGTGGTGGCGGTAGTGGCGATGAATCATCACAACTCTCTGGTGGGGTTGGAGAGGAAATCTCTGGAAGGAATAGTGGTGGCGGGGAAGCTGGAGGCGGAGGAGGAGGCGATAGAAGTTGCTCATCACAGGGGTTTCCACAAGGACATGATCCACATTTGATTTCAGTGTGTGTTGGCTGTGAAACCAGTGATTGGTCTAATTTGCTAGAAAATGTGTTGGCCTCAACCGGTGATGAAATTGTAATGCAGAAAAGAAGCAGCACTATTGTGAGTTTTTGTGTAGTCCAACTCTTTGTTGTAGACACCATTGTGTGAGTTGTAGGTACTTGGAATTTGATTCCTTCTGAGGCAAGGTATATAAATAAGAGCTTGTATGTGAAGTAGGGTGTGATGCTCTTGGCTTGTTTACGTTTATTGCACGTATAGTATGCCAAAGCAAAGGTCACCTATTAGGTTAACATTGGCATTTTAAAAAAAAAAGTAAATGGAAAGTATATCTAATTAGTTCACTTGGGAGATGTTTGTGTATTTTTTTTAATAGTAACTTGTAAGTGGCTGTAACTCATAACTGTGTGAGCAATAAGAATGTAAATTTTGTTTGAGTTTGTTTGTGGTGACTGGTGAGTTTAGTGAGAAACCTGAGGTTCTAAAGAAGGGTTAATTCTGCGGAATTTGCTACAATGGTCCCATGATTGTGTGATCACGGATGATCTTAAAAAAGCGAAAGAAATTGGATAAATATAATTTCTTGTAAGCATATTCTTACCTTTTGCATGAAGTATATGGTGACGAGACATTAATTACAAGACAAAGTTCTCTCCCTCATTCTCTGCCCCCACCAACTTATGTTATTTAACTTCCATGACTATTGCAAGGTGTTCACAAGTCTAAGTGTTCAGTTTCTTGCCCATTGGACAATCTATTAAAGGAAAATAATGAGGCAATATATAACTATATTAGTAATTAGTTATTGTTTGTACCAGTCAATAATCAGTTCTCCTTAATGTAGCAGAGAAAGTAAACACAATTAGATTGCAAAGCTTAATTGTTACACAAAATTCTTTATTAGTTGGCTTTGCATCAGTAAACAATAGAAGAGAATGGCTACTTCACTTTGCATAAAGTGTAAAGCTGGCATTATTCCTCCCCATACGTGAACAAATTATTGGCATCTTCATTTTATGTAGCTTGCACCTAACATATAAGTATCTCACTATTCTGTTTTTTTTTTTTTCTTTTAGTATGAACCTTGTAAATATTCTGCGGAGATAGAATTACACTAGCCTTTAGCAAATTTTGAATAATTTATCTAAAGACTAAATTGATTTTCTATTCAATCGTGTAACATTTAAGTTGTACCTTCTTTAAAAGCCAACATTTGACGCGTCGTAGTAAAAGATTGTAATGGCATAAGAAATTAAGAAAGGAATCAGATGTTGTGGAAGGGGATTAAGAAAGTGCACTTCCAACCTGACGCCAGAACCATTGCCTTTTGTCTCTTGAAAATTCTTGCCCACCTCGTAGTTGTATGTGAACCCTTTTAAGTAAACTCTACATTTACATCAGATGCATCCAGAGACAAATTTAAAAAGGAACATGAACAGGAAAGAAGTTTTTGAATAATGTTACTTTTATATGATTTTTTCTTTCTTTCTTTTTTATCTCTTTTTGCTGTAAAAATTAATATAAAATAGCCTTGCTAAAAAAAATTAAAAATCATAGACAGCAAAGGTGCCATGGGAAATATGAAAATAGAAAAGGAGTAGTTACGTGTAATATTTTTTTTATTGAATGTATAAAACTTGGTGTTTGGTTCTAAAATATTGTAAGTTTCCAATGTTTCATTTTTTTTCTTGATTAAATTAATTTGTAGGCACTTAAGATTTCAGAGATAAGAAAACTAATACCCTCCATTGCTACATTAAATAGGAAAATAGACAACTAATCTCTCTGTCTTAGACCTATTTCCATAATAAAATATTACACTTAAGGAAATGTCAGATAAATTGAACAAACATATGCCTTACATTTGAAAAAAGTAGATCACTTTAAGATAATTCCTAAAATAGCTTAACCAATTTCCTCCTCCAGTAGTGGCATGGATTGCTAGAGTATGCCACGAGGCTTCCAAAATTTGGTGTTATTGTTGTGCTTGGCTTTGTATAGCTTGGGATTAGGTGGCAATCTAATTAGGGGTGTGTGGTCTACATAAGAAATGATGTTCAAGAATGTATATTTTCTCTCAAAAATTATGATTAAATTGAAATCTAATTAAACAATGGAGGCTGTTATAGAAAATTAAAATTGGTAATATTATTTGCTACAATATTATACGACAATGATTTTATTTTATTATTTTCTATCAATAGGGCATTAATGCTATGGGCACCTCTAGGTAAATCGTCAAAAATATATTTTGTTATAATTTCTTAAATTGTATGCAATTAAATGTAAGTTAATAAATATATTAACATTTAATATGTATAGAAATATTGGATTATAAATTTTATGAAAATCAAAATTAAAACTAATGATGTTGATCTTTTTATTATAAATCAAAGACACTATTCTTGAACAAAAATATTTTTAGAAGATATATTTATTTTGTATCAAGTCGTGTGATTTCTTCATTAATTGTCTCATTTTATTATTATCTACATTTTTTTTACTTTTTCAAACAGTATCAATTACATTTAGCTAATCTCAACTTAAATTTGAATTAAACTTTAAATATCAGTAACTTATAAGAAGTGACACAAGTAATTAATAGCTTAGACTCTTTATCATATGACAAGATTTAACTTTTAAATCCTCTGTGTGAATACAACATTTTTTGGGAGGGAGTTATCCCTTTACGGATACTCTACTTCGTGAGGAATTAGTCTCGTAACATAGTGAAAATCTTACAGAAAGGTTGGCTTGGTAAGTGTTAGTGGATCGCATGGCCCACTGCAGTCAACAGAGAAGGATGTATTGAGCTTTGCTAGACCCGAAAGAGGAAAAAAGCCACAAATCGACTTGACTAGAGGACTTTTATTAATTGGGCTATTACTTACGTGCCACTTTAAAGGACAAAATTATATATATTGACTAATTTGTTTTTCTTAAAAGTGAGAATATGTTTTAAAAAATAAAATATATTTATAATAATTAATTATAAAATAATATAATATTATCCTGTTTAATTGTTCTTAATTACTTAAGAAAATAGATTTTGTTTTATGATATAATATATTAGAAAAAATTAAGAAAATGTTGAATACAATTATGATGATGATTTTAAATGAATCAATCCATTATCAACAAGTAGTTGGTTCAAATAATTTTGGATTCGGTTCTCAAGTAAGGCCTCGAGTTAATTGAAAGGAGAATCTCACTAAAAGTAACCCATCAGATTTTCTGACGCAAATTAATTATTAACAAAGCTGATAAATATTCTGCACTAATGTTATGGTGAGAAAAAATAATCAATCCAGCATTATAAAAAAGTTGTATCTTCCTTATTGTTTAGGACTTACACTATACTTTACCTATAAAGAGTTTTTTTTTTTTAAAGGAACTAAAAAGAGAGTTGAATAGGATGAAACCATTTTTTTGTCAAAAAAAAAAAGATGAAACCACTTAATGACATTAATCTCTTTAACATTATTTTTCATTTATGAAACTAAAATATCTTGTTTAAGAGAAAATAAGATCTTTTCAATAAAAAATTTTATTGATCATAATATTGATATAAAATAATCATCACTGGAATTAATAATTAGTTTCCGTATCAGGAATGATCACTTGATTAAGGGACATAAGATATCATCACTTATGTCGATCGTTATTATTGGTATAAGATATTTTTTATATGAATCATCCAGTAGACATAAATACATTTTTTTAAGTAAATATTTTATTAAAAACCTTAGTGAGTTTATTTATTAAATATAATTGGGTCAAAGAAAATGTTTTATTAATTAAATGAAATCTAATTATGTATGCATAAAACATTATTTTATCAAATGAATCCAAAAAAAAAGACATATAAAACTTATATTAATCATAAAATTATTAATATATTTGTAAATTAATTAATTAATTAATTAAAACATCATTACATTAAAGAGACATGAATTTCAAATATGATAAATATATTTTTAATTAGTTTTTATATATACCACAAAATTTATTTTTGATCCTGCCTTTTTTTTTTTGTAACTTTTGATCTTTAGTAATGTGAGTGGGATGGTGGTGTATAGCATGATGATCTAAATGTATGCTATGTATATTAAGTAGTGATAGAGTTCATTTTAAAAGAAATTTAAACTCAACTTTCAAAAGATAAATTGTATAAAGACATAGTACAGGTAGAGATCAAACAAAAAGTAAATAATTTAACACTTTCAGAAATTAAATTGTGAATTAACTGGAATATTTAATTAGTTATCAGTACAACAAACAAATATTTTTTAGAAAAATGTTAGTAACCAATATTTTTAGTGTCTTACGAGAATGGGTTAAAGAATCAATAGTGGAATTTTTTTTTTTATTGGGAAGTGTAGCAGTAGACTCTCTTTCCATTACACTCTCTAAATAAAAACTTTCTATTAATTGATTTCTTAACTAGTGTTTAAGGGCACATGTTAGCAAGATTTTATTATTATTATTATTATTATTATTTCTTAGCTTTATGCAATTAGAGATATACATGGAGCAAATAAAGCGATGACTGAATCAATAAAATATAGCGATGGATCCCCACTGGTCACGTCCATGAATGTGACAAATGAATGGCAATTTGAGGAGTTCATGGCCATAAATTGACACCTTGACTGTAACGGCCACTACTAATCTTTCTTCCCTCAAACCCAAAATAATTATTGGAGCCATTAATTAAAAATCTTAGCTGTTCTACTTATTTATAACAAATTACTTTTTTTTCTTTTAAAGTATGCAGTAACCCAATAGATTTGGCTACAAGACCATTTAGTAAAACTCCTTCAGTGGTCCCTTCTCCTATCAATTAAATAGGTAAGAGCCTCTTTTTTAAATGGAATTTTGGTGGAAGTGATTTTGTTTTTAGAAAACATAATATTTTTGTGTTTTTCAATTGAAATTAAAATTTAAATTCTTTAATCTATATTGTTATTTAATACAAAAAAATTAATATTATATCTTCTAATTAATTCTCCTACAAATCTTCTTGTTATCTTATAAAGAAAATATTAAATAAAAATAAAGTATCTGATATCTTAAAAATATAAAACACATTTAAAATAAGAGCATTAGTTTGAGGAAGTTATAAGAATATTTAAAATTATTATTCATACAAACAATACCTAAAATACTACATCTAATTTTTTTCCCCTTTTATCATATAGGAGGATCTAAGTTTTATTTTATCAACAAAATGACTCAAACCAACATCATCATCTAGTACATAACAGCTCCTGCAAATACAGAATTGCAAAATTTAGTAGCCACCAGCACCATCTCTACCTCTTCACGTCCATAAAAGGGAAATGGTCACCTCGTGCATAAATTGGCCAACTCTGAACCTCTGCAATTAATCAAGCACGGTGGTTCAAGCACAATATAAATACTAGCCAAGACAATTGTTCCAAAGGTGCTAGTAACTAACAATCATAATTAATTAATTAGCCAGAGATGAAATAATGAAAAACCTTCTACCATCTACTACTATTTTAAAATTTCGTACATGATATTGGGTAGGTCCTGTGACTTTTTTTTTTTACTTTTGATATAAAATATTTATCAAATTTTATCAATAATTAATTTTTATCAAACAACTTAATTAACCATTTTTTATGAAATTTTTTCCTCTCATCCATATTTTTTGTCGGTACCACTTGAACCACTTGAGAAATTATCTTTGCTCAGAAGCTTCTCCACTTTTCCTCCTTCTCAATTAAAGCAACATTAGGCAATTAGAGCATAGATTAAAGAAATAAAGTATTAAATGAACTACGTTAGCAGTTACTAATATGAATTTTGTAAATAAAAAAAACAGTTAATATGGAGAGAAAAAAACCCAAAACCCCCTTAAAAGCGAAAAAAAAAAGTGTATGACCAGTAGAGATTTTCTTACGTTAATATACCTTTTTCATTTTTTATTTTCCTAACTATCTCCCTTTCCCAATTATATACAAAAGTAATCCCTTTTACTGTTCATGTTTGAATTCGATTTCTGAGGACCCTAATTCTTAGCTGTGATTTATTTTTCTTAGTTTCAAAATCAGTTGGAAATGCGGCCGTTGAGGACCCGATTTCTCAACATGGATTTTTTATTTTTTTTCCTGTTTTATATTTTATTTTAATTTTATAGTAATTTAAAATAATGCATAATTTAGATAATTAGTGTAAAAATTAATAAGTTCAAATACAATTTTGATCTTATATTTTATTCAATATGTAATTTTGATTTAATTTTTAATAGAAAAACTCAAAACGTAAATAGTAAAGGAGGTTACTATTGTATATAATTGGAAAAGGAGGATAGTTGGGAAAATAAAAAATAAAAATGTTTATTAACGTAAAAAAATCGACTAGAGGACATTTAACAAATGGAAACCTAATACTGACAAAAACGATGACCGAAGTCTACCAGTCTTTTAGTCAAGTAAACCCTTTAGACAAGCAATGCCCATTTCCCTGCCCCTGCCACTCAGTATGGTGCCAAATCTCTACCCATTTGTATTTACATACCCTCCTAAGGAATTTTGGTATTTGGTCATTAATAATTATCTATTTTTTAATCGGCCAAAAAATAATTATCCATTATCTTTTACACTTTATTATTATTATTATTATAGAATAAAAGTATATTTGAATGAGTATTTTTATTTTTATTATAAAATTTAGTATAAGAATTCTATAATGAATAACGTAGTAATAATTTATTGTAAATTAGCGTTTGGAATTAGACACTGTTTAATAAGAAAAGTATTTATAGAATTTATTTATAAAAAAAAGTTGTGCAACTTATGTGAGGCATGTATATGATCTGACTTGTTCAAAAAAGAAAAAGACAGAAAAAACGGCTAAGATGGGTACACCCGCATGGGGGTGGGGGGCTAAGTAAGAAAAATTCCTTAGACATAAGATGATATATTTTTTTTAATAAATATATTTTATTTTGTTATAGAAATATCACCCTTTATAATTTTGAATAAATAAACATAGTGACTCAAAATGAAAAAAAAAAAACATAACAAGCCAAAATACCAGTTCGTTTGTATTTTGTAATAAGCGAAATTGCTATATTTTATTAGTACACGGCTATTCCAAAGTAAGTTTTTTTATTAGGTTAAATAGTCACTTTGTGTCTCAATGTATAATTCGGTGATAAATAAGTTATTGAAAGATAAAAATATAAAATTTAGTTCATTGAAAATGTAAAAAGTGCGACAAATATATTCAAACATTAACTTTCGTCCGTCAGTGTTAATAAAATAACTTACGTAGCACGGAGGAACAAATTTGTCACTAAAATAATTGCCAACCTGAATTGTCAGCATATGGACATATTTGTCATAATATTTTTTTGACTTTTCGTCTTCTCACACTCTGCTGATAAATATGTCCCTAAAAGATGAAAAATGTAAAATTTAATCCCGAAAGTATTATTTTAATTTCCTTGTCAAACCTAAATCTTTGTTGTTAAAAAAAAATCTTATATCCTATAATTTTATCAAATTTCTATTAAATTTATCACTTTTAATCTTTAAAATTATTTCATATCTCAATTTCAACTTAAGTATCTTTATATTTAGATTGAAAATAATATGCCAGGAGTTTTGAGTAGAAAAAATACAATCGATCGAGGGACCAAATTTATTTATTTATTTATTTAAAAATAATAATTTAATCAACTATTTTTTTTTAAAAAAAAGTCTCACAAAATTTAAACTAGATAAAGCTAAAGTGAAATTATAAGTCTTTTTCTTTAATCAATAAAATGTATATATATACCTCAAATATGAAAGAATCTTTTGGATAAATCTTATGTGCTTCTACTCTAGACAATACTTATTATACATTATATGAATGAAATGAAAACAATTACTAACAAATAAAGAACCCAAATAAATTTAAATAAAAAATATAATAATGCCCAAACTAATACAAAGGTTAACTTCAAAATAAAATAAAAAAATTAATACAGAGGTTTATTCTTTGCTTTTGAGACATAGAGTTCTATTTCTCGTTGATTTAAGGGTTGCAGCGACCTTGTATTCCATTTGACATATCGTGATAGAGTACTTAATAAAGATTAATAATTAATTGAAAAAATAAAAAATTTCAAGAAATAAAAGGCTTTTATTTTTTTAAATGGTAACTCAATTTTTTTATATCATAAAACTAAAAAAATTTATTTTATTTTGGAAAATAAGTAATTATATTGATTAATTAAAAAACTAATTAACAATTTGATAGATGAATAAATAGATAGATAATCAAAGTATAAGAGTTCAAATCTTAAGCTATATTTTATTGTTTTTCTTAATACCTTTTTTCGTAGTTTCTCTTTTACCCAATTCATTATTAACGTCCACATATATTTATTGTACTTTTTATACTTTCGGGGACTAAGGGTGTGTTTGGTTTGCATTTTCATTTTCTGTTTTCATTTTTTGAAAACTGTTTTCATTTTTAAAAGATTAGAATTCTAAAAACATGTTTGGTTTGACTTCTTGTTTTTTGTTTTCAATAAATAAAAACATTGAAAATGCGTTTTCAAAAGGAAATATATTTTTAGATTTGCTTAAAATTGCATTCATTGCCACCGCGTTTTCAATTGAAAATATTGAAAACAAGATTTTATTGTTTCCAGTTTTTGATTCGTTTGGAAAAATATTTTCACTGAAAATGAAAACAGAAATCCAACCAAACACATCTACTTCACCATTTTTTATTTCCAGTGAAAACGAACACAGAAAACAATCAAACCAAACATCTCCTAAATTTTGCATTTTCATCTTTTAAGGACGCATTTGTCAGCGGAGTGAGAAGATGAAAAGTCAAAAAAATATTATAACAAATATGCCCAATGCTGGCAATCCACGTTGACAATTATTTTAATGACAAATTTGTCTCTCTTCATGTCACGTAGGCTATTTTATTAACGGTGACGGACAGAAGTTAATGACCGGATATATTTGTTACACTTTAAGGGACTAAATTTTGTATTTTCATCTTTTAAGAACACATTTATCAGGGAATTACACATTGAGAAACAAAAGTGACTATTTATCCTTTTTATAATGTAAAAAAGGTAAAGATATATTTGCTTTTCAAATTTCTATGTTCTCTAGAAAAAAAATAAGAATACTGTATAAATATATATGTTATGATGGATGGTGCAAGTATGGTTTTAAACTAAAATTGCAATGAGTTATAAAACTTTTATATTATGAAAAAATATAATTAATGCGATTATCATTACTATTACAATGCAATTATTGTGAATCAAAATACTTTGAAGTTGAGGTTGCAACTGTTATTGCAATAATGTAGAGTTACACACTTATTTCATAGCTTGGTAATGGAGGGAGTGGAAGATTTCCATTCCACCACATGAACCTGTCAATCTTAATCATAGGCAAATAAGAGTTGGCATTTAGAGCGTGTGAGATACTCTTAAACCAAATAGTACACACTACACACCAACGTTTTGCACTGTCTCTCTTTTTATTGCAGCACCATCCAACCCTTCTCTTCTAAGTGACCAACTTCATTTCATTTCTCACACATGGCGAGGCCTCTTCTCAGTAATCTTCTACTCTCCTCCATGCCCATCTCCACACTTTTCTTAGCTATACTCTCAGTCTTGTGTGTATTTTCCATCATCACTTTTCTCTGTGGTTCTGACAAACTGAAGAACCTCCACAAAGAAGCAGAGAAAGCAACAACAAGATCATCGAATTCGAAGGAGCACAAACTGATTTCGAAGCTGAACAGCAATATTAATAACAGGGCACTCTCCATGGTGAAGATGATTTCTTGGAGGAAAGTGCGGGAGGGAGAAGTGGAGGGAGATTACAGTGACCAAGATGAAGAAGCCCTTTGGAGGAAGAACATCTTGATGGGAGAAAAGTGTCGTCCTCTTAACTTTTCTGGGAAGTTTGAGAATGATTCTGAAGAGAAAAGTTAACACTTCTTGATTTGTGTTTCGGAGATGAGTATGGCTAGAAATTGTATTTGTGTGGCTTCAATTAGAACTTGCTAACTAATTGCTCAGATTTTGCACGGTATCTAGAGTTTGCTACTATATTGTAACATAGGAAATAAACTTAGCAACTTTTTCTGGTGTGGAAGTATGGGCTTTGCAGGATTAGACACAGAATTTAGAAACTTTTCCTTGACGTATAATGGGAATGATTTCTTCTTGGTCTTATTCTTCTTTAAATTTCTTTTTAATTATGTTCTTGGGTTTTTATAATTTATAGAAGGAAATGGTAGAAATAAAAGTATCTAGCTGACACTTTTCATTGTTGATTGAGTTTGTTGCCATATAATTCGAAATGAATTGATCAAATTAATTGCCCAGCTCTCAAGTTGCCATGATAAATCTCTTGTCTATCAAGAATGAATGAATGCAAATGGAATGAAAAAAAGAAAAAATTGAATATTATTTTAGATAATGCTTAAATGAGCAAAACTCACCTTTACATGAATACAATTGTATCTTATATAACTAATACTAATAAGTTGTTACATAATTGGTTACAAGAATAACTAACTTGTAACTAATTAAATTAATAACTAACTTGTAACTAGCTAAACTAATAACTAACTAATGCTAGTCATCTATATCTTTAATACCCCGCAAGTGGGAAGGTGTTTACACTTCGAGCTTGGAGAAGATAATACATCTACATCATAGAAAATGAAAATAAAGTCTGAAAAAATTGAAATATAACTAAACATGTCGAAAATACATCAATCAAAATAGAAATCTAGAAACAAATCAAAGTATAGGTTCGGCAATGGTGCATAGCTCCTAGAAGTCTTCGATCAACATTTGCTTTTTCAATCTTCTTCCAAGAGTTCAAAGCAAGCATCAAAGCAAGCAAAGGCAACAACAAGACCATTTGGCATAAGCTCAAAACATCAAAGCTTAACCATCAAGAGCAAAAGCTAAAATCAATGCTTAACCCCTCAAGGGAGAAGCAAAACAACAATTCAATGCTTAATCATCCATAACAAAAACTCAAACAATGCTTAATCACCATGGACAAAAGCTTACATCAACATAAAGCATAAAAAAAATAGAAGAACACAAAATTTGTATTCATGTCATAACATGACAGAAACACATGACATAAACTAAAATAATCAAAACAAGCCTAAAAGGTTGAAAACAATAAGTCAAAACAGGTCAAATATCAATGAAACAATGAAAGATGAATCACTAGACAATTGGTGTGCAACTTTCTGAAATAGTGCAGGACTTCAAATAATAGTCAATATCTTCCAAATCTTTAGAAGCATTTAATCAAACACCTTGTAGGCAAAAACTGGGCAGTGCTTTTGTTGGCCCCACACGCCAAAATCCACATCTGCCTCGGGGTACAACAGTATAATCTTCATAACATTAATGCTACCATAAGTTGCAGCAACCATCAAATAGGTTTTGTGCTCAAGAACAAATTGCTTCGATCCGTTTTGTTGGCCATACCAGAGCCCAACCTCATTGATCGAAGAAAAATCCTTCTCTGAAAGCCCCTTGAAGCCTTCAATGTCATTGTTAGCAAACTGGAAAAAGAATCTTCAGTATTAATAGTTAGGGATTTCATTTCTTTATCGTTAGCTGTGATTTTTACTCCTAAAGGGAAGACGAAGTTGAAGGAGATTTTGATTTCTCTGGACCACCTCACATGCCTTCAATTAACGATTACAGGTGGAGGCAGTGGCGATCATTAAGTTTAAAAATTGAAAGAATCCCTTCTCTGAAGCCAATTGAACCAAAAAGGAACTTGCAGTGAAGAGCCATGAGTTGGAGATCGGGAAAAAGAATTGAAATAGAAAAAAAAAAGACCAACAAATTTATGTTTTGATTTTCTTGGGAGCGAGAAAGAAAAAAATGGAAAGTAGATAATAAAATAAAGATGAACAAAGCAGTCGAAAAATTATGGGTGGAAAGTGGTATTGCTCTGAATCTCATGTTTACTAATGAATGCAAATGGAAGAGAGAGAGAATGGAAAGAAGGAAATATCTCAAATGAGCAAAATTTACTATTACATAAATATATATTGTGCCTTATATAACTAATGCTAGTGAGTTATTAATGCTAATGAGTTATTACATAATTGATTTCAAGAGTAATTAATTTGTAACTAACTAAATTAATAACTAATTTGTAATTAATTAAAACTAATTAATGCTAGTAATATATATCTCTAACATTACATAGACACACTTAACTGAAGCGGGATTGTTTTGTGTGAACGGTGAAAAAAACTTTCATTTTCTCACTCTCTACACCGTTGACTTGTGCAAGTCTTTCTATCATGTAATTGTTGCTTAATGTATTAGGATTAAGGGTTTTTTTTCCATTTTTGACGATTAAACATTTAGAATCTGTTATGTGTACCTTTGCAGCTTTGATTTTCTTTTAGTAGTGACCATATGCTTGTAGTTTGATTTGGTGGTTGTAGAATGTGGCCATTGTTCTGGACATTTCATTCATTGTAAGCTTTTAAAATATTTATATCACAAAATTGATAAAAACAATCTCAAAGTTTGTTTCTGAAGATGAGTTTTAGATTACAGAGAATTTTTTTAGAGAGAGAATTGAAGAAGAATCAATGCCTAACTTAAAAAGTAGCTGAGCTATTATAGTGATTTTTACAAATGAACAATACACAATTTTAATAGTTTGTTACAATTGTTTTAACTACCAGCTTAAAAAATAGAAAGACTTAGAAAATAGAGGTTTTAGTTATGTGAACGAACTAATCAACAAACATGTTAATAAATAGGTTAAAATGACTTTAGATGACAGTTTTGCATGAAGAAAAAAAGTAAAATTAATAGATTCCACTTTTTTCTTTATTTTTATTTTGAGTGTTTTTTTCCATTTAAAAAACTTAGAGATTTCCACACATTGAATGATCCCCGCCCCATGAGTCTCTCCATTGTTTTAATTGGATGGTACAAGTAACTCTCAATGTTATATTAAGAACTCTCTACTCTAAACATTTTTTATGGGAGATTAACCTAATTGACTCATAGGATTATTATGATAATAAAACTCTTTCATTATTTAACAAAATTGTATACTTAACATTCAAACTAAAATTATTAATTAAAATAAAATAATACCATATCATATAATAGTTTATTGATATACTTATTTTTTTTCTTTACCATATCATATTATTTATTATATTTATATTTTCTCTATGAAGAATGCCTACCAATCATTTTTATTTTAAAAAATGTGATTCTTTGGTGTTGTGTAGTAGTGAAAATTGTTAAGTGCTATCATTTTAATTTCTACAAATGAATGAGGAGAATATTTTTATATTTATAATTATATACATTAAAATAACTTTATCATATTTTTTCAACAAATCAAATTATTTCAAAAATATAAAAATAACATTTAATTTGATTTAAATTTAAATTTAAAGATGATAGTATAATTATAATAATATTTTGAAAACAATAAAATTTCTGAGAAATTAAAATGAATGTAATTTATTTTGATTTTTTTACTTAAATTTATTTTGAATTTAGAGATAATAACATGGTTATAACAATAATTAACACAATTTATTTGAATTTAAAATAATATTATTTATAATTTATCAATAAATAAAATTTATTTAAATTTTAATAATAGTAATAATAATAATTTTAAAAAATATAAAATCTTAAAAATCATTCTCACAAGTTGTATAGGAAAACTACTGTGTAAGGGACTAAGGGTTTTAGTGGGCCTATCATTTTTCGTCTACTCGGTCCACTACACGCCCACGTAAAGCCTGACCCAATTCGCCCTCTCCCGGCCGCTCGAAACATATCAGACTAAGCTCTGTCCAAGTGAGGGGCTATTGGCAATCCAAAATTTCTTTGAATGATACAAAACTTTCTTTCAATTTTTTTTCTTGTGTTAATATACTCATTTCATTTTTTAAAGATTCAATTTAATATTTATTTTATTTATTAGGTTTGATGTGGTCATTTTATTTTAAAAATTTTCAATTAAGTTTTTTTTATAATGGTATCAATTTGGAATTATTTAAAACCAAAACTAATCCTATTTTTCTAGATGTTAGGAGCTGAAGAAAAATAGGACCAAATTAAACCTAAAAATAAACTAGAGGATTAAAATAATAATTAAACTTAATATAATATAAAAAAAATGGTCATGTATTTGCAGAAAGAAGTTTAAACTAAAAAAATTTAACTTTTACATGCAAAAAATATTAATAAATTCTATGAAAATGAAAATAGAAAATGTTGAATTAAAATATAAGTAAATTTTACTACTAAAATAAATAAATGAAGCATTTACAATTTGAATGTTTAATAATTGATGTAAGAGCTCGGTGCATAATGCGCAACAGTGTGGTTAATCGTCATGATGCAACGGACATGTTGCACACTGTTCACTCACATGCATCGATAATCGCATTAATACGATTCTCAATAATCCGTGTGGGCTTGATGAATGATGCATAACAGTGCGATAAACCATTATCATGCAACAGACATATTGTCGTCTATAATGTATGCAATTGTTGCACATTGTTCACTCACATGCATCGAGAATCTCATAGTACAAGTAGATGGTACATGGCTTTACGAAAAGTATATTGACACATTATTGATAACTACAGCACACGACAATGCTAACCATATATTCCCAATTGCCTACGCCATTGTAGAAGGAGAGACAACTTCCTGTTGGGGTTTTTGCTAAAGAAGTTGAGAAGGCATTCCGCAAAGTAACATTTCTCTCATTTCAGATAGGCAACCCTTGATTTTAAGTGCCTACAACAATCCAAGTAACTTACACGTCCAGGACACATCCTATTTTGTCTGTGCCACATTGCAAAAAATTTCCTTCACGCTGACTTAAATTGCACATTTGAAGAAACCACTTATGCAGGCTGGTGAGAATCTATAATATTTTATTTCTTCGTTGAACTTTACTTTGAATCAAATTTCATAAGGTATTAAATTGATTGAATATTTACCGGATACGCATACACAGAAAAGATGCACTAGCAACATCTTTAAGCCAAATGCAACTGAATGGTTTGATAGGTCACCCAATAAATGTTGGGTACAAATGTACAATGTTTCGATGAGCGGAAAAGTTGGGGACATATGACTACAAATTTGTTTGAGTAGGTCAATTCCATATTCAAAAGCACAAGACATTTGTCGATGTCATCTTTGGTTGGTTGAGGAGATGTATTTCAAGACTATAAAACTCTTTGCTATTAGAAGTCAACAAACCCACACAATGATCAACTCTGGCTCATAGTATTCCGAAGCTCCGAGGCAATGAATAATGATTAGCAAGAATCATGACATACTTAATGAATTTGACATACACAACCACACATTTATTGTAACAGAGACCTAAGTCACACTTCAAACATCAGATCACTTGGAATGTGGGTCATGTTACAATCCCAAAATTATAATGTGGTGAATATCAGGTTAAACATTTATCATGTTCTCACGTCATGGTTACATATATTTGTCAATGTTGATCCCATGAATTAATGTGGTGAATATCAGGTTAAACATTTATCATGTTCTCACGTCATGGCTACATGTATCTGTCAATGTTGATCTCATGAATTATGTGCCGTCGCTATTCACTTCACAAAACATTTTGGCAAGACTATGAAGGAGATTAGCGGGGTTTTAATCGAAGGAAAAGGAGCATCCGATTTCACTTTCATGCTGAGACGAGCGAAGACGAAAATCAATGGAAAACTAGAAGAGAAAAACGTAACGTAAAATCTGAACAAGAGCATAACAGAAACAATTGTCTCAACATACCTTCATCTTTAGCTTTTCCTCGGATAAATATTATTGTTTATGTATTTTATTTATGATATAATATTTCTCTATAAATAAATTGTTAAACAAAAAATATTATTATTTTTTAAAAAAAATTGAATGACAAACAAAAAATTATATTTAATAAAATAATAATATTAAAAGTTTTATTTTTTTATTAATGCAAAAATAATATTTAAAAAAAGTCAACAATTTTTTTTAAAAATTAAAATGTTAACTAAAAAATTTTTATTTTTTAAAAAATAAAAAAATAACCCCTTGAAAAGTGGGGTTGCCAAATCCTGATTTCTGACTGTCCCATCAAAGTGGTACAATTGTCCCAACAAACGCGTGTATATTGAGATTTAATAAAAGAGAGGGTGTATAGTTTAATAAAAATTCTACCATTTTTTTGTTAAATGGCAATAGGAGACGTGATGACATCATACCAAGATTTTGCGGTGAGAAAAAAAATTCTAAACAACCAAGGCAATGAGGATAAAATTCGAAGCAATAATCTTCTAACCATATCACTACAAATAAATGCATGTATATACATATCTAAGCTCTCATAGTGAAGTAGGCTACACATTACAGAACAAAATTAACATACTTCAGAAGCACCAGAACGAAACTATGAGGGTGTTATTGCTCTGCCTTGCCTCTTGCTTCTGAGTTCTTCCCTTGGTCACGATTTTGCTTCTACTTAAATAATTACAAGGAAGAAAGTACCCTTATTGACTATAGTAACTATTGAGCAGCTCCTACTACATGAATTTCTTCATTTTCCATTGGGCTAAAACTCACTCGTTTCTGCAAAACCATAACATTCAAAAAATAACACATTAGCACAATCCCCTGAAGAATCGCATATTACTCAGAAAATTAAATGTATTGCTAGGAAACTACATGCATTTGAAATGTTTCTTTCTTTCTTTCTTTTTTACTCTTATTTTAATACACCAACTCTCACCAAGTCTACGTCTCCGATAATTATTTTTGTGGATTTATATGGCCACAACCAGTAAACGACGAGTACTATAATTGAGCGCACATGTAATACTAACAAAAATGTGAATTATTTTTTAGTGGCGTGTTTGATTTTACATAAACTTCCAAAATCATGTTTGTTTCCCTCAACGCGACTTCATTTTCCATTGTGCCGCTATTATGTTTGGTATTGTTTTGTTTCAGACCAAGTTTAATTTGAAGTCTTATTTCTAATTCTTTATTCTAAAACCAACATTTCGCTATTTTTGCTACAAATAGATAAATGTATTCAAAAAAATAATTTTCATTTAATATTATATTGTTATTTTAGTCATATTTAATATTTAAATTGGGGAAAAATAGAAGTATAAACCAAAAAAATATTTTTTTATTAAATACTATCAAAACTACATATACTATATTAAAATCACTTTCAAATAAATAAATGATTTTAAACATAGATTAATTTTCTCAAATTTTCCTTTAACTGAGATTAATTTATCGAAGCAAGTCCATCACATTCAAGCAAATAGTAAAACGTTAATGTACACTGAAATACTCTCTACACTTTAGATATCAGAAAGTAGAAAATTGTTGTCCTCATTTAAAAAAGCATTCGCAATTAATTAAAAAGCCAAAACATATTAGACTTATGGAGTGTTTGGACACGCGTTTTCAACACTCATTTTCCCCGTGTTTTCACATCAAATGAAAAAAAAAATGCAGAAACTACTATTTGTGATTTCTAACTTGATGCAAATCTTTCCGGATACAGTGAATGTTTGGTAAGACGACAAGGATCCACATTCAGTACAAAATCACATCAAAATCAACTTTAACGACTTCAAGAATTCACGTTCAGTGCAAAACGTATTAGACTTATGTATATGTTACCAAACACATTAGTAGAACTAAACAAGCATTTAATACGAATTTGAGTTACGGTGCTTATTTGAACTTATAAGTCAACTTATTAAAACAAAGTATGGCTTGTATTAAAATAGTTTGATTCTATTTCCTCAGACATTATAAAAAGAACATATATATAATAAGTAGGTACTTAATCAGAGATTATTTAAAAAAACAACTTTGTAAGAAGATTTTTTGAAGAAAAAGCAACTATAAAGGTAATGAAAAGTTCAACTTGTGAAGTATAAACGCTTAAAATAGTAAACTATGATCCCATGAAATCCGGTACAGGAAAACGACCCTGTCTAAGCAACCACATGCCATTTCGCGTACGTCGACATCAGCATGAATCGACGCCTTAATTAGCGCCCGTGAACGCAAACGGCCAAACTAATACGAAAGTTCAACCCATTTTCAAAGATTCAAGAATAATATGTTTTATATTTATAATATCTTAAATAATAGTAATAATTTAAAAAAAGAAAACAATATGTTTTTGTAGCTGTACTTAACGTTAAACTTAGTTTTAGTCTACTTTCAAATTGGTAGATGAAATCAATTCTCTTTTGTTTTTTATTCATAAAAATTGAAAATAGATATAAGAAATTTTACGGTCATTCACGTATTCAGCTCAACGAATTAACTAGATCCTCGGTATCTGATGTTGAATCCTACCGATAAAGCGTATGGTTTTTGTTCCTTTCTACCAATTATGAAGGTATCAGAATTAGTTATTAAAAAGACAAAAATTATAAGACTGAGTTCATTAATAAAGTAAGGGATTAAAACAAAATTTGACAACTAACCATAGTTAATGTGAATGAAATTAGACTCAATTCAATTTTGTTAACGAAAGTCTTGAGTTCCAGCTACGGGATGAAAAAAAATATTTTTTCGTAAAATAAAATAATAAATAAACCAAGATAATAGCAAAAGAAACACATACCCCACGTGGTTTGTGATTGTACACCGTCTTTGCGCCACCTTCCTCCGCCACCGCCGCAACGCCACCACCCTCGCCGGCATTGGTTCCCACATACAAACTCATGATTTTCTCCGCCACCTCGGACCCGTCGGTGCTCTCCTCCATCAACTTGTCCAAATGGGCCTTGGGGAGCCTCATCTTGACCCTCATGGGCCCATCGGAGCCCATCTTCGGGCCCTGCCTGGCGAGAGGGAGGTCCGAAACGGAGCGTTTGGAGAGCATGAGAAGCTCGAGCCTATCCGAGGCGTTCATGCCGCGTATCCCACTGGATCGCACCCTCCTCGGTAGCGCCGTTTTTTCCTCTTCGGGCTGAATCTTCGGTAACTCAACGAGAAAGTAAATCTTTTTGGGCTTCAATTCCTGGTATGGCTCCAAGGGTTTGGCCCGAAGCCCGAAATGTTTCACCGCTTCGGAGTCCAGCAAAACGTGACCGGGGTAGTCCTTTACGACGTCGTTTGCTCTCGCTGGAGTCTTCAGCTTGAACGTTTCTCCATCCACCTTCATCACCTTGGTCTTTTTACTCCTTCCCATGGTGTTCCCCATAGCTTCAAGCTTTCTCTTCTGTTCCTTTTACTCTTTGGATTTTTTCTCTGTCTTTGGTTGATTTTGCGAAATTAAGGTACGTGTTCTTTTCTTCTTTTTTTTTTTTTCCTCACCGAGTTTTGTGGGGTGTATTTATATTGGGATTATGGGAGGGATGCTTTGGTAGCAAGGGGTTGACAATTTCAAAATAATTATAAATTATGGGATTGCATGCCTGAATTGGTGGAATATTCTTATTTCCTACGTTCTCCTATACAAGAAAAAAAAAATCACACTAATTAAAAAATAAATTAATCATATTTAATTACGTCAATTTTATTTAAAAAATAAGTTTTTAAATTTATTTTGATTAAAATTTAATATTAACAACAAAACATAATCATTAAATCTAAATTTTTAATTAAATTAAATATAATTTAAAGATAATAACATTAAATAAAAAAATTATGTTTAAAATCAAGAAAATACATATTTTTCTTATATTTAAAATCAAAAGAAATATGTGTAAAATAAAATAAAAAACGGTTAATTTAGTGATATGAAAAGGTAAATAGTAGTGGAAAAACTGTGGTTGTTAGGGGATAAGCACTAGTTTGGTTGGGTTATAACAAAAGTTGTGGGTTAGGCCAAACCAAGCTTAAATCTTAATCAATGTCATTGTAGTATTGTACTACCCATTTGAGAAAAAGAAGTGGGGTACCCTCATATTCTTTTCATATGTGGTTTATCTACCTGTCAAGGGAAGTTGCGTTTAAAAGATAGATGATGACGTTGGATATTGTCAAAAAAGAGAAACACTTAATGCTTTATTCAATTTCGGAAGCCACGAGATAAATCATAAATTGTTCATGATGCATATAATTGAAATTTTTAATTGCAAAAATTATATTGTAATTAAGATTTATAATAAAAATATTTTAAATCTAAAATTTATATTTTAAATTTATAATAAATAGTTTAATTTGTGATAAAAAAATTGTACAATTATAGACATTTTTTCTAAAAGAAAAGCAATTGAAATTTCACTTAAAAATAGAGATAAAATATTATAGATTTAAGAGGGATAAGAACGTGAGAAGAGAAGATCATGTATACATATACAAGTAGGAGGATTACAGTTAAGAATATATAAAATAATGAATTAATATTTGAAATATAAATTAAAAAATAGAAAACAAATAATATGTGCAATATAACTTTAAAAAATATTTAAAATATCTATTTTAAAAGGTAAAAAAAAAAAGAGTAAAATTCTTAACTTTATATACACAATTTAGAAAGTCACACCTTCTAGTATTTCAAGTCATAATTTAAGACTAATACAAATAGACGCAAAAGAATGAATTAAATTCGACGAAGGGGGAACAAATCCTTATTTTCTTTAGGGCAAAATGAACTTAATTTGATCAGTGGTAAAATATCTTAAGCTGTATGAAATACTGCACTAGTGTGGATTCAAGCCGAACATGATTATGAAAAGACCTTGAGGCAGAAAGTGGCTCGATCACGGCCCACGGGCTGCACCACCATACTCATTACACATTTACACGTATTTAACATGCTTCACGCCTTTTATGGAAAAAAAGGAAAATGGTGGAAATGGTTCCTCCATCGTTAACATAGCCCTACACTGTATCATTATTGTTAAGACTTTAGGGAGTTTTGGGACACCTTAAAGGTATAAACATTTTTATTGATACTTTATTTTTTCTATTTATTACTTTATTAGTATTTTTATCATCTCACATCATTAATATATTAACTATTCAGATGTAGAAACTCCTTCGAGTGTTCAAAGATCTCTTTCCAATTGGCAATCTCTTTTGGGTTTTTACTTTATTATAGTGTGCCCATGCTGCTGCAGTCTCTAGTCTCAAGTTGGTAGTAGGCATTCCCATTAGACAATTTTTCTTAATGGATAAGAACATCGACTTCGAGGGTACCTTTTTTTTTTACTTTATAAAAGTATAAAACTAAAATTGCTCTGCTTTTCGTAACAATGGGTGACGGGCTGTTGGCGTTGGAGAGGTGCTGTTCACACTCACACCATACGTAAGATGCTTCTGTCTAACGTTGACCACATGAACTTCCAAATTTGTGTTCATTTTTCATTTATATCAATATTTGTATTGGTTTATGCTGTTTTTTTGTCCTATTTAGATTTAAATAATCCGACGCCTACATGTATATTATATTATTTTATAACTTTTTATGATGACGACATCATATTTTTATTATTATTTAACATCTTATTAATATACTTATACTTTTAGTTAATTATTTATACAAAAATGAAAGTTGTATAACTAATATATATATATATATATATATATATATATATATATATATATATATTATTTTCTCTAATTCTTTATGTCTTTTCTTTCTACTTTGTAGGTAAATATTAAAGAGCAACAATATGAAACTGTTCCGGAACAAAATGAAAATAATTATTAACACATCATTTATACAGATATAGTTTAATCTTCATTATTAATAGTATATTTTGATGAGTTAGAGATCTACTAACTCTACGCGTAGATGTTGTCAAACTTATTTGACTTGATAATATTTTATGAACATTGGATGGCAAACTTCTATCCAAAAAATCATGTTTATGACATTTTATATAATTTAAATATTAGTTGGTATTTTATTAATCAAAATTATTTTAACATTACAAACTCCCTTTGTAGATGAAGGTTACCTTAAAAGGAATTGTTATTGTTTCAATAGTATAACAACTAACAAGGTCGAGTGTTCAACTTGATATTTTACTAGCCGACTTGTTCATCTTATAAAATAAATACACATAAACTTCCTTTGTAATTGAAGTTACCCTACCACTTTTAGGTTTGATAGTTCTAGATGTATATTAAGGTTGTGCCCTCAACTTAATTTTTCACCTATTGACTCATTTTGTCTCTCATGTATCAACCAAAGTATGTGACCTACTTTGAATAATCGTCGCCTAATTATCATTCATTATTAATGACACAATTATCGTTATCGGCCTTGCAAGCCTTATGATTCCACACATATATGGTTCTTAATTATTGTTGCGCCATGCGATTTAATCTCAAACCTTGACATTACAAGAAATTGTGAACAAAAATGCAGTTGATGCAATCACAATTAGAATTGTGGTGAGTTAAAAATAAAAATAAAAACCTTTACATAATTATGATTGCAAACCATAGTTTAAAATCATGATTTCAATACGAAAGATACCTACCACATTGCATAGCAGATCTTCTAAGAGATGCGATAGAGCCTCACGATGAAAGAGCCACCAAATACGGAGGCATCATGATGTCTATAAAATATTCTATGACAATCTCAATCATGTATACACTATTCGTATACTCATATAGATTCTTTGTCAAATTTTGATTTAAATGTTAGTCTCTATGAATATGTTCCTCCTATTCTGATGTGGGGAGCTCATGAGTTCCCGATAACACCTGAGAAAGAAGTTGTAGAGAATGAATATGTACCGATTAATTTCATTTTAATTATCACGAAATATGTACTGATTAATAAGCTAATAACACACTATTAACAACTACTCCTATTCTGATGTTAGTCTCTATTACTTTAACAACGCTCGTTAACATTTTCTTAATTTTGAATAATATGTACCGATTAATAAGCTAACAACACACTATTAAGAATTTAAAGGAAGTGTTGTTGTACCAAAAGTTTTTTGAATTTTCCTTCCAATAATTTTCATGAAGTAGTTTTCAGTTAGGAAAGACATTGACTTCTTTCAAGACTTTAAGATCTATATTTCTCCAAACTTTATCTACCAATTAGCAAAAGTGGCCGGGAATATTATAGCTTTGAGCAATTACCAAATTTAGATTCCTTTCTTTCTTTGAATGCTTTTTTTTCCTCCTCTTCCTTTCAATCCTTTCAGATTTTGGTTATTGAAGATGAAGAGTGAATAGTTAAGAATGATATGTTGATAACTAGGTTGGAACGAGTTTGATTATTTTCATTCTGACTACTATTAAAGGCGAAATGAGTTTAGAGAAAAAAATCAAATATAATCTTATTTATGTTGGGATGGGAGAAATCTATGGAGCATCCCCTCACCTTTCTTTAAAAAATTAATTTTCTTGCATATAATTTAAAATAAGTCATATAGTAAGTCATTAATTTCATTTTAATTATCTCAATATATAAAATTTTAAAAATAAAATGAATTATAAAAATAAGAAATGTAAAAATAAATTATTTATTAATAAATTGTGTATTTTTATTTTATTATTTGAATATTATTATTTAAAATATTTAATTATTATGATAATCATTTGATTAATTTTCAATAAGCATTTATAAGATAACAAATAAGAAAATAAAATGAATCAAATTTTTTGCATAAATTAAAACTAAGTTAACTCCTACTAATTTTGGACAAATTAAATTATGGAACTTTAGAAAAAGATGTGGAAAGTAAGTTAATTTTAACTTAATAAAAAAATAACTTTGTTTTTTCTCCCACAAATTTAAACATTTTGAATATCTATATGACTTCATAGCTTTTATTTATTAGTGGTTTGTATTTATTATTTCATAAGTACTAAAAACATTATGGAAAGACAGAGAGATAAAATGTCCTGTATAACACTACTATTAGGCCTAATCAAAGCGAGGGAGAGATCCTGATATAAAACGTGTTTAGAGTAGTAAAATTGAAGAAGGAAAAGACAACACTACTCTTTTGTTTGGATTAATGGAAAACTGATGGAAATCAATAAAGCCTAAAGAAGGGGAAAAAACACAAAAAAAAACTTTTTCACCATTTGATTGATTCCCTTTCACTTGTGATGAAATGGTGCTGAATTGTCATTCTAATCTAAGAAAGCATATAATGAATTTTCACTTGTGATTTTTTTTTTTAACCCTTGCACTTTATCCTTTCTGCATTCTCCTTTGTCGTCAAGTTATCACTAAGGTATTAGAAGTTGGATTCAAGGACAAAGCGTTCTTGATTCTCCAATTCTTGCACAGACATGCTTGACCTATTATTATTATTAAAAAAAATGACCAAATTGAATTGGCATCACATATATGGATGTCAATTAATCTAATCAGCAATCAGTTTCCTAAATTGTAGTTCGTTTGAATTGTTGGTTAGAACTTTGAATATGTTAATCAGTCAATGGACTTTCATCAGCTTAGTGAGACTACCATTAATAGTTTGTGTCAATTGACATTTGACTGTGGTAATAAAAAGTTCATATGATGATTTATTTAAAACACGCTGACTGGGATAGCAGAATTCAGAAGTTTGTTTTGGTCCAATTCCAATTGTTATAGTATTAATAATTAATAAAGACTACGCTTCTTCTTATCCTCTAGTAATTCAATGCATCTAAAGTTTTATACTAATTCAATTCAACTCATCATGTTATAAGCTTCTTCATCTCCATGTAATAAAATCAATCAGGTACAAGAAATTTCTCTATTTTCACAACATTCATAGCATGCTTAATTGCTATTATGCCACTTTAGATGCAGTCACAATTACACAAACAAAAACCGGTTTAAAGCATTGAGAAGGAACTACTGCATAGCCTCTCTTTTTTCTTTTACTTTTTTCGAAAAGCAAAACTATTGCATAGCCTTAGCTTAAAATCATCACGAATTATCTGAACTCGAAAATCTAGCTGTTATTATGTCAAAAGCTTCATCACTGAAGTGCAACGAAGTAAAACAGTTACAAATATATATATATAAAGGATTTTGTTTCCTTCAAAATTGTCTGTTAAATATTCGATTAAACTTGCAATCTTAACCTTTATTATTTTTCTGAAACAAAATTAGAAAAAAAAACAAAAATTGCATACAGTACCTATAGTTAATACTCGGATAATTTTTAATTTAAAATTTTCATATTTAAACAAAATTCTCGACTTTAGTAGGATATATTGTAAAAAAATTGACAGGTGAAATTAGATTAATTAATGTATCAATGTAATTCTTTTTTTTAACCAGTGTCTATATAATTCTATAACTATCAGAAAAGAGAAAATAATTTTCTACCATAAATTGTACAAAAGTTTATACAATCACGTGGAAAATAGGGGGGAAAACTAACAGAGAAATGTAAGATTAGTGGTGAAATGAAAAGAAACAGAAGACATGATATTATTAAACAAAATTCTAAGAATGGCCACGTTATTCGGGTTTAGTGAGAACCCAATTCCAAACGAAGGTGGCCCAATGCAAGAAATTTGAAAGCCTTTCAATTGGGACCTGTATAACAATTTTGTGGATTTCGGACTACATTATTCAAGTGTTGACTGTTGATAAAATTTGAAGATTTGATTCCCATTCAATAATTCATATGGTGATTAATTTAGCAAAATAATATAAAAAGGTTATCAAAGAAGGGATTAAACAATCATACGATTCCAAATTGATGAATAATTAATAACGAGTTTGAATAATAATTTTTTTTACGGGTAGAAATCGAAGATACAGCCAATTGAATTTAGATTTCCTTATGTTTGAATAATAGTTTAGGCATACTTCTCGAATGATCTCATATAATCTAAATTAATAAGTTTTAGTTAATTTTGTTTAAATATAATTTGTTTTATCTAAGTTGAAATAAAAAGAATTAAATTATTATTTGCAAAGTATTATCCACATAGGACTACGTAAAATCAATGAAAGCATCTAGATCAACTTTAAGAAAAAAATTGTTGGTCAAAAGCTGAAATATCACGAAATTAAACCGCGTACGTTATAAAATACGTAGACTAACTCGTGCTTTGTAAACGCAATGCCAGTTAACCACAAACAAGCACATGCAAGTATCCTTCTAAACACGGAGTTCTTGATTCCAAAGTCAAAATATTATCATGCACACATAATGGGCCTAGAATAAATGTTATTATTCTTTTGACAATTTATTCCCATGACATCTTTTATAAAGAGAGATTAAAATATATGATGAATTTTTAAGTGAAAATATTATTTTATAAAATTAAAAAATATAAGAGATATTTTAACAAGTTCTTATTGAATTTGGCCTAAAACTATGGATCTCTAAGAGATCATATATATATATATATATATATATATATATATATATATATATATATATCATAGCTAGTCCTGTCCAAAGTGGTAACTAAATGGCAACTCATATTTGAAAAAAAAAAGATTCTACGAAAAATATTATATTTTAATATTTAACTTATCAAGAGTATATATAATATGCGACTTAATGCAAAATAATTTTTTTCTATTATTTTTAATCAAAAAAGTTATATTTCATAAATATGATATAATTACATAAACCTTATTCGATAATCATAACATGAAACTTATGTAATTTTTTTAGAAAACTTATAGAAGATGACTTACTTTTTTATTTTAATTTTTAGAAAGGGAACTCTTATTTTACAATTACCACACAATTATTTTTTGATATAAAACCTAAATAATTTATATTTAAGAAATAATATTTATTCTTTTATTTAAAAGGTTTAAGTCATATTTAAGAAAATATAATTTTATATAAATAGTGTTAAAAAATAGTTCGGATTCACTACATAATACTAACTTAAATTTAAAGCGAATTACGTATGAAATAACAATATATTTTCTTCAATTGATTAGAGAGAAATTGAAAGCAGAGAGAGAATTTCTCTTTCAATATACTTTTCCCTCAATTCAATTTTTTTTTTAATTTCTTCTGACCAAACAAAGTCTTACATTATGTTTGATGCAAGTGATTTTTAAGAAGTGAGGAAAGACCAAAAGTATCTTATTGGTAAAGGTTATTTTGTGTAAAAAAAAGTTACATATGTGTGGGTCTCACTCACAATGACTTTTGATGTGATCATACATGAATGAATTTTTTATCCTTCTATTTTTTCGAGTAAAATAATTGATTGTTGAATAAATAAGGATATGATAGTATTTTACAAATCTCATTATTTTATTTTTATTCTATCTGTCACATATTTTTCTTAAACTAAACAATCTAACATTTAACTTTATTTTTATTATATTTCTCTATCATCTAATTAATAATATTATTAGTGATATGAATTATAACAATTAAAATTGATAACAACAAATTGATTTATGATATTTGTGCGATTTGTATTTAAAATGATTCTAATTATACTCGTTATAATTGACGTTGTAATGTCATTATCCATTCTCCAACTATTGTATGTGACAAGCAATTCCGACCATTTTTTTTTTCTTTCTGAAATGAAATATTTGTATAAAGAACAAAAATATTTTCAAAAGAATTTGAGACCATTGCGTGTGAACTACCACATCGTGACATATATATCTGAATGGTAGATGGTGAACTTATGAAGGGATAACTATGAAAGATATTTGCACTATTGTTGTACGTTGTTGAAAAATCATTTCCACCAAATTGTTAGATATATCAATTTGACACCTTAAAATTGCTCATTCATTTTAAAGTGATAATTTCATTATGAGATGACGCTAAGAAAAGCTCGTTCAAACTGCATTCCAAATTTTACAAACCTTAGACACTTGAAGTTTGATTCATGACCAAGAGGTTTGGTGTAATTTTACTTCTGATTAAGGCTATTATATATTTTTGTCAATAATAATTTGTGTTGAAATTTTATTTATATTTTTCTTCAAATAAATATTAAATAAGTCTCATTTATTTTTTATTGGAAAAGAAATAAACATAAATTTAAATATGATCATATTAATTGTCAAAATTAATTTGGCACAAGCTAGATAATTCATTTCCATCATCTATAAGCAAGTTTGTTTAAACTTATTTGTTGAAATAAATACTTATTTTAATAAATAAATAGTTTTTGGCCTTTTTAATATATTTGTCTAAATCATCTATCCATAAAAAAATAATTTTCTACTTATTTTAAGAAATAAATTTTATATGCTTCTTAAGAAAAAATACATTTAAAAAAAAATAAGTTTAAGCTAATTCATCCTATAGCTAGTAGTATGTAGCGGCACTTCTGTTGGATTTGAATCCCTAGAGTACATCTAAAGGGTGCAATTTGGATCTCTTGGCAGCTACAAATGCAAATTCAAAATCAATTATTTTCTAGAGGCTAAATTGAAATACGTTATGTGCGGTATATGGAAAATAATGCCGAAACTTTGATATAAACCTCATGTACTCTCTTTTAAGAAAGCAATCATCCTCTGGTAAACTAATATTAAAATTATTAATGACAAAATTTTCTTTCTAAGTATTAAACACAATAATAAATTCAAGTTTAAACGTGAGATTATCATAACAATCTCATATTAGCTGATTCACATGTTTGGTGATGAAACACTTATTTTTTAGTTTTTCTTTTTTGATACGAACAAAAATAAATGAAGAGATTATGGATAAACAAGAATATATGATCCACAAAACTTCAACCAAGATTTACTAGCTGTCAGGATAATATATCTGAAGGGTCTTAAAGATTGTATGGTATCATAAGCGAACTGATTGTTGCTCTCAATATAAATCTATAGATTAGTTAGATTTAAATTCAACTTATTTGAAAATTATATTATTATATGTATGCAAGAAATAATTTTAGAAACGTTAATACAAACAAGGTCTTGCCCCATCAAGAGAAGATTTCGAAGCCAAGTCAGTTGGCATGTATATGATTATGCGTTGTGCTTGAAGTCTTGTGCTTTGAACTTCTGCATAATGGAGAAGAAACCAAAAAAAGGTACGTACACGAACAAAAACTTTTAGCACAATAAATTACTTTAAGAGGTTCTGGATGCTCATCCCGATGGTGGTTGTTTGGTCTGCTTGGTCGCATAAAAATGGAATTGTCTCTACGGAAAAAAAAAACAAGTAGATTTATCAAAAGTTGTGGATTACATAAAGGTTGAACTTAGTTGACTTCACAATTGGAGAGTTCTCTTTTTGTTTATGTTATATTAATCCCTTATAATTCCCGAGTTTTTTTTAGTGGGCATTATAATAGGTCTTGCCAACATCTTTTGAACAATTCTGGTTGTAATGTGGGCTTAAATATCTCTCATATTTTTCATAAATATTTCTTTGATAAAAATTACTGTTTTTAAAGTTATTAAATTAATACTACTTAAATTTGAATTTTTGATATAGTTAAGATTGGGAATAGGGGAGGCATCTTCAACATGCATGTACTCTTTACAAATCTAATATTTTTTTTAGAAAAAAATCATGAATGTATTATAGAAGTGTGAAAAGCTGGAAAAGTGTTTTTAGAAACTATATAAATTACTTGTATCTCTTTTGATTAAAAGAGAAAAGTCACATATATATATATATATATATATATATATATATATATATATATATATATATATTTATGGCATGATCACGTCAAATTGACTTTAAAGTATTTAATAGATGTAACTCAATTGATAATATATGTTAAATTTGTAAGAAAATATTTGTATTTAATCCATACAAAATATACTCTTAAAAAATATTTTTTTTTAAATGTAATTAAGTTTTTATTTCTCACCAATAATTAATCTGATAATTGACTTAAAGGACCCAAATATATAAAAATACCTTAAGATGTGATACTAATTAGTATGGTTATAAAAAAAAAAAAAAAACTCTAGAGTTCGTTACTTTTCTTTTTTTCAAATGTTATTCTAAAAATAATCATACCTAGAAGCTTGGCCCATTTTGTAGAATATCTAGCTAGTACTACTGTCAGACAGGTTTTGCATGGGTCTCCTGGTAGCTGCAACCACCACTCTTAAAATAGGATTCATCATCACTTGGAAACTGAATGGAAATTGCACCCACTACTCAACTCCGAACTTAATGGAAATCATGCATTCATTGAGAGTGCTTCACTGATTCTTTGCTTTAATGCTTTTGGCTCTGTATATGAATACGTGTCCGAAAATTCCAATCAACAATAAAACTCAATAATGACTTTTGCATCACTTTTCGCCGCATTAGTAATAGAAATACTTATAAGTTATAATCAAGGTCTAGCTTGCAGGAACATGCACATGAACCGAATTTAGGTCATCATTATATGTACACAGAAATTAAGCACTTGCCATGAAGATACGTGATACCACACAGGTAAGACACGACATGGATACGAGAATGCAACATTTTAAAAAAAAATTTAAAAATACAATACGTCCTGAATATGTTAATAAAAGTTTATAAAAAAATATCATATATGAATATGCAAATAAAAGACAATAGTGTTGATGTTAAAACGCAATTATGCAAATGATCTTGTGTGTTGTTAAAACACTCCAATATGCAGATTCCGTTTTAACAAACCCAATTGATGAGTGATAAAATAAATTTATTCAATAAAATTATGGTTTGTGCATTGTGTGGAGAGAGAGAGATCTACTAGTCACACTTGCCACAAAACAAACTGCCTCGTCGAAAGCTATGAAACACGGATACTCCAGTTTCTTATCGTGTTTGGTGTCCGATACGCGTCCGTGTCAGTGTCTACACCGACACAACACCCGTATCACGTTCTATATTTTGGATATTACATATGTCTACGTGTCTATATCATGTCCAGTGTTTGTGTCGATGTCGATGTCGATGTTTCATAGATCAGAAAAACATAAAAAATTATCGAAAAAGAGTTGTCAAGATCGAAGAAGAAAAAGGACGTGTTATATATATATATATATATATATGTTTTGAGAAGAGATAAAGAGTTGTGTTTTATTTATTTTTGGACCTTTCATTTTAAAAATTCTAACTAAAGTTAAAGCAATAAAATTATTAAAAAAATTAAAAAAGTGACTCAAGTTGTCCAATATGTATTCGGAGGTATAGGTGTCCCACACGGGTACGACACCGCGGATACTTGTTGGATTTTGAAGTATGGGGGCTTCATAGTTTGCCATTACATGAAATAACTCATGTTAAATATCCTCCCTGGGCTCTCCTTCTCATCCATGCATCTCTCCTCAAGATCTTGGAAGAAACATTTCAGTACATTTTGTGAACTTAATTCAACTTATTTTAAAGAGATAATAAAAAAAAAACTTTTTTCTTGAAGTGCTTTAAAAAATGATTATTTCTTCAAAATTAATTTGTAACAAACATGCAATACTGGTAACAGTCTTGCCAACAAGTACGAACTAACAGTTGAGATCTAGATCTATACATCCATGCCCCATGTCTTGGCGGACTCAGAATTTTAATGTATAGGCTTTTATTCTTCCGCAGCACGAAGCATAGGCGAAGGTAAAGCAATTGTAAGATCAAGATTCAAAGGGGGTGATGAAGATGAAATAATTGCTGTTTCTTCTTTTGTGAACGAAATCCTATGATCACTGGCAGCTACACCACTGGATTTGAAGAAAGGGACTTTGTTCATGGACTCAGATGTTGATGCACCCTCAGTTGAAGCATGAGAACGAGGGAAGCTTTGGTGTGGCTTATGGTTATTTGGATCAATTCCCATCTTTATTAGTTTTCTTCGGATGTGAGAATTCCAATAGTTCTTCACCTCATTGTCTGTCCTCCCAGGCAACCTTCCAGCAATTAGTGACCACCTATATTTACATATATATGCATCCAATTAACTTGAATTCATTACCAAAAGATGCTCTGATAATATAACAATATGGTTAAAATATACATGTTACATATAGTAGTTTTTTTAAAAAATGAAATTAGTTTTTATTATAAATCATGATAAGAATGTATTTATAAAATTAAATATTGTGTTTTATAGTAAAATTATTTTATTTTTAATTCTCCATTCATTTCTCTTAGATAATGGTCGACAAAACAAATATAAGGTCTTTCTAATAAGAGATTTAAGAATATTAATTATGAAGCATTAAAGACCCTTGCTAAATATAATAATTTTTAATTACTTAATGAATAAATTGTGAATTCCGAATTTCGGATATAATAATATTTGTTAAGAAAAAATTTCTATTTCAATTTTTTCAACTAATAGGCCCTCAAGACTCATATATAAGTAAGAAAAGTTATTTTATATCCGAACTTAAAATCTAACTAATTTTACTCTGATATCATTTTTAAAATATTCTTTATTTAAGTATAATTTTATTTTTAAGGATTCTTATTTTATTTATAATATCAAGTTTCAATGAAAAATATTTTAAAAATAATCTTATTTTTTACTTAAGATTAAAAAAATTAAATAATTTTAACTAAATTTTTTAATCTGTGTAAAACTAATTACTTTTGTCTATATATGTGTTAAGAGGAAGTAATAGGTAGTTGATAGATGGCTAATGAAGATACCTGTTACCAAGGAGGGCATGGAGTTTGATGATGAGGTCTTCCTCATCTTCAGCAAAGATTCCACGTTTGATGTCTGGTCGTAAGTAGTTTAACCATCTCAGCCTACAGCTTTTGCCGCAACGATGCAGCCCTATATGTGGAATGACGTATGGTTATTAATGGTACTCTAAGAAATTCTATGGTATAGCAAGAAATTTATTTAAGGGTTTTGGTACTAGCTAGTATTATTTTTTTAACTAATAATAGTAGAACAAATTTCCATTTAATGAAACTCTTTCTTCTTTAGTATGTCCAAATTCATTTAAGCAAGGTGTCTAGGTTAGAGTTATTGTAAATCTCCTAAGATTATTTTTAATTTTTCCGGATAAAAAAATGTCCAAATTCATTTAATTTTTTATTATAAAAATAAAAAACAAATATTTACAATATAATTCATGCCCTCTGCTGAATCAATCAACTCTTTTAGTAAATTCATTTAACTAATAAAAAAAAGCAATTGTATAAAAACCTCTTTAGATACTATAACAGCTCTCTATTAATGATATGAATTCATTAACTAACCAGCAGCTTTGGGAATGGAACGCCAACAGCCTTCACCATGAACTCGGATGTAGTCAATGAGCTTTTGGTCTTCTTGCTTGGACCAAGCACCTTTATTTATGCTTTCCTTGTCACAACAAGGTTTTCTCATTGTTTTCTTTTTTGTTGTGAACTCCACCTTTTGTACCTGCTGGGTGTGCTCGTGTGGGTGCATGTTTGAGGCAAACGAAAGGCTAGAAATGTATCTGGAGAGAGAGAGGGGAAAAGAGAGTAGAAGCCCTGACAAAATGCAGAGGAAAGGTAAGATATATACTTGTAAAGGAGTGAGGATGAAGGGTGGGATATATTTTGACTTGGACTGGTGGTTTTGCTGTATTGTTGTTGGTGATGACTCTTTTGTTTGTATTTTTTTTTTTTTAATTTTTTGGTGATAGGATAATATTAAGGGCATGCATTTAGGTGTTCTTAGCAATCCATTGCTTACCGTTAGGCGTTAAGTAAATGTCATTGTCAGGTGTCATACATTAATTTGCGCACTATAGAGATGGTGTTTATTGGGTTGAATTTCCAATTTTCTATACGAAAAGCATGGTGTCTAGAGTCAAGTATGGTATGGCTTTTATTTGGAGAAAGTAACGCATGATACTTCAAATTTTAGAAGAAAAATGGATGTACTAGCGTTTGCATGTACTAGGGATGGCAAATTGGCAATTGTACCCATGCTTAACTATAAAAATATCCCTAAATAAGTAGAGTAAATATTCACTCATTTGCAATGGGCTTTGCCTAATTTTAATGAGATGAATGCAAGAATAAGTGTTATATATAGTACTCAATCCACCTCATACCCACACTTGTTATATATATATATATATAACAATTAGATTACCAAAACACTGTGATGAAGAGCATGATAAATCCCACCCACAAAAGATCTTATATATCCTCCCTCCGCACAAAAGTCCAACTTTAGTATTGTTGGTCCATAAGTGATAAGGTATTTCAAAATCCTTTTCCATGTTTTTCAGCCACAACCAACAAAAGTAAATCGCCTCCTCCATCACTTTACTTTCTGACCATCGAATTCTTCATTGGAGAAAATCAACCTGTTCCTATGGTGTCATATACGCCATGTCAAAACTACCCACATTGTTTGCCACCTATCCTGAACCACACCTTCCAAACAGCAGTATGAATGCTGTAAGTTTATTGTTGGATGTCATAAATAACTAACTAGCCTAAAATAATCAAATATAGCTTATGAAAATACGTTGAAAACTTGCCGACAAGCTAAAAGTCTTAATTGCAGTATGATAAAAAAAACATTCATTTTATTGTGTTTTCTTTCTTTCTTTCTTCTTGTTTATCGCTTTATTATATATATAGATAGTAGTCAAAAAATTATAAATGTAATTTCTCTAAAAATAAAAATAACTCTAAATAAATCCCCTCGACCGACCCTAAACATCACCACATCTATATTAGCCACATAAATAGCCGAGAAAGTAATTCGTGAAGATCCTGATGTCCCCCACACGGTGTCTCATATCAGGTCCTTCGCCAAAACAAAGTTGTTTAATTCTGACCTCCGTCCTCACATACAGTAACCAAACTATAAGACCAATTACAGCATTCACGTATGTCAATTATACTTCGTACAATCATCGACCTATACCTAACTCGGTATATTACCAGCCTCAACTACGAGTCGCATCTGCACTTTGTTGTTTATATATGTCATTACACAATTGGCGAGAAATATATCTAAGCATGGTAGCTGCTTGATTGTGATCGATATATATATATATAATCACATAAAGACAAATTTTGTACTCGTTGGTCACGGAAAAGGATCCATCTTTGTTTGACTTTTCTCAGGACATAGCGCAACAACCAATAATTTTAGAATAATTACATTCTGATTGATTGCTAGGGTTTATGCCATATTGTTAATAAAAATATTTGAATGGAAACAATTTTTTTAGTCACATTAGAAGTAGCTAGAGATTGCTCAAGGAGCATTATAAGTGACTGTCCAACCCATCACGGCATTCTATGATCAAGTGTTATAATTAAATTAATAATCTCCATAGTTAATTGATGTATTTAATAATTTAAAGAATCTATTCTAAATAGTTAATTGATTGAATCCACATTAATTTGACAAGTCTCTAACATAGATAACATCAATCAGTTATTAAAAGTATACAATTAATACATAACAAAATATTTTAATACTATTAACTAATACACTTTTAAAATTCTAAAACATCAATTGTTTTGGGAAAAAAATAGAAAACTAAAACATAATGGGAAGGATACATAAGTAGTCTCTAACATGCTCAAGGAAGAGGGGAAGAGAGAAAAACAACATCATGGGAAAGAGGAGAGATATCCAATTATATAACATAAGACTCCAAGTCCTTCTTAGTGAAATAACTCACCTCACTTATAGTTATAACTAACTCTTGAGTAACAGCATCATGGTGTGCCCTACATTCATAAATAGAACCTCTAAGGTTATGTTTGTATAATCATTGCATTTGCATCCCGTTAAAAAGAGAAGCAACAATAGTTTGGTTGTCACGTTTACGGAAGAAATTAAGTAAGAACTTAGTTCGGAAACACGCACACAAGGTTGATTCCCTAACATACACTAATTAGTTCATCGACATATTCTTGTCTAGTCAATAGCTACCCTTCCTAGGATTTAATCACATAACGTACAAGACAATATGGATATGGATAAGACAAATGGAAATGGATAAGAATTAAATATAAGTGAATAAATAGTCCAAATCGATATATTGTTAGTCTATTTTATCTATGTTAGTTAGGATCATGAATAGATGATGTTGGCTAAAAAAAATTTGTTTCAAAGGATGGTTTAGTCCCACATCAAACAAATATATGACTTAAATAAACCTTATAAACCTTTGAGAGTTTTCATTTATAAGTTAACTATGTACGATTAAGTTAGATTTTGACCTCCTTTTGTTTAGATCAAAAATGAGGGCCCCAAAGTTTTTAAGAAAAAAAATTATATACATCTCTTAGCAACTATTTATATTCGTGATAGAAACTTATAATATCTTTATAATATTTTTAATTTAAAGTTATTTATTTTTATATTCCTAATAATTTTAAGTCATAAAAAATGTAGAAAAATTTAATTTGTTATTGAACTATATTATTATTATCATTATTATTATTATTATTATTATTATTATTATTATTATTATTAGTACGACTTGAACTTGTGAAATTTTTCTTGCAGAACTTTCATGCAAATTTCTGCCATTAATTTTCTGATTTTCTTACAATTTTTGGGTACAATTTTGATATAAAAAATATAATTATTTCCTTAAAGTTTATTGAAAATTCATAGAAAAAATTTATTTTTTATGCATTCTCATACATATTTTGTTTATATAAATAAAACTAATGTTTCTTGCAATATTATTTTCCAAAAAAAACTTAACAAATAATTTTTTTAGTTTTTTTAATTCAGTAGGAGATAAAGGTATAAAAGTCAAAAAAGAAAAGAAAATTTTGAGAAAATAGAAAAAAAAATATTTTATCATCATAAAATTCAATTTTTGGGCTCTTCCTCCTCAACAAAAAAACACAGTTAATAGAGAACATAATTAATATTTTAAAAATATCATCAAAGGTTTAAAATCACCCGTAAGTAGTGATATTAATTTAATCTATATATATTATAACCTTAATTAGCTTGGCCCTTGGTAAAAAAAAAGCTTTGCCCCTTCAATTTTTTGTTCGAAGCTATGAGCTACCGAACAACATTTATTTAGACTGGTAGGTTAGACGCAATATAACATCTAACGGTCTTGCTTTACTCTGTCTAAAGTACATTCAGATTAGATATCAAAATTACTTGTCTGGTTTGTGGTTGGTGAAGAGTCATGCGCATCCAATGTTGATTGTTGAGAGAATCACACGAATCACATCATACTCAACCGGTCAGCTTTCGGGATTCAAGTCATTCAACATTTATGTTCCAAGAGCATTCAACATCATAAATTAACCTTTTTTTCTTCCTTTAAAATTTGTACAAGTCATTCAACATCCTACAAATTTAGCGAAAATAAACCTTTTTTTCTTCCTTTAAAATTATTTAAATGTTTAACTTCAAATAAATAATATTTTTTTAAAATATTTACTATTTTTACACATAAAATTGAAATTCATTTTTTTAATCACTACAGTACACAACTAGTTCTACACAATTTTACACTAACTAATTAACCTTAACTATTATAATAATAATATACACAATCAATTTCATCACAATTTTATACTAACTAACTAAAAAAATATATATGAAAAGTTCTAAGAGAGAGGGAGGAGAGGGCCCCTTGCACGCCCCCCTCTAGTCAGTCCGTGATTTCATATGACAGGTTTTATAAAGATTTATCCCAAAATTGGAGGAAAAGGAGAATCTGATAATAAGTGAGCTTGTTCCATAGTAGTTAATAGCATATAGCAAAATAGGTGGCGGAATGACTGCTATTTGGATCCCTAAGTGTATATATATATATACTGTAAAATAAAGAAAATACCTAAAGTTAAACACATTCAGAGTTCATAATTCATAACAGTTCCCGACAAAAGTTGCATAACAACATATCATCATGTCCAAAATAGAAAGAAAGTAGTCATTGTTTGCCTATTCAAAACAATAAACAATTAAGGAAATCAAATATAAAAAAAAAGTTTAAGCCTGTAAGCCTTAAAGGCTAGAGCCATTTGCAAATTCAGTACAAAACATTAAAAGGGTTGAGAGGATGGCTTAAAAGCTCCAAAAAAACAAGAATGTTGGAAGAAAAAGAACAAAAGGTTGTAGAAGGAAGGGCTGTTGAAGGTCGGAAGAAGGTGCGGAGCTTGGACTGAGAGAGGGCAGTTTCGTTTGGTTTATAGAAGGTTAAGTAAAATACTTAGTGTTTTTACTTGTAAGGTAACAAAAGACAACCCTTATAATTTTTATTTAAAAAAATACTACCCAAGGCTGCAAAATGACAACATTTGAGTCGACTTCTTCCCTAAACCTAAATAACGCATTCCACTGCAGAAGCTGGCTGCTTGCAACGCAAGGTACAGGAGTGGCGCCCGCCGCTCCTCTCTGCAACTCCAACTCCGCAAAAGCACAGCTATTGACTACTCTAGTTTGTTTTGCTAGAAACAATAGTGAAACAATTCTAAATTTCACAATTAAATTGTTATCTCTGTCATCCTACGTCCAAGTGTGCACAACTTACAAACACAACTTACTAGATACATAACTTTTGTGAGTATTTCAAGCTACTCTCAATAAATTCTAAAATGAAAGTGCATTTAGCAAAAGGGTCATATTTTACGTAGCAAACTCCTTGTTTCATTGTTATTGCCATAAACGGTAAATATGGTTCATAGCTGAACACGTACAAATGCTATACTTTCAGCTGAATATTAGAAAAAAAATAGGAAAATCAAACCACTAACCCAACAGTTATAGAAGCTAAAATCAAAGTTCAGATCTTATGGGAGTAAAAACAAGAATAGTAACACAAAGATCAAAAGAACAAGCCAAACATAGAAATCAAACCACTAACCCAACAGTTATAGAAGCTTAATCAAAGTTCAAAGACAAACACCCAAGACCCAAGACAAATGAATAAAGCATATGGTCGGATGTAAAAAACACTATCTTTTATCAACAAGAATATCTAAGAAATGATCATTTTGATATGTAGGAAAAATATTTCAAAATTCATGATGAATTAATGATAAAGTATTTCAATCCAGCACAAACAAGCAAGTTAAACTCTATTTGTAACACTAACCCGACAATTTAATATTAGTCAATATAAGAAATAATTTTAAAACCATTAAGCATCAAAGTGAATCTCGCAATAGTTTTGGGCAGAGAAACACCAGTTTACTTATACCAGAGCACCTTGGTAATATCAACAACAAACTTCTAGGAAAAGAATCAGAGACACATCAGTAACAAGTAACATGAAAGAAACTGTTCAAACATAAGCTTGAAAGCAAAAAACATTATCAACAATATCTAAAAAATGCTTATTTTGATATCTTAGAATTTCAAAATTTATAATGGTAAAGTATTACAGCAGCACAAACAAGCAAATTAAACTCCATTCCTTGCAGACTCAACAATTTAATATTTGTCATAGAACCTATAAGCTGTAGCCACTTTTTATGAAAGAAAGGATCAAATCTACCCTTTATATGCTAATATTCTCACAAAACTTAAAATTGTGAATACAAATACAAATATTGAACCAATTGAAGTGTATATTGTACTATTGTCAAACAACAGCTATTGAAGAAGAAGAAAAGAATCAATTTTCCTACAATGTTTGGAGTTTGGATGGAATTAACGGCCATTAGAGACCCCGGCACTCATCCACCCAAAAAATGAACCTAATACGACCAGTGAACTGTCAATAGTGGCATTCTAGTGAAATTCAGAAAGACATATATTTATACTTCTGCACTCACATCTTAATTATTACTCACCAGATTTTGAATTACTCGGGCCTTTCTATTTTGGTCAATATGCTCATTATTTTATCCCTTTCTAACATATCTTGGGCATGCTTCAACATACAGAAGCAACACAAAGTCTAAATACCCCTAATAATCACCGAGAATAATCCACCTAGACAATAACCAACACATTCAGCAGCTGAAGCAGCTAAATAAATCTTTGAAATCTTAAAACAATTACTTCTCTTTTCAAATCACAAGTACTAAAAGTTAATCTTTACATCTCTGCAAGCAAAAGATCCAATCCAACAGTATTCTTAAATCTTAGAAACACATCAAACAATCCCCTCCCCAAAGTTTTGCATTCCCTTCCAAAATAATATGATACAATTGCACAGGACAGGTAATTGCATATTCCATGTTTTCAATTATCATCTGTTGAGAAGATCACCTGAACTATATAAATTCGGAAGGCGAATTGGCATCGGGTTTTACATTACCCAATCCACCTCCATGATGCAAAACCTGAGGAGGCAATGTCCCCAATCCATTATTCAATCCATCGGTTCCGGACCCGAAGAACTGGCAAAGGAATCTAGCCATGATCCCCAGAACCTGCATTTGATTCTGGGAGGCCTCGACGTGCATCTGCATCATCTGTTTCTCGTGCTCGACCTGCATTGCCACCATCCTCTGCCTCCATTCCATCTCCTCCTCTTCCATCTTCTCCTCCACACGCTTTCGCCACCGCCGCTCCACGTCAAGCTCCCTCTCCAACCTAAGCCTCTTCTCCAGCTCCCTCCTGACCCACCTCAACTGCCGCTCCTCCAGCTCCATCTCCCGATCCTCCAACCACTCCCTCCGCCTCTCCCGCCGAAACTCCGCCTCTCTCCTCTTCCTCTCCCGCTCCGCCTCCACCTTCTTCCGGCGGAACTCCCTCTCCCGCTGCCTCTCCTCGCGCTTCACCACCGCCTCCCTCAGCTCCACCACCGAACCCAACCTCCTCACCTTCAACACATCCTCCTCTTCATCACCACCGTCGTCATCTTTTTCTTCTTCTTCCTCCTCCTCCTCCTCCCCCTCATCATCATCATCAGAATCAACATCAAACCCTAATTTGGCGGTGGTGATAGGTTTTGGGGATTCCAACAATTGCACATCGCCCAAGACTTCTTTGTATTTAAGAAAATTCTCCCAATGATTGTTACCGTCCTTCCAATTGAAGTGGTGAAGGGAGAGGCGGATCTTCTGCTTGACGCCGAGGTACTGGTGGCGCATGTTCTGCACCTTTATCGAGACGTCGCGCCACGACCACTTGAAGGGGAACGAGGCTGGGTCGCGGAGGTGGTGCAGCGCGTTCACGTGCTCCGCCACCGGCTTGAACTTCTTCTCGCGCGTTTTGAGCTTGGCGAGGATTCCTGAACGGCGGAGCTCGGAGTATTTGGAGAGGAGGGTTTGCTCTTCCAGTTCCGATCATTTCTTCCGCTTCATTGGCGATGGATGTGAGATTGATTGCTGGACACGGAGTCAATGAGTCAAAGCCTTTTCACTTTACATCTCAGCTATTTGACTTTCAAGGATTTAGTCAACCTAATGTCTCATCCTCATATTTACCAGGACTAGATTGTGAATTCAATTTTTCTTTTTTTAAAGTTAGATTAATGTAGGTTTTCATAAGCATTTTTTACTTTAAATATCTCGTACTTAAAAAAAACTTAACAATATAAACGGTTAATTGTTTTAGAGTTAAATATATTAATCTCTTAAAATTTAAACTATTTATTTTTTAGTCTTTAAAATTTTATAATACTCTTTTTAATCCCTCTCAACACTGAGTCAAATGAAAACTAACAAATTCTTAATTTGTGCTGACTTTCGATAGCCAAAAATTGATTTATTATTTTAAATTATTACAATCAAGTTAATAAAAAAAAGTCATTAACTTTTTTAAAACTATTTTAATTTTTTTTATTGACTTAATTCTAGTGGTTTAATCACAAAAAATATACTTTAAATAAAAAATCAAATTCAGACAGTTTAAAGTTGTCATAAGATAGAAGGATTAAAAAACAAAATAGTGCATATTAAAGTAACTTTATAGAAGGATTAAAAAAAATAACTTCAAATGGAGGGGAAAAAAAAAACAAAATCACTCAAATTTAAAGAATTAAAAACATAAGTTATTGTATTAAATAGTGTATATTAAAGTGGCTTTTATTATTTTTCTTATGTAAAAAAGTGGATTAAGATGGGTTCTTTTTTGGTTGGTCATTGTTTACGTTTTTTATGCATTTTGTTACTATTAATTTTTTATATGTAAAAGGTAATTATATTCATTCATAATGGTTAAAGATAACTTTTTGAAGCTCCACGTACTATCTTCAATAAGTTGAATTTTCAAAATAGTTAATTACACAAAATAAGTCACATTAAAATAAAGTAATTTTTTTTAAAATGTCAAATACTTTACTGAAATTGGAAATAATTGAGGTTAAATAATTAAATATAAATTTAGTAATTTTAATTATTTAATTTTTTTTACAAATGCTTTATTTAAATTTTAAAAAATTAAAAACAAAGAACATTTAAATTAGTAATTTGAAATTTACTATTTTTCATTAAAAATGGACTTAGTGTAACCATAATCATCCAAATACAGTTACAAGACCAAAGATTATACTCATAATTTTTCCAGTGCGATGCACGGTCCATTTATCTAGTAGTAGTATTAATCAAAAGTAATGTAGGTAACCACAAATAGGGGGAAAATAATAGAATACACATTATAAATCTTGGGCTCAATTGTCGAACTGTATTTACAGAAGAAAATGATAAGCAAACCAGGAAACGATGAAGTCCGCTAAGTGAAGTAAAAATGTGCGTGTTATGAAACAAGACCCTCCCGAGCGATACTGGTCACACGAAGTACAGCTTGAGCACTTAGTGGAGAAAGCTTTGACTGACAGAAGCTTTCCCAAGATCTCACCTCTGAATCCTCATTCACAGAATCACCATTGACATTATTATGATCACTATTGACAGGAGTAGCTGGCATGAGATCATGAGAAGATTTCTCATACACATTTTGAAGCTCAAGAAGTAGAGTTCGGGCTGCTTCCCTGGACTCAGGGAGCTGGTCACTCAACTGAGATGCAGCTACTTGGATCAATTTGTCAATCCCATATGTCTTTATGCCTTCTTCCCCCTGTTCAAGGATACAAATCAGTAAATGTTAATGCTCCGCATCCAGTTGCAAAAGTAGGCTGCCCATATTCATGAATCATGACCCTTACTAGTTCAACCAAATTCCAATTAAGATAATGCAGCGTAGTAAACTTAGATATCTTTTTAAAAAAAACCCCACCCTTCAATAATTTTGTTGAAGGATGGATCTATTGATAACAAGAATCAAAGAAAAGATTCTAGAGAAAGAGAGACAGACTAATACATATATATTGATTGTTTTACCAACAGTTTCAGAGCATTGCATGGTTGACTTAAAATAGAAACAAGGTCATTGTTACTAGCAGGTCAAGCAGATTGGCATTAACCCAGAAACATAAAACATTTACCTAATAATCAAAGAAAATCTTTTAGGGCATGCCATATATATTATCAATTAAGGCGTATTTCTCATTAGCAAAAAAAATATCCTTCTATTTGATGATGCTATGTTTGGCCATATATCAACAAAAAAATATGATTTATAGGGTTCATGATAAACCATTCCACAAATCATAGACATAGGAAGATTTGTTGAACAAATTTCAGAGTGAAACAGAACCCATTCAAAATTCAACCAGATGTCCATAATAAGGCAGACATTTTTGGAATTTCAAAGTCATCAGCGAGGAAGGTTCTTATGCTGCATCATTAATCTGCTTCCTAAAGTTTTTATTTACGTTTATTTTTATTTTGCTCAAGAGAAAATCACTTCATGACAAAAGTAATCAATATGAGCATGTCTTAATAGTCATCAATATAGGCAAAAATCATAAATGTACTCATACCAGTCGTGAAACACTTCGAGAAAAGCACATTGATGCCTTTGCACGGATACGAGGATTCTTATTCTTAAGGCATGGTTGCAATTTTGGCAATAAAGAAATAGGGGAAATCCAAGTAGTCATTGCTATCAAGGCTTTTTCAGCTGCCTCACATACAAAGCGTTTGTCTTGTGAAGCCTTGAGAAGAAGTTGTACTAGCTGCATTGACCAAATAAATGTTAATTTGCGAATAAAACTATCAAGCGTAGTTTGAGATTTCATACTGCTTATGTGAGGAAATTTATTAGTACACATGACAAAGTTAACTTACGAGAGGGTCCAATGAATCTAGTATACGATCATTATATGCACTGAAAATGTCTGCAGATGTCATAATGGCAGTTTTGCAAACAGCACTTCTAGGACTTTTCAGGGACTTTGCAATAGATGTGATCACATCCCCCCTATTTACCAGATAACATATGAATAATTTAATAAATCCAAATAAAATCCATAATGTATTAATCAATGCTATTTTGATTTTAAAAACCATCTTTCAATCAGAAAACCAAAAAAAGATAGAGTTTGATACTTACAGCACATCAAGCATTGCTTCCTTATGAAATATAGACAATCGACGTACGTTATTCAGTGTGTCACAAACCAGGACCCAATCCTTTGAGTCAAGTCCAGCCAAGAGAGTCTGTAGCAAAAACAAATAACTATTTTCACATAATACAAGTGTTGCATTTTTCTAAAAGGCTAACAACCAAAGGTAAATAACTAAAAAAAATAAAACACCCACATTTAAGCTAGACCAGTTTTAATGGTTATCAACTTTCAAACCCTGCAAGTCCCTCAACCCAAAAAGTGGATAAGAAAATACCTTGAGACAAGTATCAGCATCGTCTACATCATTCAAGTTCTCAGATTCAATATATTCTACTTCTGCATTTACAACCTCTGCACTGGAATTAGCAGTCACAGCCTGATTTCCATTAACAGCTGGAGAAACCAAGGAGGAACTGTTCTTTTTCTTTTGCCATTCTTCAATATTTTCATCAGCATTATCAACAGAAGGCTTGGATAAACATGCCTTACTGGAGTCCTCATTCTTCCTTTCAGTACCAAGAATTGTATTGAGATCCCTAAGAGCTTTCTCCGACATCCTTGTCAGCTATAGTCTGAGATCAAAATGAAAACATCCAATGAAACTCAACAATAAGAGCTGCTCAAAACACCATCCAATTTCTTCTGAAAACAAGTTCAATGTAAAGAATAAATTTAAGATCCAAAGCACACTCTTAAGTCAAGATCTGAACTTAACAACAAAGACACAGTCATGAAAATATGGTGCAGTGCCATAACATCCCCTTCCCCCTAAACAAGCATACACTCTATTAGTCCATAGAACAAACATGATTAGTTCTCATTCTGATTCCCTCCTAATTTTCCAGCCCTCCCCTAATTTTGGAAATTCAACATTCTCTTCTTTCTTGTTCTCAATCTCATTCATTCGAAAAATAATAATAATAAATCGAATTTCCAAAACCAATTCCAATCTTAGAACTGAATTTCCACTTCAAACATGACATCCAAATACACTAAAAATCACCACACACAACTCTCTAGACACGAAACGAGAAAGCACAATTCGAAGCATTATACATGATTCACGAGCGTCAAGACAGATAAACATTGCAATACTAAGGAGATCAAAGCAGAACCAAAATAAGAACAAACAGCGCAGATAAAATCCATAAACCAACAGATTCAATGCGAAATTGAAGCCGGGCAGCCAAATCACCCCAAAAAAAATCCAAGCAAAAAAGGAAAAACAAAACAAAACAGCAAGATCTGGTTATCACCCGCACTACACTCCCCGAATATCCATTCACAGACACTCGCATTTCAATCCTAAACCCTAACACCACAACATTCGATTCGAAAACGGAGAAACAAAACGATACAGTAATCTGAATTGCGCTAACGGATCACTACAATTACAGTGGAGAGTAGAGAGAGAGATTACCAAACGAAGAGAGAGAAAATGTGATCGGAGGAGAAATGCAGAGAATGCGATGAGTAGCAGAGAGAGTAGAGAGCGAGTTACGAAGACTCAGTCAACTCAGTGTGAAGAAGAGGGAGAAGAAGAAAGAGAGAGAGAATTATGGTAACCGACGAAGGGAAGAGAAGAGACAATAGTCGCACACCCGAAAACGACGCCGTATGAGAGAACCGGACCGGGGCCGGCAAAATAGGTGGCCAACAATAAATATACATACATACATTGCATTTGCATGTGAATGTGATTGGCAGCAGAATCAGGTGAACCAAATTAATTCCACCTTTTTTTGTTTACTACCTCAATCCTTTTTATTCAAATTACCAATCACCCCCTTCTTTTTCTCTCCCCTCTCCTAATTACATTATTGTTTTTAATATTTGATTTTGATAGTAATTAAGACTACTATCATGCTTCTTTTTCAATTTTGAATTTTGAATTTTCTTGTTTTTTAAAGTTAGGTCGCCTGTTTCTCCAGCCATCAATGACGCTCCAACACGAGAAAGGTGTAAGTTTTGAGTTTTGAAATGATGCTTTATCATTTTATACAAGGAGTAATTAATTAATTAAGAAAAATGTTAACTAATGATAGTATTAGTTAAATAGGATAAAGTATAAATAATTTTATTAGAAGACAAGAAATTTTGTTGTTTATAAAATTTTTTATACTTTTATAATTTAGGCAATAAATATTTTTTTCTTTAAATTTTTTAACTGACACTGGTTAGTAACATCTATTAATTAATTGTTGCGTTAAAAATTGATAGGATTCGCCTAGCTTGTGGCTCTTGATTGAGATTTGAGAGTCGATTCGAAATTGAAGCCAAATATTGGCTCTCATATTATCATTGATGAATCTGAATCATAAAATGTTCCATTAAAGTTGTGTTTAGATGAATGTTAACTGATTTATATGACGATATTTTTATTATAAAATCAAGATAGAGATAAAATTTTAATTCAACGTAAAAGTTAATCAAATTTGTTGTAATCTAAAATCAACTTAAGATTTAAAATTAGTTCTTCAATATTAAACAAAACAAGTAATTAATTTGTTTTTTTAAAATGAAGAATGTACTAGTTTATTTTGGTATTGGACATGTACGATATATCACTTTTGTTGATCGTGACTAGCCCTTCTATGGTAGAAAATACCACAAGAGAGTCACAACACAGTCCACGCAATGTTTAAAATTAAAAGGTATGGAGATAAAATGTGGTACGTGTAGGGGGCTTATGTACCATAAACAGACAGAGAATCCAAAGCTTTTGTGGCATTAGATCAAAATATTTTAAACTAATAGCCAAAGGTGTATATGAAAATGTCAATACCACTTTAGCAATACATCATATCTAAAAGGTTTTATATGACGACAAGCTAACAGTGTTGTTCATTTTCTTACAAGAACATCAAAATTATATGCTAGTTATTATATTTTTTTATTATGTGGTTAGCTGTATTGAAATTCTTATTTTGAATTAAATTATCTATGTTTTCTTTCTTAGAGAAAAGGGGAAAAAAATGTCAATACCACAACAAAGGTAAATAAATAAAATTGCAGTGCTTAACTTTTTTTGGAGGAGACTATTCTGTTAATAATTTTGAGTTGACTCAACTTAACCTATGTTTATACTTTATTTAGCCCACTCCATAACTTGAAAGATTCATTTGCCACTTCTACCAACCAATGCTTCTTATGTAGAAAAAGCTAAATTTGGGATTGAGGAGGGAAATATTAGAATAAGTGATTACGTTGAAAAATAATTTATAAAAATTTTATATATTATTTTATAAATTTAAATATATTTTTTAAATGCCTCTTTATTTTACAATTTTTATTAAAATAGTTCAAAAAATTATAAATAAATACAATTGTTTTAACAAAAAGAAAGGAAGAATAAGAAGAGCTGCATCTTTCTAATTTTTGGATCATTATAACATTTATATAAGATATTCATCAATTGTACTTACAATTAATTTCTGTCATGGGAACTTGATTGATCATCATTTTTATTGAGATTTTTTCTTTAATCAATATTTTTTTCATCCACGAAATTATATGAGACATTTCTTAAAGAAATCACCCATGGAACAAACAACTTATTGTGTATCTTACTAATTTAATATTGGAAGATTATTTTTCCACGCTATAGAGATTAATCCGTCATACATGAAGCTAATTTGAAGTATGATTAAGTGTAAGAAAATGGAAATACATATTTTTAAATTATAAATTATGTATGATTGATAAAATTGTTAATTTTTATAATAATTATTTAAAAATATTTTTAAGCAATGTTTAATTAGTTTATATGATAAATATACATATTTTAAAAATAATAAAGTATGAAAATTGAACTCAATGTATGTGTAAAAAAATCGTAAGCCTTCGGTATTTACTATTTATCCTTCAGGATATAAGAACTTAAAAAAATGAATTAAAACTTTGAAAAAATCCAATTGTACTATTCAAGCCTTCAGGATTTACTATATACCCTTCATGTATACATACATTCTATGAGTGTACTTAAATTGGTAATATATGCTAAATTTTTAAGAAATAACTTGAGTTTCATTTTCATAAAATAAACTTTTGAGAATGAAGAATAAATTTTAAGTGTAATTAAATCTTGATGGAAGATGAATTTCATAATTAATTTTAATGATCGAAATTTATAAAGAATATCTTGAGTATCAACGAGCTATAGACCTCAGGTGGTATCAAGTCAAATTTGGATTGACTACAGTCACATAATTGGCACAGTCACACGCAGTCGGATAATCCTACCCCTTTAATTCATCCTATGATGCAAATTATATTTTATTCATTTTCTAATGATAAAAGGGTGAACACAGTATGAATTTTCACTCTACAAAAAAAATGAATTTCCAGAATATAGACGAAAATACATAACAAAAAGTTGAGTAAGCTATTACAAGTTATTATATTATATATTTATATTTAAAAGATTTTTGGATCTGGATTTACATTTATATGGTTAGTATTTTTATTTATCCATTAGGATTTGATATATTTTTATTTGAATTTATTTTTTATAATTCACTTTATTTAAGTACGTTTTTTTAGATTGTGTAAATTTGAAATTAATAAAATGATAAATATTGTAATATTAACATTAATGGCAAAAAATAAAAAAATATTGACTAAAAACATAATATATATATATATATATATATATATAACTTAATTAAAAAATCAAAATTTTAATTATAAAGTATTATAGATAAATTGTCTGACAATAAAAAAATTAATTATTTTTTTTACATTCTAATTATAATAAAATACAACAAAGTTTTCCTCTACAATAGAATTATTTAACTTAATTATTGTGAATGCATATACAAGGTAGAAAAACGCTTGTTGTATTCTACAATTAAAATTTAAATATTTTTAAATAATGTTTATTAAGTTAAATAATTTTATTTACAATACTTTATAAATTAAAGTTTGATTATTTTAAAAAATTTGTCACTGGAAAATGAATAAAAAGTAATGTGCACCATAGGATGAATTACAAGGGTTAGGATTATCCAACTGCGTGTGACTGCAGTGAATCCAAATCCAAAAAATATATACATATTTTTTAATTTAATTTTTTATTATCGCCCCCGCTCTTGAAGTAGAAGAGTGTTGTCATTTCTCAATTGTTCTTAGTTGCGAAGCAGTTTGCAGCATAGCACTATCTCGAAATTGTTCATTTTCCTCTAATCTATGGATCCCGAAACAGCGTTAGAACTTGTCAAGCACGGTGTCACTCTCCTCTTACTCGATGTTCCTCAGTACACCCTTGTCGCCGTCGATACTCAGGTAAGCTATGTTCCTCTGTAACCTTTCTCCTTTTTTGTATTATCAAGTTGTTGCCTTGTTGTTGTTGTTGTTGTCTTTTTTATTTTTATTTTATGGTATCTGAAAATAAAACTTGGAGTTCGTGGGATGTGAAAAATCCAACCATGATTACAACTTTGTTTCAGATTGGCAACGCGACATTGTTTTTCTTCTCTGTTTGGTTTTGTAGATGTTCTCTGTGGGGCCTGCTTTTAAGGGTATTAAGATGATTCCTCCAGGCGTTCATTTTGTGTATTATAGTTCATCAAGCAGGTTTGGTCATGTTCTCTAACTATCCAGGGTTTTTCTCTTTTGTTTAGTTCTTATTGCAGCCAAATCCTATCTTCCCCTATGGATATATGTGGTGGCCTATCATTATACTGTGACAATGTGTATTTTGTGGGAAATAAAGTTGGATTCATAATATATCTCTTGCATATGGTCTCTCTATTATTATATATGCTGACCATAAAAATGTTAAGCATAGGAGATAGGACTTCACCTTTTCTGTCAGTTGCTAGAATCAATAATTTTTCTTTCCTGTAGCATAATTTTTCAAATTGTTTGGTGCATTGATTCTTCTTCTTCTTCTTCTTCTCTCTCTCTCTCTCTCTCTCTTTTATTATTTATGCAGGGATGGGAAGGAGTTCTCATCAATTATTGGATTTTTTATTGATGCTGGCCCTTCAGAGGTATGAAAATAAAAAATTCAGTGTCTCAAATGATTCAATTAAATCTACATTAATTTTGGTTCACTGAGCTATGACTGAATCTTTTTCTAGTTTAGAGATCATAACAGACTCTATATCTTAATGTTATAATTAATGTTCAGTTCTCACTTATTATTTGACTATGGAATCACGGTTGAGATGGGGTTTAAGTAACCTTTATGCTTTGCTTTCTAATATATTTTGTTGAAATCTTTGATAATACTGATATTTTGCTATGGTTTTTTGATAAATTCTCAAATGAATTGATTCATGCAATTTTGTTTCAGTACTGGCCTAATGGAAAATGGCCAAAGCTTAAAGGTTTAAGAAAAGAATTAGTTTTGAATATCAACCACTAACTAATTTTATGAAGATGGTAACTCAGAAAGAAGGCAAAGTGACTAAAACATTTCCTGTTAAGTGAGCTAGAGGTTTTCCTGTGACTCTTTATTTCCTTGCTGAATGATGGTGAAGTTAAAATTATTACATGTAGTTATTGCCTTTTAGGTGTGCAATTTTTTTTCTTACTCGTACCACAGTCCTGTCTTTCAATAATTTTGTGGTGTAAGTGCACTTTAACCTTCCTAATTATAACTAAAATGACATCTAAAATGGATTGATTAGAATTTTTTTTCCCTGATGATTTTTTTATTATTAACAGTTAAGAGAAAGTTAGAAATGTGAGAACCTAGAGGATAAAATCCCTAATAACTAAAGAAATTAAGACCAAGAAACACACAACACACCATGCCAATTTCTCTTTAAATCTTATGACACACTCCTCTTAAAAAAAAACCATTAGCAGAATTTCAATGAGAATCTAGGAAGGCCACTTCATCTGTTAATCAACATTCATCTGTTTGACCTTGTTTGTGGTTAATTTGTATGCCAAAAAATATAAGAAAAATGTGACACAGTGATTATGTGGTTTGGTCTCATGGCCATGCAGGTAATTGTTCGTAAATGGGATCAACAAGAGGAAAGGTTAATCAAATTATCTGAGGAAGAGGTATGTGTTCATTTAAATTTTTTATAAAGATATAATACTCGTAACATGTCTATAATGCAGCAAAATGTTATGATTGATATAGTTTACACCCTGTTAATCAAATGAGGTCATCGTCAGAAAGTATTTGGGAAACAATAATTTTTGTGGATTTGCCTTCACTGATATCGAGCATGTTATAGAAAATGTGGGGTAGCCCCTTATATATTCCAATAGGGGTAGCCCCTTATCGAGCATGTTATAGAAAATGCTAATTTGTGTTTTGGTTCATCTATTGGCCAAGGAAACAAGTTTTCGGCTTTCATTTCCTTTTATACCATGTTTTTTAATTTATGGCATATATTTAATTTGCTTTCTCTCCTTTTCCTTTAGGAAGAAAGATATAGTCAAGCTGTTAAAAATTTGGAATTTGACAGACAACTTGGACCTTACAATCTCAGCCATTATGAAGATTGGAAACAATTATCTAATTTTATCACAAAGAGCGTCATTGAACGGCTTGGTATGCTATTTGCTTGACTGAGGTGTTCTTTGTATTAAACAGTTCATCACTTCATTGATATTTTGATATTGTATTAAATTGTTAATATATAAGCAGAGCCCATTGGAGGTGAAATTACTGTTGAATGTGAAAATGAGATAGTTAGAAATGCTACTAAAATGCCAATGGAGGACGCACTAGGCAAGCAGCTGAAGGTTGGTAATTCTGCAACATCTGTTGGCAAGTCTCAGAGGAAAGGATGTTATTATACCTCAATTCCACATGTTGTGAAATGCAAGGGGATTAGTGGGCAGGAACTTACTTCTTTGAATCTCGACAAGGTTGGTCCCTGAAAAGTAATTATGAGAAAAGGTTACTGTGATCAATACTCTAACCTTAAAATCATTACCTGTTATTGTTTGCTGATTTGTGATATTTTTTTTGTTTGCTATCTCAGACACAATTGTTAGAAACTCTACTGGCAAAAGATTATGGAGGTTCTGAAGACTTGCTTCTTGGAGAACTGCAATTTGCATTTGTTGCCTTTTTGGTATTGTGGACAAAACATAGTTTCTTTATAAATCTTGTTGATTTTGTTCAATCCAATGTGACATTTTGCAATGGCGCAGATGGGGCAATCACTTGAAGCATTTCTCCAATGGAAGTCATTAGTTAGCCTTTTGTTTGGCTGCACTGAAGCAGTAAGCATTACCTTTTATCCAGACTGAATAATGCATTCATAGACTCTCTACATTGACTTTTGAGTTTCTGGTTTCTTTTCATATACTTGTCTTTGTCATGACTCATAAACCAACTATCCCAAAAGCCCAAAGCAGTTAGGTGAAGACATGCAAATTATATTGCATCTCTAACATGCCCCCTCACACAAGAGCCCCCCTTTGAACTTGAAGGGTGGATAATATCCCTACCCACATAGTGCTGAAATTAAACTTTTTATTAGAAGAATTGGGGTCACAATGTTTGAACTCCAGACCACTTGGTCATAGTGACTTTGATATGATGTCATGAACCATCCCAAGCAGCCTAAGCTGGTGGGTGAAGGCAGATGAATGGTTTTATATTACATTTCTATCAGTCTGCTTTTCCACCACATAAAATAAATGTATTGAATTGCTGATATTGAATATTTTAAAATGTTTTCACCCAACTTTCAAACCTATATGAGATATCTATATATAATTAATCCCAATAGTTAAATGAGTTACCATTATGATTTTCATTAATTAGATATTCAATTGACTTAGTGCAGATGATATATATAAACCGGTAATTTTATTTTATTTTTGTTAAAAATTAATAAACTCATTCTTGGGCTCTTGATTAGTTGATAAACAGCTTAAGCTTTAAGTCAAGTGATTCTATGACATGTGCTTACTGTCAATTGTTTCTCTATATTCAATGAGTACTTGTGTTTTCATTTGTGTTTGGTTAGATGCTTGTTTGGTCTTTCAACTTGGTGGGTCAGTTTGTTAAGTTCTTTGTTCCAACTTTGATTCTGTGGGCTTTACCATTTTGCCTGTGCATCATTTGCTGGAGGGCTCCTCATCTTTTGAGATTTGTGCTTCAAGCCAGAAAATAGATATAAATATGATAAGAGTAATCATTTTCTATTCATTTTATAGAATTTCTGCAATATTTTTTTCTATGAACAATTTTGACTTCTTTCTTAGGAAATTTTATGGTGGTAGGGTCTAGGTTATGTTGCATATGGATACAAGACACTTATTGATTATGCTAAGATATCTAGTGTGGGATTGGTTAGGTTCAAATCAGCTTGATGATGTATCATTTCATTAATATATATCTTGTAATTATATTTGCATGATTTTGTATACCATTTTGCAGCCTTTCCGCACACGAACTCATCTATTCACAAAGGTAAACGTTATTAATGTAATTTTTTTAATTTTGTTACCTTTAGTTACAAAGCAGTGGCATTAGTACTTGGAATGTTGTTAATTTCATCCCTGATTGTTGTAGTTCTTCCGACTTCTGAATGTAGTCTAGGAACTGCAAGCAACTGATTCTTGATTAAGAAAATGAGTAATGATCTTGAATCTTAGGTGGCGCTTGGTTTAAGTGCTTTCTATTTTCATTTTCAAAGAAAACAGACAATAAGAGTGAAAATATGTTTGTTTAGAATTTAGAAAATATTTTCTCTGAAAATATTGTCAAAAACAGGCCCAAAACTGAAAACAACAAATCAACATTTTTAGCATTTTTTGAAGAAATGAAAACTCGGTTACACCTTAGAGTATTTTCTTCTCGATACATGTTTTCTAAATCTTGAAAATCTGAAAATGAAAATTATTTTCAGAAAATGAAAACAGAAAATAATCACTCAAACCAAGTGCCACCTTATATTTTTTTGTCAAACTCATTTCAATGATGGAAAATCAGAACTTTCATCTTCACACTTTTGGGGTTTGGGACTTGGAAGACAGGGAAAATAAAATATGTTCTGTTTAACAGACTATGTGCAGTCCTAGAAACAAGGGAGAATTGTTCAGCAGACAGCTCTTGTTTTGATATTTAATGTATAGACAACACTTATCAGAATGAAAAAATCTACAAAATAATTCAAAATAGGCAGCAAATAATCTCAATTTTATTCTTGTCCAGAAGTTTAATGTGGTAACTACTTGGGATAATTTTATATTTTCTAATTTTGCTTCCTTAACTATTTGTAATATATAATTTATTATTTAAGATATTGTGCATATCCTTGATACATATTGCACATTAATTTGATTGGCTTTTTTTTTATTGGGCAACCATGGCTTTTAAGTTTCACGGTATATTTGAGATATTTTTGTTTGATACTTGAATGACGGTCTAAATTCTTGTAACCTTCCCTCTTGCTTGCTGCTTTCTTTCCTCATCAAACTTTTTGGATTCTCGCAGTTCATAAAAGTCATCTATAATCAACTAAAATACGGACTACAGAAAGATCACATGGGTGAAACAGGATCAGCATTATTGGACGATTCTTGGATTTCTGCTGATAGCTTTTTGCACCATCTTTGCAAGGTATTCCACTGATGTTAACTCAATATTCAGTGAACAAATTTGATGTGTGACCTACCTTTCTTAATTTTAAGAAGCTAGATTGGTGCCTATTTTGGTCAGTTATGGATTTTAAGATCTTGAAATTCTGAAAGTGGAAGTCAGAAGTTCATTTCTTCGTATATGTGGCTGTTCTTCATTGATAATGATAAGCATATTAGACATTTAGGCTTCACGTTGTTTCCCTCTACTTGACACTGTCCTCCGCTTTCTTTATCATCCTTATTAATCTTTTTGTGTTCTCTAAGTAGTTATTGTGTCCATAGGACCAAAACTGTTAAATAAGCAACTCATTCCAAGGGGCAAATCAGAAACCGACAATTTTCATAAGAAGTTTCCTTTCCTAACTGCACATCAAATTCCCCTGACTCAAGCATACTTGCCTGTCCTACTGGAATATGTATCCCAATTTACAGAATAACACAATTAATGCATGCCAATAACAAGTGGACGTGTTTTGTTACCTTTATAAGTCTACCGCAGGATGTCAGAATTGATAAAATATAAAGATGTTTTTGTGGGAACTCTAACTTCCAAACAACTTTTCAAGGGAGGCTTGATCAACGTAAATGGGGCTAGAAGAAAATTTCCCTTTCTTGTTCAATGATTCAGTTATCCTCCTTATAAGACAGGTTATATTTTGATGCCTTTGATTCTTGTGGACTAGTTGCCCAAAGTATTGTCTGTTTCAGCTATTACTGTTTGAGTATTTCTTTCATTGTAGAAATTTGATATGCTTTCCTGAGCTCAAGTGCAACTTATTCCTTTTGACTGTTTTGGAATTGCAGGACTTCTTTTCATCATTGCTTGATGGGTCGGTTGTTGATGGAGATCTTTTAAAATGGGTATGAGCATGGAACTACGTGTTCATATAATGTAATATTATTATTGATATCTACCTCTCTAGCCACAATCTGCCAGAGACAAAATATGGCATTGATTTTAAAAAAATAGGAAAAAAATCACGAAAGTGAAGGGTATAAAAAGTATTAGAATAAGGTAACTTTAACCTGGGCTTAATGTGCTTGAAATGCATTACTAGTAATACAATATTCTGCAGGGATATATTTGTGAATTTAAAAAAAAAAATACCTGGATATGTTGGTCCTCCAAATCATTTATGAACGAAAACTTATTGATGTGATATGTATAATTGATTTTATAAAAAATCTTTTGTTGATACGTAGGGTAGGGAGCATTAATTTTGATCTTGCACCTTAAACAACACACACGCATGCACTAACGTGAGGTTATTATGCAATAAGGTTTACACTTGAGAGTATTATGCCAAGTCTATGAGCACTGTCTATGCTTATGCTTTATTTTGTCTGGTATGAAATTGGTTGCAGACTTGCATCATTTGCTGCTAGCTACAATTTATTTGCTTATTTATGAAGTGGAAATTGTAATCTTCCTCTCCTTGCAGACAAGGAAATTTAAGGAGCTGTTGGAGAGAAATCTAGGGTGGGAGTTTCAGCAGAGCAGTGCTGTTGATGGAATGTATTTTGAGGAGAATGATGAGGTCAGTATAAGAGTTTATCTAAGTTGCTTTGCTGTGGTCTGTGTGTGCCTGTGTGGTATGTTTGTTCATGGACCTTATTGGTTCACTTTGCAGTACGCTCCTGTAGTTGAGATGTTGGATGATGAAGCTCCAGTTGTTTAAAAATGTGGATTATGTCATCACTTGGCCATAACAGGTTTTTCTGAGGAACTAAACCATGACTGTCACGCCACTTTGCATGGCCTTTGGCCAACTTACACTCACAAGCATACCCTTCCCTCACAATGTACAGTAAAAGCAAACTATAGGAAGATCATTTGCAATATATCAAATTTCAATTGTGTTAAAGTCAAATGTTGTACTTAAAGTAGAAGTTCAGTAACTTTTCTCTTTAGTGGGAAACTTTCAATAACTTTGATGGAGATTGATATTGTTTACACAGCTGCTCAGATTTTGGTACTCCTCTTGGAAACTTGTGGTTTGTTAATTTATTATGACATGTTCGATGAACTGCCAATTGGAGGCACATGTTTTCCTTTTGTGACCTTTGAAATTGGGGCAATATGATAAACATGAAAAGGGATAAGCATGAAAAATGTTAAATTGTATAAATGAATTGTAATGAAACCATATAGGGACAAGTAAAAGAAAATAGAGTTTTGTTGATTAATTATTTAGTTATTTATTTTTTTCATATAAAAAATCTCTATATCAAGTAGCATTTTTAGTTTTACCTAAGAAAAGATAATTTAATAAACATGGTCAGCTAATCCTAAAATCTTGCCAGAAAAAAGCTAATTCTGAAATCCCGGAAATATTAGTAAACGGGGCCATTTGTAGGCCCATATTCCCTTAATCCTCTTCAAGAACCAAAACGGTCAGAATCAAGTGGGAGGAGGTGGTTTGCTACCTCGTTCTATTTACTATTTGAAAAAAAATTGAGGGTGAAGAGGAAAAAGGGTTGCAAATAGCAGCCTCCGCGTGAAGAGGAATGACCCTGGAAACTGATCTAAAGGGAATAGAAAAAAGTTTTGTATCCCTTGTTTTTTATTCCCCAATAGGCCAGTATATATTTTTTGTTTCCATAGTAATATTTGACCATCAGACGAATAATAATCAACAAAAACAAGGAAAGTATACTGTATTTATGTATTAGGGTTTAGTATTTTTTTTTATAATAATTTCTGCTTTTCTCACAATTTATGACTTAGTAGATTTTAATCTTTCATACCGGCTAACGTATTTTAAATACGTATTTGTACAAGTTAAACTTAGCAAGATAATGGATTATATACATAGGTTTGTCGTGTACTAAGTTTTGCTTTGAGATATTGTATTGGCCTATTGGGTAAATTATACTCCATATCTGACCTGAAAGAAGAGCAACACTATTTTATTCTAAAATCTTTGTTTTTCGTCATGTTTCATCTTCCGTACTCTGTCTTAATCTTGTATTTATGCTATTCTTATATATATATACTGTCATTTAAAAACCAAATAAATATTCAGTCATAGAGTATAATTAAGCATATACCAATACAATAAATCTTAGTATTTGAATTTGATAGATACTTTGCAAACAAATAACCTTGTTTTCTTTCTCCATTTTAGCCATTTTACTTGTATCTTGTCTATAACCTCCTTATTAATTTTCTCATTGTTTTGCATTATTGATTCCATATACTTAAAACTTTATAAACTTGTGATATGACATCTTCTCCTATCTTTACTTTCAAGTCATGTTATTGTTAACTCTTTCCTAAAGTTACAATGCATATACTCACTTTTATTCCTATTTGAACCAAAAATCTTTTGTTTCCAGACTTTATCTTCAAAGCTTAAGTTTAAAGTTAATTATTTCTCTTTATTATTCAATCAAAATTATATCATTAGTAAATCAACCAAGTGGTTGAACATAAATGATTAGTGTATTGGATTTAAGATTGAATTAATCGAGTAATATCCGAGTTTAACCCTCAGCGAAAATAATTACCAGATATTTAAGTCCAAAAAAATATCATTAGCAAAAACACACAATTAGATTTTTTTTAAGATATTTAGTAAGCACATCTTATACTTGATCAAACAAGTAATAACTTAAGGCTAAGCATTGTAAGTAACACTAAATAAAATTAAATTGGATGTGTCTTAAGAATATTAATTAATTCTTAAAAATCACATTAAAAAAAAAAGAAAGACATCAACAATATATTTTTAATAAAAATTTAACTTTTATTCCCTTCCCTCCTTTTTTATTTATAAGACCTAAGTTTAAAATTGTATTTGTTTCTTTTTATCAGATCTAATCTAATCTATAATATTTTTGGAATTAATTATTTTAGAAATATCCTTCATTAAAAGAAGATAAAAAAATATATTAATAAATAATTAAAAGAAAAAAAAATATTAATAACAATATAATTTAAAAAAAATTATAAATTTAACATAATTTTATTATTATCAATTAAATTAATTATTTTTTTAAATTTTAATGAGTTAAATAATTGAATCTTATAAATAAAAAATAATTGGAATAACTTTTAAACCAATATATTTTTTTTGGACATTAAGTATCATTTATCTTTATCTTGTACACATTGTATCTACTCTAGTGGCTCTACCAAAAAGTATGAATAAATGAATAAAAATATATTACAAGTACTAGTATAATGAATGTTACAGCCTTACAGGCCTATCTTTTACAGGATTTAGACCTTCCAAAATTAATTGCACTGATTTAATACTAGATTTAAATGGATTCATGCCAAAGTCAATGTCTGGCATTGAAGTGTCGGCACTAAAGTCACTTCATGGTATGGTTACTATGGCAGGCTAGGGATTGCCCTGTATGAGTACATTATTTGAAAATGAAAGTTTGGTCTTTACTCCTCACTGTCCAAGCAAGTGGAAAATATACTAGTACTATTATTTTAGGCATTTTTTCTATGTCTTTTCATGATTGGCCCCAAGCAAGGTCCTTTTATTCCATGCCAATTGCCAAATACGGTTTCTTAATTCTCACACCCAATGTCAACCTCTAAATCATGTACACCAACTTTTGTCAATAGGATATTACTAAAATAGGTACAGTCATGATGCCTAGGCTTGATATGTCAAACCCCCAAGTCTATCATTAATTTGGTTAAGACAGAGAAAAGAAGTATATAATAATGTTTTTTATTTAATTAAAATAGAAAAAAGTAATCTTTAGAAATAAGTTTTTCTTTTCATTTTTTTAGGTTTAATGGTAAAAAGTGTTTTTCTATTTTTTTATTTCACTAAATCGGTCTCCTTATTTTCTAATTCATTATCTGAGTCTTTTTATTTTTCTTAATTCACTACTTGAGTTTCTAGGAAAAAAATTGAACGTTGACTATTAACTTAAAATGTTGATTGCCACGTATTTCCATATAATTAATCGTTTAAAAGATATTTTCAATTTACCTTCATCAGTTAGTAGGTAACTAAAAATTATCTAAAAAACAATAACAACAACTCCTTGTCATTGTTCAAACCAGGCATAACGGTGGGGTGTTTGTTTTAACAACCATATCATAATCTCCTTTACATCGCTCCTCCTCCTCTACATCAAACACTGCAACGACGCCATCACAAATGACATAGGCGAAAACTCGACTCCGTGGATGGTATCATCGTTTGCCAAAAGAAAAAACTTCGACATTGACCAATCTATCGTGGAATCATTAACGATCTTCAGATTCGAAGCATTGCGAAGACAAAAAAAATGATTCAATTATGTGGTCAACGTTTTAAACTAACCGTCAACATTCGATTTTTTTCTCTGGATACTCAGATAGTAAATTTGAAAAAAATAAAGGAATTCCAATAATAAATTAAAGAATAAGAGAACCAATTTAGTGATATGAAAAAAGTAGGAAGACTCTTTTTGTAAATAAGTCTTTTTTATATGAGAAATACAAAATATATATTTTCTTCAAAAATAAATTGGAAAGAAAAGTTAAAACTTTTCCCTGATGCGTTTGTTTCTATTTTATTCTTTTTTGGGCACATCACACGCTTTTAAAATAAAAATAAAAATTAAGCACAACGTCGTCCGACAAAATCTACATATTATTTCATACTAAATTATAAGGAATCTTTTCTTTCTAAGTCCCTAAATTAATAATTATTTTATGGACAGTCTTCCTGTTAACGTTACCCTCCCTTGGTTATATAATAATAATAATCTGCTCAATAATAAATCGTGGTCAGCTTTAGCGGCTTTCGTCGATATTATTATTAAAAGAGTTTAGCTAAGTGTTGTGTTATTCTATAGTAGATTATGTAAGAGTATAAATATTAATATTTAATTTATGAATACTAGCGGGAGAGAGAGGCACTCGTGCTTCTTAACCTGTTTTAAATTTTAAAAAAATCTAATAACACCAAAGGAGTGAGTAAGAATAATAAAAGTTTAAAAACTTATAAAAGATAAAATTGTTTAAAATTTATATACACTAAAAATGGATATTCTTTTTATTAATAGTATAGATTATAAAACATATTCACTATAAATTAATTATAATTATCAACAGGGTTGGGGTAGGATGGCAAATAAATTATAATGTTTAAGAAAGTAAAAAATCAAAATTTAAATATCATGAAAGACAAACGCTATGGTAATTTTGAAATATTTATAGTCAACAATTTATTTTTCTTTGTCGAAACCAGACATATATCTAATTCAAACTTTTTAGCTGAAAAATTCGAGTTGCCTCATTTAGCATAAAGAATTGTGACGCACTTTAATCATATCATGTTATTATCTTCAAAACTCTCTAGTGTATTCACACCGTCAATTACTCAATTGTGTGTTTCCAACTTATTTTTATGAGTGATATTAGTCAGCAATAGCATAAAAAAGACATTGAATTGTCTTGTGGGGTACAAAAAGGCATCGAACTTTCACAATTCACAAGCAATTCTCTCACCTAATGGTCCTAATTGGAAGGTTGTGGCCATTCAAAGTTGTGGTATAACCAAGACTAAGAGAGACAGCGAGCAAAGCAACAAAGGGAAAGGATAAGGACACTAAGGTTTGAAGCTATGAATCCCACAAAACCAAAAATATTAAAAAGCAAGCATGGGATCAATAAATTCATATATGACATCATAGTCCCCTTGCTATAATCTAACCAAAACTGTGGCATCAGGTCGACGATTTTTTTAACACAAATAGTAAAAAAATAAAATATTTATCTTGACACAAATTACTCTTTCATAAAATGGATTTCTTATCTTTCTTCTATTTTTATTTTTTTCATTTGAGGTTAAGAAATCGATTCCCGGACAATCAATTTCTTAACGTTTTATTTTTTTTTTCAAACTCATTTTACTACATCGATTTTCCATAAGACTCTTTTTTTTTTTTTTTAAATTCAGTTGAGAATGATTTCTTTTTCATTTTTTAATTTATTTATTTGAGTTTTTTTATTTAAAAATTAAATGTTTTTTTATTTTTTATTTATTTATTTGATTTATTTTGTTTTTGTTTTTTATTTAAAAATTAACTGTTTTTTGTTTTTGTTTGATTTATTTTGTTTTTTTATTTTTTACATTGTTCATTATCTTGTTTGTTTTTATTTAAAACTTAAATGTTTTATTTATTTGAGTTATTTTGTTTTTGTTTTTTAAATTTTTTTATTTTTATTTAAAAATTAACTGTATTTTTTGTTTTTTTAAGTTCAGTAATTTATATATATTAAATTATAATAAATAAAATTTATGATGAATAATATTTTAAAATAATACATATATTTAAATATTTATAAAAAATACATATATTTAAGTGATCTAATTATTTTACAAAAATAAATTAAATAAATAAAATATGTTTAATTTTGATAGTTTGAATTAGTGTAAAATTATCAGTTATTGAATATGAATTAATTTATAATAGTGTTTTAAAAAATATAATTGATCCTTAAATGAAATTAGACAAATTTAATGATGTAAATTATTTTTCCAAATCCTTAATAGATAAATGGTAATCTATCAAATAAAACAACATTACATTCACAAAATAAAACAACATTACCCGTAAAAGAAAAAAAAAACATAAACAATACACTGACGAAACTCATTTTTGGAGGACACGCTGTACACAAGAAACATAGACTCTTCACCTGTACAACATGTGGGTTTCATCGATGACCTATAACGTAATTCACGTAAATATTTTTTTTATTATTTACGTGTGTATATATATATATATATATATATATATATATATATATATATATTTTACGTGAAAAATTCTCAAGTCAACCAGTTGTGGTTTTCTTTCGTCCCCCTCTCTCCCTTGATGGTCAAAAGTCAAAAAAGCATGAAGCTTCCAAGATCACCCACAAGGCAATCACGTTCACACACACAGAAAACAAAAGAAACAAGCTAGACTTTGGAACAGGAAGCCAGCATTTGCATTCAATAAGGCTGTTAAAAACCGCGCTTGACAGCTAACCCTTCATGTGGAAATAGTTCCTTTCACACTTGCATTGTTTTTTTTTTTTTTTTTCTCCTTTTCACGGGCTTTCTCTTCTTTTCCTCTGGCTTCATCATCTCTCATCTGCACCCCTTTTGAGAACTTCAACTTGTTACCTAATTACTCTACTCCCCCTCTCTTGCTTCTGTGTTCTTCTTCTTCGCTTCTCTCTTCATGGGGTGCTGCTTAAGTGCCAGGATCAAAGCTGAGAGCCCTCCACGCAATGGTAATTAACATTCTTGCATGTGTTCCTTTTGGTGTTTTACTGTTTTCTGGTTCAAATTTTGATTTTGATCAGCTTCTTTGGATATCTCTGCAGCTTCAATGCTATAAATAACTCTTGTTTTTGTGTTCTTGTTGTTTTCCTTTTTCAATAAAATATTTGGGGGGGGGGGGGGGGGGGGGGTGGCTACTATGAAACAGAGGTGCTAGTGTTGGCAGCTTCATGTGTGAAAGAGGAAAGCAGTTTATGGGAATTTTTTTTGTCTGTTTTTTAAGTATGATTCACAAATCAAAACACAAGGAGACTTGCTATAATTGATTATGCTGTGTTTGTTTGGTTGTTTTGCTGCATGTAGGATTTGGTGAAGGTTGCCACTGTAAATGAAAATTGACAAAAAATGGAACCACAGTGTTGGTTTCTTGCAAAGGATTGTGGAATTAGTAAAAAATTTGGATGATGTAATTTATTTATTTTGGAACTTTGAATGAGCCAATCCTTGTGTCAGGATTTTTTCCCACTGTCTTCAATTTAATCTTGCTTTGTTTCAATTGTTAAGATGAAATCTGGGATAAGACTTGGAATTTCAAACCTTCCAAGTTTATGTAATTTCTGATGTTTTCATGCTAACCAGACAGTGCAGAGTGTAATTGGTAGAAATATTGTTGTCTTCTCTCTCTACTATGATTCTGATCTTTCTATTCAAGCACAAACTGAATTAGATTAGAATGCTTCTATATGGCCTGAAAAATGGATCCGGTTTTCTTTTGACTTGTGCAGGTTTGAGTTCAAAGGATGGTAACAAGGAAGAAGATGGCTTAAGCAGCAAGGTCTCAACTCCCTCCGATCCTCCAACTCCACGGACGGAGGGAGAGATCTTGAAGTCTTCAAACATGAAGAGCTTCAACTTCAGTGAGCTAAAAACTGCTACAAGGAACTTTCGTCCGGATAGTGTGGTGGGTGAAGGTGGGTTTGGTTGTGTTTTTAAGGGGTGGATTGATGAACAGACACTTGCACCAGTTAGACCAGGGACTGGCATGGTCATTGCTGTTAAGAGGCTTAACCAAGAAGGTCTGCAGGGACACAGTGAATGGTTGGTGAGTGTCACTTAGTAGGGCTTATTTACAATTTGGAACTTTGCTTGAAGCTTCATAATTTAAGATACTGTTCCATTTTGAAGCTTAGGAAAATGTTAAATTAGTTTAATGCGGTTTTCTTTTTCTCTGGGGAACTCCTCCTTTGGTGATATATGTAGCAAAAAGTTAATATTTCAGAAGATTTCTTGGGTTGGTGTAATTAATTAGCCTTGTGCTATAGACAGAAATTAATTATCTGGGGCAGCTGCGTCATCCTAATCTTGTGAAACTGATTGGTTACTGCTTAGAGGACGATCAACGGCTTTTGGTGTATGAGTTTTTGACCAAAGGAAGTTTGGATAATCATTTATTTAGGAGTAAGTTTTTTTATTTCCCTCCTTGTTTATCCACAGTATGAAATTGTTTAGTTCCTTAGACACCTGAAGATCTCAATAATGTAATCTTTTTGGAACAGGAGCTTCTTACTTTCAACCACTTTCTTGGAACTTCCGTATGAAGGTTGCTCTTGATGCTGCTAAGGGTCTTGCATATCTTCATAGCGATGAAGCAAAAGTGATATATCGAGACTTCAAAGCTTCAAATATCTTACTTGATTCGGCAAGTAAATCTCACATATCTAATTTTTTACTAGCCATATTGGCTTTTCTAATATATATATTTTTTTGTTGATGACAGAATTACAATGCAAAACTTTCTGATTTTGGCTTGGCAAAGGATGGACCAGCTGGTGATAAGAGCCATGTCTCTACAAGGGTAATGGGCACATATGGCTATGCTGCTCCTGAATATATGGCCACAGGTACATAATTTTGTGGAGTACTCAGCTTATGAACACTTTAGTTGGTCATACAAACTTCTTTACATATCCTGCCTTCTAAATTATTGTGCACCAACCATATAATAGATTACAAGAAAGAAGAAACCCTTATTAGTTCTTTTTCAAACCATGGTGGAGCTTTTTAGCTTCTTTTTTTCTCCCTTCATTAGCAAGCACTGCAGCACATTTCATCTCAGAAGCACATCTTACATTTTACTGGTTTAGAATTTGGGCCTAGAGGTTCTATGCTTCAACTATGATAGAACGAATAAAAATAGTATTAATTAACATAAAAACACAAATCTTAAATCAAAAGAAAGAATTGATGGTTGAAAGATAAGCATGAGTGATTATAAACAAAATAGAATGGTATAATTTATTTAAAGATAATCTCATCTGTGTTACTATAGAGGTTTAAAACTTTAAAAGTAAAAAGAAAACTATAAAATGCAGTTAGAAGTATTCAAAGTGTCCAGAAATTGTCTGACAAATGAGTATGGCATGAAAATGCCTATTATTTCGAAGTATTCAAAGTGTTTTGATTCTTTTGTGAAGTATTTTTGGAGTATCAGAGTTGACTCCCAGGTCTCGTCATTTTGAAGTACTCAAAATGCAGTTAGAAGTATTCTAAGTGTACATCAAATGTTTGACAAATACGTGTGTGACAGGGGTATGCCATGAACACAATTATTATTTTGAAGTATTCAAATGCAATTAGAAGTATTCTAAGTGTCTGACAAATACACATTGGACATGAGTATACCATGGGCACAATTATTATTTTGAAGTATTTAAAGTGTTTTGAAGTTTCAGAGTTGACTCCCAGTTGTTGTTATTTTGAAGTATTAATGATGAATACGGTCTCCCACATGAGCATGACATGAACATGGTTATTATTTTGAAGTCTCCATGCTCATGTGTGCAGTCAGCTACCAGATTCAGTGTAGTCAATTTTTTCACACATTCATGAAATCAACGCATTTATAACCATTGGATAAAGATTGAACTGCTCAGATTTAGAATGCATGTTTTAAGTCTAATTTACTGAGATAAAACATGAGCAGTCCAATCTTCATCCTGACAGTTTTTAGTTGCTAAATGAGTGAATGTGTAGAAAAAATGTGAATTAACATTAACTGTGTGTGGTGTGTTGCCAGTTTTCATTTCATAAGGTCTCTAATAGTGTGTTTGGATAACACAAAATTGATTCTACTCTACTAAATCATGGTGATACCATAAAAAAGTAGAAGCAACTATTTGCTGCTAAATTTAGTTGATTTATCTCATCATGAACCTATTCCAAACACACTATAAGTCATCACTAAAACAGCTTGCCAAATCAAGCAATATATTTGAAGTCTCTTTTAGTGATTACATAGAATCAGAGTTGACTCCTACTTCTTGTCTTTTTGTGAAGGTCACTTGACAAAGAAGAGTGATGTATACAGCTTCGGGGTTGTTCTGCTTGAAATTATGTCCGGCAAACGTGCACTTGACAGCAACAGGCCAAGTGGGGAGCACAATTTAATTGAATGGGCCAAACCTTACCTCAGCAACAAGCGCAGGATCTTCCAAGTCATGGATGCGCGCATTGAAGGCCAATACACGTTGCGCGAATCAATGAAAGTAGCCAACCTTGCCATTCAATGTCTGTCTGTGGAACCAAGATTTAGACCAAAAATGGATGAAGTGGTGAGAGCATTAGAGGAACTTCAGGATTCAGAAGACAGAGCTGGAGGGGTGGGAAGCTCTCGAGATCAAACTGCTAGAAGGAGTGGCCATAGCTCAAGCAGCAGTGGGCCTAGACAACATAGAGGTAGACAACATGAAACAACAAGGAAGTGAAAAGTGAATGTTGATTTCATGCTGTGATCATCTGATTTTGCTAGAGTTGGTACATTGTATTTACGTGTATCATGATGAACTTAAGCATGGCTCTAGATGTCTGATTTCTGTACAGTTGTTGATTGAGCAATAATATTGAAATCTTCATTTCTTCCGATACTTCTCTTCCCTTCCCACCCATCATCTATCGTTGTAAAATAGGAATATTTTCTTATGTCATGCTATTTATTAATCAGATGTGGTGATAAGATGAATGCATCATCCTATTTATTTGTATGATGTATTGAAAAGATGATTTTTTTATTGGATGTCTCTGTAAAAACGATTTACATTGATAGTATATAAAATTAATTTATTAAAAGGATATATGCGACAAAACTAGAATGAAGATTGTATCAACTCGCACACTGAGACTAATATGGTGACACTGAAATATTGCTGGTTCTTTTTTATTTTTTTGCGAATGAATGGTTTTTTTTTTTCTACTGATGATGGTTTTGAATGTTGAGAATATTTAGTTTGATTAAACTTTTGCTTGAATGAATGGGACACAAAAGAGTCGCATTAAACAAGTTAAAAAAAATATGAACCTTACTTTAATAAGAAATGCTAGCCACATATTTTTTTTTACTTTTTTAATATTTTTTAATGATTGATTAATTTTTAAAAAAATCACCAATTTTTATTAGGTCTCACTTCTGCTAGCAATACTACTCTACCATAAACATGTAATTTATATATTGAATAAAATAAAATGACATATACTATTTAATACACTCAAACATAAAAGAAAATGTTTACATTACATAATTCAAAATGTTAAATCACGACACATGTTCAACCATTATTTTCTTTAAATAATAAATTAAATAATTTAATTATCATAAAAGTTGAAAAATCAACATAACGTATGATAAGTTTTTTTTTTATAAAAGTAATTTCAGTATACAATTTATCGGGATAAGTGTATCAATACATTATACTTTTCGAAAATAAAATGATCAATTTTTTAAATATAATTTATTTAAAAAATTATTTAACACTTTGGGTTTTGAAAAATATTTATAGCAACAAGTAAACCTTATTTTTTTACTAGGTTTATTAAAGGTCATTTGAATTGAAAAAAATTGTAGATAAAATTTTAATAATTTCAATAACTTATAATGGAAGAGATGAAAGGAAATAATCGATAGTGAAAATATTATCAATATAAAATTTTTATTATTAAAACATTTTACATACAAACGAAAAAAGAAAAAGAAAAGTATTAAATATTATAACTGAAATTCATGTTTAATAATAATAATAATAATAATTTTTAGCTTTATTTTAAATTTTTACTATAATTTATAAATAGTAAAATAAAAAGTAGTTATCATACATAATATTTATTAATGTATATTGTAACAAGGTTTCCAAATAATTTGTGTTTGATTTTGACATTAATGATCTCTAATGAGTTTATTGTAATTTTTAACACTGTTATATAGGATATTTTTTAAAATATAATTATTAATTTGATTAACAAAGATGAAAAATTTATTTTAGAACATTTTAAAATGACAAACACGCTTTTTTTTTATTATATGTCACTATGTTTAGATTAAAATAGAGAAAATACTTTTAAAATTCTATCACGCAATTGTAAATTTCAATGTACAAAGCAGAGAAGGAAAAATATGTTGCTTTAAAAGTACCCAACTAAAATCAAAATATACGCTGTTTTTTAACATGAAATTCATTTTTATTTTTTCCACATGCATTACCTTATTATTATTATTATTATTTAAAAAGAGAGAGAGAGAGAGAAGGGAAGGGTTTAAGTGAAAGGGGTTTTGTTTTGTTGTTCCTTTCCTTCCTCTTTGATCAGTTTTCATTATCTTCTTCTGATGCGAAAGTGAAGACTGAAGAGAAGATAAGACAATGCTAGCGCTACTCCAGAACTGCTCCATGCCCCTCGCACGTGCGGTGCGGTCTCCACCTCGCACGCACGTGCGACCTTGTTTCACGGCCGTGGCCTACGCATCCATTTCCTCACGTGCTAACTCCCAGTCTCAGGTTCTCCTCGGCTTGTCCGAGAAGGAGCTGCAACAACTCGCCCTTGACCTCAATCAGGTAAATTTATCATCTTTTCCCATTCAATTGCACCAAAATATAATATAATTTGAATTTCTCATTTTTTTGGCTTCAATTTTTTCTCAGGAAACCTATAGGGGCAAACAACTTCATCATTTTTTATACCAGAGGAAGCTCAGAGAAATTCAGGATTTCACTCAATGTGGGTTTATTTTTTGTAACTATTTTTTTTTTGTATTTATTTTTCATTCCCTTTAGTTTTTTTTTGTTTTTGGTTGATTGAGCGTTTGAGACTTAGCATTGCATTATGGTTCTGTTATGGTTTTTCTTGAATTGCAGTGCCTCAGGGATTTAGGAATACTCTTGAGGAAACTGGATGGAAGGTGGGCCGGTCTCCTATTTTCCAAACTGTAACTGCAGCTGATGGAACTGTTAAGGTAAATAGTAGTATAATCATAATTCGACAAAACGTTTTAAATGGTGGTCGCTGCTTCGTTGTTATTTATTTTGATGGTTTCTTTTTGTTTTAGTGTCCATCTTATGTTTTAAGATGTCCACGTGAAAGTGTAATATTGATTATGTGGTCGAGTTTGAATTATTTTGGCAAAGGTTTGAGTTTTATTTTTCCTTTTGGTGTTATACTTGGCACTTTCAAAAAAGTAGGATATTGACTTGCTCTTTAAGGAATGCGATTGTGGGTGTTTCCTTGGTTTCTTACTCTTTTTTGGGTTGGCATTTGATTTTGCAGTTGTTGTTGAAGTTGGAGGACAATAGATTGGTTGAAACTGTTGGCATTCCGGTTATGGTTGATAAAGGCCTGACTCGCCTCACAGCATGTGTTTCATCTCAGGTGTTTCGCTGGTTCCTGAATCATTAAATAATTAGCTGTTGTTTTCGCTCTTTGCTGGAGTATTTCTATATTTGATCTGGAATCTAATTTTTGTTTGTGAAAATTTGTTCTGATGTTTACATTGTTTTCTTATCGCCATCTGTTTGGATTCTAGGTTGGTTGCCCTTTACGCTGCTCTTTTTGTGCCACTGGAAAAGGGGGGTTTTCAAGGAATCTTCAGAGACATGAAATCATTGAACAGGTTTGTGTCATATCTCATCTCATTCATGTTTGTCCATTAAAGCAGTTTGATGTTAGATGACCTGCATGGTTGATGAGATGGTCAGATAGATTCGTAGGTCTTAGATTAATTTAAGGAAATAAACAGAAGAGAAAGGAAAAAGAATGTAAAAAGTAAAGATAAGATACTCTGGATCATTCTCATTGTGTTTAGGATTGTAAATGTTCTGAAACAAGCTTAACTTTGTTTACCACAAGACAGGGATAAAATTCATCTTATGTGAACAGGTCTTGGCCATTGAGGAGGTCTTCAAGAATAGGGTGACAAATGTAGTGTTTATGGGAATGGGTGAACCAATGTTAAACCTGAAGGCAGTACTTGAAGCACACCGTTGCTTGAATAAGGTGAATAAATGAATGTGATATGTGACATTATTTGCTTCCAAATGCACTCTATGCCACATGGGATTGAGAATGCATATGTAATTTATCTTCAATAGAAGTGCATACATGCAATAAAATTATATACATACATTGCTCTCTCCTTCAAAACTTCAAGAAATCAGTGTGTCTGCATAATGTTTGTCCTTATTTCACTTTCTACATTTCACTTTCCTGAATCATTATAATAAGTTTTGCTTATAAGTATGCTCATGTAGAATGTGTTTCTTGTAGGATGTACAAATTGGGCAAAGAATGATAACCATCTCCACTGTGGGCGTTCCAAATACAATAAAGAAACTTGCTTCTCACAAACTTCAATCCACTCTAGCTGTGAGGTAAATTACCTTTGATACAAATGAAATTTCGACTTGCCAATAATTTGAATCTTCATGCTAAGGTAGATGTCAGGTGGAAAAATGGCATTTGCACCAGTATTTAGACCTTTGGGCTGCCAGCCAACCACAGTAACTGGCACCCTTTATGATTATAATATGCTGCAGTTCTTTTCTTTTGTTTGTTAGGCGAAGGTGATGTGTCAGGTTCATTGTGACAACAAATTTAAATTACCTCATGTCCCTGGTGAAGAAATTTCTAGTTCTTCATCTTGAATTTTCATATTATTAGGTGTTACTCAATGCAACTTCATTACATCTTCAAATATTGGGGATAAAATTTGAACTTTCATCAGTCTATGTATTTGTTCCATTGCCTCGTAATTTTCTCCAGAACCTAAATTTCAAAGCAGCAGCTTTACCACAGACATTGCTGGAATGTTGCAAGTGCACTTTCTATTAAGTCAGTTGAAGATATAAACCTTAAAACAGCATTGATCTTTTTATCTTCCATCCCCTTTTTTGAGTAGAATGTATGGTAATCTCTTGCTAAACTGATCTCTCTCCCACCTGCTTCAAAATAAATAAATTCCTTGTCAACTATTTTGGATTTGTGGCTGCAGAGTATAGCATTATTTTCTTCCTGTGTTTAATTTCAGAGAGCTTTTAAATGGATTCTTTCAGATGCATATTCTAGTATGTGAATTTTCTTTTGTACTTTGCATCAGCCTACATGCTCCTAACCAGAAACTTAGGGAGACAATTGTTCCAAGTGCAAAATCCTATCCACTGGATGCACTTATGAGTGATTGCAGAGAATACTTTCAGCAAACTAGTAGGCGGGTTTCCTTTGAATATGCACTTTTAGGTATTGGATGTTCCAATACATACTACTTCCTTTTCTTATAAAAAGTTTGGTGGAATCCTTATAATGCACATGACACTTTCTTCATTATGTTTGAGCAGCTGGAGTCAATGACTCGGTAGACCATGCATTAGAACTTGCTGAGTTACTTCATCGATCGGGCAGTGGATATCACGTCAACTTGATACCTTTCAATCCAATAGAAGGCTCTGAGTATCAGCGTCCTTCCAAGAGAGCAGTATGATTACTTTCTTTTCTTTTGTTCATTTTAAACAAGATTTAGTTCATGGGTTGAGTGATCTTTGTAATTTTGGATGTTTAATCTGAAGTTCCTTATTTGGTAGGTGCTAACATTTTCTGGTGCTTTGGAGTCCTCTAAAATAACTGTTAGTGTACGTCAAACAAGAGGACTGGATGCAAATGCAGCTTGTGGTCAGCTACGGAACAAGTTCCAGAAAACTCCTTTAGTCACTGACCCTTTTGATCTTGCAGTCACCGACACTTCTATGCCATACAATAACAATTTTGCAGTAAGCAGTTGATGAGAGGCTTGATGAGCCAAAGAGCATATATCTATTACCAGTTGTGAAGTGATGAAGGTGTTTGCTGTTGCTGTATCAGTTGTAATATCAACTTGTCATCTGAGAAATTGTGGACAGACACCTAATTGCTTGTTGGCGATTCTGCTGGAGCATGCTGACCTGGGATATTAGTTTTGTTGGAATCTATGGCATCTATATGGACTAAGAAACAGCTTAGAGTAGAGAGGGTTAGGCCAAAAATAAGTGATTAGGGGTCAAGTGGGAGAGATTTTCTTATGTTTTGGACCTCTTGTGCTTGGTATATATTGTTGTTGCAACTATTGATCCCGCTTGTAAAAATCCTACTGTTTACTCTCTGTATAACACTACGTCAATCAATTAGAAATCACGAACACATGGTATTTAAAGTAATTATTGTTGTATAAGTCAACAATATTATCACACATGATAATTCATAATTGAATGAAAATGTAAAAACTTTTACTTAAATTCCTGTTTTTATTATGATTGTGACATTATTATGGTGAAAACTGACATGATTTTAGAATAATTTGGTCACTTAAGTGGAATACATCTTGAGATTATAAATTTAAATTCTCATATTTTTTTAGAGCGAAATAATTTCCATGCATACTCTATTTACTAAAGTCGAAAGCCTTTCTAATTTTGTTATACATGTCTTGATTTTTTTACATTAAATCAATATTTTTTTTTCTTTAGTTAGTTATTTAATTTCTTTAATTAATACTTAAACTCTTTCAATTAATAATTGACATAATCAGATTTTACAAATCATCACTAAAATAATGTAATCAATTAAATTTTAGGATTTTTTTCAAATCTGTGGCTTTTTAAAGATATTTTTATTTTAATTCGTGTTTTGTTGCTAGTTGTAAATAAATTAATAGTATACTAATTAAATTAATCTTTTTTCTCTCTCTCAGTATAGTAAGTTTTACGTTCAATTGTTTTTTTTTTACCTAATTACTGTATTATAAGCCAAACTATCGATCATAAAAAATTAGTTTAATTGTAGTTCTATCTGTTTAACTATAACTCGTGTATTTTTACCAACTTGGGTAGAATTAGATTTCTTAAGGTTTCAAAATCTAGAGGAACACCTTTATACCAACTAGATTAGGACCCATGCAATGCATAGGTAAATTGTTGTGTTACTTAATACAAATTTCTCTCATAAAATATTTAGATTAATTTACAAAATTTCTGTGAATATTTCTTTAATCCTAAGAATAAAACATGGAATTATTTTTTGGGGTATTTTTTTAAAAAAGTGTGTAATATATATGACAATACTTATTTTATTATATTTTAACAAATGTACGAATAAATTTTTTAATCCCATATTCCCAAAAATAAATAAATAATACATTAAATAAACACTCCTTAATTATTTATCAAACAAGTTGGTAATATTTTATCTACATAATCAATTACTACTTACTTTGATGCCATAAACTTTGTATATATCTATATCAACAAAATGTGTGTATTGCATTATATATTAACATTTAGCAAAAACATGTATTACATTATAGTACACTATTATATTTAGATTATTTTTAATTAAGAATCTCACCGATATGCAAGACTCCAAAATGCTTATTGCATCCCATTTTAGATTTTGCTCATGAACAATTCCTTTGCAATATGGCACAATTTTGAGGTTGGCCTTCAGGACATGCTACCACTACCCTATCAAATTGCAGGTAGAATCAAATTACACCAAAGATCCGCATAAGAGTCTTGATAAATACACCAAGATTTAGGTCTCACCAAACATGCACCTTAATCAATACCTACATCCTTCTCCCACCTCTAATATATTTGTGTTCCAACTTTATTACTCTCGCAGCATCAACATGACAGTGAATACTTACAATAATAATTATTTGAAGCATGACCAATACCAAAATAACCACCTCCACCATCTCTTTCAAGTCTCTCCTCTTTAAATAAAAATAGTTGAAATTTTGTTGCCTCAAATTATCCACCTGCTGCATAATTTAACAACGAAACAAAAATGACTTCAAAGAATTACTTAGAGTTGTCCCACGTTTTAATCCCTTCAACATCTTTATTTTTGTACATAAAAAGAAAAGTACATAGTAAGAAAAGAACCATGACTCCATGAGGCTACAAACCCAATGAGCACTAAGTTCATGAAAATATTGAAATAAGTTAGAATTAAACCATTCAACTTGCTAATTCATTTTGAAGCATAATTTAAACTATTTTTTTTATAAAAAAAAAACTTGCATTAAATTTGGGCTGGACAATGAATTGACCATTTCAAAGTTCTTGTTCAAGCTCAGTCCCTATATAATCTTGTCACAAAGCTGCTAAGTGATTTGTTGTCTGAAATTAGTGAGATATTTCTTTATTTGTGAGATTTGTAATTTTTTAATCAGTCTAGGGTATAAACAAATGTAGTGTCGCACTCTCGGTCATTAACTTTACTCCTTTTGAATTTAAAATCTAATGTATAAAACATTGTATATCCCCTTTTTTCATATCTACAAGATTTAATAAAAAGATTAAAAAAGTAACAACAAATATATATTTAAATAATAAAGTATCTTAAAAATTAGCAGGAGGTGGAATCTTTCCTCCATCCCATCTCTTGTAAAGAAAACACACACACACATACACACACATATATATATATATATATATAATCATTTTTGTGTGTATTTTTTTAATAACTTTTAATAACAATAATTTTTTTTTTTAAATTTTCATTATTAAAATCAGGTCTTTTTATCTCTATCAGTTTACCTTCATATTATTTGAAATTAATAGCGTAATCAACAATTTACATACATAACATGATCCTTTACCGAATAAAGATTTTTAATGAATTCATTGGCAATTTTAATTTGTTTAAATATATGATTGATGATTTTTTTTCTTCCATGTTTACACCTTAAAAATAAAATAATAATGAGGAAATATCCTTGAACACCACAGAATATATCATTTAATATTTAGTCTATTTATATTAGATATTTAAAATATACTACAATAATATTAGTCAAAATTAAGATATTAAACTTTATAAAATGTTCTATATCACCTATGTAGTGGGTTTTTGTTTTGGCATCATGTTCATGTTGATCCGCATCTTGTTGTTGTTATTGTAGCTTCTCAGTGATTTGGATTGTCTGACACAACTTTAATGTTGGATGTCAAGTTAGAATAAGTATTCCAAACCCGATACATGATAATCACATTTTTCTAATTTTGTGTTAGTAATTGGACAAGTAAAGAAACTTAATTTTTAATTTCAAAATTTGAATATTTTTCTTATTAAATGGTCTAAATCGTACCTTTCAAAAGATTAAAAACGTAGTTAAGTGTAAAAAAAATTATAATTAAATCAGCTATAATTCAAATTTTAGATTTTACATATATGTTCAAAATATATAATGGCTGATAATAAACAAAATATCACAAAAAACTGAGTAGCAACTTTTATTTATAATTTTTTTTTCAAGTTAAGAAAAGAAACATTTTTAATATTTTTTTATCTGTAAAAATAAAAAATATTATTAAAAAAAATTAAAACATTCACGCGGTCAACCAATTTGACCTCTGCTGAAAATATTTGCATTTAGTATCATTAATATATTTTCAAGCCGTTTTCTCTTCTAACTAGCACGTGAGAAGCAAATACACGAATAAACAAGAAGACATTAAAATGGTGTGTTGGTCCTAGGGTTTAAAATCGGGTTGCTCTCCGAAGACAAGAAACGAATCGAAGTCTTTTTCTTCTTCTTCCTCCTCTTACGAACTCGCGAGATTTCTTTGTCCTCACTCAAGGTAAATTCACTTTCTCATTCTCAATTTCTCTATGTTATTGCGTGCTTTCCGAGAACAATCATTGAACAATATTTAATTAAGCGCGTTCGAATTTGCCTATGATGATTCTTGGTTGTTTCATTGTTTGTTAGGGTTAGGGATGCGGCGGAACAGTCCAGCATACTACAGTCCTCCGCGGCGAGGATACGGTGGCGGTGGCCGAGGAGGAGGGTCCGGCAGGAGGGGATTCGGTGGAGGCAGGCGCAGGGACAGCAATGGGAGCCTCTTGGTTCGTAACATTCCCCTCGATTGCAGACCCGAGGAGCTTCGCGTCCCTTTCGAACGATTCGGGCCTGTTCGTGATGTTTACATACCCAAGGATTATTATTCTGGGTGAGTCACTCACTCAATTAATAGTTTATTTGAGGACTAGGTTTTATTATAGATTAAGAGTTTTTTTTAGGGTTAGGTTGTGTTTTTGTTTTCAAATTGAAGGCAGGTTGTTGAGTAGTTGATTGTTTCAGGGTGTCGAAGCGCTGTTGGGTGCAGATGTTAGCCTTGATTTTGATTTGGTCATGTTTAGATAAACTTCTCAATAAGCCCATATAGGAGAAGAAAATAAGAAGATGAAATGAAATAAGCTCATGTATAAGTGAAAAATCAGCTTTTGGAGAAGCTAAACGAGAGAGCTTCTACTTTTAACTTACAAAGAAGCTTGTTTCTTTTTTTCTTTATTTTTTTCTCTCTTGGAAGTGCTTATGAGAAGTTTATCCAAATAGACCTAAGTGTTTTATTTTTTAAATTTTGGATTGTTGAATTGATCTTGGACTGGTTTGTCAGGGGGTATGTTTGTTTGAAATTGTTCAAGTTAAAACAAGACCAAGCCCCAAGTTTGAAGAGGAGATCTACTCACTCTTTTAACAAATTGGTCCCCAATTTTGTTAGTGTTCATACTTCAAACCAAGAGAAATTATATAATTACACAACACAATGAATGCAAGATTGGTTGGTTGGTTCTTGGCCCAATTGAAGGCGTCGTGAGGAGGTTTTTTTAGTTTGTGGTTGTGGGAGCTTTGTGCTCAAGTGCTTCTTGTAAGTACAACGAGTGTTGAAGAATTTTTGAAGTCTCTTCTGTTTAGAATGTAAGTAAAGGAAAGGCCCAGTCACAACTAAGCTTTGGATTTTTAGAGGATTTAGTAAATTCAGCAACCACTGCTGTGTGCATGTTTCAAGTATGTAAAGAAAGCATATTCTACAATCTGTCTCTGCCAATGTTTTTCTAGCAATGTTGGAATGAAGCTTCACTTTTTTCCCCATACAGAGAACCTCGAGGCTTTGCATTTGTGCAGTTTGTGGATCCTTATGATGCCTCAGAGGCACAGTACCATATGAACAGACAGATTTTTGCTGGAAGGGAAATATCTGTAGTTGTGGCTGAAGAGACAAGAAAAAGACCAGAGGAGATGCGCCACAGGACTAGTAGGTTCAGGTATTTCTTTTGCTTTTCCATCCGTGTCTGCCCCTATCATGTGATGGAATACAAAACTTTTAGTTTAACTGTTTCCCTTTAAATATATTTATATGGTTTTTGTATTTTACAGAGGACCAGCAAGCTATGGAGGCCGAAGGTCTTCTCATTACGGTAATGTCAATTTTAAAATATATAACCGTGTGAGATTTAAAATTGTGTTCCACCTGCAATTATAATGCATTTTTTCTTCTTCTGTCACATTAGAACTTCTATCCTTGTTGGTTGAATTTTGAGATTGGAATTATAGTTTGAGGGATGGAATGTCTTATCTGATTGAATTGATAATTTGATCATCTTTGTTTTGCTGATTAGAATCAGTTATCTTAAAAAATGGCTTGTTCCAATAATGAATCTAAAGTCTAGACTATTGCTTATTTTAGTCGGAATTAGCGTCAGTGGATTTAAGCCCTGTGTTATTTATGTAATTTTTTGTAGTTCTGTAGCAAGACTTGGTACCCATAAGTTCTATTAACATATTGATTGCTCCGGCTATTAGTTGTGAAGATTTCTGAGCGTATATGAAACGTTCCTGTCTTTAAAAGCTAATTTAATTAACATACTTGGTTTAGTTGGCTTACTTAAAACCATTTTAAGGAGTTGAAGACTGTCCTTACTCAAGTGCTGGATCCCATCAATGATTGCTATGACGGGGATCCAGACATGGCTAACTTGCCAAGGTGATGAACTGGTGATGGCTGGCAGCCAATTTTTCATAATGCTAGTTTTCTTGTAGCACTGGTGGGAATCTTGCCAGAGGACATGTTTTTTCATAATATTCTGCCTCCCATCCCCCTCAAATTTTGGTGAATCATATAATAATCTGTTAGGTTCCTCTTCTTAAGAATTCCAATTTTCATGCATCTTATTAAATCAGAATCAATAACTAATTTGTTTCACCGGATGCATTCATTTATTTGAAGAATTGTGCAATATTGAAGTTTTGTTCTTCTGTTGGCCCAAATGTGAAGTGGCATTGCTTTGCATTTCTCATTGAGACTAGTGGCTTTTGTTTATCAGGGCGTTCTCGATCTCGCTCAATTACCAGATCACGCTCGCCACCTTATCACTCTGGTTCTAGAAATCGATATCGCTCAAGGCAAGATTCTTTGAAGTGTCTTCATGTTATTGTCCACTGAAGCATGTAATCATGCTTTTAATTGATATTTGCCAGGTCCTATTCTCCTGCTCCAAGACGACAAAGCGATTACTCTGTTTCCCCTGGGAGGCAAGCTGAGCACCCCAGATCACCAAGAGGTCCTCCCAGGGAGAAGGATGGTGATCAAAAGCGTAGGTCTTATTCTCCTGCTTATGGCAATGGTATCGAACAGAATCAAAGCAATGGATATGCTGAGTGAGTCAATCCATTTTCTGTTTAGCTTCTTTACTTGACTGTGTGTCTGGTTTTCCCCCCTACTTGTGAGTTTACACTTTGTATTATCATTCTATGAAAAGGAAATCTATGTACAAGTCTGAGGCTGATGCTGATCGTAGCCAGTGGAAGTCATCGAGATCACCCCCTGGATCTAGATCAAGATCTGCTGAATTGTCACCAAGGCGTGGAAGATGAGGTAAAATGTTCAAGAGTAGGACTTTTTATATTTGGAGATTGGTTTTTCTTTAGGTTTGATTTTGTTCTGATGGTTTTCTTAATGCAGGTTGCAGGTAGCTGGCAATGTGCTGCTGGGGCTTCTGTACATTTCCTGCAACTTATCGCAACATTTGCAAAATCCTGTATTTTGCTTGAAGTTTGCGAATATGATGGATGAATGTATAATAATTGACTTGATGTGCGGGTTTTATATTTGGATATTTTGAACTTTCATAACTAACCGTGAATGATGAATTGTTGAGTTTGTTTTATGACCCTATGTTTTCAAGTTGACTGTTGCTGTTGTATTAGCTTGTCACCAAGTACAAATTGCAAACTAAATTGTTATCTGGTAACAAAAATAAAATTCTACACGTAGAAGGAATTTGAAAGTGAAATTTGTACCTTGTTTGGATAAGCACCTTGAATAAGTATTAATTTGGGTAAAGTCTGTTAAGTAAATTCTAGAAATGCGTACTAGAATTCTTTTGAATAAATTGGAGTTGCCTTAGATAATTCTTATTTGACTCTGAATTCATGTTAAAATCTGGTAATAATTCAATCCCTGATAAAAATAATAGGACAAAACTTTTTATTTATTGCGGGGGTAACTCAAGTGAAAAGTTAATTGGAAATAGCAACTCCAATTTATAATAACTATCCTTGAATAAACTGTATTCATCATACTTTGGTGGGCCGAGTGGTTATAAAAATATTTTCAATGGAAGAATTGAATTTGGGTGCTTGGCTTTATTTTAGTGGTTTTTTTTTTTCATTTTTTATTGAGTCCTATCTTATTTCTTTACTCACAAAATTTCACATTTTGACTTAAAAAAATATCTTTTATTGGAATATTATATAAGCAGATATGCTTTTACAAGAACTCTAATTCATTTGTTAATGGTATTCTTTAAGTTGCTTTAACTTTAAGAATCTACGTTATTAACTACAATGGAGTTACTTGTGTTTTAAATAATTTTTTTTAAAAATTATATATTTTCTAGAAGTTATTGCTTTACTTAAAAAAAATATATTGTAATTGTGTAAGGAGTTTATAAGTTACAAGTTAATTGAAAAATAAACTAAAAACTAATAAAATAAACTTGCTTACTAAACAAATTTATTTTAATCGAATCAATTTATAAACTAGTTTATTTTTTGTATTGGCAAATAAATATATATTAAAGCACAAGAAGTGCAAAGAAATACACCATGAGAATGATGAACCAAGAAGCTTATTATATACAAGAATAGTTGTTGCATATACTAAGATACGAGACCATCTAAAACAGCACGTACAATACTGAACCAAGTAAAGAACCCCAAAGCTATACAATTAAATCCCACCAGCTTTTTGTCATCTAGCCGTGGCATTGGTGCCCAGCAGAAGCCTCTGTTTCTTTTGAAGACCCATCAAGAATGAGCGTGACACCGGATTATTGCTTCAATAATAAAAGCTAAAGTTAATGTTCTTCATCATAGCTTTTAGCCAACTCCAAGCAGATTCTTTGTTGTTAAAAATGACTCCATTACGCGTATCTTCCAAATAGACCATACCATTGCTACCCATATTCCCCACCAGGCTCTTCTCGGTTTGTTTCCACTCCATCTACCACAATGTTGCCAAAAATGTGTACAAGGGCACGAGGGAAGAACAGACACCAACCTTCCCTTTGGTATATCCTTGACCAAGAGAAGAGTAAGTGCACCAAGTTCTCCTCCAAATTACAGAGGGGACATAGAAGTTGCCCGCTAGTAACCAAATTCCTCCTTCTTACGTTGTCCCTTGTTTGGATTCTGTCCAACATCAGTTTCCAGCAAAAACCAATAGTTTTGGAGGGTGCAAATAATGTCCCTTGTTTGCCACTTGAAGACATCATTATTCGCTTCATCATATTAGTTAATTTATAAACCAAGTGATTCAACATTCAAGTGATATTTAAATTTGATTTTTAACACAAATAATTTTTAATCAAATTTTACTTAATTTTCAGCCGAATTCTAAATTAATGTCATTTTTTTCAATGGAGGACTAAGACAAAAAAAATGTTCTACCACCATTTTTATTTATAGAATTCAACTTTTTAAATTTGTTTGTTCCTTTGTATAAGATCCAATCCATATTGTCTTATACATTATTTTTTTTAGACTAAGAATAACCTTCATTGAAAAATAAAAAAAATTATATTAACATGCAGTTAGAAGAAGAAAAAAATTATTGAGAATGATATTTTTAGAAAAAAATATATTAATTTAGAATAAATTTATTGTCATATCAACGGTTAGAAGAAAGAAAAATATTAATGATAATAATATTTTTAGAAAAGTATATAAATTTAGAATAAACTTATTGTCATCAACTATATTAATTATTTTTTTTAATCTTACTGAATTAGGTAAGTGGGTCTTATAAATAAAAATAAAATATTAGTTAATTTATAAACTAGTTAAACTAACTTAGATTGTAAAATAACTGGCCAAACACACTCATATTAGTTAATGTTGAATTTGAGTTGCTATATAATAATTGTTAATGAAGTTATAAAAGATTTATAGTTAGTAAACTATTGTGTTTTCCTTAATTTTTCAATTGATAAAAGCAGGTTGGATATATAACTAAAATTAATAAAATGAGTCAAAAATTTAAACTAAATGAAAAGAATTCTATATTTAATATCTTAAAAATAAAAAATATAATATGTTTAAGTAATTAGGATGATTAAATAAAATGTATTAAATATCAGAATTATTACAATATCGTGTTGAATAGAATACTTAATATCAATTTTCAATTTTTTTTTTTGTCAAACTAACATTTCTGTGTTATCTTGGGTTGACTCAGATATAGCAAGCCGTGTGATTATTTCTACAAGCCATCTTCTAGAGCCAATGGAAAAGTGGAAATAACACAGAGTACTTGTCCTATCATTTTCATTTTTTCAGTTGAAACAATTTCAGAGTGACCGTGATGTGAGGTCATAGGAAGGTTTCCAGACGATAAAAAAAAAGGAACTTAGATGAAGTTAGTTTATGTTTTTGCTTTCAAATTCTTAAATTAATTAGTGGTATTATAAAAATATTTTGTTATTATTTTAAATGGAAATTATTTAATGGTATTATAAAAAATTAAAAATATAAATATGTTATTATTTGATTTGAGAAATTTCCAGTAACGTGTGAGTTTAGGCATGATATAAAGAATTTGTCAGTTTGTGTTTATTTATCTATTTTCTAATAAATTTTAATCAGACCTTATACATTTTTTTACGTGGGGGAATAGAATAAACCTATTCAGAGGTTTACTCGTTCGTCCTCGTTTGTATCACAGGCTGCTCATTTTGACTATTAAGGTTTCTTTCTTCATTCTAAAACCAGGGAAGGTTCTAATTCATTTCCTTGCCAACTTAGAGAGAGAGAGAGAGAGAGAGAGAGAGAGAGAGAGAGAGAGAGAGAGAGAGAGAATTCATGGTCAGTTCTCTGTTCTATTGTTTATTTTCGTAGAAATTTGTATAGCATTAACAATCATGACCAGACTAATATTTTATGATTTTTGTGTTGCATGTGCTAAATTGTAGAACTTGACATGGAGGGATAGGAAAAAGAAACTTTTAATTGTCACCAATTACCATGAAAAGGAAAGTTAACATCTGATAGATGTGATTTCATAAACCGTTTTTTGAAAGTACTTAGGTTCACTAATGTAGTTCATGATTAGCTGGACTTACAAGGTAAGCTTCTCCAAACCAAAGTTGAATTACTTAAAGATAGTAGTTAATTTCGCCAAAAGAGAACAAGGATCAATTTGGAGAGATGTATATATTTGACACACATTTCGACTCAGTTTAAAATTCTTCTTTAAACCGTGTAGTTCATACAAGATATTGGACCCACTTACCTAAACAGAAGATTCATATGCACGACCTCAAAACTTGTAACAAGCATTTCTAATACTTAGTGTTGTGTAAAATTACTGAATCATTTAATTCTGTTTTGTGATTGTAAGAGTGGAAAAATGAAATATAAAGGGCATGCAGTTCATCTGCAAGTGGTATACTGATGCAATCTACCGTTTCTTCCTTTCTTTCTTTTTATAAAAGAATTAAAATTTTTGTAGTTAAATGCTTAGAGCTTAAGAATCTCACGCTAGAAGGGCACCACAGGAGAGGGAATAATAATTAAGGACTCTGTCCGACATGGAGTTTTTTTTCCCCTTCATTTCTCTCCCCTCCCCCTCCCTTTGTGTGTATTTCACTAAGGACTAAACTTAGATGCAGTTCTATAAGTACTTTTAGTGCTGTTCTCCAATCAGAATTGGAGTTTCACTTCAATAATTTATATTGATTATTGGCCTTTAATGGAAACCTTTATTTTGTAGATTATCAAAGTGAAACTCCGATTTTGATCATAGAATAACACAAAAACCACTTATGAAATTGTATCTAAGTTTTGTCCTTTCACTATTTCCTTTGTAGAAGGATATGGCAAGCAAAGAAGAAAAGTTTGCTTTCTTCTTCCCTTTTTCAACTGCCTAATAATACTGCAATTTAAAGTATCAAACTCACGTATACATGCACTACTTACAAAAATAGTGGATATTATATTACTAGCCTTAAAGTAACAAAATGCTAATAAAAACTGAAATGAATTTTCAGTTTTTTGCCATTAATAAGGTTTATGGTTAGTTGGCTTTATTTAATGGTGCAGAGGGGGCCAGAAATCCCGTATGGAATGAGAAATTTGTATTCAGAATGGAATACCCTGGATCAGGTGATCAATACAAGCTCAACCTAAGAATCATGGACAAGGACGTATTTTCTGCAAATGACTTTGTTGGCCAGGCTACGTAAGTCTTCTATAGCTTCTTAAATTAAGTGCTCAACCTATGAGTTGCTTTTATTGACTAAGTGGAAAATTTTAGGTTCTAAAACTTACATGTTAACATTTTGTTACGGATCTAATTAAGCATTTTGATTCCTTTATATCCAATGAAGAAGGGTGGCACAAAATGCAAAATCAGGACACCCTTACTTACTCTAGGATCACGACAAAAAAGATCATAAAGCATACCCTTACTTTTTATTTCTTGTTAAAAAAGGGTCAATTTTCTGTATCCAGAATCTATGTGAAGGATATATTGGCAGAAGGAGCAGCTGAGCTTCGTCCTCACAAGTATAGCGTGGTTTGAGCTGAGTGCTCATATTTCTTGTTATGCAAAGAACTGCAAAGAATATAAGTTTTGATTTCATATGAAAAACACGCTAGTCGTGATGCACAATGATAAATTTGAAATGAGGCTAGTAAAAAGGTAGTATATGATATCTAAGAGTTTCTTTAATGTTGTTCTTGGAATTCACAGGAAGAGGAATATATTGAAGATGATGTTGGAGCATGGAAGGAAAGTTGCTTTTAGTTCAGTGTGCTTCAGATATGGAGTTTGGAATGTAACATGGTTACATGGAGACAACTCTTTTATGTCTTTTCTGTATGTAGTTGAATATGCATTGGATTTGAATTCCTTTCTAGTGTTTATGATGTGATGAAAAAACTTGGCATTATTATGACTGTTGTTAATGAGTTTAACCATACAATTTGTAATCAACTAATCATCGCACAAGGAGTGAATGTACATAATCATTACTTGGAAATTTGGTCTCTGATTGAAACTCTGAGATTATTTTCAGGTCAATTACCTTGAATCTTCCTTTGTTAAAATGTAACTAGGTGGCAAATTTTCCCCAAGAAATGCTCCTTTTATTGTTATGTATTCATGGACCTTTTTGGAAATATGGAATCATTTATCTACGTACGATTGAACTTTGAACTGGATTTGTATCTAATTAAAAAAAATTGTAATAATTCTTACTTTATAATTAATTCTTTGGAGTACTTAACATATTTTCAAATTCTAATATGCAAATAGATTTAAATTTGAGAACTTAATGTAAAATTATCAAAGAAGAACTAAGATATTTCTAATACATATTATTATTGAATAAACTCTTTCTTTATTTGGTTTATGAATGAGATAACTTTTTAGCTTGGTTCCTTAAGAAAGAAAATGAAAGGAAAGAAATAATTTATACGTAAAATAACATAAATGTCCTAAACAAAAAAAATATAAGATATAAATTCTAATTTTTTTGTTCTTCATACATAAACTTCCCTTCTATCTTTGCTGCCCAAATTTGGAGGAACGGACCCAGTAAATATTGTGGTGTTTTCCTACGCCCACAATCATTCCTTCTATTTTCTCTAAAAATTAAAACTGATACTAAAAGTCATTTTAAAGCTAAAGTTTAATATAAGAGTTAAAAAAAATTCACTGGGGTTGGCTAGTAGTGGGCTGTTTTGATAGTGTTCTTACGGACTTGAAGTAACCTTCTTATGAAAACGGGCTAGTAGTTATGGGTAAATCATTTAAGTTTTTGAAAAATAGAAATGAGTGTGAAAGTTCCTAAAAGATTCAAACATGAATTGGTCATCATTTTGGTTCACCATCACTTAAATTCAATAAAAATGAAAATTATAATATCTTTTAGATGAAACAAATAATGAATATATTTTTATTTATTCACTTTAAAAATAGACTTGTTTCAGAATGACAACATTCTAGGAAAATAACTCAACTAATTTTAAGGGAAGAAAAATCTAGTTGCTTGATTCATTCCAAAATAGACCAGTAGATCTCATAGTGACTATTGACAAGTCATATAACGAGAACTGGTCATCAACACCTACATGATAAAGACAATTTGAATAACGGTATGTATGGCACCAAATAAAAATAGGTTTAACGTGTATCACTAATCACTTCTCTAGACAAACCGATTCTCTCCATAGAAAAGGATTGGTCTTCAAAACGAGTTTGGTACAGGAACTAGCTAGAGGGGAAAAAAAGTATAATTCTTCAATACTTCTCGAAGTTAAACATAAATTATCACCAATACTAGATAATCCTATATACAATTTAAATTAAATTTGATACATTATAATTGTATTAACTAATCAGATAACATTTATAAATTTTAAATTAATTATCATAAAAATCAACAATTTTTAAATATAACAACTTATAAATAATTACATTAACAATGTATTCCAATCAATATATAATTATTGTCATGATTCAATTAACATATATTATATTATATCAAGGCTCTATTTTTTGGATTTTAAGTGAATTTTATTTTTTAGGTTTAATCTAACATAATTTCATCAATATTCTCATATTAATTTCTTTTAGCTTTAAAATTATTAGCTAAAATATTATTGTTAAATAATATTATAAATAATATTAAAATATTCACCAAAATTCTCATAACTTAAGAATATAATATTTTTAAGTTAGTTAATATTTTTAGTGAGGTATTGATATTTTCATTAATACTCGCTTTGCTACCTTCAATTTTAAAATTAAATTGAAACCATCAACTAATATTAAAATATTCACCAAAATTCAAAGCCTTTTTTTTAACATTAATATAATAGATTATTTTTTCATTTCATCCTCATCTAAAATTATAAGTTAATTTTCAATTTACCACACGAAGTTACTATTTAATAACGTGAACTTTCTTAGCAAGGTACAAGTAGCACATAGCAGCCCTTTCTGACCACTCCCCTCAAAACAAGGTTGCAGCCGTCGTGGGTAATAAACGTTTTACCAAGCCATTTATTTAGATATAGTGTAGATTATGTATAATTTTCATAGAAAAAAGCACTTAGTTGTCCTTTAACTATTTACTAATGCCAAATGTCACTAATTATTTGCTTAGGTTTCGGAAATGGGAAGACCAAGCTTGAGGTTTGTGTGTGGCTGACCGCGTTTGGTCCAATTCTTACTTTGATTTGTAGAATGCCAAAGTCTTGGTCTTGGTCCTATTAAATGCTCATGTTGAGGACACTATATAAACAACCACAAGGTTACCTCTCCTTCCAATTCCAACTTCAACTCTCATAACCCTAAATCAGATACTTCTTAAGCACGTTGCAAGAATTAGAATCTTCAGAGACATGGCAATTGGGTTCATGGAGGTGCAGCTTGTGAAAGCAAAAGGCCTGCGAGACACTGATATCTTTGGTATTAACAAGTGTCTTTGCCTTATTTTGTTTTCAAAAATTGCGTTTACTTCTTTATATATATCTGTTCTTAATAACCAATGATGGAAAATAAAACTATTTATATCAAAGACCAATATGTTCTGATTTTTCGTCTTGCTTTATTTTTTTCTTTTAAAATTCACATGAGTGGATAAAAAAATTTTAGTTCATGTTTTATTAAGCTAATTTTTAAAAAACAACATTGTTTACATTTTTCAGTTTTCTAGAGTTTTTAAAATAAACGATTATATTTTTCTTTAGCATTTAGCTGAATCAAACATGCTATTAATAATAGATCCAAATGGTTTTTTCTTACTTAACTCCTTATTACTTATTAATTCTAACAAGGTTTGATGTCATTTATTCTTTTACTTTTTTTATAGGTAAAATGGATCCCTATGTTCTGATACAATACAAAGGCCAAGAGAAGAGGAGTGGTGTCGCTAATGGTACGTTTTACCGTAATATTCAAGTCTACATTTAAATCGCGCTTCAAACATGTTATCAAAAGAATCGATCAACATTATTTAGTTTAGATCTTTAAGTATAATTTGATTTATTTTAACTAGCTTTTTCATAGCACTAAATTATAATGACCATAAATGCCTTATTGCATTGAGAAGAATTGAAAAAAAAAATGGAGATGCATAAAAATATATCATTAGAGAAGTTTTGTAATGCAATGCTTATGGTTTTTAAATTTTTGCTGAATGAACTCTTTTATGGTGTTTTGTTTAGGCAAAGGCAAAAATCCGGTATGGAATGAGAAATTTATCTTCAAAGTAGAATATCCTGGATCAAGCAATCAACACAAGCTCATCCTCAAAATTATGGATAAAGACTTATATACAGACGACTTCGTCGGAGAAGCAATGTAAGTACTTCAGTGACTTCATGTTATGCCATGATTAATGTTGCTCTTGTGGAGAAATAAGATACACGATTTTTATTATTAATTTATTGCTAATAATCATTCGATTTATTAACTAACTTAATTGCTACTAATTTGATTATATCAATATGTTTATTTCACATATATGCAACAACAAAAATTGCAAAAGAAGAAAATAGGACAAGACCCAATTTCCATACACTATTTAGGCCTAGCTACCATTGGGCCTAGCAAGAAATAAAGATATCCGTGACTTAATTTGAAATTATCATTTGTGTAATATGAGAAAATGAATCCTAACCCCAGACCCTAGGAGTATATAATAATTTATATTGTAAATAGAAATTATTATCTATAATCTTAATCAAGTCTAATTTTTTTTAGCTTGTTCACAGTTTAAAAGAGAAATTGTTTTTTTTGTGTGTGTAGAATCCATGTAGGGGATTTATTGGCCCAAGGAGTAGAGAACGGAGGAGCCAAATTACAGACTCTCAAGTATAGAGTGGTTCGTGCTAACAAGTCTTATTGTGGTGAAATTGATGTTGGTGTTACTTTTACCCGAAAGGTATTCTTCACATTTAATGACTTTGTAAAGCGTGTTGTTCAAAGTTCAAACAATTATATAGAAAGCTAATTTCATGCATATACAAACCACATGCTCTACTTAATTATATAATCCACAAAATAATTAACTAAATGTTAATGATATGTTCGCATAAATGGTAATGAAATTTATTTTTGTTTATTTCCTGCTTGGTTAACTTTGTTTTTTTGTCCGAATTCGTGTAGGTGGAAGACAAATTTGTGGAAGAAGACATAGGAGGATGGAAAGAAAGTGACCACTATCTATTGTAGATTAGCGTGGCTAACATATAAAAACCATGTGTAAATTGGAAGTAGTTTTGGATTGTCATTGTGTAACATATTTAATCATTTTCAGTGTCATATTATTTCATTCTTTGATTCTATTTTACAAGCATGAGCCAGATGCATTTAACAAACAGTTGTATTATCAAATTAATTTGTTCTATTCCTATAATTTATACTTTTTATTTTATTCTCATTATCCCAAATCTCAATCTTCAGTTCACCTTTTAAATTGATGACTCTTCATGAATTTTAACTTACTTTATATTCACTTCCTTTCAAAATAAGTATCATTATAAATTATTTTATATAAATCAGAAAAATCAATAAACAACTGCAGATTATGGAATTCTATTTCCCAAAGGAGGTGGAAAATCTGAAATAGAGTTACTTGGCTATTTAGATTCAAATTGGTGTGCTGATAAAAGTGATAGGAAAAGCACTATTGATTATGTGTTCTAGTGTGGAGGAGCACCAGTCTCATAGTGTTCAAAGAAAGAAGTTGTGGTAGTTTTGTCCTCTTGTGAAGCTGAGAATATAGCAGCTTCCATGAGTGTTTGTCAAGGTGTGTGGCTTGACACTTTGATGCAGGAGCTGCAATTGAAGCAAGCTGGACTTGTGAAACTGTTAGTGGATAATAAGTCTATAATCAGTGGTGGATCCAAGATCCTAAATAAGTAGATACAAATTATAAAAAATAAAATCAGTGGGTTCAATTATATAAATATAAATAAAATAAAATATAAAAATATAAGATTTTATTTAAAAATTTGGTGAATTTAAAAAAAAAAAGGATGCAAGTGCACACCCTTAAAGCAATATAGGTCCGCATAGACTTACCCAAACATCCAACACCACATGGGAAAAATAAACACATTAAGACTCGATTTCATTTCCTTAGAGATCAAATCACTCAACAATGACAAATTGGTATTGGAATATTGGAATACTGTAAAACTGAGTTGCAGGTGGCTGATATATACCCCAAGGCATTGAAAGGAGAAAGATATAGAGACTTGAGAGAGATGCTAGGTGTAGTGAACATAAATGTAATTTGAACTATACGGGCGTGTAGGAAATGTAATTCAGATTAAGAGAGTGCAGTACTTAGTTGAAAAGAAAAAGTTAGTTAACTCATTAGATTGAGTTAGTTACTCCAACCGCTTTGGGAGGTAAAAATTGTTAAGGGTTGAAGTTGCTTGTTATATAAGTAACTTTCATCTATGTATTTTTGAAGTAGACAATACTTAATAATATTCATCTATTCTTCCTCATAATTCAGAGTGTGAGTCATCTCGCTTGAGTGTGTGAATTTCTCCAGCTCTTGTGTGAACATGATTCATTATTTTCTTAATTAATTTGTTGCTAATTATCACCTGATTTACTAGCTATCTTACTACTAATTTGATTAAGCAATGTGTTTATTATAGAACAAAAAATTAATTGCAAAAAAGGTTAGGACAAGACCCAATTTTTATGCTTAATTTGTTTTGGCCAACCATGGTGCATAGCAAGATTAAAGACATATACGTGATTTGATCTGAAATGATTGTGAATGGTGAGAAAATGAATTCATGAATTGTATCCCCAAACCCAAGAAGCACATAATAATTCATAATAGTAATTGTCGTCTATAATTCTAACTAAGCCTCATACCAACAACAGTTACGGTTGACATTGAAATAAATTATGTTGGGAAGAGAATATTTATCTTGTGTGTTCTACCCGTCTCTGACAAAAATTAATCATTGATTCCCATAGGATTACTTTGTATCAATATCATGGTAAGAGAAGAAAAAATTAAACCTCATTTTAATGCTTCTGTGTAGAATCCATGTCAAGGATTTACTGGTCCAAGGTATAGATAATGGAGGAACTAAGCTACAAACTCTCTAGTATAGAGTGGTTCGTGCAAACAATTCTTACTGTGGCGAAATTGATGTTGGTGTTACTTTCACCCCACAGGTATTATTCACATTTAATGACTTTCACATATACGTTACATTGTAATTATGATTCAAACAGTTGTAAAGAAAACTAACTTTTACGTTCATATACAAATCACATGTAATTCTAACTTGGGTGATTTTGGTCTTTGTTGAAATTTGTGCAGGTGGAGGAAGAAATTGTAAAAGAAGACATAGGAGGGTGGAAAGAAAGTGACCACTGTCTACCACAGATTAGCAAGGCCAAGATATAAAAACCAAGGGCAAATCAGAAGTAGTTTCGGTTAATTTTGATTGTCATTGTACCGTGTGAGTTGTGACAGATTTAATCATTTTCAGTTTCTTATTATATTTCATTTTTTAATTCTTTTTAGCAAGCACAATGCAAAGATAATGTAATAAATTGTTGTGCTATCAAATTAGTTTGTATTATTACTCTAATTTATACTTATTAGATTATTTTCATTATTCCAAATCTTAATTCTCAATTCACCTTTCAACTAGATTATTTGCCATCAATTTTAACTTGTATTTATTTGGAAAAATAAAACAAGTAATATAAATTGTAATTAATCATGATGGTTAATCTAATTTTCAGGAGGGGCATTTGCAAAAATTAGATTACATTTACTTTGATGAAAAAATCATATGATTCTATGAGTGTTTGATTTTAAAATCCAATCAATTTATTTTATTTTAGTTCGGATTGGTTTTTTGTAAAAAAAATTATAAATATTAAAATAAAATGTGAAATACATAAAATAATCAAACATCAAATGTCACATTCTATATATAACTTGTAAGATATAGTTCAAAATATAAGTTCAAATTTATAACTTGAAGATAATCTTCCTATCTCTTAAAAAAAAAAAAATATCTAGCACACGAATCTTTAAATACATGACCACGTACCAAATTATTAAATAATCTTGAACACACAATATATTTTGTTCAATTTGAATCAGATCAATTTTAAAGAGAGAAATCGAAAATCTACTTTGATTATCAATTTTTCATTTTGGTTACTATGATTTAGATGGTTGATGAACACACCTAATTTTGAGGTGATCTTTTCAATCATATTCCCAAAACATAAAATAAGGAATTAGTATTTTTAAAAAGAAAAATATTTAATTATTTCTGTATATATTCTCCATATTACATCGCTCATTTTATCTTTTTTAATTATATTGCATTATTCATTTTTTATTTATTTTTATCTTCTTTTATTAAAATAAGTATATAAAAAAAAGCTAAGAATGAATTTCTTAGAAGAGAATGAGAAATAAAAGAAACATTACATTGGAAGGTGTTAAATTCTTTATCAAAGGCTTACTAAGCAATTATTCCAATGACATACGTTCCCAATGTCAGCTTAACCATTTGTAAAGAAAGGTAATTAGTGGTCTTGTTTGGTTGAAATTGGTCTTTGCTTCTTTGTTGGCATTCAAATATTACATGTATTTATATTAATATATTTCAGTTTCAAACATAATCAATTAAGCCGTCTTAGCTCAGTGGTAGAGCGCGTGGCTTTTAACCACGTGGTCGTGGGTTCGATCCCCACAGACGGCGCTTTTAAATGGAATTGTAACATTTTACCAATTTAACTTCAATTTTTGTTCAACTAAAAAAATGTAAAAGTTCATTCTTTCATGGGCTTCACGTTATCACCTCTTCATTAATGGGCTTCACGACACCACCACCACCGAATTCAACTTAAATGAAAATTCCACTTCCAAAAAAGTGAAAAAATAGTTCATGAGATGACCATGCAACCTCAAAACCCAAAACATATTATTCCCCACCGTCCCAATTCACCGCACATTCTCATTATAAATTCACCACTCCTATTTTGAACTTTATTTTTACTCTATTCATTTAAAGGGTCTTTATACCTATCATGTAAATCCATCCCCCTCTAATTTTGTAGCTAACTATACACTTTAATGTCACCCACTAACAACCAGTTATATTAATATATCACTACCTCCCCTCCCGTACGCTTATATATGAACCTCTTGACTGTGACCAACTTCCCACACCAAAAATATATAATACGTTACCTAAAAGTCAAAGGGGCCTGTTTTGATTCACATAAACAATGAAATTTGAAGACTATCTCATGGAGAAAAGCCAACAAGAGCCTCACAATAGACAAAACCTTGAGAAAGAGGTGAGCAACAACTTTGTTCATTGGCATCTTCCATTTGAATCATTGTTTCTCCAAAATCCACTGATCATATTCACAAAAGGCCAAAAGAGAAAGAGAGATATACATTAGTACATAGCTCAGGATGTTTGAATAGTGATTTCTGATTAATCATTTCCTTTTATTTATTATGTTGTCGCAGGTTGTCCAATTGCAAGCACACTTGAAATGTGAAGAGGCGCTCAATAGGGTCTTACGTTGTGCACTTCATGGACCAGTTTTCTCTCTTCCACTCATTCCCCCACTATTTCCACCTCAGGTATATAGTATAAGCAAACCATAACGTAGACAAAAGCAATTTGAAATTATATGATACTTTGGATTATTTTGACATAAGAAATTGTAGGTTCGTGGGCTTCTTGAAGAATTGGCAATGGTTGAGGAAGAGATCATCAAGCTTGAAAAAAAAGTTAAGGAACTGGAACTTAGATTGTTCCAGGAGAGATACCAGAACATAGACTTGGAAATACACCATAGGAGACAGTCTAAACTATATAAACATTTCCGAGGATCATCGAGGTATGGTTCAATGATTACTGAGCAGAAGTCAAGTTCACTCCATTATGAAGTAATTAGTAAAGGAAGAAAGACAAGCAATAGAAGGGCCTCTCTAGGTTCTGCACTGGATTTCCATAGCCTATTTTCCACACCAAGAAGGTCAACAGGTAAACACATGAGACATCACATTCTAGTGACGCATTTGGTTTTCATAAAGCATTTTCTATATTTATGTTTTTCTTTGGAGATCCCAATAGTGATATGATCAAAGTAGTGTATCTAACTAGGAGATAATTCTCATTTCATTAGTTAATTCTTAAGATCGAGTTAGATTGTACGAAATGTATTTCTTAGTATTAACTAATTCAAACCGACGGATAATTCTAGTCATTCTAAAGCTAATTGAGTTAACACAAATTCAAATTCAAGAATCTTTTACAAGTAAGGCTTAATTATGTTTTTGATCCCTAATAAATATTTTATTTTTGAGTTTGTTTTTTAATAAATTTTTATTTTGCGTTGAATCTCTAATAAAACAATAATTTTGTTTTTGATTCTTTATACTTTTTATAGTCCCTCATAAACTAGTGAATTTTATGTTTGTTCTCGAATAATTTTTTTAATTTGGGATTAGTTGGAACTAAAACCAAATTTATTAATTTATTGAAAAGTAAACATAAAATTCACTAATTTATGAGAAACTAAAAGAAAATATCAATGATCAAAAATAAAATTATTATTTTATTACAAACTTAATGTAAAACATAAGTTTATTAGAAAAGATACATAAAACTTAAGCATTTGTTAGGGATAAAAACATATTTAATTCACTAGTAATTATAAAAGTGCACTTTGCTTCCTACTTGCAGACATCCCTAATCTTGTAGAAGTTTTTTAACAAACAAAAACACATTTGGCATTTTTGTAATTTTTTTTGTGCTCAATTTTCTCACAATGCGGTTTGGATATGTGCTGAACAGAATATGAAGTGCCAAGAAGGAGCAGTGGGAAGATAGCAAGAGAATACCCTATGCATATAGAAGATGCCATTGAGAAACCAAATGAACTGTCAGAGGAACTGCTCAAGTGTCTGATAGGCATTTTTCTGGAATTGAACAGGGCATCATTGGACAGAGAAGAATCAGAAACTGTCCCTAGACTCACTCTTCCATGCATGAAGTCCACCGGCTTGATGGCAAAGACCTCCTTAAACTGCAAGGAACCTTCAAATAGTAATGCCTCCTGTCTTGATCCTTATGGCATATCATCAGATTTGGATTGCACAACAAGAGATGTAGGACCCTATAAAGACTTCATTCAAATCACCCGGAACTCATTGGACATAGACCGCTTTTCACAGTGCCTGCCAGCATTCAGAAAATTGAGGTTCCTTTTGAGCTTTATTAGTGCCTTAGTTCATTTTATTTCTTAATACAAATATTTGAAAACAGAAAATAAAATGAAAATAGAATATGCTTTCACTAACCAAACAAGTAAATAGTTTACTGATTGTTATATTTAAACTTAAAAGTTAAAATCAATTAATATTAAGTAAAGTTGTTCAACAGATATATAAATTACATCATGAGAATTGAGACTTGAGACGGGGAAATGGACTTTCACTTCGCAACACCAATAACTATTTAAACATTGTCTACATGTTATAGTATAACATGTTATACTATCTTTTAGCTCATTTTTTCCTCTTTTATAGGGTGTTGATGCATAAGCTATGTGATGTTGATTTAAGTTTCTTGACATACAAGCAGAAGTTGGCATTCTGGATCAACATCTACAATGCCTGCATAATGAATGTACTGTAAGGCCTTTCATTTCAAGCCTTCATTAACATCAACTTGCCTAACATCTCTGCATGTTAAATCTTTAAACCTTTGTTTTTTTTAATCTAATTGCAGGCATTTTTAGACCATGGCCTTCCTTCTACTCAGGAGAAACTGTTGTCTCTCATGAATAAGGTATGTCAGTGAGAAATCTATAGAAACGGAGCAACTTTTTTTTTTTTTTTTCTGGAAGTTGTAAAGCATGAACATTTATTTTTTCTTAGTGATTGTGGTATTATATTAACTGTGTAGCTACGTATTGACACAGGCTGCAATGAATGTAGGAGGGATAGTACTGAATGCTCTGGCTATCGAACACTTTATTCTTCGGCACCCATGTGAATCAAAACATGTACGAGATATATATATATTTAGTTATCCCACAACAACTTCTCAACTGCCTTAGCCAGATTTTTTAAAAAATTTATTTTTCTTTTTTAACGTAGGAAGCTGAGTTATCTTAAAAGTACCCTTAGCCTTTAACATGCAATGATTTTTAAATTTGATAAAAAACAATTAGTAGAAACTCAGACAACATTCAAGCAAGTGACATAAATATGAGAACCATTGTGTTCACGAGGAACCTTGCTTCTACTATGCAAATCTAGATTTTTCTCTCTTTGCACCTAGGATCTGACTTGTCTAAAGTGAACAAGTTACTTCAAAGAACAAAGTAATTAAGTAATCTCTGTCGTTAATTAGAAAATCAATGATTGATGGTATTAATATATAACAAATTGTGAATGTAATAAAAATATCAAGAGTTGATTTTCAAATTATCAATTGAGATTACTTTTTGCTTACTACTTTAGACGAGTCAAATCCTTACGCGTGACATGTGTTTATGTTCTTTAACACCCAACTAACTATATAGTTCACAAAAGGGTCCTGTGGATGAAAAGGAAGTGCTATTGCGTCATGCTTATGGTCTGGGATATCCAGAGCTCAATGTCACCTTTGCTCTTTGTCGTGGCACCTGGTCCTCACCAGCAGTAAGTGCACTAACCAAACTTTAATGAAACAAGTTTTGGTTTTTTTTTAAATAGTAAAATTGATCCTATATGATGAAAAATTGATCTTGAAAGATAAAAAATTAAAATTTAGTTCATGAATGGATAAAAACTGCAACAAATTAGTTCTACGGATAATAAATTAATTCATAAACTTTGTAATTTAATTTTAAATTATTTCTTGAAAAATATAATTTATTAACAAATTAATCCTTAAACATTATAACTAAATGATAAAATGATTTCACAAATATAATTTTAGGACTAATTTGTTGCACTTTTTCTCCAAAATTAAATTTATATTTTTTATCTTCAAAGACCAATTTATCACTGTATTACACTTTTTAGGACAAATTTAATTTTTTATATTTTTTTATCGATAAATATTAATCTATTGCAAGATTCAAATCATGACATCTTTGTCTTTCCTTCTTCCTATATTCTTTCCTAACCACTGTACTAACCTTATATATCCTCGTTTCCTAACCACTAACCTTATATATCCTTTAACAAAACAAGTTGATGAAGAGTTTTTATTTGGTGAATGTAACACACATGATGTTTCTTGCAGTTAAGGGTGTACACTTCAGATGATGTTGTGAACCAATTGGGGAGGGCCAAAGTGGAGTACTTGGAGGCTTCAGTGGGTATCACAAGCAAGAGAAAGATACTTGTGCCTAAGCTTTTGGAGTGGCATATGCACGATTTTGCAGATGAGATGGAATCACTACTAGAATGGATATATAGCCAATTGCCACGCTCAGGATCATTGAAAAGAGCCACCATGGAGTGCCTCATAAGAGAAACAAAATATTCAGTGTCCAAAATGGTGGAAATCCAGCCATATGAATCAGAATTCCGCTACCTCCTACCTATATAAATAAAATAAATAAAAAGAGTAAATTTTAACACTTTGACATTTTTTTGATTATTAGTAAAGTCTATATATTTTTTATTAAATAGTTCTATTTAAGTTTCGTTAACTAGCTTAAATTTATTAAAATTGCTATTCAGTGCAAAAGTTTTGACATGAATAAAGATTGATTCACTTAACTCAGAAAAGAGTTCATAAAGGAGGGTTAAGGGGGTGTGGACGAGAAAGAAAAACGAGGTTAAAAAAAACAGTCTTGTACTGAGTGGTTTTGATAGTATTTTGAAAATAAAAAATGAGAGGCATTGTAGAAGAAAAGACTCTCTTGTTTTCCTGAAGAACTGAGAGGGGTTTAACTTTGTAATCCAACACTGATATTTGATATATACCTGATACCTCCTTTTCGGTGATAATATTTTATTTCCCAATAAAGTTTTGCCATTGCTGTATTGAAGATTGACTCGGATAGATAATGAGAACAACTCAAGTGGTGATACCAAATATTTGTTGGTATATAAAACACTTGCTGTCAGAAGTTATCGATGTTTTTTCTAGTCCTTTCTTTTACTGCTGATGTTTTTAATAGTCTACTTGTGTTTATTTAATCTTATATTTTCAAAAAGAATTTACGTTTTACAATCAAAGCCGCCTTAGCTCAGAGGAAGAGCATGTGGCTTTTAACCACGTGGTCGTAGGTTCGATCCCCACAGGCGGCATTTATGTTTGTTTTGTTTATTCCTGCAAGATTTCATAAAAAAAAATATCCAATAGTTTATATTATCACTTTTTTTAGTTAAAAGTTGATGAGATGACATGCATTTTAGTAAAAGTTTTATCAATCTTAGTTATTGAATTATAATTTTACATAATTTAGATATGTATAAATATGCAATTAAATAATAATTGTTTATTTATATCTTAAATAACATACCATACAATGAAACAAAGGAACAAAATATGGTTATTTTTTGTGAAATTTTGTATATACCAACAAATATTTTGGTTTAAAGTCATTGAAGACACTTTTTCAGCTTATAATTTCAATTATCTTAAAATACAACCAAAGTATAACCAGCTAAAATGCTTCACTTAAAAATTCTATATACCTAATGAGAAAGTTATTTTTATGATAATGAAACAAATAAATATTAATTATTAGATTTTATTATAAATTATCAAAATTTAAACACACAAGTTATCCGTGAATGTGCGCACCAACCTTTTGGTACCGAGTAGAGCCCCTATATATAATACGGCAAGAATTTAATGACTGAGAGTTGTGTAAGAGAATATAAACACCCGAGTATTAGGCAGGAAACAATGTGATGATTTCTCTTCTAAATTTTAATTATTTTCACTGTTTCAACAAAATATAAAAGATCAATTTCCCCGGTTCTCGACTTTTTCTTTTCTTTCTAATTTCTGGTGATAGGAAGCTTAACCGCTCAAGCGTTCTCTGGCATAGCCCATTTAAAATTAAATTGAGCTAGTGTTTGTTACCATCATATAAATTTCGTTTTCTTTTTAAAGCACATCTGCCATCCTGCACATAAATGATTATTGATATAAGATGATCTAAAGCCACTGGGTGAAAAACAAGACACTTGTAGATTTACCACCCATTTTTAAAGCACATATGCCTTCCTCGACTTTATTGAAGATGTATGTACCATCTTTAAACTTTTGTTTTTTAAAAATGAATAGTTTCTGAGTTCAGAAGTGTGAAAATAAATTGGTACTAATAAGGAGTTACTATTCTATCCACCAATGAGAGTAGAGAAGTCCATTGAACATAATAAATAGAACCACTCCTTCACTACTGATATACCTGTGAAAGAAAGGGGATACCCAACACATGATATACCTTTATCTTCTATTTAAAATTTGCAACACTCCGTACACAATTAGTCATACATAACACAAGAATAACAATTTTTATTTTTTTTAACAATCAGAGATCCGAAAATTTACGCAAAATCTATATGGTGCAATTTAGTATACCCAGCGGAGTTCCTTTCCACGAGAAAGGAGAAACAAGAAAAGCTCACAACACACGATATTATTGGATAATTTTATTGTCAGCATATTCATTCAATAAGAAAGGGTGGATAAAAGAGTAGCAACACGTAATAATAAGAATGAGAAGACATAAAGTCAATGTGGAAAATTAGAGATTAAACATAAAAGAGATTACAGTCTTTCAACCCCCCATCCCACCCTTTTTTCTTCCTTCCCAACAAAGAAAAACATGAATTCCAATGCCTCGCCAAAAGCCATAAAATAAAATCCAAAACAAAAACTTGAATGGCATGAAAGTTTTTCAAATATACTTTCCCACAAATCAATGTGTGAATTTCCTATCCGATATCAAATCTTACAAGTGCGTAACAGACGGCTCAACTAAGAAATTGACAACCCTATTTAAGAAATTTAAGCCAAATACAGTCTCTTCACAGTTAACTTTTACAGAAACAATCAATGGGTCGGAGCATTTACCTTCAACAGTAACTGTAATTAAGCATGGCATGGAATTGCTCAAGATCTCACTGCTGAAACGCAAACACAGACCAGATGCATCATCAAGGTTGGCAGCAACCGGCATATCCACAGATACAAGAGAAAGATTTGCATTGCTCAGCATCTGTAGTGCTAACGTTTCACATATCACAAGGAATTTGTCCTCTGTCAAAGAGTTGCTGCGCTTGTTCAGCTCTAGAATGTGATCGGTAAAGGTGCAACTGTATTCAAATTATGCAGAAAATCAAATTTAGAATCTCCTATGATGAAACAACAACAAAAAAAAAAGCCTTATCCCAAGGATGAAACTGGAAAAAATAAAAGGGAGACAGAGTCAGGAAGGTGCAGGGAACATAAAAAGTCAACAAATAATAATAAACAGATAACTAGTGTGGATTAATGCACAAAATAGATTACGTTTCTGTTCAAATGAAGATGCAGATTGCAGAGTTACTTTATCTTATTGCTGAGCCAGATAGTTAATTTTCTGAAGCTAGCAAACACTTGCAAAGATCATTTTGTTTGACAATTATAGATCCTAACATCATTTTTAACAAAGAATGTGAAAAACTAGTTGGGCAAAACGCTAAGATAGTCTATCTGAATAGCCATATGGATAAACCATAAGGGTTTATTTGTGGGAATGTTTTCTATTTTCAATAATTACAAAAATGTTACATTGTTTCTTGTTTTCGAAGATTTGTACAAATAAACAAGAACGCGTCTTTGTAAATCGAATAGTAATAATTGATGAAAACAGAAAACATTTCCATTAAACAAACAGACCTGTAATTATTCTAGATTCTAACACAATTAAAAAGTAAATAAAAATAGACAAATGGGATATACTGATTTAACCTTCTTTTTGACGTATAATCAATAATGGATTCAGAAAAACATAAAACCACATTTCAAATATGCTTTCTCAAGGATGTCTAAAGGATATAGAAACAAAGCAAAGAGCTTGAATAAGTAATATCCATACTGTTCAAAATTTAACCCTCCTTTATTTTTGACATGCAAAAACAGCCAAAATACTAAATAAATGGTCAAAAGACCAAAATAGTTTAAATTTTAAATTCAATCAATGGCTCCCATTTACTTATAAGAAGCTTCCTATTCTTTGAAGTTCAAATTTTAATTTTCCTCCCTGACACACCCTCATCTTGAATACGGATATGAATGGCATTTCATAAGAATTTGACTGATGCTTAATCCTTTATTATAGTATTTTAAGTTTTCAACATAATAAAGTGTGGAGGAGGGCAATCGAGTATGATAATACAATGAACCATATGTTTTCCTACAAGGCATATTATCAGATATATATATATAACAACAAATGACAGTCATACCTTCTCACATATTCAAACATCCCTGGAAGGCGAGATTCCTTATCTCTGAAATCTTCAATACTGAGGGGAAGGGGTTTTATAAAGTATCCTATGTCAGGCTTTAACTTGACAGGGAATTTCTTGTCATTGCAAAATAAAGCCAGATGCAGTGGCAAAAGGTGGTGATGGAAACGAACAAGCAGAGTCCGGTTTGCTGTCTCACCAGGCTCCAGAGAAGGAATCTCCTCCATGGAAACCAGTGCTGGTTTATTGACATGAAATTTTAAGGTACTGCAACAGAGACAAATAAGTATTCTGCATTAAGCACTTTGAAGCTAGCATGTAAAGATTCCACATGGATAAATTAGACAGTACATATACCAAAGTTTACACAATGTACAGGCAACCTAAATTCAAATTTTCACCTCTAAGTGATAGGTACTAGTATATGAAACCCAGTTAAGAAAACATTTTAAGTTATTAGAACATATCAATAACACAAATAAGTATTTAAATTCCAAATCATAAAACAAGAAAAATGAAGACAACCACCATACAAAATCTGAAAAGATTAAAACTTACTTTTCAGTTGGTGATGATGTTCGATCAGTAGAATCAGAGCTTTTGCTATAATCTTCTTCTATTAAGACTATATCGAACATGGGCTCCAGAGAACAATTTTCAAATAATACTTCCAAACATACAAGGTGAGAGGATATGCTTGAAGTCTCAGATGAAAATGAATAATTCACCTTTAACCCATTTCCATTTACAGGATCTAAGAGAGTGTAGCATTTAGGTTTAACCCGGTTTCCAATATTTCCAATGGTTATTCTTGCTGATGATCTACGAACTTGACTTTGCTCTATCTCACTTCCTTTAGATGACCTGGCCGGTTCATCTAACCAAGACTCAAGAGACTTCGTTGACATCAAGTCCCGAAAACCAGCTGTGCCAGAGGGAGCCCCACTGTTCTGATATTCACAGACATTGCCAGTGTCTGAAATCTGAATCAATGGATCAGCATTATCTTCTCCTTCATTGCCAGAAACAGATTCATCACTGCCACTGGCTTCGCCTGAAGCAGTAATAGACTGTTCAGAACTATAATCAGAAGCACTTCCCTCATCCAAAGACCCAGATGTGCCAGTATCATCCTCCTCATCTGAATCACTCTTAGCAGCTCCATCATACTGATCAAGATCAGTGTATGGCAGGCTACAAGGTTTTGGGAGAGGCTCATAGCCTGGAGCTGCATGGAATACTAACTGTGAAAGAGACCCGGGAAGGTAAAACCGGTAATCAATGGGTTCAGATGGAACTGTCATGGCTTTTGTCTGTCCACCAAATATGCATTCTGCAAGTATATAGGATTGGTCTCTTTTTTGTGATTCACTATTTTCTTCTTCCCCATGTTGAGACTCCAAATTACTAGAGAGAAGTTTCTTTAAGAAACGTGAACGATCACGAATATCATAGTTAAGGTCACGCTCGGCCAATTCAATTACATAACTCCAAACTTTTCTCACGGTCAAAATATCTTCTCCCTTAATGCACAGTAAGACCTGTCACAGAAACCCATTAAATCATTAACTCACTACTTTCAATGGAACTCTCTCTCCCCTTTTTTTCTTATATAAGGAAGAAAAGAAACACAATAAGAAGCATGCATATATAATATTCAGGAAAACAGAATTGGTCCTAAGTTCTAACATCAGTCATTATATGGCCTATACACACTGAACAGTATATAAAAAATAAAACAATTACATTTTCTAACTTAAAAATTGCGAAAGCAACAAACCATATATTATCTGTTATCAAAAGAGAAAACTCGGCAAACAAGGGTAAGCAGAAGAGCATTTTGTTTCCTTTGTTGTTTTCATTTCCTTCCATCATTTTATTTTCTTCCTTTATACGTTAGATTTATCTTCAGCAGAATCCTTAATTGACTAGGATCCTATAATTTCAGATTTCCTTCATCGGTTAGTCGAGATCCTGTCATGCAAGATTCCTTTCCTTTGTATTAGTAGTCTTTAAAAGGCTGTCATTATTCAGTAAGAAGCAATCAGATTTATTCTCTTATTTTAGTCAGCCTTAGAAGTTTAGAAGTGGCTTTGTCAAGAACAAGTTTGCTTCTCGCTATTTACGATAGGGAACAAGAAGGATCCTTCCACATCCAGACCTGTGACTAGATCCTACACTAAGGCCCATAAAATTACCCTCATGCAGGAGTCAGATATATTTTGTTTATATTTGACCCTTGAACAACCCAATGACACCAAAATGACCACATGCAAATACCCACCAAATGGGTCTGGAAAGTTCAATTGAAGAACAGGAAGAAGGCTAATAGTAGAAAACAGTCATCCAATTATCATATTAATCAATCAATAAACATATAAAAAATCAGCTTTTTTCATACAATAGTATAAAATTTACTTGATTGCATACCTTTGCAGTGGTATTAAGAAACTGAAGCTTAGCTTCTAATGCTTCTGAAGTAAAACACCGGGCAAGATACTTAAGTACTGTACTCAACATCCTTGGAATTATGTCACCCAAAGAACAATACTCCCCCAATATCCAAATAATCATTGCACGGGCAGCTGGAACCTTGATTTTATCCAAGCTACAGACTAACTGAATTATAACCTTTTAAAATAGAAAGGCTAGAGGTTTCAGTCATAACTGCAAAAGCAACGTACCAAAAAATTGCAAGTACTACTAACTCAAGAATTGAAATACCACACAACACAAGATACTAGTATGCTGTCCAATCTCAGGTCCAGTTTGTTCCACATACTCCATATATTATCTTGAAAAAATATTTAATTCAATTTAAAAAAAAAAAGGAAAAACAGTACCACAGGAGATGATTTTATAAGAATACCTTCTCATAACTGGATGGTTCTAATTTTATAATTGATTTGATGGATATAATTGCCTGAGTTAGCACACCCTCTTCTCCATCCAAGGATCTAATTTCACCACAAAAAAATTCTGCAAATATGGATATTAAACAAGAAATGTGATATATTTCTTTAATAAATAGACTTAACAACCAGATCGCACACCTTGTCTAACCAGAGTCAACAATCCTTCCACGCATGAAGTTGCCATTTTCGGAAGTCGCTGAGCACATAGACCAAGGGCAGCAACTGTGTCAGCAGCAAATCTCCTATTTGGATCTCTGATATAATCCTAGCAACACACTAAGAAGAGTGTCAATTTACGCACCAAACTCCATGATTTAAATGTCATAGCAAAGAGATAAATGCAAAAAACCAAACAAAATAATGAAAAATATGAGCAGATGACAGACACCTATTGGGGTGTTGGGGGATTAAGGCACCCACCATGGACACCACAAAAACCCATGGTGACTAGGCAAGGTGCCACTAGGCTGCCAGGCCTTTGGCAAGTATCTGTTTTATTATAGTGGTAGTGTCTGGAAAGCTCTAATATCTAGAAAATTCTAAAATATGCATGAAACTCAAACTCCACTAAAAGACCTTTTTATATATTCATACATAATATAACAATCATTTATCATACAATATATCTGAAATTATCCAGAAATTCAATTCAACACTGCACAATAGGGCCTTTCCTGTCATGCTTACGTAAACTAGTGTTTGTGTTTCTTTATAAATGAAGAACTTTCAGCAAACAAAACATCAATGGAAAGATAAATGCAACTAATAAGTGAGTTTGGATTGAAATTAAAAGCTTGTCAAACAGAAACACACATTTCAATGCACCAAACAGAGAAGCAAGTATTTTGTCTCAATGAGTTGAAAGCCAGTTACGTTGAACTTAACTTTTATCCAAACACACCCTAAATAGCTCAAGAAAGAATTAAAGTAGCTTGAAGTCTTGGCAAGTAACTACTTATGTATATCAGCAGAAACCAAGTAAAACTAGACATATAGTTCTTTCTGGAAAACAGTCACCTCACATCATAACTTAACCTAGGGAAAAAACATATTCGATATGAAATACCTGAAACTCTTTATAAATGAATGAAATGGATGAATCCGTGGCAATAGAAGAAAGTACATCTAGCTTCAGCGCCTTTATCTGATAGGAATCTGAAGAGCATATGAAAAAATCTTGGTAGTGTGGAGCAAAGAGAGATGGGATTGCTTTTGCAAACACTTGTATATTGCACAATACCTACATAAGTCAATGAAGAAACAATAATTAATATTGAAGTCAAGTATAGAAGAAATTGAGAATATAAAATTTATTGCCTTATCCAATGATATGTTCTATGTACCTCATCTCTCCTAATAATCTTTTTCTATCAAAATAAAATTTTATTATTCACAAAAGAGACAAATTCCAACATTTTAATTGGACAATAGTAATACATGTCAGTCGTAAAAGCAAGATATCTCCCAAGAACAATCAAACACCATTACCTCAAAAGATTCGGCATAAAAAACAAAAAACTTGCTAAATTCTAACACCCTGCAGATACAATGCCATCACTTATGGCATTAAGTAAAGAACTCACTAATTACATCAACACTTTGAAAATTGAAATGAATAAACTACCAATTAAACATTACGTCCATTCTAGAAACAGAGCATTCTTATTTAGATGTCTGAGCAAATATTTCTTCATTAAGGTATATACTGACAACTGTCGCCACTCACCACAACTGAATAAAATTTCCGAGTAAAAGTGAAACCATCAATTCCGAATTTCTGATAACATGTCAACAATGCCATTCATTCATTTATAATAATAATAATTAAATCATGCATTTGAAGGAAAGGCCACAAACAAAGCCCTCTAAATTCTACAGTCCCAGGGTTCATGAAAAGTTCTAAATTCGTACCCACACCATCTATGTAAATAGCGTGGTGTGTCACCCTAGCTAGAATGAGCAGTAACATAATAAAATCGACAAGGAGGGAAAAGGGAAAATAGAAACTTCACCTAATAAAAAAAGTGATAATGTATTAAAGATTAGATGATAAAACAAGATCTATAATGATATAGTACACATTTACCAATAGTCCTCAAAAGAAGATTTCATATATAATTTAATATATCGAATAGCAAACAAATGAATGTAATAGACAATGTAGAAGAACAGAAGTAAAACAAGCTAAACAAACTAACAGAGGATTCAAGAAATGTTGCATACCACATATCTTGAGGCAGACGATGATCGCAGGACAAACAAGAGTGGTTTAACAATTCTTTTGATGTGCTCCTTAGAAGCCATTATCCAGTGTACACCAGCAGCTGCAAGAACAACTGCACTGTTATTACTCCATAGCAACGGTGATGTACAGTGCAGCAGGATCTTCACAACATCATTACTGCAAGATGTATATTGTGATACATCTAATTTAGGAGCAACCCTATTTGTAGAACTTGAGCGTGATAAGTACTCATCTGGCCCTTCAATGTAACACTGGAAGACCATAGTGGCTAATTCAGATACAGTCTTATCAATGGAATAGCCAGCATCTTCTTTTGAAGTAATGTAGGACTCGTCTTCCTCTAAATTGTCAATGTCTTTATTGTACAAAGAAAACATGATGGATTCTTTGACAAGCCCGTGCCTCGCTATTACATACCGCAGAAGGATCCCAATTAGAATTATTTGACCCCACTCTTCCACATCAGGAAGAATCTCACACAACCGTCTGTAATTTCTTCCAATCAATGAAAAATTGTTAGGGCAAACTGAAGTAAATGCAGATGCAGCAGCTCCAACAACTCCTGGGGAATGGTCATTTAAAAGTAGTCCCACAATCTGCATAAGAAGGACCAAAATTTATGTACTGAAACTGTATGGCTTTCCAATGATACATTGATTAAATCAAATATCCAGCATAAAACTATCTTCTCATAAATTTTAATTCAAAAGTATGTAGCCCAAGGAAACCCCAAAGAAAAACATCACATTTTTTCTTTCCATTATTATTACATCATCTAGGTCCAATTGAAGACAAATCTCAATAACTTCAATAAACCAGCACACACATTAACCAGACCTCTTCGATTGCAGAAGCATGTTCCTCCATCCGCAAATCATGAAGCTTGGGAAGAGCATTAGCTGCACACTTTCTAACATAGACAGAAGGATCTCTCGCACATTTTTGCACAGCAACAATAACAAGAGGCGCAATTACATGAAGGCGGATCCCAGCCATGGCACGGAGCGCCCATGCCCTCACCAACGGATTTGTGTCCCCGAGGTCCTTCTGGAAGTAATTAATCGACAACAACGCCTCATTCGGACGCCTAAGTAAAAGAAACAAAACAAAACATTAAGCAAACAACACCGACGAAATTCAAGACCGCAGAATGCTACAATTCAGGAAACAACAGCATAAATTGATTTCCAAAGGCATAATTCTAACATAAATCGAAATTGTTACTTAAGGCTGCAACTTACTTTTCAGCGTAATGCAGAAGGTACAAGTAGACCAGCTTCTTCACTTCCAAGGACTGAGACGCAACATTTTTAACAACCTGTAATTTTTGTTAAGAATCGAAACGAAGTTAGAGAGCATGAATAGCACGCAAGTGAACATAAATCAATTCGCATTCCTAACGAAGGTGAGTGAAGGTGAACAAAAAATCAATTCGAATTCCAAATCAAGTAAACTAGTTCTGAATGGCGGAATCTATCTAGATGCAAAATTCAGTTTCATAATAATGAAGGCGAAACAAATGGAATTCGTGAAGAATAGAAATTAGAGGCTTAGATTAGATGGAAAGAGGGAACCTGAGGGAAGAAGTTGGAGACGTCGAAGCCCTGAGCGATGAGAGCGAGAAGGCGCTTGAGAGCTTCGCACTTCTCGGAATCGAACTTGCTGTCGAGGAGAGGGGCGATGTTGACGTCTTCGGGATCGTCGTAGAGGTGCGCGTCGGTGCCGATCCGGAACACCGCCGTCGACGCCTTGCTCAGGGATTCCGCCGTTGCTCCGAATTGCGGGAACATCATTTATTAGTCTCTCGGAATGGAATAACCTCAACTGTGTTTTTCTGATCTGTTTAGTTTATTGTTTTCAAGGCTGAAACTGTACTAGTTATTACTGATCGTTTGGATACTCAGAAAATAGAAAATAACAGAGATTCCATACGGTAATGCTTTTTTTTCACCGTTTTGGGTGAACAGATTCGCCTTCGTTACTTGGTATTATTGGCCATTGGGAGTATCTCCATGATTTACGTTTACCACTTTTTCACATAGAAAAAATACTTTATTTTTTGTCTTTATGAATTATTCTTTTCAAAGAAAAGTATTTAAAAGTTATTAATTTAACAAAATAAAGACAATTTTATTTTAGTTTAAAGGCTAGTTATGCATTTTTTTTAGTATAAAACCTTTCCCGTTAATTAATTAGTTAGGATGGAGAAATAACTTCAATGAGTTGGGGGGTATGCGGATTCTAATAACAACATTACTCATGTTCCATTTCACAAGTGCTTTGAGTTAACACTTATTCAGAAGAATAGGATTGTATGGGAGATGTGAAACGTTGATGGCAATGGTAGTTGATTATAAAACACACAACATGAAGCCCTAGCTAGTGAGTATGAAAGTTTTTATTTAATGTTTCTTAAGACATGGAATAATAATAGGGACACATGGACCTTGGCCAATTAATGTGATTTCCAACACAATATTATTTTTCCCCGCTTTTATGATAATTTTTTTTCTTTTTTTCAAGACTTCCCATTAACACAAGATTCATTAACCTTACCATCCATTGACATATTAAATGTGGCCACCCTCCTTCCTTGATGATATTATCATTGTCATTTAAATGAGTAAAATTGTTACTTTCCATTTTTTCCCCATCTTACTAATAGTGTCCTAATATTGTATTCTTTATTGTTGTAATTATCTTGTTTTGTCACAAAACTATAAGTCAACTTTCATATATATCATGATTGTCATGATTTTATGACATGTGTATGTGATTGGATTAGGGTTTACATATTGACCTTTTACATGCACTTGTGTTGACCCATTCATCCTAAAGTTGGTTATGTCAATCCTTGACAATGAAACAATTTAGAGCTTCATAAAACTCCTCATAATATGTCAATGACATTCATATTTTTCGTATATCACATGCAAATATTTGTGTTCAATATTAAACTAATTATTTCTAAATCAAATCCATCGCACTATAAATTTCATTTAGATTGATTTACACAATACTTTGACAAACTCTTCTTTTCATATGTCTAAGAGTTCTAACATCAAAGTTAATCACAATTGAGACTAATGCTAGAATAATAATTTTTGTCATAATATTCTATGTGATCGTTATTAGTATTTAGGATAAGAAAATAAGTTGAACTTGTCGAATCAACTCGTTTAGAATTTGAGATTTCTAATCTGTCACCCTGTCTTGATCCACCAAAAAATTGGGTTGACATGGATTAACCCACCAACCCTTTTTATGTAAAGAAATGAACTTAATTTTTTATATAAATTATAAATATTTATTTAATTTATTTTTTTGTCTAAATAAATTATTATTCAAAATTTAAAATAATTAATTTAATTTTTAATACTTATTTATTATTTAATATTTGTAAAAGATAAAATTAATTAAAATATATTTATTATTATTTTTGCAGGCACAACCCATCAAGCCAAGCATAAAATGATACAAACTTAAATTCTTGACTCATTTATTTTTCTTATGTAGGAGCAAGACATATCAACTCATATTTAACAAGACAACATTATGATGGGACAAGTTAGACGGTTTTATCACCCCTAAATGTTATGAAACCATATTCAAACCAAGGATTTTTCAATCTCTATTTTTTTTTATTAAACAAAGTTTGAAATTCGTGGTCTAGTTGCAAGATAGTGATAAAAAAGAATCATCTAGGATATCAAACTACGCAACTACACCAATGTCTAAATGATTTTCACATAACTTTCAATTGGTGTCTCATAGTAAAAAAAAATTATCTTTGTTATATATGTGTCTCATAGTAAAAAATTCTATATTTAAAAACAACTTTAAGTTATAACTTACCATGGCTAACGCACTGATAATAAAAAAGAAGTATAGGTAATTTAGCAAATCACTTTATATTTATAATTTTTTTGACATAAAATTCATATTTATATTTATATAATACATGTAGAGATGCATATATGTACTCATGTTCCAATTCAGGAAAAAACAAAAAAAACAACTAATGTTCCATTTCACAAGTGCTCCTCCTAGTTAACGCCTATGTGGGCTACTGGCACCGTCTGTCAGGGAAACGCGAAACCTCAATGGCAATGGCAATTTCTCATAGCACGCACTCCACACTTCCCAACGCGAAACCCTAGCTTCTGAGTAGCAGACTTTATTGTGCCAATTTCACTCCCTCGAATCCGATCACTTTTCCTCTTCAATTTCGCTCTTGTTGACCTTTATCGTGCTAATTCGCTGAAGGAGAACAACAACAACAACTCTCTCAGCTTTATTCCTCTCATTTTGCCCCAATCGGTATTTTTTTAATCCTGCATTTTGCTTTGAGACTTTAGCATTGATCGCTTCCAGTTGAATCCTTTTTTTATTTCTATTGTTCCGCATGCTGTTTTCTCCGGAACTTCATATCTGTGCAGTGAATTTCATCATCATTTTCGTTTTTTATGCTTTTAGGAGTTTCGCCGTGGTGTTAAGACTTAAAGAGTCGACGTTGCTTTCTTTTATTTGGTTTTTGAAAATATATTATTTTAATATTTTTCCCATTCGTAAATTTCTCTCGAGGCTTGCATTGGTTGATGTTTGGAGACAATTTCCATTTCCGGACAATGAGACACGAGTTTCTTGTTGATTACGCCAGGCTGGGCTGAATGGTTGGAGATGTATAAGGATTTATAATAATTAGAAAAGACAAAAAAGGAGATGTCTCTTTGCTTACATGCTTGATCGTTGTTGAACATTTCATTTTATTATGATTTTCTCGTTTTGATTAGAAGCTGCTTACCTTTTTCTTGACTTTGGTTCTAAGTTGCATGTGTTCATGCATAACTTTTCTCTCTCTATATTATACGATTCCATAGTTCAAGGCGAGTTCTAATTTCTAAAATTGTACTTGCTACAAAGGTTTTGCGGTTTTGTTGTGTTCCTTGATATTATGGGGAAATTGAGGTTGGATGCAGCCACAATTGTGGTTGTGTTACGGTCGCATTGTGGTTGCGGACACCCAAAAACCTTGATGTTCCAACTGAAATTGTGGTGGCGGACCCTTTTTAAAACCTTCCTTGCTACTTCACAATGATAATTTTTGGAAGTGATTTGTAAACCCAATACAACTGCTAGTATTCACAGTCTAAAATTAATTTGTATCTTTCAGGTGCCACAATATTAAGCCTTGGAGAAACCTTAATGGCTCACTGTTCTAACAAGGATAATGACCCAAGTGCATCTCAATTAAGTTGGTGGTATGTAGATATATCTTATCAAGAACTAAAAAAGGGAAGTTACAAAGTGATGCGCTCAGATGAAACTTTCATTTGTCCGTACTGTCCCGAGAGAAAACAGGATTATAAGTACAGGGAACTCCTTAATCATGCTTCTGGGGTGGGTCGGAGTAGTTCAGAAAAGAGATCTGCAAAAGAGAAGGCTAATCATCTGGCTTTAGTGAAATATTTGGAAAAGGATCTTGCGTATATGGATGGCCCATCAAAACCTGTAGATAAAGGTCTTCCTGTTAATCAAGTTACTGCAACAAAATATCTGTTTCTTATGCTGAAACTCACCAATTCACGAGGATATTTGATGGAATGATGAAGATATCTGATAAAGTAACATGGCAACAGTCAGCACTCAGCGCTAACATTATTTTTTGTCTTTCAGGTGCCAAATTATTAAGCCCAGGAGAAACCGTAATGCCTCACTGTTCTAATAAGGATACTGATATAAGTGCATCTCAAATAAGTTGGTGGTATGTTGATACATCTTACGAAGAACTCAAAAAGGGAAGCCACAGTGTGAAAACCTCGGACGTGACTTTCATCTGTCCATACTGCCCTAGGAGAAAACAGGATTATTTGTACAGGGAACTCCTAGAACATGCTTATATGGTGGGTCGGAGTAGTTCTGAAAAGAGAAGTGCGAGAGAGAGGGCCAATCATCTTGCTTTAGTGAAATATTTGGAAAATGATCTTATTATTATTATGGATGGCCCGTCAGAACCTGTGGATAAAGGTAATCCTCCAGTTAATGAAGTGGCCATATCAGTTTACAATTTTTTTTTTAATTCCCAAGTTACTGAATATGAAGAATTTTGTCAATTCACAAAGTCAGTACTAACACTAATTTTTTGTCTCAGGTACTAAATTAAGCCTAGGACAAACTGTAGTGGCTCAATGCTCTAACAAGGAGACTGGTATGAGTGCATCTCCAATAAATTGGTGGTATGTAGAGAAATTTTACAAAGAACTCAAAAAGGGAAATCACATGGTGCAAACCTCAGATCTGACTCTCTGTTGTCCATACTGCCCTAAAAAAAGAAAACAGGATTATGTGTACAGGGAACTTCTTGAGCATGCTTCTGGGGTGGGCCAGAGTAGTTCAGAAAAGAGACATGTCAGAGAGAAGGCCACTCATCTGGCTTTAATGAAATATTTGAAAAATGATCTCAAGTATTTGAATGATCCATCAAAATCTGTGAATGAAGGTAACCCCCCCGTTAACAGGGTGCATCAGATTAGTTCACAAGAGAGAAGTGTCAGAGAAGACGCTACTCATCTGCCTTCAGCGAAATACTTCAAAAAGGATCTTACAAATGTGAGTGATCCATCATCAAAACCTGTAAATGAAGGTGATCCCCCTGTTGTTAATGAAGCAATCATTACAGAATTTTTGTTCAGGTTTTTCTAGTTATTGATTATGCTGAGATTGGTTAATTCAATTCACTATGATGTATAATGGAAGTATTCTGTGAAGTGAGTTTTTTTATCAAAATTAAAAATCTGCAAAGTAACATGATGGCAGTCAGTACTAACACTGATTTTTGTCTTTCAGGAACCATAACAGGAAGCCCAGGAGAAACTGTAATTGGTTGCTGCTCTAACAAAGATAGTAATATAAGTTCATCTCAAATTGGGCGGTATGCAGAAAAATTTTATGAAGAACTCAAAAGGGGGATACACAATGTGAAAACCTCAGATGAGACTTTCAGGTGCCCATACTGCTCTAATAAAAAGATAAATCGGGATTATGTTTACAGGGAAATCCTTGAACATGCTTCAGGGGTGGGTCAGAGTAAATCTCAAAAAAGAAGTTTCATCGAAAAGGCCAATCATCTGGCTTTAGTAAAATATTTGAAAAAGGATCTTATGAATGTGGGTGCTCCGTGTCCATCAAAACCTATGGATCAAGGTGATCCCCCTATTAATGAAACAATTATAACAATGTTTCTGTTTCTTTTTCCCTGTTAATGAATATGCAGAAATTGGCCAATTCACAACAATATTATGTAGAACTAATCTATAAAGCAACATGACAACATTTGTTGCTAACACTAATTTTTATCTTTCAGGTACCAAAACAATAAGCCCAGGAGAAACTGTAATGGGTCACTACTCTCATAATGACAATAATATAAGGGCATCTCAAATAAGTGGGTGGTATGTACATAAATCCTATGAAGCACTCAAAAAGGGAAGCCACAATGTGAAAACCTCAGAAATGACTTTCTCTTGTCCATACTGCCCCAATAAGAAGAGAAAACGGGATTATGTGTACAGGGAAATCCTTGAACATGCTTCTGGGGTGGGTCAGAGTAGCTCAGAAAAGAGAAGTGCCATTGAAAAGGCTAATCATCTTGCTTTAATGAAATATTTGGAAAAGGATCTTATGATTGTGGATGGTCCACCAAAAACTGCAGATGAAGGCAGTCCTCCTTTCAATTTTGAGAAGCAGTTTGTGTGGCCATGGACTGGGATCGTGGTTAATATTCCTACTAGACTGACAGAAGAGGGATGTTGTGTTGGGGAAAGTGGTTCCAAGCTGAGGGATGAATACCGAAGTAGGGGATTTAATCCACAAAGAGTCCGCATTCTTTCAAATTTCTGTGGTCATTCTGGAACTGCAGTTGTGGAATTCAATAAAAATTGGACAGGCTTAGATAATGCTTTAGCATTTGAAAGAGCATATGAATTAGATCATCATGGGAAAAAAGACTGGTTTGCTAATACAGAGCATAAGTCTGGTATTTATGCATGGATTGCTCGAGCTGACGACTACAAGGTAAACAATATCATTGGGGAACAACTGCAGAAGATGGGGGATATCAAAACAATATCTGAACTTATGGAAGAAGAAGCTCGAATGCAGGATAAACTTTTGTCCAGCTTGAATAATACTCTTCAGGTCAAGAAGAAGCGATTAAAGGAGATGGAAGTAAAATATTATGAGACTTCACATCGTATGGACATTGTAATGGGGGAAATAGATAAGCTCACTCAAGGTCACAATCAAGGTATCTACTATTGTTGAATCTAAGTTGCTTTCTTCTCTAATTTGGATCATGACTTTTTGTTTTTGTTAGTGTTTTTTGTTTCTGATTTATTTTTCAGTCGTAAAAGGACCTAGTCTATGATGAAATTACTAATTTGTTTACATTGGTCCAACTGCCAGTGCCGCTAGTTTATAGATCACCAGATATTGGAAAAAACCCAAGTCTCACATCGACTAGAGACAAGGCAAAGATAGAATATACAAGTAGGGGGCAATCCTCACCCCTCGAGCTAACTTTTGGGGTTGAGTTAGGCCGAAATCCACATTCTAAGATGATATCAAATCCTATTCTAGATCCATTAACGGGCCACCCACCATATTATCTGCACACCAAGCCCAAAAGTGCAGTTGGGTGTGAGGGGGTGTGTATTGAGAAAACCCCAAATCCCACATTGGCTAGAGACAAGGCAAAGATATATATATATATATATATATATATATATATATATATATATATATATATATATATATATATATATATATATATATATATATATATATATAGTGGGGTGCAACCCTCACCCCATGAGTTAGCTTTTTGGGTTGAGTTAGGTTCAAACTCATATTCTAAGTCTGGATTGTATCTGATTTAAACAATTATTTTATTGGTAGAATCAAAGTCCAGAAACTGCAAACTGCTGGTTGCATCATCATTGAAGTTACACTGAAGAATTGATATATGTAAAAATAATGGTTTGAAACTGTTCTGCTAGATCTTCTACAATACATTTCTGACATTTCATTGTTTCTAAATGATGCTGAACTATTTTATTGATATTGTATTATGCCATGATTGCTTGCATTCAGAGATGAAGAAAATACAGTCAAGTGCAACTCAACACTTCCAGAATATTTTTAATGGTCATGAAAGGCTTAAGTTGCAACTTGAATCTCAGAAAAGGGAGCTTGAGTTGAGGAGAATTGAATTGGAAAAACGTGAGGCACGTAACGAAAGTGAAAGAAAAAAGTTGGAAGAAGAGATTATGGAGGTGTAGTGTTTTTCTTATTATTGTTGCATCTCTTCTATCATGCTGTGATTGAAATTCCTGTGAAAGGGAAATTGAAGTAAAAAATATTGTTTAAGGATGATTAATTAAGATGATCAATATTTACATGTTTTAGTGATTTCAATGGAGGAGTTGGTCACCAAAGTTAATAAATTTTCCATTTTTGCTTATCAAGTTTGATGATCTTTGTGGAGACCTTAGTCCAAGAATATTAGGAATAAAATCCAATTGTTTTCTATTATAGTAGTATGCAATTGAAGGCTACACATTTTCTTTGTTTGAAAAATCCTTTTTTTTTTGCCAGTCATAAATGGACTGCATGAGATGGTTTCTGTCAATGAGTATTGTAAATTTCCTGAAGTGTGCCCCTATTTTTTTTATTTTTTTTGATTTTTTTTGCGAGGGGGGATTTACTCTAGCCTTAGGATGTTGAATGTTGTGTATTTCAAAATGGATGTCAATAATAATAGTAACAGAACTCCATTTAGTTTTCATATGCTAAGGAGTTATGTTATGAGATGAAATTTAGGGGAAGGAGGGCGAAAATAAAATCCACCAGTTTAGAATTGTATGTCCAAGAAATTCACTGGGATTTTATTTCTTTCAATTTTCACACTATTTTTTCCCTCCCGGTAAGGATGTGGAATCTAAAACAAAAAATTGGGCATTATATTTTTTTTTGTCTTTGTAATCATTTAATGTTAACAATGATGATGTGTCCAAGAATATATTTGTAGAATGTTATGTTTAGCAATTCTGATGTCTATTTTCTTTTTAGAATGCATTGAAAAATAGCTCTCTTGACATGGCTGTTCTGGAGCAACAAAAAGCTGGTGAAAATGTTTTGAAACTGGCTGCAGATCAAAAGGTTTGTCTAGCCTGTTTTTGTGCAGTTTTAATGACTGAAAGTGTCATTGTCCACATCAGGATAGCTGGTTGTTAATGCTATTTGACAATCTATTTATCCAGCGGCAAAAAGAACAATTTCATGCTAAAATCATCCTGCTTGAAAGACAACTGGAAGTGAAACAAAAACTAGAATTGGAGATTCAACAACTGAAAGGAAAATTAAATGTCATGGCGTACATAGAAGATGATGGGGACACAGAAGTTCTGAATAAGGTGGATGCTTTACATAAGGATTTAAGAGAAAAGGAACAGTCACTGCGAGACTTGGATTCCCTGAACCAAACACTGATTATTAAAGAGCGTCAGAGCAATGATGAGCTACAGGAAGCTCGAAAAGAATTGATTAATGTAAGTGTTTTCTGTTTAACCAATTCTATCTTCTATTCCCTTTGTGTCGATTTTGTAAGAGCATTTTTTGAATTTTCTCGTATGTAGAATATGGCTCCAGTGATGTTTTAAATGGTGATTTTTTTTGTCCATTTAAATTGTTATATAATAAGAAGCATGATATTAATTTACTGATAAAACTGCCCTGCATATCCCACATTGCCAGAAAAAGAAAAAAAAAATGCTCTGATGTACACAGTTGGTGTTATGCATTTAAACATGGGATGCATGAACATACCATTTGGTAGTTATATTAAATGCAATTATTTCCAATATGGGGCATAAGGCTCAACCGTAGAAAGGAACAGGGGAGGGAAAGCAAAAGGGTTCTCCTTTGTTGAATTCACAAAGAAGAAAGGAACTATTGGAGGAAAGAAAGCACATTGGGTCTTATGAAAAGGAAGGGACATTTGAAGTCCAAAACACATTGGGAAGGGGGAAAATTGACATTTGTGACTTTCTACTTGGAAAATGAATCTTTAAATTGAAAAAGCTAAAAATAGTTGAGAACATATAAGAGAAAAATTGACAAATTTTATTTAAAATTTAATTACTGCACTACTTGCTGTTGCTCATATTTCTTAAATTTCAAATATGTGCGCTTAAATGTAATTCTTGTAGTTGAAAAAATTATATTAAGAGCATATCAATTAATATTTCAAAACTATTACAAACCTAAATAGCATATGAACTATGTATACCATTACTCTCCTCCCCACAAACCATACATTTGATGTAGTAACATACTGCAAATCGCGTACATGGACCTGTATTGAAGAGTATTGCAAAGTGCAAACCAGATAACAATGTTTAAACTATGATAGTGTGGGGTATTCAATACTCATTTGTTACTCTCATGTTTTGAAATTTTTTACTTTCTTGAAATTTTATCTATTGCAGGGCATTAAAGAGATATCTTGTCGTGCTAATGTTGGTGTAAAGAGAATGGGGGAGCTTGATATTAGACCATTCCTTGAAGCTATGAAGAAAAAATATAATGATGAGGATGCAGAAGATAGAGCTTCAGAACTGTGTTCGTTGTGGGAAGAGTATATAAAGGACCCAGACTGGCATCCATTTAAAATTACCATGATTGAAGGGAAACATCAGGTGTGCCTTACTTAAGCTTATAGATATCATTATTAAGTCTTAATCAAATCTAGCCTTTGCTGTTGTAAGCACTGCATTTGTTTGTATGTCATTGTACTGTTGTCTGAAGATAATAAATGTCCTTGAAAGCTACTTAGCTAGAAACATGGAACTCAGGAAGCTTAATATATAAACCTTTGATACCTATTTGGTCCCTGGAACATGTATTTCTTTCAATTTATGTTGTCTGAAGAGCATTTTATTTTTATTGTTTCATAATATTTTCATATTCATGTTTTGCAGAACTAGAGATGTTTTTGGCTCTGATTGATTTACCTGCCTTTATCCCTAGATGAACTTTTGATGGCCACAAATTGGAAGAAAAAATAATTCTGAATGTCATTGCTATATTAACTATTCTGATCAGCATGTAGATGGTCTAATGATGCCATCAGATATTAATTTTAGAACTAAGCTATGTGATGCCTATATTTAGGAAAGTCGATTAGGATATCTATTAAATGTGGTTGGAACTGGGCATCTCCAACCTTTATTCATCTGTGCATGACCAACTTGCGTGGCTCATTCCACTAGCTTTGGACAATATTTTTTCAATATAGCTATTTGATGTATACGATGGTTTTCATATTCATTTTAATCTACAATTTATTGCATTATTTCTCTAATATGTGTTTTTCTAACTTATCTGGCTTCATGCTTTTTTTCATCTCAGGAAATCATAGATGATGATGATGAAAAGTTGAAGGGACTGAAAAATGAGATGGGTGAAGGAGTCTACAAAGCTGTGGTGACAGCTTTGACAGAGATAAATACATATAATCCAAGTGGGCGGTATATAACCTCTGAATTATGGAATTATGAAGAGGGAAAGAGAGCTACCTTGCAAGAGGGAGTAAAATTGTTATTGATGCAATGGAAACTAACTAAACAAAAAAGGGGGACAATGTGAAGGTCGGTATGTGTGTAATTAAAATAAGGTACTACAATTTTCTTTTAAACTATACATTCAGAAATAAAAGAATTTTACTTATATGCAATTTAGTAATTGACAAAGAATTTAACATAGTACCTTAGGCGCGGGCTGCATCTTTTCTTAAAATATTGCTAGAAAATTTATATTATTCATAAAATTTGGTTTTTTCTCCTACCTATTTGATAACTGTTTCAATGTAACTACGAAATATAATACTGAAGGGTTGATTTGGTTACAGGAATAAATAAACATGTTGCTTTCCAAGAAGAGCCAAATGTGCTTTGGAGCCAAGCTGTCACATCTAAAGGGCTGAATGAATATTTTTAAGGAATACAGGTTATATTTAAACTAATTTTCTCTTTGCACTCCATACATCCATGGAGGTTCTTTTATTACCAATCTGTATTCATAATAATTATGCTTACTGTTTAGGTCAGGTTCCATCTTAGACCGAAACTTCCAACTCGGGTCCCCAAATGCGTGAAACATTCAATGAAATGTTGAGATATGATAAAAATAGGCTATTAAGATAAATACAAATTATATTTCCTAAATCAGCAACATAACAGAATCTGAGTCATGTCTCAACATAAAATATACTTTGGTACTTTTTTTTTTAAACAGCATTTCTAATAACCTGTTACATAGTTTTATGCATATTGACATTTTGTAGGTTGAAATATTTGAGTGACCAGTTACCAGTACTACTCGTATTTAGTTCTCCCTCCAACTCGTGAAGCTCTCCCTCCTTGTTATTCTAAGTTGAATTATGCGTTTATTCTAATAATATTTAAGAAATTACTTCACTTTTTTTTTTTCTTTTAAAAAATCCAAGCATCTCAAATAGATAAAAAAATTAGAATTTATCAAACGAATCACACTCCTTATATAGTTTGGAACAAAGAATTATCGAGGTTACAGAATTACTTAACTTAAAATGTGACCTTCAACCAATTTAAATACACTATACCTTGTTTATTATAAATAGGAACGGTGGTAGTATTTACTAAAAAGAAATAAGTGCATGTCTCCTAAAGAGAGAAACCCAATGAAGAAAATCGCAATGGTTGCAAAATTTGCTGTGCATTTTGTCTCTGTTCCTTAACCCCACCAACTGGAATGTGAAATTGCAGTTTGAAAATCTTATTAGCTAAGGACCACATAGTGACAAATGTGCGAGCCTTAGCCTTCAAAATCAGCATATATTTCTATTTCTTAACGGCTATGAAAGTTTGTTCTCCTTTAGATATTCTGTTAAATAAAGGAGAGAAAAAAAATAAAATAAAAAACACTGTCACCCGCAATCAGTGGCAAAGGAGACAGAGCTCAGCATTTTCATACTCATTCATATCAGATTCCCCTTAATTGGTCAAATTAAGTTTAGAACCCTCTCTTTACGATATATTTGGGAGTTAAAGTATAATAAATTTTGAAATATTAAAGAAACAAAAGAATAAAACACAAACTCAATATTTTGATCTTTTGTTTATTTTTATAATTATATAATTCTCTTAATTTAAAAATAACTCTTTAAAATCCGACTTCCAAATAACGTTTCATTGGACATGTAACAAATTTCTTAAAATCCTCTATCTCTTACATATTTGGGCTTTTATGAGTTGCTTGTGTTGTCCTTCCCTTCAACTCTTCATGCCCGTGTATTTATTATAGTGAAATTCTACAGTATTCCAACTATTACTAAAGTCCACTATTTATTAAAGGGTAATTAGTTTTTAATCCATTTGCTACTTTTATTTTGGCATCGAAGAAAGTTAGGAAAAACAACACGGAAGGCATAGAATCTACTGTTACCAATTTATGAAAAGACAAATACGGTCAATTAGCACCCATTCGCATAATTTTTTTTCTCTCTCTTTTTGCTTTTCGGCGCAGGCAAGCGTGCTTAACAACTTAAGAACATCTCATGCATGCATCAAACACACTTGTCAAATCTCAATTAGTAGCTTATCACTTCACCAAATCATATACGTAGTTGGAGGCAAAAGAGAAAATTTCTTAAACACACTTGATCTTTTCATACAATATATATATATAAATATACTATAATATAAGAAACATAGCTGCGGGCTTATGCATTTGAAGCCACTTCAGCCCCTTACATAAAGTTTCCCTCCATTTTCTAGAATCCTACTATAAAACTTCAAACACGTATACTAAGACAACCCCAATTTCTTCGTTCAAGACAAAGGAAAAAGTCAAAAAGTTTGACTAATCACTACCACAACTTACTTTACTTTCCCACCATTATTTTCTCTCTCGCGGTTTCCCTTATATCCACATCCCAAGGTAAATTCAAAACTACTCAAAAAAAAATTATAATTATTCATTTAATTCTTATAATTTTATAATTTTTATTTTTTTAGTTTCTATAATTTAAAAATAATCTTTTTAATTCTTATAATTTATATTTTAATTCTCTTTTAGTCTCTGTAATTTTAAAAGTGATCTTTTTAATTTTTATAATTTTATGATTCCAGAGACTAAAAAAATTAAAATATAAATTAAAAAAATTAAAAAAAATCACTTTTAAACTATAAAAACTAAAAAAAAAATTATAAAAATTAAATAAACAATTTAACAAAAAAACCATCAAACACAGTAATTATTAGACTCTGAAATTTTTGGCGGTGAATGTTTGACCAAATTGCCAATTGGCGGGTACAATGTTCCAGGAGGTGGAGGTGCGTCGGTCACTGGCTGTGACCCTGAAGGAGAGTGACTGACCAACCAGAACAGCGTTTGACTGCCAGTTCTGACCCCAGTTGCGGCTCATGCTCATCCACCCAGTCTTTGACCCTTTCACGCTCGTCCTCACGATATCCCCTGCGCCCGCGACGTTGGTGATCAAAACCAGGTTGAAGTAACGGAAGCCGTTGATCGTGAACCTCATCCCTCCCTGCTTACGGCAAGGCACCCTGCACATCACCGCACCCAATCACGCTCACCAAGGGCACTATTCGTAATTAAACACAACCATGAGGACAAATAGAGTTTCAACGCGAAATAATAAAAAGATGAATCTGAATTTTGGTTGGTTTCCAGAGTCGTGCAATTACGCGCCAAAAGGTGCACCTTTGTCAAAATCCTGAACCGGTTTCAGATGAACGGTTCAGGTTCACTCTTTCTAGATGGGACCCACCAAAACGATTTACTCAACTCAAATGAACCATCAACGGTTATGATAAGTTTTCACTTTTTCCGAATTACGAATCTTTTCGACATGCCCAAAAGCCAATCAAGCGAGTTTGTCTATATTTTTTTTTCTTCAATAACAACTATAAAAATAACAAAAACAAAACATCAAAATCTTCCATTCTTTAATTTTTACAATATTTCAATTTATTTTATGTTTTTTAAATCATTATATTCTCAATCATTTATTTTCAGATCATTACTCATGAAGAAAAACAAATATATCCATCACATACAATTTTTAAACTTATGAATTTAATTGAAATACAGTATAAATTATTTTCACTCCTCAAATGCTTTTATATGAAATAACAATAGTGTAAAAGTAAAACTACTACAATTGTGTAAAACTACAAACTTTCACTGATGATAAATTAATTAATATATTAATTATCTTAAGAATTGTAGCACTGACATTTTTTAATTAATTAATAGTATAAAAACTTTACATAGTAATATATATTTACAAAAAAAAATCATATTATATATATATATATATATATATATATATATATATATATATATATATACTGTTTACATTTGTGATGAAATCAATTATAAATAATACTATATGAGAATATGTTCAAAAGAGTAGAAAATAACACAGAAGGTGGGAAAAAACAAAAGAAAGTGTTAATATTTTTCAAACTAAAAAAGAAAAGTGTGAAGCTTGGAGAGTGAAACAGAAAAGAGAGAAGCGATGAAAGGTTAGAACTTGACCTGCGGTAAGAGACGGGGACGATGCCGGCGCGGTACTGAGCGATTTTGAGGAACATGGGCATGGCCAGGTCGAAGTGGGGCCGGGGAGGATTGCACCACCCTCCATTGTCGTTCGGAAGGGCGTAGTTTGGGGGGCAGAAGTTTGTGGCGGTTACGAATATGGAGGGGCTGCCAGCGTGGCACCAGCTGGGGTCGTTCGCGCACTTTATCTCGAAGCAGGCACCGCAGCTCAGCCCGTTGTTGAACAGCGCCGTGCTCAGCGCCGCCGTGTTCACGCCGTACCCCTGGCTGTACAGGTTCCCGTACCCGCACGCGCCGCCCATTGTCCCCGACGCGTCGCTGCCGCCGTAGAACGTGGCGTGCGCGGTCTCCCACGCGCCGCCGCTGTACACGCCCGGGACCCTGGCCTCGGTGGAAGCCAGAAGGGTTATAAGGGTCACAATGCCGATGTAAGAAAGGTTAACCAAAGCCATGCTGAGCGAGAACACGGAACTCAACTCAGCTCAGGGGTTTGCGTTCTGAGCAGGGAAGAGAGAAAGGTGTGTTGCTATTTATTGAGGGAGTGGCAGAGAAAACTGGACCCCACTGCGATCTCTTTTGGCCCCTGTTATTATCACCCTTTATTTCTCTTTAACCGAAGAAACAATTTTGATTAAGTTTTGATAATTGGTAATTGGTAGGGGACAAAAGAAGTTAGGGACCTTAGGGCCTCAAAATTGATATAAAATCTCTTTGCTTCAATTGCAAGTTGTGGCATCAAACGAAACCATTTATTTATTTCTTTCTATTTCGGAATTTAGGGTTGTTCTATATGTTACTGTTAAGTGTTAAGTTACTATATGCTTGTGTTCCCCTGGATATTTCAACTTTGGTGTTTGTTGGTTGGACTGGAGTCAATAGTGTGATGGGTTGCGTTGGATAACAAATGGCTTCACAATATGAATATATAGTATAGTACGGATGTGATTTATTTCCCATCTAAATATGGATAGTGCTGGGGAACCAGTGGATGACCAAAATGAAACAGGATAACTTTACATTACTTTTGACTATTGCATTACTTAATGATTTTTATTGTTATAAAAATAGAAACAACAACAAAAAACCTTATTCTTATAATATTTTAATAAACAAAATTCTTATAATATAAATTTTATCTACAAAATCTCTTGTTAATTTAAAATTATTTAATACTCTGTTGATAAACATTAAAATTAACATAATGTACTTTACAATATATAAAAATAATTATTTTATATTTATTTATAATTATTTGAATATGATAAAAGTTTACACTAACAGTGATATATAATATAATGCCTCTTAAGCACATAGTTAAGGGTTTGATCCTTGAAAATGAAATTTCATTGAGAAAGATTAATTTCTTAAATAGGTCTCCATAATAAGTTAGTATTAGACTACTGGTTAGAAAAATACTTTAGTTTTACAAGAAAAATATCATTATAATTTAATTTTTATATGAACAAAAAACACATTTGCTATTAGTTTATTAATAATATAATAATTGATGTAATTTGTGGCAGTTTTATCTCTCCTCTATTTTCTTATATCTCTTCATTTATAAATTAAAAAATATAGACTTTCTTGCGAACATATTTTAAATATATTTTTTCTCAATCAAGAAAAGGATAGAGATGATTAAAAATAATTATGTGGGAAAAATAAAAGATTATTTTTACTAGATACTGGAGTGGTGTTTAAGGAATCTCCACTGCGGAGCCAATGGCCAACAACAAATCGAAGAGAGAACAAGAATGAATCATTAAGAAGTGCTGGCCTCCAATAAAAATATTTACCACCGAATTAAATTCCTAAAAAAGTTAAGCTCTTGGGATACTAATAAAGTTGCTTGTGCATCAAACACAATTATCATAGTGGTAGTGTACAAAAAAGAAATTTAGATAAAATATATTCAGACACTCTGAATTTTTTAATTTTCTTTAGCCATCAGACACTGTGAGTATATATATATATATATATATTAAAGTGGGTTACCTCACCATGTGTTTCATTTTTTTCTAAAATAAAATTTATTATTAGTTAAATACATTTTTACTTTTTACGTTTTCTTTTCGTAACACATGCAATAAGATTTCAGTCGACATTATATCACCCTGTATGCTTTTCATATTTAATTTATAAGCAATAATATATATAATTTATTATATTAAGATTATTATTGAACATATTGATTTTATTTTATTCAAATGTGAATAAGTTAATGAATAAAAATAATTTATTAAATAAAAAGTATAAGTATTCAATATATTGACATAATAAATATGAGATATAAAATAATGTTTTATTCTTCAAGCCTTAGAGACACATGTAATAAAAAAAATTAATCCTTATTTTTTTTTTCACCCACATTAAATTTTTATTTATTTCCTTTCTTATTTTCTGTTACATTATTTATCATATTTTTTATTTTATATTTCTCTTCTTTAGTGAGTATATGCATTTTTGGGAGTGTAAAAGCATAATCATTCCTTTTATAATAATGAACTTACACTATTTTGCTGCATTATTAACATAAAATAATATAATATCAATTAATCTGAAATAATTGAAAATATAATTTTTAAAGTAACAATTTTAAAAATCAGCCTGTTTTTTTATTTATAACAATACGTGACTGACATACATTGTCGGTAGATTCTAATTAAAATCTCAAGTAATTCTATGTTATATTTAATCAAATTTAAGTACAATAAAAAAAATAAACCTAAAAAGTCAAAGTCAAGCCACTTATCACGGCTATTGAGCATGCATATCCCGTTACTTTTCCCTTTCGTGTTCACTAAAATGGAAAGAAGAAGAAAAATCTCGTTCAACATATTCATTGATTTTTCAATAAAGTCGGAGAAACTAATTAAGTAAAACATAATATTTTATGATTTTTAACGTAAAGAGCAAACACATAACAATTACATTTACATTTAGAAAATAATTACAGTGAGTAATGTTAATATATGAACTGTACTTTTTTTTTCTTTCATACCAAGACGGTGCAGTGGTTGAATGGCTTAGAATTTAAAAGACACCAGCACATTAGTATAAAAGATTTGACTTTGTGAATAGATTAAAAATAAATTATTTAATGAAGTAGTAGCACCAAGTGAATCATTGAAAACATGTGTGCATTGATTTTTGTTAGAGTTATTATCCTGAGAGATTAGAGTCATCTACTTAACCTTTAAAATTTAAATTATCTTCTATGCCTGAATATATGACTTGAATTTTTTTTGAAGTTGACTTCTCTTGAACTTTATTTAACCTAAAAGACTAAAGTTATCTAGTGATTATGAGGGATGAATTATGTTTAAAAATATTTTATTGCGATGAATATGGATTACATAAATCAACTAATATGAAATTATTTTAATTTAATCAATAATTTTAAATATAAGTATTTAACATGTAATTGTATTAAATATTTTAAGGAAAAATTTACTATTCATAATAGTCTTATTCGTCTCAATTATAATTATCCTTCATAATAATATTTGTGATTTGTAAAAAAATAATTTTAATATGATAAATAAATTGCTATAAAAATACCGCTCTTGAAATGTCAGGTGTTAACAAGGGAGATTATTAAAAAAATCATTTTCTCTATCTCAACTTTTTATATTGAAAACCAATATACAGAAATTAAGAAATAATTAATTAGTATATATTTGGAATAAAATATTTTTATGTATTTTTATCCTTCAATTAAAAATCACATATATATATGAAGAGTGCTACAAATATACTCTTAAACACACATATTTTTAATGCTTGAAAATTATAAATTATGAGAAATTTATTAAAACATTATGTGAGACTCACTCAATTTTATAATTTTTAGTAATTTTCAACCGGAAAATGTATTCAAAAGAGTGTATCTCACATAGCATCTTTCTATTTCACATGTTTTTCCAATTAGTTTGATTTTCTCCATGTACTCATAGTATTAAAAAACACACACAAATGTTATTAATATAACCGTAACTATCTTTTTTTTTTTTTAACTTGATTAATCTTGGCCAATTAGGGTACATTTGGTTGAAAGGTGAGAAAATGTATTAAGACGAAAAGAGATAAAATATTTGAATTAAAGTGTAGTATAAAAATATGAGATCCAAATCAATTTTTGAAACTTTAAGCTTAAATACACCAAAGTATAGTTAAATCAAATACTACCTTAAGGATTACTCATTAAAGGTAATATGATGCATTTAAAAGGTTAAATATTAACAATTTAATTTTCATATACATAAACTTGAGATCGAACTCTAATAACGTGATTAGAGAATAAAGGATAAGGTTAATTATTTATTTATCATGTTATACCATGTTTATGAATTATCTTTATTTTAAATAAATATACACTTGGAAAAATATTAATTAAGTTTTAGATTTATTTATTTTTAATAAAAGTTTTAGATTTCTAAAACATTAATCATGTCAAAGTAAAATTAAGAAACTAAAAACATAAATAAATGTATAACGTAAAGAATCGTAGACACAATTTGTACTCACTAGTGGAAATAGGCACTGCGTGTCTCTTTATCCAAATTTTTATTATTTAAAAATATTAAATTTGATTTTTTAATAATTTTTTTTTCAGTTTAATATGGTTGATTTGATATGAGAATCTGAGAAAGAACTATATGTGTTGCGAGTAATTTAAAGAGTAAATAAAAACTATGTTACGAATAATTCAAAGAATAGTAAAACGAAAAAATTTAAGAAAAAGTTAACATCAGAGGAGAATATTCCTTTTATTGTAGTTTGTTTTAGGAACCATTTATTATAGATATTATTGATTTGATTATTTGATTATTCGAGTTGAAACTTTTACAAAAGTCATGTTTCAACTCAAAAGTCTCAACAACGTAGAAGATGCATAGTAAGTGGAACAAATTCAACGGGTATAGATGTAGCAAAGTGGGTCCCACCCCATGCGATCGAACCGTCCACCGCATTCAGCGCTCCACGTATCACGCCGTGCATTTTGGGACGTTGAGTCTTCCCTCCCGTATTTTAACATCACACTCACGTACAATTCAGTTTGCAACAAAAAATAAAAAGGTAAGAATATTCAATATTGTATAAATCTTGCACTTTAGCTTTATATGAGACTAAAAATATAAATTAAAACTATCATAAAAAAAATATTATTATCAATGACAAAATTATACTGACAAGGTCAAAATAATGGAAAATGTTTTTTTCCTTCTATATTTTACCAAAGTTAGTTAAAACCTTAAGAGAAAAATACATGGAAGTGTATGTATGACCGGTGATATGGTTTGACAGAAAAAAATATATAAAGATAAAATAAGATTATCAGCGTTTGGAAGAATTCAAAAATCACCGCTCAATACAGGATGGTGAATTACGATTTCAATAGTAGTATAATAAAGTTAAATATTGAGTCTAAATTTTAAAATAGTATTACGTCAACCAAATTTGTTTACAACTAGAGTTATATAAGATTTAGACAATTTTTTTTACTTATTTTATAAGTAAGATTATATTAAGGTTACAGCTTAAATTTTATGATATATATTAAAATAAATTGGGTGGATTAATTATTACTAATTTGTATATGGTGCGTCAAAATTTAAATTTTAAACTTCAAATTTATATATGTAAAAAAATTAATATTAAAAACCATATAAATTAGAATTGATTGAAAGTAAGTAATAAAATTTCAGAAAAAGTAACAAAATATGTTAATATGTAATGTAGTGACATGACATAAAAAAATTAATGTAGTGACATATTATGACAAAAAAAAGTAAACTAAGTCAAGAGGAATTATTATGTTCAAAAGGAAAACTCAAATTTAAGATATAGGAGCTGATCCACTAATTAACAAGAATATTTTTTTTTACTGAAAAAATAATAGTTTTATTTATTAGGATTTGCCTAGCTAGTTGAGCTATTGGGTAGTTTGTATGGGACTCTAATACAAATTTTATTACCTCGTTTGAGAAAGAACTAATAAAAATGCTTTACAATTGTTTATCTCTCTTTTATTTTATCATTAATGGTTATTTTTCAAATTGTTCCGTTTAAGTAAATATTATCAAATAAGGAAATTTAAAACAAAATATTCACAATTGAAAATAAATATTAAGTCGTCCATTAGATATTTTATCTTCCAATTTTCTACTTTTTATTTTAAATTTAAACTTTTGGGTTTTCCGCACACGTGTTAGAATGTTAATTTTAAAATAAATTAAATTGATTGGTAAAGTCGACCCATTATGTACAACAAATAAACTCTTTTCATTGTTATGAGAATATTCTTCAAATTTGTTTACTCTTGTGACTACTCACTCACTCCTTACTCCTGTGTCACCTTCTTAGGCGTGACTTGGTTAAATTATTCGATCGTATTATCTACCAAATCAGCCAGATCTACCACGTAGTGTGTATAATTAAACCCTAGTTCAACAACTTCGTACGTGCACACACCATTACTAGTTGACTCATTAAATGCTAATGCACAATGTGATCCATAACGGTGTTATCTAATACTATTTGACTTCAGCATCTGAAATTATAATTTAATTTCTTTCAATACCATAAATTAGTTTGTGCTCTTGCATTGATCATTACTCTATTGTTTTTTGTGTTAATTAGAGCCTTGTTTCTTGCCACAAGTGATGGACGTGGAAAACGAAGAAAAAGGAAGGAACAAGTGAAATGCGTGCTAGCGTTTTTCCTACTACTACCTACCAAAGTAACAACAAATCTAAGTCACAGTCACTTTCTTCTCAGTTAGGGATGCTAACATTTTGCACTTGTGAACGTGTTTATTATTTCACCTAATACTATTAAAGGTGTTTCAATAATGCCTATTGCAATTCTCACAACTTTACAATAAAAGATTTTGTTCAATTATGACTCAAGCACCAGCAAAACCAACAATAATAAATTTGGCTTTCAACAAATAACAACTGCACCAGAGCTATAACAAATCATATATTAATAGGGCATCGAATTTGGACATCATGTCCACGTTCTGACCTTACCCTTTTGCTTATTTTTATTTTTCTGAAGTGATTTGAGGCCAGGCACTATTGATAAATCACAAGCTCTATTATCAGACATTTCTATACTAATCTGCAACAAGCATCGATAGCTTTACACAACGCATTAGATTGGTCTAAATTTGAATTTAGAATAATAAATGGTTTAGTAATGCATAAACCGAAAACATCATTATGAATATTATTTTTCCTTTAGTGAAAAGTCTCAATCATATATGGTGGTAGGTAATTCAGTTGGCACCGACAATTAACTAACAGATGCCAAAGTAACCAATGATTAAAAGACATTCTCTGCCCAATTTATGAGAGAGGCCAAATCTATTCCTTGAAATTTAGATATTGCCACTTGCATTAATTTCTGAAATTTTATTGATCTTTGAATTGATTACAAGTAACTTCTTCACTTCATGAGACATTCAACACTGTACATCGCAATAAAGCTTTGGATTGAAGTTTGGTTTCTAAAGTCACCAAATAATGTTTTAATGACACAACCAGAGAAGTTAACTTTGACATAATCCAATTAAGTCAATTATTAGTAGCAAATTTGCTTTCAACTCCAGATAATTAAATAGTTATTATATATCATATGGTGAAATGTGTAGTCTCTGCTGCTAAATCAACTAATACCACTTACGTGTATGGACATAAAGAATAATTATAAAACTATATGGAAACTATGGTTGTCGTCAACTCTTTGAAATAAAATCAGAATCAATACGTTCGAGGTTGATTTGAGGACGAAAATTTCAAGAAAATAAGGGCTCTGCTCTGATGAAATGTTGATTAATCTGAGTATTGTGTAGGATGGCTAAGAAGTGGTATTTACAGGTTATAAATACTTTTTGTCCAGCTAATAATATACTGGGACAGTAATTAGGAAATTAAATTGTTTTTAAGATGTGTAAATACAAAAAAAATAAAACGAGAGAAATATAAATATAAATATAAATATTTTCCTTTGTTTATGTTATTATTAGTTGAAAGTCAAAGACTAATTATTTTAGGTATGAAAAATTATTTAAAGGATTGATCTCCTTTTAACATATGTTCTTTTATACACATAAATTTAAATATCGAAATTCAAATTAAATACTTAAAAAATATGATTATTTATCAACTATATCATATTGTATTGGTGAAATATAAAGTATTTGATGATTTATTAATGAATTAATATGATATATGATTTGAATTGACTATAAAATAAGAATTTGATTCGTCTACTTGTAAGAGACCATTAATCTAAAGTTTAGTGGGATATAACACTTTCATATATATATATATATATAGTTATTCAAAATGTTTGACAATGAAATAGATAATTAGAGAAATAAGTTTACTGTTGTAATGGTGTGTCATGATCCTCTATAAACATTTAATTATTACATCATGCATCTAAGAAGGTATCATTGTAAACAAGATCATGGCCACAGTAGAGAAGGAGTAGCGGAGAGAGAGTTACTGCGGTGGAAATAAAATTAGGAATTAATTAATGTCCTACGACGGCAAAAGAAACAATTAGGAGTCATAAATTTAATGACAAACCTATACACTTGAGAATATTTGTTATGGTAGTATTTAGTACTTAGTAGTTTGATTTAATGCATCCCATTTGTCCATGCATGCTCTAATTGAAAACTTACCCAATCTTTGTGTTAGGCCCATCCATTAACAATGCCATCATGTCTCTTCTTTAAATGAAATCCCTTGCTCAAATTCAGCAGGCTCTATTGAGCTTTACGCAATCTCCAAAAAACTCCCAAGTTTCCCCCATAAGCAAGCAATTATTATATAGTAGTGCGAATCATATCTTCAACTTTTGTACTTCTCCCATGCATTGCATTCCCACAACCACCAACTTTTTCTTTGTGCTCTTTTTTAACTCAAGCTTCCTTTTAATCATTCATGGGTCCCAAGCTATCCCTCCCCCACACCTATCAATGTAAGCAAAGCTTGATGAAGACAAACTACCTAGCATAATGGGCCAAGGAATTTTCAGAAGACCAACTAACAACTTTGCTTTTGTTATTTAAAATTTTTTTAAGGACCTTTAGGACTTGGGCCCGTGAGATCTAGATTTGATTTGGAGATGGTGTTCAAGAAGCCCCACGTGATTAAGCTCTTTTTAGGTACCAGGAAGTAAAATTGTTAGCGTAGGGTACCTTGATTGCGATTATTAAATGACTATATTTCTATTTTCTAGCTAGTTGATGTTATAATTTAATAAACCGCTATTAATTTGCCAGGATCCCAAATTCTGACATTAGTGTAGTCAAATGAATAATAAATTCTGAAATTGCTTGATGGAAATCCGGATGAGAATCTCTTTCTCATATTAAATTAGAGGTTAAAAAAAATTAAAAAGGTTTAATTATCTTTGTAATTTAATGTTTTTTTATCTTTCATTCTCATAAAATTATTATTTTTTATTTTTAATCCTTCTAAATTATGTTTATTTTATTTTTTGTCTTTATAATATTTTTTCCTTATTCAAAGCATTATTTAAAATGTGGACGAATAAATATAATTTAGAAGCACTATTTTTTTTTATAATGACAAAAAATATTAAATTACAAAAACTAAAAATACATTTAAACCTAAATAAAATCTAAAATTATAATTCATTTCATCTAAGTGAATTTAGTCCCTCATTTTGGCCTCTAACCACATGCTATTATTATCCCTTAATTCACACATTACACATAACTTTAGATTAAAATAAGTGACTAATTATAGTTTTAGAATATTTTCTTTTATTTCATTAATTCTTTCTAGGGACTAAAATGATACTAGGTACTTATTAAGTTAGTTATTTCCTCCCAAATATTTCACAGCTATGGTGCACATAAATTATTATTTTTTCACATAATCATCTACTATGATACAAACAAGGCCCTGACAATGCCTACGTGGCATTGCCAGGGCTTACGTGTCGCGATACCAGCGCTTCTCATTCCCGCCCAAAAATGTCTTCTCCGTTGCCATTAATGCTTTTGTCATTTTCTAGGTAACCCTTCAGTTACCGATGCACCTTTCGTTTCCACCAACGCTACACTTATTGTTTTGCCTTTTCGAGTTGGGCTTGGCTCTGCAGTGTTGATGCCTTTGCATTTTTCCGATTTTCATTTCCATTGTGACCTCTGAATTCTCTCCCGTTTGGATTTCCTCTCCATGGTTTCCATTTTTCATTGTCTTTCTTCCTCATTTTTGTTTTTCGTTTTCGGCTTGGCTCGGCATGTATGATGGTATTTCAAGCCAAAAGGTTCGATTTTTTTATATTTTATCATGAGTTTGTTCTTTTGTATACGAAGGTTTTCGATTTTCTTGGGTGGTTTGTTGTTATGTACGATTTTGCTCGGGCTTTGTTGGGTTTTGATGTTGCATGTGCATTATTTACTACCTTTTTGTGGTTTTTTGATTCATAGCAACAACAAAGTTTACATCTTTGTTCATTTTTTATGATTAGTACAAAAGGTTTGACCTTTTTTTGTTGGGTTTTCATGTTGCATGTGCATCATTTATTACCTTTTTGTGGTTTTTTGATTCATAGCAACAACAAAGTTTACATCTTTGTTCATTTTTTATGATTAGTACAAAAGGTTCGACCTTTTTTTGTTGGGTTTTCATGTTGCATGTGCATCATTTACTACCTTTCTGTGGTTTTTTGATTCATCGCAACAAGAAAGCTTCAACCTTTGTTCATTTTTATGATTAAAGTACAAAAGGTTCAATTTTTTTTATTTTATCATGAGTTTGTTCTGTTGTATACGAAGCTTTTCGATTTTCTTGGGTGGTTTGTTGTTATGTACCATTTTGCTCGGGCTTTGTTGGGTTTTGATGTTGTAGGCTTTGTTGGGTTTTGATGTTGCATGTGCATTATTTACTACCTTTGTGTGTACCCCTTCACTTACCTCCCTCATTTTTTCGTTTCCACAAACGCTACACTTATTGTTTTGTCTTTTCGAGTTGGGCTTGGCTCTGCAGTGTTGATGCCTTTGCATTTTTCCGATTTTCATTTCCATTGTGACCTCTGAATTCTCTCCCGTTTGGATTTCCTCTCCATGGTTTCCATTTTTCATTGTCTTTCTTCCTCATTTTTGTTTTTCGTTTTCGGCTTGGCTCGGCATGTATGATGGTATTTCAAGCCAAAAGGTTTGATTTTATTTTATTTTATCATGAGTTTGTTCTGTTGTATACGAAGGTTTTCGATTTTCTTGGGTGGTTTGTTGTTATGTACGATTTTGCTCGGGCTTTGTTGGGTTTTGATGTTGCATGTGCATTATTTACTACCTTTTTGTGGTTTTTTGATTCATAGCAACAATAAAGTTTACATCTTTGTTCATTTTTTATGATTAGTACAAAAGGTTCGACCTTTTTTTGTTGGGTTTTCATGTTGCATGTGCATCATTTACTACCTTTCTGTGGTTTTTTTATTCATCGCAACAAGAAAGCTTCAACCTTTGTTCATTTTTATGATTAAAGTACAAAAGGTTGGACCTTTTTTTGTTCTACAATGACTTTATCGTTTTGTATACAAAGCTAATGGATTTTTCTTCGGTGGTTTGTTGTTATGTATCATTTTGCTCGAACAATCCGTTTTTTCATTTCCATGTTGCTCATTGTTTTCTATCTGCTTGACTCGATACATTAGTCTACCTCATTGTCAATCCTGCTTTGCACCCTGATTTGTTTTTTTTAGAATCCTATGTTTCATACACCCTCTTCATGTTTTGTATTATGTTGCATGTTGGTCGAGAATGACAAAGAAGCCGACAAAGATGATTACTGAAGAACGACAGTGAACGGTATGTTTTCGTATACCCAGCTTTTCTATCTTTCTCTTTGGATTGTTGTCATGATCAATTTTTGTGGGCTTTTGTTGTGTGTTGATCTTGCGTGGTTTGCAATGTTTTTCTTCTGAATGAGTTGCGAGAAAAAAAAATGTACATTGCCAGGGCTTACGTGTCGTGATACCAGCGCTTCTCATTCCCGCCCAAAAATGTCTTCTCCGTTGCCATTAATGCTTTTGTCGTTTTTTCTAGGTAACCCTTCAGTTACCGATGCGCCTTTCGTTTCCACCAACGCTACACTTATTGTTTTGTCTTTTCGAGTTGGGCTTGGCTCTGCAGTGTTGATGCCTTTGCATTTTTCCGATTTTATCATGAGTTTGTTTTGTTGTATACGAAGCTTTTCGATTTTCTTGGGTGATTTTTTTTATATACCATTTTGCTCGGGCTTTGTTGGGTTTTGATGTTGCATGTGCATTATTTACTACATTTTTGTGGTTTTTTGATTCATAGCAACAACAAAGTTTACATCTTTCTTCATTTTTTATGATTAGTACAAAAGGTTCGACCTTTTTTTGTTGGGTTTTCATGTTGCATGTGCATCATTTACTACCTTTCTGTGGTTTTTTGATTCATCGCAACAAGAAAGCTTCAACCTTTGTTCATTTTTATGATTAAAGTACAAAAGGTTGGACCTTTTTTTGTTCTACAATGACTTTATCGTTTTGTATACGAAGCTAATGGATTTTTCTTCGATGGTTTGTTGTTATGTATCATTTTGCTCGAACAATTCGTTTTTTCATTTCCATGTTGCTCATTGTTTTCTATCTGCTTGACTCGATACATTAGTCAACCTCATTGTCAATCCTGCTTTGCACCCTGATTTTTTTTTTTAGAATCCTATGTTTCATACACCCTCTTCATGTTTTGTATTATGTTGTATGTTGGTCGAGAATGACAAAGAAGCCGACAAAGATGATTCCTGAAGAACGACAGCGAACGGTGTGTTTTCGTATACCCAGCTTTTCTATCTTTCTCTTTGGATTGTTGTCATGATCAATTTTTGTGGGCTTTTGTTGTGTGTTGATCTTGCGTGGTTTGCAATGTTTTTCTTCTGAATGAGTTGCGAGAAAAAAAAATGTACATAACTTCTTTTTTATTTCCATGATGTCCATTGGTTTCATGTGTTTCATTTGGTTATATATGTTTATATATTTATATATCATTATCTATCATCTTCATCTATCATGATACAAACAAGGCCCTCACAATGCCAATGTAGTTTATCTTTTCCTATACCTTTCTTTTCGATTTTTGATGGGTTAATTTTGTCTGTCACCCATTGTTGCCGCTGTATGTGCATCCTTTATAAATTCCATTTTCCAGTTTGAAAGTGTTAATTTCGTTTTCCGATGTATATCGGTGTATGCATTTTTGTTAGGATATATGAGTTTTCGTTAATTTACCTTTTCATGTTACATCTGCATCATGAATACCTTTTTAGCAACTCATTACATACACGTTTTTATTTGGTTGCATGATATGGTCGAGAACAACAAAGAAGGCAAAAACGATAAGTGAAGCACAATAAAGGCCGTTATTGCTGTCGCACAAACCTAACTACAGGTTTGTTTTTTAATTCTCTTTTAATTGCTTAAATGTTCATGTTTGTTTTGCAAGTTTCCCAACATGTTTTGTTCATTTTATTGTTATATTGTGGCCACATTATTGTTTTCTTCATGTTTTAGCAAATTGTTACATTTTTTTCATGTTTTGATGTATTACCAGGCAAACGGTTTCAATTGTATTTCATCTTGGTTTTCTGATGTATTGCAAGACACAAGCTTACATTTTTAAAGACCTTCGATCTCCATGTTTGCAATGTTTGCGTTCTGAGCGACTTGCGAGGTTGCAGGTTGCGAAGTAGGACAGTCACATCCAATTTAAAGCTTCATATCAATGCTGACTTGGTTTTCAAGGTATCGTGTAAAATGTTCAATATCCCCACAATAGATCCTATTGGAATTCGTGTTGTACACGTCTAATCATATTTCACATGGCAGAAAGGTAATCATTGTCTTTGCCATTAAAGCCTCCCAATTAATTAATTAATATATTAATATATTAATATTTTCACCATTATCAAAGCTAATAATTATTTTCACCATTATCAATGAAAACCAGTACGGGAATTGTTAAAGCCTCCAAATTAATTAATATTTATTAGTATTTTCACCGTTATCAAAGCTAATAATTGTTTTTACCATTATGAAGCAAAAACCAGTACGGGAATTGTTAAAGCCTCCCAATTAATTAATATATATATATATATATATATTCACCGTTATCAAAGCTAATCATGGTTTTTGCCATTATGAAGGAAAATCGGTACCGGAATTGTTAAAGCCTCCTAATTTATTAATATATATCTTAATGTATTTTGACCATTATGAAAGAAATCGACTACGGGAATCGTGAAAGCCTCATAATTATTAATTTGGATTTTGAAAATTAAAAAACGGATACGGGAATTGTAAAAGACTCTCGAATTAAAAGCGGTTCCCAAATTAAAACTCATTCAATACAAATTACAAAAACTCAAGCATATCAAATCATAACGAACAGTTCTCCTCATTTCTTTTCTCATTTCTCCAACAACGACACTCAACCCTTAACAGTATGAGTACCCGATCATCATTCTTCTCCGATGCAGTAAGTTCTTTAACATTCTAATCCTTCTTCTTTTCTTTCTTATTGATGTTTAACTTCTTCTTTTCTTTCTTTTAACATTACAATCATCAATCTTTATGTATATTTATGTATTACTTCATTATACGTTGTTTGCATTTTGGAATCGATTTTTGTCCTTCGTATATGTTCCTTTCTTATTTTGTTCTGAAACTAATTACATTCAATGTTGTGCTATAGGGCCCATCAAATATGATGGCAAGAACACGATTTACAGCAACATTTCGTGTTCAGAAGGTCAACATTAACAATCCCAATCACTTTTCCTTTTCAATTATTCCAAATAAAAAAATAGTGATTGAAGGTTTGTTTTCATGTTTCCGTGCAGAACATCATTGAAGTTCCATTGAGTTACCATAGTCAATGGAGGCCATATTACCCCACTTATGTTTTATTTGACTACAATGTAACCAAGCATTTTATTAGAGTGCGCAAATATGGCACTCGATGTTTTTTTGCTGATGGGCTAAAGGAGTTTAGAAGAATCCACGACATTAATGACAGTGTCATTATCCGATTTTTTGCAGCCTCAAAAGATACTTCTTTGGAAGTCGACATCATGGGACCTACCCTTAGACAGACATGTCGAAGGCCGGTTGTTACAACCAGAAGACACATCTTTACCGCTGATGTCACCCAAGACATGATCGAACATACCAACCCTTTGGTAGGAGTTTGTTACCCACTCAATGATGTTTTTATTTTTTGGTTCTCATCTTCTCTTACTTCAAATAACATTTTCAAATTACATTCACTGTTGATCACTTTGAATGGTTGTATAATCACTGTTTTGGTTTCAATGTAGGTTCACCAGCAGCAGCTTTAAATTTTTTGTTTGGATAAAAAAAAATTGTTCCTGTTCAGCTTCCAAATGGCACACGAAACCAATGGCAGATCACCGTGCACAATGGTTTGCCATCTGTTGCAGATCCATGGTTTCAATACCTCTGTGAAAATAATTTAATTGCAGGAGATGAAGTCATGTTCTTCTTTAGGTTTGACAAACATGTATGGGAGGTCATATTTAGGAAACAAGTTATGTGGGATGAAAACCTCCCGGTTTGAATCACCATGCCTAAAGTTCATGACTTTTTTTGTTTTAATATTATTTTATTATATTTTCATTAATGTTGTTAATCCAATACCTTAGGGTATTAAACAATTTCTTTAATTTTCAGCGGCACAATTAATCACTATCAATTTATTATGTTGAATGTATATATCATTATCTTTGTTTTTTCTTCATTAATTATCTTTGTTTTTTCTTCAACAATTATCTTTGTTTTTTCATTTACGTTGTGAATAGAATTATCATTATATTTGTTGCTCATTCTGACTGCAACTGCCACGTTTTTTTATTTTTATTTTTATCATGGACCAATGCAACTTAATCATGTCAGTTGTATCATGAGGTTTGAATATTGGTGTATGTGTTTTTGTTATGGTATCTATGTTTTCGCAATCCAACAAGACAAAAGGTTGGACCTTTCTTCATTTTATCATTAGTTTATCTTTTTCTATACCTTACTTTTCGATGGTTAGTGGGTTCATTTTGTCTGTTACCCATTTTTGTCGCTGTATATGCATCTTTTATAAATTCCATTTTTCGGTTTGAATCAAAAATTTAGTTTTCTGAATCAAAAATTTAGTAATGATCGCCAAAATTAGAGTAAGAACCCGTGCATCGGAACGGGTTCTCGCTAGTTTAAATATAAGGTTCTACCCTGAAGTGAAACTGATAAAATGATGAGTAAATTATTTTGACCTAAACCTTAACCTTAACCTATGTTTAAAAAATAAATTATTTTGAAACCCTAGGTTGGAGATGGTGGTGGGAGGAACAGCAGATTTCTTCTACAAAGAAGCTCAACGGTTAGGGTATGTGGCTCGCTCCGCCTTCAAGCTCCTTCAGATACAGAACCAGCACAAGATTATCAGCCCTGGCTCCTCCATTCTCGACCTCGGCTGCGCCCCCGGCGGGTGGCTCCAGGTGGCTTGCCAGAGCTTGGGTCCCTTCCGCGGCGGCGGCTCCGTCCTCGGCGTCGACACAAAGAAGGTCAAGGTACCCCCTCTCCACTGCGATTCTAGGGTTCAGACCATCTCCGCTGACGTCACCACGCTCCCCCACCAGCGTCTAAAAGCTCTTTCTCCCAAGGAGAAAGGGTTCTCCGTGATTCTCTCGGATATGTGTCCCTTGGTTTCTGGAATCACCACCAAAGACGCTGCTTTGTCGTTTGAGCTTGGGATGCGTGCCTTGGATTTGGCTCTTGGCAGCAGAATTCACCTGGAGCCAAGTGATTGTGTAGGAGTCTTGAAAGTTGGAGGGCACCTTGTTATTAAGCTTCTGGAGAGTGAAGATGCAAAAGGTGCTTTCTTGCTAGCGTAATTGACTCTATGATGCAATTTCTATATTGTTCAATTCGATTGCTTTTGGTTGTATTGAATTTCTTTGAATGTTTGTTGGGTGCAGAAATCAACCAGATTTCTAAACCCTTATTTAGGAAGACTTCGTGGCTCAGGCCTAAAGCGACAAGGCCTTCGTCAAGAGAGATTTATTTGATATGTCAAGGCTTAAAGCCAGACGCTATGACATAGATAACACTTCCTTCTTTTAGTATGTTTGCTTGCACATGTACCATTTGATGGATGCTGATTGTGAAATTCATTATTTTTCTAGCTAGCTTTCGATGCTTATTAGTCTATGAAAATGGACTCCTCTGCCTGAGGGGTTCTTATTCACAGGCTCTCCTCCTCTGATTTGGTTACAGTTATCCTCATCCTTTATTATTCATTAATTCGTTATTATGGTTGCCTTTTATGGCTTAAAACTTACAATTCATCTCATCCAATGCTTCTTCTAGAACATATTGTTATCAAGAGTTATATCATTTATATACAGTATTATTTCTTTTCCCTCCACAATATCACTCATTTTTCTTTACCTCTGTTGCTTGGAAAATTATATAAATTTCTTATACAAATACAATTAATCTAATATCAATGACAAAAGCCGGATCTCAGATGATAGAAGACAACTTCCCTTATCCATAAATGTTAGATATTGAAGAGCTAAATTAACCATAGATTTTAAAACAATGAACAACATTTTAGACACATTGCCTGTTTAAGTGAAAGATATAACATGGTTGCTGGCAAAGGTTCGTCTTCTAGTCATGCCAACTCATTTTAGTAAATCTCAATGCCTAAAAACAAATTAGTCTTCCACTTCGAGGATATTCTTACAACTGGGTTGTAAAAGAATTTAGATGGCTACTTTTACCACTTCCATTAGTGGTTTTGTGAAAAAGGAGTACAGTTATCATTTTCGAAAGTCGGGTATTTCATTGAACATGATAAAAAACTTAAGTTGATCTGCCTTTCTTGTCGCAGACATGAATTTCTTGTATCTCTTTTAAACAAGACATAACCAAAACGTACAAAGCGCAAGCGACACTGACCCCTGCCCATGAGTGGATAACGAAAACCAATCGGATAATTGTATCAATTAATATCAAAACTCAAAAGTATATGCTATTCACAAGATTATACTACAAGATTGAAAATATTAACAGTAGCAGTTTAGCACCATGCTTTTGTTGATGTTCCCGGTTCTAGCTTCAGCAAAAGCAAGACAAAGGATTATACAACAGGAGAATATACATTCTAAACTATATATGGTCGAAAATTCTAGACAATATACAGCACTATACTGTGATCAATGACATATTACAAAGTATACTGCAGTTGATAATTGCGAAGCCAGTCTTCTCCTTTTTCATGATAATCCAGTATACTAAAAGTTTGCTGATGGAACTGTGGGTCCGAGGCAAATGAAGCAGCCCCTCTCCATGCATCCATTACTGGATCCAGTGCTCTAACTATTTTTATAGGTGTGCCACAAGGTCTAATCATCCGAATTCCAACTTCCAGGCGTTCAATTATACCGGGGAAAAGAGAACTTCCACCAGTAACAAGTATGGAACTAGTCAGTCTCTCTTCCAAGCTTTCATCCTTGTATGGCAACCTCCTTATTGAAACCCCAACCATCTCATCTAATCCTACCTGATCAACCGCAATCCAGTTTGGATTAAACAATAGTTCAGGACATCGGAACCTTTCGACCCCAAGAACAATCTGAAAATCTTCTTTGGTCAGAGGTCGAGCATGTGGCACCTCATCAGGAATGTTAATAAGAGAATCATTGGTGGCAGGATCAACCTTTTCAGTTGCATCTTGTTCATTCTTTGGTTCACCTTTTGCTTTCTGTAAAGATTGCATAACTATATTACGTGCAGATTCAATCTCCTGCCTAGAGCCATAGCCAGTTTCTGCCAGGAAAGATGGAACCTTGCTCTCTTCCACTTGTTCAAGCTGATGCCAAAGAAACTCTAAACCATGCAATTCATTTTCCAGTTCATTTATCTCAGAAGACCTCTTTGCCTCAGCCATTTCTCGAAGACTTTGACCTTGTTTCTCTTTTATTGCTGCCTTTCTTGCAATCTCTTCCTCGGAAGGAGGCTCCTCAATTGGGGGTGGAACCCAAGGAATCTGCCAATATCTGGTTTTTTCTTCAGCTTCCTTGGCTCCTTTCTATTAGATCATTCATGGAGTTTTAGAAACAATAAAGGAACTTGGTGGAAAAAGAAAAACAATTTACACATATACCTGAAACAACCGAGCTTCAGAAACATAATCTGGTGCAATGTAACAATGTTCCATCTTCAGGTCTTCAACCTTTTCCCATGTAAATCTAGCCCTGCATTGAGCATTCAATAAAATCTAAAATATTCTTCGAACTTAACATTCAGTTGGGTAGTAGCAGAACCCAGATGATTTGATACTCACAAATGATAAGGATATTTAAGTGAAAGGAGTTGCTTCAAATGATCAGTCACATGGAATCCACCAATATTAGTACGACAGCATCCTTCGTAAACAGGCTCCCCATCTACAAACTGGAAATACCGAAACAAATAAGTTCAACACTCCAACACACTTGGTTGATTTTATTTTGATCCTATTTTTGCAACTCTAATATTATCTAGAAGACAAGGTTGCTAAAGACAATATAGATTTGAATATTCCAGTTGTCAGAACTGATCACAACTTGCCATTATTACATACAGGCCTCCCCAATATGCACAATCACATGTACGGTGGATTTCTTTTTATTTATTTCAATATTTAAAAGAAATTAAATTTCTACATTTATTTTTATGGTATTTTTAAATTTTAATACTTAATTTTTTTTCCTATACGGGCATATCCTCTATAAAAGTAGCAACAACTTTTGGTTTCAACAGCCGCACTCTATTTTACAAGGATACATTTACAATTGTTTTACTTTATCTACTTCAAACTTCTAAAAAGACCATAAGGAGAAGTTCCTTTATGTGTATTATGCAGCACATATGAATGAATAATTTTTATTAATTACCAAGCTATCTTGAAAAATAATTATACAGATTAACACTATTATTGCTGACATAAGACTGGGTAGTCAGCTACTATAGCAAAGAGGAAATGAGGTACATTGAATCATTGATACAAAAATACCCTTTCAAAAAAACAACATTGATACAACACATGCAACTGTTACTTAATAAAGGCATATAATGTGCAAAATAAAATAATTGTCTTCATCACATTATCAACCTTTGCTCATAAAGACAACAATCTGTCAGGCTCAAGAGTAACTTTAAGCAGATTAATAGTATTAATTACTATAATTACAATGATGATAATAAAAAACAAGATCCTATTTACAAATTTAACCATGTGCAGGTGGATGATATTACAATAATCTACCCCAGAAATGACAAACTCATTTCATTGACATATATAATACTATAATTCAGTAAATAACAAAAATATACCGGAATCACATGGGTTGTGTTGAATCCAGGACACAAAGCAAGACAATCTTTAGCACAAACTCCTCGCTGTTGATTATATTTATAGCTGAATGCCACATCAACACCAAAGGCTGCCAGAACAGAGAATCACAAATAATTTTTAGAAGCAAAATTCCACAAACAACATCTAGCACAAAATCCAGACATGTATCCCTAATGGGAAAAACAGTGTACTTAAGAAATTTGCATTGAAATCAGTTTTCTATTGAAGGTCACTTGTAAAATATGAAGTTTTTTGTGTAGGTTGCAAAGTATTAGTACCAATTGATGGAACTCCATAAGTCTCAAAAAGAAGTTCTGCCATTTTACTACGAGATTGAACCGGGTTGCATACACATTCTGTGATCAGGACAGGATGATCAATCTGCTCTGGCACCAAACATTAAATTAGAAAGAGTGAGTCAAAATTATTCAAATGCCAAAAAAAGGAAGAACATATATTTATTAAACCAAAGAACTACTAGGTATCAACTCAAGGCTATTATGTCCTACAACTATCAATCAAATCTAGTAGTATCAACGACACTAAATAAACCATAGAAGAAAAGACAATAAACTATCAGCTAGGGGGAAAGAGAAAAATGAATCACTTCTCCACCTATTTTCATACCTCTGTTCCATTTGCACCCATCCGATCAAATCCAAAATCTAGAATCTATGTGTGACAAAGAAAATGTTAGTAATGCTATTCTCCACAAGTTCTTCTAAAATAATGAAGCATACAAGTTAAACTTGCGACGGGGAAATTTACATATTGCATTGTTTCAAACTGGTACACAACATTGCTATCAAATGCAGAGTGTGGCCCTGAGTGAGTGCAGTCAAAGTATTTCAGAAATGCCGGATCATGGTCACCCACAATAGTGACAGTTTCCCCTGTGTTGTACAACGTAAAAGAACAAATATTTCAGTATGCCACACAGTTGTAGGCAAGCAAAAAGGACCAATGTCGGGACAAAAAGGACCAGTGTCTAAATAATACAGCTATTAAACCAGAAACAACAAACACATAGAGGACCTAGTTTTTTTACCAAATGAAAGAGTATACACAACAAACAATGCAAACGCACAAAAAAGCAACAAGATTTTACAAAATAAATATTAAAGTTAAATATTAGCCAATGCCCTAAGAAATCAAAAGTATGAATATAAAATATTCATTATATTTAAAACAAAATTTAGTTAGGAAAATGTCATAACAGTCCTTTTAAAGCTGATTTTAAGATGTTATTAGTGATTTTTATTTATTTTTTATTTTATAAAATCACGTGTATGCTCCATGGGAAGCAATTATACTTGAGGCAAGTAATACCATTACAGGTGACAAAACTCTTTCTCTTATAATTTAATGCAGTTATATATCCAGAACTTAAGATTTTTATTTAAGCTGAAATGACACGTGTCAACGCATTTAGTAGTAGAAAATACTAGTAAGTTTTTTTATTAAGAAAGAAATCATCTATTTATTATATAAAAGTACGGTATAAATGTTTTTTCTTTTTTCAATAAAAACTTTATTACACTTTCAAGTAATTAGAATTTAGAAGCACTCATTAACCCGGGCAATCTATGACAAGATCTAATATTAAATACTATCTTTACTTAACAGACAAGCATCAAGATTCAGTCAATTATGCATAATAATTGACAAAAACCTAAAACCAAAATCTTGCAAAGCTCAAAAAAGTGAGAAAGCAGTACCGGTTTCTTTATGGCACGGCCTTTGCACAATGTGGCGAAAAACAACACGAGGTTCAGACTCTCCCGCCCACCTGATAATAATTCACCAAAACAAAAAACGAACATGAACTGAATAAAACCGATTCAGAAAGAAAGAAAGAAAGAAAGAAACAGTGAAAATTAGTGTTGGCGAGAGTAGAATAGCGGAATACCCTATGCGAAAATACGAGGCGCCATTGTCTATCACGAGAGGAGTGTTGGAATCGAAGAGGTTGAAATCAGATTGACGCTGAATTTTGGAAATGAAAGGCATGGTGGTCACGGCGCAGTGGTTTCTTGAACTGAATTTCGGTTCTTCTGGAGGACTCGTGAACGAAAGTGGCTCGCGGAGATGAAGAGCGCCGAACCGGTTTGGTTGGGTCGACGGAGAAGTTTATCGGCGACGAGGAAGAGCATGAGTAGTTTAACTAACACTAGCAGTGTTTTTACTGTTTTCCTTGAAACGGTTCAACAGTTTTCTTCCGTAAGCAAGGAGGAAAATATTTATTTTCTTTTAATAATCTGAAAATATTTAATAAAACTAAATAAATACAAATTATGTTCTAAATAAAACTGTTTTTTGTTTGTTAAACGGAGATGTTGAGTTAAATACAATTTTTAAAATTCTAACAAATAAAAACTATTTTTGAATAAATAAAACTGAAAGTAGACTTTTTATATAGAATTCATTGGATAAATTTATGCTTCTAACTATTTTGAATTTTAAAATTTGTTAAGATTATGTTTCATTTAACTTCTTATGTCAAGAAAAGGAGAAATTCCTCCAAATAAACAAAACCAAATGTCTAACGTCTTATCTAATTAATTGGATACGAAAAGAAAAACTCTCTAGATTAATTAAACCAAATGACTATATGAGAATTGAAGAAGACATTAGTTTTTTTTTTACAATAGTCACACGAAAAGTTGGAAGACTTGATCTTATGTGTTTTACTCCAACCTCCATCACTAGGTCAATCTGATGAGTTGAGACATTAGTTCGTGTGTTATACAAAATATAAAGAGATGTAATTAAGCACAAAGATGGAAGAATTATATTAAATCAATTAGCTAAATAAAAACATTAGTAACCAATGTGATGTGACATGTGATTATCAATTTAATTTTTTTACTCCCTCTTATCTTTATTATAAGATATAATTAATCATAAAAAATAAGATATAAATTAAAAAGAATTGATGGTCCTTTTTATAAGATATTTTAAAACTTTTATAAACATTTAATCTTTGTTTCACTAGTTGCCCTTATTAAATATTCTAAGTATTTTTTTTATTAATAGTGGTACACAATATTCTTAAACTTTAATGTTTTTACATCACTCATATCAAATTAATAATTATTAATAAGAACACAATTGATACATTAGTATATTTTTTTAAAAACAAAATTCATAAAATCAATTGAATTAATTTTTTTTATTGATCTATGTGATTGATATTCAAAGTGTCGTATGATATATAAGGACCAGCAAGAGTGTTGTGTGAATGATATTCAAAGTCCCTTATAATATATAAGGACTAGCGAGAGTGTTCTCTAGGTACGAAAGAAATATTTTGTGAGAAGTCATTTTCTTAAATAATTCCAGTTGTAATATATTTTAGTATTTGAAGTATTTTAAATTTTTATTTTTAATTAAAATTTTAACTTCACTCGGCTAATTCGTGTTAATCTTTAATGCTATTATTTTAACATGCAATGCAAATAATTAAAATACTAATTTTAATTAAAAATGTTTATAGCATTGATCCATGCCGGCCCACGGTACAAGCCTGTGGCATAAGGCCCATTAAGGATGTCCAGTGAGACGAGAACAGTCTGTAAAGATACTTCTCTTGCACCGACAAGTCTAAGTTACTTTTCCAATTTTCAACCTTAACCAGCAAAAACAATAACTTGTGAAATATCCCCCAAAAGGTAAATGTAAGAATGTAATTAATAAATTAATTAGAGAGTGTTGGTAATTAGTGTTCTGAAATCGTATATAGTTGGAGTACTTGTGAGTTATTTAATTTTAAACATCGTTGTTTAACTTTTTTTTTATTTATTATTGGAGTAGATGACATGAAATTGTTTATATAAGTAATTATTACTTAAAAATGTTATATAAAAAATAATATATTTTTTAAGCATGATAAGATCTACAAAATTATTTTAAGCATTTTAGCATTGAAGTAAATTTTTGTATAAAATATTTAAATTGATGTGGAATTGACATGGCTAAAAAATTAAGATATTATAGATATTCTAAAGATTAAGAAATTAAAAGAATAAATCTTTTACTAAAAATCATATTACGTTTAAAAATTATTTGGAGCGCATTTATACACATCTCAATAAAAAAAATAACTTGCTACTTATACTTCCTGAACGAAAATTGATTAGTATTTACCTTAATTGTATTAATAGTTAATTATTTGAATTTTCTCATTAAATATTTATTGAAGTTTGTTTATTTGTAGAAATTCAACTCTGGTGTAGGAAATTTTAAAAAGTTTAGAAATTTAAAACTATGTGAATCTTACGTTTTAAATCAGTTTCATTTGAATAAATAAATGAAATTTGACTATTTTTTTGTTTTTCATGAATCAAACCTAAATTTCTAGTCCTCTACCGAACTTGATTTATTTACATTCGTGAAAAAAACTTCAACAATTATTTATACGTTATACATACTACCAGTATACATTATCATGTTTTGACTGTTAAACTTATCTTAAATTCCCTTAGGGAAAAAAAAACTTATTTTAAATTCCGTATAATAAAGTATCACATTAAATATTGGAAACACCAAATTCTGGCCATTGACCATAACTTTCTACCCATAAAGCGTTATCTCGAACATTAATTAACAAACAATAAATTTAGCTATTAAAAACTCAGAAGGACACTATAATGGAGGAGCATCCATGGCCTAGGTTGCCTTGGCGGTGGCTTTCCATAACAAAACGTAAGGGTAGGAATGTCATTTCACAACTGCACCGTCCTAGAACCACACCTTAACTCCTAACGTGACCTAACTTTCCCGCCAAAACCCAACGTGTGGACGAAATTCAAAAGCCCCAAACATAGTGGCATCAGAATCCTATGGCCCTTGTTCGGCGGGCCCCACACCCCACATACGGCCAAAAAAGTCCCTCGCTTTTTGCCACGTGGACTCCCTTTAGATTCCACCACACGCTTGCGCAACCCCCAAACACTGTTTCCTTGCGGAGCAAGCAAGTAAAACCCACTATAAATAACAACGCGCAACATTCTTAAAACCGAAAAATATGGTGAAGGACATCGAAGAAGGTTGCCGCACGCCCAAACGCAGCGCTTGTCGGATACCCGCGGCGATGGTGTGTCCTCCGCCGCCGAAGAAGAAGTCGGCGGCTTACACGGCGAGACAGAGGGTCCCACCCAAGAACGGTTACTTTGTGCCGCCGGACCTTGAGCTCATTTTCAGAGTTGCGCCAACAAGAGAAGCTTTTACTTAGTTCATCTAAAAATTGCTGTATACTTACTGTGACCCTTTAGAAATGTAGTCACAAATTTAACAGCATTTTAACCTAGTTAGTTTAATTTCTCTCATGTATGAGGAGTTTGAACTCTGAAGTATGCGTTTACTTCTGAGTTTTTTTAAAAAAATTTGTTTATAGGAGAAAAAATGTGATATATATATATATATATATATATATATATATATATATATATATATATATATATATATATGTTCGTGGAATTATATGAATGTACATCTTCTTTATCTTTTTTTTTATCATTGTGATTTTTTTATTTATTGCTTTTACTTGACCTGTGTGGTGCTCTATCAATTGTTGTGCTACCGGCGAAAGCGAGAAAAAAAATGGGAAAACAGTCGAATGATTTGTTTATTGGTTTCTAATTTTGGTTACACGATGTTTGATGAATTCAACTCTATGAAAAATGTGCAGGAAATAGTACGCGTTTTGTTGGACCCTTACCTTCTGGTAAAAACCTAACAGTCCATTTTGGAGAATAAAATATGAACCTTGTCTGTTGCTTTTGAGTTTTGACTTTCCCAACTGTGGAACACAATTGGCATTCCAAATTAGCAGCACTCTTTAACAATTTAATTTATTTTTAGGGTCAACTTCAACTCTATACTTTTTTGGTCCGATTGTTGTCGGTTGAAAGCAGTTTGCTAAAACTTGCATAATTATGAGTTAAGTGTGACTTTATAAATTATTAATTCTTTTTTTAAGTATTTTATTCAATTATATATTAGAGAATTCTGAATCAAATTTACATTTTGATGATATATATACTATTTATTTAACCTCATCCATTTGTCTCTTATATTTTATTTTTAAAAAATATAAAGTCATGGAATATCTCTCTCTTGGCATATATGAAGAATCTTTCATGTAAAAACTCTTATTTATTGTATATTATTTGCATCAAGCACACCAGAAAAATAATGTTTATCCTATTGAGCATGTGAATCAATTACTCTCAAATGCTTTTAGTATATGTAAAAGAGTTTCAATCCATTTTGGGCATTTGATTAAAAAAACTATGGACTTGTAATGCCCAGACACGAAAATCATGTTTTAATGGATATAAATTTCATTTTTATTCCTTAAAGTAGGTAGTTCCAATTTAGGGTTTTTGAATCCAAACCACCATGCGTCATCACCAAATCAAATATATATATCAAGATATATCACTTGAATGCATTAGGACAACCAACAGCACATCATAAAACATATTTTATAGAGTATTTCATGTATCAAGAATAAAATATGTTAAGAAGTAAACTATTTCTTTTTGCCAATAATATATCATCTCCCATAGACCATAGGTCAAAACTCTTGAAAAAGAGTTCACCAAGCAAACTTTCCACACAACACGAACAATGGTCCATAAGTCTCCATATACTTTATGCCCTTGAGCCCCCTTAACAAAGATATGCAAGCATTGAAGTCATTCTCTAAGATCCTCAAGTAGGTCACCAAATCCTAACACTATCTCTCAACAACTTTATTGTCACATTAATTTTGGCTCAAAATTGTGAATGGAAGGATAAAATAAAGAGAATAAGATGAGGAGGATATTTTGTACAACGTAGAGAGAAGAAAATAGAAAAAATAAAGTCACCTTAAAAAAAATTGAAGAGAAGAATGGACAACTTTAGCTTCCAAGGTGTTGGAATGATGGGAAGGATGGATTCAAGCTTGCTTGTAAGGATCTTGAAGTAAAAAAGATGGCTATGGGGGAGGAAAGTGCTATGCCAAGGGGCTGAATCAAAAAAGAAAAGAGAGAGTTAGAAGGAAGACAGAAGGTTGGTTGTAAAATGAAGTTAGTGTTAGGATATTTTTACTAATTAATGTAAATTCTTTTACCATTATATTTGAATTTGAATAAATGATGGAAATGAATTAAAAACTATTTAAAGTTCTCTCCCATTTTCCATCAAGGAAGTGCAATTGGAAGCTAAATCCACTGCTTGATTAGCAAGAATTATCACATTTGGAACAAGATAGTTTGAACACTTTGACTAAGGTGCAGTTAATGTTTAATCATTTTGATATAAGTTCCATATTAATCATGTTTATAATTTCCCTATTAGGGTACATGAGGCAAACGAAGGGTTGAATGATGATAATTTATTTATATTTTAAAACCGTTCTTTATAGAATGTGTATCTTTTTTTTATTCGGTAAATTATTTTTTTATTCGGTAAAGAATGTGTATCTAATACCAGACAAAAATAATATCATTTTATTCTAAAGTGTAATCACTTCAAAATTTAACAAAAAGATTAAGTATGGTTCACTATCACTATTAACTTGCATGAGAAACTTGATTATTAACTATCACTTCAAAACTTGATTATTGTTTGTTTAGATACAATTTAAGTTTAAGTTGATTTTTTTAAAAGAAAAATACTCATATCATTTCATTAATAATAAGATACCAAATACAATTTGAATGCAATGAAAAACATGAGAGCAATCGTGAAATCATGATGTCCTAGCAAGTGTATGAGCGACATGATTAATTAAACTCTTTACAAAACTCACCATGGAATTGATAAAACAAGAAAAGAACTTCCTAAAAATATCATATAAGTTCTTATACTATGTTTGGTTAAGGAGAAACAAAGAAAAAAGAAACAAAATTATCAATACATTTTTTATTCAAGTAAAAAGAAAATGAAGTAAAGAAATAAAAGAAGTTAGATTTAAGAAAAAAAATCTCAAATTTTATTTTCTCTATTTTCTTTTAAACTTAAACTTTATATTTTTTCTTCCCATGATTTTTTTTTTCATTCATGAGATTAATTAATTAGAGAAAATAAACTATGTACTGACTGTCAAATAATTTTTTTACTATCACAATAAATTATGTAAGATAAGTTTGATGAATTTTATTATATTTAATTTAAAAATCATTTCATTAGTGATTTGTTATTGAGTGATTATATAAAATTATTACACTTTCAGTGTAAGAATATTAAATCAATTTTATTTTTTTACATTTACAGTAACACATAAAAAATTAATAAAAAAAATATGATAAGATGATTTTATTCATATAAAATTATTTAGCCATTAACGGTTGAGCCGACATAAATTTTATGATTCTACCTTTCGACAAAGACTAAAAATAAATTGTGTCATCGTGCAATGGATTAAGGTGGCCAGGTGGGTAACGGGCACGTTGTACTATTTTTGATCAAATTGGCCCAACATCAGCCGGACAAGCTCTTTCATCAAAGCATTTAAATGCCTTCACATTTGCAGGGGCCATTTCTTTTACTTGATTTATACTATATCATCACCTACTGTATATGAAATTGCCCCTTTACCTAGCCTCCTCCCAAACAACCAGCATTTTGTGGCATGACATTGACAGCATCACAAGAACTCGAGCACATTACGCGACTCATTCCTAAGTAAGAAAATAGTTTAAGTGGCTGATGGTGGTAAATACACTTCATATGGGTAAGTTGAAAAATCTCTTGATAACAATTAGAACTTCAGATAAAATGGGGAGTGATGAGGAATTCGATCGAGCTTCTAAGTTCTACAACATGCTGACATTTTCAGAGGAAAAACAAGATAAAATATACTCCATATGTTATTCATTACAAGTCATCTTTTAACATCCTTTAAAAAAAAAGTCATCTTTTAACATAGATTATCTATGAGAAAAAAAATTACGCTTGATATTATAATTTTTTTACACAATCATCCAGTCACAATCTATTATATATGAGAAAAAAAATTGCACATTGACATTATAAATTTTTTACATAATCATCCGATCACAATTTATTATATATGATAAGTTTGTTGATTTTTAAAATAATTATCTTAAAATAATTTAAATAGTAATTTATGATTGGATGATAACTATCGATATAGATAATTATGAATTGTCATGTATAATAAAATTATTAATTTTTATGATAATTATTTAAAAATTTATATATAATATTTTAATGAATGACAGTATAGTATGCCAAAATTAAACTCATATATACCTAAGGGACATGCAAAAACATCATTTTAACGAAAGAATTCTAACTAAATTAAGTTGGCACCTCAAATACTAACCATTTGCAGAATACCCAAAATAACATTTCAAAAAAAAAAAAAGGAAGAAGACAATACATAAAAGGTCGAGGGAGTTTGGGATAAATCACACCTTTACGTTGACGAGAGTACGCACAATAAAATAAAAAGGAAACAACGTAGTAAAATAGAAAAGATTGGATGCGTTTTTCATATCTAAAATATATTTTTTTCAGTTTACTCTATGAAAAATATTTTTTTTTTATTTTACTATGTTATTTTTAAACTTTTACTTTTAATACCTATTGTTAATATCAATTTCCTAAGTGATAATATGACAAACTAATATAGAATCACATCATCGATTAAGTGATGATGCGATAAGCTAACAAAGTTTAAGTCATTATTTAACTGACTTATGTTGATGGATTGACAAATGTATCAATTCGTTTTAAGTAGTAAAATTAAAACGAAAATCCAAGTATTGAATACACAAGGGTTTTGTTTGTATTTAGGTAGATGAACATTGTATTAATAAAAAAAGTTAAAGAAAATTGACTTGAAAAACTTACCAGAAAAATAGTAATTTAAATTGAGAGAAAATTAAATCAAATAAGAGAAGAAATTAAACAATAATTTAAATTGATTAATTAAAGATAGAAAAAATTAGAAAATCCAATAGCAACTAATTGTTCTTGAATCCACCTTTCTTTCATGTGGCCTATAAGGCCGCGCCTCAATCGAACAATCCCAAATATGCAAATGCTTAATGCTTGACTTTTTGTCAGTCCAAAGTTCATAGGGGTTTTATTAACTGTTTTACTTGGCACCTAATTAAGGATGTAAGCTGCGGTCTTTAAAGCTTCTCCCCAAAGTGACTCTGACAAAGAAGAATGACTAACCATACTTCTCACCATATCCTTAAGAGTTCGGTTTTGTCGTTCTGCAACACCATTCATGCTAGGTTTGTCTGGCATAGTGTATTGCGGAACAATTTCATACTTTTTGAGAAAAAGCACAAAAGGTCATAGACGTTGTTCTCCTGATCCATTATATCTACCATAGTACTCACCACCACGATCAGATTTAACAATCTTAATTTTCTTTCCAAGTTGAAGTTCAACTTCAGCCTTGAAACTCTTAAAAACGTCTAGGGATTGAGACTTCTCATGTATCAAATAAAAGTAACCGTATCTAGAGTAGTTATCTATGAACAAGATAAAGTACTATTGCCCATTCTAAGAAGGTGTTGGAAAAGGACCACAGATGTCCGTATGTACCAGTTCTAAGATGTCTTTAGCTCTTTCGGCACCTAATTTCCATATGTTTGTTCGCTTTCCCTTTATGCATTCAACACAGACTTCAAAGTCTGATAAAGGTTCAAGAATTTCATTCGACACAAGTATCTGAATTCTCTATCTAGAGATATGACCTAAGCGTTTGTGCTATAAAATGACTAAATTCTCTTTTAATTTCCTTTTTGTACCACGTGAATTTGTTTGCAGTATTTTATTATAGGAACAATTAACATCCAACATATACAGATTACCAATTAAGGAACCGAAAACAATCAAATTCGAATTCTGGTAGAGACTAACTTTATTATTTCCAAATGAACAAGAAAAACCAAATCTGTCCAAACTAGAAAAAAATTAAATTCCGTCTAAAAGACGGAACAACAAAAGTCTCAAACAAATCCAAATAAAATCCAATCTTTAACTGCAATCTAAAAGTTCTTATAGCCTCCACCGAAAGCTTTTTGCCATCGCCAACAAATATGAATCTTTCATCATCACTTGACAGTCGACTCCACAGGCAACCTTGCATGATTACACTTATGTGAGTAGTAGCACCAGAATCTACCCACCAAGTATCTTTAGGTACAAAAACTAAATTAACTTTAGAACAAACAAGAGAAAGAGATTTACCTTTCTTTACACGCCATGTGACATACTTGGAATACTCTTTCTTCATGTGTCCAAACTTCTTGCAGAAGTAGTAGGTAAATTCTTCATCCTTCTTTGGTTTCTTTTGCAGAGAAGACCCTTCAACAACACCCTTAGTTTTCTTTCTTTTCTTATTTTGAGAGGTGGAGTTTAAATGAGCACTTTCAAATTTGTCTCTCTGCAGCCTCTCTTCCTCTTGCACACAGTGAGATATAAGCTCATTAAGAGATCATTTGTCCTTCTAAGTGTTATAAATTACTTTGAATTGCCCAAAGTGTGTAGGAAATAAGATCAAAATTAAATGCACGAGCAGGTATTCACCAAGCTCTAACATAAGTGCTTTTAGTTTAAATGCCAAGTTAGACATTTCTATTATGTACTCCCTTATATTACTTTTGCCCTTATACTTCATGGAGATGAGTTTAGCCAAAAGGTTACTCGTCTTCGCCTTCTCATTTTTGTCAAACTACTGTTCAATGTCATCAATAATTATTTTTGCATTTTCACCCTCAGAAATAAAGCCCTGAAACGCTTATGGAATAGAGCGCTTCACGACCATAATGCACATTCGATTGGAACGATCCTATTTATCAATTTTTACCTCATTGGAGGCTTCTGAAGTGGAAGTGGATTGTTCCGTTCTCAATGTCAAATCTAAATCCATACAGCCGAAAATAATTTTTACAGTTTCCTTCCAGACCTTAAAATTTTTCCCTTTCAGCATAGGGATACTCTTCACTTAAGCAGATACATTTTGCAACACTAGCAACAGAAACTGAATAATAATAAAAAATAAAAATAATTACATGCTTACAAATAAGCCAATAGGTTATATAAAATATACATAACAAGACATGTGCAAAATAGTTCACATAACAAACCCATCACAAGATACTCAACACAACATTAATTCATAGTCTTTGGACAGAGAAATTAATTTGTAATTGATACTCTCAATGCAATGATCAAATATAGACACTAAATTATGTCAAATCATAGTCTTTCTTTGGATCAACTATAATTCACATGAAAATATCTTATAATTGTCACACATTTATCATCACAAGTATAAAATTATTTGACCAAATTGTGTCTTTCTTTGGGTGAGCACAATTCCCATAAATAATTTTATACTAATATCTATGCAATTTTAATTAAATTAATTTACGCAATAGAGATTATTTTGACAATATATTGTTTCAATCAACTCAATCAAAATTACCAGACATAAAAAAAGGAATAATTTTGAGGGTTTGTAATTTCCGAATTTACACCAAAACATAATGGGAATCACCAATTAATACACATAATTCACAAATAAAAACAAGGAAAACAAAAATAAAATGCAAAAGTCAAATTGCATTTAACGATATGCAACAAGAGTTTTTTTATGACGATATAATAAAGCCAAAGATTATGTATCATATGTATATCATGTCATGGCATGGATTCATGGCATGCATAAGGAAACAAAACCAATAGCCATAAAAAACAAACACCTGAACGAGAAACAAAAATGGATGACTATTTCGGAGTGAGAAAAAAAAGTTTTTCTCATGCAATCCGAACGCAAAACATGAACGCGCATATGATGATTATTATATCGTGATCGAAAAGAATTTTTTTTCCAAACTTACAATCATAATTATAATTGCAAAGATAAAATCCCAAAACAAAATTAAGGTTCATGTAACAAAATAATACAGGTATAACACAAACCAAATAACTTTAATTTCCAATAATCTAACAATAAAGGTGGCTCTGATACCACTTGTTTGATATTTTAGGGATCTTAATAAAATACCAATAATCACCGAAAATACATTATGTTAGATTATCAAGAGAGACGGTGAAAAATACCTGGATCCATGATAAGCAACAGAATTGATGAGTCTGAGGAACTATTGATTTTGTGTTTTTTCTCAACCAAATTACCGTTTTCCTTTTGGGACTTTAATTACTCAACAAAATTGATGAGTCTGAGGAACTATTGGTTTTCACTTATCAAGCCCATATTAATTTCTGATGATAGTCTAATAGGCTCACCAAATTAGATCACTTTTATTGAGCCCATAAATATAAATAATTAATATAAATGATAAATATAATATGTAACCCACACTAATTAATTAATTAGGAATTATAAAATTCCTAACACCTTCTCCTATGAGAATCTCTTCTCCATATATTGGTAAACCTATTCCTCTAACCCCATTCTCATTCTTTCATCGCATTTTACTTTACTTATCTTAAACAGTTGTGAGTGTCTCATCTGTTCTCCTAACTGCATTTTTTTTACTTAGTATTGGCCAATGCAATCCTCAATTATAGGAGTTTAAAACCTTGGATGTATAATTGAATGAGTGTTTTATTTTGATTCAATGAAATTTAATTTTTTCATGTGAGAAGGAGACTTGCTTTGTCTGAAGGTGATTAAAGAGGTCAATTCAAATCTTATAGTATATTGGTTCTTAATTGCAGAATGAAGCATAGTTCATCAACTGCAAACCGTAAGAGATTACTTTGGACAACCGAAGAAGAAAAAGTTCTCAAAGAATAAGTTTCATAAAATATGATATTTTCCTAGAACATACTGAATTATTTATATCAAGCACTAACAATGTCAAATGGGTTAAAACTTCAAACAAAAGTTTTGATTTCAAATATATAACCATAGTTGAAAAGCATATAATGTACCTTTGTTTAAGTATATGGGTCTGAATTTGTGAGAAGTAGACATCTCTGCATTTCATGATTAAACCAAGAACATTCTATCGTTGGCAGTGGGGTTGGGACTGAAAGGAGAACCTTAATTTGCATATCTACCCAACAACCTTGAAGAATGGTTTTACTTAGGCCGTTCATCAATGTAATAAAAAATAAGGGTGATCTAAACCATCTAAAGGATTTGAATTTTCAAGGGTAAAATAATGGTACGAAATTGGTGAATTGAAAGTCCATTTGGTGTATTTAGAAGGTACAGGTGAAATGAACAAAAAGAGTGGGGGTATTAGTGTCATGTTGGTTACTGTGTGTGCGCTGTGAACATTGCCACCTCCTTTTGTATATGAATAATTTTCACCTCCTTTTGTAGATGCATTTCAAGTCTGAAATCTAATTAGTAAATTTAACTGCATATTTAGGTTTGGGTCTGTAATACTCAAGTTGTATTGTTTTATGTAGTTCTGATTTTGTCTCGAATGCCTTAAGGGCTGATTACTAGTTTCCCTCATCCCTGCTATACTTATTTGGATGATAATAAAAAAAACAAATTAAACTTCTCGCTCTTTTAACAAGGGTACCATGCTAAGTTTTACTTCTATTTTTATTATTTCATAAGATAGTTAGTACACAAAATCAACTACTATTTTTCTCATTTATAATAAGTTAGTAAAGTATTTAAAACTATGTAGAAATAAGGATATAATTAAAAATAATAATTAATAATTTATATCATCTTAAATTTTTAAATAAACTAATAGATAGAAATAAATTTTTAAATGAACAAATAAAACTTAAAAAAAGCAAAGAGTAATTATCACTTAAACTTTCAATGGGTCAGAAAATGGCAACTATTTGGAATGCGTATATATATGTTCAACTAAAATAATAGGCATAAGACTACAAGTAATGTAATTTGAAAAAACTAAATAAAAATCCATAATTGATTTACAATGGTCCAAAATATCAAACAATCTTAATTTGAATTGAATTAGTCTATTTTATATATCATAAAATGTTTGTTAAATTAAATGACTGAAATATCTAGTTTTGGAATCCATGGCTGTGCGTGAAGGATTTCAACTTTTGAATTCCTGGGGACAGAATAATGTATTTAAATGGAAGGTGACGCTCTATATATGTTTTCTTTGCAGCAAAATGAACTTACTAAGCTGTCTCATGTGGGTATTATCATTGATGAATATTCTGGAGCTCAGGAAGAATTATGGTCTTGAGTAATTTCACAGAAACTAGAGAAGTTAATAGAGGGGCTCAATCGACTTGCAAGACGGTGTCATCGATGGAGAAACGTGTTGAGTTTGTCACTGTCGTTGGCTTCCATTTTCTTGTTCCCGCCTGGGCCTGCACTGGGGAAAGGGTGATGTTGATGACCTGTACCTTCCTATTGGGTGTCCCACAAAATGTTTATTTTCAAAACTGAATCCAATTTCTTTTTCAAAATAACTAAAATTTAGATTTTGAAAATTTCAAAACTTAAAACCTAAAACCACATCGCGAAAGGAAAGAAACAAAACGCAACTCATTGAATGAAACTCGCACATACATGAACAGCATGTGAGTTTGGGTAAGTTTTGTTTCTATGCATTTAGAATTTCCATTTGATATTTTTCAACCTACCAAACTTGGCCTCAACTTTCTAACCTATTAAATAATTGTTGCTTCCAAAAAACATTCCTGTGCAATCTTTTCTGGTGCCAAAATTCTTGAATGGTGTTCCTAAAAAAATAATGACACGCATATATTTATTTAAAATTTTACAAGACATATTTGATGGAATAATTGAAAAAATATTCACATGTCATCATTAAAATTAATGAAAAACTTGATGGTAAGAACATAAATTACTTGATTTAAGTTTTTCATGTCGCTCCCTAAATATGTAATACTTTGGTCCTGTATATAATTTGATGAGAAGAAATAAAATGAAACAGTAATAACTGTTACTTATATTTCCAAAGACAATGAAGTGGAACTCCTATACTCGATCTATTTTTTTTTCAATTTGAAAGGTATGGGCAAGATTAATTAGCTTATATTATTTATTAATTTTCTTATTATTTCGTTACCTTCTTAGAAAATGAATGGGAGTTATACTTCATTCTATTATGAAATACTATTTAGTTAATAAAATGCTAATTTTATTCAAGTTTTGTTACCATCAACTTTGACATTATATCTATACCAAAATGATAGTATAAAAATAATAAATACAATAATCAATTGAAACTAATATCATTCTGGAAAATCTTCCCTCTTAGAGGTATAAAATCTGTCATTTTCATTATAACAACAAAAATAACATTTCTTTTCAAATTTTCACGTTTCTGTTTAAAGTAACCTATCTCCTAATTTATCTTGAAAAGAACCTTGGTAGCAATTTTCAAATTATAAACATGAAGACAAATTCAAATATGAAAAAAATGAAGATAAACAAATTCAACCATGTCCTCTTAGGGGACGTCTAATTTTTTTTTTAATGTATTTTATTTCTAATGAGACTAAATTATCACTTTATTAATTATTTTATAAGTTGCACGAATAAGTTTTATAATCATCTCATCGTAAGTGTGCATTTAATTCAGCTACTGTTACTTACATTAAATCATTTAAATTCATATAATAGTTGGTGATGTAAAACCAAACAAAGCCAAGACCATAGAAGTCAAGACAATGCTTTAGTCCCCTGGAACACAAATGTGTTAAGTTCTTTTAGAAAAGTTTCACGTACTAATGATCTGCTAAATGAAATTAAGTCAGAAACTAAGGCATTTTCCCATCATTTAAAAAGGGCCAAATGGAAAGTATAAAGTGGAACTGTAAAGATATGAAACCTGCACATGCGCCATATATCTAGTTAACTATATAGTTTCATGTATTATGAGAATGTATATATATGAGGAGCAACTAATAATATCAAAATGACTGACAAGGAACACACACAGAATATATACATCACACAAAAAAGTTAATTAAAACTAATCGTGCCCAATCTGATATGATAGCCACTAAGATTTTATTTTCTTCACTTGAGAATAAAATGAAGATTGAAATCTTGATAACTAGGGAACAGGAAAGGAGAAAAGGGAAATAATGTTACCCCAAATATCCATGAAGTAAAAGCATTCAATGATTCGTTGTAGTACACAGAGTTCCATCATGGTACAGACATACCTGGTGAGCTTTACAGAAGTTGTTTTGCAGTACAAATGCCAGCAAGGGTAGTGTGAAAGGATCCCAACTTCATCATTACTGAAAATTAGACCTCAAAATGACACAAGATCAGGGATTATAGTACATTACCAGATAGGACAGTAGGCCATTGGCTTTATTATCTTCATTATTATTAATAAAAAACATGCATGGTTCAGCTGCAATATTTAATTATCTTCCGCAAGGACCTGATTTAGAATTGCCATGTTTAAGTTAATTTAGCATCTGTTAAGAAATCAAATATTTAAACTAATTAAATTGTGAAGGGGTTCAATTACTTGATTACAATCCAACTTATTAACAAATTAAAATAGCTGTTGGCTTCACCTCTTTAATTAATTAAAGCTCCGAGCTGGTATAGTATCAATGTGAAAGTGAAAAACCCTTCAGAATAACCTGCTAATACTGTTAGTCGTTTATTGCTGCTGCAGCATCATCAAGATTCCCATATCAAAGGGCTTAATTCATTTGGGAGCAATAAGGGACCACCCCAAACAAAAAACCCCTGAAGCTTGTGAATCTTGATGATGCTCCATCTGCAATCAGCGACTGTTTTTCTTCAACTCAGTGATTATCATCATCATTAGTAGCATAGCACCCATGCAAAATAGAGGGAAAAGAGAAGGAAAAGGCAAAACCAAAGCAAAACAAGGAGGAAGTAGAAAAGAAATGGATAAAGGGTATATATAAGTGATAACCTAACCCTAGTCCTATACCTCTAAATCCAATCCAACGAAACATAACCACATAGGCAAAGAAAAGAAGAATGAAACTAGTAATATAAGAGGCTCAATTCCAATATCCATCAATATATGTAGGCGCGCCAACAAATAAAAAAAAGACTCACTTGGCAGTTTTTTAGCCATAGTAACACTAACAAATCAAAGCACTAAGTATCTTCAGTATATATATAACTTATGGACAGCAATTAGAAATGTTAGAAGGATATGCAGAAAGCAAAAATAAAAACTATGAGAAAAGGAAGTAAGACTAAATCAGAAGAAGTAGAGAAGACTGAAATGTATATTCTGAGAGAGAAGAAGGTTGGATGGGGTACATATATAGATAGATAGGGAGAGTGCTCCACAGGGGAATTAATAAGCAAAGTATGTGTGGCGTGGGGGCGCTTATAAGTAATAAATGAGGGAAGAAATTGGTTGGTGTTTAAGATCTGTTAGTGAAAGAGAGAGAGAGAGAGAACAGTTATCCATCATAATCCTAGGTACCAAATGAACCGCAAACTTAAAACCTCTCTGACGGGTCCTCCTTCCACAGAAGGAAACAGAATAATAGCTGAGATTTGGAAAACGAACCATACCCTTTAAGAGGAAAATTGGTAAGCTTTTAGGATGGAGAATGTATTGCGTTTTCGTCCTCAATAAAGCCTTTTCAAAGTTGGGGCAAGAATTGACAGCCCTTGACCCTCTCAGTCTCTCTGACCTTTCTTTACCCTTAATTATGTCAAGGGGTGTGTTTTGAGTTAGTTCCTACCCGTTAGGGTTTCAACTTTCACCTTCAACTTCCAAATTCTACATTGGTTTGAATTTGAATTCATTTCATATGTACCCCCACTTGCCATTTTCACTCCTTCCAAGTTCACACACCCTCATCATCCCATCACAAACTTAGCTAGCTCACCCTTCAACAAATGTTGTCCACTTTAATTAGATTCTTGTTTTGTCGAATTGTATATTCAATTGGTTGCCCTCTCTATGTGCCAGCTCCTTTATTACTATCCTTGTCCTCATGTCCTTATGTTTAATTAAAGGTAGATACTAACTATTATTTTTAGGACATTGATTAAGAAATTAGAAGGAAAAAAATATTTATTACAAACATCATAGGAGAGTGTTAAAAAAGTTATCAACAACATAATTTTATACATCCTAATAAAAATATTTGTTCTTTTAGTTAACATGAACTTTAATTAAATTAAACGGGGTGAATGGGGTCTCGCCTTGTTTTCTAATTGCAATCTAATTATTTGTTATAGGCTCTCAAATACACCATTTGTATTAATTCTTATGTTTATTTGCTAGGCAGTTTTTCAAGCGATCTGGGTACAGGATACCAGAATATACAAGTGGTGCATAACACGCAATCAAATACACTCACTGTTTTATTTTGATTTGAAAAATTACGCATGTTTATCTATAAATATAGATCACGAGTATTTTAGAGAGGGTGATATGCTAAGAAAAGGTGATATGTTAACTTGGGATAATGATTGATGAAAAAAATATATGAAACTAAAAATATACCATATACCCAATAAAATAACCTAGTAAGTCTAATTAGGTTCTTCCTTAAGTGCTCAACTCCTTACTCTATCTTTAAAACTGTTAGTGTTGTTCTAGACTACAAAAAAATATGTATAATTAAAAAGTTATTATGCCGTGACTCGATTATTTATATTGTGTTATGTTGTTTCTCAATATACATTATACACCGTTATGCACTTTTTTTTTATAGATTAATGGTATTTTTTAAGGGGAAGTTATCTTATTTGGTTAAAATAAAATTATTATGCATAATAAATTTCTTTCTAATTATTTAACACAGTTAGATATTTAAATTTAAAGCTATTGATTAGATTAAATAATCATGTGTTAGGTGATATAGGCTTTTTGTGGTATCATATACAATTCTATATTTTAATATGTATTTTTTTATTTGTAGGAGTGGAATGTATTTTTTATGATATAAATTATTGTTGTTAGTATTGGTTTAAATGAAAATTTTAAAGTTAATCTTATTCACACATATCTTACTTTAATTATAATTATCTTTAAACATTTTCCTTACTTTCTAAATTAATACATGTTCATAACTATAAAATATTATTACTATTATTATTATTATTATTATTATTATTATTGAAAATACAGGCGTGATAACACCTCTATATTTTTATTGCGCTATCATATTTATCATATTTTTAATGTGTTAAATTTGATACATTAATTTCATAATATCTACATTTCTATTGCGCTAAAGTATTATTTTTTTTAAAATTTTACCCGTCAACTGCTGGAGTGGAACTGCACGGGACTACCAAATGAGTAACTACACTCAGCTTTTGTCCCATTCTCTACATAGTAACCACATAATATCTCTTCTGTTCAAAACAAAAACTGCATTATCTCTCTCTTCCTTCTATTTTAGTTTTTTTCCCCATGCCTTGGTTGTTCTCTCTAAATACAAACACGGATATTTTTATTGCGCTAAATTTGATATATTATAATATTTTATAACATTTATATTAATTTTAATTTAATATTTTTTAAAATACAGGTATTGAATTTTTTTTTATTAAATTGAGAATAAAAAATAACAAAAAAAATACAGATATTATGTATTAAGTGAACAATAAATTAATAGATCATAGTTAATATACATGTCAATGAAATTATTACAATATATTAAACATATAACATCCATCATGTCTACAGGAAAATGAAATATGCAGCTAATTGGTTGGCTTATCATGCTTGTTCTCTCAAACACCTATGGCTTCAAGTGCACTGCAACTTGGCATGTCAACATACGTTCTTAGCATTGATCATCCAAACACCATCTACAATTTAACTTCACAAACCATTGGGCGGATTCTAAGTTTCATGCCAGCACCATCAGACCCTTGGAGCTAAATAAACCAAATTCGCTTATGTTCCTCAAAATTTGATAAGTAGTATAATTATTAAAAAGTGAGGAAGAAATGAAAAACACCTTGATACAACATGTATTGATAAAAGTACAATTTATATTTGTAATGTACAATTTGATTTTTAAAAAAGAAAGAATGAAAGGAGTAAAAGTAGAAAGAAATGAGGAATTTATATTTGTAAAAAGAACAAATCTAAAGAGATGATATTTTCTACATTAAAAAAAAGAAGAGAAAGAAAAGAAAAGCAAAGACAAATTATAACATATAAAATACACACTTATGTATAACATTAGACACTGAACTTATACATAAAAGTTAAGTAGAAGTTAACAACAAAGCCACACAATTTATAGAAGTCAAAGAACATATGAACCAAAGATGCCAATCGGCAAGTATGTAAAGAGCTTTGAAACATTAACACGTACAGTTTATAGAGAGAATTTTTCTTTTATAAATAGAAGAAGACAATGAAACATAAAACAAAAATAAGTAAGAAAGAAGATAGTAAACATGGGAAAATAAATAATGAAAAATTCAAGAACGGAATGAAGGAAAATATCCTATCCTGTAAGAAACACACTGACTGGTAAAAAATCAATACTTTAAAATGCCTAGACCCACAAATGCAATGGTCCTATCCTGTAGCACATAATTGTTGCTCTTCTCGATCCATTTGCAACATATAGCCATCCAAAGGCAAGGATTTGTTTGGATTTTTTTTTTTTTACAAATAATCTTTCTAATCACACAATAAAGAGAAAAAATAAAGGGAAATAATAACACAATAAAAAAAAAAGCATTACCTGATGTTGCTGCCTGCCGCACTAATTGTATGTACGTAGAGCACAAAACAATAGGAGCAAACATCTGCCAACGAAAATCTCCTAGACCTGAAACCCACATAACAAAAGGTCCAAATTGTAGCGAAAATAGAGAATGGTACAACACTAAAATAATATGAAAAAATAATAATAATGGCTTCAAAAAAAGAAAACTTTAAGTAAGGTGAATTGAATGGGTGTCGTGAGATAAAGGAAAGTTTGAGGAGTAGTAGTTTGTGCGGTTAGGTTTGCAGAGATGATGTATTTGTGTTCCCGTGTAAGGTAAACGAGAGTGGGCAGTTAGAGTGGAAAGTTATGGGAAAATGAAGGTTAATAAATAAAAAAATTACTTAAAGTTATGCGAAAATGAAGGTTAATAAATAAATAAAAATTACTTATTGTATCAAATTCACTTTTTTTATACATTTTTTTCATGATATTCTTTAACTAAGAACATGCATTTATTTATGAAGATAATTATAAATAGACATATATGTCTTATAAAAAAAGAGACTAAGAAATGGTTACTAGAACTTGTATCTCACATATATATATCTATTGGTATTGATTACTTCTAATTATTTTTAACTAATTAAATATATATTATAAAAAAGAAATAATTGAGCATTTTATGTTGAATATTTAAAATATTTCTTTAATTACGTAATTACAGTGAGTTAGAAGATATTTGTGTCCTTTGATTCATGAAAAAATAAATATAAATTGATCATTCAATTCATATGATAATTTATAATAGTAGAATTTACCACATAATTATATATTTTTAATAAAAAATAGAATGATGTATTTTAACATATAAAAGGATGGGAATCATTTTCTGCATGAAGGATTTTGCCTGAACATGAGATATAATCATAGTGATTATTTTTAAGCATGTGATTTGATGAATTCATGAATTTCTGAAGGCGCAGTTCATCCATAAAAGGCCTGTGAATTGCCAATCATGGTTGTTTTATTCATATTAATTTTTTAAGTGTTATGGTACTCTTTTTCAATATTTTCTCTCCTAAGACCCAAGTTCCTTTCTCTTTCTTCATCTCCTGCCTTTGTTGCTGTATTCCTTTCATCACACTTTTTCATATATTTTATTATCATCTCTAGTGGTTAATTTTCACTTTATTACACTATGAATTTAGCTAAGGAAAAGGGATAAACAAATATAGGCTGATTAGACAAAGGATATATATATAATTACAAATCAGGATTAACCTACACAACTTAATTAATTTACTAAAAAAAATCATAAGCAAAAGGATCAAACCTTTGGAAGACAATATCTTTTTCTCAGGAAACTCTAGAATACTTAAGTTTTCTGAATTATATCATTTGCAGCTAGTCCACTCAAGGCATTATTATATTAGTGAATCTACAAAATGATTAGGAAGCATAAAATAGAGTATCGAGCGAGGTAGAAAGACCAGACTCAAAAATCGAGACAAAAGAACACAAACCAAAAGTCACTACTAGAAAATAAGGTTTTAACATCGGTTATTTAAGACTTTCAACATCGGTTATTAATTGATGTTGAAAGTACCGATGTGGAAAGTAGTATCATTAACATCGGTTTTTCAAAACCGATGTTAACTAATAAATACAACATCGGTTATTTAAATAAGCGATGTTATATGATACGAATTATGAAAAAAAAAAATTATAAATCTATAAATTAACATCGGTTTTTTAAAAAACTGATGTTGTAAGTGACATTTAACATCGGTTTTTTAAAAAACTGATGTTGTAAGTGACATTTAACATCGGTTTTTTAAAAAACTGATGTTGTAAGTAACATTTAACATCGGTTTTTTAAAAAACTGATGTTGTAAGTAACATTTAACATCGGTTTTTTAAAAAACTGATGTTGTAAGTGACATTTAACATCAGTTTTTTAAATAACCAATGTTAAATGTGACATGTGACATCGGTTTTTTAAAAAACTGATGTTGTAATGACATTTAACATCGGTTTTTTAAAAAACTGATGTTGTAAGTAACATTTAACATCGGTTTTTTAAAAAACTGATGTTGTAAGTAACATTTAACATCGGTTTTTTAAAAAACTGATGTTGTAAGTGACATTTAACATCAGTTTTTTAAATAACCAATGTTAAATGTGACATGTGACATCGGTTTTTTAAAAACTGATGTTGTAAGTAACATTTCACATCAGTTTTTTAAAAATCTGATGTTGTAAGTGATATTTAACATCGGTTATTTAAATAGGCGATGTTATATGATATGAATTATGAAGAAAAAAAAGTTATAAATCTATAAATCAACATCGATTTTTAAAAAACTGATGTTGTTAGTGACATGTAACATCGGTTTTTTAAAAAACTGATGTTGTAAGTAACATTTAACATCGGTTTTTTAAAAAACTGATGTTGTTTTAGAAATTTATTTTTAACATGATGTCTGTTTTTTCAATAAATCCCAAAAATAACCTGCAAATTTTAAAATCAGACCACACAACATATAATTTTCATTCTGTTTTGAAACAGTTTTTACCAGAAAATTCAATAAGAAATTTACAAATTACTATGAATTTAAAACATATTTAATGTTGAGACATGAATTGTAAATTAAGTAAGTAAATATAAACTACAATTACAAGATTGTCTAAACATCCTAAGTTTCATTTTTCACTTTCAAATAGTACTTTGCCCACTGGTTGCGAAGTGCCTTCAATCTTTCTGGTTCCAATGGTCTAGGATCAGTGAAATACTGCATGATATAATAAAACATAAGTTAATAATATATTAGCAATCATAATAATATGAAATTTGGTGAATTAAAAATTACCATTTCCCAATTATTCTGGAAATTTCCTAAGATTATAGTTGACATCCAATGCATGACGTAATACCCACACTCAGTGCTTCCTTTTTGTCTATTACACTAAATACATTATGAAATTTAGATATGCAACGTTCAGTACAAATTAGTCTACACAATACTAAAATATAAGTGAAAACATATTGTTTAAATAACTTACTTTAACAACAATCCACCTAGCAGGAGTCTTGGATTTACTTTGTTGAGTATCGTCAAGTCCTTTCAAAGCACTATTGAATACAAACATAGATTCTTATTGTACATTTAAAATTTTGATTTACCTGACTAATGCTAATGCAAATATATTAAAAAACAACACTGACCTATTAATTATGCCTTTGAGGTAGTTGTCTGGCTTATTATGCAACGAACAAAACCAAATGACAACATTTTCCTTAGGCAAAATGACGACCATTTGCCAATGTGCACTGCAGTGGAGACCAATATATGTTATTATACTATTATACATTATTTAAATTCATTTGTTGAGTTTAAGTTACCCATTCAAGTAGGCTCCTAGGTACACATCTCGTTTTGAATTTTGCATCCAGTTCTTAATGTAATTTTCTGATTCAAATTGTGATTGGCCAGATCTCTGGATAGACTGTGGCTCGAGGAATCCATACACATCGATATTCCCAGCTCGCATACTTGTCTCAGTCATATGCCTATTATTGTTAACACAAAGTAAATTATGCATGAAGGTAAAACAATAAATTAGGTAACTAACAATAATCTAAATTGACTTACAGAATCCACAACTGTATAACAGATATGCTGAGACATTGACCACCATGTGCAATTTCAGACAGATCTTCATGCTTTATGTACAAGGGAAAGTTTTCATTAAATAGGCCAAACAAGGTAGCATCCCACATAACCTGCAATGGCTTCAAAAAAAGCTGTGGAATGGTCAATGTCATTAGATATAGCGGATCATCGACCTCATCATCCGGCCTATCTGCAGGTTTCGCGGGTCTCACAGCTCCCTGTTTATCCAACATAATTAATTGACATAATTTAATCACAGTAAACATTTTAATTGGAAAAATAAGCATTTAATGACACTAAAATACCTGTTCTGATAAACGCTTGACTAGATGTGTCGGCCAAGCAAGGAATGTGTTAAGAGCCTGTCCCACGACCTTAACCTCTTTAGTGGGTACAGGAATGGGAGCATCTACATCTCTAATCTCCTCAACACTAACCTTAACTTGATCATGCAGCAAAGGAATGTTGTGAATTGTTGTAGATCCCTCATAAACTCTTCCCAGGGCAACCAGGCGAGAAGGATATTCTTCAATATACAACCCACATTTGTATGAGTCACCGGTGTCTAGATCGTTCCCTGAGGGATCAACACAACTCTCCTTTGTGCTGACACGAGCAGCTGAAGGACCAACATCAGGTTCAGGAGGCAGTGCGAGTCCCTGTGATTGCATTTGGCTGAAGGATAACATTAGCCGTCGAGTGACTTTTTCTGTGATTGAATCCTCTAGTTGGTCCTTGATTTGTTGCGTCAACTGTTGCAGGTATTCGGGAGCAATGGAGGAGGTCCTTGAAGCTGATCCAAAGTATTGTTTGATGGTTATACCGGCTCCTACAGCACGCACACGACCAGGGTGTTCTGGTCGCCCAATGGCAGCAGTCAGTATATCATGACGTCCATGGGTAACAAAGGAACCCTGTGAGGCCTGCTCCTCAAGCGCATCCTGTGAATAACACATTTATTCTATACTTAATCACACAATAAAAAAAATAATTACAATTATGAATTGAAAGTGACTTACAATCTTGTCAGCAATTTCCTTTGCTGCTTCAGATGTCATGTCACCAGTTTTCTTGGTGCGGGCTAGCTTCCACTTCACGTGTCGTTTGATGGGAGATGGAGGATCAATGACGGTGTCAGTGCTTCCGGATTGAGTTGCTTCCTCTAGTTTTTTCTTTCTCTTCTCATCCATCAACTTTTTTTCTAAATATTCATAACCCCCACGAGACATCACGTGAGGGGCAGTGTTTTGTTTTTGGACAGCTTGTGCTTTTTTTCGAACATTCTGTAAAAATGAAACATTAATGAAACTCATGATTACAATGTATTATAATAAGTTCATTTAAAGTTAAAAAAATGAAAATCCCAAATTAGTTACCTCCCATGAAGGGTCTCTACGGCTCTGGCAAAATTGGGTCCATTTCTCCTTGCTAATGCCGTACATTTTGCATACAGTGTCATCAACACTATCCTTGTCAGCTGCAAGTGCCCATTTCGACGTCAAATCAGACTTAAACTGTCTCCACCGCTCCCCCACAGTCTGAAGTATTTTCTTTTTTGTCCTTAAATCAGATGCTTCAGGAATATCAAATTCAGCCTAACAAAGAGTAAATTAGGTTTTATTAATACTAAATTCAAATATTTGGCTAACAAACAATATGGAACATGAAATAATACATGATACCTGAATATCCTCCCATATCAAATCCTTCTGAGTAATAGGGACATGCTTCCAATTTTCGTATGTGACATCCACCTTATCACGAGCAACGATCCCTAAATATGTTCTAAATTTCTTGCTGTGGGGACCGTCTGCTTTGCCAGTAACAGGATCCACATGGACAAGGGGTCTCTCTGCCCCAACTGGTCTAGTCGCCAATAATCTTAGGCGTGAGGCCTTTCTAGTCCGCTTCAATGGTGGTGATGACGAATGCGATGTTACACCAGTAGAAGGAGGAGGAGGCGGAGGAGAGTTTGACTGTGTAGCCATTTGGCTGTGAAAAAAAAAAACATTAATTCAATATGTTATAAAAAATAAATGCGTATGAATGTAATTAAATGAATTGAAATTAAGTACAAAATAAAAAAAAATTACATTAGACGATGTTAATTAATTCTCCTTCATCGTGATCATTACGATTAGCATGAACATCGTCAGTTTCTTCTCCGATGACATTAGGTGACAATTGTGTGGCAACAGATGCTCTCGTATGTCATCCAGTATTTGTCGTCTTCCATTCAAACAATTGATGCAAGGACAATAATATTTTCCATCTTCATCCGGTTGACCTCTTTGTGAAGCAAATTGTAAGAATTGCTCGACGCCTTCCTCATATTCTGGGCTGATGCGACTTTCATTCATCCAACTTCGATCCATCTAAGTAATAACTCGGTCATACTCTCAAAGTTATTCGATGCATGAAAATCTCACTTTTTTATTATAGGTGTGGCCCTATCCCATTTGGGAAGACCGTCTTTTATGGTAGCTTCATACATCAGGGTTAATTCTATTTTGTTAAATTTGACAAAATTTTGGCAGCATTTCGCATTGGTCTCCAAGTACACAACATGAAATCGGTGAAATTAATTTTCCGATAATCAAGTATGCACCCAGAGAACAACTAGAAATGCATTACCGAAATTTCATCAAATTAAACAAAATAATTTTAACCTTAACACATGAATCTACCATAAAAATATCAGTCTCCCCAAACTGTCCAAACGGACAATTCAAGATTAAATACAATGATTAATGCAAACTATCCGCAAGAATCATTGCATCCAATCTCAAACGGGAATCTAAGGTTCACTCATCATGAACACAATTTATATAGCATATATCAATTGTCATTAATGGCAGTGAACACGTAATAAAAATATTCATTGGTAACAAACATTTGTACCTGTGATGATGAGCAGCACGATCCAAAATGAAAGCAAGAATCAAATAAATAACTGAATGAACACCTACATAAGACAATTTTGTGTATGATAAAAAAAAAGAGTAAGATTAAGTATAACAAGCGCTCAGAAGATATGAAAACAATTTATTCTAAATTATATCAAAAAAAATGTCTTACTTCTTTCTCTTTTCGGATATATATATATATATATATATATACACACACGCACACACACAACTTCTATTACCTCTCAGAAGATCACAGAACTGAAGTAACAACAATCCATAATGAAAAATACAATGGACTAAAATCGCACAATCCATAATGAAAAATACAATGGACTAAAATATTGGAGAAATCTCTTTATTGATACACTACGAGTAGATACAAATGAATTCAACATCCCATCTAATTCATCAAAATCTCAAGGCTTTAAGTTTTCAGGAGTCTCCCACTTATATTAATGAAGACTTCTTACTTATATTTGCTAAGCTTTTGCTTTTCCTATTTTAGGAGCAAAGTTATTAGTTAGATAGCATTTTTCACTATGAATACCTATGTTACCATTTTCGTTTTTCTTATTACAAGCAAGGTGAAACGAAGATCAAAATCAAACCATATTGAAAGAAACAAAGAGAAATGAAACACTTTAATTAAGTGGGGGCACAAGAGGCTTAGCTAAGAAAGAAAGATTGAGATGGGGATGTTAGTACGTAGTGGGCACGTGTAGGCCCTTAACCATGTGAGGTGCTACAATCATCTTATCATGTTGGTCGCATTTAGGTGAGTCTGGCCGTGTCATGTACCTCTACTTAGTGTTGTTGCTATACATATTTCCTTTCTAGAGTGAGACCATTGTATTGCTATATTTCCTTTCTAGAGTGAGACCATTGTATTGCTACATTACCCTCCGTACTTACTCTTGCTTTGGGAATAATGTATAACTGTTCATAAGCTTTGATTTAGAAATCTATTTGTCGAAAAGGTGCTTTGGGAAGCTATCAAAAGTTGAATTCCTGGTATAGTAAACTTCAAATTTTCGTTTGAATAAGTAATTCAGTTTTGCTTCAAATGAAACTTTTCAACTGTTATAAATAACTTAAATGAAACCTGTTGGAATAAGGCAAGCAAGTCATGGCTTCTGATATAGTGGAGCATATGCAGATTTTGTCCCCCTTCTTATCTTTATCTCGCTAAAATTTAAAAATTCTATTAATTATACCTTGTACTAGTATTCATTCAAAACTTTTCATAGCATATTTCCTAACCACTAGCCAAATTCATTTTGAAAATGTAAAATAATCAAAACATTGAGCAAAACAATATGTAATACGGTGCATTTCTTACTCTGAAGTTCACTATATGAGGTTCAATAAGAAATTTCACAAACCCATGAAAATTTAATTGAAATTACTATTAGAAAAACAACAACAGAGATAGCAAGGGAATTTTGTTCCACACATCACCAGATTTGAGTAGCACACTGTATTAGAAATCAAAATCAGAGAAAAGCAAAACAACAATTGCATTGTTAGAATGAGAATGAGCAATACCGATGCGAGAGAATGAGAATGAGTCACAAAATCGCCTAATCAAACTGAAAGCTAGGGCTTCTGCAAAACTCCGATGCGAGAGACAACCTGTGGATTTAAGAGAAAATGAGTTTAGAAACCTAGGGCGATTCAAATCGAGTTTAGAACAGGTTCAAATTTGTGAGAAACCTATGAACAAGTTTGAATCTGTGAGAATGAGAAAGATAGAGAGCGAATGAGAGAACGAGAGCCAAGTGTGCAACAATGTTGAAGGAGAACGAAGTGTGCAACAACGTTGAATGGTTTCTTAATGAGAGAGAATGAGAAGAGGTGAAAAAGAGACTGAGGTATGTGCTCACTCAGCTCTCTGTGACGGAAGTAGAGTTGAAGACTGCAAAATGAAAATTTACTAGATGGCTCGTGGAATAAAGTAATTGGTATTTTTTTAAAATGCATTCATATAATAAGTCATGATAGAAATATTAATTAAAAAAAGACTTTAAATAATAATTAGACTTGCATTAAACTTGAGCACTAGATTATAATTTGCAGAATGATAATTCCCTTTTAATTCTCCGGCACGGACACGTGAAGTATGATTAGTTTGGTCGGTGGCGCAGTCATGGATGAGAGAGACACTATTCCCTTTTAATATTTTAATTATTTTTTAAAAACCTCTTTATATAAGATATTTTAAAATTAAAAAATAAAATGTATATTAATATTTTTATTGATAAATCATTTTAATTTGTTATATATTTAAAAAATAATTATAAATTTGATAGTAAAAATTAAAATTAGTTATGTCTATATTTTATGAATATCATATCTCAAACTAATTCTTGTTTTCAGAAGAAGAAAAAAGAATCATTTTTTTTCAAAATTTAATTGCCCAGTGTTATTGTATATTTAATTTTGAGAAAGAATTTTTTTTTGTCAAAAGGCAATGAGTAATAACTAAATCAACCTAATACAAATAGGATTATATGTAAACTAACTGTGTTTGATTGTTGCGATTCAGGGGGAGTGTATGCAGACAAAAGTTAAGCTATACCTTTGGTGAAGAAGATTTCTTGAAACTAATAAGTTTTAAATATGTTTTTTTAATAAATTAACAAATTTTATTTTCATTTTTCAATAAAAAAATTTACATTGAATCTTTAATAATAATAATATATATATATATATATATATATATATATATATATTATCCTTATTATTTTATTTTAATCATTTAATATATTTATTTCTTTTTTTTAAAATATATAAATCATTTGTTATTAGTTTCTCTTTTTTTATTATTATATCATTATTTAGATGCTTTTGTTAGGCCCACAGAGTTCACAGGCTGAAGCTAAAGCTCTGGAGAGTAGTTTGGCTCAACCAAATAATGATACGTAAATTTTTTTTATATTTTAAAGATTTTTTATTTTTCTTTTATCATATTATATCTTATATTTTATTCACTACTCCCTTTGTTAACAAGTTTCTCATGAATTGACCTTACAGTTCTCCCTCCGTCCCCGTGTCCCAAGGGAATAGTGTCTCTCTCATCCATGACTGCGCCACCGACCAAACTAATCATTTTCCCTTTATTAATTTAATTTGCTCGTGTTGACTGTTGAGTTTCAAAAGCAATTTGTTGATTGTCAATATATCAGTCCCCCATTGGAAATTGAAATTCAATTTGAAGTTAGATACTGGTACGAATCTTCTTTTTCTTTTTGTAATATAAGTCAATTATTTGCACTTTTAACTATAACTTGTTTAATTGACTTTTGCATTCTCAAATTAATTTATCAGTGAATGGACAATTGATATTTGGGCCCAGTTCAGTTTTGAACCGTTTAGCCCAACTAGAATTTTTTAACAGGCCTATTTCTCTTCGCCAATATAAATCAAAAAGAATAATAAAAACAGCTAGTTTTCTTTTTAAAAGAGAAACGCTATATTTGTTAATTAGTTCGATTTTCATGGTTTAGTAATTTACTTTTTTTAAAGCAATTCATGAGCAAACCAACATTAATCAATCACATTTTCATATAATTTAAAAACATGCCTATATACTTTATCAATCAACTTCATTTTGACGAATGATATGCCTTTTAAAAAATATTAATTTTATATTTTTTATACTCTATTTGAATTTTAAAAAATTATTATATTTTTTATATTTCAGTAAATATATATGTATCTTTAACGTTTTTTCCTAAAATATGTATCTTTTTGACGGCATGTATTTAATATTATGCAAGAATCATATCTTAAATTAATTTTTAGAATTTTTTTATAAATAACAATGATTTTATATTTATTCTGAAATATGTCCATTGAAATAAATTATTTTATCGGTCATAGAGATCTGACTAAACAATTATTTTTTTTTGTCTTTTCTTGGTTGAATAGTTATTATATATTTTTATGTTTAATTTTTACGAATAAAAAAAATTAATCAATCCGACCCTACACTTACTTGGATAGTAGTCACACACTACATTTGGACATTTGCAGTAGATCGATCTTTGACAAAAAAAAGTTACGCAAGATTTTAATTTCTATAAAGAAACCATATAATTTTGTTGATTAAATAATAATAAAATTAAATTTACGAAATTCATTTTAAAAATTTAGTTTAATTTTTAAATGTTTACCTTTTGAATTTATAATTGTTTCTTAATTATTATATATTTTTAATTAAAATATAATTAATAACGCAATATATGATTTTTTTAAAATATATAAAAATTAAAAAAAAATTTATATTAACATCGGTTTTTTGGAAAACCGATGTTAACATATCATATGTTAACATCGGTTTTTCAAAAACCGATGTTAACTAATGATGTTAACATCGGTTTTCCAAAAAACCGATGTTAACTAATGATGTTAACATCGGTTTTTTCAAAAACCGATGTTAACTAATGATGTTAACATCGGTTTTTTGGAAAACCGATGTTAACTAATGATGTTAACATCGGTTTTCCAAAAAACCGATGTTAACGTGTATGCATTAACATCGGTTTTTTGGAAAACCGATGTTAACATATTACACGTTAACATCGGTTTTTGAAAAACCGATGTTAACGTGTATGCATTAACATCGGTTTTTTGGAAAACCGATGTTAACATATTATACGTTAACATCGGTTTTTGAAAAACCGATGTTAACAAATGATGTTAACATCGGTTTTCCAAAAAACCGATGTTAACATCATTAGTTAACATCGGTTTTTTGGAAAACCGATGTTAAGAATAATACTTTATTTACAAATATGCCACCGCGTTTAACTTAACATCGGTTTTGTAAAAAACCGATGTTAATAAGCCGATGTTAAAACTACTTTTTGTAATAGTGAGTTAACATGCCCTTTCTTCTATGAATACATAATTTGAACTTGCTCCCTCACCATCACACTTAAACTTGCATTGCTAAATAACCAAAGACTATAATCTGGTGTCAGGAAAAAAGATAAAATTAACAAAACATCACAGAGGAAAATGAAAGCATTATTATCAAAATTGCAATCTACCTCGTAGAATCTCCATGGCGTCATGGCTTCCGATGCAACAACTATTATGATTGCATGAAGACACAAAACATCAATTTTCTTTGCAAATAGAAAAAAAAACAGAAAATAGAAGAGAAATAGAGAAAGAAAAATTTGAAAACAGAGAAAAATGAAAAGGGAAAGATGAGTAATTTCCATTTTACATTCATTTAAAATTTGAAAGTTGGGGTTGCAGTAAAACTGAGGGGCTATATCTTGTGTCTGCATTCATGTGGTTATATTTTTGTGGGAGACATCAGTTTATCTTTTCTCACATATTGCATTTTTGGTTGTAGGCTTTTGTTGTGTGGCAGTTTTCTTTCACAGCCAACGATAATGATATATATATATATATATATATATATATACATGGGCAGTTGTAATACAAGAATAATAAATAATAATTTTCTAATTAATTTAAAGATAAAAACGTCAAATAAAATATATAAATTAAAAGGAGATATCCCTATATTGTTATAGATTATTATTATCTTTGCAAAATAAAAATATAAATTAACAGGCATGTAATAACACGTTAATACATTAATGTATTATAATGCGACCACTCATTTTAGGTTTAGCTGTTTGTCCTCGAATGAGACAATAATTTAGACAAAAATCCTAGCTATAATAATAGTACTATTTTTTCAATAGAAAATGATTATAGGAATAAATTAGACAATTAATTACTTTGGATTTTCACTATTAGCTTTTTGGGTGTATGGGGACCGCCATTTGTTTAGTTTGTATATTCAAAATCGTATCAAGAATTAAATTTAATAAAAAAATAATATCAAGAAAATTTAAAGGTATTTCCTTCATGAAACCCCGTATTAATATAGAAAATACCTTGAAATCAATTTAATTTTACTATTCATTGACTTTTTTTTATAGTATTTGGTTTTTTCTTTGGATTTTTTAACAAGTAGGTCATGAATCCGATTTTTTTGGGGGATATTTCATGAAAAAGTTTTCAATAAAATACATCTACTGTCGCAATTAGTCACCATCAAGCGTGTTTCCACAAAGAAATAGCCATTACCATCAATAAAATACAATCTATCACTAAATAACGTTACTAAAATATACTTTTGAGATTTTTTTACAGCTATATTTTAGAGTTTAAATTTTATATATTATTGAGTAAAATTTTATATTAATTATCTATTAAAATATTAAATATATATTTTAAAATAATTATTATATAAGCTAATGATTTTATCTTAAATGACATAATTTATGATTGAATAATAATATATATTATCAATTAATATATTTAAACTAAATTCTTTATGCATGCCTGTGACGTAATCAAATAATTTAGTTTTCTTTCTCCGTAACGTAAAGTCTTTTTTTATTTTTTATTTTAAAGTTCTTGAATCTTAACTAATGCCAAGGACAGTTTTTTTTTTTTTTTTTTTTATATATATTCCAAGGACAATTTTTTATAAGTACCCCTCCCTCCCCCCTCTCTCTATATAAATGTATCTCATAATGCCATTCCAGATTTACGAACATTACATTTAACCATTAATGTACATCTCAAGGATTCTAATTATTAATTAATATGGTCTGAATGTGGGTTATGTTATTTTTTTTTTTTTTACTGCGGGTTATGTTATTTTTGAAATTATGCATATGACTATTTCGAAGAAACTGGATGCTGAGAACACATATATAAATAAAATACTCTAATAAAGATCTACTATATTTCATTTCCATCCGTAAATATAAGCAATCTACAAATCAATGAATTATACATTACATTAGACTCAAAGTCTTAAGACACATTATATATATTCTTATTATTTATATGTTGAACATAAACTTTATCATTTCTAATACAACTCTTGACTCCCAATAATATCTTTATCTTCAAGTGTACGACCTTTCACCTCCTATGTTTTCTAGCAAAAGTCTTTTACTTTCAGTCGATCCTTCTATCTTATATATATGTTCCCACCATCTTTCCATGTTGTATACTCCCAACTTGAGTGTTGCAAGTTATTGGATCACAAGGAAAACTTAAAAAATTTAGAGTTTTCTATCAGCGCACTTTAATTTGAAAGAGTCACACTAGTGGACGAGACACTACATCCAGGGATGGATCAAGGGGTTGCACCACCCCTACCATGAAATTGGAATAAAAACAATTTAATAAAACCAAAACTCCAAAGTTAATTTTTTATATAGTGATTATTGGGTTGCGACTTGACCGTGACTTTGATTCGAGTTCATTTTAATTTATGTACCAGTTTATTTCATAAGGAGATCAATATACCTAACACTCACAAGTTGATAGACATTATTCTTGTAGGCTAGACTTACTACCCATAAGTAGTGTAAAACTTTCTACCTAATATTTAATGGTAGATTAATAATAATAATTGATAGCATATTACCTAAAATGACTGTGCCAATTACACATTGAGAACTAATATAAAATAATAAGAATAAGCAATTACACACCTCATTGTCTTAGTTTGCAACAATTGAAGGAACCAAAACTACTGAGAAAGCTATGTGGCCTTTCAATCACTGATTTTATTTTATTTTTGAAAAAAAAAATGAGAAGAATAATGTAATAGAAAATTTGTAAAATTGAAGGAGTGATATATAAGCAAAGGAAACTCGTGATCTTTCAACTTAATCAATTATCTTAAATTTAAATTTTAAGTATTAAAGTATGTTAAATATTTCCAAAGTTACTTATGAGGGAGGACAAATGTTGTTTGTATCCCAACAAAAAACAATAAAAACAAAATAAATTAAGCTAGTTATGATTGTTAAACTCTCGATTTAAATCATAAAATCTTACAATTTTACGATTCTATTAAGGATTGGCGAGTTAAATCAGAAGTAGAATCGAAATCGAAGTAGACTCGTCCGATTTTGCGTAGACTCGGACGAATTTGGGTAGACTCGCGAGTTCACTCCCAGTCCACGAGTTTATGAAAATCCGAAACGGCGTCGTACAACAACCCTAAAAAATGACTATCGCGACTCTTTCTACTCACTCACTCTGCCTTGTTCAAGCTACTAACCCCCGAAAATGACTCTCGCCAAGCTACTCATGTTGTGGTGGTTGTCGTCATCGTTGTCGTGCTACCGCGCTGGACTGCTAAGCTAATCGCGTCGTGGTGGTCCTCGTCATTGTTTGAAACTTGAAAGCCCTCACTCATCGAAAGCCCTCATTTCATGACCTAGCTCCAAGCGTTGTTCCACGACGCTAAGGTGTTTTCTTTCTCAAAGCTTCTTTGTTAATTCATCTCTATTAATTGAAAGTTTGAAATGATGCTTATTAAGGGTGTATCTGTTAATTGAAATTCTGGCAAGGCTATTGTTAGTTTCATTGTAGTGTTGAATTTTGGGTGTTGTTGCTAAATTAAGGGAGTATCTGTTAATTGAAAGTTTAAAACGATGCTTAGTGTTGAATTCTAGCAAAGCTAAGGTGGTCCCCCGAACATGGACAAATTATCTGTTAATTGAAATTCTAGAGCTTCATCAAGGGTGATGTTGCTGCCTTTTGGGTAGTGGGTTTTGTTGTTGCCTTTTGGATAAATTCTTACGAGTATATGATTCGATTTTATGAGTTGAGTTTATGGAGTCTTCATAATAATGTTAGTCATAAACAATATATGGGATGAATAAATTAAAGACGATGCCAAAATAAAAGAAATAAAAAGAATATAAAAAATAGTAATAGGAAGAGAATAATAAATTATATATCTCAAAACTATCATTTTCTTACATAATTTTGTAAGTTTGTCTTGTTCACAAAGGTTAATAAATAATATGTGGCTATAGTCAAATCAATTTGAAGGAGAGACTAATATTATTTTGTCGCGTGACACTGGTATAGATTAAATTAGTATTTACTAATTTTACTAATGAATATTAATTAATCTTTACTAAAAACTTGAATGATCATTTTTAATCTCTCAATAATTATATTTTATATATTCATAAAGTTTGAGACCTTAAACAAGGAAATCAGTTGATAAGTTCTACTTGCAAATGTACGTAATTATTTATAGTTTTAAAAAAAAAACTACGAATTATAAAAGGAAAATATTATTAATTAAAAATATGAAACTCAAATATTTTATCTAAAAATTTATAATTATATTCACAATAAAACTATAAAAAGGAGATAGAATATTTTGTAAAAAAAATACAAAACAAATAAATAACACTTAAAACTTATCTACAATAATTTTAAAATTATAAGGAGACTGATGATAAAAAAAATTATAAGGAAACTTTATTAGGTTGCACGGTCAATAGGATTTCAAAAATCAAAACCTTCATTTGAGGTTGTATAAAATATTAGCTCAGATAATATATCTGTTAACCACTTAACTTTGGATGAAATTCTTGCTATCCTGAACTGGGAAAAATTCAGGGGGCCAAGGTCCCCACTGCTATAGGTAGATCCGTCCCCGTGAAAGAGGTCAACAGACTATTGAACAAAATTGGCAATGGGTGGTTATTACACTAATCAAAATTTCAAAAATATAATTATTATATTTTTTAAAAATAATCAATATTCTATGAATTATAGAAACTTTTATCATTTGAAATATAAATTGTTATTATGTTTTCTTATTTTAACGTTTACAATAAAAATCAGGTTTAGTTTTATATGTAAAACTAGTAACTATTCTTGTGAAAGCCATTATTTAGTAAATAATAATTTTTAGAAGTTAGATATTTAAATAATTAAAAAAAGGATAAATATTTTTAACCTTTCTTTAATAGATTTCTGGATCCATCCTAACCGCACCGACTATACTTATTTATGCATGGATGGTTATGTTTAACAATGTTTAAATAAGAATTAAATTTGAAAAAGAGTTCTTGTATGTAATGTGGGCTAAATGTTATTCCTGGCAAGGATTCAACATTAATTCTATTATTACTGTAAAGCACTGTTCCTATATACAACATAGTAAGCTTTAATTAGTTGGGTAAGATGGTAGGTATGGTTTCTTATTTAGTTCTCTACTATTTGTTTCTTATGGACAGAGAAATGGGATAATTTTCAAAGACGATATATTGGATTTTTGAAAAGCTAGTTGAACTGATCTATCAAATTACGTTCTTGGACATGGATTAGGGCAATTAAGATTAGATGGAGGGTTATTCTTCTTTGTGGTTTTCTTCAATAGCATTTATTTATGACAAATTTTAATTATAATATAATTTACATATTTAGAAATATTTATTTATTAATTTTAAATATATAAAATAGACATATATTGTGTACGATGCACAAATTAGAATAGTAATGTATGTATATGTACGTTATGTGAAAAAGTTGTCAATATTTTTCTTCCTCTATAAAGTATTTATTATATGAATTAATTAATTCCTAAGAAAGTGAATTTTTGGTTACTATAATAGAGTCATTATCTTGAGCGAATCACTTTATGCAATCCAAATCACCGGTACTTGAATACGCAACGAATCACTTTATCCATATACCATCAAATTATTGTTCAATTGAAATTTTATATTCTCTAAGGCAATCTGTATATGGCGTTTTGGGGTCATTTCCACCTTTTCTTTCACTTCTCAATGCTTGTTAATTAGTTTCTGCCTGGAAAATTAGCGGAAGAAGTTTTCGTTGCCAGTGTGGAAAGAACCAAATTGGCGAATTTCTTGGATTGAAGAGAGAGAGATTATCACTGGCTTCGCTAACTAATGTATTTATGTTTTACCAAAGATATAATTAACTCTTTGATTCGAATAAAATTAGACTTAAAATCTATAAAGTTTTTGTATGAGATGAAAAAAATGTGTTGAAAAAAGAGATTTATATAAAGATGATCGGTTAAGTTATCTAATAAAAATTAATAATAAAAGAAATAATAAATACCTTACACTAATATATAAAATGATTAAAAGAATTGTATTTATGCCTTTAATTTATGAACATCCATGTTGTGTGGCCAGATACAGCATAGGGCACACAAAATAATGATGCAGTCCTTGCTAACTCGACAGAATTTCACCGTCCTCCCGTTTCTATCATTTTCAGGTGGACCCTGTTCAATTGTATATCCACTCTCTTTTTATGTAAGAGAATTATAATTGAGATTTTTATCAAGACTTTGCGTACCTTAAACATTAATTAAATCTAGTTAATAATACACGTAGCTAATTATTCATTTTTTTTTGCTGAAACTAATCATTCATTATTTGATTTAAATATGTTTAGCAAAAAGTGGATGTAAGCTTGACATAGCTATACTTCAGACAAAAAAAAAAGCTTGAGACATAGCTAGATATTTATAAGCATTAAGAGAAATTAAGAGGCAGGAAAGATAACAGAAGAAAGAATAAAAAAAGAAGAAGAAAAAGAGAAAACATATTGTGGGATATTGAACTTAACCACATACTCGATCGCAATTTATATTTTCCTACTTAATTAATCAACTAATCAAGAAAATGTACACAATTTTAGTAAATTGGTTTCGGAACATATTTAAGTAGAGCATTCAATTTTTAAATATAAAACATTTGATTTCCATGAAAATAGAGGTTGTAAAATATATAATGAGAATGTATACTACAAGAGAAAATGTTTTTAGAAATCAAAATTTTAATTAAGTAGTTATTTTGTGAGACCAATTTTAGTGATTAGTTTAGCTACTGGTTTTAAAATCTAATTAATAATTTTTTAAATATATTTATCCAATAGTTTTATTGATAATTAATTTTTCTTAAAAATTTTGATTAAACTTTTAACAAGATCTCTTTAGTTTCCTCCCAAAATATTTTTATTATATAATTATAAGACTTTAAATTTGACACTTTACTCAAGAACACTAAATCTAATTTTCCTCAAACTAAGAACGTATTGATTTTAAAAACTTATATGATAGTCAATTTAATGATCACTATTCATGATATAGAGAAAGATAAATGTAATTAAATAATAATAAATGAGTGTCTTACATACTTTACCAGAGTATTTATATTTTGAAGAGTAACATAATAATTGCATTCAAATCAAATCTTAATATATAATATAGATTCAAGTTTTCCTATAACCAGATGTCAATCTAATGCAAGTTCTCCTACTTTATAGACATCCACATTGTAAAAAGGATTCATATCTTGTTAAAATTAACCTGTCAAAGAAATTACTTAGAGTGCACTTAGATGAGGGAATTTAAAATTTTGACAAATTTTAAATTCTAACAATTTTAAATACTTTAATTGAAATTCTTTTATTTTAAAAATTTTATATTTAGATAAAAAAAATTAAAATTGTGAGAGTGAAAGAAAATGAATACAAAGAGAAGATAATATATGGTTGATGTGCTTCCAAAGAAAAGAATACTGATACAACATGGGAAGTCGCTGGGAAACCAGGACATGACGGCATACATTACCACACCCGAAGAGAATCATCGATGTGAGGGAAGAGTGGCGAGTTTAAAAATATGATTATTTCAGAAACTTTCAGTGGAAGAGAAGATAAAAGTTATAAAGGAAATAAACAAACGTTTTAAAAGATTATTCTATCAAAAAGAAAATTTTAATTTCTCACCTTTTAGAAAAAAATTGAAATTTCACATTTTTAATTGTTTAAAATTATATTTTAAAATTTCAAAAATTCAAATTTTTCATAAAAAACATCCAAATAATAAATTTTAGATTACAAAAAATTTAAATTATCTAATAAATTTCTTTCTTCCGTTAAAACTATCGATCTAAACACACTCTTAATTAAATTTGTTCATGAGGCAAGTATTTTAAGGAATCAACTAAAAAATTTAGAGTATTTTTTTCGCTTGATTATTTGGGCTAATAGGAGATCCATCCTTATTTATTAAATCTGTTTGGGTAAAAGGTTAGAGGTCCAATTATCTTACTTGGATCGACTTGTTTGGCCGGACAATTCACACCTCAAATAGAGTCTTAAAGGTCTCAGCGCAACAATTGTCCTTTTCTTAATCGAACGGTCCATAATTCTTTAAATATCTAACTTAAAGAATGTGAACATTTTGAACGATCAACTTATGTGATAAGACAATTCATAAATAATATATTCAATCTAAAAGAGTACACTATGTATTAATAATCAATAAAAATAATAATATAGCTCGATTAAAACTTTGTAGAAAAATCATCAATAGACTATTTATTTTCTCCTACAATCTTTTTCTTACATTTCTTTTATATTTCCTTCTTTTTTTTTTGTTTTTTTAATCTTATAATTTCTAACTTCTCTTTTTACTCTACCTTACTCCCTAGATTGAAAGTAATATATGTATACTAGCTCCCGCAATCAAGGCGTGTCCAACATAATATATTACTCTATGTTTAGCGACAAACCTATGTATGTACAGCATAGAAGACACAAAGGTTTATATATTGTTAGAACTCAAGCACGATATATATATATATATATATATATATATATATATATATATATATATATATATATATATATATATATATATATATATATATATATATATATATATATATATAAAGGAATGTGGGCATTTGAACTCCCTGATGAGAGGGCAATGGAGCAAATCGCCGGCGATAATGGAGGTGTGCATGTATCATGTATGTGCCCTCATGTCACAGACGATACTCAGAATGTTCCTCATCAGCGCAAATCTTCTTGAACAATTAAATAATACTACTATTACACTAACACCTGAGAGAAGAAAGAGATGATGTGACATTGATTTGGCTGTGGAAAGACAACAGATATCAGCGTTGAACACGGAGAAGTGGATCCTCTTTGCCCACGCTCCACATAATATCATCTTCTTCCTCGGACACACTCTTCTTTCTTACTACTATATTTTATTTTATTAAGATTAAGAAAGAATGATGTTTTCCTTTCCCCTTATCCAGTTTATTTAAACAGAGAAAGAATAAATAAAAAAAAATGAGAAAATATGAAATTTAAACTCAAGAAAAGTAGAGAAAAAAAAAATTTCAAAACTTTTATATCATTTAAAATTATTTTTTTTCATTTTTCTCTTTAATTAAATAAAGAAATATGTTTTTATCTACATTTTTCTTTTACTCTCTTTTTCATTGATCAAATATTGTGTAAAATTTTACTTAACTCTCATTTTGTTTCCCTTTTTCTGTATATTTGAGTAAAAAATAACATTAATCTTTTTTTTTGTTGCTTTCGGGCTTGAAGGTGCTAACCTCTAGTGATTTGATCCAACTTGAGTCTTTCACATCTACAATGATTTTATTCAACTTAAATAAAATTATTTCTTGTAAAAGATGTTTCTATATCGCCTCTTAAAAAAGATGTAAATATGTTTTGTTGTTTGTTAAGGTGCTTTTTAGATATATAGGTTTGTAATTGTAGTATACTCAAATATTAAATCTAGTTTTTTTTAATGAGTAAATCTATTTGTTTTAAGTATATGTGAAAAAAAGATCACTTAAATTTGTAAAACGTGCATCAATAGTTTTGGGTTAAAAACAAAACACTTAAATATTAATAGTTTTGGAGCCGGGGTAATATTATTAACTACAAAAGTAGTACTTCCTTGTGTGGGAAAAAAAAAATTGGCACCATACATTTTACCAAAATACCTTGGAACATATCATTGATTGAAAATGACCATTCACACCAAATTCTGGCCATGTTATAGCAACCAACTGACAGATGGATAGCCCCATATCACCTGATGAAAGGGCACCCGTGATCTTTTCTTCTGTTGACAGCATTATCACACGCCACATGAGCCACAATTTTTCACAATTTCAACCAAAAAGGCACAAACTTATATCATATCTACTGTTATGTATCTGTCCCGAACACATATTACAGCCAATTACACCTCAACAACAGCTTCAAAGGCGTCATAACCAATCTGTGCAAACAAAATCCATCAATTCACTATTCGACAGAGCACATGTGTCTCAACCATACAGCAAGAACAGTTTAAGCCAGCAACACCCGACACAGAAGATATTAATTTGCACCATAGCAAATTAGCACCAGACCCAACCATTCACCGTCCCCATGACTCAGATTATGTTTAAGCAACCTGTAGGATTTTAATATAACAAAATTATTTGTGATATTACATGAAAGGTATTTTCTACATCTGCATGCATGCACATATTAAGAATGTTATAAGACTAATTAAATTTGTATTATTACTTTGTCTTAATGAAAACAAACCTTATCACTTTTAATTTCTAAAAATAAAAGTCTTATCTCTTTTATTATCTCTTCACCGATTATCGCTCAATTTTTAAAACTTCTTTGGCGGTTCTATGTACCCACTAGCTTGCCACCTACAATTGCACTTACAAGTTGATGTTATTTTTTTTTATCAGTTAATATTAGCGATTAACTTTTGTTAAAACATTAGTGGAGGATTAAAACTTACGATCTCCACCCCCTTCTCCCTTCAATCTTTAAATTTTCATTTTCAACCATCAAATTAATTTTATAATTCTTAATCTGTGATGCTATTACCTGTTAAAGCATTGATCAATCTAACGATGTTATAGCATCCCCAGCGATTGCACCAATTTAACCTGTCTGCCCATGCAACCACCCCGCGTGTCGGCGGTCTGTCCCTTGTCGTCGATGACGCCATGTCCCTTTGATTGGGACCCCTATGCTAAGGCATCCATTGACTAAAGGATGTGAGTTTTTCAAAAATAAAGTAATTGGAGTGAAGAGAGATAATGAAATAAATAGTTTTACTTTACAAATTAAAAGAGATAAAATTAGTTTTCGTTATGAAGAAAAAATGATAAAAGAATAAATTAATGCAACAAAATTCTTAACATTAATTAGCATGCATGTATTTTTGTGGAAAAAAAACAATATGAAATTACAAGACAAAGTTTTTATATTGAAAGTCATGCTTGCCAACACCAATATAGGTAAAGGAAATTACTTGAGAATGTAAATGGAAGGATCAAGTCTTTCTCTATATGATCAAACCCCAGAACTTAACTGTCAATGGGACAAGTCATTGATGATTGTAATCACCATGATGATAAAAGAGATTACTCGTGTATATATATTAACCCTAAGCTGATCTCCTATCAGGTATAGTGGTTAAGGCCTATCGCGCGTTCACATGTATCAATATTTAATGTCCAAAATCTATTACCAAATGATCACTGTACTAGTTAGTAGTGAGAGATTAAGTACTCCATTATATTAGTCGTTATTTTCATCAGTCCAAAAGCTACATTAACATTGCAAGAATTATTACGAAAAATTATAATATTAAATACAAACTGGAAAAATAACTTTGAAACTTGTTATCATGACCTAGCTTCAACCATAAATCCATAATCATGGCCTTAACTTAATTCCATTATGTTCTCAACGCCCTTGTTCTGTACATGTTAGTTTTCAAAGATGCTGTTTTTTTTATTCAATAGTTCGATTACTACGGTAGAACGAAATCACTTGTCTCTTTTCTTATTTTTTATTTTTGATTAAAAGTAACTCATAATGTATCTCTTTCAGTCGTTGTTTTTCTTTTTTGTGCTATTACAGTGATTTGATTCTTGCTTTAAATATATAGATGCGGTCAAAATACGGCTTGTCGTTTTTCTAGTATTTTCGAACAACCCAAAGTTCATAATGTTGGTGCACGTACTTAACTTTCAAATTAATAGGGATATAAATTTTCTGAAATTACAAGCATATTTTAGAGAATAAATGAAATATTAATCATTAATCAAATGATTAATATTTTAATTTTTAATATTTTATTATATATGTATATATTTTATTATAACTTTAACTATTTATTTTTAGTCAATAACTGTAATTTTATACCTTCTTCTAAAAAAACTGTAATTTCATACCTTTTATTTTACAATGAATATCTCATATTGAAAATTAAATCCAAACTAATGAAACTTCATATGCAGTTGCATTTCTCAATATTTTTTCCATTGAAACTTTCTTAATTCGCCAACATATTAATTAGTTCCGACTGATTATTTTCAATCGAGATTTTCTCCCTCTTAATACAGAGACAATAAAGTGAAAACAACACACAAGTGTGCATATGCATACACCAATATATAAAAGTTAAGGGAATAGTACAATGCATGGCCAAAGATATGCGCTTATTTTCACACATATTATTCTCTTGCAGCAACCGTCGACTCATGCAACTAAGTAATGCTCATTGAGGTAATTTAATATATCAGTAATTTTTCTTCTTCTTAAACTTTATTTTTTTACGAGGAAATATTATTTATGACTGGATTTAAACGATGCTGATAAATAGTAACAAAATACATTTAAGTCTAAAAAAAGAAAAAGGTAGCCAAGAACGATTATTTCTACCAACTGATTAGAGTACTTTGGAAATGATTATTTTTTATGGGAAAAAGTATTTTCTTTGAATGATAAAGTAAAGCTATTTTGCAAAATGATCAAAATTAATTTTAAAAAAATTAAACTATCATAATGATTTTAGAGATTATAATTGAAAACTATCAGAACGTTTTAAAACTAAAACATTTCATTTTACATTTTATACTTGATAATTGCGCATTTTGAATTCAAAATCAACTAATACTTGATAATTTATTTTTCTATTTACTAAAAAATATATTTTATTAAACAATATAAATTATTTAATTATCTTAAAAATTCACTATTAACTCAACATATTTAAAGAAAAATATTTTATATAATTATCTATTAAAATAATATTTTTTACAGCTAACCAAAATACACACTTAATGATATTTAATACGCTTACTTTCAATCACTAAGTATTTGTTTATAATGGGAACTGATAAATAATTCATTGAAGCTTGCAATAATATATCACACCACCTTTTAAAGTAGGTTTAAATTTGTCCTTATTTTTTGAAAGAATTTCTTATTTATAAAATTGCCTAAATATAACTGACCACAAAGTTCATCCCTTTTCTTGATTTGTCCCAAAAGAGAGACTTAGAACAAAGTAAAGAATGCTTTAAAAAAAGAACAAAATAAAGAACAATGGAAGTGATAAAAAATAACCTATTGCTATTTTTTTTGCCTTAGTTATAGCTCCGCAAGTGTATCATAGGTACAACAAAAACGGACAGAAACTGAGTTATCTGCATGATCAATCGGGCAGGGGTTAAGATCAACATTTTTTGACAGAAAATTTGGAAAATGATAGATCAAGTGTGTCTCTCTTTTCCTAGTAATTAATTAATTGTGTCTAAGGGACACGCATTAAACTGTACCTTGATAAGAATCTCTCTTTTGATAATTAGACGAAAGAAATGACAGGATTAAAATTTTCTGGTACCTTTATTTTTTCTTCTTCTTCCTTTTATAATTATATGGTTACCATTTAGTAGTTTTTTTATTTAATCCTTTTTTTTAAATTGATAAAACATTACAGGAAATTTTATCCACATTGAAAATGAAGCACTTCAACGTTGACTGACTAAACAGAATTTCTCAACTACTGGTAAAGTGTTGTACTCTGTTTAAAATCACAAAAATGAGATCAAAGAAAACAAGGGTCTAAATATTTTTCTATAGTTTAAAATGGCCGAAAAACATAAGAAAAAATAATTATAAACATATATTTATTTTCTTTTTTTATTTCATTTTCACTTCATTTTTTATTTACTGTTTCATCATACCACTTATTACACCTATTAGCTTTTCATTTTACAACACAAATTCACCCCAAAATAAAAGGAACGTTTATATTTTCCCCCAAAACGAATAAGATTCAGATAAAAGATTTTCTCATAATGTAGAGAATAGGAGTCAGGACAGTGTAAAATTGATGAAATAATAAATATATCCTAATTTTAATTACATTTTCTGATATATTTTAATAAAAAACATTTTCTCTCTATTTTGTGAGATACGTAAATGGTACCAAAAATTTATGTGGCGTAAAATATGCAATAAGTGTATGTCTGCCATGAATTCTGGAAGTTAATCCTACACGTATGTTGTATTTTATATTCTCTTTTCCATTATAGCTAGAAACGATCTTTACTGGGCCTGTCTAGTGTCTTGTCAAACTTCTTTTTTTGCTTTTGAAAAATGAAAATTATTGCTATAACAAAGAAAAGAAACTTGGGTACGTTGTGGGAGTACTGGTGACTACGATCTGGGATATTGGATGGTCCTCCATTTTCTCCATCCTCGTCACACACTTACGTTTGGTAGAATAAAAATAAAGGAGAGCAAGAAAGAGAAAAAAAGAAAGTAGAAGTGAAAATTTGTTGACTGTTTGGTAGGATAAAAGTATAAAAAAATATTTTAAAAAAAATATGAGACACACAAAAAATATCTTTCATATATGTACTCTCCATGTCCATTGTCATCCTTACTAGTTAATCAAACTAACTCAAAATTAGTTCTAGATTTGACTTAAAAATTAGTTTGTTAAATTCATTTTATAAATTAATTAAATGAGTTAAAAATTAAGTTAGTTAAATAATTAAATTAAATTTAAATTATGTATGATTCGATTTGTTTAATTCATGATATATATATATATATATATATATAATTGAATTCATATAATTCTCTAATTAATTTATTTTATATAAAATAAATAAATGAAAAATTTAAATCAAGTTACCTAGTGATCGATATGAATCAAGTAGTGTACACGCTTGAGTCAAATTGATTTTTAGCTAAGAACGTTTAATTTTTATCAAACTCAAATCAAATTTTGAGTCAAATCAATTCTTATTAAATTGAGTTAAACTTAATTAACCAAATTTAATTCAATTAAACTCATTTTCAACCCTACTCAACACACATTTAGGAATTTGATTTGTTAATTAGTTAATAATTCCTATAAAACCTTATTTTCTTTTCTTTTTTTTTCTTTGATAATGTGGAAGCTTTGTTTTCATTTTTTTGAATTGACAATGGAAACTTAATGTGATTAATTTGTTATTATGATCTTATTGAATAGTGTTTTAAGGACTCTGATGAAATAAATGATGAATATTTTTTTACTAAAAATTATGTTAGAGGTATAATAAAATTAAGATTATATTAAATATATTTTTTAGTCCTTCTAAATAAGATGATATTTACTTTTCATTTTTTTAAGAATTTTTTTTCAAATCCTCATTGATGGAAATATATGTGGTACTTATTTTACACAAAAAAATATTTTTTTTTAATTTTTCATTCATTGAAATAACGGGTACATGTCACATGTGACATTTTCCAAAATGAAGGATAAGAGAAGATAATATATTTTTGAGAGACTAAAAAAATATTTGTTCTTTTTACACATATTTAATCATAAAATTTATAATGAAATAAAATAAATAATATTATTTTTGGTCATTTTTATAAATAAAAAAAACAAGTTATAGTGTAAAATATATTATTATTAATTTTTTTATGAAAAGGATCGGAGGACGTAGTATTTTTTAATAAAAATTAAATTTCAATATTTTTAATAATATTTTTAAACATTAGTCAATATTTACGTTCTTATTTGGAGTCTCACTATTTTTTTATTAAGGAAAATTACTATCTATCTCAACTCTTAAATTAATATAGGGTACTTCAAGATGATCAATTCGAGTTAAATTTTGATGGATCAATAGGAATGAATCTAGAGGGGGCGAGTAGGAACTATGAAGTACCTAAAACACACTAGAAGGGAGAAGTTGAATAGTGTGATGGATAAACAACTTTGTCTCTCGAAAACTTTGAAGGTTTTTCTCAAATAGATATTAATGGACGATAGGTTTCATCCAAGGGATTCGAATTCAAAAATTAGTTCACAAAAACTTGAACACAATAGTGTAGAAGTAGACTATAGAAACGAGCTAGTTATATAGAAACAATAAAGAAAACACAGAGAATTTAGACTGATTCATCTAACTATTGGGTTACGTCCAGTTCTCCTTCAAACTTGAAAGGTTCCACTAATCAAAACTTTGATTACAATCAATTATTCTTTATGTCACTTTCGACTACAACAAGTACTCTTTAGGTCACTTCTGACACTACCCTTAATCTTCCTCTAAGATTAAGACCTAGGTATTTTTTGTCACGAAACCACTCTTGACTTTCACAAACAATAGATGTTTGATAAAAAAAAATGTATTCTAATCACTGAAAAAGTGTTTACACAATAAGCTCGAATACAAAGAAACTTGTCATTGTCGCCTTGTTCTTAGAGCTGACTTTCAACATATAATTAAAATAAAGCATTAATAGCATAGGACAAAAGGAATAAAGAATGTCAAGGTCGGACAATTTAAAACTTTCCTCTTGTGTGCTATGGCACAAATTGCTTACTAAGCCATGGACATTATTTTTTAATGATTACTTTTAGTACTTGAGGATCGAGTAACTGTTTCATTGCTTTTAAACTATGAGTTGAGTGCTAACGCAATTGTTTTCTTTGGACTAGACGCTGACACAATATCATCCAATGACTGATACTTTAGCTATTGTCGAGAGCCTTTCTACTCATATTTTATGCTTATATTTCATAGAGATAAATAAATCTATAGTCTAAACATGAAAAGTTAACACATAAAATTTATACTTTTTTAACATAAAATCTTAGGGATTTAATTGTTTGATACAATCCAATATGACTTGGATGCATCCAAACTTAACAAGCTCGAGCCCCTTCTCCCCTCCCTTGGAATTATTCATATATATATATATATATATATATAAAGTTAATTAGTATAAAATTATATAAATTATTTTTATTTTTTATTATAATAATGGTTAATGTTGTGTTTGTTTTTTATTGTAATAATTAAAATGATAACTAATGTAAAATTGTGTAAAACTAGTTGTGTATTTGTTATTATTATGATAACAATTAAGGTTATAATAAATTAATATAAAAATTAACTTCAATTTTATGTGTAAAAATAGTAATTTTTTTAAAAATGATTATTTATTAAAAGCTATACATTTAAATAATTATAAATGAAGAAAAAAATGCATCCCCTTTATGAGGTTTCTAGATCCATCTTTGTTGATCAGTGGGAAATTTTTTGAATAGGACGACTATTGGGGGGATCTTCGAGACCGCTATGGTTAAGTGTTGTTTGCTTATGCTACTATTGCTAAAATAAGAATAGTTTTAAAAAATAACTATAAATATAACTAGTTTTATAGAAATAGTGATTTTAAATAACTTATTTTTATCCATTCATAACTAATTATATAATTAGTTTTAGATATATCTAGTTATATAACTAGTTTTTTCATAACCAATTATATACCATATGTAAAAATAATAATTGGTTATTTTAAATTACAACTAGATATATAAAATTAGTTATAATTATAGTTATAATACACATTTTTAATCTAATTATTTATTAGTTATGGTTATAATTACGTAAATACACAAATCATAGGCCCCCCATTGACATTGGTGTATGTTCAATGATTGCTGCTAACTTTGAGTGATTTTGATTAATTGGCATCCAATTTGGCTGGGGGTCGTGGGTTTAGGACTTTAATAGTGGAATCTGACTCCTTGGTAGGGGTGTTAAAAAAAGCCGATTATATAAAATCAATTTATAATTGTCCATATCCAAACCATTTAAAATCCATTTTAATGGATTGGTTTTTGCATCCAAAACCAATTCAATTATTTGGATATGAATGGGATAATTTATTAGATTTTCAAATTTTATAAAATTCCTCCAAACAATCTTAGTCGAGATCGGTTGAAAGTAATTTTTTAGCTGACATTAACTAAGTTGTTTTTCAGTTGATGTTTGTTAGAGTTTTTTTAGTCAATGTTGATCAGAATTATTTTTTAGTCAATGTCATCTAGAATTTTTTTAATTGATGTTGACTCATAATTTTTTGACCTGCATTGGTTGAGACTATTTTTTGGTCAATATCGACGTGGGTTTTTTGCTATCAACGTCAATTGAGATTATTTTTCGACCGATGTCGATTAAGGTTTGTTTTAGTCGACATCAATCGGAGTTATTTTTTGGCTGAGATTAATTTAACCGATGTCAGCTAGGATTTTTTTGTTGATGTCGGTCGCTGATATTTTTTTACTGACATCGGCTATGATTTTTTTGCCGACTTTGGTCGAGACAATTTTTTGCTATTGTCAATGACCTTAGCCAATACCAGCGAAAAAATAGCCCTAACCGATGTCACTCAAAAAATAACTTTAGTTGATGTTGACAAAAATATCATTGACAGACATTAACTAAAAAATAGCCTAGTCAACGTCGATTAATAATAGCTTTGGCCGATGTCGACAAGAAAACATGGCCAGTTGATGTTGGCCAAAAAAATATCATTGACTGACATCGACCAAAAAAATCATAGTTGAAATCAATCAAACAATAGTCTCGACCGAAAAAATCATAGCCTATGTCAACAAAAAAATAGCCCTACCTAACCTCGGTTAAAAATAGACCTAGTGAATGTCGAAAGAAAAATTACCCACCGACATTGACTGAAAAATCTCAGCTGATCTCGACTAGAAAATAGTTCAACATTGACCGAAAATAACTTGGTTGACACCGGTAAAAAATAATCCTAATAGAAGTTGACAAAAAATAATCGTGGAATCGCGGGTAAGGATAGTAGTGCGGGCACCATAAATATTAAAGAATAGAAAATTTTCTATGCCTATTTCTAAACTTTTTTCTTCTTTGAAAGACATAAAGCACTATATAAGGTACCTGTATTAATTACTACTTTCGTAAATAACTGTTTTGTCTCTAATTAAATCTCGGTTATTATATATGTAACTTGGTTATTATTACACAGAATTTTGTTATGATATATAAACCATGTACATGTACTCTATTCTATGAAGCTGGGTATGTGCAGGTAACAATATTAACTTCAGCTTTTAGAAGAATCAGTGAATGAACCCAGGCCGGTCTAGTTGTTGGTATAGCAGACAAGGTAGATCGATAGCTTTATATGTGAAGTGATATATGAAATGCAGTGTGGTCCTGAACAGTACAACTATACGCAGATATCTATGTTCTAAACTCAGTCTCAGTGCATATTGGAACGTCAGATCCTATAAGTTGCAATGCATTTGTAGCTTACTCGAACTGGAAAAGAACATTTGTCCGGCCCCTACTCGTCGTATCCACCTAATTACTTCAATATGTACTACTAGTTTGTGCACGAAATCTAAGTTTTCTTTTTTTACTAAACCTGGTTTTGGTGGTACTAAGTAGAATAGCTCATCTTTATCCCAAAATCATGAGTACACATAAAATAAATATTTCCTTCAACATTTTTTATTTCATACTCGATGTTAATATTTGAATCTTGAACTAAACAACAAAAATTATTATCCCTTTTGTTAATGTTGTTAGTTGCACGGAATCTAAGTATTTGAAAAATTGTTCATTTTTGTGTCTTTTTTTAAAGAAAAAATTAGAAAATGAGGGTCACAACTGTATCATGCGATCGATTCCATATTAAATACTAATACATTATGCATAATGGAGTGGATAAATTAATTCTAAGAGAATACAAAACAGCTAGCAGATATACACTAAATCGTAAACTTTGCTATATACTTATGAAAGCAAAGTGATTCAAGAAGGACAACCAATGCTCCTTTGTTGAATGTTTATGTTCAACAACGGCTAGTAATTAACTAACGGTATTTTCTATTGAGTAAATGATATTTTTCACAATATTATTTTATAATTCTCTCTCTCTTCTTTTTTTAATCTCTTTCAATCATATCATTCATCCTGTCTCACTTATCTCTCTCTGTTGTAAAAGATACTGTGAGAAGATGATATGGAAATCACATCACTCTTTACCTTATACATTGACATTATATAACAGAACATGCTAACCACACCAGATACTTTTGGACTAGCATATGAAATGAGCAACACCTTCAAGATTTTCAACATCATTATTATTAATGAGCATGTTTGGTTTCCAATCCAACTTGCTGTCCACGATTCCAAGATTAAATCCAATGGTTCAGCACAAACTGAACGCAAAAGAAAGAGTGGAGATGATTTTACAAACTTCATTTTGCCACCAATGTCCATCTGCAAACGGATACCCAAATATGCACTAAGCAGATTGATATATAGTAGGTTTTAAGTTTCTTATTTCATGCTCAATTGGCTGGCTTGCCAACGAAGTCCCAAAGACCAAAACAATAGTAGAGAGCTTTTGTGGTTGGACAGATTTCTTGAGCATATATGGTACTCAGGGTACATTCATGAGGTTATAAAAATTGCTAGTGATGATTTAGAGTGAATTTAGTTTTCCATTAGCATGAATTCTCAAGCAAGTAAACGAAAAAGTATAAACTAGTTATATCGTGAATCAAGATAAACATACGTTATTGTGCTTTATTTTAACTTCAATTAACCAAACTCAGGTGTTATGATTGTTAGGGGGAGAGGAAAAGTAGGCTCTGAGGTAGCCAGCTGCAGATGAGTGTGAATTATATGATGAAGAATTTTTAGGTAACCGTGTTCATGCCAAAAGATATCACATCGACCCCATTAAGTACCTGTGGGGAATACTAGTAGCAGTGTGGTACTGCAATCTGAGTTTGACAAATGACATTATCGTACCACCCTCGTACTTGTGTGGGGGGGCTCTTGATATGTTCTTGGGGTAAAACAACCTCCCTCCACTGCCTTTCCTGTTTAGAACATTTCCCTCTCATTTTTCACTTCTCTGTTGAGTGCACAAAATCTTCTTTCTCTCCATTCAAGTTTGAAATTTTTACTGTCAGCCAGACATGAGCCAGAGCCAGACCCAGAGGAACAGATCCTATGCAAGGTAATAATGTGACTGCGGATCACATTCACATGCATGAAGCATTTTTAATTAATTATATTAGATATATATGCCATGCAAATATCATGAAAAATAAAATCATGTGTATTGTGTTGTGTGATTGTGTCCATATTCATATAATCCTCACAAAAAAAACCAATAAGTATAATGTATTCTAGTCCATTGCTTTAGAATTTACATACATCTAACCCAAAAATTTCTTTCATTCGTGTGTTTATATTTCACAAGGGTTACGTGGGATAATTAAATTTCTTTTCATATCTATGTATGATTTCTCATATAGATAAGGGGGATTCTTGTGATATATATTTGTCTGCATTCATCATTGAGTCCTGACTACTTTGTTGTGTCAGATGTGTGATCAAAATTGACACGACCAGCTCCAAGTGTCAGTGAATTGTACTATGATTTTGATCATCATTCAGGAAAGTGTCTTATTAGTTTGTATTTCTGCTCCAGTTTCCAAGATCTCTCACCATATATCTTGGAAGTAAAATCACAAGTGTGCACTAAGTTTATAAGGGAACAATCAAATAGAAGTAAGAAAATGTGTGACAGAAAGTGAATTGGCTAAAAACCATGATATTCCCCGGATTTCGCAAGGATATTACAGCCTAAACACAGAATAACTGGCAGTTCTTCCCTAAGTAAACAAAGATGGAAGGCATATTTCAACCCGAGGAAATCATTCACATTTGTAATTTTCAAAAAAGAACCAGCACATAGGTTATAACATAAGAGTAACTTTAGATTTGTTTATATTTTGATACGAAATCACAATTATATTCCCCGTTACTCAATTAGGCTTGAGCTAGTGAAACACTCTTTTCTCTCCGAGTATTTTATTACTCTCCCATTTCATTATAATTGTCTCATCAGAAGAAAAAAAATCTAAAAATAATTGTCATTTAGTTGTTTAATATAATATTAGTTATTATTTTTTTACTTATATCTTTTATAATATTAATGATGAATAATAAAATTTATAAATAAATTAATGTTAATATAAGATTAATTTTAATTTATAAAATTATTATTCTCTTTTATCTATTTATTATTTTTTTTTATTTGTGTAGAATAACTGAGAATAATGATAATTATTTTGGGACACGAGAGAAGTAGTAACTTAGATTTGAAAATATGTTATTTTTATTTGGTTTTCATTTTTGTTTTCACATTTTCATTATTTATTATATAAGTCTTTCAAAACAAAAAACAAAAAAATAAAGACATACTTTTGTAATTATTTGTAATATTAAAAAAAAGTCTCAAACCAGAGAAGTCTTTAGTTAGTTCATGATCCTAGGAATCATCATGAGACGTATTGTGTTACCTTATGTCAATAAATGGGCTAAACATGGATACAAACACGAAGAATTTGGTTCGTTGCGTATTTTCCGTCATTAAATGATTGTAATTTCTTGAACGAGGTTGTAAACACATTTTTCATAAGTAAGCTCAGCTGAAAATAATGCAACAATTTCTTGTGAGAAATAAATTTACATGCATGTTGGTACATTTTAAAAATTTCATAAAAATTGAATTAAAATATATATGCACACACTCTAAATATTCAAATTAGGAGTTAAGCGTTTTTTTTATAATGTTCCAGCCAATTATCCAAATAAATTTTAGAAAAATTGTATTTTTCTTAGTTAAAAAATTCTTTAAGAATGCAGCTCGTCTACCCTTGGTAGAAGCTAGTAAATACAACATTTGTTTGTTTTTTTTTGTGAAATCTGCAATAGAACAAAGATTCTTGTTATTTACATCCCATTTTTCTAAGTACACCCCCATATCCCATTTCATCCTCTCAATTACCCACTATATCCTTTTTCTTAAAGAAATATACCCATTTTACTTTCCAGAAATGTGTTTCTAGAATTACATATACCTATTTTAGAAATATATCTCTAGACTATGATTCGTAGTTATGGATATATAATTTAGAATAGGTATATATTTTTAATAAAATATCACTTTAGAATAGGTATATATTTAGAATTAGTATTCTTTAAATTCTATCTAAAATCTTATTTTTATTTTATCTCTATTATTCTTTAAATTCTAATTTTAAACTATCTTCATCATATATTCATTATATAATACTACGTTTTCATCATTATTATACAATATTGTATGTTTTCCTTCATGTGGTAATGTGTTTCAAGGTGCATTCACCACTAACTTCATATGGCACTGAATCATTGACGTAAACTTGGATTAGAAAATGAATGAACACACTTAAAGAAAAAAAACCATCATCAAAAGTTTTGCTTGTAATTAAGGTGTAGAATATACGAAGCTAGTGATTAACGTACCTTGAAACGTAATGTCACATGAGCAAAAACACAAAATATTATATAATAATGATGAAAATACAATATTATATAATGGATTATGGTGAATATAGTTTAAAATTAAGGTTTAAAGAATAATAAAGATAAGATAAAAATAAGATTACAGATAAGATTTAAAGAACATTAATGATACTGTGATACAATAAAAATAAGAGTAACAAACATGGGTATAATATAAACATTTATCTTCTTTTTTTATTTCTCGTCAATCATCTTACCTCTTAAGTGATATTTTATTAAAAAATATATACCTATTCCGAAAGTATTTCTCCAAAATTATGAATATGTCTGGAAATATATTTATAGAATAGGTATATGTAATTCCAGAAAGAAATTTTTGAAAAACAAAAGGGGTATACTTCTTCTAAAAAAAAAGGTATAATGGGTAAGTGAGAGATAGAAAAGGGGTTATGGGGAGTAAATAGCAAGAAACTAGAACAAAAGCAACTGGCCCAACTTTTGTTTGGGCTGCATAAAATAAATTAGGGCCACCATAGTTGAACTTGGCTGCGGTTTTGAACTTGATCCATGCCAGAACCCTGTGAGCCTCCAATTAAAGTCGGCGATTACTTAATGCACCATAATTTATTTTGGTGCACCCAATTTGTATTACGGATTATCATTAAAGTCGAACCAAAAGAAAGATGAGAAGTTTAAGTCCACAAACTCTTAGCATTCATGTTAATTTTATTTTACTTTTTTTGGGAGGGGGGGATCTTGTACTCTTGGTAACATCCAACAAAGTTCTCGTGATAGAAATATATATTAAAATATTTGAATGAAATTAGTAAGGTCATTTTAGTGAATTAATTGTATCTTAAAAATTAAAAATTAAGGTATATATATATTAACGTTGTGCATCAAAAGGGGTAAGTCCTGGGAAGATTTAGGTTTATAGGTTTTGTCTTCACTTATATGATGTTCAAGTTTATGGGTCAGAGCCGGTCATCAAGTTGAAGCATCGATTCTGATACCAACTGTTGTGCGTCTAAGAGGAGTAAATACTAGAAAGATTTCTAGCAATAAGTCATGAGCAACCTTCATTTATATGATGTTCAATTTTTTCATTTCTGTCAGATGTGATATTTCATCTCATACTTATACTTCAACAATTCAAAATAGAAGATTTGAGGATGATGGTTAATTAATTTTCTGAGTCATGTTATGCATAAAAACTATAGAGAAAATTTTGAGGGTAAGATGAGAGAGGAGACAAAAGAAAGAAAATAGACTTATTTAATTTTGAAAAGTAACTACCAAAATATCTTTGTTTGGTTTGAATATATTGTAGTAAGGTTTTTGTCCAAATATTTGTATATGTTACTAAATAAATTGATATTTAAATTATATCACGCATGTATTATCTTGACTGTTTATGTAAACTTTTATTAATATTGAACAATTATAAGTATATATTAAAGAGTTTTTATTTTATATATTTTATAAGTATATCTTAGATCAATTTTGATGTATATCAATATATATATATATATATATATATATATATATATATATATATATATATATATATATATATATATATATATATATATAGAAAAGCATGTGTGTAATTGACAAATTTTCCCTTCCTAATTTGTTTTAATATAATAAAATATATATTTATTTGGTTTAAAAAGTGCACCTACAAACATACAAGATACGCGAATTATAATGAGTAATCATTTTAAAGCCCAAACCTGTAATTTTATAAGTTTTTGCATGGCAATCCATCAGTCACATGGTGCATATCAATTTACGAGGAAATAGTTCCTAATATTTTTAAGCTTTAGTTCCGGCCGTGAGGCCATCAGTAGAGCGCAAATAGAAAATGCATTGTGTATTTCCGATTTTTTTTCTTCTTTTAGAATGAAAGTCTCCTGTGAAATCCTTTAATATGACTATTTCTGCCTTAGACTGAGGAGAGTAAGAATATATGTGCAAATTTTAACAATTAAAATGAATAATATAATTAATTATTTACACATGATTGCACGTGATGAACAAGTTGCCTTTCTTGCCCAACCTCAACATTTATATGACCGCTTCTGGAAGGGAAATATATAAACATTTTTCTGACATAATAAATATATATGTGTGTGTATTTTGATTAGTAGTCTACATTTTTCTGACATTCAAATCGGTGTGGTCTATTCACCCAAAATTCAACGTACTTCCTCTCAACAAAATTCCACATTCTACTTTTGAGGGAAAAGAGTATATTTTCTGTAGGGGTGACCGGGCTTTGGTATAATTTGAAAAATCTTCACATGGAGGCATGTCATATTTGACACGACCAAGAGAAAATGAAAAGAACAAATTATGTATATTTTGGGATAAAATCATACCCTGCACTTGTATGAGAATCATAATCTTACAGAAGAGAATTTTTTTTTTTTTTTTGTATTTATCATCCATAACAAGAGCAATGGTAAGTTGGTAAGACGCGAAGGTGGAATAAGACCCAATATTCATAACTTTGACATCTCAACTTTGCTAAGTAATTTGCATAATAAGATTCAAGGGAGCACAATTTCATTTTTACACGTTTCCTTTGAAACTGCACGTGATGTGTCTTTGGGGGGACCTCAACTGGGAAAATTGGCTAATAAAACCACCATTTTACGTAAAATTAACCCCTTAGGTTTCTTAACATTGCCGCACAATTACATAATTCATCACCAATTTGAAGATGAATGTCTCTGTACATTGTCAGAAGATAGGTACTACCGTACTTGAGAAAAATGGCTTGTCCCTTGTCTCAACCGTGACACAGTTTTTTCCTCCTTGGTTTTCTTTGGTCCCCTAGAGTTTATTAGTCTAAATCCATTGTATAGAAGTACAAGCTTATTAATGTCAAATGAGCAACTCGAACATGTTCCTATCATCTAGGATTTTCATGAATGCAAAGTTTATAAGCAGCATGAATGTTGCCAAAACAAGCTAGCATAGGTGACAATTTATGTATCCTAGGCCATTGCAATTAATATTGTAACATGAGGTTGTTCTAGTTTTGTTCTTCTCTAGCCTTCATGGTGCTGTATGATTAAGTAAAGGGGTTTGTGGACCATCATCAAATCCCATGATCTTTATAGAGAATCAATCAACAAGGAACACAAATTCTTCTATAATCATGTTCATATGAATCATAATTATATCATAAAAGTAGATTTTAATCATAGAACACATCAAAAATCAAACTAGCTTAAAGTTGTTGGCCGCACTTCTTGTTTGATACGTATTGTATCAATGGTGTCTGCAGGAAAGGTAAGATGAAAGAAGAATAATGAAATATCTGAGAGCAAGGCTCCCCCAAGTGTGAGAACGTCTCAACACTCCAATTCTATTACTGATTCCAAAAGATACCCTCTCAACAGTACAACATTCCCTTATAACAGAGTACACACACCCTCCATAACAAACTTCCACTAACAGACTCTATAATTCCCTGACTACCCCCATCCTTCTAGAATACCTTACTTGTTGGTTTTGGGCCTACGGTGATAAACTTTGAAGGGCTTATCCCATCTAGAAACATGATTCCTAACATTGTCCCTATTGAACATAGTTTCCCTTTATTAAACAGAACTAGATGCAGGATTTAAGTGGGTTTTTTTTCTTCTTATAATCAACCCTTGATAATAATCAATGCCATTGCCATCCATTTTCTGATTATTATTATCTATGTCAACTTTTGTTCACAATGAATAGGACCAAAACGAAGAGCATTGACAAGTGAATAAAAGATCGTATCAACGTGGTATGTAGTTTTAACTAACGTTTGTCCTTGCTGTATCAATAGTTTTTTCCTTAGACCATATGACAATAGGACAAATTGAAATGCATTCGTAAATTACAGAATATCTGTTAGGCCCTAGGCCTAGCCTCAACAAAAGACAAAGGGTAGGATTTGGATGGCAGTTTTTCATGTGGATACATGGACCTAACGTGAAACATTTTGTTGCATCCATTATAGTATAAGTTTTGACTTGTTAGATCAGCTAACACTTTAAAACGTACTAGTAATAATACTTGGTAGAAAAATAAACCCCTAACTAAGATTTTTAGAATCCAGTGTAAAAGTCCTTGTTCCCCATTTGACAAACAAAAATTTTCTGCAAAGTCGTGTAAAAAAGGAAAATTAAAAGATACAGAGTGGAACATTTAGAAGAATACATAAATGAAAAATGAGGATCATGGACCAATCATTTTATATTGTGAACAACTACTTTATTAATTTGAAGAGCCCCAACACAACAAAGCATATGGCATGCTTCTAGAGCCCTGCTTGTTAGTTAAGGTTGTGTTTCACTAGTCACCATAACATACCATGTGAAGTCATCTATAGTTATAAAATCCTCCATGACATAAACCCAATGTTGATAATTAATGCTCCATCTCAGAAAAAGAGGTTAACGGATCCTTGTCCATTATCCGTTTTCTGGTTCGGGGTAGGTACAATTAACCTGCTGTGAACAATCATTCGTAAGTGAGACATGCTTCCTTACATTAACTTTTCGGTGTTTGTATAGTTTTGGAAGAGAGTGGAATATGCAGCCATCGAGAAAATCTTGAGATTAGAAGTTTAAAAAAAATCTACATTTGGAGTGGATGTAAAGTAACTAAGAAAACACTTACTTATAAGAGAATTTTATAGTTTTTCAGTGTTTTGTGGTAAGCAAGGTCTGTGAGAATTGTGAACCGGGGCCGTTATTGGCTCAACTTCATTTATTGATGATCATAGCTAATTAATGACTAATAAGAACATTGAGAACCAGAGAAATGATTTCATGGCAACAATTTCTGACCTCTAAGCTTCAATGTCTGCCACAAACTTTGAAACACAATGAAAAGGTTCTTTTGAATGTTAAATATTAACAATCACGATTAAGAGGTAAAACACAAGACAATGACGCTGTTGCATTAGGAAGATTTTGCTTGATGCCTCCAAGTCCATTATTGCAGTACTGCAGAAACCAACAAAATTTCCCATTCTTGGAAAAGTAATGTGCAATTTTTAATTGGTTCAAAGATTAATCAGCCTTTGGAATCCAGCGCCGCTCCCGAGTTTAACGTTGTTCTATTCATTGATTCATGTGACAGTTGATAAGCAACTTGAGTAAGATAAAGGCTTTTAACAATTTCTCAATTGGAGTTTCCCTTTGGTCCAATCATTCAGCTAAGATACTATGATAAGGGATGGAGTTTCTCTTTATTAAAAATGATGTAGCAGTCCTAGGAACATGCACCAAATAAGAAACCTTTGTTTCTCTTTCTTGTATATTGTGATTTGTGGCATGTAATATATTCATAAAACAATGATAAATGTCATGAACTTTAGTGCTTTGGCGAGGAAAACTAAGGGGAAACAATTCAGAAGTTTCAACGTTTAGTTTGGACATGGTATTGGAAACACAATTTCTCCAGAAACTAAGCAACAGTTGAAGGAGACAGAATGAGTGGATAAACCAGTGTAGTTCAACGGAACTATCCCAAAATAAGCGTAGGTTATAACACGTTCAATTTAATTTTTAAGTATGTCAGCCAAAAGAAAAAATTGTGAGTATAATCCAAGCTTGTCTAATCGAAATTGTAAATATGAACATGCCTGCATTAACTGCCTTGTGATATTTAAATTGTCATAAGCTCTGGATTTTCATAATCTTATTCTTTGGTTAGATGCTATGCAATTTAGTATTATGAATTTATGATGATTGATCATAAAAAGAAGAAACTTACACAAGATGGTTAGGTAAAAATATAAGAGTTTTAACTTTCTTTCAATGTATATATTTTACACTATCAAGTGAAAAAAAATTGAAAATAATTTGAGAGTAAATGTTCCTTGTTCCCCATTACAAGAACAAAGTTTCTGCATATCATGTAATTCCCACTATTCTTTTATGCATGGCTCAAGAAAGCAGGGCAAAGTACAGTATCTTACTGGCAGAGAAACAATTAATAATTGATTGCATGTGTTGCAACATGCTATTAAGGAACATCTTGCCTTATTTTCAGAGATGATTTCACATAGAAAGTTGAACAAGAAGCCTATGAGAAAGATAACAATTTCGTGCTATCAAATTTTCTTCAACATGCAGAGTGGAGAAGGAGTCATTAGACTAATGTTCAAAAGATATGATCATATTTCGTGGGATTCGGTTTTGGTTGCTGCAGACAAAAATTAGGCAATAATAAAAATAGCAATTTCGTGCTATTATTTTTCTCAATGCAATTAACTTGGCCAGTAACATGACAAGGAGCATTGGATTAAGATCAAATGCTTTGACACTTAAAACTCGTGGGATTCGGTTTTGGTTGAATGACACATTACTATGTGTAGTGTAGGTCTTGTCCAAGAATTTAGGAAAGTTAGTGGACTTTTAAGTTTAAGTAGTTTGTCTGAATACTATGACACTTAAAACTCGTGGCCCTCTTATATACTTTTTTATTTGTTTTTAACCCACTAATGTGGGATTGGTTCTCCTGTTCAATGAATTAGACAGTGCATAGTCAAAGGAAGATCACAAATTCTGGTATATCTTTCTATGTTTGATATTGTTTTCTTCCCTTAGAAACTGATTTTCACCCGGATGGTCAAATGCTCACAAACTTCGAAATATCCTTTATACTACCTTCGTCGTTAAAATTAAGATTCTTTTTCAATTTATTCTTTTTTATAATATTATTTTTAAATTATCTTTTACATTAATTATTTTTTACCCAAATATCCTTAGTTACCTTATAATAAATATTATGTATTAAAAAGATATATGCATTATTTGTCTTATAAGGATTGGATAAAAAGACAAACATATATTAATTAATTAGGTGAGAAAGTAATTAAGTAAAAAAAGGGAAATTATAAGTCCCAATAAATTTAAGAATAATTTTAGCAAAATAATATCAATTATTAACAAATATAATGTTACTAATCATATTAATCAATTTTTTTTAAGAATATGATGTAGTTAAAAGAGTTTTATATTTAGGGATACAAAGTAGGAATAGATATTTCTTTCTTCCTTAAAAAGCTTTTTTTACTCATGCTATGATAATGAGTCATTTCCTTTAAACATTTATGTGCAAGGAAGTAAGGAACCATCCAGTAAGGAGGCAATCATTAGTTTGTTCTTTTAAGATCAATTGAAAATGTCAGGTGAAAAAAAAAAGTGTCGGTCATCCTTTCAGTACAATTGTCGCTTCAGCCAATTCATGGATTTTGTACGTACCCAAAGTCTAATATGATGTTTGTATATTCTTTTTTGTAATTCTTAAGAAATATTTCAAACCAAAAAAATAACCACCGTTGCTTTAGAATCCTGCATAAAACAGTGAAAACTGTTTTCCATGATTGATCAACCCCATATAGTGAAACCTGGCATGCTTTTAGGAAGCTGCTCATTGTTTTCTGGTTGTGTTTTACCAAAATTTTGTCAAAAGGATGAGACAGTTACCACTATGCACTGCTCCCTGATGCGAACCTGGTGATGAATACGCATCATAACAAGTCTTAAAAAAATAGGAGAATGCTTATTGTCTTCCCTTTCTGGTTCATTGTAGGAAGGCTAAGACTTAGCTATCAATTTCATTACTTGTAACCTTTGGCCTTTGTGTAATAGAAGTAGAATCTGAAGCAAGCAAACAACAAAATCTTATGTTGGGATTGCAAGGAAAATTAAAATTTGAGTGGACAAGAAGTAAGAGGAAAGAATATCATTATTTATTGTTATTTGGAAAAAAAATTCAAAGTGATTGATAACAAAGATTATCAAATTCTAAATTATTGTCTTCATTTTTGTGGGGACGTGAAACTAGAGGGTCTTCTCCATGTAACATCATTTATTGAATGTAGGCTAAGACTGAGTAACAAGATACCAACTACCAAGGATTCAATGAAACATTATTTCATGACACTTTAAATTCTACTAGCTACTATAGAAACGTTAAAACTATGCTTATTTTTCGGCCAAGATTTCAATTTAGTTAGGTTGGAAGGTTTCTTAACTATAAAAGAAATCGATGTCAAGATATCAATGTTCTTGTATAGTTCCAACAAGGCGACACAAAATCTATTCTAATAGTAATCATAATCAATCATTAGATGATGGAATCAGACAAAAACCAGAAACCCATCCCTTAGATATGTAGTAGTATGTGTTCAAATCCCCTGAAATTATTGTTAATTTAGTCCTTAAAGATTTGCTCAGTTAATTACAGAGGAAAATATTTTGGAAACCATGACTTTCTCTCACCTTAACATCTACACACAAATTGATCGCACAACCTTGCCACGTAGCTCTTGTTAACATTTCATAAACATACAAAATGAAGGAATTTGTTCCGTCGTGATATTCCACTCAAAATAGGAATAATATATAAGAGTGTCTACTTAATTCAAAGCTACAAATAGGTTAATTGCTTAATATCAAAGATATTGAAAATATTTGTGTGCTTACTTAATTCATGGCTACAAATAGACTAATTGCCTAATATAAAAGATATTGAAAATATTTATAAGAATATTTACAGATTCTATTAAACCCCCGCAATTGAAATGGGAGGTTCTTGTACGCTGAAATTGACTCGAAAATCATCCAAAAGTATGCGCAGAAGCCTTTTAGTGAAAATGTCAACAATTTGATAGAGAGAAGGTGTTGGTGGATCAAGTGGCCTCGGAATAATTAAGAAGGGGAAGTTGAATTAATTATTACCGAACCTTTACTAATTAAAAATCTACCCTTCTTAGGCTTTTACTATGTTGTTAAGAAAATAAAGAATAGAAATAAAAACTTAACCAAAAGTAAAAGCGATAATTAAAATGCATAGCGGAAATTAAAGAGTGTAGGGAAGAAGAAGACAAACACAAGAGTTTTATACTGGTTCGGCAACAATCTGTGCCTATATCTAGTCCCCAAGCGACCTGTGGTTTTTAAGATTTCTTTTCAACCTTGTAAAGTCCTTTACAAGTAAAGATCCACAAGGGATGTACCCTCCCTTGTTCTCTTTCAACAACCTAGGGGATGTACCCTCCACTGGAACTGATCCACAAGAGATGTACTTTCTCTTGTTCTCAGTCACAACAACCCAAGTAGATGTACCCTCTACTTGTATCATAAAGGATGTACCCTCCAATGTGTTAAGACAAAGTTCTCAGGCGGTTAGTCCTTCGAAACTTTGTGAAGGGGGAAACAAAAGAATTCTCAGACAGTTATTCCTTTGAAATCTTTTGTTTATGGGAAAGGGAACAATCAAAAGAATTCTCAGACTGTGTCGTTTTGAATTCTTTGACAAGGGAGAAGGGAGACACAAAAGAATTCAGACGGTTAGTCCTTCGTTCTTTTGGAAAAGGGAGAAGAGAGACATAAAAAGAATTCAGGCGGTTAGTCCTTGGCGAATTCTTTTTGGCCAAGGGAGAAGGGAATGAAAAAGATGAATAGCACACTTTTGTTTTCAAGGTTTGAAAAACCAGAAAACTTTTGAAAGCTTTTTGCAAAGGAAGAAGAAGAAGAAGAAGTTCAAAGAGATTTAAAGGTTGTAAAAGAATATGTGGAAAAGTTGTTTGTAAAGGTTGTAAGTATTGTAATGAATATTTTTTAAAAAGCAAGTCAAGGTCTTGCATTTATAGACTCTTCAAGTCTGGTCAAAAAAATCATTAGAAGAGTTATAACCTTTAGAAAAAATTGAAACTCATTGGAAGAGTTACATCTTTTGATTTTTGTTCAAAACTTGTCATTGGTAATCGATTACCAAATCCTTGTAATCGATTACACAAAGCATTTTTGTGAAAGGATGTGACTCTTCACAGTTGAATTTGAATTTCAACGTTCAAACACACTGGTAATCGATTAACAATATCTTGAAATCGATTACACCATTTTGAAATTAATTGGAACGTTGTAAATTCAGTTGAAAGCTTTTGAAAACAAACTTTGCCACTGGTAATCGATTACCAGAGAGTAAAAACTCTGGTAACTTAGAAAATTTTGAGAAAACTCTTTTGAAAAAAAAACCGTGCTATGTTTGTTTTTTGAAAAATCTTTTCAATACTTCCCTTGTGAAGTCTTCTTGATTTCTTCTCTTGGAACTTGAATTCATCTTTTCTTGAATCTTGAAATCAAACTTATCTTGATTCTTGAATTGTTGACTCAATCTTGAAATCATTCTCTTGGGCTTTTTGTCATCATCTTTTGTTATCATCAAAACATCTTGAATTAACTTGATTCATCATCATGAAGCTTGCTTCTACAGAAGGAACATGAAGGACACGAACTTGTCCACAAGCATCTTTCTCACGTACAAAATTTATATTCATCTCAATGTGTTTAGTGCACTGATGTTGAACGGGGTTATCAAAGAGATATATCGCACTCACACCGTCACAGTACACCAATGTAGCCTTGTGAATCAGGCAATGAAGTTCCAGAAGCAAATTACAAATCCAACAAGACTTAAAAATGACATTTGCTACCCTTTTATACTTGGCTTCGGCACTTCACTGAGACAAAGTGGGTTGTCATTTAGAGGACCAGGAGATCAAATTATCTTCGAAAAAACTCAATAACCAAAAGTGGACCGTTCAGTATCGGGACATCCACCCCAATCAGCACTGGTGTATGAAATAAGACCAAAAATTGATGATTTGTACAAATGTAAGCCAAACTCTAGGGTGTCTTGTACATAACGCAGAATTCATTTAAGGGCATTCATATGTTCAGTCTTTGGATCATGCATGTGTAAACATACTTGTTGTACAACATATGATATATTGGGTCTCATAAAAGCAAGGTACTACGATGCTCTTACTAAACTGCGATAATGAGTTGGATCCTCATATAGAGTAGGTTTACAAGAGGTCATGTCGGCTCTATCTATGATTTCCTCAGCATATTTTCGTTGGGAAAGAAATAAATCACCTGAATGTCTAGTTACTACAATACCCAAAAAATAGTTGAGAGGACCCAAATCTTTCATAGCAAATTCTGAAGCAAGAAGTGACATAATAGACTTATGAAGATCATCAGAAGAAGAAGTAAGGAAGATATCATCAACATATAAAAGAATGTATGTCATGTCATTACCCTTGCGATAGATAAATAATGAATTATCAGATTTGCTATGATAGAAACCAATGGTTGATACAAAATCAGCAAATCGTTAATACCAGACACGAGGGGCCTGTTTCAGATCATAAAGAGATTTTTATAAGAGACACACATAATTTGGATGAATAAGATCCTTGAATCCCATAGACTGATGCATATAAATGGTCTCATGTAGCTAACCATGCATAAATGCATTTTGGACATCCAACTGATGAATGGGCCATAATTTAGATAGAGCAATGTTAAGAACAAATCGAATTGTTGTTGGTTTCACCATAGGACTAAAGGTTTCATCACAGTCTACTCCAGCCTTCTAAGACCTGCAATCACCAACAGGACAGGCCTTATGCCGCTCAAAAGAACCATCAGGTTTCTTTTGATGCCGAAAAATCCATATAGAAAGAATAATATTAACATCAGAAGGTTGTGGTACTAAATCCCACGTCTTATTTTTAATAAGAGCATCGTATTCATCTTGCATAGCAGATTTCCAATTCTAGTCGAACAAGGCCAGTTTTGGGTTTTTAGGAATAGGAGATGGTGTAAGTCGGGTAACTGAAGCGGTCAGATTAAATTGAGGTTTTTGTTTAAAAATACCATGCATGCTTTTAGTTTCCATGGTCCTTATGGGTGTTGGTATGGTTTGGGCATGTCGTTGGTTGTGTGTTGGCAAGTCGGTTTGGTGTTGGGGAGAGGTGGGTTGCAGTTCTGGTGAAATACGGGTAGTTGGGCCACTGTTTGGGGTGGTAGCTTGGTCTTGAGCTAGGGGAATTGGGGTGGGACGTGGGTTCGCTTGGGAATTATCTGTAGTAGGCAAAGTTGGTTGTGGTGGTTGCATGATTTGATTTTTCCAATTATGTATTAAAATAGAATTTAATTCATCATTCAAAAAATCATATGCAGTAGAAGATGGTGTATGCAGCTTAGCAAACAGAAATTGGGACTCAAAAAATGACATGCCTTGAAATGATTATTTTTTGGCTTGATAAGTCGTAACATTTATATCCTCTTTGATTAGATGGATACCCCAAAAATACGCATAGGGTAGACCACAATTCTTTTTCTGCATCGATTCCAAACGACTTCTTTTCCTTGCTTTTTTCTGGCGGAATGATATGATGAATGCCCTTGTGAGATCGGGTATGAATTTTGAAAATTTCAGCCCATGTTCCATATTTAACGTTTTCCATTTCAAGAATGATAAAGATATGATTCTTGATATTGGATACGGCAAAAGTCGAATGGAAAAATTTTTTTGAGTTAGACATGACTGACAAGAAGCAAAGAGAAGGAAGGAGAGGATTGACGATTTGGTTAGTAGATGAAGACATGAAAATTCCCTAGGTCTCGTGATACCATAAAGGAATTTGTTTCGTGGTGATATTCCATTCAAAACAAGAATAATATACAACACTTTCTACTTAATTCAAGGCCCCAAATAGACTAATTGCCTAATATAAAAGATATAAAAAATATTTATAAGAATATTTACCGATGTTATCACAAAATACTTTAAAATGGGATAACAATTTATATATTAATCAACACATGTCTAATAATATAAAATTACCTCCCAAGTTCGTAAAAATAAATTGTTTGCCTTTGACAATTTTCGTGTCTATAAGATCAACACGTCAACAACTTTATTTTGCACGGTATAATTATGATTGCTAGCAGTTATTTAATTCTTAGAAGTAGAGAATCATAATTCTTGACGTGGAAAAAAAAGTTATACTCAAATACAAAATTGAATTATGCAATAATTCCCCGTGATACCAAGTTGAGGTCTGATCTTCTTTTCAATTTGGCTAGATGAGAGAGATTCATGTGGTAGATGAGCGAAATATGAAACGTTTTGCATGTTGCAGTTGCATGCTTTAAAAGTTTGACCGAGTCAACACACAGCTAAGCAGCAAAATGCAAAAGCAAAGTAAAGATCATCATAGAGGCCACTAGAAAAAGAGTTCTAGAAAATATTTCCCCATTTCACGAACAAGTTTGCCTAGTGGTAACTTCATTATATAGTGGTTCTGTTTCACAGTGCTTGGAAAAAGGAAAGAAAAAGTGCAAGGCAAAATCGTCATTGTCAGTGTGCATATTCTTTCGTTGTCAATTGAAGTAGATCACCAAAGTCCAAAAATTGTATACGGGAAGGTTGAAAACAAGAACTAGAGCACAAAAAAAAAAATTTAAGAAAAAACAGTGATATAACTAGACCTATTTTTGTCACTTAGTGCCTTCATTTCATGCAAATGAGATGAGATAATGCGGTCAAAGTTGAGGCAAGTTAATGATTCCCACCGACATATGATCATGCTCTAATTATATATATATATATATATATATATATATATATATATATATATATATATATATATATATATATATATATATATATATATATAATATTAGAGATGTGAAGAAATTGAATTAGGAATCCAGAGAAAATCACATTTGACAACTATATATTATAGAGTTAAAATTCAGAGAAGCATATCGCCAGGTAAAAGTTAATTGTAATTACATCATAGCTAGCTCCTCGATGTGAACCTTACCTCGTGATAGGAAACTTACGGCAGCAACAAAAGATCTAATATAAATAATCTTGAGTTTGAGGTTGGAGAGAAAATTGTATTAGTTTCAGTGGTATTATTTTAATTCGGATAGAACTGTCTAACCAAAAATATATGTAGTCTCTCGTGAAAACAAAGAATAAATAGTCTTCTGCTGAAGGATAAAGTAAGAGTTAAAAAGTAAAAGACATTTATATTATTTGTTTTATTCTATGCACTATGGGAACCTCTGACTGTAATTAATAGAACCTGTCTCATATCGATATATTTAATGATGAGCTAAACTAATATATACTTACTATAGAGTCTGCTTATCGTTAAAGTTAGTTTTTGAACTAGTTAATAAATTATAAAACATCATAAAAGAACATATTTATATAAATTTTATTTATTTTTATTTTATAAACAGAATGTTAATTGTAAACTTATCATTTTTTCAGAGGAATTTTTTAAAAAATAAGTGAAAATGGTATAATAATTAAAAAAAATAATATAAAATTAAAAAAAATCAAATAGTAATTAAAAACAATTAAAAATTAAAAAAAATTAAGATTATTTTTACTCTTTTTATTATGCTTTGTTTTAACCCAATAATAATAATAATGGTTTTCTAAAATTAAGAGGAGATAAAGGATGATTTTGTTAAAATGTATTAAAGGTTTAATTATATGAGTGTCTCATTTATTTATTTTTTTCATTAGATTTTTAAATACATTATAATGTAGTAAAATAAAATCATTTATTAAAATTCTTTAAATAAACTAGTAAACAAAATAAATAAATTATAAATTTCTTGAAAAGATTAATCTAACACAACCAATCTAATTGATGTTTATTTCAATTATTTATAAATTGAACTGATTTCATTGTGATTTGTGCATAATGTAATTATATATAACAAATGAATAATTATAAGCTCCTTACCAATTTTTATTTATTAAATAATTGAATTATTTTTTGAAAATATTTCGGACATTATATATATAATTTATTCTATTTATCAAATCTTGAGAATTTTTTTTTAAAAAATGCCCATAGTTAAGACTTATATTCTTATCAAATTTATGTAATTTAACTTTCTGTCTCAAGTATATATGTCTATCTCTCTCATTGTATACAAGAAGTAGGCGTGGTTTGTGAACATTTATAACTAGATGAATATATAGCCACAAAAAACTACACAACAACACATAAAAATTCAACATGAAAGAATCTATTCAATTGTTGGTCTAAATAGAAGAGATTTAGATCAGTTTAAAATATAATTTTGGGCTCGATCTTAAAAAAAACGCATTATAAAAGGTACTATTGAAAGAAATTTTCACTTCATGACTAAAAATAGTATCCTGAGAGATTCATTGAATAAAAGATACACTGATGAAAAAGAAAAAGAAGAATCACATAAATAACCATTTTCAAATTCTCCTTAATATATTGAAAAAGATGTCGTCACATTTCATTAGAAGGTTCTTTATTTTAAAATAACATCCGAAAACAACTTTAAACATATGAAGATCATTAAAATTAAATGAATTACAATGTTCTTTTCAGCCATTTATATAAAATATATTCCCCAACAATCATTCTAGATGAATGAATGATTATTGACCAAGTCACTTTCGAATGGGGACGATTATGACCAATACAAACAAAGACAACCCTTGTAAACAATTGCAAAGGCAAAATCAAACTCTCTACAATGCTAATGCTAATGCTAATACTAATTAACAAACGCTGGTTCTAGAAGGATGAAATAAAAATGAAATAATATATAGGCAAGCATTCGGGAAGCAAATTTTGTCTCTATAGTCCTATAGTCCTATAAGCTATTATTTTACTCTTAAACCACTTGACCAAGTAAGGTTTTGGTGACTCAGATAAGACCTAAAGCGTGGATCGGGTTTAGTTTTTTTTCTTTGGGGTACATTGTTTCTAGGGTAGTTTTGGTGCCAAAGTAGGTACGCAGGCAGAAATCTCTTTTAGTTTACGACACGTTTTTAAGTAATTAATGAGACAAATTATACAGTAAACGACCCAAAAGACCAGGCCCACTAGGGTCACCCTAGTGATACCATATTACCATTCCCATGTGCTGCTCTCCACTTCATAGTTTATAACTTGGATTGTTGTTAAAATTTGCTCAAGAGTCATGACCTAATAGGAAAAAAGAAAAAGTTGATACTTTTACGGGGTAAGAAAAGAAAAAAGTTGAAATCTGCTCTTGAATGTTTTTTTGTCCTTTATCCAACTGAAAAATATAAATATCAGATGCAACTCTTGCTTGGGTCAGTTTCTAGAAATTGATGTTTAAGGTAATTTTTTTGTATATAGTTCAAATTTAAAATAACATTAATTTTTATTTTATTTTCTAATTTTCGAAATACAAAATTATTAGTTAAATTTTAATAATTAAATAATCAAATAATTTCACTATAGAATTTTAATAAGAGCTTAATTTTCCTACATTAGTGTAATTTTTTAATACTAGTAATAATTTTTTTTTGTTTTTTTTTTCTAAAAATAAGATATCCTCATGCCGCTAAAACATGAAACTAATCTCTTAAGACATAAAAATAATTGAAATTGATTGATTTGATCTCTTCCAACAACAAGGTATTTTTTATCTGCACGCCTTAAACTAATATGACTTTTAAAATAATATAAAAAATCAATAATTTTATCATATGTAATAATTTTTAATAAAATGATAGTTTAAATTTATATTTTGATATATTCTTATAATAATTAAGTCTAATTTTTACCTCTCACGTTATATGAAGAACTAAAACCCAACTTTAAATATTTTTTATGATAAAAAAATGGACCCACACGGTGTTAATATGTATATATAAATTAATCGGAGGCTAATGATTGGATAAATATATACGCACCATTATCCTCACAATAAGTATGCGAAAATTTGAGGTTCCAATTTTCTTACAGTAATCAGCAATATATAGCTAGCATCCTGAAACAAGCATGAGTATACCCGTGGCATTTTAATTAAATGAGATTAACAAATAGAGCATAATAACTCCTAACTCAAACTCTTTTCCACTATCTTCATTTACTTATATCATGCATCTTGAAAGCACAAAAATCCGCTATCATAGCTAAGGCAAAACCAATGTTCCTGACAGAACCCATGATTCAAGCACCAATATATCAAGACCCTGAAAATTCCTCCACGCTGGCTTTATTCCAGTCTCTTGGAGGAAAATCAATAGGAAAAATTTGTAAGAAAATCGTATATTTCTGCTAGTGCATGCTAAAAGTTGTAGCTAAATTGAACTCCATCCACAGATGTAATTAAGTCATAGGATTAAAATTCATTGATTAGCTTACGATGAAGGATTCTGTCCCACACACCACGTGCGTACAATCTAAGAATATGAACTAGAGTCTCTACTCGCTACAAGAGCCATGCATACAAGACGCGTAGGGTCATTGCCCAACTTGCAAACAATCTGCTTGTAGTTAGTGTTTAAACCATCTCTAAGAACTGCCCACATGAAAATCTTGACCCTAGTTGCGTGGATATATACGTACTCCAAATCATTTTCCACACAAATTTTGGCTTATTATTAAAATGGAATATTTTACATTATATTCGTTTGTTTTCTTTCTAATTAAGTTTTTCGATTTTGATGCTACCTGGACCGGGCAGATTAGGCTCACTTTCTAATTGGTGATTCTTGAGAGGGAGCTAGTCCACACAAACAAACGAGGTGGGTGGTAGTATACTTGCAAGTTTGACATTAAGTTAAGAAACTATTTTCACATACTTATAAGATTTGTCTAGTGGTTAGAGAAGAATGAAATTAAAAAGAAAAAAAGAAATTGAGAATTCAAATTTTTTCAGTTAATATTTTTTTATCAAATTAATATTTGCAAGTCAATAAAAAATTGACAAGATAATAATATGAAAATGTTTAAGAATATATACCTACTGGAAAAAAAGATGTTTGGTATTTATCGGTTAAGGTGGTTGACCCTAAGGTATATGTGAGATGAATACTAACTAACTTGGTAATTGCTTACAATAGCATCCCGACATGAAATGTGAAGACTCATTATAGGTAGTTAAATATGAGTATTTCTAAATTAGAAATTTTAAATTGACCAATTTAATAATGACATTCTCGTTTGCATTATTTATATATTAATTTAATAAATAAGATTTATTAATCTTTATTTAATAATAATCATAACATATATATTTATCTATCAGAATTATTGACATCATATTTATAACAATTCTATGATAAAAAATAATTTAAATTAAAATAATAAAAAAATATTTCTCATTATCATAATTTAATTTCTATAACAAATCTTTAATTTTAATTAAGAATTTGTTAAATTAAGAATTTAATAAAATAATAAATATGATAATAACATAAACAATGACTTTGTACTAATGATAACATGATAAATTAGATTTTACACATTTATCCCAGACAATTATTAGATACTCCTTGCTCTAAGTGAGATCAATGGTCAAGGTTTCAACCGTCTCTTCACACAACTTGGTGTAACAAAACACAAATAACGTGGTGCATGGGGCACCTTGAGGAGACGTTACTTCTAAAATGTGAATTAATATTATCCTTGTATGTTGGCATAAGTTTGATAAGTGGCTCGAGATTGTGATATAAATTTTTATGGTCTCAAGGATAGGTCAGATCTAGACATTTTTATGTTGGATCTCAGTTTTCGGAGTATCTCAGGCAGAGTCCATTGCATTCGACTTGTTTTCAAAGATCAAATCCTTAGATAAGTCATACTCCTTTTAGACTTATATATATATATATATATATATATATATATATATATATATATATATATATATATCTTATTTTTATACTCAAATATAATTAAATTTAACTAATTTTTCTCCTATTTAATGATATTATTTCTAAAATATCATTCATTTAATTGCAATTATATTTTTAAGGAGTTGATTTTATTTATGATATCAAATTTCAATAAAATATATTTTTATGATAACTTTATTTTTTTACTTGTATTTAATAAAATTAAATGATTTCAATTAATTTTCTTAATCTACGTAAAAATAATTATTTTTGTTTATCTATAAGTCCAAAGGAAGTAGTTGACGAAGGTTGGTATCTATAAAATTATGTTGTGGTCATAGATAAACATGTGATATTAACATTTCTAATCTTGAAATCATTAAGGTTTTGTTCTATGTGAATAAATACTTATAATACGAGGAAAAATGAGAAAAAATATCATAAAATAATTTATTCGTAAATTAAAAATCAACTTTTGAAGAATATATCATAAAATAATTTCTACAAATTAGTTGTACTTATACATAAGATAATTATACCTTATGGAGAAACTTTTTTTTCTTATTTTATTTTCTTATAAGTATTTCTAAAGAAGTCTATTGAAAGAAATTCTAAGAATTAATCTTATGATTATAAAAGTATTCAATTAAGTTAAAGACAGAGAATGTTTTGCTCATATCATTGAAATAAACTTCTCCAAAAATATTTATAGGAGAAAAAAATAAAATAAGAAAATTTTTTTTTATAAATTAAAATTAACTTATGAACATAAGTTAAAAATCAACTTATGAAGAAATTAATATAAGATAACTTCTACAAATTAATTATACTTATACATAAGTTAATTATAACTTGTGAAAAAAATTAATTTTTTCTTATAAATGTTTCTAAATAAATTTATAAAAAAAAAACTGTAAGAACTAACTTTGAGACTATAAAAGTATCGGATTAAGTAAAAGACAGAAATATTCTGTTACTTATAAAAGAGTCATCTAGTCTATGATACCATATTACAATAGTATGAATAAAATATGGTTATATATCACTAAAAGATTTAATAATTGAAATATATCTCTTGTATGAATAATTGCACGTGCTAATGCCTATCACATAATTTGTTGAGTTAACATTGTCAAATTGCATATAATCTCAAAGCAATTCACATGGCGTATTTAATGATTAAAATAACCATCATGCATGGTCTGTTACAAAAACACAGCTTGCCTGAAAATTTAACCTAAATTTAAGCTATATATACTTAGAGAATTAACCCTTACAATTACAAAGATGACTTCATCACACTTACATTAAAAAATTAAAACAAAAAAAAAGCATAACTAATTTCACCATAAAATTGTTCCTCTCCCTCCTTCTCTATTAATTACTGTCCGTCATTGAATTAATCGAGCATGAATATAAAAAGTTTGAATATAGAATTTGAACATGATAAAATTTTCGTGCATAGTCGACGATATATGTGCATAAACTATTCAATTTGACAATAACTCAAATAATAAACAATCAAAATAACTCTAAAAAAATGAGAAGCATACACAAGAATTAATATAAACACCCAATTAAAATAATGATACCCAATATAGTAGAATGACTAATAGGAATGCACTTTAAAAAACTATGTGAAGAATTTCATATAATATTAATAAATTAAATAAAAGAATGCTAATGGTTAATCATAAGTAATTGTAACTTATTTGCAAATAATTAAAATAGATTCTAATCTGCATATGAGTGGCAATGGGAACGCAACAACGAAAAATGGATAAGATATATCGGAATGCCGACATGGAATAAAGGACTATAAGCCATTTTTTTTACCGAAACTTCACGATTACATGAGATTTAGGACAGTATGATATGCATTTAATGTGTACATACTAAATCTGAAAATTGAAATTGGAACAGTCCAAGAAAGTCAATGTTACACTCGTGCAAAATTCCTACCTGAGATATCTTTTCTACAATGTACAGCCCTTTTTATTTCGATACATAATTGTCTAAAATTTTAATTCCACGGGGTCCATGATTGATACCACATATATATAATGACCTGAAAACCAAAACTCCTACAACGGAAAAAAGGTTTCAAAACATTATTTGCGCTTTCAATTATCGATAGATACATACAATAATTCAAACTCAACCCCGTCACGATTTATGATAGTTACAATGGCAGTTTGAAAAGGAATCGTCCATTTCATGGAACAGGAAACGGATCCACTAAATTTTCTCAAGCAAAAACTATATACATTGAAATATTAATCATGAGATTCATTTGTTTGGATATTGAAATGTAAATTCAAGTGTTGATGAGAAATTACAGAGGCGTGCAGTGGTGTTTCCCATCACGGGCACGGTGTAACCCTTGGCCGTAATCAAAATGCCTACGCCCGAGCATGATATATATATATATATATATATGATCAAAACTCACACACATATATATATATAACAAAATTGATACGTGGCCACTTGTTTTGTTTGTTGCACATGCACATGACCTTATTTATAGGGTAGCTAATTAAAGCCCTCAATGGTGCTATGCCCGATCACGCTTTGTACAATAAACACGGCTTCTGATATGTCACTGTGGGTCACACACCCTTTCCTTGATAGAAGAAAGCCTCCACCAATGAGGCACAATTAGTATGGACCCCGAGTCCCACGTACGGTCACATCCACAAAATCATGCATGATCGATGCACCTTTCATTTTTGGATTATTATTATTATTATTTGACCAATGATAATCAGTATCTTAACCGTATTGGTTAAGAAATTTAAAATATAAATATTTTTATTAGAAGATAAAAAGTTGTATTGTTGATATTTTTTTAGGTTCTCATGATTTACATAATAAATATTTTCATCTTTTACTTTTTTCTTCTTCTTCTTATTATTTACCCCAATGGATTCATTTCATGGAAAGAGTCAGTAGTTAGGCAAACTGTAGAACACTAAACACAAGCAATGCATATTCTCTCAGCTAGAGAAGAGGTGTACTGTATTCCTTGTGTTGTATGGATAGAATAGAAAGTATAATTAAAGATTCACAGATTCAGAATTTGCTTTGTGTGTGGTGGTGATTCGTGCACCGAATACACTCAAGGTTGCGAGTTAAGAGCTGACATAAGCAACAAAATCAACTAGCCTTAGGCGTTCCTTACCTACAAGAGTAGGTAAAAAGGAGTGACTATACTCTCGATTTGGTATTGGTCACCTCCTATCAACTTGGTGGTTATGGGGAATCAAGGCAACCAACTCTTTTTCTTTGTTTTAATAATAATAATAATAATAGCACTTCTGGTCTATCAATATTGGAATTGTCTAATTCTAGTCATGTTAATCGATTGGTCATAACCCTCTAAACATTGACTCTTGTAAAAATGTGAATGCTTTAAGCGTCTAAATGTAACACGCGACAATTGAAAAGAAAATATCAAAGTAAACATAATGGGATTTGAACCCCCTCCCTTAAGTTCTAATACAGCTCTTAATCACTTGACTAATGACATTGTTTGGTATAAGTATGAAACTTATAATATAAGTAACTTAAATGGTAACCAAAATTATACATATTTACTACTACTAAATAAAAAATATTTAATATGTAATTATATTATTAGTATTGTATACCATTAATCAATTAAAAATCACTCTTTTAGAAAACAATGTTAACCAAGCCCGTACAATATCGATTTTATAAAAAGATGATGTTAACCAAATATGAAAGGTTGGTATGGGTGGTTTTAAGTTTTTAATTTTTTATTTTTAAATATAATTTTTAAAATAAAATGTGTTTAGTAAAAATAAAGTTCAAATAATTTTTAAACACTTTTATTTTCAAAACTAAAAAAAAATATTTTATGAATTTGGTTTAATTTTAAAAAATTATATATTTTTCACATTTGACAATAACAATTTTTGTCGTCACTCATGAATGCCGTTGATGTCACTATCACCATTATCATCAATACTATCTTCGTCATCACCATTACCACTAACACCATCATTGTCACTATCACTAATATTACTTTCGTCATCACTATCACAACCACCACTAATGTCTTTGCAACCATCACAATCTCTATTGTCGCTATCAGTGGCTATTACCACGACTACCACTGTCATTGTCATCACTACTATCATCGTCATAGACACCACCAACATTACCACCACTTGTCATTGTCATCACTGGTTTCTATCATCACTACTAACACCACCGATATTACAAGTATCACCACAACCTTTATCGTCATTGTCACTGCAAACATTATTGGAATCTTTACCATTATTGCTAATACCATTACCATTATCATTGTTGTCACCCTACGCAAAAATACTTTTAAACTAATTTTAATATAATATAAAACTTTCATTACAAATTTATTTTGAAACTAATCATATTTTAACAACTGATTTTAAAATTATTTACAACTAAAACTAAAACTAAAACTAATTGTTATTTTTTAAAATTTTGAAACTCATACCTAAAATTTACCCCAACACATGACCTAACACATTGGTTTTATAAAAAAATTGATATTAAATTATCACTAACAAATCGGTTTTCCTATGACCGATATCATCAATTTATTTTATTTACAAAAATGTAACTGTACATTTGTTAGCATTGGTCTTCTTAAAACTAATATTAAATTACTAACATTGAATTTATATTTTCTAGTAGTGAAATTACAACATCACCTCCAAATTATACATAAATCTCACCTTTATTTTAAAAGAAAAATTCTTACACTAACTTTCTTTGAAGTTTGAAAACATTAACTAATATCCCCTTATATGTTTGAAAATATTACATTAATATATCTTCAAATCTTACACTAACACCCCACAAAAGGAGATAAATATAATGGTTAAAAAGCATAAAACGTTCATATAATCATACGAAGTCTTAAGGAATATTAATATAATTTGTTCTATTTTTTTCTTTCAAAAAAATCTTATACAAAGTGACACTTGGGAATTTTTTTTTTATTCAAAGTAATTAATTTGTAAGTACGGTAAAGGTTGAGATGTTTTTAATTCCAATAAAAAAAGAATTGAAATATTTTTGTTAATAATGTTATATGAGGAAGAAATAACTGCTAATAAATTAATTAAAGTATGAGACATGGTTTTCAATTAGAATTTCTTGTCACCTCATCACTAATATGATGTAGTCACAACATTTCATTTCATAAAACAGCCAAATGACACAGGGGCATAAATAACCTGTTATCCCAAAAAAGAGATATGAGGCAAGATTCCTAAATTCCACTGAGAAAATGGCAATCTCTTTTGGAGAAAAAAACATAGGCTTTTGTAACAGACAAGAGAGCTTTATCTATCCACAGTAGAAGTAAAAGTGGGTTCCAGATCACACAGGTAAAATTAGTGAACAGTAACATAAATAAACACTCTTGGTCCCCCACCTCCTAGAATCTCTTCTGCAATGGGCACTTGTAGCCTACAAAGGCAAAATGAAATTAAAATGCTCTTTTTCACCACCAAGGTTTCCCAATGACAAAAGTTTTTCACTCTCATAAAAAGTTTCATCCCCAATTTGATCCCTCTGTGAAACCTCTCCCACATGCTGACAAAGTTTCCACTCAGTCTCAGACTCTCACACACAATTTTACAGTTACCTCACTCACTCACTCACTCCCTCCATCCTTTCCTATCCATCATCATCCCTTATTTTCTCAATTTTTCTTTGTCCCTTTTTCCTACTAAAATGAACAAAAAGTATCAGTCTAAGATTTCCTGCATTCAATTCCCGTCTCTCCCTTTCACCACTGACGTGTGCCTTGGGAACCCACCTCACTATAATAATACTTTCCCCTAACCAACATTAAATAATATTATACTATTGGGTCAAGTTAAATAGTATTCTTATAACATTAATCAAAGAACTAAAAAAAGATTTAATGTAAAAATTATAAAAAAAAAACTTTAAAAAAATCATAAATGGATAATATAATTTTATGTATCTTAAAAAGAATTTTTTTTTTAATTTCTAAATCAGTTTTGTTTAGACATTTGTTAACATTTTTCTATAACATTATGCAATAAAAAATCATTTTCCTATAAAAAAATGTAATATTTATTATTTAAAAAAAAAAACTAAAAGGTAGGGCTCTCAAGGCAAAGGAAGAACCAGGTGACACACACTGCCACACACGAGACCCCCTCATCTGCTACCCTTTTTTCCAATCTAACCCCTTATAAATACTACCCCTCACCCCCTCATGCTTTCCTCAGTGATTCAGTCTCTCAGTATATTAATTCACCACCCACAGTTTCTCACTTTTCCTTCTTAGTTCTTCCCTTTTCCTTTGTTTCTACCAAAACAGCAAATCAAAACAAACCCCTTTTGATTTGATCTCTCTCCATGGCTTCTTCTGTATCCACCACACCACCTTTGTACTTTGATGAGAAGTGGAAGCTGTCAAAGAAAGAAGGATCCACCAGAAGCAGGTCCTCAAGCACCCCTTTCATCAAGAATTCTTCCTCACAGAGAAGGTGTGCTTTTGCTAGCAAGTGTGCGAGGCTTGTAAAGGAGCAAAGGGCGCGTTTCTACATCATGAGGCGGTGTGTGACAATGCTCATATGCTGGCGTGACTACAGTGATTCGTGAAGAGAAGAAGAAGAAGAAGAAGAAGAAGAAAAAGGGTCGGTGAGGGTGACGCAAAAAAAGGGTAGACTAAAGTTCTCTCCTTTTGAGTCCCCTGCTTCTTCTTTTTCTTTCGATTTTAGATCAGATTCCTTTTGAGGGTTCCGCTTGAGATATACCTGTACATAAAAAAAAAAAAAATTGTTTCTCTTTGGCTAGAAATTTTCAATTTTGTTTTCTCTTTTTTTTTTTTTTTTAAGGTTGTTCTGAGAAATCCCATCAATGGAGGGTAGTCATGTTTGGTGTTGTTAATTTTCCTGGCTGTCTGAGAAATGATAGAAGAAAATATGTTTAGAGTGGAGAAATTAATTGAAATATAGTTATAATATAATAGTATAGCTTAGAGACACAATTTCTGCTTAATTTTGCTTCTTGGTGCTGCTGCTTCTTTTTCTCTTTATTTTTCTTCGTACTTTTGGGGTCTCTTAAATGCAATTTCTCATCTTTTTAGGCTTTTTAGTTCAGTTTCCGTTTGTGGGTGTTGCTGCTTTTTGGGATTGAGGAAGAAGTGATGGGTGTTTTGTTTGTTTGAGATCTCAAATCTCTGAGATTCCATTCAAACCCTTGCAGCCGAGATGAGGTAAGCTAGCGTCTCTACTGTGTAGATCTAAACGTGCTTGCTTAGGCTGACGCAACATTGGGCTTTGTTTAATCTTCTTTTTTTTTTTCTGCAATTCTTTTGATGACAATTAGACCATTCGAGTTAGTAAGAACTAATTAATCATAGTAAATTCATAGCATTAATTATCTTTTAATAATTTTTGTTTTTAATTTCCTTACATGTTGTCTTTATTGTTGTTTTAAGGAAAAACCGTTGTTGTCATTTTAATTATAAAATAACCTATAGCCGTGTAGGTAAGAGGTAGGAGTCGCGAGAGTTGAGACATCGATTTTTTTTTATTACAAATGTTAATGATTAATTTTTATTAGTAAAAAAATCAAATTCATAATTATTTTTTTCTTTTTAACTATCCACCCAATTTTCTTTGAGTTAAGACATCATTCATCTTTGAGTCGAGACATCACTGAAAGCCCAAAGGGGTAAGCAAGGAAACAAATATGATTGCCCTAAAATTTCATTTTGTGCTAAATTTCATTGTGGTCTAATGTTATTTTTATTTTGAATTTGAACGGTACTAAATTTTAATAAATTTTGTTGAAATATATGAAAGTGTAATTTGATCAAATATTTGTAAAAATAACATGATTCTAGAAGGGTAGGGAGGTTCGTTTGGCATCACTTGCAATGCCTTAGACGCCGGTTGCTGCTGATAGAGTTGTTTTGGCACGATTCTTAATGCAAATTTTCTTTATTTGCAACGTGAATGACGAAACTGTCCTATAACTGCAAGCTAGAGTTGAGTTCTTTGACCACTGCATGGACCACTTTGACCCTACCATCTTCCACAGGGGTATTTTTGGTGTTTTATTATCTTTCTTCGTCTTCATCCTTTGCCACAACGTGCGTTGCTTTTTCATTTTGAGGGTGAGGTAAGTGGTGGTGAGTGAATTTTGAATTGCCCTTGGGAATGAATCATTACTTTATTAGCTAATTAAGGTATTTTTATGTGAAAATAATAGCATTTTGTTTGGCGTCTAACTGTGAAAAACGTCTATATATGGTAAAGGCGTTGGGCAGTGAATAATTTAAGAGTTTGTTTGTTTCAGTAAAATTGTATACTATTTTAGTTTTATTATTATGGCTTCGGGAATTGCAGGCTGGCAGGCAGTGGCATGGATGATGAGTTGTTGACAATGGCATCACGAGAGAGCCAAACAGAGCCTCTCACGCAAAGACGTTATTGTATAGTACACGCATAAAATATTATATTAATACCTACTCTCTTTTAGGATTTTGTTTTTCAGATTTAATTTAATATATCAATCAAACAGATTTATATTGTTATTTTAATACCTACCAACAATGTTATAAAAATCGATCTACTCATCAATTCAGGCGAGATATTGAATCAGAGGTTCAACCAATGGCTCATTTATTAAGTCAGTATATATATTAAAAAATTAAAATATATATAATATATCTAATAAAATGTAATTAATTCATATTTTTATACTCCACCATTAAGTTTATTATCATAATCAAACTATAAATATTATATAATCATTTATTACTATAAATTAGTTTGTAGATATTATTATTAAATAACTAAAAAATATATATTTTTCAGGACAAAAATACAAAAATATCAAGTGATCATAAATAACTCTAATGGAGATGTATAAAACACTTAAATAATATCATGATCAATATGATAATTATTATTTATTATATATTGTTATCAAGATAAAAAAAATATTATAAGAACATATTATATATCATTCAATAATTAACATGTGTATAAAATCTAGAAGGTAAAAAAACCTTGACTATGTCAAATTGGACCAATTTTATCCAAGTCACCTGGTTTTATCAACCCACCCGAGTCAAACCTAATCAGATCAGGTTACTTGCATTTTTTGGTCTTACACCTTAATCCAGACAGCCTTGGACATCATGTCTCAATCCAACCGATCGGTCAGATTTTAATAACTATGACTACATATAAAAATAAATATATCTTAAAATAATAAGGTTCAATTAATTGATAAATGATCGAATTTCTTAAACATGTTAACAATGATTTAATTCTCTAACCATATTTATAGAAAAGACTTTATTGAGATAGGAAAATTTCACTTTAGTAATATCTACTTCTTGAGAATTAGTTTTATAATTTCTCACCATGAAAATATCTTGTTTTGAGAAGAAGAAAATATATCTTATAATAAATAAAGTAATTTTGGTCTCGTGAGGATAAAAATTAAAAATAAAATATACTTTATTTTGGAATGACATAATAATATGGACTAAAAGTTAAATTTACTAAATTTATAAGGATTTTTTAGATTTTATATATTTTTTAGTATAAACAATCTTATTCGAGTTAGATGAAATTATTGTAAGTGATAAATTTTTTCCTTTAATCATTTAACACAATTATATTCTGAGAACTCAAATTACAAGGATTAATAATAAAATTTGCTATTACATGTGAACATAAAACATAAAATTTATTTTTACAATGACCCAAAACATGTTTCAATGTCAAGTTCACATTACGGGGCAAAAAGGTGACGTGGATGTTGCTAGATAAAAAACAACAAAAATTACAAAGATTAAAAACAAAAATTACTATATTTTAGGAAGCTATAATACATTTAACTCTATTATAATATCATTACATCAGATATATCAGCTTAATTATTAAGAAAAAAACATTTTTATATATTTTAACCAATGCTTTGCCCTTCCACCTTCCCCTTCCACGATAAGATTAATAAACATAAATAAAGAGACATTATACATATATAATTTTTAAGTTTAATTAAAATAAAATATTAGTGAGCAGCAAAATAAAAAAACTATTAGCGTAAAAAAAAAATATTGTCATCCAATCATGCAGAGATATCTATGATAGGATTTTTAATTCTACTAATAGTTACTTTAGTGATATTTTCTTTAAAAAAGAGAAATGTAGAAAAAATCATTGGTGTGAATAAAAGAGAGGAAAAAAAAGCATAGTTATAAAAATGTTAAAGAATTTAATAATTTTTTTGAAAATTATCCCATACTAAAACATAATTTTTTTTATTTTAAATTTTTAAAATTTATATTTATCTCACTTTAAATAAAGACTCAAACTTATAATTTAATAAATATTCACGCCGATTATATTCTTTTGTTAGACTTTATGTATTCTACCCAATGTTTGTGCTAATTAGAACATTTTTTTTAATTCCATGCTTCGTCACAACTACACATGTCTTAAAATGATATGACCTCACATTTATATTATGTTTGAAAAATAGAATTTTGATTTGAAAATTAGTGAAATCAGGTGGCCTTTTTGGCCCCCCAGTAAAGTGAAAAAGAAATATCAATGGAATTATTTTGACTATTATCAGATAATATACGTAAAAAGTGGGCAAATAATAAGTTATTTAATTAAAAAAGGTTTCTTAAAGATATTTGTTAGAAAATAAAAAATCTTTAATTAAGAAAATAATATTTAACGCATTATTTATTATTAAAGTTTTAATTTTAATAGTTTTTACTTTCAAATCCTTAGCAAGTATTTTACCAGTAGATTTCTCTTGTTTCAACATTTTATAATTCACCATAAATTTTATTTATGAATTTTATTAACAAAAACTGTATTTTAAAAGCAATTCTCAAAGAATAAGGAATTAAGAGTAAAATTTTAAATATAAAATAAAACATTCATAATATAAATTTAGAATCTTATACTTGTCATTAAAAAATTGTTCACATTAAAAGGAAAAAAACTTTGTTTATAATCTGCATTACATAATTGACTTTTCTTATTTAAAACTTTTCACTTAGAAAAATCATTTAGATAAAAAGAGATAAAAAGAGGTACGTCTTGACAGTAAAAAAAATTATTATTAAATTAAAATCTATTATGTATGATAAGTTTATTAATTTTTAAAATAATTTAAATGATAATTTTATGATTGGACCACAGTTTAAAATTATTTTACAATATAGTATATACGTATTAAATCCTTTGTAAGGCAATTGATTTCTGAATTCTTGAAACAAAAACTATTTACTATAACTATTAACTTAAGGAAAAGAAAAAAAATAATCTATAGAAGCGTTAAAAAGTAAAAACATGTCGCAAGCCTTGAGGGCTGAGGCGTATATTACAGATATAGACAATGAAGTGAACACTGTTTTGTTTCTTTTGTTATTTAGATGAACATAGCAAACATAGGGGCATGTTTCACATTTTACTGTTTGAGATTATTGCAAATGCAATGGACCCAAAAAATTTCGACCAAGCATTTCTATTTCAGAAGAATAATAAATAAGCCATTTTGATTGTCGAGTCCTCTCAATAGGTTGTTGCAAAAAAAAAAAAAAAACTAAGTGTTATATAAATTATTTATCAAATTGAAACGAGCTATAATATGATGGAAAGTTCTTCTCGTGGTGGTAGTTGAGTAGAATGAAAAAATAAACAAAACGAGGATTCCTTTGTTGCATAATTAAATAAAAAATGGATAGAAAGCAACTATAATAGACTTTAGCAACATACTAACAACTATTTTAAGAGTAGTGGTTGGTTAAGAAATAAGCATTAAATGAATTTTGTATTTTTAATATAGTAAATCATTTTATTAGATATTTAAATTTCTCTAATTAACATTTTTCCGTGCAAACTCTTATTTGTTCATGCTTGTTGTGTTGTGGCCTATGTGTTTATTTAGCTATCTTTTCGATTTTCGGGTTTTCGGCTGTTTCATATGGCCGTAGTCTAGGTTATTGTTTTTTTCTGGTCAAAAGGAAGATTTTGCTTTTCCTTCAAAACCTTCTTTAGATGCACTTTGTTGGTAGTAATCAATGAAGCATCATTCTCAAAATTTATGATAAGTTGAAATGTTAATGATTGGGATTTGTTTGGGCTTGCCGAAAGGACATCCTATACAACAAATAAAAAATAAAAGAAAAATCTGCGGCTGAAGCCTCAAGGAGTGAAATACAATTAGGTTGATCATGATCACCATTTTTTTTAAAAGAACACATATTGAAAAGGTAAAAATAATTTACATATCAATTAATAGAAAATAATTTTTAAAATAATTATTATAAAATTTAACATTACATTATAAAAATACTCTACACTGTCAATTTTTATTAATAAATTTATTACATAAAATTATATAATTGTTCAGTACTCTATATTTTATAATATTGATAAAAAAAACTTTTTTTTCAAAAAAAATATGAATTGAATAATACTAATACTTTTTTTATTGCATAACATAGGCTTAAGTATAAGTTAACAAATCTTTAAAAAAGTGGAAACATAATCATCCCACATCTAAACCCACTTAGGTTGGATGATTTATAGAATCTCCACCGATATTTGAATTTGATTAAAAGCATTAAATATTATTTGACTGCTTTCTATTCCTATTAGTAAGTGTGCTATCATGCTGGAAACAATTGAAAGGAGAATCAGCACGGTATCTGTTATTTTCCCCTTCCCCACATTTTTGACTATGCATTCAGGAAAGAATGATGTCTTTTATACAATCAATTATGCACAAAAGAGAGGATAAGAAAAGTTGAAAGAAATATATGATTAGATAACTAATATGATAGAGAAAAAATATATAAAAAATGTTATATAAATAACATTATTCTTAAAGTAAATTATATATAGTCTTTCAACGAACGTGATAGGGAATAGAGATACTCGTCTATGATCGGTATATCATCTAAGTGTTCTACATATATTTGATCAGTTATCTTAATTATGGTAAAAAAAAGCAATCCATATATTTTCATTGATTAACTTTCGTCCCCACTTTCATCCGTCTTTGTCTAGTTTGTTGAAAGATATCCAACAGTATGCGCATCTGAATTATTATGGAACTACAACACTCCTAATAATTAGTTGATAGCTCCTATATTCCATAATTATTAAATGGTCCTACTTTGCTCTCCCCCACTTTTTATTGTGATTTTTGGAGCCTTTTACTAAGGTATCTTTCCATACAAATTAAGTCTTAGATGAATATTTATTCAGCTGGTTAATCATTTTAAAATTTAAATATTTTATAAAATTATTATTATTATAATTAAACCATTAAAGTAACATTTACCCTAAAAAATACCTTAACAAAATATTAGTTTTTTTTCTTAATAATTCAATTGTAAACTTAATTCACAAGGGTTTCACTTCTCTTTTTTTTTTTCTTCTAAAATAACGTATAGCATAGAAAATCTAGATATATCAACCATTAATTTTTTTTAAAATAAAAAAAATCAACCATTAAAGTTTCCCTTTGCAACGATCGCTAAGTTCAGGTACTCTCTCCAAAAGCTCAAGCCTTTTTTGGGTCTTAGTTCTTAGTCAACACTCGTCATTTGTTGATTCACATACTTTGTTTTATTGAAAATGGAAAAGTAATTAAACATGACATACCAAATCTCTTTCTGTATTTATATTAAAAAATCACCAGCATTTTATATCTTTTTTCATTCCTTGGAAAGAACAAGCATTTTAGATATACATGAAAAAATTATGAATATTATTTTATTAATTTTAAAAAAAATGGTGTAAGCACAAGTGCACAACCCCACCCGAAAGTTAAGATAGCTACATACCCTTTATAGAAAATAGGCCATGAAGTTGGAGAAATTACTTATCCCTTAGATTATAGTGCTAGGCCCGTTTTCCATCAGTAAAACCCAAGATAAAGGTGCCCCCCTTAACACTAGCAAACTAAAATAGAAGTTACCTCGACCTTGAGGGAAATAATACTGGGCAACAGAAAAAGCCCGTGGATAAAAAGTGGGGGCCTAGTAGAAGACAAAAACGTAACAGGGTTAGAAGGTGTTATGTTGGGCTTGACCTAACTCCTAAGGCGCATAGGTCCACGTAAGGTCAAAAGTCACATCACCGCATGCATGCCTTAAAATCATAATATATCATTTTCATGTGATAAAGACTTGCATTAATAATAATTTGTTTTATGGAAATAAAAAAATATTTTATAAAAATGTGCATAACATATTATTATACCAGTATAAATTACGTGTATAAATAATATTTTATAATAATATAAAATAAAATCTAAAACCCTGAAAAGATTCTAAAACGACGATTGAAAAAAAAAAGCTAGGGGGATTTTCATATAGTAGTACCTTTTATGTTTTATTTATGAAATTCATGGCATGACTAACTAAAAGTTTTCATTTATGAACATACTTTTTAGTATAATGTTAATGAAATTAAGTTATATTCTTTTTCTTTTTGGTGCATATTCTTATCTTAAATCTTAATCAAATACTCTGCATTTTCCATTAATTAATTGATGGGTTTAAAAAAGTTGTCAGAGTCAAAGTCAGACTCAGAGACACGCATGTACTAGCTGGCAGTAGAGAACAAGGCTGAACAACGTAGAATTGGAGAGGGTGTGTCTGTCCATATAAAGCTTTGCTGGCTTTCTTTTTTCCTTTCTTAAAAAAAGAAGAAGATTAAGTCAATATCATCCACAAGCCTAATTATAAAATTTTAAACTTGCAAGCACTAAATTAATGTTTAAGTGTAATTAGTTTGTTGAATTTATAATGGCTGCCTGATTATCCATTACAACTTTCTTTAATATATCATTTTATAAAGTAAACTTGTCCATTATTTTAAATATATATATATATATATATATAACTTTGTTAATATCTTGCAATTGCTATAAAATTTATCAAATAATCAGCCATGCATAACGATATATATATTCCTTCAATTTCATACATATGCATTGGAGCAATGTCACGTGACTTTGAATTTATGGCCTCGAAATGTTCAATAACTCACCGCACTGTGTTACTGCAAATTTTCAACGTAACTACCCTTGCTTATTTATACTACTGCATTCCTAATACGAAATTATTCCATCTAAAACTAATACGAAATTATATAATACTGCATCCAAAAAGAATTGAATACTAAAAAGTGAAAACAAAGTTTTAGTATATAAGATCATTCACATAGAAATTATATAATACTACTTTCTATGTGAATATTTTTTTTACCAAAAAAGATTATTCACATAAAAATTAGTATTATATAAACAAAGTAAAAGGTTTATTAACATCTATTCCAAATCATCAAGGAAGGATCCAAGATATAATAATTTTCATTATTCATATACGAGGGGGAAAAGGTGATTTTAGGGATAAAATGAAGAATATATATATATATATATATCAAAACATCATGTTCCCTTTACTAGTATTAAGTGGCATTTATGAAATTTACAATTGTGTGAACAAAACAACGAAAGAATCAAACGTACATTATAAATGGGCCTTGAATTGAACTTGGTCTCATATCAGCCCAAATAATTCCAAATATAATATTGGATCTTAAATAAGCCCAAAAAAATAATAAAGAACTATATTCTCTTTGCAACTTGATGTGCGTCTGGGGACTTTTGATTTTGATTTTGATTTGTGCTGTGGTGAGTTGGTGATTAAACGTGATAAACGAGTTTGAACTGCATGATCTTGAATAGTTTTAATGTCTGATAAATGTACTGATTTATACATTGTGGGGCTGAAGCAACTATTGTTGCTTGTAATATATTTGGTTCAGTATGTGACAACTCCTTTTGATAATATGATTAAACCATGGTTTCATGCTATATGTTTGTCTCTTTTATATAACGGATGATGCAATTGATATGACTCAGGATGGAGAACTCATTAAGACCTTATGACTTCAACAAGAGATTTTCCTGCTGTACGCTTGTGCTAGTAATGTTGGTACTTAAATAGTGAATTAGTGATCAACTATATTACTTTGGTAATTTGATCAAGCAAGCTTTTATACTTAAATACTCGTTAGATCTGCTTCAGGTAACTGAAAAAAGTGAAGATGTTAGTACAACATATAGGTGAAGGAGGGGTACCTACATTAACATGATGCACTTTTATTTTCCGCTAATCGCATGCAATGACTTTATTATAAGTCAATTCTGTAAGAAATAAAAAAGACTTTCTTATATGACAAGAAAATATGATAATTGATTTAAATGGATATATATGGGTGTCTTATTTCCTGTGCATTTTTCATTGACAAGGCTCCCTAGTATATATAGTTATAAATGTGGTTACATTATATTTTTTGTCTCTTATTTTTATTTAAAATTTCAGCTAATTGTAATAAATTTTAAGTGCATAAAAATCAATAATTTAGCTTTACAAATAACTTTGTCCCTAATTATTTCGAATTGCAAACACCCTTAAATTACCAAATTAAAAGGGGGAAAAAAGGTGAATAACTAAACTGAAGCTTAATCTTATTCTGCAAAAATTGTACAGATACCATCCTTTGATTAAAACAACTTTACTTGCTTAATATTAACTACGACATTGGGCTAGGTTAGGTGAGTGAGACCATTCCCAAAAGGCCAAAAAAATAAAAATAATTACGACTTCCAATAAACTACACTAACACGGGGTGATATGCATTGTCTAAGATTGTTCTTTTTTCCTGTAAAAAAAAAGGTTTTTCTTTTTTTCTTTTCCTTCCTATAATTATAAAAGTCACCTTCGTATTCGAGGAGAAGGTTAGATAAAGCACCATTTTTATAATATTTTTTTTTTAAATTCCAAAATTATAAGTTGGTTTGGTATCATTAAGAATGTTAACGACTTGAGTTAAATATTTAAAGTTTAAGACTCATTTGTTAAAAGAAAGAAATTAAATGATCAAATTTAATTTATTTGTTTATTCAATTGAAATATAAATGTTGACTTCAATTTATTTTTAATAAATATGAAATTTTAGCTTGCCTAAATATTTCATTTATTACTTAATTATTTTTCTTCATCGATTTCTATTTGAAACTTATCCATTTAGCATATAATAAACACCTTGCTAAAAAAACAAAATATAATTTTGTATTTATATTAGGATGACTTAAAATAGAAAATGAAATATTTGGTAATGAAAATGATAATTTTTTAAAGAAATTTTATGATAATTTATTTTAAATATTATGATTTTTAAAGTTGAAATTAAATAAATGGTAGAATAAAATAAATATTATTTTCTAAGTGAGCATAATAAATATGATTATACCTATTTAATTAAGTGATATATACATATCGAAACTATTCACGAGTTATTAACATCAAATTGACAAAGTTTAAGCTAAAATTTATTTAAATATTCAAGCCTAATTTTAAATCCAACTTTCTTTAATAAAAAAATTAGCTTGCTTATTTAGATAAACAAATGATATATATATATATATATATATATATATATATATATATATATATATATATATATATATATATATATATATATATATATATAAAGATAATTATTCAAAACTAAAGAATGAATAAAATTTGAAATTTGCTCAAAAAGCATAACTGTTATTATAAAATATTGACGCTCTAGTTAACTTATGAATGATCCTATATTGCTTGCTTCCAAACAAAATTCCCCAAAGTGTTTGAAATATTACTAAGAGAACTTCTATACTTATTTATCATGAATTAGGAGCAACTAGATGTAAATTTAGTAAATGTCATAATCCGCTTCACTACAATTGATCACTGTTTGATTTGAACCTTGTTTATATATAAATTGTAGTATGTCATTCACCAAAAAAAAATAAAAAATTGTAGTATGTGTTTGCTTATGCATATTTACGCATGTTGTAATTTTGGTTTTGGTCACGTGACTTAAAAATATTACATAGAAGTTCATTGACACATTTCTAACTCAAATTAGAAGGAAATTTTTTCTGTTATATATACAAGTACAAACGATTATTAGAACATGAAAAATGAAAAGAAACAAACACGTTCTTTAAGAGGTCAAAGCTTTCAAACAATATATAAATTTATTTGCAAAAATCAAATTAATTTCTTTTAATATTCAAAATTAATACAGTATAATTCACATTCACATTTTTAATTAATAATAAAGCAAACCCCAATTGAATTGTAGTTGAAGTAGACTGCAACAACTGCAATCCCAAACAAACTTGTAGTACCTGTGAAGTTAAGACTTAAGAGCTCAAATCTTATACCTAACCAGTATGGAAGTATCTCTAATCCGAAGGTTGATTAATGATTATAAGTAACAAATCCAAGAAAAGATTCTCATAATCAGTTGTCCAAGACTTAAGGAGAGAATCCTAGCCGTTGACTGGCAAGGTCACACGTGGTCTCAGTGAACCCTACCCTAGACTTGACCAAATCAAACTCCATCCACACGTTCTGCTGATGATGATGTCCAATCACATAAGCTTCAATTCCCAACAAATCAGAGTTCCCAAAAGTGAAGCAATACACGCAATCCCTCCCTTTACTCACCCTATACAGCAGCCTCTCCCCTGACACCCTCATCTCCGCCCCCGAGAACACCAGCGTCACCGCCGGCACCGCCGCCAAGCTCGCCGGCGCGTGGTAGCACAGGTCCATCGCCCCCTCAAACACGAAATTCGGATCCTCTATTCGGGTCAGCACCCCTTTCGTCTGCTCCAAAAACTCATCCTTTAGGGAATTGTAAACCGGCCCGAGGAGAAAAGTAAACTGGGTACCCGAATCCACCATTGTCTGACCCGCTCCGGTGTGGTCGGGCACGAACACCGACTTCGGAAGCTGCAGGAGTTTCTCCGAAACCTTAATCCCCTCGAGCTGGACCGTGTACGCGACACGGTCGAAGTACGGCGACGAGGTTGTCGCCGTCACTAGAGGGGTGTACTGCAGTGGCGACGGCGCGGAAGGCCCGTCGCCAAGGAGGAGGACGCCGAAAGCGTCCTCCCCCGAGATGCAGTACGAGAATTTCGGAAGCACCATTTGTGTTACCAGCGAGAGGGAGCCTCGGTTCATGCCCATTAAACCTGTCGTTTTAGCATCCTCGTTGATGTCGGAGGTGTAGCCAGCGGAGTCCATGCACCCGAATAACGTTCCTGGTTGCGCGGCGCCGGCGAGGGAGAAGGTTTCGGCGGCGAGGGTGCCCTCGGCGGAGGAGGCGTCGGCGTAGGAGACGATGACGTGGCAGAGTTTGTTGTTGGGGTCGCATGAAGCGGGGATAGTGAGGTCTCGGGTTCGAGTCATGCAGACGGAAGAGTTGCATGGGGTTGGGGTGTAGGAAGAAGAGAGGAGTGGGTTGAAGGTTGAGTTTAGGTTTGGGAGTTTTTTGCAGTGGAGCCAGGAGAGTTCGCTGCCTGTGTCGAGGACCATGGTAACGTTCTGTGGGGGCGAGCCTATGGTTAGTGAGATGGTTAGTGTGACGTTGTGCTGAAATGCAAGCTTGCGTGGAGGTGTTTGTGTTTGTGTTTTGAGAGGTAGTAGGAGGGGTTTTTGTGTTTGTGATGAAGAGACACATGTTTGAATTTGGAGGAGAATGAGGGTTGTGAGAGAAGGGAGAAGGAGAGAAAGAGAGGAAATAGAAGAGGCCATGATATCTAGTTGAGAATATTGATTCAGGTTTTGTGTTAGTTGGTGTATTGATTTTATTTGATTTGCTTCTCATGAGTTGGATATTAAAAGGGGAGAGACAGAGAGAGAAATTAAGGTAGGGGAGGAGGTCTCTGTTGGATTAGTTTGTTGTTAGCAAAATGTGTGATGAATTGAAGACTCCTGTTGCTATCTTACATCTAAAAAGAGAATTGAAAAAGAAAGAAATTATAAATATGATAAAATTTATGATATAATAAAAAGAAAAAAAGAAAATATATATATATATATATGTGTTACTATTGTGCTCCCATGAGATAGTCACCGTGTGAAGATGTGGTGGAGCTCTCTAAAGATTCTCGTGTATAGCTGTATTGGATGAGAATTAGTGTCGTGACAATCAGTGGAAAATGAATGTCTTGTTTGCTAGTTTTAAAAAGGTAAAATTACTTGTTCAAGAATGTACACTATACAGTAATCTTTTAGGTAAATTTCCCATTCTAATTTATTATTGACGCCATGTCTAATAGTATTGAAAATGTCTCCATTCTATCAATTTCTTTTTTTAACAACAAAAGGATGAACGGTATATGCGACCTTCATAATGTTGATTGTTCTTCTTATGTAGCATTTGGCTGCATGACACACTCAATTATTTAATTAGTATTTGACTGCATGAGAGTTGAGACTATGAGAGTGATCGTCTACCACTCTGATTTTATTGTTGTATAGAGATTGCATTTTAGTTTCACAAGCCAGAGTCAATGTGTGAGGCGCATTGGTTTGATCATATACTGTATCTTACAATTAAATCGTCGGTAGGATGTCACATTTAATTTGATTACGAACAGTACGTGGCAATGTAATTGTCGTTACTGTTTGATGGTTACGTATTGTTAAGGCTAACAGTGTAGCGTTTTCTTTAGATTATTCTTTTTCTTTCACACATCAAACATGTATTTTATATATATATATAGCTTGAACATAAGTTAATTTCAAAAGTGAGCCAAAGAAAAAAAAATGATAGGCAATGTTTGGGTAATTCACCATTTTGGGTACTTTTTAAAAATTATTTTTTAAATTGAGTTGGTCTTGAAATTATTTATGTAATTTTTGTCATATTAAAATTATTCACCATTCTATTCCTTGTTCCCTTTGTGTATAAATGAGAGGAAAGGGATGGGGAAAGGTTGTTTCTGAAATTTTGTAGATTTTTGTACGTTGGTGCTGGTGAAGGCTTTCCATGGGGTTTTCATATAGATAAGTCCTTTTTAACTTTTCAGTTTTTTTTTTTTTGTAACTTAATTTTTTATTATGCGGTGCTAGTGAAGCCATTTGTTATTTATTATGTTTAATTTTTTTTGTTAGTTCTCAAGTCTGTTTTAGAAATAAGAAAATATAGTATGAGGTAGGGAAAATATTCCTAGTTCTTAAGTTTGTTAGTTCTTAAGTCTGTTTATTATGGTGCCTCTTGCTAGTTCTTAATTTTTTTGTCCAATATTATTGTTATTGTGTTTTTTTTCTTTCAAATGTTTAGTTGTAGTAGCCAAAAGAAAATATAGTATGAGCTAAGTCATTGTTTTTATGAAAATGTAGTAGGAAAAATTTAGTTGATTTAATAATTTGCTAGGTCTCTTTTTTTTTATTTTGTTGATTTTTGAAGGCCGTAGATCTTTTAAGGCTGTATTGCTGGTTTTGCTAGAGGCTTCTATCTCCGGGTTTCCATTTAGGCAAGTCCTTTTAGGCTGTGGATTTTGTAAGTCTTGTTAATTGATTATATAGTTTTTTTGTTGTTGTTGATATTGTATTAGGAAAATGTGGTAGAAAAATATTTATTTGTTTTTATATTTAATTGTTTTTGGTTTTGTTTTAATTCATTTTGGTCATTTTTTATTTTTAAATAAGAGTCAGAAAGAAGATTTTGTCTTATGATCTAGACGAGTCCGATGTCAATATGGTAAAGGTCGTCAGGTTCAATAGGTTGAATATCAATTTGAAGTTGTAGTGATTTCAGTTCAAATAAGGGATTTGTTGTCACAAGCTGGATTCCTTCCCATTGCAAAATTAATTTTTTATAAGTAAAAAACAACATATAAAATTAATTAAAGTCATTCAAATTAAAATTAAATTATTAAAACCTAAAATTAGTTAAATTAATTAATTATTAAAATTACTTAAATTAATTAATTATTACTAAAAAGAACTTGGTGAAGTCACACAAGATGACGCCACCAAGATAATAATTCTTAGGACTGAGTAAACCTGTCCATGATGATGCCACCAAGTCATTGAAAATAATTGAATTGGTGGCGCTAACAAGTGTGGTGTCACTTAGGTGACATGTTATTGATTAGTACCACCAAAATCCAACGTAACTTGTATCATCTACATTGATAAATAGTTTATCAACCAACAATGGTATTAACTATTCAAAAATCACCCACATTGGGGTGAAACTATGACAAGGGGGTATTTTTTTTTTCAAAATTACCAAATGAAGATAACATTTAAATTAATACTTTGAAAAAGGTAAATTGTAAGATAACCTATGACTTATGAACTAAAAGTCATAAAGTCGTAAAAAAGTTTACGACTTCAATTTTTTTAACATAACTTTGAAGTCGTAAGTAAGCATTTTTTAATTTTTTTTAAAACTAATTTTTTAAGTAGTAAAATATTTACAAGTTCAAAGTAGTATATAGTGTTTTATTTTAATTATTAACTAATTAATGTATGTTTTCTTTTTTAATTTTATTTAATATTTTCTATATTTTTACTAATGTTAAGGATTATTATTTGTTTTGTAAATTAGAAAAATAATGCAAAAGACTTAAATTTAAACAAAAATATTAAAATATAATGCACATATTTTTTTAACAAAAATATTAAAATGTTATGTTACTAATATTAACAAATAATATTATTTTTTTAATTTTTAAATTAATTTTTACTGTTATCATTAAGTAAATTAATAATTTTGTACAATAATATTAATTAATGTTTAGGGTATATGACTATCAACCTTGTCGAGTGTATGAATTTTATTTTGAAAGGAGTTAGAGCATAACCTATTAATATCTTGATCAAAAAAATATTTAATAAAATAAATGACTTATCTGTTACTAATCACACAAAAATTATGAATATGATAAAAGTAGGACATAGGTATTCTAATTTACACTACTATACAAAATTATTAATTTACTTACTGATAACTATAAAAATTAATTATTTTTTAAAAGAAATTAATATTATTTTATAAATTATAAGTTAATACTAATATCAAAACATCTTAATATTTTTGTTAAACAAATATGTGTAGCACATTTTAATATTTTAATTTAAATTTGAGTCTTTTGTATTATTTTTTTTATAAAATAAATAATAATCCTTAATATTAATAAAAATATAAAAAATATATTAAATAAAACAATATATAAAAATATTAAATAAAACAAAAAAATGCATTAATTAATTAATAATTAAAATAAAATTTTATTTATGACTTTAAAATCATAAATAGTTTATAACTTCTAAAAAAATTATTTTTTAAAATACTTACAACTTTAAAGTCGTATTAAAAAAAATTAAAGTTATACATTTTTAATGATTTTATTGAAAAAGAAAAATAAAAAGAAAATTATTTTACAATTTTCAATTCTGAAGTCATAATTTATCGAATGACTTATTTATTTCTGAATGTTAATTTAAATTTTATCTCATTTAATATATTTTTTAAACCCCTTATATATGATCGTTTTACCCCCCACATTGGTGGTACCGACACTTTGTTTGGAAAAGGAGCTCTGGAAGCCAAAAAGCATAGACAAAAAGTGCAGTGTTGTAGGAAAACCCGGAAGTGCCAAGAACCACAAAAAAATAGTGCATATATATATATATATGAAATGGTTAGTATGTTATCCCTTTGTCTGATTAATTCACTATCGCTATTAAAGAAATGTTTGAAATATTTTCCACACGCTAATCTTAATGCATGATGTGATTAGTCGGAGCAGCCAAGTTGATTGCATTCTATTAAGTATGAATCAGTTGATCAAATAGAATAAGAGAGCTTCCAACTTGATTTAGATATATCTTCCTTTGATTGGCAAATTCTACAGTGTGTGTCTTGCTTGCATTAGTAGTTTGCTGTCTAGTTTCTTGTGATCGAGCGGAGAAGAAAGGGGATATGAGCTGGATTTCTTCTTTCTTTTCTTTAAAATTTTTGCATTTAATTAAGATTTAATAGTTGGAACCAAGTTTGCTTGCATTATATTAAGTGGTGAACCAAGTTTGCTTGCATTATATTAAGTGGTGAACCAAGTTTCGTATCTCTCCTAAAAAAGATGTTTATATTTTCTGTCCGATTGTGTCTTGAGATCACCCTTGAAGGAGAAGACATGTGAGAAGAAAATACAATTATTTCAATCTTATAGTATTATAATTATAATTATGATTAATATTTAATTTGATGTTGTTAGGGAAGACGTTCTGTACTTACTACTATATTTAATTTAGTGATGTGTTGCAGTTATATGTTGAGAAATGAATTCTCTTACGTGAGATAGGATTATGTGAAGAGAAATACAAAAACCTTAATCAAGGTCTCACTAATTTTGATAGGCATTATGAGTTCGACAGCTAATTTAATAAGAGTTTGATATGTTATTTAATAATTAATATATTCAAATTTAATAAACGATATAGCAACACATATTAGACAATAATATATAGAGAGAGAAAATTCACACCGATAATGCAACTTAATTAAAGTCATTATAATTTAGTGGGAATCTATCAATAAAGTCATAAGAATCAGCTAGTAGGTTGGGGTTTTGAAAATTTGCGATAGATTTATATCTTCTTATTTTGTTTTTAAGTTTGTCTATAATAATTCTTAAAAAAAAGGTTCTCTTTAATAAGGTATGGACAATGATAAGGAAAAAAAACCCAACTTAGATAGAGGTCACCAATAATTAAAAAATGATTTAATGCAATATTTTTAATACTTTAAACTCTGCTTGAAACAAGAGGAAGTGGACGGACTTGAGCAACAAAAATAATAATAAAAAATTAAATTGGTATGGTTTCAAAAAGGAAGGAAGCATATATAAAAAAGAATGTGAAACCCACAAGCTTTCTTTATGTTCTTTACTTTATATCATATTTTTCTTTTGATTTATTTGTTACACAATTAATTAAGAGAAAAATATTTTTTTAACTTTATTTCTATTCATTTCTTTCTTATCAAATAACCTACAAAATCATGTCACTTTTCACTCATTTTTCTCTCTTTGCATTTTCCTTTCTAAACTAATCATACCCTTAGTCAATGTCTAGTTTAAGTCCTCACAATTTTAATTGCTTACATTTATTTCTCATAGTTTTTCAAAATTTCAAATTAAGCCTCTCGTCTTAAAATTTAATCCAATAATTAACATAAATGTAATAAAAGTGTGAGATACGTATTATTGATTTGTAAAGGGCAAATTATATAAATAAATGAAAAATATAAATGGCTTTTGTTACATTTTTATTTAAAAATTACATTTTTATTTGCTAATTTATACAAATTAACAATACACCACATCTCATTTATATTTCGATTAATTTTAGGGTGAGATTTGAGAGACTTAATTTAAATAATTAAAATTTTGAAAATGAAAAATTTAACCAGTTAAAGTTAAAGGAATCAAAATTACACATATTAATTAAATTATTAGGGTCTAGAATTACTAGGTTGGTCTAGTAGTGAGAAGTTGGAATCATAGATTCAAACTTTAACATGAACATTGAACATTAAAACAAATTATAGGAGTCAAAAGTAGGGATAGAAAAGATGTTTATATTATTTTTTAGGTCAAATAACCTATTTGGTTCTTTTCGAACATAACATTTGTTCTCATCTCGTCGTCGTCCGTGGACTGTGGTGTTGAATTATGAAATTTGTTTAATCAATGTCACAGAAAAAAATTCAATCCCCATTCAAATTTGCTATTGATTAAACAAATTAATGGAGCGTGAGAATTTGAATTATGAAATTTAATCATATCATTTAAATGGTTGGAAGCAATTTCTCAATGAGAGAAAGGAGAGAAGACACGTCTTTATAAATTCCTTGTAATTTTGATCAGTTTTATTTACTACCCAAAGACAGCCAATTGATGTCATTATCTCTCTTAAATTTTTGTTGAAGGAGAACGAGAGGACACGTCTTTAATTTTTTACAATTCATTTTTACAGTTTTACCCTTGACCCATGCATTTTCTGAAAAAAATTTAGGAACTCTGAATGCTGTACTTGATAAATGTTTATTGAACTCAAAATTAAATGAATAAAATCTATCTTTCTAATTTTGTGATATATTTTTAACATATGCATATATACAACAACAACAAATGAAAAATACAAATTATCATAGACGATTAAAAATAACTTCATAAGAAGCTTCTCAAACTTCTTTCATCTTCAAATATAATGGAACTCAATCCTCCTTTTTCCATGTAAATTGATCAAGGCAGTATCCATGCCTTATGATCGATGCAGATTTTTAGAGGAAAACAATGACGAGGAACACGAATTAGCAAGACAATCAAACTGATTAATGCATGCGTGCCTGTGTTTAATTGCCATGCAGATTTGAACGTGTAGAGCTAGAAATGAAACAAGCCTTGACAAGGACACGAATTTACAAGACAAACACCAAAGCTAACCAAACCTAATTTACAAGTGACAAGTAAGAGAAAAGCATATATGAGAACAACATGCATGATGAAGGCGCTTCAGATCATTAATTACAAACTATATATCCGAAATCATTATCCATACATAATATACCAATTGATGTTACATAATTATTATTACCATGGTCTGGTTCCCCCGTTGACATCCATAGACCAAGTCCTACGCGAAGAAGGTGGAGAGGGACCCACGCTTTGACGAGTAGAAGCCCTAAAACTATTACTCCTCACAGTGCTTGAAGAAGAAGAACGATTAGGCCCAACCCCACCACCTCTCAGGCAACTAAACAAATGGTTAAACATTCTCCTAAACGCGCCACCTCTTCTGCTCCCGCTAGATTCCAACACCGACCACGAAACCCTCCTCGGTTCCCCCACAAGAACGTTGTTGAAGTTAAGCCCACCATCCACTTCCGTGTACACAAGAGGAACGTTAACCTCTCTCTCACCCTCTCTTCTTCCGAATCTCCCCACCGCAAAACCGCCACCCGGTAACCTCCAGATCGTTAACCCCAAGTTGTTGTTCTCTTCCTCCTCCTCCACGCGCTCCAATCTCGCACGTGCGTTCTCGCATGGCAACTCGTGCCGGCACACGGGGCACGAGTTTTTAATCGCGAGCCACGGTAGTATGCATTCCGCGTGGTATATGTGTTTGCATGGCATTTCCTTTGCCATGGTGCAAAGCTCGAAAGGCTCCTTGCAAACCGCGCAGTGCGATTCAATCGCCGTGTGGGTCGCGTTTATCTCAATCGCCGGTAGGGACTCCACGGCGGATTTCGACGCCGGCGCGTGGCTCTGCTGGTCGTGCCTCCCGCCGTCGGAGTTTGACTCCACGTGGGAAAGCTGGTCCATGACACGGTCGATCCCTGTTCCGAGGAGAAACTCCGACATCCTCGGAGGGAGAGGTCGGAAACCGGAACCGGCTCCGTCGTCGAAGAAAAGCTCGAAACCGGAGCCACGGTCGCGGCTTGTCCCCTCGCTCTGGAGCATGATGACCCGGTTGAGCAGTGACCGGTCTCCAATAACGTTCCGGCAATGCTGACGGCTAGAGTAACGGGGGTTGTGATCCGAGTTACCCGAACGGTGGCCCATCATGTACATCGCCGCCGCTGTCGGGAACCTACGGCGGCGAGTTTCCACGTGGTGGACGGGCCGGTTCGAAGGTTCGATCTCTTCGACGAATCCGCTGTCGCAATCGGGACAAACGGGCATTTCTTGTCGCCATGCTCTGACAAATTTGTTGCACCGGTGACACCAATGGGAAGACATCTACGAATACGTACGGTGTGGTGTATACGATAGGAATACGTCGTCTTAATTAGAGGGAGAAAGGGTACTTCTTGAGGGGTTGAAGTTGCGCATCATCGTGGTTTGGGTGGGAGAATAGAAGAAGATGAAAGGATTATAGGTTGGTGTTTCATGGTATGGCGTGGAGGAGATAACAGAAAAAACGACAGTTTGTTGTTTTGGCGTGTCACCAACGTTGTTGGTTGCACGACACGTCGTGTAGAGCGTTGGATGAATGGAACAGTTTTCAGTTTTATGAGTTATGCTGTTGCGAGATTACAGCTTGGCACTTTGTTCTTTCCTGTTTCCTGGGGGTTTTGTCTGAGAATAGGAAAACGGAAGATTCTGTTGCGGGATCTCAGTGCTTCAAAATTGAATGTTTTTTTTTTCCTTCTTATTATTACAAAAATGTTTGAGTAAATGGCGTTTGTTAATTTTTTTTATTTGTTAAGTTATAAACTGCGTCGCCTTGGAGTTTTGCTCATTCAATTCTAGAAAAAACAGAAATGTTATTTTAAGTACTAAACCTATTTCGTCAACGAGATTTTGGATGGGTTTAGTTGAACCCATCTAAGTCAAAATTAATGTCATATTATATATCTTTGTATATAACATATCAAAACATGAATCATTTCGTTTTCTTCCTAACCTTATTTAATTTTAATAAAAGTTGACAAACACAGTCAATCAAATATATATTTATAATTTAACAGTTAGATTAATAAAAAGTCATCAATTATTATTGATAGGCTAAATTAGACTTTTGTTCTTCCTTTTTTCTATAAATATAAATTTATAATTTTTGTTCCTATGAAATTTTATTATAATATTTAGTCTTCTTAGTTTTCAAACTTTGTAATTTTAATCCTTTTCTTAATTTTTAGTGTTGACTATTTATTAAATAACATGACACATTTAAAATGAATTTATTAAAACATAATATGATTATTATTTAATTAAAATAAGTAAAAATTAACTAAAAAAATAAAGATAATATAAAGATATCTTCGTTTTGCAATCCTTCTTACTCTCTTGTTATACTTATCACTGGCCCACTCTTTCACTCTCAGTGAAATAAAGTGAGTGATATAAGCAAGACAAAAAAAAAAGAAGAATTGCAAAAATGAGTGATTTTCATTTTTTTTTGTTTTCAATTAATTTTTACTTAATTTAATTAAACAATAATCATATTTATGTTTTAATAAATTCATTTTAAATATTTCATGTAATCTAATAGATAATCAATACTAAAATTTAACAGAAGAACCAAAATCACAAAGTTTGAAAACTAAGAGATCAAACGTTGCATAAAATTTCACGGAAACTGAAATCGCAAATTTATGAAAACAAGAAGAATAAAATTACAATTTAGCTTAATTTATATAAGATATATTCATGTAAGTTGATATCTCTCCTCTCTATATTGACACAATAAAGAGTGTTTTTTTTGTTTTTTTGGGTAGAGAGACATTGAAGAGTGTGTAGAGAGAAAAACAAAATATTTGATGAATAATTTTTTGTAATAATTCTGTGTAAATATTGGATTTTGTTAATTTAGTTATTATATTAAAAGTTCTTATTGAACAAATAAACTTTAATCACATGTATTAAATTTGTGAATATGATTAATTTTATCTCATGAGTAGTTAAGAGTAAATGAATGTGATTTTATATAATTATCGATAAGTAATTGTAATATGAGGTTATTAAAATGTCGAACAGTATTAACATGATTTATTGTATCATGTGATTATTGAAATGTCTTATAGTGATTGGTTGTAGCTGCAAAGTGGTTAATATTAACCATAATTAATAATTATATACAATTACATTTATTTATTTTTAACCACATATAACAAAAGAATTAATCAAATTTATGCACATTATTAATCACATTTGCTAGGAGCGATGCGATAATTATAAATCTTGGGTGTTAAATGGGTTAATGTACGTGCCTCCATGTGTTTTACGAGGTGGCACGTTAAGATGACCTCAGGAATGTGAAGCACTTGTGATGAGAGGGAGAAATAGAGAGTGGAACAGAGTAAATCAGGAACATGGCAACACATCCACTTTCCTCTTCGCTACATTCCCTTATGTTTTTCAATGGAAGGACCTCTTGGAAATATTTCTGAGATGAAAAGCATATACTTTAGGGGAATTACAAAAATACAAAAGGAGGATGTGAGAAGTAAAATATGAGGTGCAATGGAAGACCCCTTAAAATCATCGAGCACTTAAAATCACTCATCTACACCTGTCCACTTTAGCCCACCAGTTAGTGGGTTGGCCCATTTAATTGATAAAAATATTTAAAAAATAAAATAATAAATTATATTTATTTTAATATTTCTGTCCTATAGACTAATTGTTAATCCATATGCCTCGTTCAAAGCATTTAATTCACGATTAAGATCATAAAAATGCTTATTTAAACGCACAACACTTCCTTAGTATCTGTAATATCTCCCTGGAATATTCTCTGCTTCCAAAACAATCCACAGCAACGGTTGAGGAACCTTAATAGGGAAGTGTTGTTGTGCTTGTTTGAGCCACAATGAGTCTTGTTTGTGCCTGAGTCTTGTATGCTTCAAGTGAGATTGTGTTCTTTCATGCAACTTTTTGTTTTCTTTCTAGCTAGATGCTGTAGGCCTCATAGGCACGGGTCGCTGGAGTTGTAGCTATACAAGTTGAAATTTGACATTTTTGTTCGTGGTATGACATTTCAATGGGGTTTTTTTCTCTGTTAATAAAAAAAAAAAACACAGTTATATTAAAATATCTCAAATCCAATTTTTGTAAGGATATCAGAAGTCTTAAAGAAACCTTATCAATTAAGGGTTTTATGATCACTTCATATGTATCCTTTTCTTCTAGAAAAATTATATACAATTTCTTTTCTTTGTCCTCGGGAAAATTATTTATACGTCACATGATAATTAAAGAAGGAAAATGTTTTTTTTATTGTAAGCATTTTACTTAATTAATATAATTTGCATATTATAATCACATAAAAAAAATTTGACACCACACTTTAATCTAAAACATTATGACTAAAAAAAGTAATTTGTTTCATCAAAATGAGTAATTTTTTTTAAATGAGTAATTTTTTTTAAATACACAACAAACATATAATTAAATATAAAATAAAAAATGAGTAATTTTTTTTAAATAAATGATTACCTTTTTTAAAAAAAGTAATTAAAAAATATTTGTTTCATCAAAATTACAAAAACATTTTTTTTAAAAAAATGTGGCTCAAAGAGAGCAACAATTTAGTTGAAAAACGAAATATAAAAACAATGTAATTTATTTTTTTTACTATTAAATTGTTTTTGGGAAAATAATTACTTTTCAAATTCATTTTAATAGATCAATTATTATTATTTAAAATAAATGTGAATCAGACACATTTAATATTTTTTAATATATATATATATATATATATATATATATATATATATTCTAATTTAAATAATATATGTTTAGGAGAGAGGAGAAAGAGTGAGGAGAGAGAATAGTATCCTAAAACTAAATGCTGATAAAGATGAAAGATGAGAGACAAATAATTATTTTAAAATTAAATCATAAATTACTATAACAATCTTATATTAAACTTACTAATTTAAAAGATTTTATTAATTTTTTTATTTATGGTGTTGATTGTTAATGCATATGTATAATTTGGTTTTCTTGAATGTGGTCAATTGGTATGCACCAAATGATACAAAAACAAGTTTCAAGGACTCTTGGAAGTCATGGAGCGAATCTAATTAAGATCTTAGGCTTGGATTGGAGCAAGAAGCATTTTATTATCCTAATAGTGTAGTGTAGAATGTCTCAGCTACTGTTATCGCGTATATATATATATATATATATATATATATATATATATATATATATGTTTTTGTTTTGGAGAGCAGATCACAGGTTAAACGTCAGGAACTATTTAGGGCGAGCCAATTATAGGGGCTTTAATTCTAGATAGCACTATTATTGGTCCTGTCACCTGTGCTAATATTAATTAATGATCTTAATGCTCACTGAAGGTTTCTGTGTTGCTTAAGCTATCAACGTTCAATTTATAATGTCATCGTCGTCCGATAATTTATGTAAACAGACGGCAAATACTCCAGAAAGAAATAGTAAATCATAACGAAACACAGCCAAATCTCCTATTCCCGATCTCCTGCAAGTGCCTTGACTTTTATTGGTGTATGAGTCCGATAAATCATATACTAAGTATTTTTTAATGTAGATGACCTTTTGTATGTGGATTTGAACATCTCTTGTCTAGTTAATACATCTTTAATTTGTTTATAAAGAAATTGAATTAAAAATAAATGCATATAATTTTTTCAGAATAAATAGTAAGTACGGAGACTATAAATAATTTTTACATTATTATTCCATTAAAATATAGTAAGAAGGAAAAAGAAAGAAGTGTGAAATAAGATAAATGATATAAAAATAATAATATTATAAAATATTTATTGTATAAAACAGTATAACTCAAAAATTAATAATTAAGTACATGTATGTTACATATTATCAATTTTAAATTAGGAATAATGAATCAATCATAAAATTACGTACCCGTGAAACATATACACACACAGATATATATATATATATATATATATATATATATATATATATTTATATATATATATATTTATATATATATATATATCATAAAATACACAAATTTATGATGTTCAATGCACAAGCCGGTGCATCCATTATACAAATCAACAAAATAAAACAATTAATCAATCTTACAATCTTTCAACTAGTACCACAATTTTATTTTCACTGTATGAACGTTCTCACCACCTTCACCATCTGATCAACGAAGGAATAAGTAGGAGACACAGTGCCATCATTCCCCGCAAGCACCCTATACTTATCCTTCCTCGTAAAGTTGGTGCACTCAAACCCTAGCGTAGCCGCCAATATCCTCTGCACATAGTTAGCCACGTCGTGTGGACTCTTCCCCGAAGAACACGTGGCTTCAACGGGCAACTGGTTCAGGAAAGTAACCTCGTACACCGGCCTAGGGTTCATGAAGAAGAAAATGGGGTCCAAACCCTTCCAACCCCTCGCGGTTGTTGCATGGAAGAACCCTACCCTATAGTTCATGGCCACGGGCACTATCCGGTCAGTTAGTTCGGCGAAAAGACCACTGAATCTTAAAAGAAAGGGTTCGCGACATGTTGTTCCTTCGGGACACACTACTAAGTCACCTTTGGATAACTCACGTTTGATCTTTTCAGCGTCTATGTCGCGTGTTCTTGTGAGCCTCACGGTGGGGATGGGGGAGAGGATCTCCGAGAGGCGTGAGACGGAGTACGTGACAGCGGGGATTTTGCGGCGGAGGACGGAGGAGAGGACGACGGGGTCCATTAGGGTGCGGTGGGTGCAGACAAAGAGGACGCCGGAGTTTTCGCCGGAGGGAGGAAGGGGTGGTTTGCCCTTTACGATGACCTTGCCGCCGAATAGCCTTGAGATGTGGGGAATGGCCCAAAAGGGTAAAATAGAGCCTATGGCTATGCGGATTATGGCAAGTATAATGCCCACCGGAATCCATAGGAGGATTAAGAGGGAGGTGGATGGCGTTGGCCGCTTCACGAGGCGGCCATCGTGGAAGATCACCGGAAGTGGCCGTAGTAGCTGGTGGTTGTAGTTTTGGTTTGCCAAATTCGGTGGATGTAATTGATCCTGCAAGTAATGGAGGAAAGTTCTTACCAATACTTATTATTCAAAAAAAATTGTGGAAACTATTATTTAACAACTATAAAGATAAAAAGATAAAAGAATAGTAAAAAAAATATAAATATGATATAAAAAAAGATAAAAAAGGATGAGGTGTTTGTAATTAAAAATGTCTATATATGATCATTTTTATTATTTATAATACTTACAACTCTAGTTTCAATATACTCTAGCAAATTAATTTAATTTATGATTAAATGATGATATGAAAAATATTGTAAGAGCATATACTATGTCCTTTTTATTTAATTTTTAATATACAAACAAAAAAGATCAAATTAAGAGTAGTTATTAACCATAAAACGGGAAATATCATAAAAATACTAACATTTGGCCCAAGAGATGGACATAAGGTCATTTTTCTATTTTCCCAAGCTAAAATTAAATAATCTACTTGACTGGAGGTGAAAGGAATCCGATGAATAGTTTACATAAAATCGTAAAATGTACCATATATGCTACTATTATTTTACCAAGATAGCTAAACCAAATTAAAGTAAATTGGTTTTTAGTTTGATGTGTGTGTATATATATATATATATATATATAGTAATAGGCCTTACCATAACCAAAGTTGGAGCTTCATTGTTGAAAAAGTTGGCAACCCTTTCAGAAATGGTATTGTTGGAGTCACCACGGACGAAACCCGTGGCGAACCCAAACCTATTGAAGGAGAGTTCGGTCCCAATGACCTCATCAGCACGTAGATGCTCCTTCACGAACCTCTCCACCATAATCTTTGGAGTCTTGGTCAGCACAACCCTCTTGTCGTAGTTGCTGAACAGCCTCCACGTGTCCATGTCAAGATCATCCATGTAGAACTTCGGCAAAACTGCCCTAGCCACTGATTCAAGCTCGGACTTGGGAACACCAGCCACAGCCACGAAGATCATTAGCTTGAGAGATGCATCTTTCATGCCAATCATGTCAAGGAAACGAATCATGGGCCATAGTGTTAGCAACAAGGCGAAACGAACCAAACCCGAAGCTTCAAACGAAACCAACATGAAGTAGGAGAACGCATCCTTGTCGTTCAAGAGCGTGCCTTCTAGCTCACACACCACAGACTCCATAACTTAGGATTATTCACGAGACTTTTAGTCTCTTTCTGCTTGTACACAAATGATTTTTATTTTTTTTTGCTGTAATTGTCTTTGGCTTGTGATTTTTTGAGTTCCAATGTTTCACCTTATAATATGAATTTGGTTTTTATGGTTATGACTTATATATACAAGACTAAGGAATTGAGCTTTGATTTATTTGACTTGGTCTCTAACACAAGGCAGTTTAGCGGTTTTACAACCACCTACTCTCTCTATCCACTTGGTTTTTTCTTTCCTTCTCTCTATGTTTTTGGGTGGATAGGTCTGCGAAGAAAGAGCATTAGAAGCCACGTTTATAGGCAAAGATTGATTACTTAACCTCAACAAATTAAAAAAGTACTGTTGGTAGCCGGCTACTTTTGGTCTTCAGACACCTAATTAATTAATTAATTAAAATTGGCGCGTCTTTTACGAGTATTTTTAGGTCACTTACCATTGCTTAAAATAAAACATACGTATCTTTTGACCAATATTTTTGTTTGATATAAGAAAAATTAATTATCTCGTCATACTATATACGCATGTTTTGACCAATGTTTTTGTTTTTTGATAAGAAAAAATAATCATCTCGTCATACTGTAATCTGTATATATATTCGACTGTTGACTATTGTCTAGAGTACGGGACAAAATTGATGTAGTTCATACTAAAATATTGCAAATTATGTGTAATAAACAGTAACCATATTCTTGACGTATTGAAGCGTCTATTTGATGCAAAATCTTGAGCATACGTACACGACTTGAAGCTTTTACATAAAGTACCTCTTAATAATTTATAGTCTTAAATAATAGCAGTGCTATTCCCTTAAATAGTTAATTCTACTAATTAACGATGTGATTGCTTATTATTTGTTTTTATAGATGTAAACAATCATTTTAGATCTGACATAAAAACATGCATATTTTATATGATAATATTTGCAGCAGTCGAAGTGATTACAATTAAACTTGAACAAAGAAAAACGGAAGATTAAAGAATCAAACAAAATTAGTAAGTAATTCCATGTAAAGGATTATTCATGAAAAGATTACATGGATCGGAATTACTTATTTTTTTATGCATAATAAATTTCCTAAAGTAGAAGAAGGACATTGTCTATGAATACTGTAGTACATTTGCGAGCTACATGACAGGTACTGAGTACTGACACTTTACTACAGATCAATTTGAGGGAATTATATCCAAGGAAAGTTTTTTTTTTTTTTAAAGATGAAGGAAACGAGTTAAAGCAAGTGTTTTTCCTAAGTTAATTACTAGTTACATGTTGCAGTCTGCATGTAAAGAAACAATATGATTTAATTTTTTTTATTTGTGATGAATAAAATTAAGATAAAATAAATCATATTGACGTTGAAAAATAATTTGATATCATTATTTAATTACAACTCTAAAATTTATAATTAATTACTGTCTAATTTATTAACTTTTTACAATAATTATTTTATAAATCATATCAACAAAATTTTATAATTAGATAATAATATAAAATTATTTAACATTATCAACATCACCATTAAACTCTAAAATTAAAAGTGTTCAACTGCTAAATATATTATATACAAAAAGACATTTCAAAAGATATAAAATATATTTACTTTTACAAATATTACTTATTTTTATTTCTTTTTATTTTTTTAATTTTAAAACAAGTGTTTTTCGTAAGTTAATTACTGGTTACTTAATTATAGAAGCAAGACAGAAGATGATGAGTAATATTCAATTATTGTCTGCAATGGATATTTCATTTGTTGTTGCGACATCATTTTCCCAAAAAAACTGTAAACTTTAATGAACTAGTTGTATTTTATGGTATGTCTGAAGAATTGTAATAACTACAACATTAAAAGAATGTAACTCTCTTTGTTTTTATGTAAACTCTTAATATATATATATATATATATATATATATATATATATATATATATATATATATATATATATATATATATATATATATATATATATATATAACTTTAACTATTATTGTTAAATATAAAAGATATAAGTTAAATATAAACAATATAATCTTCCCAGTACCATTTAGAACATAGCTAGATCAACTATAGGAGTGATAAAAAATTAACGGTTATAAAAAATGTAACTATAATCATAATTAACCAGTTTTATAATAACCAGTTAATTTAAAATAATTATATAAATTAATCACATATGACAAGTGGTTATTATAATTAAACCAAGACTATTTTTTTTTATAGTTTAACAAAACCTTTTTTTATAAGCAAAAGAATAATATTAGATGCATTCCAATACAAGATGTGTTAAGATCATAGGAATTAATTAACTGTACGTCTCAAATGACTGAAACTTTGAAATAAGTAGTGATAAGACTTAGATTAAACTAGCTATATTACGATATAGTTGGATAAATTTTTCCATTAATACTTATAAAAAAAAAGAAATCAAAACTTCTCCATAGATAACATTAGTTTATGCAAAAACTGCTGTGTAGAACCTCTCTTATATTAACTTCTCCAAAAAAAAAAAAAGGAAAATAGATCATTAATATGATTAAAACAAGTTCAAAGCACAACTAGCTCCAAACTTTGTATGCCACGAAAGTACAAAGTTCAAGTGCCTCAAAACTACAAACTGCATATTATAAATAAACTTTAGGTCATAGAGAAGTTAACTAATCTCATTTTTTGTTCTTATTTTTATCTTCTATAAGTAATTATCGAGAAACAATTCGTTAGTTCTGTCAAAAAAAAAAAAAAAACCGCGTGGTTTGATGAAGGCTATGGTTATACTTTATGTCTGGAGGCTTTTTTGTTTTCTTTCTTGTTCTATTCCTTGTATTTGGGGTGGACATCTCTTGTGCCAACTATGGTATTTGAGGTTTTATTTGGCTGATAAAAAAAAACCGCGTTAGTTTATTTCTACCATTAATATTAATTAATGATATTTAAAATATATAATTCTGTTCATTTTAGCTATTTATTCAAAATAAAAGATTCAGTTAAATAATAATGTTGATTCATGAATACAACACTAATGAGAATTAACTTCAAATACAAGACCCTCGATAGAAAATTCAATAGTTTATGACTTTTATCGATGAGACAAATTAAAAGGCTATTTTTTCGCCTGCTAAGCATGTCATTTGATCTGTGAAGGGGCATCGTCAAATGGTGGCACATCATTTTCCAAACTGTATCTATAATTACAATGTGTTCAACCATTTAATGCAACGGATAATGATGTATGCGTCAAATAGCGTTGTGAAATATATATGGTCGATTATAAAATTTATGAATTTATCTAATATGAGATGTATGCATGTTGAATAGCGTCGTGTAGTATATGATCGATTATAAACTTTATGAGTTTATCTGTGTGTATGTGCTCTACTCAGACTCGATCATTGTCAACTATGAGTTTTGAATAGCATAATTTGATAATTTAGTGATTTTTTTTTAAAGATCGCATATATATTTTACTAAAAAAAATTCTACTAGATTGTCATGAACACTAAAAATTTTTCTTTAATATTTTATTATTAGTGATTGACTTGATACCATGTATATATACGGATAATTTTCAACCTATGTTGAAATCAACTTCGATATTAATAATAGCAGTACTAGAACTAGTAAGCAGTAACATCTCTCAGCACACACTCTTTTATTAAATAAAAATTATAAAAAAATTACAAAATTATAAATAAGATTTATTAAATAAAGAGTAAGACTTATACACTTTTATAATTTTTAATAAATTTTAATGAATATATTAGAAAATGTTATTAGGATTTCTTATTATAATTGTGGTGTTTCACAACATCAACGCTGATAAATAGGGTGACCGGGGACATGACATGATATTAGGACTTCATTATCTTTTTATTATGAAATTCAATAGGTGTAGATGCGATCTAACATCCAATTGCATGGCTACCAATTGCCATGTCCCAGTTAATTTCTACTCCATATCTTTGTGTTCCTATGTAGTTCTCTTGAAAATTTGGTGTTACAAATCAAAACCCACAATTATTAATAAACAAAATTTACATACAAATTTTTAAACGTTTTTCAAATTATTCTTTAATCGGAAATAAAAGTTTACATTAAATATGTTACTGAAACGAAATTTTAATTATGATTGAACAACATAACCAAAAACACTTAAAATAAGTACATCTAACTTTTCTCCATTATTTATCTACTGACTTTATAAATTACGTACATTAAAACTTTTCTTCATTAATACAGTAATCTACTTGCTTTTCTATAATTGTTTCTATCATTAATTAAGTTGAACCTTTCAAGATTCAAATTAATAAAGTTCCTTGCTTCCCCCTAATTAACCCCACTTCTTTTGCACGAGGTGGGAAGGAATAAGATCATGCGTGTAGGTTATGTTTTCTAAAATAAAAATTGTGTGTGTTATTTTAAACTGAAACTATTTTTATTTTTTAAAATCACATTTAATTAAAAGTGAAAAAATATGACTTTTATATTAAAACACGTTTGAATATGTGATTCAATTGAATCATTCAGCAAAAAAATAAATGGGATTCAATTGAATACTCTTTAAATAAAGTTTATTCGTAACCATCGTGATGAAGTTTATCCTTAAAAAAATGAAGTTTAATGAAATCAGTTTCAAAAAACATTTTTATAAACTTTCATATAAAAAAAGCATATTGTAAGACAAATGAATTTATTCAATAAAAATATAAGAAATACCCCAACTCATACTAAAATAATTAAAGTTACATTAATTAGAATCATCCACATTAGAAACGTCCTCTTAAGTTAAGATATTGCATTTAGACAAATCCTCTCTCTCTCTCTCTCTCTCTCTCTTTATATATATATAATTCAATTAACAAATTGCATTCAAATACCACTTAGTAAATAAAAAACAAGCACGTGTAACTTTTTATCTGATCCAACATCGATCATCTTCAAGCTAGCTTTGATTTTATAATTTTAAGACTTCTTCGTATAAAACATATTGAAATAAGTTTAGAAAAAAATATAAAACTCACTTCCATAAATTCAAGTAAATTCTTTCAAATATCTTCTAAGTTTCCTTTTTTTAATTAACGTGCTTACGTTTAAGACAAAGAAAATTGTGCATAGACAGAAAACTAGAAAAATTTATATAATAGATTTCAAATTTAACAACATGCCAATTGTTAACTAAAGTCAAAGTGGGTAGGAAATATGTATGCTGCTGCTCAGAATGGCTTAAGCCAAGTTTGGTGTCACCTTTTTATCATAGCTTGGCAAAAGAATTGAAAGTAGGTCAGAAAATATATCCCGATACCTCTATCTTGTAAACAAGTACGGTTGCTCAACTCCTTCGTGACCCAGAACTACAATTTGTTTGTATTCAATCTATCAACATTCGGATCCGGTATGTACAAATTTACGTTAATTCACAATCCATTTGTGTTATTGTCTCCGTAGAAAACTTGATCTCCCAATTAGGTAAGGTTGGTAAGAAATTGAAATATAATGTCCTTTTGTATTTTAACAAAGAAAGCTGTTTTAGTATTTCTTTCTTTTGGTGGAAAATGCACAGCAACAGATATATTTTATGCGTTCTCTAGCCGCAATCCATTATTCCAAAGTTTCCCGCAAAAGGACCGAAATTCGAATTGCGGATAAATACGTTTTGTTGGCTAGTTTGTGTTTTTATCTTGTGTTGTCTAAGTATTTCAAAATCCTTTCTAGCCAATTCTTTGCATATCCACAATCTCGAAACCGAACGCAATTACGTTCAAAGGGTTTCTCTGGTTGACTTGCCAACACCAAACTATCAAAAATATATTAATATCGGTTAAGTGTTTTAATCTTGATCTTCAATTATCATTACGTGAATTTGAATTTTTTTTAGTTTGTTTAATTGTTTATTGTTAGAGATAAAATACGAATGTTCAAGAATCAATCTATGATCAATTTTAGTTTTAATATAGTATTGTCTTTTATTTCAGTGTATTTATTCTTTTTAGAACACAGGTTAATTTTATATATAACTGTACAAGTGGTACAAGTAATGTTTACACCAAAAAATGAGTGTAAGCCTGGAAACCAAAGACATCAGGCCATACAACCATAAAAAAACATATAGCAGAATACAAGAGCTAAGAATTAAGATATAACAAAGGGTTGTTACTCCATGAAGAGAAAAAGATAGGGGACACCGATTTCCTTTTGTATAAGAACCACTGTCAGGATATGGATTTGATCGATAAGGTTCAGAATCCTTCCTGTGTCAAAAGGTTGGATCCTAAAAACAATATTATTTCTCCAAAATCAGATACTCCAACTTGTTGCATGCCATAAGAGATATCTCCACAAGTGGGTAACTTTGTTGTAGCATTCGCCAAGAAAATATCAGAACCTTAGATGGTGCTTCTTCTTACCACACAAAGAGAGGTCTGCGCCAATTCCAAGCCCAATTTGCCGGCTCAACATGGTGATTTAACAGATCAACTATCAGCACCTCCTTGTTTGTTGTAACTTGATATAGTCTGGAATATGAATCTTTGAAGGTTAATTCATCACTCCATTTGTGAGACCAAAAATAGGTTTGTCGTTCGTCGCCAATCATTTTAGTAACTTGATCTTCAAACCACCCATAAGTTGCATAATGTCTGTTTGATATGTGTTCGAATATCTTTCCACCATTGTGATGAGTGCTGCCAGCTCCTTTGAGCATATGAAAATTCATCTTGCTTACCATACCTATGCAACAATAATCGGTACCATAGAGAACCCTAATTGTTTAGAACCCTCCACTTCAACTTTGATAAGAGGCTTACATTGAACAACTCTAGATTTTTAATACCAAGTCCCCCTTCATTCCTAGGCAAGCAAACTCGATTCCACCTCACCCAATTGATCTTATTTTCCTGTGTTGCCCCCTGCCATAGAAATCGTCTTTGTGTACCAGACAAAGTTTCCAAAATCTTTTTTGGTGCTCTGATTGAATAGTTAAGGCTAAACATATAATTTAGTCCTTGCATGTACCACTCTTCTCAATTTGGTTTTTATTAGGGGTGCCAAACCGGGTCAAGCCCGACGGACTGGTCCGGCCCGTTCTCCAAAAAAGTTGGACTGGGTTGGAATTTGAGACCCGTAAACCGTTCAGGCCCACCCCGTTTAGTCCGCAAGCCCGATGGGTTAGAGGCGGGTCGGGCCGGACCAGCTCACAGGCTAGTGCCTTTTTTTATAAAAAAAATTATGGACTCTGAAATGGCTCAAACGTTTGCAGTCCAAATAGTCCAAACGCATGCAAGCTAGACAAGACCCTCACAGCCTCTTGAATTGAATCTCATTTCTCATTCTCTTGAATCTCTTCTCTCGAGCCCTCTCTCTCAAGACCCTTACCCTTGACCTCGAGCCCTCACCCTTCTCTTTCGATTTCAAACCCCATTAGCCTCACGTCTTCGATTGGACTTCGAGAGTCTCACCCTCAGTCCCTCACAGTCTCTTGATGTTACCAACAACGATAAAGGATAATACAAAATCTGAAGAAAAAAAAATAAATTGGTGGGTTGACGGGAGGCTCACGGGCCAAGTAGGCCAGCTTGAAACAGGTCGGGCTAAAAAAGATAGCTCATTTTGCTTAGCGAGGCGGGCCGGGCTGACCCATTTATGGGGGGCCAAAAGCAAGTCAGGCCAAAACGGGCTAGGCCGGCCCGTATTGACAACCCTAGTTTTTATACATCAAAACTTATTAAATCGGTCCATATACATATAATTGTTATCAGTTTGGTCTTTATCACAATTATTTCTCTTATGCATTTTTTATTTGGTCTCACTTTATAGTGTATTCCTAAATTAGTCCTTATACATGTAGAACATTCTTAATTTTGTCCTTACATGTATGAATCAAATAAAAGATACACTATTAATGTATAAGGACTAAATCAATAATGTCCTACATGTATAAAAACCAAGAAGGGACTTATAGTTAACATATAACAGCAAACACCAAACAACTAACATTTGCATATATATTAATCAATTTAACAAGTTTTACATATAAATACCAAATTGATAATCCCAAATATATGTAAGGACTAAATTGTATGATAATGAAAAATAAGTCTTTCATAATATTAATCTAAATTTTTGGCAAATGAATCTGGATACATCACATGACATGTTAAAATCTATTTATTGGTCTAAATTATTCTTGAGTAGAAGGTTAATGGGAATGAGACACCATTAAATTGAATACATCAATATACAAAATAATCTATCAAAAATTATATAATTTTTAATACTAAAAGACTTTTTATAAGTTATAAAAAGTCTCAAATGAATACTACCAAAATTTGACCCACTCTTTAAAATAAATTTTAATAGTCTTTATTGAATATCAAAAAACTTATTTATATATAATGTAAGATTCATGATGAAATACCACAATTTTTTTTATTACAAATCAGTCTTTAAAAAAAAAATCTTTTTTTCAATTTTTTTAAAATCTTACTGCATAAATGACTTTTAAAAAAAAATTAGAGGACTAAAGAAAAAAATTTAAATTTAAGAAAAAAATTATTTAAATTTAAGAAATAAAAATATATTTAAGCCTAAAATAAATAAACTAGTGGTATAATAACACTCTTAACACATGGTTTCATGAACTCACTTTGGAGAAAATGTATTCAGCTATAAAAAAATATTATAGGGATTTGAGTCCTTATTAATATATCCAAGGAACTATTTACCTATTTAGCCATTATCACATTTTTTTAAAACCCTTATAGTATGCAAATAATCACAAGGCAAAATTTATTCATTTTTCATCTCATGAAGAATGGAAATGGATGGAAGAAGTTAGGATAAGTTGCATTTTATATGCATTCATATGCAACTTACATGTAACAGAAAAGCTTAAAACAAAATGGGCCTCAGCTTTACGGGCTAATTATAAAATCTACATGTTGTGTAGGAAATGATTGGGCCCTACTATTGGCATCCCCTCAATCCAAAAGACTATGGATCATCCATCTAATATTTGACAATATTAGACATGCCAACACGCACCCAAGAAAGTTGATGGAATTTAAGGTTTTTTCATCAGCAAAATAGAGAATATTATTAAGAAGGGTACCAAAAACCCATTTCACGAACATGCTATGACAGTAAGGCTATGGTACAGAGGGATCAATTGAGATGAAAGTGTGAGAAATAAAAGGATATGAAAGAGAGTAAAAAAGAATAAAAAACATGAAATAAATCTTTATTTAACCCCATTCAAAGAATGTATATTTTCTTTTAATGGTGTCACAATTTTTTTAACTAATGTAACTTCATCTATGGTCACAAAGTCCAAATAAGTGACCACCTAGTGGACTATGCTATAAGCATAGTCAATTATGTTGACACCAACAAAGAAGACACATTTTTTTATAAAAAAAAAAAAAAAAAAACAACAACATGAGAGGCTTCTCATTAGGATCAATTTTGGCAAGTGTTTTAATATTATATTGTCCATACTCACTGGTCCCTTACTTTCACTCCCTTTGACTCTATTTTGAGATGAAAGTAAAACAGCATGAAACCCACATTTTTTTCAAAACTTCTCATCTACTTTTCACTCCCACCAAGCATCCTTCTCTACCATTTTCACCTCTATTCAACTCAAATCACTTTCACCTCCGATTCATCCCCTTAAATCAAACATTACCTAAAAATCGATAGCATTAACCCTTACACATTTCCTTTGTCATGCTCTCATTTAACTACTCCCACCCCCGTAAGCAATACACATTCCCTGCACTCATTCTTCAAATATAATTTATGAAAACACAGCCCTATTAATATCTACTCACCAAAAAAACCAGTAGCCAACTCTCAAACCTTCAATAACCAGAACCCGCAGCAACAAAAAAGACTACTTGTTTCGTTTAATGCACTGCACTGGGAAATTAGACCATTCATTAAATGAGGGATCAAAATCATTAATTTTTGCATTCATGCACATCCAGGTGTGGTGTTAACCAATTTCTGCAGAATATAACACTATTTCTATTCAACCACGGCACCACACCACCATATTGTTCTGTTTCCTTGTACACAGACTGTTACAGTGTTGTGAAAAGTGAACAATACTATCGTTTGGTAAAGGTTGTTGTAGGCCGCACCATCATAGCATGACTACCCCTGGACCTACACTTGGTATGAGAAATTACAGGAAAATAACAGATGTGATGTAGTTTCTTGATGCACACCACAAAAAGTGCAATTAACATCTGCCAAATTCCCCTAACATTCCTATCAAACAAGTTTTTCTTTCTTTGTATTCAGTATCTTATCATGAAAAACTTTCCACGCAAAGGCAATTACTTGTTAATTAACTATTCCATATAGAAAGAGGGATTATGCAAAAAAATAGGATAAGAGGGGAATAATTATATCATCGTGGCCATGCCAATACTTTTAAGACAAATTGAGGCAATAGGATATAGACTGATAGAGGAATGAGCTTTCTCTAATTAATTCCATTATTTTTTTAGCTACATGTTCAATAACTAACATGTTTTGTTTACCAATTATAAATAAATTGTAAACTAGTATGAAAAGGTCAAGGCAAATATTTAACAAGTATTTCAATTTGAGATACTAGACTAGATCAGATCCTAGCAGAGATAACAGAGCATTCCATCAAATCAAATGTTTGTAAACAGATCATTTCAGTGGGATTTGGGCACAAACAAAAAGAAAAGATTAGGATACACATGCAAGAAAGAAACAGTGACATAAGTTCCCGAGTCTCCCTAGTTTTGGAGACATCCTAGTTTACATAAGATTATCCCATAAACAATCCTTGTAGGGCTGGCAAAAAGAAAAAGAAACTAGCTAGGGTTTCCAAGACTGAACAAGAAACAATGACCCTTCGGAAATGAAATCCATCAAATGGTTGATTCATGGGTTGGCGATGGTGAAGATGATGTTTCTGGTCAGGGAGACGCTCATTGATAATTTGTTCAGGAGTTGCTGGCACTGACGCACTATGGTGAGTTTTGTTAGATAAGTATGTGTTCATAGTTTAGTTAGCACGTCAAGATCTTTTCCTAGCAACTATATTTTTGAGCCTATTTCTAGTTGTATTTATTCCCTTATTTTCAATGAAATGATATAAATTTTGTAAATTTGCTAAAGTTTTACACGCGTCACTGCATGTGCATTTTTTAACAGAGCCTCATAGCATATATCAGCTAGGAGTGTTCAAAAACTAACTAAACAATTTGTAAGCAGCAAGATCTGTAAAAACAATTGAAAACAGCTTGAACGGAAAATCGTAACAGCAAAAAATCTAAAAATAATCACATTTTTTTGGTTTAATTCGATTTTTAAATCTTTGATTTAATTTGTTAGATCTTGTTATGAAAAATCAAACCAGATCGAATAAACTGTATATTATAAATATATTAATTTTTGTCGTGATAATTAATAACATGTATTAAATAATTTATTATTTTTATTTTTCTTTATTCAATATGTATATTTTAATTTTATATGTTAAAAAAATATATTAATATTGTTAAAAAATAATATTAAATTACAAGTAATACACAAATTATTATTATGTTAAAAAAATTGATAATATTATTTTATATTAATGTTAAATAGATGTGAAAATAAAAATTTTCAACTAAAATATGTTAATTAAAATAAAATTTAATATAAAAATAAATTTCATTTTTAAAATAATATCACATAATAATTATGTAAACTTAATAGATAAATTTTAAATTATAATAACAGATTAAAAATCATCGAACCAAATTAAATTACAAAAAATTGATTTTATTTAAATTTAATATTATATTTAAATCAAACCAAATTAAACTACATTTTTATTTTATATTTGATTCAAATAATCTTTTATCCTCAAACACCCGTAGTAGAATTAACTATGTTCACATTATAATGATGTATTTACCATTAGTTAAATATGATGCCTAGTTATATTTATAACTCGAATTATCATGGAGTAATTTCTTGACCATTAGTGGCCATGTAATTAATTTGATCGACATTTTACATTTTTTACATTAAGGATATTATTACACTCAGATTAATTTATTTTAAAATTGAAAAAAAATTCTACTAAAATTGGTGAAGTCTTTTTAATTTATACGCATAATAAAAAAAATTAAAATCTAATCTGCATGCTTAATTTCTAACTATATTATAGTATTATACCTTACTGTTATTATTTTTTTCTTTTTATAAGCCACTCGGGAACAACACAATAAAACTTAAACCGCGACAGGAGTGGAAAACCACGAGGAAATTAAAATGGCTTTAACCTTGGATCAGAAGTTGTCCTATATAAAGTAGAAGAAGCAAATAGAAAATGGATTCATTTCTAGTTTTACACAGAATTACTACATGTGAAAGAAGAAATAATTATATTTATTTCCTTTCGTTACCCACAGTTGAAATTCCAGCCAATAAAGTTAAATCACGAGCTCTTGTCCTACAAATAGATAAATTCGAGAGTTCTCATTCCCTTTCTATCCCACCCCAACTTGGATGTGTTAACCCAACTCTCTCATTCGAAAAAAGCCTCATATTAGTAAATTAGAATTAAGTTCAAGGATACATAAAAAAGAGAATTATGAGTTCAAAAGAGAGGGGAAATTCCCAATCTATCAAACATATTTTTTTTCAACAACTGGTTTTGAAAATGATTTTAATAAAATGGATTTGAAAATAGAAAACAAAACACTATCAAACAGGTCATATTGTTCACTTAGCATCGATCTGAACAGAAAAGAAAAAGAAAGTAAAATTTTTTAGTCTTGCATTCATGTGTTGTTCCGAACGTAAATGGCCAAAGAGACTTTCGCTGACTTTGTCAATTCAATGCTGATTAAGATACTTGAGAGGCCTGCGAATCAAACAACATTTTGTTAATGGACAAAGCCACAACAAAAATAATAATGCATTATCCCTTGTTCATTAAAAAATACCACTGGCATATTTGTCATAATTTGTTAGTTAATATGTTTTTATTAGTAATCACAAAAATAATTAAAATATATTGACAGTATATTTTTTTACATGGTTGTCCAATTATAGATTAATATATAATTAAAATTTATTGAATTTTATAATAATTATTTTAAAATTGATATCTAAAGTAATTTTTAATTAATTAATAGAGTTAAAGTCTTTATATTGGCAGTATAATAAAATTGAAGTCTGATTATAAAAATATTTCCTTATCCTTCCAAAAAAAATATTTCCTTATTTTCATCATGTTTTGTTTTCACCAATTCCTTTTTTTAAAGAAAAAACTTTGAAAATAATACATATAGTAACACTAATGTCTTTGTAATTGCAAATGATATAAATTAAATAAAAATACAAAACAAACTAACCTTGATGTTTGTTTCTTCCAAACAAAAGTTTATTTACTTATTTTAACTTTTACATTGACTAATTTTTTGAATTTCCAAATTTGTATTCAATTTGGTTTTAGTTACAGTGCCATCTTGTTTTCTTATTGCTTTAAAAATTTTCATAAATTAATAATGCATGATTTTACGCACATGACTCAACTAGCAATGAAGATTTTGAAAGGTGAAAAAAGATTTTTTTTTTCTGACTGTATACGGCCCTTTAAAACTAAAAATTTTCTTTATTTGATATATCATTTTTATTTTTGTGAAATGCCCCTTATAAAATATTTTACCTTATTAAATGGTCTCTCTTTCCGTTTTTAATTTTTTTAATTAAGTATTTTACTCCCACCTCAAAGTTCAAACTTTTTCATGTATCTTTTTTTTACTGATAATAATAAAAAATAAGTACTAAAAAATTTATAATAACTTACCCATCATATTCAACCAAAACTCCTAATAGATCTTCATTTGTCTAAATATATGTGTTGATGTACAAAATTAAGAATGACACATGTTCACTCACATTTTTCTTTATTTAATTTTTTTTCACAGATGATTTTGTGTAATTTATTAGTTATTAAATATTTATCTATCTATATAAAACAGATTTTGAAAAGAAAAAAAAATTCTGAGGAATTTTGGTGTATGCATGTGCATGTATACAAGGAATACGATCTTAAAAATGTGAAACATTCTTGAACAATTCATACAGTAATCTCTAGTTGACATTAGCCACGAAAATTTTGTATCTATATTTGAGATGTCGGTTTTTTAATGTTGCATACTTGCATCATTTAAATGCAAGACTAAGAAGTGGCTTATATTTTTAGATACAAGCATTAAACTTGTTAGTCATTTATATTATTTTTAAAATTATTGAGACTCATCATATCTTTTCACTTAATTACTTTCTACCTAATTAATAATTAATGTGAACTAATTTTCTTCTCCGATCCTTATTAAAGAGATTATATTTATGTTTTTAATTCATAGCATATTACAAATTAATTAAAAATATTTTTATCAAAAAATAATTAATACAAATAATAACTTAAAGAGAATCTTATAAAAAAGAGACAAATAAATCAAGGATGAAGGTGTGCAGTACAAATTATTAACAAATACAATGTTATTAACTAAATCAACTAATTTTCTTTATACGTGTGAATTAGTTTAGTTAAATGCGTCTTATATTTAAGGATGAAGGTAATATAATTTAATTTTAACTTATAGATGTATTTATACAAAGAGAGCCTAAATAAATAAATTGAAGAATGAAAGGGAGGTAAGAATCCATGATTAAACCATTGCATGTGCATGAGGGGGGAAACAAAATAGTAAGAGAAACAATAGGTAGAAATTAAATCTAACCTCTCTTCATTGTTATCTGTGGACTTATAGCTGGGAATTGGAACACGTCCAGACTCTATATGGCTAAGGTCCTCCAAAAGGATTTCATAGTGTCTCTTCACTTCCTCAGCCGATTTATCACCAACCACTTTTGCTATGTTTTGCCATCGATCTGGGGTGTCTTGATCATACAAGGCAAGTGCGCTTTCGAATTGCTTGTTCTGCATGCGTGTCCAAGAAGAAGAATTTTCCTTGTTATTGTTGTGTGAGTTTGAAGCCATGAGTTAATTAGCTCAGTGGAGGTGTTGTAATCTCTCTCAGGTAGAAAAAATGGAAGGTTTTGTTTCCATTCAATTTTGAATTAGGGGACAAGAAGAGGAAATGAAAATGAAAAAATAAAGGATTAATGAAATTAGATGGGGTGGTTATTTTTTTCATGAATGAAGGGTTGGAATGGTCTGTTTATAAAAGGTGAAAGGATTGGTGGATCATGCCAAGATGTGACCCGTAAATGTAGGGTGGGACAACATACAGCTATAGTCCTGTGATACACCTTAAAGAGTTTTGAGAAATTAACCTCCAGGGATGAGCAGAAAATTTTCCAATCCAAAAGATTATGTGTATGTGTAGTAGTATTAATTGACAACTTGTTTCGTGAATCATGACTTGTTGAATTCATGAGATAAATTAAAAGATTTGATTTTAATATAATGACATAGTATACATATTTTCATAGTATAATTCAATTATAAATTATCAATGTTGGATTAAATTATTATTTTTTATAATAATTATTTTAAAAGTAATATTTATAATATTTTTTAATTGGTTTACCTTAACCGTAAAATGTGGGGGTTAACTTGATAGCAGAAACAAGAATACAACATCCAAGTTGAATAATAAGTATGGAACTATTTAAATTAAATATTAATTATTTGAAGGGAAAATTTTATTGTTTGTAATGTTATTACTTAGTTAGCCTTCTTAAGAAAAAATATTTTTACTTAATTCAATTAAGAATGTTTTTAATAAAAAATATATGTAGCTTTATATATATATATATATATATATATATATATATATATATATATATATATATATATATATATATATATATATAAAGAAGAGAAGAACTACAGCTTAATTACTATGGAGCTATCAGCAAATTTTTAAAATGAAGTTTTGTTTCTGCTTGTACGATAACTTGTGGATGTAGGGTAAAGGATATATCGCACGTTGCAATGTGCAGTTTTGGCCTTTTCTGAAAGTTTTATTTTTTGTTATAACTAATTATTTATTTAATTTATTATTTGTTCAAGCAATATAATCTTCTTACCTTGCTAACAGTTTAATACCTTTCAGATTCAGCAGAGTACATTATTATTATTCCAACAGGAGAATAGAGAATATACTCATTTTCTTCTGCAATTTCTAATGAGATATCAACTACTTGACTGTTGACTGATAAAAAAAATCTCGTTAATTAAAAACTGATAAATAAAAAAACTACTTGACTGTTGAAGACTGAAGAGTCTCATTAAAATAAATTAAGATAATTTTTAGTTTCAACAGACTGATACACGTCCAGTACTGAAAAACGTGTGGTGTGGGGCCAAATTCGATGGAGGATCGATAATGTTACGTGTGCATTAATTTTGTGTAATAAATTTTATAATACAAGAGAAAAAAAGAAAGATAATGGGCTTTTAAACTTAAAATAAATAATTTTAAAATAAGTATTTTTTTTTAAAAAAAAACTTATTCAATAAGCAGATAAAACAAATTTATCAAAAGAAAAAATTAAGGAAAAATAATTTAGATAAATACATTAAAAAATAAAAATTACTTATTTTATTAAATTAAATATTTTTTTGAGCAAATAAATTTTAAAAAAAATCATCCAAAATAATATAAGATGAAACACATGATTTAAAGTGAGAAAATTTGAAGTCATAAAAAATGTTTGTGTAAATTTTATGTGGATAACTATGACATTTAAATGTGAAGGAGACTGTTACAACCTGACAGTTGACGGTGGCATGAACCACATGTTTCACGATCAGTTGAACGGGGCGGTCTTAAATAAGAAAACATTTGCATGCTCAATGCAGTGTTTTCATAAGGATTAGAAGTAGAAGGAATTGAAAAATAAAAGAATAGTAAAAAAAAAAGTTGTTTACACGAATAGGAATAGGAAGGAATAAAAAAGAGAGTAAAAAGAAGTAAATAAGTTACATAAAAAATATTTTTGTAATAATTAAAATTAATTTTTTTTAATATAATAGTTTGAACATACTATTATTTATCATTTTTAGAATTATATTATAAAAAATTAAATCAAAAAGAGAAGAAATTATGTCCCTCTTATTTCATTTGGAGGGAGAGGAATATTTTCTAATGAATGTCACCAAAATAACTTTTCTTTTTATTTCTCCCCCCTCAAACACACGATGAAAATTTAATATTTTTATTGTGTTTTTTTATACTTTCTTCCACTCTATTTCACCCAAATAAACAAGGGGTTAGTGAGGTGAGAACAAAGAACATAAGATAGAATTAGCTGCTAAAGGTGACATTCGTTGCATACGTATATCTTGCATCTAAATTTAACTTCTAATTTAAAAATTAAATAAAAATTTTACGTACTTTTATGTAATTATAGTTTTTTATTTTGTGATAATATTTTGAATTTTTATATTAAGTCGAACTAAAGCTAATTTTTAATTATTCATTCATTTAAACATTCATTTAATTTTTTTTAAGATTTCGTTAGCATAAACTTTTGGATTTATTATTAGTAATTAGTTAACAATAAAAGGTTTTATTGAAAATAAGTATTTTTTATCGAAAATAAAACATTATAATACACAACTTTCAATAAAATATTTGTATTTTTATTTACTTAAAATTAATTATAAAGTCTCATATTAATAAAATTGGTTTTCAAAATTAGTTTCTATGTTATATTAGACGACGTACTATTATATAAATCATGGACATTTTTTATAGTTAAATTAATTATTATTTTTTTTCAAATATATATATATCATCATCATCATCATGCCTTGGATATGTGGGTTGGCATGTTCTTTTTTAATTATATCCATTTTAACTTTATGTGAGAGTCATCTTAATAAAATGAGAGAATGAACTCTTATTTTAAGTAGTTTTGTTTGTTTAAAATTACTTTGTCATTTTAAATTCACGATCCTCTTATATATTTTATTTAATTTTTTAAGTTAGAGATTGTATTTCAAGTTTGTGCCTCTCATTAGTTTTTATTTTTGGACTTGATCGCAAGTTTTCGTTTATTACCTAATCATGTAATTTTTTCTTTTTAGAAATCTCAAGTTTAGCTTCATTTATTGAACTTTTTTTTGGTTGCCTTGCCTCTGTTTTTTTATTTGTGCCTTGCAACTTTTTTTTACTAGTCTGTACTTTTTGAGCTTCAAGTCTTTTCTTACATATAAATTACGTTAACATAATAGAACTTGTATGCAGGTCATGTCTAAAAAAGAGTGAATTTTCAGCTTGAATAATCTATCTGTTAAAAAAAGTAGCTAAATGTGTCCGGGTCAGGGTTATGGGTAGGATTTGCAGTGTTTTTCAGATACCTAATTGTGGACAAAAAAACAAAGAACCTGATCCATTATTCTACTACGGTCCAGTGGAGCAGAAAGAAGTCATATCTATTTTAAGGTCATTGACTCCCAACACAACACGACAAGAGAAACAATTAATCTTATTTATGGATGAATTCCCCTTATTTGACAAAACAAGTTAACAACTAGACACTTCTATTTATGAACAAATAACAATAGCTGCCTCCTTAACTTGTGCTATGCAAATACCAAAATATATCAATTAATTCATTGAAGCAAAGTCTAGACCTACTAATCTACCATAATAAAGTAATAAAAGGGTTTGGCCTTGTGGAAGCATGTTAGGTCCGCAAGACTCAAGAGTGTGTATATGGATACTCCAGAGTCGGTCTCTGACTCGATTCTTGAAAAGATACTATATTGCTGAAAAAGATTATGATACTCTTTTCTTCACTGTCCTTTTTTCCCCTCAATCATTCTAAAAACTATAGGTGGCTTCAATCTCAGGACACTTGCTTTCTAGTTACTACAGTACTATTTATTCATGTCTACATCACATTGTCTCTGCAGAATCTTGTGGTGATCAGTGATGTACTTTAGTTGGTTGAGATTGAGAAGCTGCCAAGAGGGAAAGGAAGGGAACTAGCCAACTGGGTACTAAATAATGCAGGTTAATTACTTAATGACTTCTGAGGTTTTCATATCTTTGAAAGTAATTCGCTCTGAACAAAATTCTAAATGCTTCTAGCTGGCTACCTATAACATGATCCATGTGGCTCTGTCGCTTTCTCTGCACACTTTGTTTGAAGCCCATTTTAGTATGCAGCTTGGATAGATAGACCTACTAGCTAGTACCATCTGTCCACTAATTGATGGGTGGACTAAGCTCCATTCTAGCAGTGACTCACGGATACTCATTACTCAATACTCCATCTCTATTTCCTTTCATAGGAAAATCTCCCTTCAAGCTTAATTTCACTTGTTCTGTTTCTTGTGTAGCAGACAATTTAAAATAGTAACTCATTTATATATCTTTTTAAAGAGTACCGACAATTCTTTTAAAATACTCTTTTTCTAACATGTTTTTTTTTTTTTCCTTATCGGTTGAAATTCATTGTAGTTCTATTTCTTTGGAAATGAGACTCATTAAATTCGAAATTAGTGTTTTAGAAAAACAATCTTAGAGAATATATTATCATTATTTTTTATCTTTGCATATTTTTTTATAACAATACAAATGTAAATATCACAATAATTAAATAAATTATAATATTTTTTATCCCTGCAATAACAAATTTTACTCCCTTTTCAGACATTTATTTTCTTTTAATTGAATATTTATCGCTTAAATTAATTTTAAATTTGAATCTATAACATTTTTCTCATTTCTTGTTCCTTAACTTTTTCTCAACTATTAGTTCAATATTATATCTCCTATTTTAACTTTATATGTTACATTATAATCATGTTGGTTGTGTCTTTTTTTTCTTTTTAATAAATTTGACATATTTCATATATATGTTGTATGATGACTCATGTATCAATGTAATGTAGTATAATTAATAGATAACTATACTTTTAAACATATAGTCAGCTTGATTCTTTGGTTTGTATATATGAAGAATATCTATTGGAACTAGAGAGATAAATCTCTTAAATAGATTTTAATATTTTGTTTTTAGGGTACATCCATGTGGTAGTTCTCTGCTTAGCACTGAAATGTCTTTGGTCTTGTACATTAGAGAAGAAAAAAAAATAAAGCTTGGCTATCACTTTATCTCTCCGTTTGATAATTAAGAAAGCTTCCAAACAGAGAAGAATGGATGTGAAACGGACAAAGGGAGGCAACGTGACCAAGTTCGTAGATGCCCCTATTTAATTTTTTTGTGGAATAAGCACTTTCATATTAACTAATCTATTAATGCTTCTGCATTGTTGGCTTACTATTCAATAACCTAGCGCAGATTGCGTGTCTAATGCATTTGCCGTGCAACTAAGGCAGCTGTACCTTGTTTGTTGGCTTCAGTGTTCCAGTGGCTCCTAAATGGAAACTTGTAAAAGGACTTATGCCAAATGTACTGTCTCCAAATTCTCATGATCTATATGGTTCTATACCTATACTCTAGGATTTTACTGGTTGGATTTTGTCTTTAGAATGCTGAATCCACTTAATAATATGAGAAAATAAGATATATATATATATATATATTATATATATATATATAGATAATATAAAATAGTTTTATATTATTATTTAATTATAAATTATAATATATGATAAATTTGTTAACTTTTATAATTATTATCTTAAAAATAATAATAATGATTTTTTAATTAGTTCAACAACAACAACAACAACAACGCCTTATCCCACTAGGTGGGGTCGGCTACATGGATCAACTTCTGCCATAATGTTCTATCAAGTACCATACTTCGATCCAAACCATTAATTCCGAGATCCTTTTTGATAACCTCTCTTATAGTCTTTTTGGGTCTTCCTCTGCCTCGAATTGTTTGTCTTCTCTCCATCTGGTCTACTCTCCTCACTACAGAGTCTACCGGTCTTCTCTCTACATGCCCAAACCACCTAAGTCTATTTTCCACTATCTTCTCTACAATAGGCGCTACTCCAACCCTCTCTCTAATAGCTTCGTTTCTAATTTTATCCTGTCGAGTCTTACCACACATCCACCGCAACATCCTCATCTCCGCTACACCTACTTTATTCTCATGTTGGCTCTTGACCGCCCAACATTCTGTTCCGTACAAAATCGCCGGTCTTACCGCAGTCCGATAAAACTTTTCCTTTAGCTTGATCGGTACCTTTGCATCACATAACACCCCCGATGCTTTTCTCCATTTCATCCATCCTGCTTGAATGCGATGATTCACATCCCCTTCAATTTCCCCATCATCCTGTATTACAGACCCGAGATATTTAAACCGTGTGACTTGAGGGATAATATGGTCTCCTATTTTCACCTCTGAGTTAGAAATCCTCCTTCTTTTGTTGAACTTACATTCCATATACTCCGATTTGCTTCTGCTTAGGCGAAAGCCATGTGTTTCTAGAGCTCGTCTCCAAGTTTCCAACCTCTCATTCAACTCCTCCCTCGACTCTCCAAGGAGGACTATGTCATCTGCAAAAAGCATGCATCTCGGCGCTATCTCTTGGATTTGTTCCGTGAGGACATCCAGAATTAAGGTAAAAAGGTAGGGGCTAAGGGTTGACCCTTGATGTAAACCAATTGTGATGGGAAAATCGTCTGACTCTCCACCCTGTGTCCTAACACTAGTCGATACCCTATCATACATATCTTGGATAGCTCGAATATATGCAACCCTAACCCCTTTCTTCTCTAGAGCTTTCCACAAAATCTCTCTAGGCACTCTATCATACGCTTTCTCCAAGTCAATAAAAATCAAGTGCAAGTCTTGTTGGACCATGCGATATTGCTCCATGACCCGCCGTAATAAATAAATCGCTTCCATGGTCGACCTTCCCGGCATGAAACCAAATTGATTCTCAGTAACTTGAGTCTCCTTTCTTAATCTCCGTTCGATCACTCTTTCCCATAATTTCATGGTATGACTCATGAGCTTGATTCCCCTATAATTTGCACAATTTTGTATATCCCCCTTGTTCTTATAGATTGGCACTAACGTGCTTCTCCTCCATTCCTCCGGCATGCGTTTTGACCTCATAATTTCGTTAAAGAGTTCGGTGAGCCACTCAAGACCTCTATCTCCAAGAGTTTTCCACACTTCAATAGGTATGTTGTCTGGCCCCACCGCCTTACCATTACTCATTCTTTTCAACGCTTCCTTTACTTCCTGTTTCTGAATCCGACGATAGTACTTATAGTTCCAGTCCTCTTCTCTTGTGTCTAGACTGCTAGAGTCATATCCATATCCATCATTAAATAAGTTGTGGAAATACGCCTTCCACCTTTCCTTGATATCTTTTTCATGCACTAAGACTTTGTCTTCTTCATCCTTAACACACTTTACTTGATCCAAATCTCTAGTCTTCCTCTCTCTACCCTTAGCAAGCCTATATATAGATCTTTCTCCGTCCCTGGTTCCTAGAGCTTGGTATAGTCCGTCAAAAGCTTGGGCTCTTGCCTCACTCACCGCCTTTTTGGTTTCATTTCTAGCTATCTTATACTTATCCCAAGTTTCAGAATTTCTACACCTAGACCACTCCTTGAAACACTCCTTTTTTACTCTAACTTTGCTCTGAATATTTTCATTCCACCACCACGATTCTTTACCCCTAGGTCCAAAACCTCTAGATTCACCCAACGTCTTTTTAGCCACTTTAATAATCTCTTGGGACATCTTGTTCCACATATCATTTGCACTTTCTTGTGATTGTCCACACCAACCCTCCCATATCTTTTGTTGGAAGATTCCTTGTTTCTCACCCTTCAAGTGCCACCATTTGATCCTTGGTGCTACCAGAGGACTTCTTCTCTTTGCCCTATCTCTAATTCTTACATCCATAACCAAAACTTTATGTTGAGTAGTCAAGCTCTCTCCCGGGATAACTTTACAGTTCAAGCAATACTTCCTATCAGACTTCCTGATAAGGAAGAAATCTATCTGAGAACATGTCCCTCCACTTTTGTAAGTGATAAGATGTTCCTCTCTTTTCTTAAACCATGTATTGGCTATAGAAAGATCCAAAGCCTCCGAAAACTCCAAGATGGATTTACCCTCCCCATTCATCTCCCCTAGGCCAAAACCCCCATGCACCCCCTCAAAACCTCTAGCCACGCTACCTACATGTCCATTGAGATCCCCTCCTAGGAAAACTTTCTCTCCTTGGGGTATATCCTGAAGTACCCCTTCTAGATCCTCCCAAAATTTTACCTTAAAGTGTTCTGCTAACCCAACCTGAGGTGCGTACCCACTAATAACATTAAAGGTGTCCTGTCCCACTACCAATTTTAAGACTATGATACGATCTCCTACTCTTCTTACATCCACGACATCCTTCTTCCACTCCTTGTCCACAATAATCCCTACCCCATTTCTTGATCTAATTTTTCCCGTATACCACAGCTTAAATCCCGAGTTGTCTAATTCTTTCGCTATTTCACCTGTCCACTTAGTTTCTTGTAGGCACATAAAATTGATCTTCCTCCTCACCATAACATCCACTATTTCCATAGATTTTCCAGTAAGTGTGTCTATATTCCATGTACCAAAGCGAATCCTCCTGTCATGAACTAGCTTCTTTACCCACACCCGTTCACGAAAATGTGGGAACCCTTGCTTACTTTTCACTACATCCGGGCGGCGATGCAGCGGCCCTTGCTCTTTTGACACTGTACTCGAGCCATACAGCGCGTTGCTTCCGGGCAACGACCTAGCATTCACATTTTAATTAGTTGTCAATATAAAATTACTTTACGCTATTGATATATGAATATTGAATTCTAATTTTTTTTCAACATAACAAGTAAAAAATAAATGAAAATTTAGGTATAATTGGTTAAGTTTCTTCAATTATATTATTTAATCAAAATTAGATTTCCTTTGGTGTTCTTAATCATGTCAAAAAAACTAACTCCTTAACTAACCCATAACTATATGGTAAGAATTAAGAAAGATTAATGACTGGGTACCAAAATGAAATTCTAATTTTGATTAAAGAATAGCATCTCGAGTACTGCATATCTAAATTGTGTCGGGGTGAAAATGTGTCACACAATATCCAAAGTTTTAGTAATCCTCCCCCTGTTGACTACTATAATTCACTTTCTACATAGTTTCTGCACGATTTTTATGGCTCTACTAGTTAGAGATTATCAGTGAAAAACAGTACTTGTAGAGTTTGATCCAAGTAAAACTAATAATAATAATGTGTTTGGATTTGCGTCAATTTATGGCAAGTAACCGGGTTACTGAATTCAAACCAAACATACATTGAATTGTGTGGTGGCATCACAAGTTAGATCTAAATGCATTTACTAAACTCAATCTTGGGTCAGGCCAAAAAGAGTCAGGAGATTGCTCCAACCCAACGTTATCTAAATGATGGTTACAAAACAAAACCAGTATTCTTAAATGTTAATGATAAGAAAAGGAAGTTAGTGGCCATGCAAATGTGTAGCCATTAGGAAAATTTACATAAAAGGACTTGTCATTCATTTTCCCTTTCAGAGAACGTTTTTGGTTTGGCCAGTGGTCCTTCCTAATATGTTGGAGTGTCATGATAAAAGTTAAGATGTTGGATAACAATTGTGGTCGTGCAAGGAGTGCCAATACAATATTTTTATCTAACTAGGGTCCATATCCTTGCTGCCTCTGGTTTTCAAGTACCCCAGAAATCGACCATACATAGAACCGGTCCCTAGCATTGCAATCTTTTGCTAAAGCTTCAATATCCATATGCAACTTGGACATTGATGCTTTAACGTTTGAAGAGAGAGAGAGAACAAAAGAAAGGCTTAGAATAAAGCACTAAAAATTTGCATGTGACTCATAATTTATCATTGTATCTGCAATCTGTCTGTGGCTTTGAATTAGTCTGGAAACAATTTCATAGATAAGATGGATCCAAAATAGGATAGTGCACTCATCCCACTTAACATTTATTCAGATACAGGCACTTTGCATACTAACCATTCAATTGTTCAAATAACTTGTGCTAGTATTGAACATACTTCAAATGGTGCATTCCAAAAGCCAATGAGATATTCATGAATATGCTATAAGACAAATTACAATGATGAGCTTCACATTAATCTTAGTGTTAAAGGATTAATTTTTATTTTTTTTACAAGATGTTACGATCACAACAGAACTGAAAAATAAACCTGTCAATTAATAGTAAGTAATAACAAAAACCACTAATCATACAGCTAATAACAGAAAAATTTAATTAACAGATTAAAACTAATCTTTACACATAGCCTCTCTTTTCCTTTTAGCAACGAAGTCAACATTATATCTCCAGTTATTTAACTCATTTGCCACCCCAAGTACATGGGCAATTGCTTCCTACACCTCCATACTTACTTCCTGCACCTTTTTAATCTTATGGAAAGCCTAATTCGGAATGTGTTTTACATTCCATAATGTAATTTGGAATGCAATTTTTCACATTTCAGAATGGGGTGCAGGAAGAAATTGCCCAGTACATGTCCACGTCTCTCACTTTGATTTCCAACACAAAAACAGAGAGAGCAAAAAAAAACTTCAATAGGCCCTCATTGTATACAAGCCCAATAAGATGAATGCACACAACCAGCATCTCCGCATAGAACTCCCGTGTGTTTCACCATTGGCTGAAATCTCAAAATAAAGAGGATTAATTAGTCTTTTTAATCATATTTGCCACATTTTATCCCATAAAATTGTAGGTATCTCGGAGTCTGGATTGGCGCATTTCCATTACTAATCTGACTAGAAGCTATGCGTACACTTGATCAACAAAGTCCCAACTCCCAATTAAGATCATATCATTAATTAAGTATAGATGATAACCATTAACAATTGACCATGTGTTTGAAAACAGATAGAAATGCAAATCACGTCTTTTCATTGAAAGATGTAGAAACAGGTGTAGTGTCTTTAAAAAATAAGTTTATAGAATTGATGCAACATGATTTTATAAAATTTAATTATAAGTAAAGACGAGTTTGTAGTAAGATGATTTTTGTTTAAATAAAAAATATTAAAAAAAATACTTTTGTTTGAAATTTTACAATCAAATTGATTTTAAGTGCATAATTACTAAAATAACTTGAATTTATCTACGGGTTTAATTTACATGAACAAACAATATGATTAAATGTACGCATAAAACAAATAATATGACTCAAGATATAGATGCAAAAGTTATTTTAATTAAGTCTAAAGCTTGAAATTAAGTTTCTAACACTATGCGAGTTGCCAAACAATATGCTCAATTAGAAAATTCATGTTTGAACAATTTTAGACTCAAGTTAAGTGCATCCAAACGTAGATAAAAAGAATACCTGTTAACTTCACAGCAAATGCAGAAATCCATGTAAATAAGGATAATAGTGTGTTTGGATACCATTTTAAATTGGAGACGTGAATTTTGTGACATCAAAATGATGATTTGACGTGAAAACATTGCAATGCGTTCGTTTAGGATGTCATTCCAAACACGCTTTGACGTTTTTATACTTTATTTCAACGTTTTTTATTATTGGATAAAGTTTTATGTTGGTCATATTAAATAATGCGAGCCTAGACAAATTGCTTAATGTGGAGTAAGATAAGATTTGCCAAATTGTAAATTCTAATTCTCACCCGGCTCTATAGAAGGAAGTAAATGTAACTTCTTTTAATGTTTAAAAACCTGTATAGTAGGTAATTTGTCTATAATAGACTGGTGATGAGTGGTGTCATCTTCTACCTCTTAAATTTCCACTTCCAAATTTCGTAAAAAAAATTATATTTTAAAATGTATCACTAGCATTTCATTGGCGTGGTAATTTGTTTGAAATGAGTCTTACGGGACTCATGCATTGTCGATATTAAGATTATATAATTATTTTGATAAATTAAATTGATCCATTTTATCCTATAAATATTATCTAGTAAATTAGTCAATTTGAAATCTCAATAAAATACTTTATCACAATCTCAAATTTAAATAAAAATAAATTCATGTTAATCTATCTTATAAACACTCTTACATATACTTTATATTAGTTAGTAGGATAGAAATAGATAAGAAATTAAGAGGAGAATAGAATAATAGAGAAAGATGAAAAATGGAACATCGTTCTAATATAACTCCATTCTCTATTTTATTCTCTCTTTCTTTCTCTGTGTTTTTTTTTCTTTTCTAAAAACACTTCACCATTTATAACGTGTCAAGTTAATCGTTTTTTTTAATTCTGAGTGAGAAGAGAAAATCGTATTAGATTCAAGTCACACATCACAATTGACTATAGCATGAAAAATAAAAAAGGTTAACACGTTGATACTTGATAACCGATCCCTGATAATATGCTTCTTATAGTTGATAATGAGTTGTGTATTGGTGATAATCAATTGTTTTTATTTTATTTTGTGCATGTATCTAATTTCTTAGCTCCCACGTGAAACGCGGCAAATTCTCAATAACAGACCACTGCTTCGGTGACACAAGTCAATCAAAGACATTATTAATCTTAGCTTTTCGTAGTCCACAATTAATCATAACGAGAATGTTATGTCCACCTCATATATCATATATAGTTGCATGGATAACAATTCTTTCACATTTGTACACTACACCCTTAAAATATCAATTTTGATTTGATACTCAAAACATATATTATTATAAGCCATTCACATTCACACTCTGACTCTAGAATGAACATTCAGCTTTACATTTGTCACTAAATTGTTTACATGTTGTGTAGATTGTCTCCAGATTTCGAATTATTAGATGCAGCAGTAATTTTGATCGTTGGATTTAAATCTAATAATTAATGAAAATAAGATTATAAAAATATATTTATATGTTTAATTATGAAAGATTAATATGCTACTCGGAAGGAGCTGCAAGAGATTGTTATGTCGCAGTGATACCTCTTTTATATAAATTTTGACTAAGTTATAAAACTCATGTTTTATGAACTAGTCTATAAGAGAATAAAAGAGTCCATTCAAAAGTGATTTAAATATGATTTAAAATTTGAGATGAGTGTGTTATTGAAAATAATTATTTCGATTAGAAGTGATAATTTTTATAGCTCCTTTAAAACACATGGGATTGAAAAACATTCATAAATAATATTTTTTTTACAATCGAAATGTCAATTGACGCGATTATGGAAAAGTTATACGAAGACGTTTAATAGCATTAGATAAGTGAATTTAGGAATATTATTATATACATGTTAAAATCATATAATTCAATTGTTAGTATTAGAAGTTTATAGTTGCTGATTGTCAATTTTCAAGGATTAAAACACTATCACTTAATTCATCAAACATCAACCTATTACGTCTATTATTGAAATTGGTTATAGGTTTGATATGTCATCGAACATTATTTAATTCTCATCTTTTATGAATTCATATATTTTTTTAGTTTATTACTTTTTTTCTAAACCCTTTGCTTTTTTTCAATCCTCATTTCTTTTTAAAATCTTTACTTTTCTTATCTCAACTTCTTATTACTTATAAGATTATTATCGAAATTGAAATTATTATAAAAGTAATCTTTAAATCGAAAACACATCATCTTATAGATTATTATATTTATTATTACAATTAAGAATAAATATATTTATCAAAATTATTATTATATATATATAATAATAATTTATTATATGTTTTAAGTATTAAACAATTTTTTGATAAATTAAAAATTATAAACTTACTTTAAATATTTATTTATTAATAGAATCATTTAATAAAAAATATTTTACTGATTTAAAAATATGTTTATGTCGAAGAATAAGTAAAAGTTTTAAGATTAACACGTTGAGAATCTAAGTTCGTTTATATGTCTGAATGGACCTGGATCACGTAGGTCATCTCATCATCGGGTGCTGCTTGAATATTTCAATAATTGCGTTAGCACTTAGCAGTCATTATGCTGTGATCACGAATTGTGATTACAATTGACTTGCATTTGCCCGTAATGGCCACAACACGGTTGCAAAACTGCAGTTGAAGTTTGTTGCGAATATGCTAGCTCAAGAATAACCCCAAGAAGAGAATTCTTTCATGTTTTCTTAATATGTAATTTTCTTTTGATGAATTTCATACTTATTTAATTAAGAAAAATGTGTAATTCACTTACATTCTTTTACTTCCTCCTCTAATAAAATTAAACATCATGAACATATTTCAATAATTGTTTTGGTCATACTAGGCTACCAGCAAATATGTTAGTTGTAAGTTAGAAAATAAAAGCTGATAATGATAAGGTAATTGTTTTTTTTTTTTACTGGATGATAAGGTAATTGATTAAAGTAAAAGTAGTTGAGAAGTGAGAAATACTCTTAAAAAAGTATGATATAATAGTGAAGATAAAAAAAAAGTTAATAAGGAGTTTAAATAATATTACATGAAGTAGTGTTTTAAACAATGTTACAAATTATAAAAAAAAAAAACTTCATTAAGTTGGTTTGATTTTAATCAAACAAGCTTTCAAAACTCATCAAATAAACTAAAGGTAGCTTAAAAGCCTTAACTAACACACTGGGTTAAAACAGGTCATTCATGCATGTGATTGCTGATACATGAAACTACTTTTGCTAAGAAACTAAAATTTGCCAGGACATATTGATCGCTCATGTTTAGAGCAATGTATGCATGCAAGATTAAAATGAACAGGTAGGATAACATTAATATCGTGTCAAGGAAAAAATTAAATGTAGAAAAGCAACAAATAAATGCACAGGCAGAAAGAGAAAGGTATCAAGACTTTAATGTACACATTGTAAAATACAGATCTCACTACTATAAAATTATCTTTTTACATCGGTTAAAAGTATATTTTTACATTGGTTGTCATGCATCATTGTAGCCAGCGAAGTTGAAACTCTGTGTTCTTTCTACATCGGTCGACAAGCCGTCTTAGAATGAGTTGGATTCGAAAACGGGTCTCGAAACACATCCGTCTTAAAATGCTGATTATTTTACATCGGTTGTGGTATCCTACATCGGTTCTCCTGATAACTGATGTAGAATGTCCGACGTTCTACATCTCCATCCGCCTTCAAACGTAGGTGAGTGCTACCTCATTTAGGATCATTCTACATCGGTTTTATGTATACCCGATGTAGAATATAAAGCAATACTACATCGGTTATTCTTATAACCGATGTAGGAATAATAATTTTTTTTAAATATTTTGATTTTTGTTCATGAATGGCAATATGTAATTGAACCAATGTCTCCTATGAGATTTTATAAACCCTTTTCAAAATTCAGCAATGAAAATATTAAATGAATAATGACATCATTAATTAAAACCTTTGTAGTAAAACACCTTCTATTATTTGAAGCCACAAAGTTCAGCAGAACCACAATGAACACCAGGAAATATTAATTGATTATCTCAAGTGTTTTTTTTAGTAGTGAGACAATGTAACTCAAAATTATAAAGGATAACAATCCAATATGAACAAGATAAATTATTTGATTATATCAAGTCATAGCTTCTCTTCAAGTGGAGAATGCTTAGGTTCTCAGGGTGTGTATAAGCAGGTTCCATCATCACTTCTTGCAGTTGGGTCGAAGTTTGAGGCATTTGGATCAGTACAACCTTCAGGAACGGGAATTTTTACTTGCTGGGCTGCTTTGCCTGGGCAGAAAATAAAACAACCAAAAAGTTTAGACCTAGTTTTATTTGATCAAAATATACTTTCTAATGAGTTTAATTTTGACATAGTGTAATTGTTCGATTATATTTTGTCAAATTTTTAAAATAGTTTAAGTGAGCAATATGTTATTAGACATATTGGAAACCTTTTTACTATATCAAAATTAAAGGGACATTTGTTTCACGTAATTTTATCAAATTCTCGGGAAATGTAAAAATAGAATATAATGTTTTTATGTTTATCATAAGTTTTGAAAAATTATTTCTAGGTATTATTGATTTCTGAAAATATTATAATTTCCTTTTTTACCATGGTTTTAACATTTTTCTCATGAGAAGGGATAGAAAAGTGATATTCCGATGAAAATGTAAGAATTTATTGTTTGAAACATATGAAATTTCTTTTTTATTTAAATTATTTTAAATTTAAAAATCATTTCCAAGAATATTAAAATGTAACCAAACATTTTTTTAAATACCTGAAAACAATATTTTCATGTTATATTCTTGAAATAACATTCGTGAGAATGTAAAAAAATTGCATGAAATAAACTTTCCCTGAATTTCTACGTGTGTATAAGTTGACTGAAAATTGAGCTATATGCAAACATCCTATATAAATTCAGAATAAAATAACAAACCATAGAAAGTTCCTCTTTTGATGGCATCCTGATTAGCATCACCAAGAGCAGCCTCGTTCAAGTACTTGTCTGCCAGTTGTACTCTCTTCACATTCTCTTGTTCTTGGACAAGCATGTTACCATACTCCAAGAGCTTGCTCAAAGTCATCTTCGGTTGGTCAAAGGTTGGAGGTCCTTCCTTGGAGTTCACAAGCTTCTTCCCAATCAAGTCAACACCAACACCAGAAATCCACTTCCTCACTTCATCGTCATATACTCTAGCCCTGAGTGCACCAAAGAAATCTGCAATGATAAATTGCATACCATTAGTCTTATTGCAATTAAGGACATCTAAAAGGTAAATGACACCTAGAGAAAAAGTGTTGGCATATAGATGAGATATGATGTGATAAGAAAAGAGATATAAAAAGAAATAATCTGTAAAGGTGGCAACACATTATTACCCTTAAAAAAATCAGGATTAAAGTGGTTGTTGCTTATAATTTAAGGGACTAATATGTAAGTTTTAATTACATGGACAAAACTTAGATGTAATTTCTTAAATGTTTTTCCATGCTCTTTTTCAATCATAATTAGAGTTTCACTTTGTTAATCAACATAATAAAAGTTTGTATTAAACATCAATGAGTTATCGAAATAAAAACTCCAATTCTTATTAGAGAACAATACTAAAACCACTGAAGAAACTGAACTGCATCTAAGTTTTGTCCTAATTATATATGTTTGGGGTGTGAAACATATTAGATCATTTGCAAATTGCAGAGAGTTCTTGAGTTCCCATAGGAAACTTACCAATAGATTGGCCAGGGAAGGTGTCAACAAGCTTGACAATTTCATCCTCAGGAACATTGTCAGTGCGGAAAATTCCCTTGCAGACACCAACTCGGTCATCCCTTGTAGGTGCCCAGTAGAACTTCTCCATACGCCCATCACGGATGAGAGGAGCATAGAGTGTTGAGAAATCGTTACCGGTGACGATGATTGGCACACGGGGGTTCTCTTGCTTGTTGTACATGCCAGGAAGCTGAACATTTGTGGGGTTATCAGCAATGTTCATGAGGGTGGCATTCACCATCTGGTTGTTCACAGTGTATTGAGTGGTTCCACCAAGACGACCAGCTCCTGCATCAAGATCGTTTATGAAGAGACAGCACATCTTCCCCTTGCTGATTATATCAGCAGCTTCACGGTACCTTTGCCTTATCAACTTTGCTGGCTCTCCTGCATTTCCACTTTCCAACTCTCCAGCACTCATCATGATGGGGCTGTCATCACAACATCATAAGTTAGCACCAATCACCAAATAATATATTCAAGGCTAAGATATGTTTTTAGTGCATCAAAATATCTCAAAATTTGGTTCCTGTCTCTTTAAAAATTTAATGTCTTTTTAGTCCCTACATTTATAAAGAGAAACCTAGTTTTAGTCTCTCGCCAGCCGCCAGAGACTAAACACACATTTGTGGAAAAATGTAGAAACTAAAAAAGTTATATATTTATAGGGACTAAATAGAATTTTTCGATATTTTGAGAGACTAAAAATATATTTTTTCTTATATTCAACTAAAGTTCCATTTAGAGATGTCATTGAAACACACTTTAGCTATTGAGTGCTAAGTACTAAGTTCTAATGCACTAGAGTTGCTAATGTAGTAATGTATATAACTGATGTGTTCTGTTATGTAGTAGTAATATATATACAACATTTACTCACTTGATTCCCATCTTGGCAAAGACGAGCTCGCATTGGAAGGATTTTCCTTGACCTTTGCCTCCCCAAATACCAAGAATGAGAGGAACCTGTAAAAACAATGAAAAATACTGAGTGTCTCCTGTTTCATTAACTATAGTTTTGAGGCAATGTATAAGGGAATCATGTGTGCAATTTACATGCCTTGATGTTAGGCAGGGTCATGAAGTTCTTGGTGATGTGAACAACAAGCTTGTCCATAAAAGCAGGAGCAATGTAAAAACCGTCCATGTTGTTATCCAAGTTATACCTGAAATACCACCATCATGAACACCTTTAGTTAGATCAAAATAAGGGAGTTCAATTTTTCAACTTAAGCAAACACTAATTTTGTAAGTGTCACTCACTGTTTAAGTCCAGTGCTAAGGTACTCAAAAGAGCTCATGACTGCATAGTGAGTTCCAGTCTCCTGTGGAGCTTGGAAGAGGGAATCAACCATACCCTTTCCTCTTGTGATGTCTTGCTGGTCATCTGAAATATCATAGGCAAGACCTTTCCATCTGTCCTTGTTTGTCTGTTGTTGCTCATCAATCTCTTTCTCCGCCGCAACGATTTTGAAACTTCCAGAAGAAATCTTGACGTTAGGGACCCTTGAGGCAGTAACCTTCTTCAAGCTTGTGCCAAAGAAGGCTGAACTGGGAACCGAATCTCCAGCTTCAGAGCTGTTCAAGCTCAGCTGCAATATTCACAGTAACCACTCTTTTATACTGTCCAAACTAATTTTAAAACTTCACACTCACTTGTCACATGCTTCTAATATCCAAATCTGTTGTTTTTATCTTGACTCAAGTAAGAAATAACACCATTCTTTTCTAATTTGCTATCACATATATTGATTATTACATTACATAACACAGTTATTAACCTATATTGAGTTTACTATCAATATAAATGAGGAGTTAAAAATCATAAGAGTTTTCCCTCTATGTATCATATTCTTGAAATTGACACTTTTTGAAGTGTACCAAAACTCAGCGACTCCTACTAGCACGAAAAAAGAAACTTGTCATAGACATGTATATGAAATGAGAACTTGGAGTAATTCTTAACGAAACTAGGATAAAGGTAGTGTCATATATCTTTCAGATATTCAAAATCATGTTTGGATGCACATTGGCTACCCCTAAACTACAAAAAAAAAAAAGGAAATCCCATAATGATAATGACTTGCTTCACTTTCAACGTGAAAAATTAATTGATTTTACTCCACGGTGCCAACCCTTATTTGCATGTATAGATATGTTATATGTATATTTCAAACATAAATCTATAACCTTACACAAATTAATAATGATTTGAGCATTTATATGACAAAATTCATCTAAGAAATAGTTAAGAAACTAAGGACAAGAAAGTGCAAAGAGAAGGAAAAAAAATCATACTGGAGCTCTGTTGACAGCTCCAATAGTGGAGACTGAGGCAGCCATGGCAGTGTTGTATTGTACTCAGAAAGTGGCAGAGGTAGAGCAAGTATTTTTTGAGGCTGGCAGAAATTACAATAGGGAAGGGACTTATAATTGAGTGTTCAGAAATTCATATCCTCAAGACTAGTTGTAGAGTCCTTAACATCCACACGATGAAGATTAGCTTGGCTGCCACGTGGCAACCACATAGTGCCTGCAAGGTCTCACCAACCTAGATCTTGAGGTTGGAATTGAAGCCTTTTCCTGATCCATAAGTTTTATGGAGAATTTGTTACCACACGTAGCTTGTTGCATTCATCTCATTAGAATCAAACATTGGCTAGTGTTTGTTTGACTAGAATGTTCACTAACAGTATAATATTTCTATTGGTCAATTACACAAAAATCTGTGGCTAGGTTGCCATTTAATTTAGATTTTTAGAATGCTAACCCACACAAGTAACCAATGATGTTGAAAAAAAAATATGGGCATTTGAAAAAAATTAGCTTTTATGAAATTATGTCAAAAAATGAGGCATTGCATTAATAGGAACAAGAAAAGTGGTTGATTGAGATGATGCAATGACCCCCCTCCACTCCCGGTTCAAAGGGGGACCAAAGGATGCACAGAAGCGGCTTTTTTCAGCTGCTATATGTGCCTCTCCCTATCTTACTGGTTACATCCTTTATGTGCTCCAAACAAGCCCCATGCTACAATTGAAGGTTCCAGAGCTAGTCCTTCCAAATTAATTGCTATCATAAGATGATATTTTCATTTTGTAACACAATTTGTTTATTTGTATTTTTGCTTTTAAATTAACAGCCGTGATTTTATTTAATCCCTAACTAGTTATTGTAGTTTAGAACATTCATTTTATTTTTTAAAAAAGAGACTTCATTTTAAAACCCTTGTGAATCCAAAAATCTCTCGCTAAGAGTTACTTCCGTTAGGTTCAGAAGTTGAGGGTTATCAATTTATTAAATAAGTGATAAATAAATTTATTTAGATTATTATAGTCTAAGTACTGATTATGAAAAGAAAGTGAATTAAAAAAATTCAATTCTTAACGGTGTATTTGATTTACATTTTTATTTTTTGTTTTCATTTCTTATTTTCATTTTTTCTGAAAATTGTTTTCATTTTCAATCTGAAAACATGTATGATTTGATTTCTTATTTTCTATTTTCATGAAATAAAAATACTAAAAATTTATGATATATTGATTTATTATCTTTTTTGTATTTTTAGATTTTCTAATTTCTTCAATTTACTCGAGATGGGGTTTCTGTTCTCAACTGTATGACTGAAAATGTTTTTCGAAATCCAAACAAACACATTTTCATCACTGTTTTCTATTTTCAATGAAAATGAAAACAGAAAACAAGTAAACCAAACACCCCCTAAGCCTCACAACATGCTCTTATCTCAACCCACGGACACAGGATGGTGCCCTTTGATTCTCCCCCCAAAAATTAAAATTCTTGATTTTCAAATCATTTTTTTAATAACGGCCATTTTCACTAAAGCAGTTTTTTTTTCCTGTCGTTGGTGTAATTAATATATATTTCCAATCACCATAGTTAGGATATTTAATTCTTAGATGAAACTTTTAAGCATTTTCATAAGTTTTGGTCTTTATACTGATTATGAGACTATATCTATCTAAGGATGGGTTTGATTGGGAAGAAATCACGGAAAAAGGAAGAGAATGTGGTCCCATACCTCCAACACATTCTTTCAATTCAAATATTTCTTATTTATTCCATTCCATTTCGCACTATCAAAATAACCCTTAAGCATGTTTAAAGTTAATCAACTGTCCACAAGGATTAATCTTTTCGAGTAATTAATATATACATGTGCCAATATTAATTAGACATTATTTTTTTTTATTTAGTAAACCCTTCCAACTTCAATTTCTTTAAAGTTTCACAATTATGCTATGGTTAAATAGTCATTTTAATTTCTGAAATTGAGAGAAAATGTCAAAGTTAATCCCTAGAGTGGCATTTGCCAAATTCATTTTTGGTCTTTCAATTTTATTTTATTTTTATTTTTGATAATCAAAGTGTATTTTTGACAATTTATAATTATTATTAAATGTTAACTATATAATTTTAAAAATAAAATATGAAGGTTATGTTTGCTAAAATTAGCTTATAAGCTATAAACTAAGCTAAAAAGCTAGAAGGTGACTAATGTAATTGAGATTATTTGGTAAGATTAACTGATAAGTTAATTGATAAATATCAAATAACATAAAAAGACATATTCAATAGTAAGTAGGGTTTAATTAACAAAAGGAAAATTTTCATTTATACGAATTGAATTGATAAAATAAAAATCATGCAAGGAAATGAATTAAGTCACATAATTTTAGGAAAAACATAGAATAATTCAGCAAATAATTGTAAAAAGTAATAATTCAAAAATTTTATAATCTTAAGGAACGATATTATGATAATAATTGATGGATTAATTATCGTGTGTGTCATATACATGTAAAAATATAAAATTAGACATGAAGATTTTTTGAGACGACAAACAAAAAAGATAAGAGAGTTTTTTAATTGAATAAAAGTGAAATAAAATTTCAAATAAAATAATAAAGATAAATTAAGGAAAAAAAAACTAATAGGTTATAAGCTAATTTATTTTTTATAAAATACTTCAAATAACTTATCAAAAACCTACTCGAAGTAGCTTATAAAAAATAAATTATTAAAATAAATTTGTTTATCAAACAAATTTATTATGATCAAAAAACTTATAAATTAATCAAAGATTTTATCAGACATAATCAAAGTATTTCTACATTAGAAAGATGAAAATTGAACAAAATTTGTTTTAGAAGACCAAAATTAAATTTAACAAATTTATGAAAAATAAAAAACATATTTTACCTTTATTAATCCATTTATCTGTCAACATACTTCATTGATCACTTTACATCACCTTCATCTTTAAACCCATTTAATTAAATGAATAAAAAAGAAATCATAGCCAGTCAATTTTCATGCACATCCATGATCCACCGGCCCGTGAGTGGTCAAAAAATAAGATAAATTGACCCTTTCAATCTATTTTTGGAATAAACTAACCGATCCCACCTTATTTTGTGATGATATGGTGAATGAGAAGGGCAAAATAAGACAAATCAATTTATATTGTTGGTTTCAGTGGCAACCGACGCAGTTTCAGTCTTGGGTTCCAGCCTAGTCGTTAGGGAGAGAAAATCTTCTAAAGATAGTTAATTAAATTTTCTAACAGAGATCTTTCATTCACAAAGTTGATAAATTCTTTATACCAATAATATAACAATAAAAAATATTGTTTTCAACTATATTTACTATTTTAAAAATAAAATAAAAATATACCAAATTCAAATTATTTTTTATTAGAATAGGTTGGATTTAAATTAAAATCAATATGTTTAAGCACATGCTTCACTTCAAGTTTCCAAACCTAATTTTGAGTTAAACATATGTTTGTAAATTGAGTTTGTAAAAGTGTCTCAAGTTTTACTTCTTTGAATATGAGTTTTCAGATGAAATTTGACTTTCAAATATATTTCTGAAAAATAACTACGCATAATTTTAAAATGATTTTACTATCAAGACCGAAACAAATCCAAAGATGCATTAAAGGGGACTATTTTTTTTTTACATAATTATTTAAATATTAAATTTTAATAAATAATTATTTAGTAAATAATAAATTTCACAAAAATATCTACTATTAATTAATTTTATGTATAAAAATAAAAATAAGATCTATTGTCGTTAAAAAATTACCAAATCAACAACTATTTTCTTATTATTTTCTCCTATTAATAATTTTTTAATTTACTTTTTCCATGTTAAAAAAAACTCTTTGCAAAAAATCGAGAAAACAAAATTAAAAATAAACAAGTTCAAAAGAAGAGTTGAACATAAAATGCATTGATCGTCGAACTCTTGGCCCGTTAGAAACGTGATAGATCGAGGAGTATTTAGACAAACAACTCAATTAAATATTTATTTGATAATTTTTTTTTTGCATAAAACTTAATTCATAAACTTAATTATAAAATTTATTTAAAAATATTGTTTTAATAAATTATGTAAAAGAATTTATTAAAATAAAAAAGAACTTGTAAAAATTATAAATTACCTTTACATTTTTTTATAAAGTATTCTAAACGTCCAATAAGGATTTAACAATAAAATGACAAAATCTTTTTCTTCTTCCCCCACCACTTAACGGAATAATGTTAAACCGTCCAAATTTATTTTTATAATACTTTATTTTAATCTAATCATTGATAAGATGTTGCTTACATCCCAAAATTGCGTTGTGCGGTCATTAAAGATTAACGAGCACATGTTTGATTAACTTTTTATTTTTAAAATTAGTTGTGAAATGAGTAAACAAATTGATATTGAAAGAGGTAAGAATTTTTAGTTTAAGACAGTAACATTATGAGAAAAATTAAAGATTATATTGTTCCATCTAGAAATGTCAATTTGGTTAGTTAGATTAAAATTTTGCTAGCACAACTCAACCCTTAGCAAGTTGTGTTCCATATAGGAAAATTCAAGGGTCATTCTTTTTTAAAATATTTAAAAAATCTAAAAAATTCTTTTACATGACAAATTAATTTTAAAATACAATAAACTAAAATAAAAATAATATAGGTTGTAATTTGTATTATAAAATAACAAAAAGTATATTGTATCAATCATAGCAATAAATAAGTGCTAGAAATTAAAAACAAAAATCAATGTGCGTATTAACCTTAAAATGAACATTAACAACACATTATCAAATTTGAATTTTCAATATGAGATTGCTGCTTCAAATATTCATATGATGAGTTTGGCTGCTCATCATGATCCTATCATATTTGCATAAAATTTCCCTTTGTACATAAATAGATTATATATGTGTGGTTGTATAAAAAAAATCACTCATTTTTATAAATACCTTTAATATATGTTTAAACTTTATAAATAATTCGATTCTAACATCCAAATAAAATAAAAATTTTAGTAATATTTTTTAAAATAATTGGTTTATTTTTAAAAATTATCTCATACAACTAATAAAAATGAACTATTTTTTTATAAAACAAATTACACCACAGCAGCATTCATTCTCTAATCTTAATTTTAAAATTTTCATTTCTAAAAAAAATCCATTTTTAACCTTAGCTCTTTTAAAAAAATTAACTTTATAATATCACTGTTGACAAAATTAATTTTATCAAAATTTATAGTAGAGAAATGAAGTTCTATGAATAACACTTGGTAAAAGCGTTTCCTTCAATGCTTTGTTTATATATATATATTAAATACTAAATTTTATTAATCCAATCATTAAATTAAGAGATTTTACTAACTAGATAAAGTCAACAAATTTTCATAAAATTTTAAAACCATTAAAATTATAGCAATAAAGACTAGAATAATTTGTTTAATAATTTCAAGAAATAAGTTAATTAAGTTTTATAATTTTCAAAACGAATTTGATTCATTGTACTCTTGATTTATATTTAAAGAAATGTTAGTTACACATTTTTTAAATACACTTTTTATTGTTTGTTAATAGAAATTATAAATTTTTGTGTGTTTCACTTTTTATTTAATGAATATTTTTCTAATTTTTAATTAATTTTAACAAAAATAAAAGGTGTTAGAAAAGTTATGCTATAAAGTGTTCTATTATTAAGAGTGGATGAGGATGCAACTTGAGAAAGAAGTTAGAAGGTGGCACTCTTCAAGGTTCAAGAGATAACATTAACGATGATTGATACATGATGGAGAAAGACAATGTCATCGTTAAACTCGAAAGTCCAATGTTGTTCATCCACTAATTCATAGCTCTCCCTTCTCACACATGTTCCAATGGATCAGAGACAAAAAAGTTCACAGTTTTGAAGTGACAGAAACCAGAAAGTTTTGCAAGTGTTAATGGCATTGTCTCCCAACTCACTCTTTGTTGGGACTTAAGCACCAGAGAAAAATTAAATCCAAAAGAATAGTTTATTAGATGAGAGAATTTTAAGATTTAAGTATTCCATCAAATAATTTATTTCTTTTAATGTGAGACTCCTAACATTATCACTTTTTTTAATGGTTGACATCTACGACAATTTTCACTCTATTGATACAGATCCAATGGTAACTTTTTTGCTTTGAACGACTTTGTTCATCTATCAATATTTAGTTTGTACCTTAATTCCATCTATAAGTAGTCCTTTCTTCATTTCTTTCTACATCAACCTCTCCCTTGGTGAGAAGTTATTGTATGGTTTAGAATTATTAAAGATTTATACTTTGAAACAATTTTTCATGTGTGCCTAGTGTTGATTGTCTGTCATATAGAAATTGATGAGAATTGAGAGCATAAATATATAAATGTCTCAAATCATACAATATTTTTTTCCCATTTACCACAACATTACAACAGCCACCAAAAGAACAGAGAGCTTATATTATTAATTTGTTTTATTGAGTCTGAAAGGGTCAGAAATAAGCACCAAAGGAATAACAGAACTGTGGATAATTAGTCCAATTACACACCTCAAAACATATAGTTTAAGTGGCCAACAGCTAAACCTGAATTATGGTGGGGATTAAAATATGCACACATAGAACAAGTGGCAGATAAATGACATATTAAATTGGACGAATTAAAGGGCCATTAACAATATCCAGACAAATGGCCGCAATGAGTCATAAACTCTATGCTAGAAACTATATAGATAGCTAAAGCATGCATTATATCTCAAACTCAAAAACCGACTGTTGCAGTAACTTTTCTCCCAACCCCAAAAAGTGATGATGATTGGATATTCAATAACTGAAGCATTAGGAAAGAAACTTTAGGAACAAAAGCCCTTTTGAGGCATAAAAGAGGAAAATTTTCCCTATTTGACAAAGACAATGTAGGCCACAAAAGAGACCCAAAAGAGGAACATACTCTAAAGTAAACTAAATGAGAATGTCCTTTGGGCACGGCAAAAGAAATTGACGCTCCCAGGTGATGGCTATAAAGGTTCGAACCTTAAGCTCTTCTTAGGCAAAATTATTACAAGTCTTCCACTACAGAAATCATGAGCATAAAGTCAGTAAAAAACTTTGGGACAACGACAGGGTTTGGCTCATCATGTGGAGCATGCAAGTTCCTAAGGAGAAAATGCACGAGTGATTGTGTATTTGCTCCTTACTTTTCCTACGACCAAGCTTCAACCCATTTTGCTGCAGTGCATAAGATTTATGGTGCTAGTAACGTCTCCAAGCTACTGTCACATCTTCCAATCCACAATAGAAGTGATGCTGCCATCACCATATCTTATGAAGCCTTGGCTCGCATGCAGGATCCAATATATGGCTGTGTTGCTCATATCTATGCATTGCAGCATCAGGTTTCCCATGCTGTGACTACACAATCTGCTTTGTCACACCATAATTTGTGGACCCGGATTCCCTGCAGTTGAATTTCCATGCATTTATGTCAGATGAAGACCGGACGACTCAGATTAAAATCTGAGTCGTCCGGTCTTCATTCAACAGTCATAATGAAATCACTGTGTAAATATGTGGAAAAGTGATAAATTAGATAATTTAGATAAGTTGATTGTTTCATATGTAACTCAAGCTCTATGTGTGCAGGTTGCTAGCTTGCAAGAGGAGATAGATGCTCTTGGAAGTCTTATGGCAAATTCCACAGTTAGTGTTGTCAATTGTGGCAGTGACCAAGAACCAATGACCTCAAACAATGGAACACAATATAATATTTTGCAGCATGATGCTACAAGAACACAGTATTGTCAGAATAATCTGGCTAATTTTCTTTCGCAAGAAGCTATTAGTGCTACGGTCTTCAAAAGTCTCGACTCACAGATGGATATAGAGCTTCCAAGCGCACACGTGGAAGAACCTTCTTCATTTGGTGATTTCAACTCCAATCCGTTAGAACAGTTCCTATCTGGAATTGACCAAGAGGTGTTCGTGAATCATCCATGGTTCAAGCATAATGCAGACATAAAGAACTAGGAATATTGAAAAAGCTGTGACTAGATCTTTGCGTACCATACTTGCAGGTGCAAGATGATTGCATCAAAATCAACTTTTATGTGACGTTTATTTTTATTTTACAATATGGTAGGTACGTGTGTCATGTTAATGCTACTTTCACAATCATTTGGACTAAAAAATCCCCATTAAATGGTTAACAAATCAACGGACTGAAAAGTGTAAAGCCAGTTGTAAAATTTTGTAACTAAAATGATGGGAGAATCATTACTCAATAACTAATTGCACGTATCTGGTTAAGATTATCTCCAAAGAAATAATCCTTTTTTTTCAAAAGCTCTCTCTCTCTCTCTCTGAAAACTTAAAACGAGCTATTATTTTAAACCAAACACGCACAGCTGCAAGCAATTTTTCTTCCTTTCTTTTTTCTTCTTTTCTCTTAGGGTTGTATAGTTGCTATCTCCGTGAACAAAAAACTTTAGGAGAAGCATCTAACTGCATGTATCATAACTAAACAGCCAACCAAGTGAGAGTTGGCACGCTACCAAGATCAAATGACATTTTTGACATTTTTACAAAACATGTAAAATAATAAATAAATAAAATTATGTAACAAAGTAGAGTAGTTTTAAAAGTATTTACATATCATGATGGATTATTATTGTCATCTAGGATAATAGAAAACATCATCACCTTGAATGACTCATTTAAAGGGAGGTGTCTCTGTTAAGTGGGCTCAAAACTCCATTCAAGGTGCCGTTGTCTGGTATCTTAAGTTGCAAAAACAAACCATGACATATAAATAATTAATTTTAAAATCATTCTACTTTATTACATTTTTCTATTACTTGTTTTGTAAAAGAGTCGGCATTTTTGGATTCTATTTGTAAAAAACTAAATAAACTATTTGCGGCATAGGCTTTTCAATAAATTTATTATTTTTGCTAGTCTTCATCTTACATTTTATCATTTGGTTAATCTATTCATTTTGTCCTTTTAAATATTTTCATTTTTAAGTTTTAATTCTTATATGAGAGTTTTAAATTTTAATCCTTATTCCTTATACTTACATAAAAAGTTCAAGACTGTGTTTGTTTGATAAAATTAACTGAAAAAAATTAGTTGGAAGCTGAAAAATTAATCAAAAAATTAGTTAAAAGTTAAAAAAATAGTTAAAAATGGGAAAGTTAACTGGTATCTCAAAATCAAAAAACTAACGTATTAAATTATAAGTGTTTGGTATAATTAGTTGTTTGAAATAATTGATAAGTGTAAAATGACAGAAAAATAATAAAATTATAAGTTAATTATTTAAAAAAGATAATAAAAAAATTGAATAATGTATTAAGGATAAAAAAACATTTAAAAAACTAGAATTTAAAAACTAACATCTTAAAAATATTATTTCAAATTTTAAAAAATGTTATAAACTAATGCAAAAAAATTCTGAAAGTGTCAAACTATTACAAATCTCTTTGGCGAATTTAAAACTGCATGAAAGATGACATGCAGAAAAATTTCAACAGATTTTTTATTGCCAAAATGTTTTTCTAATGTGTTTTTACAACGGAAAGATTTTTGTGGTAGTATTCACGGCAACACATTCAGTCACACTAACTGTGTTAATTGTAAGGACTCTAGAGCATGGGTAATTCTAAATTAATGTCCTACATACACCGTATACATATCCATATCCTATACTTGTGGTTGTGGGTATATATCAAAAATATTTAAAATAATAATAATTAGGTACTTAATTTGAGTATATATGGCTACTTTCTTTTAGTACGTATCAAATTGATATCGAAATCTCTATGCTATAAAAGAAATAGGCTCATCAATCCTATAAAGGAATTTTTTTTTCCAATGATAATTGATACCGGTACTAAATAAATAATTTGGTACAAGAATAAATAATTTGGTTCATGTTTAGTTTCACAGTGCATAATTGATTCTGTGTTTAAAATTAATTTTAGATAAATTTTGACATGTTTAATTTCATATAAAAAATTTCATAATTAATTATAGTTTGAACTTTGAATAGTTTGTGTTGGATTTAAAATTTTATATTAAATTTTATTTTTAACTTAATTTTATAATAAAAACATTCAAACATAAATCATCTTATTTCAAAATCAATTTGAATTAAAATTAATTGTATAAATCAATTTTATCTATATTAATCCAAACACATACTTAAACTTATCATTCGATTCACTAAAGTCTCAATTTGCTATTCACTCTTTCTCACGTGACTAAGCCACTTCAGGCAAGTTGTTATCAGCTTGTAGTGCTACTTTAATTTTCTCCGTAATACATTGATCATTGACTTTTAGTTTTTATATCATATTCTCATTCACCGAAACATTCTCATATCCACGCCACTCTACCAAACACCAAAAAGAATTAATGTCAACAAAGAGAATATAAAAAGGAAGTGTATGCACATTCTGAATGCGTGAACTTTTCGTAATAAATAATATGAGTTATCGTAATCCAATATAGCAACATTGATGTATAAATGTGATTCTATAGTTTAATCAGCCTCAGATTACAATTCGTATTATTTTATAAGTCTGGTTAATTAGTCTTCTTAACATATTGGTTAAGAAATTAAAAAAATAAATAGTTATTTAAAAGAATATAAAAAAGGTTATAATCAATGTAATTTTATACATCTCAATAATTTCTTTTAATTTATTAATCAATATTTAAGAATATTGATTAGCATTTATTTTATTCTATACATCAATCAACTCGTTGATCACTAAACGATACTCGTGGTATCATCACAAACTTACTAGTTGCAAATTACTTTCAAGGACAATGAAACAAAATTTGTGAATAAAAGGTTATCCAAAGCTACAATTACCAAATTTTATGTCACCGTATACGTCTGCTACATAGATTAATTCATGTCACTGGAGCTATAGTTGTGCGTTAATTGCTGATGTCTAACGTAGAATTTTTCACCCCAATAATAAAAAAAAATCTAAATAATACAATTCAAAATTTATTTACACAAATGATATAAATTACTGTATAAAATAAGAAATGGGTTCTCCGAAAACTAATTTCTCACGTTCTTTTTTTTTTCATGTTGACACTGTAAACTCATTCTCCAGCAACCCATTTTATGTGATTTTTTTTTTTTTCTAAAACGACCTTACTATATGAGTTTTTGGGGAATGATTGTTGTAAGGCCTTTTTTAAACACAGTTTAGAATGTGCTTTTTTCGTTTTTTTAATTTGTTTTTTACTTATTTCAGTTTTTTAAAATAGTTTTCTACTTTTATGTTACATTTAAAAAAAAAACTGTTTATTTTTGTTTTTTTAATTGTTTTCTATTTTGTTTGTTACAGTTTTTTAAAAACTAACTGCATTTTTTTGTTTTAATTTTTTTAGTTCACTAATTTATATTAAATTATAAAAAATATAATTTATCTACAATAGCATTTAAGAAAATTTTATATTTAAGTGATCTAATTATTTTACCTAAATAAATTAAATAAATAAAACATGTTCAATTTTAATAGTTTGCATTGATGTAAAACTATGAGTACTTAAATACGAATTAATCTACAATAATATTTTTTATAAAATTAATCTATAAATAAAATTAGACAATCTTACCGATGTGTTATCTCTCTTAATATTTACTTTCCCGAATCCTTACTACATAAACGATAATTCATAAAATAAAATAACATTACACGCACAAAATAAAAGAAGATTACAAATAAAAAAAGATTACATATAAAATTTGTAAAACATATATAATTAGTACCATAAAAAAGAAACATGAACAATAAAGTCATTGATGAAATACACTTTATGATATGTTCCATGCACGAAACACATATTGTTTGACATGAAATTAATTCTCCTTCAGAAACACCCGTGTCAAGTATTAACAATATATGAGTATACAATGCAAATTTGTGAATACCAAAATTATTGGTAACCTAAAATGCAAAAATATTGCCTTGACAACATTATGCAGTATAATATTCAAATAACATTTGGAGTTAGGAGGAAAGAAACAAAACACAACTACACGTAGAATATACCATTTAGTTCAATAAAAAATAAACTTTATATGACACTGAAAGTAAGAAATTAACAACAAAAGTAAGAAACTTACGTCTCACAAGACTAAGGCAGAACCAAAGTGAATATCCGTCATATATAGGCTAAAATCTTGACCTTTTATGATTGTCCATTTCATAGTGGCATCAATAGTCCCTGTAGGGTTGATAACTGTAAAATTTGAGTTAATTTGATAGTTAATTTTAGCTAAGAATAATTACAATTTCTTTACTTTACTTTTGTTTTTAATGAAATAATGAAAAAATTAATATCTTTGCAATATTTTATCAACAAAAGTCAAAAAGAAAAATATTTTAAGTGTTTTGGAAGAAAATTGATGCAAAAATGTGAAGAAAAAGTAGAAGATTGAGACAGTTCGCTTAACACGCAAGACAAACACAACGCGTCTCCTCGCTTAGCGGCTAGCTCAGGCTTAGCGCGAAAGCATGCACTAAGCGCGAGGTCGCGTGAAAATTAAGTTACCTTAGGCCTATAAAAAGAGTAGGAAGCAAAGGAAAAAATACACCAATCCCAACACTAAAACACCTGAGACACAAACCAAGACACTTAGACTCAGAGCTGTCTAATGAATACATCCTAAGCATGCGTATCTCAAATAAGGGAACCCCTCTACTATGTTCATTATCTCATTCTCTTCCTCTATTCATCCCTCTTATTTTATCCATATCAATTCTTAAAGTGTAAAACCTTTCATGATAATGAGAGGCTAAAACCCCATTATTGGAAACTTAGCAGCTAAATTTCCTTGTAATGTAATCTTTCCTTAATATCTATTTAATGCAATGCCAATTATTATTGTTTCTTTCTTGTGCTTTATTGTTATTATATGGTCTGATCATCCATGCATTTATTTTAGGGGTTATACATTGAAAAATGATAATTTCTAAAGAACTGAGTAAAGGGCATCTAAACAATTCATTGCTAGGGATAGAGTGGCTTTGTTTTGTCTCTGCATACATCTTCAAACTTCTCGCAATTTTATCTCTGCAAAGGGATTTGGGAGAGAATAGATAAATTAGGTTTTTCATCGTATTGAGTATCTTAGTAGATGTGGGTGAAAATTGGAATAGTCTTAAATAGAGAAACACATTAATATTGCATCAAGGTAGTTAGGCATGCTAGGCCCCAACATATTTTAAATTTTGAATTTATCTTTGACTTTTCTTATCTTTTACATTAAAATCTTTGATTTATTTTATCTTCTAATCTCTTATCTTTTATTTTAAATCTTTATCTTATCTCTTACCTCCCTTTATCTTCTATTTTAAATTCCTTATTTCTTGCTTGTTAATTAGATTTGAATTAATCTAAGTACAAACAAAATCCTTGTGGATTCGTCACTCAAACTTCCGAGTACTTTACTAATTGAGACAATTTGGTACACTTGTCAATGAGTCAGCAAGAATCATGAAATTAAAACTCTCATGAATGAATATCCGAAAAATAGCAATGCAAATGTTAGAGAGCGAATTAAAGTCTACTACCTTGAGCGTAACTCTCATGTCGCTAAAACCGTTAAGGATACAAGTTTTGACAATGACGATCGTTAAAGGTACACGATAAAAAAATATAATCAATGGACCCTAACGATATCCCATGAGGTGTGCCATCAGCATTATCAATCCTACAATTATACGAATTCAACAATCAATTAAATGTTTAGGTGTATCAAATACAATAAATGTATTACAGTAGTTGACCTTATGATCAAACGAAATCTAAAGCATATAACCATGAATTTCTGTTAAATTCACGTTGGGCTACTTGATGGCGCGCATTATGAATTCTTGAGTTGAGAGTAGCTTCCTAGATTTTTGACTCATCATGGCAGCTTGTACGATCCCAATGGGACCGGGAATAAGTGTTGTTGAACTGGAGGATGAGAGATTAGAAGAGCGAACAAAGGATGAGAGGTCTTAGTCATCAATGTCGAGAAACTCTCATGGATTATTGTCCATGATGAATGAGACTTTGTGAAAAAATTAAATGGTTTGAAGATGATGAGATAGGGTGAGTATCAGACAAAGTTGTTGAGTTGCATGTAACCCTCTTGCTCTATATATTAAAGGTGGTCTATTATCTTCACATGAATGATACCTGTCAGACCCTAATTCTGTTTGGGTCCAAAAGAAAAAAAGGAAAATAGAAAAAATAAATAAAAAAAGACAAAAAAAAGAAAGCAAATGTGAAAAAAAAAAAGAAAGGCAACGCGTAAGAAAAAAAAACATCATAAAAAATGAAGAAAGAAAGAAAACGTGAGAAAAGAAAGAAAAAAAATGAAGAAAGAAAGGAAATGTAAAAAAAAAGAAAAAATAAAATGTAAAAGGAGAAAAGCACAACATAAAAGTAAAAAGTAAGGTCTCTGAAAGGGAAGGCACAGAGGAGGCACGAATACCAAGAGGAGAAAACGGACCAACCCGATGGTGTCATTTGGTATTTTTGTCAGAAAAGGGAAAGGGGTCTGAAGGTAACTCCTCATTCCCCCATTCTCTCATGATTTCCTCTCCCCTTCTTCTCTTTTTGTATTCTTTCTTCCTCTTGTTTTTTTTTTGTGATGTTGCTTCATTCTGTGATATCTCACCGGTGGGCACCTTAGTCGCTGGCGAGTTTCCTGCAGGTTGAATCACGTTTTTCACTTGTTATTGCATTTTGTTTAGTTTTTTCACACATTCTCCATTCACCTGTGTTTCTTCTTTTTTCTTGTTTTTTTTGCGCCACTATGCCTCCGGCATTGCCTCTGCCAGCATCGCGTTGCAACTGCCCCTATGGCGGCCTCGCATGGGGGGTGGACGCACCACCCTCTATGGTGGTTCCCTAGTTATTGCATCGTTTGGAGGCTAGGTCATTAGGGTTTTTTTCAACCCTTGTGCTTAAATGCGGGTTGGGTCGAGTTTCCCTGACCCGGTTACAACCCAACCAAAAAAAAAATAGAAACAACAATTGATGTTTACACCTACTTTTTAATACATGCACTCTTTTTTTCATTTTGGGCCTAGCCAATTTTGGCAGTTTGTAATAAGACAAAATAACTGTTCACACCACTTTTTTTTCATATAGGCACATTTTTTATGTTTTGGGCCTAGCCCATTGGTGCAGTCCAAAATAAAATAAACACTTTTTACATACACCAGTTTGATTTTGAGCCAACCCATTTCTTTTGTGAAGTCCGAAATAAAATAAAATTGATAGTTGCACTTCTTTCTTTGTATGTGCACCTCTGCCACATAGGATGGTGACTAGGCTTACCATGTTAGTACTCTGTCAGGATTGACTAAGTCCAAGGTAATCCTTTGACTTAAAAAAAAACTATAAATATTAGTAGATTTTTTTCTCTATCTTTTTTCTTTATGATCTTTATTGTTTATTTTATTCTTCAATGTGATTTTTTTTATCATAGTTTGTTGTTAGTTTAATTAATATTGTATTGTAAATATTTCGTTATTCATCTTATTTTTTCCACGTATAAATGCCACATCCTTAATTACTAAGTGTATTTCCTACTTCTATTCTATCTCTTTCTATTTCCATTCCATTTATTTGATTTCTTATCACTAAATCAATTGTCTATTTATTTTTGCAAATCCGCATTAATTTTTTTTAGCATATGCCTACGCTCTGTACACTCCATGTTGGATCTCCGACTTGCTTGGTGGTGTTTCATTAACGTGTGAGTAAACTTTGTGAATGACATGTTGGGTCTCCGACTTGCTTGAGTTCACAAAGTTTACTACAAAACTAAAGTATTTTCCAAAAAGGTAACATTCTCAAATAAATGATCACTCAATTCTTTTTTTTTCGTGCACTTCATGTTAGGTCTCCGACTTGCTTAACAGTGTTTTGATAAAGTGTAAGTAAATTTTGTGAATGTCATACTGGGTCTCCGATTTGCTTGACTTCACAAATTTTACCATAAAACCAAAACCTTTAATAATAAAATAAAATCAACCCAATGTGCAATAATAAAATAAACCTGAGGATACGTAGGAGAGCAAGGGTAAATCCCTTGTCGACCCAAAAAAAATCTAAAAATAAGATAACATCTCTTTTGTTTCTAAAAATAAAAATTTGATTTCCCTTTCTAAATAAAAAAATAGTATAACAAAATATAATTCATGTTTTCAAGGGAAGATAAATAATTAAAAGTTGCTTTATTTTTTAGCACACTCAATTAAAGGTTGTCATTTTCATGACAGGCATGTGTGGTGCTAAAACTTTCTACGTGTGTAAACGACTTTCAAATCCTTTTTCTCAAATCGTAGATCATTTCTTATTCGTTTTTATTTTTCTGACGTTTTCCTTAGATAAACGTTGGTGGTGACTCCCCAGATAAATTTTCCATTTTTTTGGAAAACCATTTATTTATTTATTTATCTAAATATTTTATTTTGTCGTCTCGTCATGGCCCACGTTGCGACAATACCAACAGTTGAGATCGCATCGATAATATAAATGCTTTAGATTCAGTCTTAATTAATTCTGCTTGGTTTGCGCTATTCAAAAAAATCAATGTTTAATTAAATTGTCTCCTAGAAAATATTATTCAATTACATCGTCTCGAAACAAGTAATATGAGATCAAATGGTACGAGAAAAAACAACTTGTGATCACAACCTTCTTTTACACAAAAGACAAAGCTATACAAAATTCCAAGGAGTGAACAAAAATCTTATATATGTCAATGCATTATGGATCGTTAACATTGAGTTTCTAAACCATTAACCACCATTCAAAATTTGGGTACACATCTGGAACATTCAGCTTTAAAATATCTTACTTGCAAATGTCATACTAAACCACCGATTAAAACGTAAATAAATAATTTTTTTTACTAAAATTCACGATAAAACTACCTTAATAGTATTGAAGTTTAATTTATATAGTGTTAGTGTAAAATATTTTTAAATATAAATAGAAAATTTATCTTATAACTATATATCATGTAAATAAATAGGATGATGCAGTAAAATGATGAAATCCTATTGAACGTTTATCTGATGGCTTTTATATTAACAGTATGATTAAATACATAAATATTAAATATTACATTTTAGTATTATAATTTTTCGTGTTTCTTATAAAAAAAACAATATTGTGTATTCATTAGTAGTACTGTTAGGATTAGAATTATTGGCACAATTTTTCAGCCAATTCAAAGAAGGTGTGCACGCATAGAAACAAACAACCACTAGAGAAGTAGTATATTGAACCTCTACATATGACACTACTAATAGCTAATAATATGAGCATTTGTTTTGTTGGGAATGCAAGAGAAGCCTGCATGGTCTTATTCAAGGACAAAACAGAGGCGTGTTCACCTCACCTAACTACACAAGTGGTATGAGCAATGAAACAATTCTTCTATTGTCACCGTCATAACTTTTTATTATTATTATCATAAGCAAAGGTGAAATTAATCGATCCAACGTTACACTCTAAAATGCTCATCGCCAACAATAAATATTTTCACCAGGAAAAGAAATTACAACCTTTCTAGTACAAAAAAAAAAAGAAGAAAAAAACACAACCAACAAGTAGTTGATTTGATTGATTATGAGTTTTTTTTCCTTAAGTAGGGTTTCGAATATAAACTTTGTGAATGAAAAAAATGTGATTGAAAAGAAATATTTCATTAAAAGTGATCAGTCAAATTTTTTTATAAAGATTAATCATAAGTAAAGTTAATAGATACTTTGTACCAATGTCGTAATGACAAAAAAAAACACTATTAAAATAAAAAGAAATACACCACTTTTACTAAGTAGAAAAAATCACTTAAAAACATTTATACGTATTGGAAAAAATTTCCTAATAGTTGAGGCAACCTAATCCAAAAACAATAAAGTGAAGTGTAGTGCTTAATTTATTGTCTTAGGTCAATGTGAAGGTCTTTTATCCTTATTTGGAGCATATATTCCCTGCGATATCCACGGGTTAATGCGTTATGACATATAAGAATATTCCATTATATCCCAAGAATATCAACATATAATTGTGTTTATGTTAGTTAGACCCACATGGGTCGAGCTATCATAATGTATCGGATTATTTCCCCCCAAACCCCTGTATCTCAAGTGTCACTGAATCGAGCATAATATGATAAAGATTATCAGTGTGGAACCCGATTAGTAGGAGCTATATGCAGGGATCGAGATACAATTTGATCTAGAAGGGTACGCAACCCCTTATCCTCAAGCGCGAGATGCACAGAAGTTAAGGGTGTTGGGATCGAGATTGGATCCAATCCGAAGGGTATAAATCTCACTAGTCTCAAGCACGAGATGCGTAAAGACTAAGGTTGTTGAGATCAGGATACAATTTATTCCAAAAAAGATACACAATTACAGTTTCAAGCGAGAGATGCATAAAGACTAAGGATGTTGGGATCATAATACAATCCAATCCAATCTTGGAGGATACATAAATCCCTAACCTTAAACACAAAATACGCTAAGGTTAAGAATGTTAGAATTGAAATACAATAGGGTCTAGCAAGATACATAGTCTCTTAGTCTCAAAGTGGGAAATGCATAAAAGCTAAAAGTGTTAAAATTCAGAAACATGACGATCCAGATGGGTACAATATTTTTCTATCAAATGAAATGATAAAACTAATAAAAATTGCTCTATGAAGAAAACCCATTCTACTTTTAACCGTCCTAATTCCCTAATTACATGTGAACAAATATTAATTCCACCATAAATGCACAGCAAATGCTTTTGACCTTTAATACCCGAAAAGAGACTTTATGCGATTTTTACGGGTTCACAATAGTTACATCAACATCATTAAAATCCCTGCACACGCTATACGGATAAAACAAAGATAAATTATTTTCTCATTGGCCAAGAATGGGTTTGAAAAAGTCATTGGCCAAGTTTCCGTTTGGCTAGGAGCATGTTTAGCCAAGAATGGGTTTGAAAAAGTCATTGGCCCAGTTTTCTCATTGGCCAAGAATGGGTATTGATGATGGTACCTTCGGAAAATAAACTTATTTTAGTAACATTTTTTGTTATTCCTAAAAATATTTTTGCAAATAAAAAATGTCTCTTAAAACTCAATTTTACAAAAGAAAAATTTTAGTTGTTTTCATTAACTCAGCTTACAAACTTAAATTTCACTCACACTTAAACTTACAATCATTAATCCGCAACCATTAATCCAATCATGCACTAAAATGTTCATCTCCAGAATTATCAGAATAAAAAGTTCATCTCTAGTAATTTTATCTTCAATTTAATTCCTATCAAATAGTTTTCCTACAATAGTTTCTTGTGCTCTTCAAATGAACACAGAAAAATGGGCTTTTAACACAAATGCGAAACAACTTTTGTTATCCCCCTTAATTTTTAATAAACGAAAATGACAAAAAAAATACAAATGAGAAATAGAAATATAGTAATTAATGTCAATTATTTTATATTCAACCAGTGAAACAAGTGAACACAACACTTTTTCAAATGAAAAAAACAAAAAAGTTAAACACAAAACTTTGTAAGGTGAGGTGAGGATGCAATAAACTACCTAGACTATGAAGCAGTCTAAAAAATCAAAATAAAAAAAAAACATATATAGATATATGCATTTCTGTAAAAGAAGTTTTATTGACATTTAGCTCAAAGAAATGACAATAAAATATAACTTCGTAACATAAACTTACTTTTCTAGTCTGTTATTTATCCGAATGAATAATAACTTTTTTTACCACGTACGTATATACTAAGAAATTGTGTCAATTTTTGGTGGAGATAAAATGCTCCAATTGTAGAAATGAAAATTACTAATGTGGTCATTTGCAAAAAAATCCTACATCGTCCTAAAACAAGAATCTTTCCTAGTCGAGAAGCATCTCCAATATTGATTTTAGGTCAGACACATCTAAAATGAATGGTGGGTGGGTATATCCTCCAGGAAAAAGAAATATCCATTCATAAGGACCATGCATTAGTTGCTATCTTATATATATATATATATATATTAAACACGTGACTTGATTTCTGGTTAGGTTATTTTATTTTATTTTATGGCTGGTACTGGTTACGTTATTAGAATGACTAAAAATAATATTTAAGTGTGAAGAAGGATATTTATTTTTTTAAATGGAGTCGATTTTAAATAATTTTTTAAAAAGAGATAAATTGTAATAGGTGATATGATTTTTGAGTTAGAAATTGTACCATCAATTATGACTTTGTTTTTTTTAACTGAAGTTTAGTTAAATTTTTTTTACGACTTTAAAGTCATAATTATTTTTTTTTTTACTTTTATGACTTCGAAATTGTAAAAACTTTTTTTTTTAATTTTAAGACTTTGAAGTCTTAAAATCTTTTTTTTAGAATACAATTGTTTAAGTTTAAAGTTTTTTTTATAAAATTTTTAATTTTTTTACGGTTATTTCATTTTTTTTCTAATTTTTTAAAATTGTAAAAAAATTATTTATTTAAATGTCAAATAAATAATTTTAATTTTACTTATTAATAGTTTTATTTAATATGATATATATTTTTTATGATTTTATTTTATATGTTATTAATTTATATTAATGTTTTTTATTTAAAATATATTATGTATTTTTAATATTATTTTATTTAAATTTTTTTGTTTATTTAAAATTTTGATAATCTATTAATAAAAATACATAGTAAAATTAAAAATAACAGAATACATTAATATAAAATGAACAATACAAATTAAAGAAGTTTTATGGGACAAATTTTGTTCATTTAGTGAAAATAAATCATGGTATCGAAATCAAAACCTCAATTGCAGACATGCATCAACGGTTTGGTTACACTTTTCATACAAAAAAGTATGAACAATTAAGCAAAATTTCCTTGAAATGACATTTGAAAGTTGGGAACAAGCATGCAGTTACCTGCTTGTATGGTTGACAGATGTTTGACATTTTGTACCAGGTACCACAGTAAAATACAAAACTCCATCTTCAATGAAGAAAGGTGAGGATAAGTCTCCTAGAGTGATTCTTAATCGTGTATTTTGGGCGTTAAACCTATGCATTGAATGCTTTAAATATTGCAAACCAATTGTGCAAGTAGATGAGACATTTTTAACTGACAAAAATCGTGGTACTTTGTTGACTGTCATCGGGCAAGATGGTAGTAGGAACAATTTTCCACTTGTTTTTGCAATTCTTGAGAGCGAAACCAAAGAAACTTGGATGTGGATCTTGCATTATTTGTAGAGATATGTCACACTGCAACCAAATTTGTGTATTATATCAGACAGGGGAATCGATTTGCTAGCAACTTTACAATTGGAATACGTTGGGTGGAATTGATAAGATGTTTCGTCTGTGTATTACATTTGCCACATTGCATCAAATTTCAACAAATAGTTTCAAAATGTTGACTTAAAAAAAAGTCATCAATATGGGTATGCTTGTTCTTATTCGATGCATCATATTCTTGCTTTATTACATCTTCACTATATTTATTATTCATTATTTTATCTTTTGGCATAGGATATGAGATGAGGAAACCAAAATTTGAGACAAAGTTACTCGCAATGCGAGTAGGGTTTCCACAAGCAACAGATTAGTTGGATCAAATTTCCAAGAGTAAATAGACTCAGACCTACGATGAAGGAAAACATATGATCATATGACTACCAACCTTGTCAAATATATGAATTTTGTTTTGAAAGGAGCCCAAGCATTACCTATTAATGCCTTAATCAATGAAATATTTAATAAAATAAATTATTCATTTGTTACTAATGACATAAAAATCATGAATATGATAAAGGTAGGACATAGGTACTATAAAGACGTATATGTCATGATACAAGAAAATCAACGCATTGTTACCTCGCATTATGTTCGCATGTATGTTTGAGAAACAGGGGAGTTTCAGGTTCAAGAAATTACAAATATGCGGCTTGGTCGATGAGCAATGACATGCACTGTCAAATTAAATGAATGGTTGTGTGATTGTAGACAATTTTAAACACTTCGACTACCTTACTCGTATGTAATTATAACGTGTGCTTTTTACAATTTAAATTATGATGACTTTGTTGACCCTATATACAAGTTGGAAAATATTTTCAAAGGTTATCAACATCATTTTGATTCCCTTGGAAGTGAAGACACATGACCACAATATTTAGATCCACATTTTAAGACAAATCCTTCGAAACAACTACAGATATTGGGAAGATTAACCACTACTCAAGTACATAATAAAATGAACGAATTCCAAATAAGCTTAAGAAATACTCATTATGTAGAAGTGAAAGACATAATTGTACTAACTGTCAATAACTAATATAATTTATATTTTTTATGTTTTTCTTTAATTTGTATTGTTTATTTTATATTAATGCATTATGTTGTTTTTAATTTTAGTATGTATTTTTATTAATAGATTATCTAAATTTTAAATAAACAAAAAAATTTAAATAAAATAATATTAAAAATATATAATATATTTTAAACAACAAAACATTAAAATCAATTAATAACATATAAAATAAAATCATAAAAAATATGTCATACTAAATAAAACTATTAATAAATAAAATTAAAATTATTTATTTGATATTTAAATAAATAATTTTTTACAATTTTAAAAAATTAGAAAACAAAATAAAATAACAATAAAAAAATTAAAACTTTTATAAAAATAACTTTAAACTTAAACAATTTTATTTTAAAAAAAGGGTTTTACAACTTGAAGTGGTAAAAAAAAATGATTACGACTTTTAAAGTCTAAAATCGTACATAATTCTGACTTCAGTTAAATAAATACATAATTTTAGGACAAATAAAGAACCCAGCGATTAATTCGTATTAATTCGTTTTCAACCATACTGATGATAAAATGCATAGAAGCAACCATGTCATATTTAAATTTCCCAGTTCCATCATTGTACAAAACAAATTAATAAAGGTTTGGACTTTAGAGTATTAAAATAATGTCTGAATTGATTAAGTTTTGGCGCTAAATATTTATTTTTATCAAAACTCTTAATCAATCAATCAATTGATCCATATTGGCTTAAAGGAAATGAAGATAAACTAAAAAGGACTAGTTGAGAGCCCCTTCTGTTTACTACCCTCAATCTAATGGCGGCTACAATTATGATGCTCTCCTTCTCCACTCTTCATGCATATCAAAACCTAATTATCTCACATCAAATAAAGATAAAAAAGACATTGCCTAGATTACACTTTTTTTCCTATTTTTGTCGATGATAGCTAGATGAGTCTAAATTTGTGCATACAAATGATGATACAAACTAAATACGAAAAGCATGTAAGTGTAAATAGTTGGATCCAAACTTCACATGTGTGGGCTTCCAAATACTAGCACCTAGACAACCTTTTCTTGCACCCTCCCGATGGAATCTACATACCACCCTTGCCCTCTACCCTATTGGTAATTCAAGGTGGCAAACATTCAAAATTTCAGACAAGATGCCCTATAAGGGAGCCAACGTATAAAGTAAAAAGGAACTTTTGGACATTTACTCACTCAAGAATTAAATCCTAATCTCAATTGTTTCCAATGTTACCTAAGATACAAGGACATTTCCTAGTTTCACCAACCTAGACTTCATGACTTTCAAGAATCAAGCAACTACAATTCCCACCCGTCCCATTTTTAGATTAGAAAAGAAGAGAGTGATAAAAACACAAGAAAAGGATGAGATAAAGATACGATTAATGAAAAAGTAATAGTAATGTATCATAACATAAATCTTCCCTTTAAAAAGCCCGAGAGTCCAGACAGAAAGGACAAATAATAGGTCCGATAATGGTTATGCCTGGGAAATAAAGAACACCTCGTAACCGCGGTATAATTTCATTAATACACACACAAAAATAACTTTTCCTTGCACATTTCTAAAAAACTCAATCACCACCGTTCATTTTCCCGAGTACAACTGTACAAGTTGCAGTGTACACTGTACAGCACATCTTCCCAACCATAATCATCGAAGTAGTACAAAAAAAATGTTTATCATAGTATCATTCATTCAATAAATTCCCAAATGGACTCTTCCAGAACTAAATTACTAACTATGTAGATTAAACAGAAGAGAGACAATAACAAAGACAACAAAACAAGTTCTCCGGAGAGACTAAAATAACATGCAACAGATATGATATGATCATCAAAATTCAAAAACGTTCTAAGTTGTTCTAACCTGAGTTGCAACGAAAACAAAGTAACCGTTTGATCACACTGCGCATATACAGTCAGCAAGATCAATGGTGGAAAGTAGTTCCGAACATGACTTCTCTGCTATCCCGTCTTCAAACGTCGTTTTGAGAATTGTGTTAATATTTTCACAATTAAATATTAACACAACCCTCAAAACCATTGAGTCGTTCTGAATGGTCACGAGACAGCAGATAAGCCAATTTCGTAAACAACAAGGGTTTCAAGTTTTCAATAATTAGAAGGTGAAGATGGAGGCCCCCAAAACACATCACCATTATTAGGCACCAAATTATACACCGGCATTGAAACCTGTTGTTCACCTTGTGAAGGTGGTGGTGGTGGTGGTGGTGGTTGTGGTGGTGATGTTCCACCACCATCACCTTCATTCACCTCTTGCATGTCCTCTTCACCTTTTTCATCCTCCAAAGGCAACCTTTCATAGGTAGCATTAGCGAAAGTAGCAGCAACAACAATCACCGGCCCCGAGGTGACAAGGGGTCCCACCACGCTTCCTCCGACCACCTGCCCCTGCCCGCCGGCGAGGTACACGGTGAGTCCGGTGGCCTCCGGCGGCGAAGGCGCCGGCAGGAACGCGCCGGAGAGGGAGAGAATCTCGAACCGCCCCTGGAGGGTGATGACCCCTCCAGGGGCCGCCGGCTGCCGGAGCGTGACGTTGGTGACGAAACCGTTGCCGCTGAGGACTGAGACGCCGCGGTGGCGGCGCGTGGCGAAGATAGCAATGCACTCAGCCACGTCGCTGCCGTCGCTGATCTCAAGGATGTGGCTGCAGAGCGCGTAGGGGCTCTCTTTCGTTATCACCACCGGCGGCTTTGGCTTGTTCTTTGACCCTGGCGGCCTGCCACGCGGCCGCCGCCCGCCGCTGAGGGTCTGCTCTTCGCCGTCGCGCTCGTTGGTGTTTGCGTCGTCCTCGAGAACCGCGTTAACGTTGGTGTTACTGTTCCCACTGTTGGTGGGAGTACCGTTGTTGTCACCGTTGTCTTGTTCACTGGGCTTCACCGTCGCGCTCCCGGCCCACCAACGATTCGCCATCAAGACAGCTTCTTTCTTGCTTGCTAAGATCAAATCCAGCTTGAACCCAAAATAGTGAGTGGGTTTTTGATTTTGCACTGAGCAAATATATAAGACAGAAGAGGGAGTTCCAGAAAAGAGTGAAAAGGAAGCGTTATTGAAATGATGTACTCTGAGTTGGGTTGGGGCTAGCTATAGCTATTGGAGTAAATGCTTAGAGTTAGTTCAAAGGCGTGAGGTTTGAACTCTGCTCTCTGACTCTGGCGTTTTGAGAAGACTTTTTTTGCTTTGGTTAGAATGGGTGTGTCTGGGTAATTGGTTAGCGTTTTCTGCAAAAATTCCCTTTTTTGTCTCCCGGAGAAGCGGTTCAAAGTTTTCGACTTCCCAAACTATACTAAAGCGGGCCAGTTCCAAACAAACAAGACTAAGACCAAGTTGTGCAAAGATATCATTACAAGGATGGGCTCCACATTGACTTGATAGGAATTTCTTTTTTTCTTTTTTGCTACAAGAGAAGATATGAGTATTTAATACTACTATTTTAATGGGAGACTTCAATCTAAAATTAAAATAAAATATATGTCATTCACCCCAAAAAAAGAAAGTAAAAACATGTTATTTGTATAAAAAAGTTTAATTAAAATAATAAAAGACCCAAAAAAAGTAAAGTTGTATAATTAACACTCAGTCCTATTGGTTTTTCACAAATTTGGTCTTTTATTATTTTAATTATACAATTTCCCTTCATCTATTGTGTCAACATGTAATATTTAATAAAATGTTGAGGTAACAACAGTACTATTGTGTCAGTCCTATTGATTTTTTAATGATAAGTTAATAAATAGATTAAAATTGCATGATTAAAAAATGAGTCCTTGAAAAAAAAAATAAGAAATCGAATTCAGGAAATAACAGTAATAAAAAAAACAAAAGTACACTTAAGTCCAATAAGAATTTGAAGATTTTTTATTTAAAAAAGTAAATGAACATTAACAAATAAATTGTAAAAATGTTTATGTTAATTAAAATAATAATTTTGAAATAAAAAAATTTGAACACTTTATTACATTTTAATATAAAATTATTTGTGATTTTTCGGTTATTTTATGCTATGAAAAAATATTTAATTTTCAAGAAAACTAGAACGAATACTTTTCTCTCTTTGCCTTTTTCGTATTTGAGGGGGATAATTATGAGAGAGTTTGTGGCTCGATTTGATTTAATTTTTTTTTATGAAGAAGTCATTTAAATTAAACTTAAAAAACATATAAGATTTAATTTGGTTTAATTTGGTTTAATTTTTATTTAAAATAAAATCTAAATCAAATAAAATTAATAGTTTATTAGTTTGATTCAATTTGATTTTTGTAGTTATTATTTTATTAATATTTATATATTTTTTGAACTTTTAAATTAAATTATATTAAAAAAATTGCTAATAATATTTTAAAAAAATGTATTAAATTTTTATCAATTTTAAATCAAACACATTTTTTTAAAAATCATTTAAAAAAGTGACATAGCATATGTAAACATGATATTATAAAATACTGAAACTCAAATAATATATATAAAATATATTAATATAAGTAATGGATTCAAAAAAAAGTTATTTTTTATCAAATAAAAATAAAAAGTTATTATTTTTTAGTTAAGATATTTTTTTCGTTTTATTTCCTTTAAATGTCGTAAAGTAATAATGGGTTTAGTTCAGAAAAAGATAAACGTGGATAGAAACATGAAAAAGAAATAAAGAGGGGGAGAAATAGCAAAAGGTACGCTAAATAATGGATTCTGACCTCTGCAGTTATTAATGTACTGCATGGATCTCATCATTCAGTTTAGTTTATTACATAATAAATCAATATTTAAAATTAAAATTCACTAAGTACTGGTTAGATTTATGACTACACCACTGTGCAGTGTACAGTTTCTTTTGAAACTGGAAACCGGAAAGGATTGAGATCCGATAAATAAATAATACAATAGAAAAAGAAATTAAAAAAATGGAATAAAATGAAGATGATGTTTTGCTACAGTTCGTAAATGATGAGAACCGAAATGGCTCGAGCACCTCGTGGGGTGGGGGTTGACTGAAGACTAAAGTGTGAACCGTGAAGGAATTGTATGCCGTTCAAAAATATCATTTTCTTAAAACTAATTCATGTTCTTTAAAAAAATAATTAATTTAATTGATTATATTAAATCTCTCAAGTAATTATATTATTATTTCAAAATTATTATTTTTATTTTTTATTTTCTTAATTAAGTAAGGATACGTAAAGAAAAAATAATTAATACATCTAAAAATTACAAAAACATCTTATATAAAAAAGACAAATGAATTTTTAAAAATAATCTTATAATTAAAAATGGAGAGAAGTAGTAGCATTTATTTACATTTAGGAAATAAATAGTGAGTCTTCCAAGGATGTTTGAAGGGTTTTATTAAAAGTTATATTAAAAATTATGAAAAATATATAATAATAATATATTTTTAATTTTTTAATCAGTATTTTGTTCTATATGTTTTGACTTATAAATGATTATATTTTACAAGATATTTTAGTTAATTTTTTTATTAGGTAAAAAAATTATTTGGCTGTTTGAAAAATAATTTTTTTTTCAGTAGTTTCAAGCATTTTTTAAAATGTTATTTAAGTATTATTTTTTAAAATATTAGTTTTTAACTTCTAATTTTTTATATTTTCTTTTATTTTTATCTTCAATACATCTATTAAATTTTTTTATCATCTTTTTAAATAAGTTATGATTTTATTATTTTATATCATTTTACATATTTTAATTATTTCAACAGTTAAAAGTTAATTTTATGAAACATTTAAAATTTAATAAATTAATTTTTCAACAATAAAAACATAGTCCATGTTATAATTTTGAAAACAAAACCGATTCAAATTTGGCATTGTTTATGAATGTAAGGACGTAGGATTCAAGATAAAATGAGTGGTTTAAATTATTATTTAACTTGTGAATAAAAATATGTAAATGCTTTGAAATATTATGTATCCTTTAATAATTAGGTTCATGTAACTTAATTTAAATCAGTAAAACTATCCTTTTTGGGCGGTGGATCAGAGATGTCAAAAAGGCTCTGGTGGATTCACGTCGAATATGAATGCAGAATTACACGCAATTATTTGTGAGTGAGAGATTCTTTGAGCTGAGTTTGCGTGCTGGAAGTGGAAGAGAATGTAATCCATCCTCATACTGCCATTGTTAGTAGCTAGGATAAACAGCTTCAAAACCACTCCTTGGAATCTTTCCTATATCCATGTGTATCGTGAGGGTCTTCGTCGGAGATGATGCAGCTCCAAAGACCTCCTTTTATAGGAGTTAGTTTTCTTGTTTGTTTTTATTTTCCCAATCATAATAAAAAAAAATAGTCAGGAGTTTAAATAACTTTTAAATATTGTGAATCTTACACACACAAAAAAAAGAAGCTTTAACTTAATTAGCCGGCATTTAACAGGACTAGTGTTAAAGAAAACACAAATTACGTTTGCAAGAGTTTAAATTTACTCATTTCAGTTGTTTTTGTTTAAAATAAAATAAAAATGTTTTTTTTTCAATTTTGTTGGGAATCCTAGCTTAAATTTTTTTAAAAAAAAAATCTACAGAAGATAGGTTACTTTTACGAATCTAAAAATGCGTAGCTTTTTTATTATTGCTTAACATTTTTTTCTTTTCAATTATTTCATACTCTTCTACTATACAAAAGGTTTTTTTTTTCTTCATCCAAATGAAACTAATGCATGTTTGGAATAACTTATTCTTTTCCCATTTTGGTTGTTTTTAAGGGGGAAAGGTTGTTTAAAAAATAAGGATAACAAACTAGGGATGTTTATAATTGGTTCAATCTCACAAAATATGCATAGCTTGAAGGGATCTTTGATAAATCTAGATTTAAAAAATTAAATCCAATACATTTTTAAGATGAGTCCAAATTATATTTTGTAACGTCTCAACCTGACTTGATATTATATATTATTTTAAAAGTTATAATTTAAAATAATTATGTATTAATAATAGACATAATAAATACTCCAATATTTTGTCTAAAGTGATATTATATTTATGTTGATGTCATTTATATCTTAAAATACCTATTATAAAATATACATTAATTATAGTTATATATCTCTTTAATTATATAATTTAGTTATATATAATTTTAAGATTAATATATCGTGATAATAAGTTGAGTTGACCCTTAAACAGAATTATATATGGATAATCCCACATGGGTACCCCATGAATAAGACCTCCTTAATATTTAGAAGTAGGAGACAGAAAAAAGAAAATAAGAGAAAAAAGTCCCAAAAAAAAACAAAACTAGTACCTATATGATCAACAAAAATCTCTTACTTTTTTTTTAAAAAATATCAGTAAATTTTAATTACACATATTTTATTTAACAAAAAAAAATCAAAATACTTTTCATTTAATAAGGTAAAAAAATTATATTTGATATTATTCTTTAATTAAAAAAGACATAATTTAATGAAATTAACTTAATTAAATAATCTATATTATTTTATTTTATTTATTTTTTAGCCAAAAGTAACATCAAATTGGCTTTATATTTCACTGAAACTTGGATCTGGGTGGGCGCATGGTATGAATGAATCGTGTGTGCGTTGGAGATAGGTACAGCATACAGACAGTGTATCGCGCAACTCGTGCCTTCGGAACCATCTTGATGTAGATTATTAATTTTTTTATTAAAGTAATTTTTAAAATATTGAATATGTAGTCTACATGTTTATAAATTTTATTGTGAAAAAAAATTATACACTAAAAATATAAAAAAATTTATATGATCATCCAATCATAACTTATCATATATAATAAATTTATTAATTTTTAAAATAATTCAAATGATAATTTATAATAAGATAAAAATATAAAACAATTTTTTTTGAAATAAAAGCATAAAAACTCACCTGGATCAACTCTTTCTTTTACCAATTCGAGTGAATTCCAAGTAAATTCTTAATGATTCTAATTTTTTTTATTCATAACGACTACTTTTTCCGGTATTTCAAAAAACTTCATTTCATTTTTATTTTTTTTACAAATCTGCATCATTGGGCATTAAACTCGTTTACTATTGCTTAGGGACTAATTTGAACCTTAAAGAACTATTTAGAGTATAATTTCCAATACCTAATGGCTAATGGGAGTGGCATGTGCACAGTGGCTAACGTGGAAAATAATTAGTGGGAACACGTCACTGTCTCATGTTCTGACAGTGTGCCCGATAAGAATGATAATGTCCAGAACATACCATAGATGATAGATTCACGTGAATTTTATCCCAATCACTTCTAGTTTCATTCTAACATCTTTCTTTTTTTAAACAAACAAAATGATTTAAAAAAACATTTTTTTCAATAGATAAATTAATTTTTAAGTATCAATAGCTAATAATTTTAAATAACTTGACAACATATTTTATTTGCATTTTTATTTATTTATAAATTGTCATATATATATATATATATATATATATATATATATATATATATATATATATATATATATATATATATATATATATATATATATATATATTAAGATTATTGACTTTGTAATTTGTAATAATCACATTAAAAATTATATTTAATATTATCTATAATTAATTAATAAACTTAAAATATATTTGTTTCGTATGTAAATTTGATATGTAAGTAAACTTATGAAAAATCATATCACATTCAACTGAATTATAGATCAATTTAACATAAAAGACAAATAGTGACGGAACTTAAACATTTGAAAAAATATTGACTTGAAAATAATTAAACAAAGAACTGCAAATGCTCCGAAAAGTAAAGAAATTAATTAAAGAAGTCAACTTTGAAAGAATTTAGACAATATAGAAGAAAGGGAATACTAAGAATTGTAAATTGTAGAATAGAATGTACGTTAAAAATGCAAATAAAAGAAATTATTTAAAATGTGATTTATGTTTGGATTTTTAATATAAAATTAAGTTAGAGGTCAAATTTAATATAGAATTTTGAATCCAACATAAAAGTACTCAAATTTATTTCAACTCAATTAATTTTAAATTTTTCTTTAACATGAAATTAAATATATAAAAATATATCTAAAATTAATTCTGAAACCAATTATTTTATTTGATCATGACGTTATATTCATTAAATTTAAAATAATGTTTGGTAAACTTTATTCTTTAACATAATTTTGATAGAAAAATTATTTTTATGTATTTTTTAAAAATAGTCTTGCTATCACGTATTTTAATAATATTGGTTAAAAATTGATAAAAAAATTATTAAAAATATAATAAAATATATTGAGAATCATGATGAAATATATAACTATTATTAAGAGATTGCTTATTTTATATCCAAAATCAATAGTATAATTTTTGTCATTGTTTATTTTAAAGTTAAGTATATAACTATTTTTAATAAAATTAACTTTAAACCGTTAAATATTAAAAATGTGAATTTAAATTTTAATTATGTAAAAATTTAATGAATATTTATTATTAACATTAAAGTTTTATGTTATCAACTTATTAAAAATAAGAATTGATATGCCGTATAATTATTATAAAATTAAATAAACTTATTTTATATCATATTTTTAATTAGATTATAATATTAAAATATTGTACATTATTAATGCATATCTTATTTTGTTGACTTTTATACAATAATAGTAATAAAAAAATTATTTACAAAACTAGAGTAGTATCAAAACTATTTACGGTGTAGTAGTTATTTTTGTTACACCAGATTCAAGAAAATCATCTTGAGTGATGTCTTGCTTTTATCTTTTGTCCTCTTGCAAGAAGTGTCATCCTGGGTATAATATCATGTTAAAATGTTGACACGTGCGAAATTTGTACAGGGTGCTCCATCCTGGATGTAGTATCAGGAGGCAAAGTTTTGTGTGGCATCTTCTTTTGTTTTCAAAACTTTAACCAGTCCTTTTCGCTTTCCAGATGTGAACATAAGGCATCATCATGTATGTATGCTGATATAGGATGCAATTATTCGGAAAACAAATCAATTCGACTTTAAAAGACATGGCCCTATTAGGGTTTCTAATCCGTCGAAATTATGTCAAAGGTGGGTCAAAATCTACATGCATGAAAAATGAAATACACTTTATGAAATTACAACGTAGATAAACATGTAGTCATTGAAGACATGAAGGTTTCAATAGGAGTTATTCTTCGCAATTTCAAGTTGACTATGGCCTAGATCAAGAATGAAAATCAAAACAATCATTCCTTATAATTTCAATGCAAATTTTGCTTGTTGTCTTTCCTTTGATATTAGTACTTCTTTATTAGTTTCTATTGCATTTGCTTTTTTAACACAAAATTTGAGTTGGCCCATCCAGAGTAAGTCAAATTACTATAAAAAGCGACAACAATTGGTTAAAGCTTCGAAAACTATAGAAGAACTCAAACATTATGATGCCTCTTAATGCTACATTCAAGATGAAGCATCCTATACAAATTGCAACGTGATACTGTACATAGGATAACGCTTCCTAGAAAAGGACAAAATATAAAAATAAGACATCACTCAAGATGACTACGTGTCCTAAATCCTACATAACAAAAACAACCCTTGCATTGTTAATAATTTCCATACTACTCTACTTTCACAAATAGTTTTTTATTACTATTATTGTAAAAATAAAGTATATTTTGTCATATTTATTGTATGCTTTAAACATGTTTATTCTATTTACGAATATGTCATTGTCTTGAGTAGAAGTGACTTCCATTTTCATAAACAAGATCTCTCGAATATAAACTTTCTGAATAAAGAAAATGTGTTTAAAAAATGAGACTTTATAAAAGATTACTAATCATATTTATTAGTAAAAGTTAATTATTAATATATAAATATTTCACATAAATAAACCAGCATGGTGCTTGATTTGGTTTTGTTTTAACTTTTCACTGCTCTAAGACTGGCATTGGGAACTTGAAGAAAATATTGGAACGGGGCCACGTGTGTATTATCTCATGATCATTGTCTTTGTTTTTTGTTTTCTCGTGGCGATTTTCTGTCTCACTGATCCTTTTCCTCAGCATGGGATGGGATCGATTATAAAGAGTAATGCAAAGTTGCTGTCGCTCTGTGTACGTCTCCCTCTCCAAACTATACAAAGATCGAATCATTAATTTCCCGGGAGATAAGCTAATCAGCCTAGGCTTAATCTGATATTAGTATTTCAACAAGAGTAATGTTTTTCTTAAATTCTCCCAGGAGTATATTTTTATAAAAAAGAGTTAAGGGTGGCTGTAATAAGCATGCAATAGTGGAATGTCGTTGGGGTGATCTATGACACTTGCTGAGAGATGAATTTATTCAGGGATTCTTTGATGCATGGATTGCCACTTCTTGTGCTGTTGATTCCTAATGGTAGAACAATATGTCTTGAAGAAAGAAAAAGAATTTAATTTACTTCTTTTCAATTTTATATTTTACCGTTACATGCACACAAATTTTATACAAGTCCCATCAAATAACCTGGTTCATATATTATAATCACATGGTTCATATATTTTTTATTTGAATAAAATATTAAAATATACATTCCTAACATTTATGGTTCTTATTATCATCTAGTCTTATACTTAATAAAAAAAAATAAAGAAAATTTAGTCTTGAATGTGACTTGATTTCATCTACCCATAATTTGCTGGTGGGAAAAAAAGAAAATCAACCAAATGATTTTAACAAAAAACGGAAAAATCTGCTCTATCTCGTTGGTTGCATGTTTATACTTGACAACTTTTACATTACTATAAATAACAGAATGAATTTAAGACATGCAGCTTATGTTTTCTATTTGTAGGAATACAATCTCTAATAATAATAATAATAAAATGACAACAAATTAAGAAAGGAAAACACTTACGCATAATGATGTAACAGCAGGAAAGTGATAAGATGGTCAGGGGCACATAATTTTGTAATGATAAAAGAAAAGGAATAAAATGGTCACACTGCAATCATTCCAACAGAAAATCCATTTATCAAGCGATGTTTGGAGCATGAATGATCCTAATGAATGATGGACAATGATCGTAGTCATAGAAGACAACGAGCCCATTTAAAATGGGGCTATACTATTCCAACCTAACTTTTAGCATTTTCAACCCATGTTTTGTTTGTTATTCTTTCTGAAAATATCTGACAGAATTGTGTTTCCAATGTCCAATTTACACAATGGAAATGCATTTCGTTGTGTATTGAAGAGAAAGAGAAAATAAAGATGAGGATAAAATGGTAATTTGACACATTTTGACAAAAGATAGGGGTGAAAAGATAAAAAAGGGTGAAAATAGTGTCCCCTTAATAATGGATTCAAGATACCACTTAATGTGTGTTTAGAAATCCATTGAACCGGAATTTTTACACGTTTCATGCACAAACAAAAAGGTTATGTGAGTAATAGATTGAGTTCAACCGTGACTTCAGTTGAGCATAATTCCAATTTAAACACACTCTTAGCCTATAAGCAAATTAATTAGTCAAAAGTTGACACTTCCATTTTATAGATTAAAAAATATTGTCATTAAATTATTTGAAGTGGTTCAAAGCTCAATAATATCTAATTGAATACTTGATATGCGTTCAGAGTATAGTTTGCAAAATTAACTTCTCATAAATTTGATTTTACATGCTTAACCTGATTTTGGCTGCTGAAAAACAACTACGAAATGGTTGTCATTGAGTTATATCGTTATTTGAAGCATCTCAACGTAAAACCAAACTGACTCGTTTTCTAATCAAACTGATTGAAATAACTAACTAAAGTGCAGTCAAAATTTTAAAATAATAATGTATAAAACCATGAGAAGAAAGTTTGATTAGGGAAATAAAAATCATTAGTACTGTGTACTGATATGAAATTTAGTGGACAGGCCCAACTCTACAACATTGAATCAACCACACAACTTTTACTTTGGGCCCATCAAACACCATACACCTTAATAAAATTACCAACACAACACATGTTGAATCTCCTATTTATTATTATATTATATATAATATAATATGAAAAAATGTTTTATTGGGTGTCATGTGTTATTTTATATTCATTCTTTTCAAATAATTTAATTAATTAATGTATATTTTATATTTATTCTATTTCCAATAGAATCTTAAATCAATTATAATACATAAGAATTATATAAATTAAAATATTTAAATTTTATTTATTTTATTTTTTAAAATTTTATATAATAGGTTTAAAAACATGATATATTTTTGTTGATCAAAGTAAAAATATAAAAATTATCTTATTACAAATATATTTTAAAATATAGTAATTATCGTTAAAAGTGAATATTATGTGAACACAACTAATAAATAATTATTTATGGTGTATTTTTTATTTACACAGATAAAAGTTGATTTATACAAGTATATTTTATCATCATAAAACATATACGTGTATAATTTTAATTAATTTTCCAATAAAATAATTTAAATCGACATTAATTTATTCTATATATTATGAGTTAAACAGTTTTAAATTCATCACAACAAATATGTATATAAAATATATTTAAATATTTATTGACTACAAACATAGATTTATTAAAATTAAAACTAAATAAAATATATTAAAAATTCAAATAATATAAAAAATTTCTCTTATTATAATTGTGAATTTAATATCATCACAGGAAACTAAGCTACGGTAAAATATAGTTTTTCCGCTAAAAATTATACTTTTTTTTTGTTTGCCCAAACGTGTTAGCTTAAATAATAAAAATTAAACTTTACATTTAACACAATGTAGATATAGTCGAAATTGTGTCGTCTCTAATTATTGAAAATTTTAAGACAAGAGAAACTCTTTCTTCCCGGAATCCCGGCACAAATACTTAAATCTTTAGAAGAAAAAAAATGATTAAATCTTGCGAAAAATATTTGTCCAGCAAAATGAAACTGTGAACATATAAAGATTAAATCCCAACTATGTGTAAAGTATGGGTGCTCATCAACCGTCCAATTTGATGCCAATTGCAACAATCGATAAATTGAAAAGGCTAAAAGAAAGAAAATAAAAATAAATCGAAATTCTTGAAAGGAATGGATTGGATTTCGGTTCTGCATAAACTTATTAGTATTGAGATTACGTTGCTGTCCATGTTCACTGGGTGTGTTGTTTATATTGTTTTGTCTTTGATGCAAATAAATGGTACGATATAACCCTGGTCCACTTGTCTATTCACAAATTGCATTGTGGTAACTATGTACTAAAAAAAGACCTAAATCAAATAATTTTTTTTAATGTGAATTTGAATTTATTTTTATGAATCCACAATCTCTTTTTCTCTGCTTCTGACTTCAACTATCAAGCTAATTTTAAAACGCTATGTGAATATGTATGAGTTTAACTATGTTCAAGTAAATTAGAAAATGTTGAATTTGCTTCAATTTTTATAACTGAAAATTAATCTAATTAAATTAATTTAAATTGGATTAGATCACATTGAATTTGAAAAAATAAAATAATTTATTTTGATATGTCTAACATTGCTTAAGAATAGAGGTTATAACTAAACATTTTTTTCTCTCAACTCACATAGACACATTGATAGGATAAAAATCATATATATCATCAAATATTAAAGTAGATAATATTTTAGATACCATGACTTTAACAATGTCAGTAAACTTGAGGTCAAAACATTGACACTAAAAAGAAATTTAAATCACTCTCACCTTAACCTTAATTGGAGCATCTTGTTTTCAAATGATAAAAGTTTTAAATTACTTAGAGTCAATATCAATATTAATTTTAAAGCATTCTCTTCCCCTAGCCCATTTAGGTGTATTTTCAAGACAAAAAATGTGACAACAAACACCAAAGCTAACAATAGCTAACAATATTTCATGTTAAATCATCCTAACAATGGAAGACATTGGAAAAGTTAAATATTTTTTACCTCTAAATTAATTTAATCCAAATCACAAACACCTTTAATATAAATAATTGTTCTATACATGCACTTGAACTTATGGTTAAAGGTGTTCAAATAAGTCAAACCAAAAACTATTAAAAAAAAATTGAAAAATTAAATCAAACCACAATACTTATATTACTTTAGTGTTAAACATTTTATGTATATATCACTTAAATTTCAGAATATTTTATAGTATTATGTATATGAAATTTATACAATGTATACCATTTTTATTTAAGATATGTTTGATTTAAAATATGAAAATTTGACCCATTTTTATTATAAAAAATTTAACGTATTAATAAATTTGGTAGATTGTTATTATCAATTTTTTAATTTAAAATATGAAAATAAAGTATATAATTTTTAATGAAATAATATTTTAAAAAAAAATCACAAAAATCAATCCTAACCAAATGATAAAATATTAACTTGATTTGATTTAAATTTTATTTTAAATGAAAATTAAATCAAATCGAACCACACATATTTTATAAGTTTATTTCAAATGATTTTTTATAAAAAAAAATTAAATTCAACCATTAACACACTAGTCATTATGTACCCAAAGAGTACCAAAATCAAAGAATCCAAGTAAATTAAAAAATATTCACTTTGTTTCAATTTTTTATTAACAAATTTGAGGAAAATGGATGTATCCTAGAATAATGTATGATATTATTGTGAATTTTATTATGTACTTTAATATTATAGGCTCTTTTTGAAAAAATTGAAAATTAATCTCATTCAAACCAATTTAAAGTGGATATTAAAATAATAAAATTAAATAAATGATCCAGTAATAACACCTAGGACATTACCTTGGATATTTTTTTTAACTCTTTTAATTTAACCGACACAGGAAACATCCTAAAATTATAAAGAATTTGAATTATTTTTACTCTAACAAAAATATAGAAACTGAAAATTTTATTAAAAAAATTGAAAATCTTAACTAGTTAAAAAAAATAGAAACTAAAAATTAAATTTTAAAAAAATTTAAAGACTAAAAATTTAATTAACAAAAAATCTGCAGGAAAAACATTATTTTAAAAAAGTTATGTAAAAAAAAAAAAAAAACTGATAAGTTGTTGTTGCAGTGATATTATCATACAGATACGATGTGCCAAAATTGAATGAAATTTGTCATAAGAGAGAGACAGAGAGAGAGATTTCAATTTGAAGGCATGATTTCAATGTAACACATCAGCTCGATTTATGCCCTAACACTCCCGATCTCGCTCTCGGTAATCTCTTCCCTCTTCTTCTACTTTGCCATCTTTATATGCTTCAATTTTCATTCCCACTTTTTTTTAATTTTTAATTTCGACGTCAATATTCGTTTTCTTCATGTCATTGTCGGAATCGAAGCGTTGACACACTATTCGGGGCCCCTTTATATTGAATTATGAGCTCAGTTCCAAATGGGTCATGTTTCAGTGGATTAGATCATTGTCACTTTTTAGTGTGCAACGGAATTGATTCAATGGAAAGGGCCATATTTGATTGTAGATCTAAGATTTGAACTGAATTCAAGATTATTTTTTGGTCTAAGATTGAATTTTGGCGGAGGAATCGGTGAGTGATAGTTGATGGCAAGAAGAGTAGCTTGTTCAAGGTGGGTTGCTGAATATTGGGCAGGTGGCCTGACACTTTAGCCACTGAGAAAGTGGATGCTGTGTTGTTTGATATTGGCACTTCTATATGTAGTTTATCTTGAATTTATTGGATCTCTTATAAAAATTTTGAACACTCATATCTTCCTATGTACATGTTCTTTTATGTATGTTTGTTGTTTATGTGGTCTGCTTATGTATTATTAACCATAATATACTGGCTTGATGGATTTTTGGGGTTCTAGTAGACTGTGTTTCATATGTATGTAATATAAGTGTTGAAGTTAGAATATTTGTGTTTCTAGTGTTTCAATTTGGCACGTAGATACCCAAATCACTTTGCATTGGTTGTCTGTTTCAATTTTCGGAATTGCTTTTTTGTAGGGCTGTGCTTCTTCTTGGCAAGTTCTGTTGGTAAATGTCCGTCAGATCTGCTTGACAAAATGGGGCATGTAAAGTTGCAAACGCAAACTGGTATCAGTGCAACAGAAGAGGGATCTGGGCAGTGTGAGGCTGAATATCCTAACAAAACTACTGTGGCATGCATGATCAATGCAGAAATTGGTGCTGTTTTGGCTGTCATGAGAAGAAATGTTAGATGGGGAGTTCATTATATGTCGGATGATGATCAATTGGAGCATTCCCTTGTTCAGTCTCTGAAGGCATTAAGGAGGCAAATTTTTTCATGGCAGAATCAGTGGCATGTTATAAGCCCTGCCTTGTATCTCCAGCCTTTTCTGGATGTCATTCAATCGGATGAAACCGGTGCACCAATTACTGGTGTCGCTCTATCATCTGTTTACAAGATCTTAACATTGGATGTAATTGATCAAAACACTGTTAATGTTGGGGATGCCATGCACTTGGTAGTTGATGCTGTCACGAGTTGCAGGTTTGAGGTGACTGATCCTGGATCAGAAGAAGTGGTATTAATGAAGATATTACAAGTTCTTCTAGCATGTGCCAAAAGTAAAGCATCTATGATGCTGAGTAACCAACATATTTGCACCATAGTAAATACTTGTTTCCGTATAGTTCATCAAGCAGGAACCAAAAGTGAGTTGTTGCAGCGGATAGCACGTTACACAATGCATGAACTTGTTCGGTGTATTTTTTCTCACCTTCAAGATATTGACAACACAGAACTTGCATTGGTAAATGGGAACACTGCTTTAAAAGAAGAGGTATAGCATTTATGTTACTTTAATCTTTTTTGGTTGCAATTTCATTTTCTTTTTTCCTGTGATTATTTTGTCAGTTGCTTGGGAGGTAAATGATTGTAAGGAAAAATTGGGACCTTCGGCGAAGGGGTACAATTCAAATTTATGCATGAATTCTTGTTTTGCTATTATTTGATGTTCACTTTTTCTTGGTTGATAAAATCTGAAATCGTCAAAAAGGAAGATTTCCTTGGCTTATTTACCATCTGCTTACTTTACTGTTTATTACATGTTTCAATCTTCCAATTTCCATGATTTATCATTCCCAACGAATTGTATGCTAACAATACTGGAGTTTTAGGATTGTTTGAGTGAGGTTTTGGAGGGAAAGGAAGGGCAAAACTTCCATTGTTAATAAATTTTCTCTACTTTTTGATATTTTAAAAAAAAAGGAAATAATCTGATATATTAACGTAAACTTAATTTGTTAATCATTTTTTTAGAAACATTATATATCTCTTAATTAAAAAATAAAAAGTTTACCCTCCCTTCCATTTCTCTCCAAAACCTTACTCCTAAGCATACTCTTAGATACCACATGCTGTTTGGTCAGTTGATTAAACTTGGCTTTTACGTCTGTTTAATAAAGCTAATAAACAATCCTCTAGGGCTTCTTTAATTCACCTTGTCTTAGTCAAAGTTAGAGTAAAATATTGATGTGTGTTTATATGTGTGTGTGTGTGTGAGAGAGAGAGGAACAACACCTACACTTGGTGTTAAACTTTTGCACTTACATCACTTACTAACTTTATAAAATATGAAACTAACCAATTCAAAGTAGATTAAATTTATAAAATTTCATGCAAATGCAAATCTAATTGATACTTCATTGTGCTGCTTTATCTTAAAGAATAATATGCTGTTTAAAATTTAAGTGAATGTCCATTGCTAGATAACATACCAACAAATGTCTAATTTATGTGAAATTTGATATACATGATTAGAAATCAAATGATTCAAATAGTTGGATTTGATGATTTATGTGCATTGCTTGATAACATACCACCTTTATTTTCTTTTAATCTAACAGTTAAAGGTGGGGTTGCTCTTTAGAACCATTAGATTAAAAGAAATGATTGATGGAGATGAAGAGTAACTGTTTTAATGTTACTCTTAGAGTAATTTGATCCCTCCTCACCACACACACATATATATATATATATAGTATTGCCACTCCTGCATGTAATACCTTAGCAGGACTTTGGCTTTATCTAAACTACCTAAAATAAATCACCAATAAAATCCCTAAGTATATTCTCTAGGAAAATCACATGAAAGTGATACTCACACACACACACATATTTACAGGGACTATTAGAAAGAAAGAAGAGAATGATTATTAGAGGCTGTTTATGCATTGTTACTAGCTAGGGTTTGAGAGATTGTTATAGTGTGTCATTATCAAATTTAATGCTGCTAAAAATATTTGAATTGTCATACTGAAATAAACAATATTGCTGATGTGAAATTTGAGTGAGGACACACAAACTTGTAAATTTAGTTGCTGATAGTTTTTTTTTTCCCAACAGGTTGGTGGGATAAATAATGTGCATAATTCTGCAAACGTATTGGAGAATGGGAAATTGAATTCTGCAAATGATGGTCGACCCTTATCCACAGGCATTGCTTCTAGTACTGTGAGTGACGTGGCAGCAACTGTAGTGGATGAAGACACTGCTATTGCTAGCATTGGCAAAGAGACTGATCTGAATGAATTGCAGCTTATGAATGAACCATATGGGATTCCCTGCATGGTGGAAATATTCCACTTTTTGTGTTCTTTGTTGAATGTTGTTGAACATATGGGAATGAGTCCTCGATCAAACACAATAGCATTTGATGAAGATGTGCCTCTTTTTGCCTTAACTTTGATTAATTCAGCCATAGAATTGGGAGGGCCTTCCTTTCACAGACACCCTAGATTGCTGAGCTTAATTCAGGATGAATTATTCCGCAATCTTATGCAATTTGGTTTGTCAATGAGTCCTCTTGTACTTTCAATGGTCTGTAGCATTGTTCTAAATTTGTATCACCATCTTCGTACAGAACTCAAATTACAGCTAGAAGCATTTTTTTCTTGTGTAATTTTGAGACTTGCACAAAGCAAATATGGGGCTTCATATCAGCAACAAGAAGTTGCCATGGAGGCCCTTGTAGACTTCTGCAGGCAAGAAACATTCATGGTGGAGATGTATGCTAACTTTGACTGTGACATAACTTGCAGTAATGTCTTTGAAGACATTGCTAATTTGTTGTCCAAAAGTGCTTTTCCTGTGAACAGTCCATTGTCTTCCCTGCATATTCTTGCTTTGGATGGTCTTATTGCCGTCATGCAAGGAATGGCTGAAAGGATAGGCAATGGATCTTTAAGTTCAGAACAATCTCCTGTGAATCTTGAAGAGTATACTCCATTCTGGCAGGAAAAATGTGAAAATTTCAGTGATCCAAATAATTGGGTTCCTTTTGTATGCCAGAGAAAGCACTTCAAGAAAAGATTGATGATTGGAGCCGATCATTTTAATCGTGATACTAAGAAAGGTCTTGAGTTTCTTCAAGCAACACATCTTTTGCCTGACAAACTTGATCCCCAAAGTGTTGCTTGCTTTTTTCGATACACTGCTGGGTTGGATAAGAATCTTATTGGTGATTTTCTAGGAAATCATGATGAATTCTGTGTTCAGGTTCTTCATGAATTTGCTAGAACATTTGATTTCAAAGACATGATGTTAGACACTGCCCTACGTCTATTTTTGGAGACTTTCAGACTGCCTGGAGAATCACAGAAGATACAGAGGGTGCTTGAAGCTTTCTCTGAGAGATATTATGAACAGTCTCAAAATATCCTAGCCAATAAGGATGCTGCTCTTTTGTTATCATACTCAATTATAATGCTTAATACAGATCAGCACAATTCACAGGTCAAAAAGAAGATGTCAGAAGAGGATTTTATCCGAAATAATAGGCGAATAAATGGTGGCAAAGATCTACCTCGACAGTTCCTGTCAGAACTTTACCATTCAATTTGTAAGAATGAGATCCGGACAACTCCTGAGCAAGGTTCTGGTTTCCCTGAAATGACCCCAAGTCGGTGGATTTATCTCATACACAAGTCAAAAAAATCTGCTCCATTCATTGTCTCTGATTCCAAAGCATACCTTGATTATGATATGTTTTCTATATTATCTGGTCCAACAATTGCTGCCATTTCTGTGGTATTTGATAATGCTGAGAATGCAGAGGTATACCAAACATGTATGGATGGATTCTTGGCTGTTGCAAAGATATCGGCTTACTATCATCTTGAAAATATACTGGATGATTTGGTTGTGTCACTCTGTAAGTTTGTTACTGTTTTTGATCCATTATCTGTTCCGGAGTCAATCCTAGCCTTTGGAGATGACACAAAAGCAAGAATGGCAACTGAGACTGTTTTCACTATTGCAAATAGGTATGGTGATTACATTCGGACAGGGTGGAGGAATATTCTTGATTGCATCTTAAAATTTCACAAGTTAGGTCTTCTTCCTGCTCGTATGGCCAGTGATGCGGCTGAAGAGTCAGAGCTTTCTACAGAAACTGAGGATGGGGGGAAGCAGAATACTAATTCTTTATCTTTATCTCGTCTTCCATCTGTTAATACTCCGAAGAGACCCTCAGGATTGATGAGCAGGTTTAGTCAACTATTATATCTTGGTGCTGAAGAGCCAAGATCAGAACCTACTGAAGAACAACTTGCTGCTCAGCAGTGCACCCTTCAAACAATTCAGAAGTGTCACATTGACAGCATATTCACTGAGAGTAAATTTTTGCAAGCTGAATCTCTATTGCAGCTTGCAAAAGCACTCACTAGTGCAGGAGTGTGGCCTAAGAAAGGGAACAGCACATCTGAGGATGAGGATACTTCAGTTTTCTGCCTGGAGTTACTGGTAGCAATCACTCTGAATAATAGGGATAGAATTGAACTTCTTTGGCAGGGTGTTTATGAGCATATCTCCAATATTGTTCAGTCAACTGTGATGCCTTGTGCATTGGTTGAGAAGGCTGTTTTTGGCCTCCTACGAATTTGTCATCGCTTACTTCCCTACAAAGAGAACATTACTGACGAACTTCTGAGGTCTTTGCAACTTGTCCTGAAGCTTGATGCACGTGTTGCTGATGCATACTATGAGCAGATCACACAGGAAGTTAGTCACCTTATGAAGGCAAATGCTTCTCATATTAGATCTCATTTAGGATGGCGGACGATTACATCACTGCTTTCCATCACTGCTAGACACCTGGAAGCAGCTGAGGCTGGGTTTGATGCATTGTTGTTCATTATGTCAGACCAAGCCCACTTGCTTCCAGCTAATTATGTTCTCTGTGTAGATGCTGCGAAGCAGTTTGCTGAATCTCGTGTTGGACAGGTAGAACGGTCTGTAATGGCCCTCGATCTTATGGCAGGGTCTGTCAGTTGTTTAGAGAAGTGGACTAATGATGCTAAGCAAGCAACGAAAGAAGAGGAAGTGGCAAAGATGTTGCACAATATTGGGGACATGTGGTTGAGGCTCATACATGGACTAAAGAAACTATGTCTGGAACAGAGAGAGGAAGTTAGAAACCACGCGTTGTTATCTTTGCAAAATTGCTTGACAGGATCAGTTGGGATTAATCTCCCACATAGTTTGTGGTTACAATGTTTTGATCAAGTGATCTTCTCTGTGCTTGATGACCTGCTTGAAATTTCTCAGACACACTCTCAAAAAGACTTCCGCAACATAGAAGGAACCCTTGTTCTTGCTTTGAAGCTCTTGTGTAAAGTTTTCCTCCAGTTAATCCAAGACCTATCACAATTGCCAGGCTTCAACAAATTATGGTTGGCTGTACTAAGTCGGTTAGAAATTTATATGAAGGTGAAAGTTAGGGGAAGGAGAAGTGAGAAGCTTCAGGAGCTTGTGCCTGAGCTTCTTAAGAACACTTTGCTTGTTATGAAAGCAGGCCGTGTACTAGTCCAGAGCAATACTGTAGATGGAAGTAGTTTATGGGAACTGACTTGGCTGCATATAAATAATTTTGCTCCGTCGTTGCAATCTGAGGTGTTTCCCGAGCAAGACTCAGAGCATTTGCAGCACAAACAGACTGAAAAAGTTGAAGGTTTGGGGCCTGAAGAAAGCAATTCTGTGTCTTCAAATGAAACAGCAGGTAAAAATGGTCCTGGTATTGGTTAATCATAGCAGCAGCCCCATGGCTACCGGAATTGGTTTTTGTTTGTCTCTTTGAACCCATGATCTCTGTGCTTCATTGATTGGTTTTCTTTTGTTCTGAGGTTGTCTGGGTTCTCTTGAAGTGATTATGCAGAACATTACAGATCTCATTCACATCTTCATTGGGACGCTTGATGTTAGTGTAAGATTTTTGGTTGAAGATATGTTATGGCTTGAGACACATTAGAATGAGCCCTTGTAGTGTGGTCCTTAGAGACCACTTCCTCTCTCCCTGAGCCCTCGCCTGAGCTGTTTAGCTGAAAAATTTATCGAGTTTTTCTTACGAAACTGTACAGAACCCGATATTCTCTTCACTTAGCTGCGAGATGTAATTTACTCGGTATGGTGCAAGCAACACAAGTTTTGAAATTGTCATAAATACATATATTTGAAACTTCCAAGAGTATGCCTTCATTGATTTATCAACTTAGGCTATTGTTTAATAGTCTAGATAGAGTTTTGGTCATTTTACTGCATCAATTTCAAGTTTAGGCCGAATTTGTCAATTTCTTTCATTTGATGTTTTGGGTAAATCATTCATACTTATCCTTTCTGCCCAAAGTTACCTATGGTGAATATTTTTGTTAAAAACAAAATATCTTAATTACTACAAATTTTGTAAATTTACAATCAATGCATCAATTGAATTACAAAAGAAACAATTAAGATACGGGTAAAAACAGAGAGACGACATTATTTTTTCAGCAATCCACTAAAACTTTAGGGGAATTTAATTCCCAGTTTTGGTTGGATTAGAGGTAATGAAAGAAAAGGTAAAGGGATGGAAGCAAAAATTACATAGGCCACCGTTTAAAGGACTATTAATGAGGAAAAAGGAAAGGAAATGGGGGAAATTGTTCCTTCCATGTGGCAAAGAACTAATCTTTTCTTTTGGTAAAGAAGGAAATCATATTTAACTTTAAAGGTGTTAGGGTATTGGCTATTGAATCAAGTAGAAAAATTTATAAAAATTAGTTGAAGTGTATTGGAAACTATGATGGATTTGACTGTATTAATAACTCTTTTTAATAATTTTTTAATTTTAATTCTTTAACCAATATTCTAATTTTAATAGTGTTCTCCGGATCCCGTTTAACATTTTTATCGCAAATTATTGTTAGGTGTACTGAGCCAAATGGAAATCATGTCAGATCAAGTATTCTGATAGCTTGTGGGTTGACGAAATCATTTATGGTTTGAAGCAGAACCAAACATGCACTACTAGAATTCAAGATTTTGCTTCAGGAGAAAGACAGACTCTATTCTACTTTCAAAAGTCTCAAACTAATGCAGATGATACAGAAGCAAAGGACACAAAATTTAAAAGACCATTCAGCCTTTTGATTAAAGATCAAATGTACTATATCTGTCCTTACTGTTTAATATCAAATGCGTGGTCATTGTCTCATATGTTGTTAAATTAGATTTTGTTGAGGGAGTGGCCATAACATTAACTTGATATAATGGTAAGTTAGATTTTGCAGAGGGAGGAGTTCTGGATTTCTCATTTGTCGCTGTTCGTAGCAGTAAGTTATGAAAAAAAATTATAGAATTTAACAAAATTTAAAATATGTGATTGTCATAAAAAAAATATTTGAAATAATACTAATAAAATGATATGTTCATTATAGGAGCTAAGTACTGTTTATAGACCAATTAAATCTTGCAATAATTCAATATTGTATAGTAATCCTCTACATAACTCATCGTACAGGCTACAGACCAGAAACTATCAAGTTACTAAACAATATTTGTAAGTCTTCTATTTATCTTACAATATTTATCAATTTTGTACTATAAACATCAAGTAATTCATCACCCTTCCATTAATTAAAAAAAGTTGAGTAATTTTTTATGCATGATATTTCTTGATCTTCTTCAAAACACAGATTAACAAACACCACAACCAAATTATATTTGGAAAAAAATAGAGAACAAAAATTAAATTTAATTATTACTGTATAAAATATATTTATAGTCGCCCAAAGTCTATGACCAACTAACTTTACAAAAAAAATTAAAGTTAGGACAGTGATAAACTTCAAATTATCATATCTTTGTTGGGAAAAACTGATTATCTGTGTTCAGTTTAAGGATGCAAATAAAAAGAAATGATTTTATTTTATTTTATTTTAACTCTTTTGATTTAAAAACTTAGGGGGGAAAAGATGAAAAAATGGGGTTCAAATCTTCTCTTTTCATTTTTGTATCCCACTGATATTGGAGACATTTAAAGAAGAGAAAGAATGGCTTTAAATTTTTTTTTTTATTGTGATTGTTTTTCGAGAAATCAAATTAAATCTTTACTCTTTAATTTTCCTATAAATTTGTGTAGGATGTACTCGCATAGATAATATATTTTTTCATTTTCTTCATAAAGCATGTATATATAAGTTGATATTTTTTTTTTGAAGTATTAAACAACATACTTAGTAACATCTTAGACTAATTTACTAAATGAGTTAAATTATTTTTACAATATTTTTATATCATCATGGAATGTGTAGATCAGATATAATTATTTTAAATTTAAATTTTATATAATTACATTAAATACTTAAAAGTAAAACTTTATCACCCATAATTATTTTATTCAGATGAAACAATTTACTTCTAAAAAAAAGACATATAGTCTATACTTAAAAAAAAATCACATTCTCTCGTTATTTCTCTCGGTTACACCACTCATTTTATCACTACACTTTTATCTTCTCTCTTGCTATCTCTTTTGTTTGTAAAAACGGATGTATAAAAATTAAGTACAAATACAATTACACTCTTCCTAGTTTATGGTCATGATATGAAAACTTTTCATAATTCTACTCGATCTTCTCCGTTAGGCCATCCTCTATTTGTTTTGTGGTCCATTATGCTACTACCTTCTGAATTCTATTTCACAGTTTATCATTTATATTTTTTAATTTTATATAATTATCTTTTAAAAAATAAATAGACAGTTGAGTTATTACTTAGTAGAATGTTCCCGAATCTTGACGCTTATTTGGCACAGATATTTAAGAAACTTTTATACAAGGTTAACATAATTTATTATAAATTGGATAGTAAATAAATATTAATATTAATTATTATATTATAATATTTTTATACAATTTATACCATATTATATATTATAATATATTTCAAATTTATAATAATTAGTAGATAACCGTGCAATTATTACTAATTTAAAATATATTATGTTTCATACTATATATTATATTTCAATATTATATGATGAAATAATTAATATACTAGAATAATACTAACTAATATACTATAACATATTATAACCATGTAACTGTTTACTGAATGGTAAAAATAATTTAAATAAACAATCTTTATTTTCACAGTTCGTAATAATTTTCATTATGAAAATAATTATTATAATTAATTATTATAAGGTAATAATAATAAAAATAAATAATTTTTTTACTATATTGTATATTACCAATATTAAAAAATAAATTACATTTTGTATATACTATAGATCATCTAATGTAAAAAAACTAATAAAGATAATAAAAACTTTGTAAATATTTTACATAAATTTACAATATTATATATTTTACATGTTCTTATATAAGTCATTTATAAAAGTACTTTAGTAAAAAATAAAAATACTTTTAATTATTTTTTTAATTGATTAAATAATAATCCTGTTGAAATAATTTTTTTACTTTAATACGAAATAATACTAACTATATTATAAAAAAATATTCCACATTTTGAAAAAAATACTCTAAAATATAAATTAAAATAATACAAACTTTCTATAATAATTCAAAAATTAAAAATGCAACATCAAATAAATGCTTATTTAAAAAAACATTTCAAGCAATTAATAAAAAATAAACTATTAATTAGACAGTCCTGATTCAACATGAATTCACCATTCAACAATCAAATAATTGTTGCATATAATTATTATCAGGTTAAAATAATAATAAAGATAGTTATTACAAAAATAAATAATTTTACTTTACTATATATTGTTTTTTACTGCTATATATTGATAATATTATGATAAAAGTAATTAAAGTATATTTATATATTCTATGGATTTCCAATTTTAACATAAAATAAAAAAATGATAAAAATTGTAGATATATATAAATTTACAATAGTATGTAAATTATAAAAATTTTAAAATATTAAAAAAAAACCTTAGTTATCAAATTATTTTCTAAATTATTTTAAATGGTTCAATTTAGTTCTCAAATTTTTAAATATGAATTAATTTGTTCTTCAAGTTCTTAAAGATAAGTCAATTTGATATGTAAATTTTTTAAAGGTTTAATTTATTTCTCAAATTGGTCTTTTAAGTTCTTAAAAATTTAGAGATCAAATTGATTTATTTTTAAAAATTTGAGAACTAAATTGACTCATTTTTAATAATTTGATAACCAAATTAAAATTTTTAAATTTTTGAAAATCAAATTCAACTATTTAAAGTAATTTGATAATCAAATCGATAATTAAGAAAAAAAAATGCTCCACATCACAAGTTACAATTACACATGTATAATGTAACATAATTTAATATTTCAACTACCAGTTCCACAAGTTGAGTGTAAAGACATCCCAAGTCCATGATCGAGTTCGGCGTCATGCTATGTTACTATAATTAATTTCTTTTCTGTCAGTGTTTGTGCTGTTGGAATTATGCATCTAGAACTATCTTCACAATATTTTCTAAGTCGTTTTAGAAATGGTATTGATTTTTATTTTCCTTGTTCATTAACACTATATTTGGACACCTATTAGGTATTTAATTCAACTGAATTTTAATTTTCTGTTTCTTGTTGGTACCAAACCGATCTAGAAGACGATAAGGATATTCAATTCAATGTGAGTTGCACTATAATACCTAGTAATCTTTAATTTTTGGGTGAACTGGACAATTGAACGAGCCACCCATGTACACAAGTCAATTAAGAGACAAGGTTATTAACTAATCATGTACACACCATATTAGTCTATTAATCTTTATTTTATACAACAGTGACAACTTTATGTTATTATAAATATTTAAAAAATAACTTTACTCATGAAATTAGACTAAAACCGGACTTGACTATATACAATTTAGTATTTGCCATGCATGTGTTCATTCGTGCACATGTATAGTTTATTAAATAGAATTTAATTGATACTATTAATTCTTATTGCACTATCATCAAATAACAAAATATCTTATAATTTAAAATGGTTAACTTTTAGAGTAATTATTTTGAAAAACATATTTAGGGCCACTTTTAATTTGTTAATAGTATAAAAATCTTAACATTAATAATCTATCAAAATTAAACTCTAATAAATATATTAATTATTTTATGAAATAGGATCAATGGATATAAGATGTCAAACATCATAAAATAACATAACATATTTTTATTATAAAATTAAATTTTATTAATTCAATTATTATATTTATATTTTAAGTATAATATGTCAAATTTATAGAATTTGACACTTAGTAATACTGTTTTGCAACATATGATATATATTATTCAAAATATAAGTAAATACCTGTTACATTATCTATTTATAAATATCTAAATTATTTAAAATTTAATATTCATAATTATTAGAATATTTAGTGTACTATAATTTAAACTATTATATATATATATATATATATATGTATATATATATATATATATATATATATATATATATATATCATTTTATAAATTTTGATACCTGATATCAATTGAATTTATCTCTTATTTTAGCAGTAAGATGTTATTCTTATTTTAGTTTTTGTAAAAAAAAAATAAAAAATAAGGGCATATAAAAGTGAATATATTTCATGGGAATGCGCTAGTGTCATAGGTAGATCTTACCCATCATCTTCCCTACATGAGTACATATCAAAATCAAAACAAATTATCACACTTCTTTTTTATGTTTCTTTAAACTATTTAATTCAAAGATTATTTTATGTGAATCGTTTCGAATATTCTTCACCAAAAAGGTATTAGATTGTCGATTACTACATTAATCATTGTACTTTTTAAGATTATGATATGTTTGATGTGGTCCGAACTCCACGACCAAGGAATAATTAGTTGACTAACCAGCAAATTATCAAAAGATAATAATAAAATTTTATTTTAGTTACTTCAATATATATTTGATATTAATTTGATATGTTATAAATTTAAATTAATAGGAAATTAGGAATAAACTGATAGTTTGTAAAAAAAAAAAAACTGATAGTATAAAAAATTATTTTTTCTATATTATCATTCAATTACAACTTATTATATAAATAAAAATGATTGATTTTGTAATAATTGCTTTAAATCTATTTAAAGTGGTTTTCAAATTAATTCAAATAGTTTTAACATTACATATATATATTTATAATAAATTCAATTAATTAAACAAAATTAATTTGCAAACTTTATTAATTCTAGTTCAAATTCTCAATTTTTCATCCCTCTACGAATCCAAATAATATAGGTAAATGAAGTGTGAATTAATCTTGATAGAAGAATTTAAATACTCCAATGAGGTATTAAATTAATAAAATTAATCTATACAAAATTATAAATTGATAGCGAGTATAATGAACTTGGAATAACTCATCGATTACATGACCTTAATTATGGTGGAGAACAAGATTTGGCTGTTAAAGCTCAATCTTAATTAATTGTGGAACATACTTGTCGTATCTTAATAGCTTTCAGTACCAACTGTGCAGAAACATTAATTAGCATAAACACACAGATAGCTCCATTTCTTTATGTCAGCACAAATGGTAACCATATCCTTTTCTTTATTGGGAACTTGTTCTTGCTTAAGTCCAAGGATTAAGGAATAATATATTTAGGGAGTATAACTGATTTAGTAAGACCAATTCAATGAAATGGTTCTTTAACAAGCCCTTTGTCGTCTACAACAATATTCCTCCCAGAAAATTCCACTAAACATAAACAAAAAATGTAATAATAACTTACAGCCAATTTGCTCTACATGGTTTAAAGAATTTAAATAATGTATTTGAAAACACTCACTAAACATTAAGCATTTAAATTCTGACTGACCTAATTTTTCTTACTAATATTGAGAGCTTCTTAATACTGATTTTATTAGATGTGCTTCATTACGAGAAAATAATTATTTTTAAAAATATCTTATTAAATAATTTTTTCCTTAATCACACTTTCGGTCTAATTATTTTAGTGCAATTTTAATTTTTAAGTTTTTTAATTAAGCCTCTATTTTTAAAATTAAGCAATTTTTATTTTGCTTTCAGGTTTCTTGTACTTAAAACCTTCATATTATCATTTTCTATTTAAAATTTTCATAAACTAAATTGATTGAAATTGTTTAAAACTTTTTTTTTACCGAACTCACCAATCAAAACATCAAATTTTACTTAAAAAACCAGTTTTTCTTTACTCAAAATATATAATTTCACATCCTATAAATTGTTTTAATTTTCGCATATTTTCACTAAATTTGAACTTAAGTTATTCCCAAATTAACTTGCCTATGTTTAAATAGAGAGAAAGAAAAGGAGAAAAATATAAATTTTGAAATTTAATTTTTTTTCTCTTATTTAGTAGATGAAAAGAAAAAAGAGTAAAAATATAACCCATCATATATTAGTTTGACTATGAATTTGAGGGCTAGCTTAATGTGATATAGGAGTAAAAACCTACAAGATTCTGTGGAGTGACTATGAGCTAGCCAAGGTTGACCCTTAGCTACCATATAAACTTTGATATATCATTTTTTCATGGACGACAGAAAGAAATGAATTCAACACTTTGAAATGCAGATGTGTACTCTATGGAATATTTTGATTTTGTTTTCTTCTGTTTGTTTAAAGTATTCTATAAAATAATTTTAAATTAAACAACCTTAATTTAAGGGAAGAGAGGGACTCTTTGATAATAGTATTTAATCTCTAAGTCTTAATTGTAATTTTAGTCTTTTTGTTTATTTTAGTTCACAAATTTAATCTTTTATAATTTAATTCACCAATTAAGTCTCTCATTTTTTTTAATTTTATTATTTTAATTCTCAACCTCAAAATTAGACATTTACGTTAATTATTTACATTAATTATTTATGTTAACCGTAATGTGTCGTATTTTTATTGAACATTAATTAGATGCATGAAATTAAAACAAGATATGTGGTGGTCAACTTAAACAATTAATGATCAACTTTTAAATTTGGGTTTAGGAATTAAAATTATCTAATTAAAAAAATCAGAAGATTCAATTAGTAAATTAAATTACAAAAAAAACAAATTAATGAGTTGAGATAAATAAGAATATCAAATTTACAATCATGTCAATCTCTAAAGATGTTTTAATTAAAAAAATAAAAAAAATCCCATTTGGTAGGTAAATTTGTTTTAATAACATTTTAAAAACTTAAATTACTCGAAGTACGTAGTAAAATCTTACAGGCCTACAACAGATAGGTTACGGTACTGGTTCAGAATTATAAATGACCTATACTTAATGTAATTTTTCAATTTCGATTCATTATTTGAATATAATAAAAATTAATAACATTGTATATAACTATATATCATATCATATTATATATATAAACATGACAAAATTAAAGACAACTTATTGTTCTAATTAATTTAATTCGTGTTCCGAAAACACTTTCACAGTAAATATACTATTTAGCCAAAAATAAGTAAAAGAAAAACAAAAGTCATATATATTGGCATAAGTCAACACTATTACTATATAGTATAGGGTTGATGGAAGCTTCATCAAGGATCCAGTTCAGCGGTATTTCACTATTTCTTCCTATCATAACCGTTATCTCCTTCATCCGTGTAAATCAAATCTGATACAAAAGAGTCCCCACTATGCTTTTGTATCAAACCAAGCAAATAATAATAATTACATTTATTCGAATGAAAACTGAATATGAGTTCTTCAATTTAAAAAAGTATTGAAATTTGAATTTTCTACATAGAATAAACACAAGAAATTAATCTCACTAAAGGTAAAGGTAGATAAAGGTGGATCAACGGACATTTTCGATAAATATTAATAATAGATAAATACTTTACACTTACATGAAATTAAAAAGTAAAAATAATAATAATAAATTCAACATCAGCTTCACTACAAACGCCAAAGAGATTCAGAACCTATAACCAGACCTAGAGCTAGTCATTTTCTCTTCTCTTATAGACTCCTAAGTTGCTTTCAATTATCTTTTCAGGAACATGCAACCCTCTTGGCCATGTATACTCACTTCACTCGTTTGCTATTTTCATTGCTTAATTCTTCCTTATAGAACCTTCATATATATTTTTCTCTCTTTATCCCTACACCCCGAGCTTCATATTTTTGCATGTGATCATGGAGGGATCTAATGACTCTCAGTACTGGATGTATGTGAAGAGAGAACAAATCCTGAAGCCACAGTACTCACACCTTGAAGCAGCAGTTGGAGATGTCATTAACAACAATTTCTCATGGGAAGAAAGAGCTTTTGCAGAAGATGCGGCTAGATTACATGGTGGGAGCATGTGGCCTCAAAGATCTTACTCTTGCACCTTTTGCACAAGAGACTTCAAATCTGCTCAAGCCCTTGGGGGTCACATGAATATCCACAGAAGGGACAGGGCTAGGCTCAAACAAAATCATCACAAAAATGATCATTTCATCAAATCCTTATTATTAGGTAATAACCATCACTTTTTATCTGCACCAGAAATCTCCACCCAGTTAGATTGTGGTTTTACTCATGCTTGTTATTCTAGCCCTGCAACTACAATCACAACAACCAGGCTCTCATGTATATCATCCACACAAGAAAATTGTGGCGACCATAATTTTTCACCTTCTTCTTCAATTATCTTGGGCCATGTAGGGTCTCCTAATTCAGAACAAGAAGGGGTAGTCAAAGCAAGGGAGTACAAATTTAATGGCTTGGGAGGTAGCAATTATGTTGAAACAAGTTTGTCCGTGGGACTGACTTCAATGTTTGGCCAAAAATCATCATCACCAGCCGTTCCTTGTGGGGACAGATTCAACAATAGTTGCAAGAGGCTAAAGAGTAGCATTTCTTCTCAGCCTCTCTTCCTCAAGCCATGTTCAAATGATAAAAGCTCGGATTTTAAACCTGTGGAACATGGAATGGAGTACTTGGATCTTGAACTCAGGCTAGGGAAACAACAGCAAGTTAAGTAGTTATTTATTTATAGTAAAAACAGAAGTTGCTGTGAAGTTATATTTATAAGTCTTATCAGTGTTGTTGCTTTGTAATTCTCCTCTTGTCCCTTCTCTCTCTCTCTTGATCCTCCATTTTTGGTTGATAGAACAAAGGGAATTAGAGGGGCTTCTCTTCAATTAAAATGACAAGGTTTACCTTCTTCAAATGTTTGAATACTAATTCTGTGATTTCTCTCTTGTTGCATGTTACTATCTTTGTTTTTCTTTTTTCCCTTCATCAATATATGATGGTTTGTTTGTTTGTTTGAGATAAGTGTGCAGTTCAATGAAGGTAACATAACAAAGGAAGATACTTTAGTAAAGCAATTTAAAGAATATACTTGAACTCCAAAAAAAAATTCAATGGAAAATGAAATTTCTGAGTTCTACGGTTAATGTGAAGGGAGATGAAAAACAAGATGAACAGTTACAATAACTTTTTTTTAGGCAAGTTATAATAACTTTTAGATAGAGTTATATTGATTTTATAATATTTTTTTATTTCATAATCATCTGCTCTATTTTTCTAAATTTAATTAAGTTAAAGTATTTTGAATGTAAAATATGTTTAGACGGCCAAGTATCATCATCTAATTAATAAAAGAGTATCATATGATAATAAGTTTATTAACTTTTATAAAAAAAAATGTCTAAAAATATAATTTAATATTACGGTATTTTTTTATTGATTAATAATATAAAAATATTTACATTAACTTAAATATGAAAATTAAACTTAAATACTACTTTACTTATCTCACACGATATATATATATATACTTTTTCTCCTTGTGTTATACATAAAATTATATAGCTTTATTGTACAGTTATAATCTTTTCACAAATCAAGTAAGAATTAAAAAAACAATACAGGTTGAATTTATTATTATCTTTGTTTGTCTCTGATCCAAACAATAGTAATTTACAGTTTACACGTACAAGTCGGAGCATCCAGAAAACTGCAAGTCCGGACAGGAATCAGAGAGGAGGAAAATTTAACTGTAAGGTATTGAAGTGGTGAAAGAAACTGACACTAACTGACAATTAGAAGTCACTTCAGCTACATAAATTCCAGAGAACTAATAGTAGTAACCTCTCCATAAAACCTCTACAAAATAATCAATAACCTTTACACACGAGTTATCACTAATAAAAAGTTATGAAGAGATTTTCTTATAAAACTATTATATCCTCAACAAAAAAAGGGTGTGATTAGACTATAATTTGCACGTTGAAAACCTTACTTTGGATAATGTAAATTTAAAAGTCGACAGATAATACGTTTAACAAGTTAAAATTACAGTTTAAGTTATTTTTTAACAAGATTTTAGGTCTTAAATTATGGTTTCAATAGAAGTAAAAAAAATGGTACTCTTTCATTGAATCAAGTAATGATTTGCCGACTACAATCCAACTATTTATTTGTATTCTTTGAAATGAGATGTGTGAAGTGTTATGAAACAATGCATTTATCACTAATTTAAATTTACATATATTATGAAAAACTTTAATTTTCATAGTTAGTGTAAAATACACATATATGATGATATGGTACAGAACGAGTTTATTTTAGTTTATTAAGCAGTGTGTACTGGTTGTTTGTAAATTCTCATATTCCTTAAATATAACATGATATGATAAAATGACTGAATCTTATGAAATATTTGTGTAAACTCACAATATATATTTTTATAGTATATATCTTCACATCAACATATTTAATTCCAATCAAAACACCTAAACATTGACATTGTTAATCTATGCATGACTTATTAGAATCTTAATTATCCTCATGACCACTACAATTTCCAAATCCAAACCTTCTAGTTATTTTCCACATTTTCTTCCTAACGGGTCCAAAAACTCAACTAACCACATGGAATCAAATTGAATATATTATAGTACAAGAGAATTAATGTAGTAAACATTATAGTAATTAACATGGCCTAGCTAGTTTGAAACATAGAGAGAGAGAGAAGAAGATCACATATCATAGACCTAGTTAACGTGTCTTAATATGTTTTTTTTTTTCTCATGGAACAATATATCCACATGTCGGCTGTAGATGTACACTGAGGTAGCCCCCTCCTTCAAAGAGCAACTAGCTAGGAGCCTATAAGTGTCCACATTTTCCTTATGTTTGGAAGCTCGAGAGTGTTCCGCTTATAGTAACGCAAAAACAGTGTTAGCCCCCTTGTTATGACACAGACCGTTCCTCCAGAATACACGGCGACGTCACAGTCACAGTCTCTGAAAGGATACTTGATCAAGTATATATATCATGTTTGACTTCATGCTCATTCCTGTTTACAACGTCAGAGAGAGGCATTGCTGTGTATCTGCAGGGGAATTCAGCTACCCTTTCTCTTATTGTACATTAGCATAGCTTTACATAACCTACCTATTATGTCTAATGTTGGAGTAATCTCCATATAATTGTCCTCAAGTCTGGTGTTACTTTGTAGAGATGGATCAATCATCAATGAAGATGGCTGAAAAGGAGGGGTAGTTTGGATTATATTAAAAAAAATTACATATGGCATATATATTTTGTACTTTAATACATATATCTATTTTTAAATTAAATTTTATGGAGACCCGAATCATGCATTCTGTTTGTGCTTCTAAGTTTATTGTTGGAATTCAGATATATCAATTTCAGCTTATATTATGGAAGTATTTCTCTTGTTCCAAAAGTTCAGTATAATACAGACACTTCAAAGTCTAGAGAAGGTCTGACAATTGGAGCCACCTAGCACGTGTGTCTGTATATTAGGAGACTTTTGGCAGTGAAGACGACTAAACAAACATGTTGTCCTGTAATTAATCTACTCATTGGTTTTCGAAGAAACTTAATTTGACAAATGACATTTCACTTTCACAAGCTTATTCAGTTGTTCTCCTACCCTCTTTTAAATTTATAAAACTAGTTTTATAAAATGATTTTAAAGAATAATGATATATGATAGCAATAAAATTCATTATAATTAAATCTTTTGATCTAACGCAAACGCAGGAGTTATTAAAATCATTTTAACGTAATATATATATATATATATATATATATATATATATATATATATATATATATATATATATATATATATATATATATATATATATATATATTACGATTACATAAACTATTGCATGTAAAGTGAAAATAATAATAATAATAATTTTGCACCAATATACAGCTCAAGTGGATGATGACAATGATACTTGTCTGCGTTGGTCTGCTTGGACAAGTTGTGCAACTTCTTTGGGCTTGCTCTTTCACATTGAAGTTCAACTATTTTTTGGGTGAAGACATTGGGCCAAGTGATTGAACATTGCATTCATGGGCTTAGATGGTGTTTCTCCTAATCACGTGGGCCATTAGGAAAATAGCCTAATGGGTAGAGACTATTATTTCTAATTGTAGAGGTATATATTGAGTAGTTTCTTTTTCAGTTTTTCTTTCCCCCCTGCTTTGGAGGATATCTTATCCACCACCTATAGCTAAAGAAACATTTTTCTTCTTCTAACAAAAATATTAATTTAGAATCATTTAAGCATTTATGTAATTTCGGTAAAATATTAGTAACGATTTTAAAAGATAAGGAGACCAAGACACTCACATGACACAATATTACTCAAGTTTCCAGCAGTGATTGACCATACATCACATTATTTTAGTAATTTTGGTCTTTATTATTCACTAGAACTGAAAGTAATGAACTAAACTTTGATTAAACTATTCTTCTAACTGGAAACAGAACTATTAAAAAAAATCAAGGCATGACAGTTTCAAATACCTTAAAATATATCAAGTGTTGTCACATTTGTAGTTGGTTTAAAAGTTTCTTTTTTTTTCCCAAGAAATCACAAAGATCTCCTTGCACAACGTTGAAAAAATATATTAGATTTAGAAAGGAACATTCCCTATCACATTACTATTAAACTTCGGCAAACTAACATCTAAAGCAGCACCAAGAAATAATGTTACATGTAGTTAAATAAAAACAGTTTCCATCATCAAGAAAATATAATGTATGGTCACAAAGAACGAAAGGCATCAAAAGTAGTCAAAAAGCATTTACAGCAGGTAAAGATTAAAGATCAAGAATATTAATAGTCAATAATAAAAGAAATCATAACAATAGAAGTGAAGAAAAGGGAAGAAAACCCTATAGTGTTTTAAAAAATCTTACCTATAGTATATTTATTATAAACCACACAATAGAAGCATTTCTAACTTGTTGATATTTTTTTATGAAATTAAAAAATATATTAATTGATAAAAAAAATAGCTAAGAGGTAGAATGAGGTCAGGACTCAGGTGATCAACCAATTTGGTGATAGGCTGACACGTGGACCGGCAAAATCTTGTTGATTTGTAAAGTTGGCTTTACAAGCTGAGATCTCGTTAACTTTTTCATGATTTCTCTTTGAAAATTGCTTAAACGCGCGAAACAAATTTCTAGCAATACACACGAAATGTTAATTGGTGTTGTTTTATTGGGGATAATAATGCTTATTTTTCCCTCCTATGAATGGTGATGCATATGTTTATGGGTTGATTTAGAATTCGTGAGCTTTCTTCTAAGATTTTTTTGTAAGATATAGCATTACTTTTCTTCTTTTGCCTAAACCTCCAATATGTCAGCAAATAACCATAAGGCCACTATGTGCAGTTAATTAGTAACAGGTGTAATGGTTGCACTCTATTCTTCAATCTATGAACAATTATCTATATTTTTTATTGGAAAAGAAATATAAAAATAAAATGATTAAGTTTCTCTTATAAATTAAAATTTAATTATATACTTAATATTTATACAAACTCTCTCTGAAAAGTTGTTAGTTAAAAACACTGCTTCTGCTTGTGATTTTTATAAAATGTTGTGTAGATTTTCAAGTTTCAAATTTCAACTCAAAGCTACTTTTCTATCGCATTTAATCAATTTGAGATTCTGACACAGAATTAATTTTATTTATTATACTCAAACATTTATTATATAAAATCAAGTTTAATGACACTCAAATTCAATTCTCTAATTTTATTATTATATGAAGTCGTTCAGAATTTGAATTTGAATATTGATTGCTACGTTAAATATAGAATAAATAATTATGTTGAAGGAAAATCACTGTGAAAAATACTGGAATCAAATCTGGTGTCTCCTTTTTTTTTCTGTCATATTTCCTACTTTTAAAATTAAGCAACACATCAATAAAAGAAACTAAATAACCAGAGAAAAATATTCTTATTCAAAAGATAGACATTTTTTTTATTGATAAGGAAAAAAAATTAAAAGGAATAATTTATTAAAATTTCCGTATAATGTTGGATTGTTGGTGTTATTGTATTATTATCCCACCGTATAACACGGCGTTTTAGCCGTGACATTTGTCCACTGTTACGCGTGTATGTTGGGCTTCCCGTGGCAACATGGTGGGGATACATTGAGCTTCGTTGGAAATTGCAGAGCCAAGTGCCTCCCAGTGTTTTAATTTGCCATAAACAACACGATACTAAACTTTATGGCATTAAAGAATAACATTGCCAATGTCATAAAAGAATACCAATGACACTAGAGTACAAAAATTGAGATCATTATTATCGTTTTAAATTATTCTATACAGATAAAAAAAATACTAAATAAATGTTTTAAAAAATAAGGGTTAAAGTACATGAAAATTTGAACTTAAGGTGGTAAAAACAAAAGGTAGAGTTAAGCTTTTAGAAAAATGATTTAACTTCAAAAGTCACTAAAACATTTAAATTGTTGATTTTTAAATAAAAAATAATTTTTAAATATCATTATTGTACTTTTTAATTTCAATTTTAATTATTAAATAATATAAATAATTTATAATCTTAAATATCAATAAATAAATTTGTATAGTTAAAATAAAAACATTTAATGGATAAATTTTCCATCTTAAATTTTTCACCTCATTTTCTTTTTCGTCTCTATTATTTTTTTATCACATCACTTATATTATATTATTTATTTTAATATTATAATATTTATATTATTTTTTAAAACTAAAATAATAATTTCTAATATTAAATAAAAAAAACTTGCACAATGATAATATTTTTTAGAAACAAAAAGTGCAATTAACAAATACAGTAATGATATTTTAAAACGAACAAATCAACTGTCTTTGACATTGACACTATTGGAGAAGGAAGGAGTTAAGGGTTTAATCCCACGTCCAACATTTTTATCCTTTTTATAAATGTTTTATTCAAAATTATACTTTTATCTTTTCTCTCAATTTTTGTGTATTTTTTCTTTAACTGAACCAGAATGTCATATTAGCATGTCAATGTTACAATAATTAATATTGTCATGTCAAAGTCAATTAAAAATAATGAATGGTCAATGAATAACAATTTGTAAAATTAAAAAAAAAAAAGAGAAAAAAATCTACTGACAAAATATGTGAAATTGTGAAAATAAAAAGTCAAAATATGCAATTAAATCTATTTCAATTAAAGCATCTTATAATCTTAATTAACTTTGACTTTACACATTTGTTCACTTTGCAAGGAACATGTCCAGATACTAACTTCTCAAATTCTATCAAAAGAATGGAACCCTTTTAATTTAACTCATTTTCTTTATGATTGACTTTGGTTAAAATTCACCTACTTACATTTAATACAACGGTAAAAGAGAATATTAATACTCATAAATTTGGCCAATTTTTTTAGATTTTATGGTTATTTTTTTCTATTGATTTTAGTTTTCATAATTGTATCCTTTGGTCATGTGACTTCTACACAGGCTAGTTATGGAGCAATTGTATGTTAACAAATCATAATTTCTTAGTCTCTCCGTGCTTCTACACTTGAGATTGTAGGGATATGTATCCACCTAGTCGTGTGCTAATGAGTCTTTAGGTCATTAGTCGATCATTGGCTCCATAATTGATTGACCATTGAAGAGTTTATCACTCGAGATATATAGTCCTATGCCCACACCCCCTGGACCTATTGTAATTGCCTAGGACATTGATCTCAAATCAAGATCTTGGAATAACAAATGGATTAGGATATAGAGAATCCTCTTAAGAATGTTCAGCTTCAATATGATACGGGTTGAGGACAAATATAACTCAATATTTAACCCAAAAACAACTAAATTACATAAACACGCAAATATTTCTAGCTAAGTGTCTCAAATCCTAGAGACCATTTATCCAATATCAAAAATAATAACAATTTACCGGTGTGACATGTATATAAATAAGTTACATCACATATACCTCAAAAGGGATTCCTAACATAATAATTAACCTTATATATGATGTCATCATTAAGTGAGATCAGTAATTATAAAAATTTTAAATTTATGAAAACTAAACTAGTATTAATTTTTTGAAAGACTAAAAACTAAATGCAAACCATAAATTTATACAAACTAAAAACATATTTGAGTGAAAAATAACTTCACCTGCCTGAACATGTTTTTTGGAAAAATATTATATAACATATTTTAAAATATATTTTATATCCCAGTATATATATATATATAGACATTAATTTGCAAGTGGACGGCAGAAACTGACATTAATTTGCAAATTTTAAAAGCAAAGGTGTTATTAACGGTGATTTTCTTCCACATAAAAATGGAAGACTGTGTTAACGTGTTTATAATAATTTAGACATATTATTCAATTAATTAAGTTAAACACTCTTTATATTAATACTAATTTTAGAATATTGGTTAAAGTATTGATAATAAAATTTTGACTTCAATAACTTGATTTTATTGGACCATTATTTTACGAAATCTTCTTACATTATAGAATTATTTACTCATATATTTAATATATTAACAGGCAATAAAAAAATATCTTTGAGTATATTTTATTTAAAAAAACTTACATTTTTATATTAACACACTTTTTACTTTTTATTCACATATGAAGGAGTGAGAATATTATTTTCCAACCCATACAATTTCCATTTGTACTTCAATTTATTAATTTTAAAATTTAAAATATATTCCTAAAAATGTCAAAAGTTAATGTAAGGTTTAGTTATAATATTTTTAGAAATGCGATTCTTGAGGATACAACGTCATATCGTGAAACAAACATCTCTTTAAAATATAAAGTTATTTGGTTTTAATTTTTATTTCTATTTATTTTATTCTTTATAAAACGATGACATGACTAATAAAAATATATAAAAAAAACAAGATTGGTATTTTTTTAAAGAATTGGCATTAAAATAAAAATATTTTAATATTAGAGTAAATTTTAAAGGAATTAAATTTTTTATATCAATAATAATCAAATTCTAAGTACCACAAAATTTATACTAATTTATCTAGGTTATTTAATCAATTCAGTTAGATTTGTCGTAAAAGTTAAAATTAAAAATCACAGTAAACATTCTTTAAAAATTATAACATGATATATATCAATAATATTTTTTTGAACTTTTTTCCAATATTTTAAATAACACTTTAATATACTACTTTCTTTGTCTCATTTTGTTAGTCACTTTTTAAATATTTTTTCTGTTTAAAATTATTTGTCACTTTAAACATAAAATAGAAATATTAGTAATTACTCTTTTTAGTAATATCCTTACGAAGTAATTACATTAATAAATATATAGTTATAACTGTTTAATGCAGTTGATAAAAATATTTTAGTGAAATAAAATTATTTTATTGTGAAAATAGTATAACTAATGAATAATATTACTTTTTTTATAAATATTTTTAATACTTGAATAAAATATTAAATAAAAATAAAAATATTTAATATCTCAAAATAATAATAATAGTATTTATTCTAAAAACAAATAAAAGGTGTTTGAAGAATGTTTTAAAAGTATTAATCGTAATGAATTGCGTGTGTGCATTATTTAAAAGAGAGATATGAAATGAGATGGCAGAAAGGGAGTAATTAGCAAGAAATAAAAGTGGTGGAAAGGGGAACGTGTCGTGGGTCCACGTAGGTAGTGGCCACGCGTCCAGTAAGCAATTTTGGGAACCTGAGATATTGGTGCACCTTTCACATGCCATCCTACACGTCTTCAATGGACAATCTTCAAACTTCACACACATTTACCACCTTTTTCCATTTCTTCTCTTCAATCTACTCCTACCTCCGTTCCTTTTTATTTGTAATTTAATCTTATTTTGTAAAAATAAAAATAAAACTCTTCCGAAACTCCAACAATTAAAAAGAAACGGAGTGACTAACTTTTTAAGATTAAATTTGGTCGTGTGAAATAAATAAAAAAGAAAGTTGAGAAGAAAATTGAATAAATTATAAAAGTAATATAATAGAGATATGAGACACACTATTTTTTTTTTAAGAGTTAGACTTAGACCTGTTTCATATCCCTGATAAAATCAATAAATACGTTAGAGTGTTAGACTTAGACCTGTTTCATAGTATAAAAATCATTTCAAACAAAAATCATTTGAAAAGAAAATCCACGTATTGCCTTTTGGCTTAATTTTTTAAACTTAATTAGTGGAGAGAGGTACTATGTGTTCTACCTATTTTAACTATAAAAAAAATCAAAAGTTTTTTAAAAAAATTAAAAATATGAGAATAATGAATAATATTAGAAAAAATAATAAAAATTTAAAAACTAATAAAAAAATAAAATGATGTAATGAAATATAAATATTCCTTTTACTATTGCAGTAAATTTTTCGCGGGTATAATGAAATAAAAACGAGAATGATGTTTTGATGCGACTTGTGAGGCGTCAACGATGCGAGATCAGAATCAAACAAGAATTTCGTATTCTACGATGTCGCCACGTGGTAGCATCCTCCGGTCGGTGTCAGAGTGAAAAGAGAAAAAATAAAAAATGCGAAGGAGAGAAATTAAGAAGGAATAATATTGAGCGGGTGAGAGAGAGAGTGTTGGTAAAGGACCACATGCGTGTCAGAAAAGGAACAAGTTTCGACCTACCGTGGATCCTTCCGATTGGTCCACGTGTAGGATCATAAAAGACAGCACCACGTGTCGGAATAAGAGGTTTGGAGAGGTACGATGAAGGGCTGGGATTGCATCTGGGTATTAAATGGTTCGACGTCATTCCAACTGTATGTGTCGGGTGATGCCCGTGACGGTGACGGGCAGGGTGTGTGGCCCCCAGGTGCCTGCCCCGTTTCCCCTCTTCAAAAGCTTCTCTCCCAACGCCATTTCAGTCGATCCTGCGTTTCATTTCCCATATAAGACTCATAACCGTTCGTTCGTTCGTTCGTTCCCCACTTGCTTTTCATTTTTTTTCTCCCTTTTCGCTAACCTCAAAGAGAGTTCAGTATTTATACAAATAAAAGTTTTTTCTTTTTTTATTTCTGGTTTTCGTTTTGGAATGGCTGGGATTTGCTGTGGAGTTGTTGGAGAAGCCGCCGAGACTTCTTCTCCCATCGAACCCACCTCACGCCCTTCCGCACGCCGGAGTTTGGACCTTTTGCCCTTGAAATACATAGCTGCTGACGTGTCAGTCCCGCCGCTGGAGAACAGCCGGAAGCGCCAGAGGCTGGATAGGCGCGCTTCTCCGGCAAGGGAGTGCGATAACGCGGTTCATAGTTCCAAATCGAAGGTAGTTGAGGTTGTTCCGAATTATTCTTCGAAGAGTCCAACGTTGGACTCCACAAGTCCAACAGTTGTCGAGGAGTATCCGAGGTATGGGGTAACGTCCGTTTGTGGAAGGAGGAGGGACATGGAAGACGCCGTTTCGGTCCATCCATCGTTTTGCCAAGAAACTTTATCTCATGATAAAAAATTAGGGTTTCATTTCTTCGCTGTTTTCGACGGCCACGGTTGCTCACATGTAAATGCTAAATTATAAATTTTAAAATTCTAGTCCGTTTTTTAATTTTATTTTCTCGGATCTGGTTTGTTAATTAGTTAACGTGTTTTTATATATATATAGGTTGCGACGATGTGCAAGGAGAGGTTACACGAGATAGTGAAGGAAGAGGTTCACCAAGCGAAGGAGAATTTGGAATGGGAATCAACGATGAAAAAGTGTTTCGCGCGCATGGACGAAGAGGTTTTAAGGTGGAGTCAGAACAACGAGACTCCAAGTTGCAGGTGCGAGCTTCAGACCCCGCACTGCGACGCTGTGGGCTCCACCGCAGTTGTGGCCGTCGTCACGCCGGAGAAAATCATCGTGGCAAACTGCGGAGACTCACGCGCCGTGCTTTGCCGCAACAACGTAGCCGTCCCACTCTCCGACGATCACAAGGTAAATAACCAACCAATACTAATAATGAAGAGTTTTCTTTATCATGTGTTTATTGGTTTGGGATCTGAATTGATATGGTTGGCACGTTCCCCACACGCGCGAGTCATTTGGGTTGATTGTCGTGGCTCCACTGTTGTATAGTGGAGGATAAAAAGTTGGTTCGTTTGTGTGTGTGTGTGTGTGTGTTGGGCATGTGCACTAATGACTAACCTTTTTGGTTTGGATTTGGGTTCGGTTTTTATTTTGAGCAGCCGGACCGACCCGACGAGTTGCTTCGGATCCAAGTAGCGGGAGGGCGCGTGATATATTGGGACGGACCTAGAGTGCTTGGGGTGTTGGCTATGTCCAGAGCCATAGGTGAGTAATCAATAAATACACGCGCGGCGCATTATAGCAGATTGGAGGGTTCTTATTTATTTTATTTTATTGGCGAATGTTGGTTGTTTGTTGGGATGGGATTCCAACCCATAACCTATGTCCTTCCCTTTTTCCTTCTTTTCTTTCTTTACAATTTAGACCAACCTTGTATCTCTATCATTCTGAATTATTAACGTTGTCGTGTTTTGTGTTTTGTGTTGTGCAGGGGACAATTATCTGAAGCCGTATGTAATTTCGGAACCGGAGGTAACGGTAACTGAGCGTAGTGAGGAGGATGAGTGTTTGATATTAGGGAGTGATGGGCTATGGGACACAGTGCAAAACGACATCGCATGCAAAGTGGTGCGGATGTGTCTGAACGCGCAGAAGCCGCCATCGCCGCCCTCGTCTCCGAGGAGGGAGATGGCGGTGGACTGCTCCGACAAGGCTTGCTCCAACGCCTCCATTCTGCTGACCAAATTGGCGTTGGTTAGGCAGAGTTCCGACAATGTGAGCGTGGTGGTGGTTGATTTGAGGAGAACCTAAAATGGGAACTGTGCGTGGACACCCGATGTTGTGGAATTTTGTTTTTGACAAAAGAAAGGGGAAGAAAATGCAGGGTGTTGCGTGGTGCTTTACTGATTTCTTGTGATTGTAATTAAAATAGTACTTGTAGATAGGTATTTTAATCAACGGGGGTGTGTGAAATTTGTAATTGTCAGAAAAATTATCAACAAATTATGGGAAATTTTAAGAGTAGTGAAAACAATTAGTGTGTCAACCAAGAGGTAAATCAGCCTCCTGAAACACCGTTGTTTTTGTTGTAATTAGATATATAATTGTAATTGAAACCCAGCTTGGATCTATAAACGCGCCAATTTTGTTGTTTGGTTTGCATTAATAATGGTGTGTTTGATTTAGAATATAAAAATAAAAGCATTTTAAATTAAAATATAGTTTAAAAAGTGCAAGTTTCATTAAAAAAAATACAAAATTTTCTGTTATGTTATTTTCATTTTCCTTTTCAAACACATTCTCTGAGTGAGTGCATTTAATGATAAAAAAAAAAAAACTCTCTGAGAGGGAATGTACGTTTTTACTGTGGGGTTTTGCCGGAATGCTATTCTATTACGGTTTGTCGTCCATGATTATAAAATACGTCTATTGATACTTGTAAAAGTATAATTACATGTAACATAAAGATGAGTTGAATTTGCGTATTTTTTTTGGCAAGACTTGAAATAAAAAATTCTCAATACTTCAGTTACTTTTAATTAAATAGGAAAAATAACGTTGTTTGGTATATTAAAAAGGCATTTTACTCTTATACTACTGCTAGCGTAGTTTAATAATATCCTTTTATCTCTCTATGCTATAAATTTACGTTCTTTTTTCTTACATTTTATTTTATTATAAGAAATCAAATAATACAAATAAAAAAATTAAGTTTCTCGTAAAAAGAAAAGGTCAATATGTTGATTCACCCAGGTCAATTTCAAGTTGTATAGATTTATTCTATTTTTATTGTTTATTCTTTATCTCTTTCTATTTATTTTATTCCAAATTTTTTGTTTCTTATCTCTTTTGTAATAACTATAAAAGGCAGAGTATAAAACATGAACAGAAAACAGTTTTTTTCGTGAAAAGAAGACCAACATGTGAATTCAACCATGTCAATTTTCATTTTTACATACCCTTTCAGTTACTCTAGCCATTATTGGCATATAGCTCTTCTATCTTGAAGCAAATTAAACTTATGAGTACCTTTACCTTTGTTTGGGGTAATAAGGAAAGGGTGGGGATAAATCTATTTCGCTTATTGTTATGGGTAAAATCTTGGAGAGGGTGAAATTTATGTGAGAGGAGTTTCATTCTTCAAATTTGATTATTAATGAGCATCAATAATGAAATGCAGAAGATCATAGTCATTAGACTCAAGCTAGTCCAACTGGTTTAACCATAAACCAAACTTATGGTCGGCTTTGTTGCTTTATTAGATCGAAAATGTAATTGATTCGCAATGAATGTATTTTGCTTGATCATAAATCATAAAAATTTTTCTCTCTAACTAACTTACTCATACTACTCTACTCAGTCAATCTGCATTTGGACACACTATTTCATGCAATACACACTGTTCCATTTACTTATTTTTACTGATATACGCAAGTTATCATGTCTATCAAACTTATTTGATCTTTTGTTGAAAAGATAACAAGGGAAACAATATGCATCATTTTCGAAGGTGAAAATTTTGACCATGAAGAAAAGATGTTAAAACAAATGTGTTTAACCATCTTAGATTATCATCTTTGTCAGGCATAGGACAATGTTTTAATAAGTACCTTATTTCGGACAAGTTCTTCATATTTTATTCAATTTATGTAAGAAATTCAAATAATCTAGAGTGATCTAATCACAATAGAGATTATAACATCATTGCGAATATAATTAACTTGCAATTTAGTTTTTATGATTGTACTTTCGAAACATTTTTTTTTTCAAATACAACACTTATTTTTTTGATGAAAAAAGTATTAATTAAAGTTAATTAATTTAATCACTTTTGTTCTTGATGGATCAAATTCTTGTTTCTTATACATAAAAATAGAGGTAATATTATTATAAATTTTTTTTATATGATAATTATAATAAGAAGGAGGAAGTGATAAAAATGAACATTTATTAAACTTTCCATAGAGATGAAATTCATGGGCGTACTATTTGACAATAGCATCAATTAATAATAATAAGCATTAACTGAACTTGGCTTGTAATACTTTCTTTTTTCAAACTTCCGGGAGACTTAATTTGAATCTATCGTTTCTATTCACACACACACACACACACACATATATATATATATATATATATATATTCAAATAATAATAATTCATTTTTTTCAATAAAAGGCGTTGTATTATTGAAGACGAAGCTGTCGTGGATGGATAAATGTTACAACTCAATAATTAATGCCTACAAGGTTTTTTTTTTGTACACGATCACGAGTCAAGCAAGCAAACAAACTAATAAGGGAAGGAAATAATATTGAAATTAATGTCAATTGAAAAACAAATTTATGGAACCTTATTATATTATTTCTACTCAGAAATTGGTTGAATGTTAACTTTGTAGTTTGCTCAGGCACGTTTCAAAAAAACGTCAAACTGTTACTTATGAATAAATCCTAAAACAAAATACCACGTAATTTTGTTAAAAGAATTAAAAGAAAAATAAATAAATAAACGAATATAATATTTATATTGGATTCGGTTCCTGTTTTGTAGCACTAATAATAAATAAACATGTGGGATCCATTCTCGAAGTTAACCAAAGGTAGACACGTAGCATTCATCTCCTTTTTTTAGTGTCACCATCACTTAGCTGGACTAGATTTGCTCGGATTTAATGTGCTTTTGGTCATGGACTAGTTACATCTAGGAATACGTTTTCTGTTTTGATATATTTGTTTATTATTATTAGAGTTTAATGCGCACGGATAATGAAAAATATTTTTATATTATAATTTAATTATAAATTTTTGTTTAAATTATTTTAAGATAATTATTTTAAAAATAAATAAATTTATTATATATAGTAAATTATGATTGAATAATTATATAAAAAATTTTACATTGATACTGTGTAATCTTTTTCTTTTATTATTATTTCTAGTAGAAAACTTGAATTTGACCTTAAATAAATATATAACGAGTTAACAACTAATGTTTTCTTAAGCGCTATTAGCTTACCTAGTTTGGAAATTAGGTTTTGTTTCTCAAGCTTTGTTGATACAGCAACAAGGGATGCATCACGCATGGCATGACATCCTCAAATGGTGCCTGTGAGACTCAACCACTACCTTTGAAATTTATGTTATATTAGATATGGGGCAAAAGAACGCTTGAGGCACCATGAGGGGTGAGCAGATAACAAAATCAGACATGATTTGATAAGTAGATTGCCACCTAAAATGTCCTCAATTCTCATCATAGATATTTCTAAAGCCATGAATTTCATTAGTCAATCCCCACTTTCGAGGTTCAACAATTCAACCAATCAAACTTTTGGACATGCAGTTTATAATTTATCCCATTGGTCCACTCCACTTTCTAGACATGACAAGGCACATTTTAGAGAACGTGACTTTGATCTTCCTGAATAATAGTATGATATTGTTTTGTGGGAATTCTGTTTAAACGAAAATGGAGCTACTCTCAGAGCTGCAACTTAATTTGAATGATGAACGATGATTTTTCCCCCTAAAATCTCGATTAATTACGGATGAGGCTCAGGAGCTAATTTGGATATTGAAGCTGCATTCTTTGAAATGTTGACTTTAGTCGATTAATATCCTAAATAGTGTGTAATTTCTCTTTACCGACCATATATGATATATGGGCCTTAAATATAGAAATCCAGCCCACATTTACTCTTACAAATTCTACTAATGACAATGTTACAAGTAGGCATTTATTATCTTTGATCTTTGTTTGAGATTTTTAGTGACTTGAGCATCAAAAAATATCTTTGTAGTTGTTTCACCCTGTTCACTTGAGCTCTACAATTGTACAAGAATATATCAGCTCTGATTGAAGAGATCAGACAAATTAGACAAGTTCATTGTACTTCGGTCAAGTCAACTATCTCATCCACTTCAGATCAAAACTTATATTTTACTCTTTTTTCTATGAGAATATTGTCATTTTTCATGTCTTGAATTGAACTTTATTTAACAATATTAACATTTATCTCTTAGTTTTCGGTGGTTTAACGAAGTAATTTTAGTTTCATATCACCTATAGTGATGATTTGGTGTGAACGAACCATTGTGAGGATAAGGTTGAAATGAAACAAAAAGCTTAAGGTAAGCTAAGAACATGAATAAACCACATTCCTATTCCTCGTTGGGCACTTTGGCATACATAGAATTGGATAAGAATATTAGCTACAATAATATTATCCTATCCAAACCTTGGCACAGAATCAAATACGAAGAGTGTCCCAATCAAACTAGCCAAAATGGAGAAAAGGGGTGACCATGTTTAATTTTATGAAGGAAATTCACACGAGTTAGGTACCGTTTGAGAAAGGGGAAAAGAAAAGAAAAGAAAAAACATAAAAGAAGAAGCATCCGTATGTTCTAATTCAAGGAGAAGTACACACGCTACTCTAACATTGATGTAAAGAGTCGCTGAAAAAAATAACAAAAGAAGAGAGAAGACATAACTATTAAGACTCAGTTTAGATTAACTTTTTAAGTTATGATTTTTTTTTAATTATAAAACTCTACAGTTAAAACTTCTTTTAAGACAAAATAATATATTAAGCTTTATCAAGTTTATGAGTATTAATTCATAAAGAAGTTGTAGCTCACCAGTGGTCTGCCATCAGCCCATAACATCCTCTGAAGCTATAATAATCGCTCATGAATTACTGTTACAAATACCCATAATGACAATTAATGGGGATTTAAAGGCTTAGGCTACCATTACAAAATAAGGGAAGCGCGAGTCATTAAGAATCCCAAGGACAAATTTAAGACCACAAATTACACTTTTCTCACTTAAATGTTCCTGGATCAGGTCTCCTAAGCCTCAGATAAAACTTAGTTACATGAATAAAAAGTTAATTGAAAAAGGTTTTTAAAAGATTCAAGTATGCAAGTTAATTTAATTCATTTGTTTTATTTTATTATAAGCTTTTTTTAAAAAAAATGTTCAAAGCTTCAAATAGACTATTTGTTTTTATTCCAGAAGTATGTTGCTACATTTTTAAAGTTTCCACGACTTTGATGATGAGATTGACCGTGGATGTTCCACTTTTGATGATTGCCTAAATATACTATCCATAAGGAATAATGTTGTAAGCAATAATGCTGAAGTGGGGGAATAATGGTTGAAAAACCATTCATCCAAATCCAAATTTAATAAACAATATTACACTACAAAAAATTAATAAACAAGAAAGCGTTTGACGAAGTTTGATTTTACTTCTTACTTGGGAGCATCAGATTCGGGTAGTTCATGTCAAAGACAACTCTATCAGACCACCTTGTTGTTTCTTAATCATTGGCAAGTTTTTTCAGCTCCAACGCTTCCTCCCACGATTAAAAATTTAAGTTTAAATATTTTTTTCCTGTAATTTAATATTTTTATTTTCGTTCTTGTAAATTTTTCTTTTTGAAATCATTTCTGTAACTTCTAAACTTTTTACTTTTAATCCCTGCCGTTAACTTCCATCATAAAAATATTAATTTGCTGACATCATAAAAAAACATATTTAAACATAGACTCTATTACTAATGTGCTGCCAATGCTATGACCTCAGCATCACTACAAAATAAACACTGGAAACACTTGGTGGGCCAGGACATTCAGCTAAGATAATTGGGACAAAGATATTGGCCCAAAGAAAAGGCCTCAGGTTTGAGATCCATTTTGCAAATTTAAAATAATTAAGTGAAGTGGTGGGCCCGAACTTGGCTATTATTTTTGGGCTACGAAAACATTCATCGTCAATTTTTCCTCTTCTTATCAATGAAAACAAATATGATTATATAAGTAAATTCAAATCACAAACCAACCATACATAAATATTAATATTAAAAGGTGAAGCCACACCAATTTGTTAAATAAAAATAAAAGCTTATGCATGGTAATGGGTCCATCAAGTAAAAAAAATAATATCGTGAATGATCCTGCAAGTTTCAACTATATTCTGCAAGTCCAACAAGCTAGTTTTGTACTGATACAGTGATACTTACTCATTGTGATTATTATTATTTCTTTATACAAAATGTTCTATTTTTTTTTTCTTTATTAGAAACAAGACAAGAGATGGTTCAATCATAAATGATAAAATATTTAAGATATATGGGTCCAACCTGTTTCTAAATATCCAGGATCATATAATTACAACTTGAAACCGCCAAACGGATGGACAAATTGTTTCAAAAGAGACTAAAAAGCAGAGACTCTGGGATTGAGTAAGGTTTTTTTTTTTTCTCTCAAGAAAAGGATAGGAAGGGGATGGCAATATTTAATTTTGACGACCTAAACGTTGATAATTTTTCAGTTATTTAACTTGAAGTTGTGATCCACAATTCATTGACGGTGAAACTGTCGTGTGTTATATATACGTGTGTGTCAAAGTCTATAAATTAATTATGTATACCATAGCATAGCGACATTACAATAAAACCGCGGGTAGCATTTTAATTCTTTCTAATATAAACAAGTATTGAAACCGATTAGGTAAAGATCAAATTATATAGTCAAAATCTACATGAAAGATTTTTGTATAACCAATTCTTGAAAGAGAAAACTTTGTATATTTGCCATAAGTCAAACATTATAATTACAAAGAATGTCTCAAAATCCAGTGGCTAAAATGGAGAAAAGGGGTAACAAGGTATAATTTAAAGCAGGAAATTAACAAGAGTCAGGTACTGTTTGAGAACCAGCGATAAAGATATATATTTTTTAATGAAGCAACAGCATCCGTATGATCTAATTTGTGTGGAAGTGCACACGAATGATATTGACCAGATATCTAAAACTTCGAGAAGGCAAAAACATTAGATACGATTTTATTCCTAAAGCAAGTTACCGCATACCTAAAACTTGCATGGCTTTCATGATGAGAATGACCATGAGTGTTCCACTTTTGGTGATTTCCTAAATATACTTTCCATAAGGAATAATGTTGTAAGCAATGACGAAGTGGGAGAATAATAATAGTTGATTAATCATTGGTAAGTTTTATATTTTCTGGTCCAATAGTATAATTTATACTATTGGAATCTTGGTTGTTGCTTCTTGCACCTCCAAGTTGTTTCTTGCATCCCTTTTTGGCTTTTGAAATGATTAATCCGAAATGTAAAATTACATTCCAGAATGTATCCTTTTTTAAGCTTTTGAAATGATCAATAAAGAAGGTAAAAAAAAAATAAAATTCAGAAAGGTTACAGGAAATAACTTGGAAGTGCAGGAAGCAACCTGAAATCTATTGCCATATCGCTGTTAATGCATCACCTCGGCTTAACTCCAAAATCAACAGTGAAAGAAGATTGGCGAGTTGGTGGGCCAGAACATTCAACTTCTTTGGGCTAAAATCAAGGGCCCTAAGAAAAGGAAATTGCTATTTACACTTCTAATGCTTTTACACTATCCTCTCTTTCTCTCTCTCTTCAAAAATACCCTTTGGCTATAAACATGGTGGAAAGGTTGGCTATTCTCGCAGGTGGCATGTGATCTCACAATTTCAGTACTCATAAAGCTATCATCTTTCTGCAAAAATATAACTAACAGTGATGCTTTTATAATCTGAACTTGCCTCTGCATACAAGTTTTTACTTTTTAATAGCAGTCTTGTGGATCCAGTTACATTTTGTATTTTGACTGACTTTGGTACCTCTTAGGTTCTAACCACAAGATTATCACTTGGATTAAGAAAGAAGATGAGATCTTCAAAACATAAACATAAGCTCAAGGAATTTGAACTCGTCACTTTTTATTTAAAAATAAAATAATAAATCATTAACACACTTATTTTGTTTAGTTAGTGTTATAAATACTATTTAAAATATATTATTATTCAAGAGTTATTAATTTTTTTCGAATTATAAAAATTTGTAAATGAAAAATAAAATATTTAATATTTAATTTTACGTGTATTTATTTTTATTATAAATTTTATTTTAATATAAATTAATAAACTATTATATATAAAAATTTGTTCTTATTTTATTATAATTTTTAAAAAATTATAATAAACTAATATACAGATTATTTAAAAATTTATTTTATGTAACTTATACAAATTACATAAATTTAAAATAATATTTAAATAATCTAAAAAATTAAAAAATTATTACTTTTTTATAAATAAAAAAATTGTATTATTTATATATATAAATAAATTACATATTTTTCATAAATTAGACAAAATAATTTATATAAATAATTTACAAACTATTTTTAAATTTTCTTGATTTATATAATCGGTATTAAAAAACTAATTTAGTAACTAATTTTTTTATTGTCAAAACAAAAATATTAACGTGTAAATTTCATAAAAATTTAAATATTAAAATTTATTAATTTTTATAATAAAATAAACATAATTTACATATTAAAATAAATTTACATGTATTGTTTACATATTAATTGATGCAATTATGTTGATTTATATAATTGGAGTAAAAATAATTTATATATTAAAATTAGTTTACAAAATAATTTATGTAAAAAATCTAAAAGATCCTCAAGATTTCATGATTATGTCGAACTTATTCTAATTTAACAAGATATCTCAATATTATACCTTATTAATTTATGAAATTTAATTATAAATGGGTAAAATTAGATTAAAATTATGTAACTATTCAAAATAATATATATATATATATATATAATGATATAAAATAAAATTAAAATATTTATATATTAATTTTTTTTAATTTATATTTTTTATAATTTGAAAAAAATTAATATCTCTTAACTAGTTATACATAGAAAATAATATTTATAAGATTAACTAAATAAAGTAAGTGTCTTAATAGTTTATTACCTTTTTTCAATAAAAAATTATGAATTCAATTCCTATTAAAACATTTTTTATTTTTTACTTTTTTAACTCTTTGTCACATAAACGTTATGTCAATAACCTACATAAATGTCACATCAGTACCAATACATCACATTAAAATCAATGTTGACTTTGGATGGTTAACCGAGAAAATGACCAGAATTATTTATTTTAAAAAATAAGTGAACTAAATGTTTTGATTTAAAAATTAAAAAATTAAAATTATAAATTTAAAATTATAAGAAGATCAAAATTACAATTTAATCTAAATATTAATATGATGACTATTTGATCTGCAACAAATTTCAAGTACTAGACCAATTACAAAAGCTATGAGAGTTAATGTGGAACCTTTGAAATCCATGTGAAGGACCTAACGATTTTATAGTTAATGTGAGCATATTTAACATAGAAACCAAATTATTCAAATGGTCAGTTACCGATATCGATGCTTAACTTGGCACCGTCCAAGTTTACATTAATCATCATCCTGCTATTGTATTCTATTGCTGGAATTTATAAGGTGGCTCAAAATTATCACCCCGTCGTTATGTAACATTTAAACAGAAACATTTGAGGAAAACTGAATGAAAGGAGTACATGAGAAAGTTGTTTATAAAAGTAAACAATTAGAAAGGACTAAAGATCTTTAAAAGAAAATTTGAAAATGCTTCAAGAAAGTCACTTGACACTTAGTTTGGATGAGGTAAATTGCCAAACAACTCAGTTAAGGGCCAGATTAGCCTTCAAGTCACAACTTGGGAATGTTGGTGCCCATCTAACGTGGCAGTCTGAAGTGCTTTTTGCATTTTCATTGTACTTGTGCATTTCAATGAAAATTGTGGTTAACCTAAACACAATTATAAATGAATAGAAATAGTTTTTCAAGTAATCCAAATTTGATGTTGTCTGCTGTTATATGCATATACTTCATTCTTTTCAGCAACTAGGTAAGCATAAAAGACAAGTCACTAAAAATATTTCAGTCTACTCTATTTTCTCAACTTTAACAACATGATGGGAATTGAATAATGCTGAACCATCTAAAGACTTGTCAACATCCTTCCTACACAAGTACACAACACTATGGCCTCCCCATTAAGGACAAATGTCTTAAACTTAGGCACCAATTTCACCATCCAAAATTGCATGCCTAGTTAAAACAATCTCTTTAACAAGATTTCTGTAAGTGAATGGTCTAACAACCGCTCGCAAAAATAGCTCTGGAGGAATTTTGCTCTTCTTAATCTTTTTTCTCCATGGACCAACTCCAATATACTTCCACTCTTCTTGACTGACCTTTGCTCGCTTGCCTCTCAAGGCAGTTTCGTCTCCATCTACTGAGAGCGCTGTTTCTTCCTCTACTTTGTTCATCATAAATTGATTCTTATTCAACTTCTTATTGAACTCAAGAGCCTTCTTTGCCAGATTCTCCATTGCTTCTCCACTACTTAATGCCTTTTGGAACTCCTCATTCCAGTTAAAGTCCTTCTCATCCTCATCAAGTGTATCCTCTTCCATGGCATGAAATTTTCCATCTTCACTTTCTTCCATGTCCATGACTAGATCTTGGTCTTCATCGCCATCATCATCATCATCATCAATCAGCTCCTCTTCATCCTCATCGTCATCGGTAATGTTAGTATCATCATCACTACCTTCATCCTCAATCCAATCTAGAACTTCAGTTTCATCGGGATCATCAACAATAGCATCATCTTCTTCATCAGGAGCATCACAACCCAGCTCCATCTCTTCCAACTTAGCCTTCCACTCTTTAGTATATGGATGCAACAATTCCACTGGATGATTTTTCAACAGAAACTCCAAACATTTTGACTTTTTCTCATCACTCAATTTCTGATATGCATTCACCACATCATCGACAAATGCCTTTTGATTTACCTTCACAATCTTACACAATCCACCAAAATAAGTACACAACTCAACACTACCATCATCATTCTCTAACTCAAAAAGAAAATCCTGTTCTGTTTTAGGATTCAGAAATGGAATTATTGGCTTGAAAAAGTCATCCTGTGGCTCAAACCTACACTGGAAAACTGGCTTCTTCACATATACAATATCAGGTCTCATCCATGCAGCACATTGCCCTATCGATGACCTAGCCTTGTTCCCAAGTCTACCCATCAAATTCCACTTATCTAATCTCTGCTTACCAGCTTCAAGCACTACTTCGCTAACTAACGTCCATTGTTGCCAAGGAAGCTCTGAAATTCTCCATCTTGGGTGCCTTACAAATACCCAAAAATACTTTAATTTACTTTGATCCAGCTGCTTCAATTTTTCCCCATACTCTTCAGCCATTTCACCTTGTTCAATCTGCTCCCACTCCTCATGGTCCTTCACTTCACTGATTATTGTCACACACTCATCGGAGAACCGACCCCGAACTGGCTCGCCAACAACAACTCCACGCCAAGAATAGGGTCCATATTGACCATATTTGTACCAATCATACGGATGACGTAAATTTGGGTCATCCTTCTCCATGAACCGGACCATTCGATCATAGCCGAGGCCAATTTGTTGGAGCTCATCCTCGGTGAAGTTATCGGGATAGTTCCCACCCCCCTTTGGGTTTTTCAGCCGGTAGAATAGAGACTCGGCGTATTTCTTGCTTCTTGCCCTGGCATTGCGCTTCAACCGTCTCCGGAACTCGGCATTGCCTTCAATTCGACCGCCAGAGGAGCCAGCACCACCAGACTTCTTGCTACGGCCAGCATAAGATCTGAGGTCCCTTGTGCACCATGAATTCTGCCCCAAAATTGAGAATTCACTAATTGTTTTAGGCCTTTGGGAGAATGAAACAACTGCAAAGCGTTTCTGTGATTGGAATTTTAGGTTTAGGGTTTTGTGCAAAGGTCTAAGGGGAGAAAATTGGAGGTAGGTTGAAGATGGATTAAGTGTTGTGGGCAAGAATTCACTTCTAAAATGCCTGAGATCCATCTCAAAAAGCATCCACCACGATCAACTAAACACCTAAACAATATCAACACAAATTAGTATTTCACACTAGAAAAACGAGAAATGTCACTCATCGAAACAATATCAGCACAAATTCAGTGTTTCAAACTTGAAAAACTAAAATCATTACTGATGGGTAGGCACATGAAGTATCAAAATTTTGCAAAATTAATCAGCAAACCTGAATAAATAAAAAATAAAGAAGGAAGAAATGTAATCAGAAAAAGGGTTGTCTCCCCCAACCGTTCACTTCTGCTGCTATATGTAAACAAATGGATAAAACTCAGAAAATTATCCAACCGATACCGTACCACACAGTGTAATTAAGTAAAAAGAGAGTTTTTTTGCAAAAACAAAATGAAAAGAGGGCGTTAGCGGTGTAGAAGAAATGAAGAAATAGAGAACAGAGTGTACCATAATAAAAATAAGATTGCTTCCACTCTTCTTTGCCCTTGAGCAAGACAAGTAAGAGAAGGTGTTGTGGCTGCTAAGTACTAACAGATAGTATTTCGGAACGCTACAGCTTCGGGGCAAATGAAGAACATGACTGGAAGACTGAACGCTCGTCCGAACATGTAAAAAGATAAATAATAATAATAATTGTAAAAAATGGAAAAAGATTTTAACAATAATAACATAATTTATTTTTAAAGACTTGTTGTAATTAAAAAAAAAATAGTCACTTTTATCTATGAATGTATAATCTGCTGATAAGTGTGTCCCTAAAAAATAAAGATTTAGTCCTCGAAAGAATAAAACATCTGACAAATATATTCGACCGTTAACTTCCATCAATCACCACCGTTAATAAAATAGCTTATGTGACACAAATGTCAAATTTGTCAATGAAATTAGGGACATATTTATCATATAATATTTTTTTTTACTTTTCGTCTTCTCACTCCGCCGCTAACAAATATGTCTTGAAATATGAAAATACAAAATTTAGTCTCGAAAAATATAAGAAGTGTCACAAATATATCCAAACGTTAATAGTAGATTGTGACTAATTATTATAATTTGAAAAAATTTATAATGATTGTTGCAAAATTTTTTTAACAAACTCGTAAATTAAATTGAGTCTAAAAGAAAAAAAAAAGAATTCTCATTTTATAAACTATAAATAAATTTTTTTACACTTCCATGCTTGATGAAAGGTTGAAGTAAAAAAAATGCTTATTGTAAAACATTATAGTTAAATTAGATCCATGAATAATTTTCAGGAAAAATTGTAATTGTAATGACACTTTTAATTTATAAAAAACACTCACCTTTTTTGGAATGATTTTTTTTAAGATTATGATTTGCTAGATGATCAATCAATAAAAAATAATTGTGTATGATTTAATTTTTTTAAAAAAATCAACAAATTTTTGTTATAATTTGTAATTTGATGTCATTAGATATACTAATAGACATTCATATTTGTAAATAATTAAATAAATATTATTTGATTAAACAGAAACAATGATTTTTTTATCGTTTTACAGTGAATTTTTTTTCCTGTGTTGATAGCATTTATTCAAGAGTGAACAACCAAAGAATTGATTTTTTTAGTTGAAGAAAAGTAAGAAGAATTCGCCAAAACAATAAAAAATCACTTCTATTGGTAATATTTTATGCATGTTTCATCCGTTGATGAAACTTTAAAATTATATAATGGAAAAGACACTTACCGGTGTGATAATGCTCTCCCAAGATTTTGTCACAATAATTATACATATTTTAAAATTATAATAATTAGTTACAATCTATTATTAATGTTCGGATATATTTGTTGCACTTTTTTACACTTTTTGGGACTAAATTTTACATTTTCATCTTTTAGGGACGCATTTGTCAGCGGAGTGGAAAGATGAAAAGTCAAAAAAATATTATATGGTAAATATGCTTCTATGCTGGCAATTAGAGATGACTACGTTGATAATCATTTCAGTGACAAATTTGTTCCTCTGTGCCACCTATGTTATTTTATTAGCAGTGACAGACGAAAGTTAACGGTCATATATATTTGTCGCACTTTTTACACTTTTGAGGACTAAATTTTGTATTTTCATCTTTTAGAGACGTATTTGTCAGCGAATTACATATTTAGGGACAAAAAGTGACTATTTACCCAAAAAAATATTTTATAATCAAAACAAACTTATGCAAAAAAAATTATTTAAATAAATTGTAATTCTGCTACAATAGTTTTGCTTTTGGTATTCCATTGTTAAATAAAGGATAAATAGTTACTTTTGTCTTTGAACATATAATTCGTTGACAAATGCGTCTTTTTGAAAGATGAAAATACAAAATTTAGTCTCCAAAAGTGTAAAAAGTGCGATATATATATCTGATCGTTAACTTTCGTCTGTCACCATTAATAAAATAGTTTTCGTGACACATATGAACAAATTTGTTACTAAAATGATTGTCAAGGTAGCCATGTTAATTAGATTGGAAGAAAATGTCAGTAAGATATCATTTTTGGATGTAAATATCATTAATTTTTTGTTGGACAAAAATGTCAATATTTTTTTATTGGAGGAAAATGTCAATAATTTTTTTGGACCTAAATGTCAGTACGTTTCATTGGACCAAAATGTCAATAAGTTATCATTATTAGACAAAAAATGTCAGTATTTTTCTATTGGACTAATTTTTTAGATCCAAAATTTTATTTCATATAAGAATAAAATATAACTTTAGGGTATATTTTCACAATTTTTTATCATCACAAGCATAACATTACAATAATTACTTAAAAAAATATATTGGCAAACATAATAATAACGATAATATTAATTATCAATCATAATTTTTCTATCACAATAAAAATTATTCAAAATAAACATTGTACTAATTTATCAAAATAAGCATTCTAACGGTGTATCAAACATGACAACCTTTTCAAAATTATAATAATTAGTCATAATCTACTATAAATAAAATATAAATATGTCTCATTTCACTTCTTATGAAGTTCATGTAATTCGATTGGTTCTTGTTATGAGATACTCCATATGAGAAAATTTGTCTTAGAGGCCTAAGTGGAGGTGGTTGTAAGACAATTAACATTAACTAATCAATTATATGTAAGAGTCACTCACATTATCTTGATAATTATTTTAGTGACAAATTCGTTCACGTAAACTATTTTATTAATGATGACAAACAAAAATTAATGTATGAATATATTTGTTGCATTTTGTACACTCTCAGTGACCAAATTTTGTATTTTCATCTTTAAAGGATAAATTTGTTAGCGAATTACACATTTAGGGACAGAAGTAACTATTTATCTTATTCCTATTCATAAAGAGTGAAAAGACGAAAAGTCAAGAAAATATTATACGATAAATGTGCCCCTGTGTTGGCAATTAGAGATGATCACCTTAACAATCATTTCATTAACAAATTAATCTCTCTATGTCACATAGGTTATTAATGGTGACAAATGGAAGTTACCGACGAGATATATTTGTTGCATTTTTTACACTTTTGAAGACTAAATTTTATATTTTCATCTTTAAAGAATACATTTTTTAATGAATTATACATTTAGAGATAAAAGTGACTATTTATGTTAAATAAATGTATCTTACTTGTTTTTCTTTATCAACGAAGAAAATAAGAAACAAACCGTCCAAAGGGAAAAAAAAAAAAAAACTAAGAACGGATGTAGACTACACCCACTGCGTCTGCTAAAACAGAAAGTTGCAGATGCTGGGGACGAATGTAAACTACACCCTCTGAAGGAGAGCAAGCCACCAAGCGACGAGTCCTTAGTAGGTGCTAGATGATGATTACTGATAAGAATTTGATATGTTGACTGGATCTGAATGAGCGTGAACCACAAACTCCATGCTGTATCTTCAAAGAGCTCTACATTGCGGCTTTTCCATATGAACCAGCAAGTACACGCAAAGAGGACTCCATGATGCTGCTGAAGTTGGGTCTTATACCAAGTGCCACCATCCATCGAGAAAAAGCGTGATGTGTTGCCAAAGCCAATTGATGTCCAAATTTGTTTTGCCCGAAAACAATCCCGCAGCATATGAGTTAGTTGGTAGGCTATTGTGAAGAACTAGCCAAGATAAATGTTTGATATTTTCTGGTATGTCAAGCTTCCAGACCCAGTTCCAGCTCTCAGTAAGTATTAAATTGAATAACAGGCTCATTAATCAACCAATCATAGGCAGATTTGGCAGTATATAGGTTCCTGAGGGAGATGGTCCCCAAATGATCATATATTCTGTGTTTCCATCAAGAGTGATAGACAACATTTGTTGTTTTATATGGTTAGGAATAAAAGACTAAATCAAACTCCAATTCCAACATCCATTGACAAGGACGTCTTTTAAACGGAGTTGTGTGTCATTCATATTGATATAATCTAGTTGAGTGCAAATTGGCCCTTCATCCAACTCGATACTTGAAAGCTGTCTTTGGCTCATCAAAAGCCTTTATAATAGATTTCCATGTATAGGAGCAACCTTTGGTGTTGGTGGCAGTCAACAGATTATTGGAAGGCAAATATTTATCAATTAGCAGGTGAATTGCTAGCTTGTGCGGATCATGGAAGATATACCACACGTGTTTTCCTAGGAGTGCCACATTTGATTCTCGGCACATACCAATACAAATGAAACCACGTATACTTTTGTCAATGCTATTACAGATTCCCTCTGGTAGCCACATGTTATGCATGACAAGTTGGGATAGTTGAGAGGACTATTTTGCCAAAGTAACTCTTCCTGCCCAGTTAAGCAACTTGCTCTTCCAGCCTTGTAATCTACCATGAATTCTATCAAGAATGAAAGAGAAATCACTGTTCTTCACTTTTCCGGTTAGTAACGGAAATCCCAAATATTTACCCAAATTACTAGTATTATGGAAACCTATAATTGAGGTAAATTTTCCAATTCTTCTCCTTGGAATATTTTTTGAAGCAAGGAAAATAGATTTATGCATATTAACTTTCAACCCCAAGGCTAAGCAAAATTGATCCAGAACTTCTTTCAACATTTTTACCTGACGCATTTATATAGCTTCAACCATAAGGAGATAGTCGTCCGCAAAGAAAAGATGGGATATAGGAGGACCATTATTAGAAATATGAAATGGATGCCAATCCCCCTTGCCTACTCTTTCTTGAATCATGATAGCAAGTTTTTCCATACAAAGAAGGAAGAGATATGGGGACATAGGATCACCCTACCGAAGACCCCCTTCTAGGAACAAAGAAGTCAAGAATTTCACTATTCCACCATAGGGATAAATTAGTAGTAGTGTAATTCATGTTAATAATATGCTCCGGAAAGCCAAAATCAGAAAGAGTAATTTTCAAGAACTCCCAATCCACCCTATCATAAGATTTCTCAAAATCCAATTTGAACAGAAGATATCCTTTCTTACCCTTTTTTTTATGCATGTGATGAAGAACTTCTTAAGCAATAAGGGCATTGTTTGTGGTTCCCCTCCCTAGAATAAAATTGCTCTGAAGTGGGCCAATCATAGAATCCAAATGAGGCCCGATCCTATGCACTAGATAACTTTGAACAACACATTGCTAATTGGTCGAAATTTCTTTAAGTGTGTTTGGACGAGGAAATTTAAAATTCTGACAAATTTAAAATTCTAAGAATTTTAAATACTTCGATTGAAATTCTTTTATTTTCAAAATTTTGTGCTTTGGATAAAAAAATTAAAATTGTGAGGGTAAAAAAAAATGAATGCAAAGAGAAGAAAAAATATGATTGATGTGCTTTCAAAGGAAAGAATACTGATGTGACATGGGGAGTCGCAGGGAAACCAGAAAACAACGGCATACATCACCACACCCGATCACAGCATTCAGTCAACGACGCAAGACGTAGCATAAGCCCTTCGTGCCAACAAGCATCTTTGCCGCGTGATGGGCAACGACGGCTGTTCCCCTGACTGACGAGTGCAGTTCTACGTACCCCCTATGCCTGCACCCGATCAATGCTCTGCGAGCTCAAACAATATTTCTTGAAGAAGAGGATCATCGGCGTAGGGGAAGAGTCACGAGTTTAAGAACGAGATTTCGGGAACGTTCAAGTGGAAGACAAGATGAAGGTTATAAAGGAAATACGCAAACGTTTTGGAAAGTTCTTTGATCAACAAGAATTTTAATTTCTCACCTTTTAGAATGAAATTAAAATTCTATATTTTTAGTTGTTTAAAATTCTGTTTTAAAATTTTTAAAATTTAAATTATGTATAAAATTACTCACAAAATTATCTATCCAAACGCACTGAGAAGTTGGACTATCAACCTTAGGAATTGGCACAATAATAGTATTTGCAAGGTCATGAGGAAAGTTACCAGAAAAAAAAACATTACTCACAAAATTGCAAATATCATGACCAACCACATGCCAATGTTTTTGGTAAAAAATAGCTTGAAAACCATCCTGACCTGGTGCCTTGTATGGGTTCATGGAGGACATAGCATCTCTGATTTCTTCATTGGACACCGGAAGAAGAAGGGTCTTGTAACACTAAGTGGAAATTTTTGGAATATCCTGAAACACAAGGCTAGAGGGAAAACAAGTATCAGATATCTGGAACAACTGTTTGAAAAAATTATTAGCATCATTTCTGAGTAGCAAGCTATCTGTGCACCAAATACCATCAATAAATAATCCCGTGATCTTATTCTGTCTTCTCCTGATAACCGTTTGAGTACGGAAAAATTTTGAATTTTTATTTACAAATTTTATCCAATTCATTTCTGGAATCACAGTAGCTCCTCTTGCGCGCTAAAACTTCATTATACTGACATTGAAGGCGCTTCTCAAAGTGGAGTGGACAAGGTCAGAAGTAATTTTTTTCATCAAGCTTCATATGAACCCCTTTAATTCTGGCCTCTGGTTCTTTTTTCCTTTAATTTTTTTGTCAAAAATGCCTCTATTAAGTAAATATCCTTCTCTAAAAAAAACTAAATATTCTAAATTTACATATTGTTCTGATAAAATACAAATGAAATTTTATTATAAAAAGCACATGATTATTTTAAGCTAAAAATATGATAAAAAAAAGTAATAATTTTTTGATTCATATGAAATCTAAAACATAGGGTATTTACTGATCAGTTTGGTTCAGATTTGTGAAAGAATAACATCCGAATCAATTGATTTTAGATTTTGTTTAGCCTAACCCGAATCAAACCAACCTGATGATGAATGGTTAGGTTTGGATTATTAGATATCTAATAAAAACAAATAAATTTTGAAAAATTAAAAAATGACATGTATTTGTCTCAAATTTGACAAATAATGCTATCATAAAATATTATAAACTACATATTTGAATGTAATAGAATTATACTAACTAAATAATAGCATAAATTATAAAAAAATAACACTTGACCGATTAAATCATAAAACTCTATCTATATATAATAATAGAAAGGAAATAAACTAAATTAGTCAACATAAACATTGATTTTAATGATAAATTAAAGTGAAACACAATGAAAAGATTAAAAAGACGCATGATAGTATGAAAGTTAAGCATTAAAAAAATAAATGTATAATTAGTTTGGCTCAAGTTGATTCTAATTTTAATTAGTTTGGTTTGGATCCAATTCGAACAAGAAAAAAATCCAAATCAATCTAATTGATTGGGTTTGGATCATTGCATTCGTCCTATTGAACCGAATTAATGAACACTCCTACCAAAACATAATATATAATATTTTATTTTTTAAAAGGTAATACATAATATTATCTAATTTATTATCTGATATGTACTTAAAATTGAATAGAGTTAATGTATATCTTATTCTATTTTAACATATATCTTGGTCACCAAAAGACTCTTATATGAGTAATTATTTGATGATTTTAAATCATTTATCCATATTCCACCAAAAACAAAAATCATTTATCCATAAATGTTTATCTAATACATGCTTTTTTTTAGTTATCCAACACATGTTTAAAGTTTAAAATTTATATAAAAAAAGAGTGACACTTAATTACGTGCATGTAAATAATAACAGAAACCTGAAACCACAATGACCCAAAATCAGTTGATAATTTCTTCTTATAGTATTCAAGCCTTCCCACGTACCTTAAACTTTTTCTCTACTGTATAAGTCATAATTGTGCAGAGAATGGACATAGTCAATTTAAATACAAAAATGTTTGTATTATACTGAAAAATATTTTTTCTTTTAAATCTGTTAAATTATACCTCTTTCATGATTTTAAATATTATACTCCTTATTCTTTAAATTTTATCTAAATTTAAAAATACTTTAGGCAACCCGCCCACTTTTGGTAATAAATGAAAATCGTGAAGTCTTGCCACACTCTGTAAATAGCGTATTTTTCAACAAAAAGGAATAAATATCCATCTTTTTTGGTGTTATATTAGGATATTTTAAAAAAATCAAATAAAATCTTTTGTTGCTTTGACGTCTGGAAGCATTGGAACTACTACTAAAAGAAAATCAAACATGCATGTAGTATGCAATTCAATGAGGGTGAGTAGAGTAACGCATGAAACATATTACCATTGGTTACAACAAACTGAATAAGTCATGGATTTATGATTATCCACGCTTATTTTCATAGCAAGTTTCCATAAAGTTAAAATACTCAACAGATCTAGGAGTGAAGTGGAGAGAAACCCCCAGCCACGAGAGATGGTGAGAAACAGAATACAAACCTGTTTGGATAATGATATCAAAATCCAGAGAAAGCACACTATGCCTACCCCAGCTGCTCTGGCGATCTGATGTCAAGAACCAGCAGACAAAACCAAGGAAGTGATATTTACACTTGCATCGTCCTCCTATTCTTCTCTACTAAAATGAGTGTGACCCTATTCTGTTGATTTCCCCATTGCAGAGATAAAAAACAAGAAAGTGAGCTAGTTTGCATTAACGAAGGTGCTTATCACAAACCAAGACCCTATAACTTGCATGAGGACCCTCAGCTGTATCTCGCAATGACACTTGCCAGCCCATAGCCTTGCCAATCTCTATAAGCTCATCCATGATGGCAAGAGTATCACGTATGTATGCTCTTCCACCGGGCCTTAGTATCCGATCCATCTCAAGCATAATTGATGACAAATTGCATCTGACAAGAGAAAAATGCAACAATAGTAAAGAATCACTGCAAAAAGCACTAACAAGTTACAACACACAAAACCAAAAACAAAGTAAACTTGAACTAGTTATGTGCAATAAGCATTGATGAAGTCATAATACATGCTCTAAATGAACAATGAAGTATGAAAATACAAATATAACTTATTTCTAGATGGACTTTAGATGAATATTACTAAGGCATGCGTGTCTGAATTTAATAACATCAATCTATGCTTAGAAGATTACTATGCATGGAAGGATGAGTAACAGATCAGATATCCAATCCATTTTACTCTGCTTGAGAGAAATAATATGTAGAGTAGTGAAGTATGCTTCCTAATCCTATGGACAGCAGATCAAAAACAAAAATAAACGGACAGAAAAGGAGGTAAATATCTGTCGAGCTATCTCACAGGTCAACCTGACATATTTTCAATACACTACTCATTTTTTGTTTTTATCAACACAAACACAAAATTACCCATAAAAAGATAGAAGAGCAACGAAAGGAGAAAAGGTACCTTTTCTTCTCAACAGAAAGCAGGTTTGCAGCATGCAGTAAATCATAGGTTCTCGGGTAGGTGTCAAATGGTTCACACCTGAATTAGAAATCATAAGAGAAATATTACAACTTTCTGACACTGACACATTCACAAAATATTGGTACAGGTCATTAAGTATGTGTTTAATAAAATATTAAATAAGTTCAATAAAATACCAGTCATGCATAACTCCAATCAGCCCACGGTCATATATGACAGGCAAGGTGTTTGGACCACTAATAGGAACAACATTCATAACCCAGCTGTCCATACTCTGATCAATCAGTGCAGCTGCAAATCTGTAAAGCACGCAAATATATTGAAAATACTAATCAGAAAATCCTAAATTCATATTATAACAAGAAAAAGGAAATAGGATAAAGACAATACCCTCCAAAACCAGCTCTCATGTCCATAACATTTCTTAATCTCATCTTCTTCCAGCGTAAAGCACGTACATAGCCTCCTATTATCTCATGCCAATATTTTGATTCTGCCCTAAAAAGCTCATTTCTGGATATGAAAGCATCAAATTTTATGCTTTGAAGCCTATCAGGTGGTGTATGCAAGCGTACAGGCCATCGGGCAACATTTGCTCCATATCCATTCTCAGGCAATTGAGAGATGCATGGTTTTAGATTAACATACCTAAATTAATCAAGCAAATAATGAAATCATCAATATTTGGGATTGTCATTTTTTGATAAAGCACTGGTGCACGATAAGCTATCATGATTCATGAAGCTTGGACCAAATTGTTCAATTATTAAAAACAATATAACTTATCAATATTTTTCCAACGGTGGGCATAATGTTAAGGGTCCATAATTTTGGTGCATGCTTTGGTAATTCACCTAAAAGGTAAACATATTAAAGAAAATATATATTGAATATTAAAAAAATTCATATAAAGGCCTCAGTGAAATTGTTGATAATGGAATTCTAGCTAGTTTATCATCAAAATGAAATTTCAATTTATTTCCCTATAACCCCAAAAAAAATCGTAGTTCCTAACCTCAGAAGCTCTATCGCATAAGATGATGATAGTATGGAAATTTTACATATGTTCAATCTGTCATGGCATTAATCATATAATCATCTGTAGATCAGGAAGGCCAGAACACAATACCAAACATTGTCGGGGTCATCACTTTGGTCACACAGTGGTGGTTGAGTTCTTGCCTCACGGTTTAGATAGCAGCTATTTTCAGAAGGTTTCTGCCATATTGCGACATACCCATCTTTTTTCAATAACTTCCAGCATAGACGAGTAGTAAGATTAAGCATCTCTGATGATAACAAATAATTTGGATGGTACACCATGTCAGAAAATGTTAACATTAATACCAAGGTACAAAACTAAGCAATCGATAAATACAATAACTCTACAGCTGAAAGGCTTCAATGAATTTAATTTATGAATGGAAATCAAGCTGAATGATACCTTTCCATTGTTCTTCTAAAACTTCCTCATGTTTATAAACCGGTTGGGCAGCCCAAACAAAGTACCCTCCTGCCCTTAGCATCCTATTAACTTCTAGCAGCAAAATACCATCTTCACCACAAGTAAAAAAAAGAGGTGTCAGAAGAAATTCCAAGTGAGCAACCAACATAGAGATTGGAGGAGCACATTGAAATTGAAGTAATAAGATTTAACGCATTCAGAAAAGAGTCCTGCTCTCCCCCGCCCCCCCTCTCCCGGTCTCCCTCCCCCTTCAATTCCCTTTTTACTATCAAGCTAACCACTGTATCAGGTTAAAATTGCTATCAAATCTGCATACACAATAACTAGCTATTATTTTTCTTAGTAGGAAGGAAACTTATAACTAAATTCAACATGCACTCCCACTGGTCAATTAGCTGCTGGAGATCATACCATCTCGAGTCCAATTAATTCTACAGCGTGAACAATGTATCAAGTCAAAAGCTTGACTTGGATATAATAAACGCTTAGTTGCATATGCAGCCACCATTGCCGGCACACCACGCTCAAGAGCAAACTGGATCTGATTCTCATGAACATCCTTGGGAGCAACAGACATGGTTATGACATTTCGCGATAACAAGTATGCGCCAAAACTAGCTACACCACAGTCGACATCAAGAGCAACTCTTATATTCTGCCCAAACTTAATATCAGGAACCATCTACAAAACCATGACATAAAAACATCAGAATCATCAAAGAAGATGCACCTACACCTTCCTTAAAAGCAAAACCAAAGCATATAATATATATCAACCTCAGAAATATGGTCTAAGTATTGATCTGCTCCATGTATAAATTGCGTACCACCCCCAGGAAACCTGAACTTATCCTTGCCTCTGGTAATCCAGTTTTGACCCCCTTTATCTTCAACAAGACGAGTGTGAGGAACATTATTGTACCAGACCTACAATAGCAAAACATAACATTACATTAAGAAACCAAGGTACTAGCATCCCCACCCCACCAAAACAGAAAATCGAGTAAATTCTAAAAGTTAGTCATAAAAATGTTACTTATATAAGTGCAGGTCTGGGAACCACTCTTTTTTAGAAAATAATCCTTTTCTTTTTTAAAAACTTTTCTCAAAAAATCCAATAAAAAAATAAGAGTTTAATTTATATAGTGCCAATAAACAATATTTGTATAAAGACATCTAATAAGAATTCACTTTATCACCACATCATATTAGTGAGTAAGATGACAATGACATGATAAAGTGGTCAAATGTTACTAAATGTAAGTATAACCATATACTCCTATATATATTAAGAATTTAATTAGGAGAGTAAATAGTAGATGCACTACCGTCTTACCTGTATAAAGGCTGTCATCTAACCACAAAACTACCATTCACAGAGCAGCATGTTTGCTGACTTTTTATTATAACCACTTTAAAAGTCACATCAACTATGATTTCTGATTGACATTAAAATCCAATTAAAATATGTTAAGATATGAAGATTCACTACTAATTAGAATCGCTTTGACTTCAAAACAACTAACTAAGCAGTGATTTAAATGATGGTTTAAAGGATGACAATGCATGGCAATTAAACACGTAAAATTAAAAACAGTAAAGCATTAGCAGTAGTAGTTAATATAAAGTGATTCAAACAAAGACGCACTAAATTGGTACCTCATCGCGGCTTCTGGGCCACGGAATAGGAGGACGGTATCCCTTAGGCGGCGGAACCAAGCAATTGAGTCGTTTCCCCTCTTCCGGACAATGCCTCTCGAAATTCTCCCCTCTCTGCGTCGACTTGAGTCTCCGAATCGCGCCGGCGTTATCCAAACACGGTATATGCTCGCTCATGCCGCGCGGACACATCCCGAACTTGCTCACAGCGATTCTGGGAGCGGAGACGGAATCCTCGACGACGGTGTCGTTTCCCCAATCCTCCGGCAACCCCTCCTCGAAATGCCCGATCTCGAAGTCGTCGGACATGGTGCCGTTGTCGTTGAGGATGCCGAAGCGCTTGATCGTGTCGAGAAGCTCCGGCGGAGGGGGAGGGGGAGGAGGTTGTTGGGAGGGGTTGGTTTTGGGGGTCTGGGCTTCGATTAGCGCGGCGACGTTAAAGAATTGGTTGAAGTTGGGGGATATGGTGACCTCGGCGGTGGTGGTAGTGGAGACGGCGGCGGTGGTGGCGGAGAAGAAGATTAGCTGCTGGGAGGAGCTGTCGGAGAAGTGCTTGCCGACGAAGAAGAACGTGAAGGCCACGAAGAGGAAGAAGAACGCGATCTTGAGAAAATCGCCATTGCTGGAGATTGAGGCCTTCATGATGAATCCAAACGATATCGTTTCGATGAAGAGGAAGGGAAGAAAGTGTGATATGAAAGTGATGATAAGAGTAACAGATTGAGTTCAATAAGTGCGCCGCTAGGAATACCAGAAACCAAGTAGATTTGTTTAACCGCACCACACAGCAGTAGTAAATTAGAATTTTCCTATACAAATATCATTTATTCAACCATCACAATATTTATAATTTTTTTTAATATTTATACATTTTAATCTTCTTAGTTATTTATCTTTTTCAATATATCATCTTTTATCTTTAAAATAATTTAAATAGTTTTTCTCTTATATTATCAATAACTAAAAATAATAATATATCCCAATTTAAATTATTTATTATAAATTTAAAATATAATTTATATATTTATAAATATTATTATAAATTTTAATTATATAAAATTAAATATTTATCATATATCATGATTACGAAAATAATAAGAATATGTTATCATCTTTAAACTCAAAGTAAATTTTATTCTATTTTAAGTTTTATCAAATTTTATTATTTTAGGATATTATTTTTTATAACATAAATGTAATCTTCACATTTAAATCAAATAAAATATTGATTTTACATTTTTAAATGAATTTGATTTATTTTAAGGTCACTTTGTTTCTATGATAAAGTAGATTTAATTTATATAATTAAGTACTTGTGTATAAAAATTATTTTTTCCCGATACTTGTTGAAATTAAAATACTTGTTATGAAATTGCTTAGGAAAATAATATTTATAGGAAAAATATTTATTATTATGATGTACATCACTTTTATTTGGTTTAACATAGGTTAAAAATCAGATTATAAAAAAATTTATTCTTACATTACAAATTAAAATTTATCACTCTCTCAATTATATATTTTTAACACTTTTTTTTTCTTTGAAAGTGCATTTTCACACATTTTCTTAATTATTAGGCAAAAGATATTTCTCAATCACCTCAAACAAATCAACCACAATTCATTTATCGTCATACATGAAGGCATATGCACACATGCATGCACATCTATAATTTTCTTAGTTGCCTATTCATTTTAAATTAAACATAATTTTATGTCACAATTTAATTAAATTATGCATAATAAATATAAATAGACCTCCATTTATATATTATATCTTAACATTATCTCTCGTCGATGTGTTACTTAAATTATTTTTAATTTTTTTTAGACATTCAAAATTAAGAACCAACTTTATTATAAATTCACGACATAAAAATCCATGAAGCTTTAATTAAACAAAGTAGTATCTCTAGCCTGGTATCTGTTCAAATAAAAAGGAAGATAAATGAGTGAGGAAATCTTTCACATTATTCATTCAAGTATGTATTATAATCAGGGTTTTAATTACACATGGTTTTTTTCATCTCTAATTAACTTGAGTTCATACAACATAAATTCAAGTGCTGATAATACATTTCATCTAAAAATGACTCAAGATAGCTTGAATTGGCATATGCTTTTAATAAGGTTATAAATAGCAATGTTCCTTTGTCTCCAAATTTAGGCATCATAATGTGCACAAGCTTAGACGGTCATTCTACAACAACCACTTTATTATAGACATGGGCTAAGTATTGGTCTCTCACCATGCAAAACAAATATAACATGTTAGATATTGACCCTTTACCATCAACAGCTTAGATAAAGGATGATTACCATAGGAAGACATGCACTAAATATTTCATAAAAAAAAAGATATTTCTCTTCACCGACAACTACTTCTCACTATCTGATCCCAAACCCCAAATTGAAGCTTCTTCAAACCAATTAAAATTCCCCATTCCCTTCTTGTCCACCCTCACATGTGTTAGAACTTGCTGTTCTTGCACACACACCAACAAAGAAGTAATTTGAGAAAGGATAAAAGTGAGAGAGATTTAGAGAGAAGCAAAACTAACAGAATAAGGAGAATGAAAGAATCGAAAAAAATTAAATTAAAAAAACAATGAAATAGTATTTATATAAAAGAGACAAGGACTAATTATATTTTGCATTTTGGTTCCTCACTAACAACTTGATTACATTCATTATTAACTAACCAACTAACTTCCTATATTAGAAAGACTTAACAAAACAAAAATTATTATCATTTTTTAACAACACTCACCTCCTTTCTTCTCTGATCAACCTAGACCCTCTGCTCTCTCTTTTCGCCAATTTCAATTCTAACACCAATCCTCTGGTGATGTCAACCGTGGTGGCAGCTAGCCGCAACGTGGAAGTTGTGTTCGAAAAGCTCCTGAGCAAGGACTTCGAGAACTACATGCAGACCTACTCCATCGTCCTCGGTCATGACTCTAAGAAGTCCACCATCAACGTTGACGTCAACCTCTTCAGCCTCGGCGGCAGCATGCACATCTCCCACCACTACGCCTGCATCTTCTACGACTTTGCACATCGTCGCTTTGCCTTCTAGGTGTCCACAAAAATCCTAACGTTGCTGAGATGATTGGTGTTTGTGACCAAGAAACTGACCCCTCCGTTGAGCAAGTTGTTGTCGTTGTTGTTAAAGATGTTCTCGGTGATATCGCCATTCTGGTGAGGAATAGAAGGGTGTTGTTGTACAGAATTTCGTTGTTGCTATTTAGAGAAAGGTTAGTTTGCACTGCTTGGGTTAGGGTTGCCGATGAAGAGGAATGTCTTTTGTTTTCCTGATATATTCCACTATACATCTCTCCCTATGTTAATCTTTCTTTATTTTAGCTGTTTGATAGTAAAGGGTCAATATCAAACAGATCATATTTGTTTTCCATATCTGTTCATAGACAAATTCATTGGTGATCAGAGTGCAACCTTCACCATCTCTTATGAAAAAGACAAGAGATGCTCAATAAAAACATTTGCTTTTGGCATCAACATTGACAACTGTGGTGGATGCTTCACTTTAGACATCAAGGTAGCAACACTGGGTGTAATGATAAACAATAACATCAACTGAAAATAAAAAAATATTGAAAGGGTAGGAAGGCCAAACTCCATAAAATTAAAGATATCTCTCAACCATCTTAAACCAATCATTATCCAGGTCTATCATTATACATGCATGTACTCTTGCTCACATGGACATCTATAATTTTCTTAATTGCCTTATGTCACAATATTATTTATCATAAATATAATATATATATATATATATATATATATATATATATATTTATTGTTTGATCTCCTTGGATTAGGACTCAGTTTATTTATTGGACTTATTGGTGGTCATAGCATAAATGAGTACTAATAATGGGATTGGATCCTCTCCTACGACTTACCTCTTCGGCTCTCTCCAATTTATTTATAGAAATTTAATCATATAAAATAAAATGTATAACCTAAAACACTATTATATATTATGAATTTTAATCATATATTTAAGATTATTTATTTATAAGAAATTTTAATTATATAATTTAAATATTTATTACTATATATATGAAAGTAGCACAAATATTTAAAGGTATATAATAGTTTTTTCATTTCCCTTTGACGGAGAGAGGATCAGGATCATCATTCATAAAGAGTATTCTTTTAGGCATGTCTTTTAACTTTTATTCTCATTCGTGTAATTATATACAAGGACTAAAAACATTGCTGGAGAGGTAAGTTGCACGAGAAAATCCAATTCCCTAGTAGTTCATATAGTTTCATTGGTTCTTTCAACTCTAATTTCTTCCATTTCTTATAAGAGTACGTAATGTTTCTTGTTAAGAAAATGGAAAGTTATTCCAATAATAAGTGTTATTTACTCATGATTGATTTCATTGAAACTATTGCTTAGAGAATAATGACATAATTTGTAAGGTATTGTTCCTACCATTATTGGAGTCTTCTCCATGCTATTTGCTTTGATATTTTTTTTCTTACATATTTTAATTTAAGCATGTTGGTTAGTGAGAAATGTTAAGAATATGTTCTTTAACATACTTTTCTGGATATGTTTATTTTTATTGTCAGAAATTCATAAAAAAATTATAAAAATGAAATTCTAACCAATAAAAAAGAATGTCCAAAAGAATTTGAGTGTTCTGAACACTTTTTTTCTATTACGAAGGCAATGTTCCCTTCACTTGCATGATAAACTTCCTGTATTCAATGTACCAAAAAGACTTAACAGAGTATTTGTTAAAAATCATCTACGTGCAAAAGATGGAGTGATGGAGTAGTGAGAAAATACTTATTGAACTACCCAATTTAGACATCACAAATAACAATATACATTACAAGTTGAATAAAGTAGCATATATAAACTATACTGAAATTTCCTATTTATATATAATCATTCAAACACCTTAATTATTGCATTATACGTAACAAGTTGACTCAATACTTAGGTCAAAGAAAAGCACCCATAGCAAACTCTCTTTTGTAGGCCAAATCATCACCGGTATGCAAGCCATATTCCTTGAGGAGCCAATCAAGCTTCCCCTGGGACATGTCCTGATCTGTGTATCTTGGTTAGTGTACAGGCATATGAAAGAACCTATCATTGTTGTTATTCTTTTGGGGGCTTTCCATAGTTTTTCAAGTTGTTATTTATTATTAACTGTAATTCTTATACATATATATATATATATATATATATATATATATATATATATATATATATATATATATATATATATAATCAATGCTCTGAGGGATAGTTAATAAATTAATCTTAGGTTCCATTGGGATGAGGGGTATCACATTAATGGGTTGGTGTACCATCTCTCATGCATTAACTTAGCAGTTTGAGTACCTCATGACAAGTGTACTTGCATGCAAGTGTCTAAGAAATTAAGTGAAATAATAAAAGAAAAAGTTATGTATGACAATAAACAATTAAGCATTGCACTTGATATAAAAAAGTTAAGCATTGCATTACAAATGCCACCAAAGGTTATAGCTTGCAAACCTTCATGGTACAAATAATGAATATTGAATCCTTAATTAGAAGAAACATGTAATGAGACTAGCAATTTATTCTAGCTTGTAGTTGTTGAATTACATAAAGATTGATATAGAAATTTTTAAGCATTTCTAAGTAAATTTAATGATTACAAATAATTATGATTTATGTATATAAAATTGTATTCATGTTGTTTTGGCTGAGTATTGTGTAATATTATAAGTAAATAATTTATATAAATGTAGAAAAAGATAAAATTAATCAATATTATTAAAGTAATAACAAAGTTAATTATTGAACTTTTTTTTGTTATGTTATCGTCTATTCTCACCATTCACATGAACAATTAAGATTTGGCAGGAAATAAAAAAGTTTAGTCAATACTAAAAGTGATATGATAAGAAAAAAAATATTAATATAATATTTAATATATAGAGATTTCTATATATCATGTTTAATAAGTCATTTATCACTATTTTTCAAGGCTTTGCCTTGGTGCTGTTTGTACTGTTGCCTGTTTGGTCAATCTCATTAGAAATTAAGGTCAATGCATCATGTCAACTACATTATATTAATGAAGGCTATTATTCCCACTCATTCTTTTGCTATTCACATCATCTACTATTATTTTGAATAATTACTTTTTTGACAAAATATCATTCACGGAAAGTAATTTTTGTTGTGTATGTAGTATTATAAAATATTTTACAAGGCCTAACTTTGAACAAGATACTCCTTTACCAGTGGAATTGAAGGATTGGGTTGCTTTTACGTGGGAATAGTATCTAAAAAATGTGTGCATGTCAACCGGAATATTATTGTTGGAAAGAGAGAACTTATGCAATGATCATGATTGACCATTTCATGTATTGACGCCTACTTATCAATAATGATTGTAACTTTTCGTTGCAAGTTCAATTTCTTTTTTATCCTTATTCACCTTTTTTTATGTTAAGGTTATTCTACTAAGAAATATTTAATAAAATTAAAAATTGTTATATTATAGTCAAAATATTCTTATTTAATATATTGATCTTTTCCGTAAAAATTACCTTAATCTTTGATACTTATATTATTAGTGGTGAATAATATTAAATAAAAGTATATTTGAGAAAAATACATTAATTAAATTTTGAAATCTTAAAACATCAAGTATTTTGAGAAAAAATAAAAAACTAAAACATCAAAGATACCAAAAGAAGATAGTATACTAATGAAGTTGCAAGGTGTACCACAGCTCATTTACATATTCACCTATCATATGTCCCAGCCATCTCCTATATATAAGTTCTACAGTTATATCATATAGACCTAACATCAATGGAATTTAATACAGGTTGAATATCATATATGAATTATGTTTGATTCCTATGTGAGAAAAAATATGACCCAAAACTTACTGAGATTTTATATGAAACCTGTCAGTCACTGTTTCTGCTATACACCTAATTAAAAACATAATTGACATATCAAATATATATATACTTCCAACCAGTGCTTCGTACAGACCAATCATAGAAAGATTAATGTTTAATTACAATTTATGTTCTTTTAAATTATTAAGTTGCGTCGTCTAATTTTGGGATTAATTATGCACTGCATCTCTAACAAGGAACAATTAATTGTCGTCTCTTCTATCGCATCCCCAACATATATATATATTGACGGTTCCATGCATGAGCATAAGCAGGGCAGGGCTTGGCAAGGCCGCAAGGAGTTGTGGCTACCCAATTGGCCCCTTCCAGAAACTTCAGCAGCAAAATCATAAGGTAGAAATATGTGTAAAAAAACGAAGAAAAAGATATTATATTCACTTTATATTAAAAGGTTGAGAAGACATAAAATCGAATAAGTTCCAAACACGGGTTGACAGGCCACTAATTCTGTGGAACAAATAATCATTGACTTTGAAAATCATAAATTGATTTCACATTGCTTATCAATCAAATCATTATACGTTTAAACATTTATATGCATGGACGTCGTCAATAATCAGGACAATACACGCCAAGAACAAATTGACGCCTTTGGGGTCATTTTCTACCCAGTCCTAATTTACATTTGTCAATTATTCTTGATTACGGCCATATACTCCAAATATTTATTAAGTCCAAACTCCTTAATTATAATTAACCATCACATTAACCATGGAATCTTATAGTAGATTAGTAGTGTGTTCGTGCTCCATGCCTTCTATATATTATCCGGCTGCTTATTAGCACCTTTATTTATTAATTTATTCTAATAAGTTTTACGGTAAAGTTTATTAATTTAAATTTATTAAATTAAGTGTTTATAAACTATTATGAAGTACATCAATCCTTCAATTCGTTATTAATATGAATGATTTATAGGTCCTTAAATCACGTGGATGTGTTGATTTTGTTGGCATTCTTGTGAGTTGAGTTTTTCACGAGTAAGATAATGTATATTATTATCACAAGGAAAGACATATATTCTATTATTCTTTTTTTATTTATTAGCGAGGACGAAACCATTGTTAAAGTCATACAAGGAGTACATCAACTCATTGCAAAGAATCATCTACTACATTAGCTAGACAATACCTTTTCAAGCATTGTCTTATGATTGTTCCACTGAGATTATGAGCTCTTCTATACATTTAGGAAAACAATAAATATTGCTCTCTAAATATCAGTGGTAAACATGGATGCTTCTTCAACAACTCTACCCCTATAAATAAAAGTATTAGTTTATTTATATACATTTCATATATATAGATTGAAGTTAGAGATGGATCATTGGATCAATGAATCTTACTGTCCTGACTTATAAATATTCATTTTTTTATCAGAACTTATAAATACTCCAGCACATGAGAAAGATATAAGTAAATAAAAAACAAAAATTAACACTGTGTTTGGAAACACGTTGCAACCGCATTCAATGGTAAAATTTGACATTCCGATACAAAAAAAAGCCAAAAAAACCGTGTGTTGCTTATGCTTTGCATTGACTTCAACACTATGACAAACACGCATTAAACATTTATGTCTTGCATACAACAAGCAATTATTATTTTTCTATCAATTCTGAAAAGCAATAAGTTATATAATCGCTTACCTTTCTTGATGTTGTTTATCATAAAGAATATATATGTCCTCCAAAAAAAAATAAGGATTTATGAAGTTTTACAAGAAAAGAAGAGAGATAAATGTAGCCAAAAACAACTTGCCCGAAATTATACAATACAACTATATATGTTGGTACCTAATGCATATATATGCATTCCGGCAAGTCATTCTTGGCTGCAAATCACTCCCTGCCTCTTCTTGCAAACACTCTAAAACCAAATGGGGAGAGATGGTTTATGCTATGGAAATCCATATTTCTGTATGAACAATTAGTGTCCAATTTTTTGTGGTTCAAAATGAGGCCTTACTCGCGAGCTTATATAGAAGGGATCAATGGTAATGCAGGGAAATGGGAGCGATCATTCCAATTGAGTGGCATTGTATTTTATTATTCTCTTATGTTTTTTCCTATCTAGCTAGATAACTTTCCATTAGAAAGTGTTTGCATGCAACCAAGAGAAACTTGACACAAAGAATAAAGCCTTTATTAATTTAAGGGCGGTTGATACGACTTTGATAGCTCACAATATATAGAATAAAGCTGTCTGCAAATTGATTTGTTTTTATGTGTATTAAAATTAAAACTGGAATAGAATCTTAGTGTGTCTCAAGGAGATAGATATTGAACAAAGGGGTATGGTATGGTGGAATTGCTGATAAACAAAATGATATGGTGGAATTAATGCTTCAGCCGTATTGATTTTGATAAAATTAATTTTAAATTGTTAAATTTAATTAAAATATATGTATTTAACTTTATTTATTTTACGTGTTATTAGATTCATCTTATGAGATATTGTCATCTCATTTAAAATATTATAAAATAATAGCAATAAAATTAAATAAGAGTTTAATGATATGCTTTGTAACTATAAGATAATTTATATTTTCTTTTGATTACAAATAATCACTTTTAAGATAATTATTATAAATATTAATAACTTATCGTATATGTTATTTTATGATTGAATAATGATATACAATTATTTTATTATGAATTTAAAGTCTATATATTGACAATATAAAAAAAATTAATTTATACTATCAATACATAATTCTTTTTCTCTTTTATTATTAATGCACAACTTTTTTTCTCAGAAAATAATGTTAAAAAACACTATTTTATTAAATCATAGACTTATAAATCGTCTTTACCTGCCATTTTCATTTTTCATTACAGCCGTTTCATCTCACCATAGAAGCTATTGATGCTCAAAGAAAATTATCATACCCTACTCATCTATTCATCAGCATAATCAGGACCTGAGTCAGCGGAAATAACTTATAACAATAAAAAAAACAGTAGATTTAAATATATAAAAACAAAAAATATAAGGTTTTTTATATTTTTTTTGTAAAAAAAATATTTATGATTTTTTAAATGAAAGGATAAACTTGCATCCCTCACTAATGTAAGATGGTGTTTGATTCCACGATTCAATATCAAGACTTCCTCTCACATAAATTACGTTCAACATGCTTTGAAACACGTGATTTGTGTAAAACAAACTCATTGTAAGTAAACTCATGTGAATGTAAGGGTGTTGGAGGTGTCATTTAATTCAATTTTTAGATAAAAAAATCATTCAAACTAAATAAAATAAATATACACGTTTCATTCAATTAAAATATAACATTTGAATTAAATCAAATCAATCTTTTCGCTTAGATTTCATGGTTTTATTAATTTTTAGTATATTATCATAATTTAAATATATCAACTAAAATTACATAATTATTATATATGCTATATAATTTTAAAAATGAATTTTATTTTTATTAATTTTTTTAACATGTTTTAATTAAAAATTATTATATTCACTTTTATTTAAAATTATATAAAAAACATTACCAACTATTTTTGTAATATAATAGTAATTTGTACATCACTTAATATTCAACATTATTTTTAACAATTTTAGTACATCCTTTTTAACTTATGAAAATAAAATATACATTTTGATTATAAAACAAATATAAAGTAATAAATTATTTAACACTTATCATTAATTATCACAATAAAAAATCAATATAATTATAATATCTTATCTGTTTAATTTTTTATAATAACATCTAAAAATTGAATAAAATTACAAAAAAAATATGTCATTTCTTATTTTTATGATTTTTAATTTTTTTGAATCAATTAAACGGTTTACAAATAATTTAGTTTGATTTTGAACACTCTATAAGAAAGCACAACAATGATCATTATAAATGATAGATAAAGATAATTATTTGATCTTTGATTCAATATAATGTTATTTGATTTTAATATGAAGAATGATATTTGAACATTCATTTCTTTCTAATCCTCTTTTTTGATCATAGGTATATTTTTGCTTTCACAAAATGTGTCTAATTAGTATCTCATGGTCTAATAGGTGAGCAAATATTTCTCATAGTAATAGTGTGGTAACTGACATAACGGAGTGAGGTAGCGGAGGATGGTTGGCGGGCGGCAGCTGGCATTTGAAAATGTAGCAGTTGGCGGCAAGTGCAAGTGTCTAGTTTTCTTAGCGAAGCAATGTTCATCAAGCAAGACGCTCCAACAGGTTCACGCCCAAATGGTGGTGAAGTCCTCCATCCACAGCCCCAACAACCACCTTCTCTCCAAGGCCATACACCTCAAAAACTTCACCTATGCGTCCCTTCTCTTCTCCCACATCGCTCCCCACCCCAACGACTACGCCTTCAACATCATGATCCGCGCCCTCACCACCACCTGGCACCACTACCCTCTCGCCCTCACCCTCTTCCACCGCATGATGTCCCTCTCCCTCTCCCCAAACAACTTCACCTTCCCCTTCTTCTTCCTCTCCTGCGCCAACCTCGCCGCCCTCTCCCCCGCCCGCGCCGCCCACTCCCTCGTCTTCAAGCTCGCCCTCCACTCCGACCCCCACACCACCCACTCCCTCATTACCATGTACTCACGCTGCGGCCGCGTCGCGTTCGCGCGCAAGGTGTTCGATGAAATTCCCCGCAGGGACTTGGTGTCGTGGAACTCCATGATCGCCGGGTACGCGAAGGCAGGCTGCGCCAGGGAGGCCGTGGAGGTGTTTGGGGAGATGGGGAGGAGGGATGGGTTTGAGCCGGATGAGATGAGCCTGGTGAGTGTGCTCGGGGCTTGCGGTGAGTTGGGGGACTTGGAGTTGGGGAGGTGGGTGGAGGGGTTTGTTGTGGAACGTGGCATGACTCTTAACTCGTATATTGGTTCTGCTTTGATTAGTATGTATGCTAAATGCGGGGATTTGGGGTCCGCTAGAAGGATCTTTGATGGCATGGCTGCAAGAGATGTCATCACGTGGAATGCTGTTATATCAGGGTGAGTCAGTATGTTGTTCAAACTAACTCTTACCAGAGATTAATCTGTTTAGATAAAACTTCTCCTTAGGCATTTGGGAGAAGAAAATAAGAAAGAAAAACGAAATAAGCTTCTCCAATGAACTAAACTTAGCTTATGCATAAGCTAATTTATAGAAGTTCTCCCATTTTGCTTATCCAAAAGCTGAATTAAACTATTTTACGGAGAAATTTATCCATGTCTTGTATGGCTTGTATGAGCATTATCATATATGTATGGATGTGCATGTAGGGTTAGATAGTGGGTTTGAGTATGCTTTGTGCATGTCAAAGAAGTGCAGGCAGAGACACTTCAAAATAGTACCTGTGTCATGTCAAATACTTCATGGAGGCATGGACAATTTGAATGACCCTAGGTTCATTTTACTTGTTTTATACTTTGATTTTCAAAGTTTAATACCAGAACTTCCGTGAATAATACAATTATTAGATAAATTCTATCCATGTCCATATTATGCTGTTTCCACGTCACGGGTCGTATCCATGGATCTGTCTTGGTTTTCCTGCAAACTCAATTTATTTTTATTTTTAATTTATCCTGTGATTTTCACATCTTGACAGATATGCTCAGAATGGAATGGCGGATGAAGCAATCTCTTTATTCCATGCTATGAAGGAGGACTGTGTTACTGAAAATAAAATTACCTTGACTGCAGTGCTCTCTGCATGTGCCACCATTGGCGCTCTAGATTTGGGGAAACAGATTGATGAATATGCATCGCAACGAGGATTTCAGCATGATATTTTTGTGGCTACTGCGTTAATTGATATGTATGCTAAGTGTGGGAGTTTGGCCAGTGCACAGAGAGTTTTCAAAGAAATGCCCCAAAAAAATGAAGCTTCTTGGAATGCAATGATCTCAGCACTTGCTTCTCATGGAAAAGCCAAGGAGGCGCTATCACTATTTCAGTGCATGTCAGATGAGGGTGGAGGTGCCCATCCTAATGATATAACATTTGTAGGGTTGCTTTCTGCTTGTGTGCATGCAGGCCTTGTTAATGAGGGCTATAGATTGTTTGATATGATGAGCACATTGTTTGGATTGGTACCAAAAATTGAGCACTACTCTTGTATGGTTGATCTTTTGGCTCGTGCTGGTCATTTATACGAGGCCTGGGATCTAATTGAGAAAATGCCCGAAAAACCAGACAAGGTTACATTAGGTGCTCTGCTTGGTGCCTGTCGAAGTAAAAAAAATGTAGATATAGGTGAACGGGTTATACGGATGATTCTGGAGGTGGATCCTTCAAATTCTGGGAATTATATTATCTCATCAAAAATATATGCAAATCTGAACATGTGGGAAGATTCAGCAAGGATGAGATTGTTGATGAGACAGAAGGGTATTACTAAAACTCCTGGTTGTAGCTGGATTGAAGTTGAGAATCACTTGCATGAATTTCACGCTGGTGATGGTTTATGCCTTGACTCTATAGATCTAAGTAACATTATTGATTTGCTCTATGAGGAACTCAAAAGGGAAGGGTATGTCCCAAAAGTTGTTGAATAGCTTTATGAGTTGTGTGGAGCTAAAGATTGTTTTATTGGAAGTTTTCGAGGTGAGGAATATTGGATCAAGTGGCACTCAGCTGTCTCAGCTCAATTATTCAATATTCATGTTTATTGGATTGGTTTCATCAGGTAAGTGTGATCAGACAGCAAAATTAATGTATAGTGGGAACCATAGTTGTTTTTCTAGTGATGTTTATATTCTTTTGTGCATGAAGCTCGGATATAGATCATTTTATGAGCCTCTGGCGTTTACACCAGATTAAATGTCATATAGAAATGAAAAGGAGATTCTTATGAAAACAGGTGTCGCACTGCTGCTGTCTTTTGGAGTATTCATAGGCATCTCTGCTCCAAGTTTTGACACTCCAAGAAGTTTTTCACTTTTTGAGTTGGGGAAAATAAGAGAACATACTTTGCTTCAGAAGAACAAGATTTTGCATTGATCAGGCAAACATTTGTGGTCAGTGGGATCCAACAATTGATCTTGCTTTTATGGAAGCAACAGTAGTTCTACGATATTAGCAAGATCATAAAGAGTATATGAAAATTTTAACATTCCATATTTATATTTGATATTCACCAGTGGTGATTTAGTTAGGTAATTATAGTATGGAAACAAAAAATTATTTTACAGATAAGATGGAATAAAGATTTTTCCTTGGCCATCAATGCACAGATTCAATGGAGATTGTTTGCTAGTGGAGGTGATAGGAGTGTAAGCAAACAATTTATCACTTTCATTTCTTTTATGTCCTTATTTATTTTCTACTTTCATTTTCTTGTTCTATAATGCGATAAAATTATTCAAAATTATGAGATTGGTTTAGCTAGTGATATAATATTCATAGTGGACTTTCATCGTACTTTTATGAGATTATTGGGCTTTCATTTTATGAACAACAAGTTGTTAACAAATAGAAATGCTAAATTTTATGAAAGCCAATTGCAAAATTTAAGTGTTTTCATTTTATGAACAACAAGTTGTTTTTCTTTCATATGGAGTTTTTCACTTATTCCTACCATGATTTTTGTTTTCATTCTGTTCTATCATTGTCACGTATATTCAGTATGTATGATTTTGGTGAAATAGTTTAGGTTTAATGTTCATGCATCTCTAATTTAAATTTTTACACTACAACCAATGAAAAATTACTATAAAAATGAATTAACTGACTACTTACAGTGGTTTATAATTAGATGAAAATGCACGATCGCTCATCCTAAAATTGGTTGTCCAATGATTGTCAAGGGAAACATCCAATAGTTCAAACTTAATGGGCCCTAATATGATGCTTCACTGTTACCATGCTTTTTCTAATGGTACCACCGTTGTTGTCAAGGCCCAAAGTTCAAACGTGAAATCACGTGTAAAGGGGCCATGACTGAATGCGACTTCACGAGATTATTCTTGATAAACGACGTTGAAGCAATTACCCACCGCCTTGTCATGGATCTGACTGCAGCTAATTATTACCAAAACAATCTTAACCACAGGCTTCCTTATCTAAATTGTGAGGCCCGGTCTTTTTTTTACTATTAGTGAGACTTGTCGAGACACGATCATGGTAACCCCACAAAAATAACATTAAAATTAAAAATAATAAATATATTTTGTGGGAAAAAATGTTTATTTTTTAATTAACAAAATATTTTGATATAATTTATTATTTATTTTATTTTCTCTTCGAATCGTTCAAACAAACGAAGAGAAATTTTTTTTACTTCTTCTTATTTTTAATTCATTTAAACATATCTTTTATACTCTATTTCTCATTTATTTTTGTCCTTTTTATTTCTAACCTACACAAGTCATGTATCTTTAGAGGCTACATGTCTGCATTAGTTTTTATTGGGCTGGGCCTGTAGGTTGAGTCTTGACAGGGACAGCTGTCAGAGCCCAATTGGTGACTTTACCAGTTTTAAGCAAAAAAAAAAAGTTTTTTGAAAATATGAAAAATATAATCTTGTGACAGTGAAATAAGTTAGTTACTGACAACGAGCTTTCCCAACTACCGAACTTATACATAATATTCATGTACTTGGAAACCTGAATTAAATTTAAGTTTTTAATAATATAGTTATAGAGATCTAACAAGTAATAATACTACATGAGAATTTTGGGATCTTTCCATTGTTGTTCTACTTTTGTGGGACACATGTCCATGTTAAGTATAATCAGGTAGTGAGGTGATATGGTAGAACAGACCAAATTTGCATTGGAAGCACGCGAAAGAATATGCCAAAAGTTAGAAATGATTTCTATAAAGATATGGAAAGTCATTTGAGAAATAAATGATTGAAAGTAATGGAAGATACATATTAATGGCAAAATAGATTTTAGAAAGTGACAACACTTGAAGAGCAAATGAAAAATAGCATACTACATTCATGTACCGGGTTGAAATAAGTAGTTGAAGCACAAGTTTGAGAATTATGAAGTATTTAAAAGAGTTTCTTTGATTAAATTTATGAAAGTAGCTTATGAGTATGGAGGTGGAAAGGAAGTTGTAGGATGTTTTTATAAAGATAAGTTGTTGAAAATAATTAAAACGCATACCCACTAAGTCAGAAGCTATGTTATTATCGACCAATGACCCATTGTCTTGATATCTTGATTGAGTCAATGCCTAATTTGATTTTAATAACATTGCCAATTACATTTTGCAACTAATAAAATATGAACATCTACCAAAATGTTGACATAACAACATGACAATATTTGGGATGGGCAACAAATTGAGCAAGAAGGGTCAATTGCTAAGAGCATACCAATGCATGAAGATAGGAAACCAACTAGGTACAGAGAATAGCTAGTTAGGGATATAACTATTGGTTACCAATTATGATAGGAAATACAATGTACAAAATTCTGTCAGGATATGGAGTGTAAATATAGTATAATAAGTATGAACATAGCTTGCAAGATGTTTATACAGTTAAGCAAGAGGAGGTATTAGCTTATAAAACCTTTGACTGTTTCCATGGTTTGTAAGGGATGAGTATTCCTGGTAACCTATTTCCTCTTAATGAAGTTTCTTTTTGCTGATTTTAAAAAAAAAATACAAAGACTTGAGAGAAAGAATTTGTAGGAATTCAACAATAAATTTTCACCTCATTTATATTTCTTTAGTTCTTCTTTATCAAAGGAAATCTCATTACAACACTAATGATCAATAAAGGCCAATTTAGTGATTGATGTTTTTGGGTGCTAAAATATCAATTGTAGCAACTAATTTATAAATTTGGTTGCAAAATCAGTTATTAATTGTGGTTTAAATGACCTTGTTTATAGGTCACTATCATATTTAGTGACTGAAACTTAAATTTTTTTAAAAAATTTATTTATTATTATTTTAAACTCTTGAATAGGATACTTAAGATAGACAACTTTTTAATTTTAGATAGTGAGTAAATCATACTTGTAATTTTATTTCAGATAGTAAACTTTTTTATTAAAAGGTTTTTTCATGAGTGGGAATATAAAAAATCACACAAAGAACATATCACAATCTAACAAAAGAGGTCCATAAAGCATCATAAATTAAATGATGCGCAATAATTCAAAATCAAGAAGGCTGTAGAACTTGAAGATCCCTGTCAAGCCAACTAATCAGACTGGTTTTTTTATTAAAAAGTTTGTGTGGGCATTTCATCGTTATGCAACAAAATGTTATTTCTTATTTGTGGTTGTGGTCTGTGATTAAAACCTTTAACAACGACACAAAATGATTGTGTAACTGAATCTTATTCGTGGCCAAAGAGAGAGCGTGGGTGTAACCAACGTCAAAACTGTTATATATACAAAATTAATGCGTATATGTTTGTACTCGTGTGCACATATATGACACCTTCATGAGTGATTCTTAACTGTGCTGTGCTACAAAAAATCATCTTAAGGTATCTCTCACAAAATCTTGGTAACAGAGAGTTTTGGAGGATACCCTCCAAAAAATAAATCAGATTTCTGAATTGTGGTCACTATTGGCACTGTGTACACACAGAACTAACTAAGGAGCAGGAGCACAGTAATAAAGAAAAAATGGGGGAGAAAAGAGAAAGTTCATGAAGGCACAGGCTGAAAGTAGCTCAACATGCAAAAGGAAGGAGAAAAGGACAAGAAGAAAACGAAATATGGCTTAATAGAAAGTGCATGTTCTCTGTTTTTTCTTTAAATTTTTTCTTGAAGAAACCATGCGTCATAATATTTGTGTGATAATGTTTGCTATATATACCAAAAACACATGGGAATAATTTGTTTTGGTGCATTAATACGTGAGAATCAAATGAGAAATCTTTTTGTCCGTAACTAAATAGTGATTCAATGAAAAAGTGGCAATTAAGAAAAAGAATATCATTTATAAATTTTTTAAACTGATTGTTATTATTCGTTTTTTAAAACTAAAATAAATATACAGAACAATATATTTGAAACTGAGTAAATAAATGCTATCCAACAGATATCTAATCAAAGACAAAAAAAAGAAGTAACAATAATTAATCTCACAAATAGCATCATTTTGGGTACGAATTTTTTTAAATAGATTTTTTAATTTTTTTAATATTTGATAAAATTATTAAGTAACTAGAATTTTAATCCCTACAAATAATTATTTTTTTCTTGTTACAAGTATGGAAAACACAAAAAAAAACTAACTACAAATAAAAGTCACACCAATTAATAATATTTTTTATAAAGGAACATTTAATTAGCTCATAAGTTATTTATGGAGATAATGAGAGAAGAGAGAATAAAAAAAAAAAAAAAGTGTGTTAATTGAGAAAGTGGGGAGTTTGAAAGTGTATTGGGTGTTCATGAGTTAGATTGATTTAAGTCTAAGGTAAAATCAAACTCAAACTAGTCATGTTTAATTGAATTGGTTTGGTATAAGTTTTTCTTAGAGTTAATCTGAACCATAGCAATCTAATAAAGATTGAATCGGGTTGGTTTTGATCATCGCGTTAAGACAAAAATATATCATTATATTTTTTCAATTTTTATCTTCATTTGTCGTCTATTTTATATAAAATTTTAATTATATGTTAATGCATGTAAAAAAATTCTTTAATTATAATATTTCAATTGGTTGGAATGTGAAGTATAAAAATCAATTAACCAAATCAGTTTAAAATAATTAAATTAACTTGATTTGAATGTTCATAGTTATTGTATCGATCAATATAATCCGATAAACGATTGGATTAGTGGGTGTTCTTTTGCTTCTTGGGGAGAGGGTTTTTCTTTGGGGGTTTAAGTTTAAGAGATACGTTGCATAAGCAGGCTTCTTTGGGGTTGGGTTCTCAAAGAGATTCCTGGGTTCTCAAAGATATTAAATTAATTATTTTAAAATTTAAAACTTAATTAAGTAATAAATTTGTTGATGAAAAACACAAAAATGAATTAAAATAAAATTTCAGAAACATAAATAATTAAAATTAAACGTTTAAAATTTAATAAACCAAAATAAAATAATTACGAAAGATGAAAATTGACATTAAGTCATTAATTTACTTGCCTATAATATAACTCTATTCCAAATAATTTTATGTATTCATGCATGACAACTCTTACAAACATCATTATAAAGTTCAGCATTTCATCAAATAATTTTTTTCACTAGGTAAATGATGATGTGTTTTCCATTACGGGTCTCCAAAATGCCACGTGGCGACACATGATTGGAGATTTTACTTACATCAAACACGTGGCGACGAAATGAGTGAACACGGTATCACAGAACGCGCGTGCCCTTTCAGAAACTTCGGCGGCAACTCGTGGCTAGAAATGGCGGAGGAATCTAGCGGGCAGCACGACGCCACGTGGAAGCGCAACCACGTGGGCGTCCGACGTGGCACCCTCCTTCCGCTGAAAATGATTCGTTCGTTTTATGTGTTGGCCACTCCAAACTCCGAAGTAACAAAGGCAGACACAAACAAAAGCTCCTCTTTCTCTCTCTTCGACGAGAAGAAACGGCCAGAAAATAATAAGTGTGTGACAGTGTTTGTGTTGTGTTGTTGACCTTTGGAATTGGAAGTGGGAATGGCCATCAATAATGGTGGGGGAAGCGAGGAAGGGGCATTGCAGACAGTGCTTTACATGTGGGGCTACCTTCCCGGAGCTCTGCCGCAGAGGACGCCCCTCTTGACGCCGGTTGCCGTTAGGGTTCCGCCGTGTGATTACTCTTGGAATGATGTTTGCGGCGGTGGCTGTGGATTCGCTATTGCTATATCTGGTGTGTCACTGTTCCTTTGCTCTTTTTTTTTTAAAAAAAAAAAAAGAATTGGAGGCTTTGTTTTCCATGTGGTCTGGTTGGTCCCTTTTGTTTCTTCAAAAATGGTTTGGATTTGAAAATTAAGCAGGTTTAGGGCAAGTTGTTGAGCTCTGTTGATGGAAGGGTGAAGCAGAAAATCAACTCAGTTCAGCAGCTTCAGCTTCATTCTCTGATTTTATTCTCATTGGAGTTTTTATTTTTTTTCTGTATCAGTTTTCGGTCAAAATTGGTCTTACTTCCTATATTTTAAAAGTAATAATTTTGGTGTTCGTATTATTGATAATTAGTGAATTTCATCTCTCATCCAACTATTCTAAGTTATAAAGAAAGATGAAGTTTATATATTGGGATTAAAACCAATTTTGACCGAAATTGAAGTATCTAAATAACATTTTACCCAAGTTTTTGTAGGGGGCTCTTTCTCTTAAGTTGTGTCTGACTGAACAGTGATTTTTTGTATTTTTTTTTTATAATTTGAATTTGATTAAATAAAGTATTGCTTTTGAACTTTGATGGGGTCGTATTTTGTAAGGTTGGTTAAATACTCAAATCCAAGTAGATAAGTTTGACAGGTTGTTTGGAATTTTGTAAGGTTTTCACTACTGTCTCACTTTGAGACTACTTTTTGCCAATCTCTTGCTCCTCATTCTTATGGAATGCATTGTAATACTTCCTTGTGTTGATGTTGTTCTAAATAATTTAATTGGGTGTATTTGGGGTTAAGGCCATGTTTTTTCTTTCAATGCTCGTGTGTACGTATTTGGTTCCTTTATCTCTCTATTCGCTTGTTTTCTTTTACCATTTTATTTGTATAAAGCATTCACCATTGCTCACGTGCACGTCCTTAATCAGAATCGGGGAAGCTCATCACATGGGGCTCAACAGATGATCTAGGCCAAAGCTATGTGACTTCTGGCAAGCATGGGGTAATGCATAACTATGTATAGAATAGAATGACCCAGTTTTCTCTCTCTTTTTATCTCTTTTTTTCTTTGCCAACAAACTAACTTTTCTTGTTTATTTATAAAGGAAACTCCAGAGCCTTTCCCTCTTCCAACGGAAGCCTCTATTGTAAAAGCTGCAGCAGGATGGGCTCATTGTGTTGCTGTAACAGGTAAGGTGGATTTCCTTACCATGCCTCCCTGAGAGAAAATGAAGATGAAGAAGAAACGAGATGGAGACTAAAAGGAGAAGGCCTAAACTAAAATAGAACCTCTAGTTTTGATTTTCTAAATGGCCTTTTCATATTGCTTTAGAAAGTAACGTCAAAAATAAATTCAACAATATCATCCTATTGGAAAAGAGTTTTATGTCTTTTCCATTAAGCAAAGTTTTCTTTTGAGTATCAATCTATAAATATGTTTTGTTTTTCCTTAGCAGAACATGGAGCAGTTTATACATGGGGATGGAAAGAATGTATTCCCTCTGGGAGGGTATTTGGTGAACCATCAACAGGGGTAAGTCTTGAGAAAGATGTGCCAGGAAGGCATAGTCAAGTGTCCACAGAGCAAGGTATGTTTGACCTCTTTATGATGACCGTTTATGTACAGCTAGCCGTCCCTCCCAAGGAGAGGTCTAAGCATGCCAAGGTGCACCAAAAAAGGAGTGGGGGATATATGATAGAATCTTTGGAATCTGAAAAGAAAGAAGAAAAAAGGTTTTATGGTTTTACCCTCTATGATGAACCCTCATTCCCCACCTGGATGTACTTCCTCCAATGATCCCTCCCTGGGGGGGACCATGAGCCCTTGTTCTTGGTGACTGATTTGGAGTTGTTTTGCAATAGTGAGCCCTCGTTCTCAAGGCTCAAGATCTACTGGAGGTACTGCCTCCAGTAACAGTGGAGAAGAAAGTACAAAGCGAAGGAGAGTGTCTTCAGCAAAGCAAACAGCTGAAAGCTCGTCATCCAGTGATGATAGTCTGACAGCATTCCCGTGTCTAGTCACACTAAATCCAGGGATAAGGATAGCTAGTGTTGCTGCTGGTGGACGTCATACGCTAGCGTTATCAGGTACAGGACCTTTTTATGGAGTATTTTTACACATAAATCTAAGATTTTATGTATGTTACTCTTCCCATTGTGTAGCGTGGTTTGGTTGAAGCATCAACTATGATGTCTAAGACTTATCATTGATTCTAGTTTTCTGAGAGTTTCAGATACAGGACTGGTGTGGGCTTGGGGCTATGGAGGTGAAGGGCAGCTTGGTTTGGGTTCCAGAATACGCATGGTTTCCACTCCTCATCTTGTTCCTTGTATTGATTCCTCTTATTATAGTAAAGATAGATCTGCTACACTGGCTCGAGGAAACATGGGTTCAGAGGGACAAACTTTTAGAGTTCCTGGAAGTTATATAAAGAGAATTGCTTGCGGAGGTCGACATAGTGCAGTAATTACAGGTACATATGTGTCGGTCTATTCAGCAACTCAACTGGACTGCATTTTAGTTACTTTAAAGAACCTAAAATGAAAACATCCATATGCTTTGTTTATAATGTTGTAATTTACCTACCTGGTGTTAAATGTTGTACTTAGTGGTGTTTACTGTTTAGAAGGAGAAACCTAGTTTCTTAATGGATGGAATGGACTGGCCAGGAATTGTATGATTGGACAAGAAGGAGAAATAATATCTTAACAAAATATCCATAGACTTGTGAAAATAATTATCTATAAATACTGTTGTGTTGGATACTAGATTAGGAGTTAATTTATACTATCAGTATCATAGAAACTTGCTTAGTTAGCTTATTTTGTTTCCAAAATCTCTTATATGTTATCTTTGGTAAATTCATATGTGCTAATATTGGAATATCTATCTGTTGAGCTGACAGATGCTGGAGCCTTGCTTACTTTTGGTTGGGGACTCTATGGACAGGTAAAATTTAAAGTGAACTAGAATATTATTTTGTACTACTGCAAGTTCATATTCTATTTGGCAATGAAACTTGCTGAATTAGTAATTATATACTGTCACCTGCATATTCCCAATTTTTTTTTTCATGGCTCTGTAGAAAAGACTTTTGATGTATTGGGTATGTTATAGCAGATCAAACTTCCAGAGCTTTTCCATTTTAGCAATTTTTGTCAGTATCTATTGTAAATAAAATCTTCTGATGTTTGCAACCCTGTAGTTTGCTCGCATGGTTCCTAAATCCTAATATTAGAAAATCCCATTCTGATGCAGTATTCTTGTAAGCCACTGAACTTAAACCCTCTCTTGTCCAGCTCCAATTTGGCGTTGAATTTATTTTCATGAGAAATTAGTTTTACTTTTTTTTTCCAGTCCTTTTATCATTCAGATGTTATCAGATAATAGGGTGACCCTTGATAATGAGGAGCACACCATGCTCAGAATTACTTCACTTTGCATGTCATGTCACCAACATCCTGTTGTTTATTTTTCAATCTAATACTTCCTTGGTACTGTGAAAAATGTGAAGTGCAACTCGTACCTGATTAAAATTTTGCTTTCACTTGCCTGAGATTGTGGAAGTATTTATCGTACACGTGAACCGAACTAAATTATACTATACTTGGTTGAAATATATTCATCTACAGAACTGCTTGGATACTGTCATCCCCTAACCATTCTTAAGGATCAATCTGAAGGTAAAGTAGAATATGGTGGACAAAAGCAATGTAGATGTTGAAGATGTGGTTCACTCTAACAAGGGATTATCTATTCTATTCCTTTACAATATTTCATATTTCTTGTCACCTGTTGGTCAATGCATGGTGTTGTTCACTATACTTTATTTATGTCATCTTGTTTTTTATCAAGTGTGGGCAAGGAATTACCGATGATGAACTAAGCCCAACTTGTGTATCTTCCATATTGGGTATCCACATAGAGAGAGTTGCTGCAGGACTGTGGCATACAGTCTGTACATCTGCTGATGGTGATGTGTATGCATTTGGTGAGAATCAGTTTGGGCAGTTGGGAACTGGTGCTGATCAAGCTGAGGTATGCTGTAATTAGTGTCATCCCATAGATTCACTACTCAGTTGTGCCTTGGTGACTTGTTGGTCATGGGTTCGAATCCGGAAACAGCCTCTTTGCATATGCAAGGGTAAGGCTGCGTACAATATCCCTCCCCCATACCTTCGCATAGCGAAGAGCCTCCGGGCAATGGGGTACGAAGTTTTTATATCAATCACCAGTGTACTGTGATTGTGCATTCATCATAAATATTGATGTCACTGAAAGACCTGTTAAGCATGTGGTATTGACAATTCTATAAGAGGCAATCTGTAATTTCAGTTTTTTAATTGTTAACTTCAATTTTTAAGCAGACTCTACCAAGACTACTGGATTCTCCGAGTTTGGATAATTTGCGTGCAAAGAATATATCTTGCGGTGCTCGCCACACTGCTTTAGTAACAGGTATACCATCCTATAAACACTATACACCTGCTTATGTCATTTTCATAGCTGCCTAGTCAAGTTAGGCTTCCATTATTGAAGTCATTTAATGACAATGGTGCTAGTAAAACTGAAAAATCCTTGGAGAGGGTTTATCATGAATTAGTTAAATATCATGCCGAATAAGATTGCTGGCAAAACTTTAAATTCATATAGTACATTACTGTTTTTACTTTTGCAATAGTTATCAAGGTCTTGTGAATAAGTGTTGTTGAATTTTTTTTATTTTATTGGCAATTAAAAACATGTATGTAAATTGGCATGTCTAATTTTTATAGATTCTAATTAGTTTTCTTTCTTTTGTTTCTGTTCTTCAAGAGGGTGGAAAAGTTTTCTGCTGGGGATGGAACAAATATGGACAGGTGATTATATCACACTACCGTTATACAAATATCTTTTTATTTCATCTTTTAAACTGCGAACACTATTGGAATTTTCTATCTGACCACATTTATTTTAAGTTAGGAGTAGTGTTGGGTATTTGTAACATTGTCGTGGAATCATCTCTTCTAAGTTGTGATTTCTGGGCGTTGCAGCTGGGCCTCGGTGACGTAATTGACCGAAACATTCCTTCTGAAGTCATCATTGAAGGTTGTGCCCCTAAAAATGTTGCTTGTGGTTGGTGGCATACTCTTCTTCTGGCCGAGTCCCCCACTTGATGTCATGGTTTATCAGAGGCTCTTGACCCAATTGTTAGATAGTGGTTCTGCAATGTATATGAACATACGGCAGTGGTATACATAACATAGGCTTCATACATGTTTGCATTGTTTCATGGCGTGTGAATAACCGTGACTAGCTCCAGTATTTAACACCACAGAAGACTAGAAGAGTGATATCTGGCGTGGAAGGAAGTATTTTCCACCTATGTAACATTCTTAACCATTATGTATATTTTATTTTATTGTATAAACTGTCCAGTAAAGTTATATGCACCGGAAGTTAGTATGCTGGCATGTAATAGTTGGGTAGGTATAAATGTAATCCTTTAAATTAGTATCTGCAACCATATTTTACCCAATTCACCGTGTGTTTGGATGAGGGTTGGTAAAATTTATTGTGGTTAAAATTGATTTTGAAGTAATATGATTTATGTTTGGATGTTTTATTATAAAATCAAGTTATGAGTAAAATTAAATATAAAATTTTGGATCCAATGTAGAAGTTATTTAAAATTACTTTAGTCCAGAATCAATTTTAAACCCAAAATCAATTTTGAATTATTTTTCATTGAGAAATTAAATATATAGAAATATATTCAAAATTAATTATGAATTTAGAATTAATTTTTTAACACCAAACTAAACATGTATTCAGTGTGTGTTTTGTGTTTGGATAAACGTTGATAAAATTGATTATGGTTAAAATTAATTTTAAAGTAATGCGATTTATGTTTGGATGTTTGATTATAAGTTATGAGTAAAATTTAATATAAAATTTTGGATGTAGAAGCTATTCAAAATTACTTTAATCCGGAATCAATTATAGACCCAAAATCAATTTTAATTCTTTTCCATAAAAAATCAAACATATAAAAATATATTTAAAATTAATTATAAATTCAGAATTAATTTCGTAAGGCTAAACTAAACACGTACTCAACTTCCTTTGTTTGTAATGGATTATTGGCCTCTTACTGGTCTCGGCTTGTTCCATCTGTTAGTGAAAGTAGAGTGATTACACTCATTTAGTTGGTTAGCTGAATGTTTGAGGCTCAACAATATGCTGAGGATTTGATTCGAATTTATTTAAGTCTTTCTTTGTTTAATAGATCCAATGAGTATTTTTCATATTGGATTGGGCTTTTCCTATGACACTGGATCGTATTGTTTAAAATATTGTTAACTTGATTAATATTAGGGTAGAGCCTATCTCAATCCAGCTCAACTACTTTTTGATTTAATTGACTCCTTTTTGTTATTAGCATTTTGACCATAAAATCAATAATATGATACTTTCATTAATACACGATTTGATATCATTCATAACATTTTTGCTTTCGCTAAATTTCAATCCAGATCAAATTCTTTTTTTCTTAAGATTCATGGGATAAAATTCAAATATTCCATGTCTACAAAATTAACGTGTTTCTTCCCTTTTTGTCATGGACTCTTTCAACTTCCATAGGCCCCCAAGAAAGACTCCTCTGATGGGACTTCCTCTTCCATCATTTTGAGCCAATAGTTTTTTGTCTGAACCAAAATAAAACAGCCAACAAGATGCAAGAAGAAGGATTTTCTTTTTTTTTTTTAGATGAAAGTATGAAGGATTTTCAACAAAACTAGAATGTAGAACAAAAATTTGGATAGTATGGTTAACTTTTTCTTACTTATTTCCTAATTTTGTCATCCGAAAAATGTAAAAGTAGTTTTTCTTTTCTTTTTGGTGGAAAACAAAACATAAAAAGTAGGAATCATTCCATGAAAGCGAAGCTGGGCCTAACAGTCAATTAGCTCTCAGAGAAGATGCTCTCGGATCCATATTTCTGGTGCTTCTCCAATTTCACAGTCAATGGCTTAAATAAGACTGTCTTAGACCATAAATTGGGCTCTTCTCATCACATCATCGTTTGAGAGTGGTATGTTATATTGTGTAGCTTATAAGACAAAATTGCGGTTTCCAATTTGCAACCGGTTACTAATCACTAATCAGCAACGAACTAATATTTGAAAAATGGAACTATCAATTTGTGGAGACCATTAAAAAATCGGTAGCCAAATAAATTCCCCTCATTTATTCAACCTAGTATTTATGCTAATCTTGTGGTTGGCATCACAGTAGTTGGATCTTGATCTTGCCGCACACTAGTTTTAGCAATGGCCTCTTAATCAAAATCAAATAGGTGAGGTAGCTAATATCAAAATAACTTTTGTTGGACAGTGTTTGTCAAAGGGTCAAAACCTTTTCTTTCGTATATAGAAGAAAGGTTGTTAATATATGTTGTTAAATATTTTCTATGTTAACCATATTGTATTTTATCAGTTTTGTTGATGAATGGTATTCGTCAATAAATTTGATTAATTATCTTTAATTAATTTTTTATCTCAAAGACGTGATACCTTATGAGAAATCAAATCTGATTTCACTTAAATTAATGATTTGTTGATATTTCTAAAGAATTTATTAACAAAACAAAACTAAAATTATTAGAAAATATAATGTTTGATATTATTAATATAATTATACCTTGACTTTTAGTGAAATTATTTAATTTATTGATTCTTTAGTCAACATGTTCAAAAAAAAAATTCGTAAGATCCAATCAAGAAAAATAATCATATAAATGATGTTTAAATTATTTGTTTAAATTATATAATTTTTTATGTGATTGCATGCAAATTTAATAATATAGAAAGAGAATATAAAATTATAGTATTCTTTAAAAAGTAAAAATAGAAAGATTCATTATATTCTGAACAGTAGCAATATTTATTATACATATATATCCTTGACACTAAATCATTTTTCTATACACATGATATGCATTGTTTACAGGAGAAGTAACATTATGACGTAGGGTTTACATAACATGAAGCAATTGGGGTGTCCGATTTTGGAAGTGAATGCACTGGCACTGAATTCATTGCTGGCATATGGGTCAAGTTACTTCATTTGAATAATAGCAATGTTGGCTTTGCAGCAGAAGCATTTTAATAATACTCCATGACAGCTTATCTGCGCCACGTGTGGGTTGGGAAGCTGTTATTGTCTACAGTAGTACAATTTTACATGCAAAGTTTAATTTCTACTAAAATCCACAATGTCACATTGGGTTAAATTATGTAAAGTTATTAACGTAAAGATGTAAAGATATATAAGGGAGAAATAAAATCCCTCTCACTCACTCACAAATTAACAATTACTTTTTGCCAATGAAAAAAAAAAACAGTTGCTCACATGACAAGGACATATTGAATTTTAGTTCAGAATTTCAAGCTCACGTACCAGCAATTAATGGTTGTTTTTATATTTAAATAAATAATTATCAATATAGTACAATTATTTAATATATTACGTTAAAACTCAAATTCACAAAATTCAAATATATAAATATTACAAAAATTGTATTAATAACATAATATTTGAAAATGAATGAATAAAGACAAATATTTCTTTTTATTTTGAGTTGTGTTTATTTTATGCAAGTAAATCATATATAAAAATAAAATTATACCATTTGTACAAGTTTTTCAATAACTAGAAGGGTGTTGTTAAAATATAGCAATTCATTTAACCATAGTTGGAACAAAATGACTTTGATCCTGAGCTTATCCAATCATCAGTTTTCTCATACCTAGCAGAAGATTTGAAAAAAGTTTCTAATGTATAAAAATGAAAATTATTTTATTCAATGTATGGTTTTTCGTATTTTTCTCATGCATCATCGCACATGCATTGATCAAATCTAATAGTAAAGAATAAGACCAAGGCGCTTGATGTCCCAAAAGAGCAACATGACCAGATCTAAGACCTATCATAATGTCAAAGGGAATTCAAAATTCAACACGTATAGTTACGTCATTTACATGAAATCACCCCTTTCGAGAATTTGACTCCAATTTAAAGAAAATTTAAAATAACATAAATCACCAACAAAGTTGAATTCCTTGCGTATGAATTTTTTTTTATTGAAAGTGATAAAACTTACTTCACTTCTCAAAAATTAATCTCATAACTTTCAATTATTAGAATACCTTAATTATTTCAGAAGGAAAAAAAAACATATATCAGATATGTCTCACACCATCTCACAACCCCTAATATTTTAGTTCTAAACCCACTATAGTCAATTAAAATAACATGGCAACATTTTTATTTAAAGGGGGACAACAAAAAGATAATACTTAATAAAAAAAATTAAAATTTCATGAGTTTAAGACATGTAAAAAATTTAATGTTTATATATATATATATATATAATATTGTCTTAAGTATAAGAATAATGTATATGAGAAAACAGAATAATTAGATTAATAAAACAATTTTTTTTATATTTTTTGAGATAGGAGAGGAGTAGCAAAAATAATTTTATATAACAATTTAAGTAAAACTTTTTAAAAAAATTGATGTTGACTATGCCACCCCTTGTTCTGATTCAAGCAAAATCTGTCGTTAATTTCTACTACTTTGGTGAGGAATTTTATTGCCCACGAAAATATACAAACAAAAAAGTCAGGTTTTTATAGTAAAATTTAAATTTTATAGAATTTTTATTTTATTCACTTATTTAATAGAAAAATATAGGAAACAACATAAATGAACATAAGAAAGCCATAACCTTTTAATTTTAAAAATATATTGTGAGTGAACCAGACCACAAGAAATACCATGTCACTGATGTTAGGGTGACCAAGTTTAAGGAAAATTAATAATAAAAAAAACCCCATATTATAAATTTTAAGAAATAAGAATATTTGTAGGAGTTATTCTTCAAAAGAATAATATTTTTAAGAGTTATTATTAAATAAGAGAGCTTTAGAATTTATTCTCACTCTAATCGACTCAAATGATTTATTTTAAAGTATACTTCTTAATTGTAATTTCAAATTTAATTTAATTTAAAAATTAACCCAAAAATCCTTTAAAAAAATTAAACAAAAAAATTCAATCATCTCAAACCATTCTCATTTTATCTTTATCTTATAATCTTAACTACTTATCTATTCTAATTTATTATTTTTATCTTTATGTTCAGATATTTTAGAAAGAACAAAACTGTTTTTGACTATCAAATCAAAGCATGAGAATAATTATTTAAGAGGGAGAAAAAAAATGTAGAGTATCTAACACAGGAATATGCCATTTTGGCCACAATTACCGCCACGATTGGGAAATGTCAATTGTGAATTTATTTAAATAGTTAAACTAAACCAACCGTCATAACATAGTGAATTAATAATATTCGAATTATTGTTAAAAGATCTGTTTCGACCAGAATTATATTTAAAGGAGGGTATTTAAAAACAAAAATGAAAAGTAGTATAAATATCAGAAGTTTGAATTTAACTTGCATGTCTAATCTATCTTAAATAGATAGTAACAGAAAGCTTTTTCACATTAGTATTATTTAAAATTGTGATGAAACTATCACCACCGAATTATTTTATTAGTATTTGTGATAAGAATAAGATAAAATTTTAAATAAATACTATACATTTAATTTACATCCAGATTAAATAAAAAAAGAAGGAAAAAGAAGAATTGAACAGGAAAGGAAATTTCGATCACATGGTACAATCACAATCATATAGAGAACAGAAAGGGTGAAGAAGGCACAAATTTTGGTAGCTTATAAAGTACAAATATAATAATAATAAGCAAGTAAGAGGTTATAATTACGATTTACGAAAACAAAAGAAGATTGAAATTAACACAAACAGAGCAACTGGCCAAAATCCGAAACTACGGAGGAAGTCACCGACACCCAAATAAGGGAAACTACGCGCACGCCCATTGGATAATTATTTTTTTAAAATATTATCATCAGTAAACACTTTTTGAACCACGTTTTTTAATTATTGAATGATATTTATTGTAGTTGCAATTTTTTTTATAGATTTAACTTTTTATTTAATGAGTTCTCATCTTGACTTTATGTTTTTAATAAATTTAAATCAATAATAAAATTATTAAAAAAATATACTATTATCATTCCTCTTATTTTAAAGCAAGCTCATAGTGATAGCTAAAATATAAAGAATAGATATTAACGCAAAGAAAATATATCATTTATCCAATCATAAATTGACAGTAAGATATATTTGTTGCAATAATTATTCTAGCAATTATTTTTTTATCATTATTCTAGCAATCATTGGTGCGTTGAGCATAAAAAATATATTTAAATATAGAGTTATTAATTAAATAAAATTCATGAAGAAGCAAAATGAATAATGTTAAATGAAACAGTATTGATTGAACTGTGGTCAAATCAAAACTGAAAACAACAATACATAATTATTAATTAATCAATTAAATGATGATATTAGTAAATTTGAAAGAGTTCTTTTTAATTTTAGTCGAAGAGAGTAAATTAGAAAGAGATAAATAAATAAATGATAAATGATAAAAGATAAATGAGAAAAGAGTAGTTAGAATTATCGTTGGCGCGTGCGTGTTGTTATATATAGAGGAAGTCAGCGAGACGCAAGTGGACGTGGGGGTTCTTCACTTCTCTTCTTCAATTCATTCTAGTTCTGGATTCCGACTCGCCGCATTGACTCGGTCCGGGTTGGGGTCGACTCAGTTCGGTTTTTCATTCTCTCGCGAATCTAATCTATAGGTAATTCTCATTCTAACAATGCTATTGCCGTTTCGCTTTTGCTCTGTTCTAAATTCTAATCAATCAATGCATGCACGTTCTTTCTGAATTCTGATTATTTAATAGCAACGTTCGTGCTCCTGATTTTTATTTTTTTTTTGGTTTGGAATTTTCGCTCTGATTTTGATTTCTGATGATAGATATTACAGTGTGTTACTCAGATCTGGTGCTGTGTGGAACGTAACTCCCTTTCTCTCTCTGTTGTTGTTGTTCTTTTTCCTTTCGTTTTGTGTTCAATTGATTTCTCTGTTCAGCAATTTCACTAAAATTTTCATGGATTTGTGAAATTTCTTATTGAACCTGATACAGAGGATTTGAATTATATGTCATAAAAAAAATAGAGTAATGTGGTGGAGTAAGGGTTTTTCATTTGCAAAAACGTTGGATAAACTATTCAGTTGCAAATATATGTCATGCAATAATGCTTGTTCAAACCAATTCATGTGATCTTATTGCAATCCTTTTTTTCATTTATGTCACGAATTTTACTTTTAACTCTTTTGTTTCATTTATTTTTGGCTTCAAATGTTGTTGACAGAGTAGCCAAATGCTCCCATTTGAAGTGTGTATTTGGTTCTCATACTGAATTAATGCAATGGTTTCACTTCAAAAGATTCTCAAGTGGATATTTTCTTTTAATGAAAATCTATATGTGAAAATTTCTCCCATTGAAAGAAGGAAATGGCCGCATACTTTAACTGCCATATAATACCAAATATTTTACCATGCACCTTGATTCGAGCGTATATTTGGCGCCATTTATGGAGCAGCTTGCATCAGACTTCAGCCACTTTGTCATTCTCATTAAAAACTTTAGCTGTGTATCGGTGGATTGTGTCGTTGTTTTTCATATATGGTCAAAACTTCCGTGTGTTTTTACGTTCAAGCTCTAGCTTATTTTTCACATAGTGACACGTAAATGGATCTGTGTCAGACTCAGAAGATTACTTGCTAGCTCAGGTTCAACTTACTTGCCAGTTGTTCATTTAGGTGTTATGCGCAAGTTTTTCTTTCTTTCCGGGTATTGATATTTATAGGACAAATTGGTAACTATGTGCTCATATTCCAGATTGTATTCTCTGTTTACGTATCTTGATCTACTTCTAATATATAAATTTACAGGAAAAGCTAAGGGCACATCACAATGAAGGCATTGATTCTGGTTGGGGGGTTTGGAACAAGGCTGAGGCCACTGACACTCAGTTTTCCTAAGCCTCTTGTTGATTTTGCTAACAAACCTATGATTCTGCATCAGGTAAAAAGCTATTTTAAGTCTTTTCTTTTTTGTGGAAGGTTTACATCTGTTATTTATAGAAATGAGTTAAGGATTTTTTTTCTTGTAGAATCCCTTTTCCATGCAGCATTTGATGCCCTCCCTTCTATTTAACAGAGATCTATCAATTTTTTTAGGGAAAAAAAATCTGATTTATATATTCTAGATATCTGATAAAAAATGAAAAAAGACATTGTGTGTGCATATAGCATGAGTATGTATCCTTTATTTCTATTTCCTTAATTTTACATAATTGTGTAGCCTACTGATTTACCTTTTAATTTGGCTTGTTTTTCAGATAGAGGCCCTTAAGGCCATTGGAGTTACTGAGGTGGTGCTAGCCATCAACTACCAACCAGAGGTAAAGATGTCTCTCCTTGCAACATTGTTTTAGTCAATGCTTAAAAATATTTATATGGCTAAAGTTTATTTATTTTTAATTTGGTGTAATACTTCCATACTGCAGGTTATGTTGAATTTCTTGAAGGATTTTGAAACAAAGCTCGGCATCAAGATCACATGTTCTCAGGAAACTGAACCATTGGGAACAGCAGGTCCTCTGGCTCTTGCCAGGGATAAGCTGATAGATGACTCTGGAGAACCCTTTTTTGTTCTCAACAGTGATGTTATCAGTGAGTATCCACTCAAAGAAATGATTGAATTCCATAAAAACCATGGAGGAGAGGCTTCCATAATGGTAACCAAGGTAATCGATTTGACAGAAACATAAAATCCCATTGCTGACATTTAAGACTATGCATACAAGTTGGAGAATCCAATATCATTTTTCATCTACTTGTGTAGGTTGACGAGCCATCAAAGTACGGCGTGGTTGTGATGGAAGAGAGCACAGGGCAGGTTGATAAATTTGTTGAAAAACCGAAATTGTTTGTTGGTAACAAAATCAATGCTGGAATTTACCTGCTGAACCCCTCTGTTTTGGATCGAATTGAACTGAGGCCCACTTCTATCGAGAAAGAGGTGTTTCCAAAGATTGCTTCCGAGAAAAAGCTATATGCAATGGTCCTGCCAGGATTTTGGATGGACATTGGACAACCGAGGGATTATATTGCTGGCCTGAGGCTTTACCTGGACTCATTGAGGAAGAAGTCATCTTCTAAGTTGGCCAGTGGCTCTCAAATTGTAGGGAATGTCATTGTGGATGAGACAGCCAAAATTGGCGAGGGATGCCTCATTGGACCTGATGTTGCTATTGGTCCTGGCTGCGTTATTGAGCAAGGTGTTAGACTCAAAAGCTGCACAATAATGCGTGGAGTCCGAGTTAAGAAGCATGCTTGTGTATCCAGCAGTATTGTTGGGTGGCATTCAACTGTTGGGCAATGGGCTCGAGTGGATAATATGACCATCCTTGGAGAAGATGTCCATGTATGTGATGAAATTTACAGCAATGGTGGTGTTGTTTTGCCGCACAAGGAGATCAAGTCAAATATTCTGAAGCCGGAGATTGTCATGTGAGTGAGGTCAATGATGTTCAAATTGGTACCATGTGGTGAGGAGGTAGAAAAATTATTGAGTCTGGAATATGTTTGTCCGTTTCATTTGGTTTTCCTTTTTACTTCATGGCATTTCTTTCCTTTCTATAAGTCAGTTTTTGGATTAGAATGAGTGACGCCATTGCATTGATGTATTTTCAGTGTGGTCGTTGTGTATTTTCAGTGTGTATAGAAATAAATTATTGTTTAGTTGTTTCTCGCCAGCCATTGCATCTCTCACTAACATGAAACTAAGGACGAATTTTAATCTACATCTTACTGGGGTAATCTAATATTGCTACAAATTTGACAATTAGGTTAGTTGTTAGGTCATTATCATAAACAGGTAGATTTCCATATTATGAATTGATATAAAAAGAATTCTATGTTATGGGGTCGAGCCAGTGAGGCCTACTTCTACTGGCAGAACATGTGACGGAGGGGTCATAACACAACAAAATTAGATATTTTCAACACTACGAAAACATCGTTGGAAATGATTGTAAGCATGGTGTATCAATGAATTCCTCGGAAAATTGTAGATAGACTCATCTTAACCATTGGAAAAAAAAAAAAAAAACTATTAGAAGTTTCGATTTTTATCCATTAGCTCGATTGGGATTGCAAGAGTGTTTTGTCGTAGAATTATTTATAGGAAAAAAACGGTGATAGTGAGATGTAGATTATTGGTTAGTTGTTTCTCGCCAGCCATTGCAGCATCTCTCACTAACATGAAACTAAGGACGTATTTTAATCTACTTACTGGGGTAATCTAGTATTGCTACAAATTTGACAATTAGGTTCGTTGTTAGGTCATTATCATAAAAAGAAGAAATCTAAGAATAAATCTACTTTTATTATAATATTCTTAGATTACTTCTTTTTCTAATAATACAACGAGTGAAATATATATTTCAATGTACATAGTTGCTCATTCTTGTTAACCAAAGTACCAAACAGATAAAATGCATTACATAAACAAGGGCCACACAAGATGTAAACTTGAGACTGGTAAATTTCCATAACTCAACTTACTTAAACTTTTTTTCCTAAATAATTATTATTTGCAACAATAATTTTCTCATGCGATAGTGGTACGTTTGCGCAACGCCTGGCTCAAAAATTTATGGAAAATTGCGTCTTTTTTATTTGTTTTTTTGGTTTTTGGTGCTAGTAGTAGTGGATAATTGCCTCTGAAGCTATGTCACATTAGAAGAACAGAAACTTTTGGTTGTACGGCCCTGCCTTTATTATTATTATTATTATTATTCAATGCCTTTATATTTGTCTATATTAGAAAATTTTCAACCCGGTGAATAGAGGTGGAGCATGATTTCATTATTGCAGCAATCTTTGGAGCTCACGACAGACGAAAATGCTACACATACATTTCCAACAATGACTTTCACAAAAAGAATACGAGGCGTTGCTTTATGAAAACTTAAAGTGACAGAAATAACAAAAGAGAAAATAATGGGTGATGAATGATGATTTAACTCAGGTTAGTACGTGACGCTTGGGCGCATAGTGAATTTATTTTTCAATTCACAAAAAAAAAGGTGAATTTATCTATCTAAAGGTTAATTATCTAGCCGATAATGGCGTTTAATTAATGGGTGGGTGGCTTAAGAACAATACCAAATCCAGATCCGTCAAAGATTTGATTATGACATCACAAGGATAATCGGGACAAATCAAACTTTTTTTTTTATATCCGTCACAGCTCACAGTACTTAATCTTGTAATATTAGATTTTCTTATAAAATAAAAATATTTGGCATCTACAGTTCTACACTGAATAACGTCACAAGAGTATATTTAAACCAATTTATATTATAATATACTCAACAGTATAAATCAAAATGTTATTTCTACTTTAATATCTTTTTAGTGTATAACAGACCCAAAAAATAGCTCCTGGAAGAAAGCATTTGGCAAAAAAAGAAAAAACACTAAAAGCTATCTAAACAAAACGTGTGGGGTTTAGCCTAGTTTTTTATCTTCTCTTTAAAAAAGAAAAGTTGAGCCAAACACATTTATAAAAAAACAAAAACTCTTGAAAATTAAAAATGATATTATAACAAGGGGAGGGATAGTTTTTAAAAAAAATAAATAAACTTTTAAAAATAAGCAAACCTTAACCTCTCTTCCTCTCATACCCCAAACTAATTGATTTGAAACAAAGAAACAAAGCTTTTGATTTTATAAGATTTCTAGCTAAGAATAAAACTCAAGAGGAAGGCCAGTAAAACCAGAACCCACATATTTCTTGGATGTATCATATTAGTGCACGTCAAAAAAATGTACGAGCAAGACGTATTAGAATGGACAATAACAACTGAATGTCACTCAATCAACTTTGTTGTGGTTAATCTCAGTTAATTACAGCTTAATAGATCACTGGTTCCTTCACAGAATACTATAAGAGAATCTTAAAATATATCCTAGAAGAAGAACCCAAATACACTACCGAGTGTTTGTCCAGAAAAACAAACTCTTAATAGGTCCACGAGAAAACAATCACACAATATCATAGATGCATGACCTTGTCATCCCATGCCATCTTTATAAGGACAAATCTAATTAACCACCACCCCTGAGCTCCCAAGATGCAGGGTTACCTTTTCCGCAATCAACTGAATTTCTTTCACCCTTTCCTGAACTAACCTCTGGAGTTGCTCTTCTTGATTAGCCTGATTGTCATCCATTTGCACACTACTAGCTTCGTTGGCTTCTGATCTGAACATGACAAATGACATCTCCTGATCAACATCACTTGGTACTTCAATAAGCTGCTTCCCAGACGTCCCAGAATCTTTCCCTAAGATATCATACTTAACACGGTTCAAAATAATACTAACAAAGTTCTCCGTGTTCTTGTCAACAGGATTAAGGCCAATGTAGATCAAAACCTCCCAACACTGGAGAAACTGCTGCTTGTTAATTTTCAGACTTTTCCTAACATCCTCAATTGCGCTGGGAGGTGGCAAAAGTCGAGGACAATTTGCTTTCTTTGATAACTTTCCTTGCTTCAGAAGTGAAACAGCTTTAGTAACTATATTCTGAATTGGGTAAAACTGAAGCAGGCGAAGTGAGTCAACACAAGTACGAACATGTTGGAAGTGATCTAATGGCTCTTCTACCGTGAAGTCAAAAACATTTTCAGATATAGCAACATCATATAGCACCTCTAGAAGGAATCGACCATAACCCTTGTGCTGGTAAGGAGGTAATACCAGTATCTGCCATCAACAGAAGTTCCAGTCAAAAGGTAGCAAAAAGAAGCACTTCAAAGAACTTTAAGAAAACATGTTAAAAGTTAAAACTGATTTAGAGAGTATAGCAGCATTTACTGAATGTCCGGCATATTACAAACCTGGCTTAGTCGTAATCGGGAATCATCAGGATAGTGATAAAATCGATAAACAGCAGTAAAACCAATCAACCTACATTGGATCTCTCCCTGCGGATCAGTTTTCTTCTGACACAAAACATACAGCTCCCACTGTGAATCAGTAACATCAATAGGACTGCTACCTACATAGCAAACAAGGTAAAAAAACAATAAGCTACAGCAGCATGCAATCAAAACATTGTGTAATAAGGGTACATAAAGTAGTAAAATAAGTGAAAATTACCATCAACGAGAAGTAGTGTGAGGGGTATTAGATGACTGTAAAGTTGTCCAGTAGTCATGTTGCCTGCCACCAAACGGACAACCTGGCAAAGAAGTTACACAAAAAAATGGCATTCATTTTCATCTTCCCCTAAAATATGCATATCAAGTATCACATACAAAGCGCATTAGGTAACTGGCTGACAAGATAATGTAAACCATACACAAATGTTAAATGCATGATTTCTCTGATGAACTTTCACAAAAGAACCATCTAAATTTAACAGCTGGAGATTTTGTGAAAATTACCAATAAAAATCACAAAAAAGTGGATGTTCACTTAACCACAAACATTCTAGCCTAATCTATTTGTGCCAAGAAGGGAGAAATTTTAATGACCAGACAAGCAAGTTTTCCAAAATAATAGCAGTATTATAAAACTATCATCAGCAATTCAGCATCACATAACATAAACATGAATACAGAGGAGAGCAATTCAATTGAAAATCCCTCTCCTTCATTGCATAGGGAAACAAAATATCACTGGAAAATTAACAAGACTGCAATAGAAAATTAGGAAACAACAGTTAACAATAAAAATGCTTGCTTTCAGATAATCATGGTAGATGCATCCAACTTGCACAGTGAACATCTGATCATTAACAGAGAAAATGCCAAGTATAGTTCATAACAGAGCAATTCTGACAGTTACTCTCTTTCAGTTTTTCCATGTCTCAAAACATTAATTTAATTAAATAATATCCCAAAACATAGAAAAATATGAGAAGCAACATGTATGTATTTCCCATAGAAAAAAAATTAAACTGGGCATTCACACTCAAGCAACCTAACTTTTACCTATAGTGCAATACATTGATCCTAAATGTAAATTATAACCTCAACAGTAGAAGTAGATGAATCTGTATGTGGATTATAATCAGAAATGTTCCCCTGGAAAGCTTTGTGCTTCAAAGCTTCTCCATTTGAGATGTTTGTTCTGCAAATCAATTAAAACAGTCATCCACAGTCGTTACAACTTTATAAATTGAATTTCAAGTAGCATACTAAAATGGAAAGGAACTGTGCATGGCAACTATATAGCTTTTGTTTAGAATGAAAAGAATAATAAACACTTAATACCTAACAAAGTCGTTATCCACCAAATATTTCTGAAGGAATTCATCCTTGCTATCAACAAGAGTCTCAGCAAAAATTGTCTGCACAAAATAATAAACCAAGTTACAATTTTGTGAGTAAAAGGTGTCAACATATGGTCACCCAGTAGATATTGATGCATACCTGAAGAGCAGATTTCAAATCTGTGACCCCTTTGCCTCGCTTAAACAATTGAGCAACACGTTCAAAAAAGTGTTAATGTGTGAAGCAAAACAAAAGAAAACTCTGAACAAATCAACAAGGTAAAAGAATAACATGCCTGTTACTTTTCCCATTAGTCTAAAGTCTAAATGAATTCAAAACTTACATCAGATGAACTCTGGAATGTAATATCAGCATATGCATAAAATGATATGCTGCTAACCCAGATGGTAATCTGCAAAAGAGAAGCAAAACAAGCTGAAAAAATAAGACATTGTACACCATTAAGCATTCAAATAGTTATTTTTAAACATGAATCTCCGGTTGTTAAAATGAATCCAACCTTCAAACCCTCATAGCCATAAATTTTCCCATCATCATCAAAAAAGCTATTCAGATCCACAGGATGAATGACAAAACTCTCTGGAGCATCGAATTCTTCCTTGCTTGAAACTGTACATAATAGCAGATATTATACAGATACTAAAATTAAAGTATGCATGCCAATTGCAAATCAGAACATACTGACAAGCAACTCAATGAAATAAGCAAGAAAACTAAATAGCAGAAAAGAACACTTAAACGAACTTGACCAGAAACTGATAGCAAGACCATGTCCTTAGCAAACTAAGCTTGAGAAAGCCTATTGCTAGGAAAAGAGCTGGAACATACTAGCTACTACTGCCAAAGAAATCTTGCTCACTGAGACAGTCCAATCTACGAGCTACATTAAAAAAGTGTCTACAGAACCCAATAATTCAAATATGAATTAAGTAGTCGTTACTAGTATAAACAAACAAGCATCAAGATAAGCAGGCATTACCATTATCATTACTATTTACATATCCCAATATCCTATGCCTCAGACCATGTTCTTATCAAACAACTAATACCTTTCTGGTTACGTTCAATGCTGACTAACAACACCACTCTCAACTCGTAAACCACAGATAATGAAACACAAGACCCCAAAAGAAAGGGAAAATAAAAAAACAAAAAAAAAAACTTAATCAAGTCATTACTGGAAAAATTATAAGGTCAGCAACCAATTTCCATAGAAACCACCACCCCCATCCCATACTCGAGTTGCATCGAAACCATCCAAATCAAGAACTACAAAGTAACATGACATAATTATCGCATATTTTAAGCATACCTAGATAGATTGTGATGCAGTCTTTGGCCTCAACTCCAGAATCTACAAAACGCGACCAAAATGTCCATACACGTCGCAGCACCATGAATTGAAGAATTCAACACAAAAATAAAAAAATCACGGCAAAATAAGTGAAACTCACCAACGCCTGAGAAACCAACACGGCGTCGTTTCTTGACTTCGTTGTCGGCATCGGAACTCGAACGCTGCTTCTGCCCCATTCGCTCCCAGCTTCTCTTCTCAGCTCAACTTAGTCTCAGTGGTAGTTAGGGTTTTCAGAGCGGGAAATCAAATTACGCGAAGAATTGAGGGCTTTCAAATAGGGCAAATTCCCGGGAATTACTCTGTGAGCCCAGTATGTTTCTTGTACACCTAACACCTTTTGTTTTTTTTCCAAAATTACCCCAAGACAAACTTACTATTCATAATTTGTAAGCTTGTGGATTTATAAAATATTTTGTAAAAAATTAAAAAAAATCCATAATTTGTACGTACATATAGATTAACAATCCGTATAGCAGATTATGAATCCACAAGTTTATGAATTACGAATCTGTAAGTTTATCACAGGTAATTTTGGAAAAAAAATGAAAAAGTGTTGAATGCACAAAGTAATTCTCCAAATTCCCGGTACCCCTTATGGGGTTGGACTATTAACAATGGGCCCAAATTTACATTTGGGCCTTGAGTTAGGTTATCGGTTTTGTTATATTATTTGCGGGGACTTGTTTTGGGTACCAGTCCAACTATTGATACACCCAGCATGTTTGGTGAAATGGCACAAATGCCCTTCGTCCTTTTTTTTAAAAGCTTTCAGAATTTCCCCCTCCTTGCCACTGCATTATTTCTGCGTAAAACTTGGGTTGCTTCTCCTCCGTCGCTTGTTCATTATCGTTGGTGTTTTCGTCGCACCACCGCCGCTCGTGCTGCCGCATTGTCATCACAATAAGTTTTTCATTTGATTAACCTTGCATTGCATTCATGGTAGGGAGAGTTGCGCATTCTCGAAGGGGATGATGGATCCGTATAGAGCATACGGATTGAGAATCCGTATGCTTTATACAGATCAGTAATCCGTATAAAGCATACAGATTACTAATCCATAAGAAGTAAGAAGTATACGGATTCACTCTTTTACGGATTTTCAATCCGTAAGTTCATTTAATTTTATGGATTACCAATTCGTAAAAATAAATTAACTTACAGATTACCAATTTACGAAATAAAATAATAAAAGCTTACCTCCACCGCCGACCAAACCAGCCACCACCACAACCACCACTTGCCGACCAACCACCAAAGATGACACAACAATGAACATCAAACTCGTCAATAACCTCTTAGGCAACGAATACAATAAACGAAAATGAAAACAATGGATGCAAAACCTCGATCGGACGCAAAATAAATAAGGATACGATATTTATAAGCTAGGGGTATAAATGGTATTTAAAACATTTTGCTAGGTGTACCAACAAATCTGCTGGTGTCCCAAGCAAAACCCGTATTTGTGTTGGAAATATTTCTCCTACGTCGTAAAACCTTTGTGTGTGTGCATGAAAATGGCATTCAACTCAATTCTAAGCAAGTTGTGTTCTTTTGTGAGGGTTATTGCTCTAGCGGGTCTATTGATAAAGAAGAACCACCTGGAATCGTTGGTTCGAGGTTTCACTTTTCTAACATGGCTTTTAATAAGAAACCAACCTTCGATTATCATCACAACATAAGTTCTTTCATTTGGATGCTCTGCCTAAACCGACTTGTTTAATGACACTATTTCTCTTCCTATCTCCATCACTGGAAGCAAGAAAGACGTGAAAAGTCAAGGCAAGAAAAGAAACAACAATCCCAAGCCTTATCTTACTTGATGAGATCAGATACATGAATCGCACATCTACACCAAGACAGGAAAAGAAGGAAGATTTGTCTAAGGATGAAGATATGTAAGGGGTCTTGTTTATTTTTGTTTTTATTTACTCTCTTGGTTTTTATTATAAAATTCCTACCTTAATTAGGTCTCATTTAGGTGGTTTTTGGTGCAATGTTATATAATTTATAAAAACCAAACTTAGTTTTTAAATATTGATTTTGTTTTCAGTTTTGAATAGGAGTGGTGATTCTTTCGTATTAACAAGAACATTTCCTGTTATTTTGGTATATTATATGACATTTGCTTACCTGTCCATTCATATAATACAAGCTTTAGTGCTTCTTTACTGAGTCAAAAGAAAGTTTGGAAATGGTTTTGTTCATGTGAATTCATTATCTTCACATGATACCACTGCGAGCTAACTCAACATGAAATGCGAGCTATTACAACTCAGACTATATGATTAAGTACCCCACATATTTGACAAGAATATTATAATTCCTGAACCTATTACAACTACAACAAGTATGGTATTTTGATTGTTAGAGTACAAGTGTGAGGTGAAGTACTACATCGGGTAAAAGTGAAAAAGTTAAGCACCATACAAGTGAGTAGAAGACCCATAAACCTGAGCCTTAAGGTTTTGGGTTAAAGTGTGAGTCAAGTACCCTTATGTGATTGCTCATGGCTCATTGGTGTAAATCTCCCTGGTGTTTACTCCCCTCGAATTCCCCAACAACTGGTATCAGAGTCGATGGTTCGACTTGGTGATCGACTCAGACGAGTAAGATGGCGACAATGGATCTTGGCCTTGGAGATCCCTTGTATCGAATGTCTTTCTAGCGGTGGGTCCAGGCAGCGTGTGGAAGAGACTCACACTTGAGGGGGAGATGCATAGTAGGATTCTAGGCACACAATACAAAACATAGGAAGTCTAGTTTGTAAATTTACAGATATGGGGAGTGTATTAAAAATATTGATTAATTAAAACAACTCTATGGCTTGATATTTTTCATTGTTAATCACTTTACTACTTTACTATTTTTTCAAAAGGTGAGGGAGAAAATTATGAGGGAGGAATGTCCCTTTACAATGGTAATCTAGAAAAATAAAAAGAAAAAAGAAGTGTATTAGTAAAGATGAAAAGTGGAAATAGCAATTGTCCTTCTAAATTATTGTCTAACCCTAACTCTATGCAGCTTGTAGACATTTTAGGTGGGGCCTAACAATTTTTTTAAAATTGATTTTTTTTTTAACTTTTCTCTTAAACTTAGGATTATGATATATAAGAAAAAGAGAGGTAGTGTTTTTTTTAATACTTTTATTATCATATTTATTTAAGCATTGTAAATAAAATATTGTTTCATATAACAAGGACAAGAGGTAATATATGATATATAAGAAAAGAGAGATTGAGAAAAAAATGTATTATGTATTGAAATTAGAGTGAGAAAGTGATGTAAAACTATTTTTTCCTCAAAAACAAACAAAATTACATATAGTAAAGTAGTAAAGTGATTAACAATGAAAAATATCAAGCCATAGAATTGTTTTAATTAATCAATGTTTTTAAAATAGGACGGATCATTAAAATTTTCATATTAGTTAAAAAAATAATTAGTGTAATTATTTTTAATATGATTTTTTTTATATATTATAAAGTTTCATTCTCATTATGAATAAATTAGGATGCGATTGTTAAGCTCTCTATTTTTTCTCGGTTGATGATTTTTTTACCCTTTCTAGAAATTCAAGACTAATAATTACTATTATAATTATTTTGTATTGTCATATTTATTTTAGTGTAATAAATAAAAAACAATGGAGTTTTATTTTACTATTATATTTAGAGAGAAAAAAATCAAAAAATAAATAGTGCGATTATTAGATGCATTCTCATCAAAATTAGAATAGAAGATTTAGGCAATCCGAACCAAACTAAAGCAAGCTTGATCCATGCCTAATTATGACCGAATAAGGCTAAAAAGGCCAACCTTGTGCATACAAAGAGACATTGACGACAAGAAGCCGGAACCAATGTTGACAAATGTTGAAGTGATGAGTGGATCAACTTTGTACATACAAAGAGATCTCAAAATTTTGAATGTGCAAATCAAAATCCTCCATAGTATAATCAACCTCTACTCTCCCAATCCCAAACTCTATATTCAACCTCTTTCTCCTTACCATTGAATTAGCAGAGCGTCACTTAAGAGTTGATGAAACATGAGAGAGAGTGTGGTTTGTACAAACTGTTAGGTGTGTTGTTCATGGAAGAACACAATGAGAAGGGGTGTGGCTTACACGTTCCTGAAAAAGGACAAGAGTAAGTTGTAGGAAAAAAAGGATAAAATATATTTTTGCATTCTCATAATAAAAATTTTAGTATGTTTTTTGTCTTTAAAAAATTGAAATAAATTGAAATGTATTATTTTTTATCCGGAGCAAGGATTAGATATAGAAATTTATATTGATTATTTTTTTATATCAATTATATGTATAATCGATATAAAAAAGTTATTATCATAGATTCATATTTACCTAAACATGCATTTGGGTTAAAAAAAATAATATATTTCAATTTTGTGAGAACAAAAAATGTGTTAAAAATTTTGCAAGATAAATTTCAGACATTCTCATATTTACAAAGATGAAAGATATATTTTAGCAAAAAATAAGTTAAAGGAGATTATATTTAACAGTTGAACGAGGTTTATTTAACATTTGCCTTTCATGGTATCCCTCGTTGGGCTCAACCAAGAACAATGGGCCCAGATTAACAGCTGGGCCTTAAGACAGGTCATGTTATATAACGTTCAATGTTTGGAAAAATTTCCCTAAACACGGACATCGTAAAACCCTAGTAAAACCCTCGCGTGCTTGGAAATGGCGTTTAACTCAATTCTTCGCAAGTCGGGTTCTTTTGCGAGGGCTCTTGCTGTCGCGGGTCAATTGACGAAGAATAGCAACCTGGGTCATCGCTCTCTACACTTCACCGCCATCAACCAGCACCAGCACAAGGATTCGTTTGTTCCAAGGTTCCACTTTTCTTCTGTAGCTTCCAAGAAGAAACCAACCTCCGATGAGAACCTTCTCCGGGTCATCGAATCCGAAATCGAATGCGCCCAGGAGACCGATGATCACAACGCAGTAAGTTCCATTTTTTCTCTTTTCAATTCATATAATGATGATTGCTTGTTCTTTATTCTAATAGAACAAGTATTTTACTTACTGAAAATTGAATTGGTTGATAGGCTGAAGAGGTTCCGGGTAATTTTCCGTTTAAGATAATTGATAGTCCCGGACAACAGACTATAATGCTCGAGAGAACGTACCAAGACGAGGAAATTAAGGTGGAGGTTCACATGCCGGATTTGGTCACTGGGGAAGAAAATGACGATGATAATGATAATCAGAGTGAAAGAACTGCTCAGTCAAGTATTCCACTTTCAATCAGTGTTCATAAGAAGGATGGACCCTATCTAGAGTTTAATTGCGTGGGTTACCCTGATGAGATTGTTATTGACGGCTTGTCGGTTAAGAATCCTGATCTCACTGAGGATCAAGTTGCTTATGAGGGACCAGACTTCCAGTATGTTCTTTTTTTCTGCAACTATTTAGAAAGAGTTTGCAATTTAGTTGTTGTTGTTGTTGTGTTGTGGTGAGGTCTTGTTTGTTTGACTGAACTTCTTTTGTTTCAATGTTTTCTGCAGGACCTTGGATGAGAATCTGCAGAAGTCCTTCCATAAGTATTTAGAAATCAGAGGAATCAAGCCTAGCACAACCAATTTCTTGCATGAGTACATGATCAACAAGGACAGTAAAGAGTACTTGGTATGGTTGAACAAGCTCAAGAGCTTCGTGCAAGCATGAGCCTTCACGTCTCTTTTATGTGCTTACTGTCGTCATTTGAAGAAAAGCATGAATGTTGCTGAGTTTTTGTTTAATCACATGCTGTACATTCGAAGGAAAAGATACCAAGGAGATTTTACTGGTTTAGCTGTAGCTCCTATTGGTTATGGAAGGTAGATTATGCCTGAAAATGTTTGGTTAATTTGATGGACAAAATTTAGATACAATAATTTAAATGCTATTACCAGTGCTGTACTCCAATTAAAGTTGATTTTACCAAATTTATCTATTCGCCTTCCCAGGGATGCTTTGTTAAGAAACTTTTCGCTGGGATATACGTGTTTGATATTTGGCTAAAAGCATGTATTGGATGCATGTCTTAAACCTCTCTTATTTTCCATTGAGTAAATTGCTGTCTTTCTTCATTTAGAAACGTGCCAATTCTCACTTCTCAGGTTGGTAAATAGCCGATCCAGTGTTGTTAAATGGCAGCGCTGTGATCGCCATGTTCATATGCAATAGGCAATTTGTGAAGGGAGGCTCGCTAATGCAGTGTTGTTATATTGACCTCCACTGTCCACATAATACAGCTGGACTTTCTAATTAATATAAAACACAATCAGCTACCTGCGAGACCACCTTTAACAGAACACACTTTCAACGACAGATCACATCTAAAGGCCCCCAAAACTCTCGCACGCAGCAGGACCCTTGGCACTTTCGCATGCTAGAAGTCACCAACTACTTAAGTCTTTTAATCAATTCCAACCTGGAATGGTAGGGGCTACCACTTCCCCTTCTGTGGGAAAAATACAACATTGTGCATAAAAAAAATTAACATCTCAAAAACTGAAACTATAAATATTCAATTGTCGTTAACAAAGCAATAAATGGATTCCATTGCTGACACTTAACATTTTGTGTTTTCCTAGAGGTGGTGCTTTATTCGTAAACGGATGCGCTAAATAACAAATTCAATCACAAACTGTCATTGTTGACGTAAAAAATTCTTGAAGGAAAGGAACCATCAGATGATACAAATGACCCTATTTTATTAAATTGTACAATTTTATACCGTTCTCAACTGTCAAAACAAATGAAAAAGGCTACAAAAGGAAGTAAAGCAGTTAGACCATTCAAATTAAGCTGCAAGGTCTTTGTGGGTATAGACAATCCCTTTATCACCATCTACTACTTGTCCACTTCCTTTTAGTATCCTGCATTTGCAAAAGGCATAAGACAATGAGTAAAACACAAAGGAAATGCCACATACAACTCGGGGGTTTTATTATAAAATGTCATTATGATTATATTATTAATCATACGTGGGTTAGGACTGTGATGTAGACTCTAGAGCAGTCTTACGAAATAATTCCATTAAAATAAAGCAGTGTCATAGATTGGCTACTTTCCTTGATGTGTAGCAGCAAGTTATTGATATTTAAGATGTACAGTGTACACTATCCGTGACAACGGACAAATGAAGGACCGAAAATTTAATATCAGCAAAATGACCATGAGTTCATACCATCTTGTTGTTAACAATCCCTCAACACCTACTGGACCTCGAGCATGAATCCTGCTCGTACTAATTCCAACCTATTCAACCAGAAGGGAATTACATAATAAATCAACAACCTTAATGCAATAGATTGATAATAAAATGCAACCAATATTATACCTCTGCGCCCAGTCCAAATCGTGCCCCATCACTAAATCTGGTGCTTGCATTGTGAAAAACAGCAGCACTGCCAATACAAGAGGAACAATATTTATATAAATGCCATTGTACTTATGTGTTGATATCTTTTTGAAAAGCAGTTAATAGTTTAAAGGAAATGTTTGTTTAGTGTTTACTAATTAGCAACTTTGTCAAAGACCAACTAAATTTACACACAATAATGAGACGCTACAAAGTAGAGAATTGAGTGAAACATCTTTTTATTTTATTTCCCTTGATTTTTTTTTCATTAAATAAAAAGAAGCATGATATTTCAAATATTACCTGTCTACTTGGCGTAGAAACACATTAGCAACTTCTTTATCTTCTGCAATGATGGAATCAGTGTGTGCACTGCCATAAAAGAAAAGAGAAGATATGACACTTTTCCACCTAAGTTCACTACACTAACATAGATGTCAATTGAAATGGAGAAGAGCAAAGAAGACAAATGAAAGCAAAATATATTTCAACATGTTTCCTATCGAGAAGAAAACAGTGACATGCCTTCCATAAAGATTTATATGTTCAATAGCTGCATACACGTCATCCACAATTTCAACAGTGCAAGCCAGCGAACTGTACTCATGATGAAATGAATGTGCTTGTGGAATATTTAACAGAGAACTTGCCCTTGGTCCTCCATATAATTTAACACCTGCATAAATTTACATAATTTAATCATTCCAAAAACCATAAAAGAAAATGCTTTAAAATTGGTATGGTGCCTCATTCGACTCCCCATTACATAAGTTTTTATGTTAAAAAAATGATGCCAATCAGACAATTATGTAAACTGAAGTCCATAAAATGACAACTGACAACCTCAGAGTTGCCTTTCATTTCCAAGTTAACTAAAAGATCGTTTCAATTGCTTAAATATTTTTTAATCGAAAAAAATAAAAATAGCTAACACTGTTTAGATATTAAGTCTTAATCAATGTTTACAATTCGATGTCACTAATATCTTTTTGAAACATGATAGTTTGTGTTAAACAGGAAATGCTCATTTTAGAAATATTCACAAGTTAGATAATATGTAGCCAAACTCAAAACCATTAAACAGCAGATATTTAAGCTTATAATATTCACAGTAGGATTTGTCCACAATAACTTGGATTCAGAACTAGCTCTGCAATATAACTGTAAGTAATAAATGACTCTGGAAGATATCACTAGCACTGTGAAAATCAAACTGCATTGATGTTTATCTTCTCATCATAACTTGCGAAAGAGAATTCAAGAAAGAGTAGTGCTAGCAAAACACTTTCTAACACACTCTTTTAAACACATTTTTAATTTTGGTTGACATTTATTGAAAATCATGAAATTAAGTAAAACTCATTAAATAGAAAGTGAGACCCAAATCATTTAGTGAGTCCTAATAAACTTCAACCAGTGTTAGTTTTCCTAATCTGTTCAATTTACAAAATTCACTTTTGTTATGTGTTACAAGAACATGCAGTCTATGTAGTTGAAAAAAAATACAGAATAAGAGGGAATGATGGTTATAAATCATACCTTCAGTTCGTAGGTCAACAACAATATCATTTAGCCAACCTTTCTCTATCAAATCCTTGTGGATAAGAAGTGTTTCCTAAAAGTTGGAATTTAAAAACAGAAGTTATGTACATCAGACATTGCTGGCTTTACCAATCTTGTAGAGTCATTGAGTACATTTAGTTTACCATGGCATTGCAGGCTGCTGGATAATCTAATTTTGCATCAAGTACAATCCCCCTCGCCATCTCCACATTAGCAGACTTATCAACATAGACATGGCAAACTCCATCTGGATTAGTAATAGCGCAGACTATTAGTCCAAAAAAAGAAATACAGTAATATCAAGCACAGATTATATATTATATTAAAGGTTTAATTACATTTTTGGTCCATTTAGGTTGGAACGTGAGTGATTTTGATCTCTTAAATTTTGTTCAAACCAATTGTGTCATAATTTTGAAATTAAACAAAATTGCATTGTCATAAAAAAGGCTTCTCCTAGAACCTTCAAATTATTATTTTATATCCAAATATTTAGGGATTTATGATGGATTTGAGGTAGATAGTTTTGAAAGTTTAAAATTCCGACATTTATTAAAAAATTTGATATTATTTGAAGGGTTTTATAGGATATAAGATTATGGTCTTAGGTTGAAAAAAATTAGCAGAAGGACCAAATTTGCTTAATTTAAAAAATAAAGGTACTTAATTGACTTGAAAAAAACTTGAGGAATCAAAATCACACAGTCCAAATTAAATAGAGTAAAAATTTATGCCTATATTTAAACATAAGCATAATAGTCTTACCAGCGTGACCTAAAACAGGAATTTTAGTGGAACTCTTGATTTGAGAAACAAGTTTGTTGCTGCCTCTTGGAATCACCAGATCAATTACGTCATCCAGCTGAAATTTAAGTATTTAAAGGTGGCCAATGCTTAAAGTGAACAGGCTTATGAAATTGAAATTAAGCTCCACTGATTAGTTCACCTTAAGTAGCTCAGGGATTTCTTCCCTTGAGGTCACAAGTCCTATAAGTTTTCCACCAACAGTATCTGGTATGGCCTCAGTAATTACCTGCATCTCAGAGATACAGCATCATCCCCATAAATATTTTATTAATGGCAACTGTGAAACAAAATAAAATTGAAACTGGAAATAGTTCAGAAATAAATTTATTTGAAACCAAACTTTGTGCAAAATTGCATTTGACCGCTTAGCTTCTTTGCCACCTTTCAAGAGAAGCCCATTCCCACTTCGGATTGCCAGCGAAGCTATCTGTTCAGATGATAAGAAGCTACCACTTAAAATGTTGATAAACAGCATATAATACAGATAATCAATCAAACAGCTTTAGGCTCATAAGGTTCATTCATACCATAACATAAATCTATTTACAGATCAATAGTGATTAGCAGTACAACTTTATATTCATTTAATAAATTACAAACATATGCATACCATTCTTACAGGTTAAAAGGAAACATGCATAAATTTAAAAAAGAAAAAGGAAAGGAAAACATAAGTAAAAAAAAAATGATGCTCCTCAAGGATGGGAACAAAATGAAATGAGAAATATCTGACAGCAGCATACCACCATGTCACAATACATTAGCATAGAAAAACAACATCATCAGTGGCATGGAAGTATTGGCTATCAAAAATTATATTCATCAGGTTAAAAAGAATCAGTACAGTCAATGAGACAACAGTTTCAAGATTATGGAAAATTGCATGCCAGGAACAAAATTTAACTGGTAAATAGGAAGCGAAACAAAATTCAAAAAGCTCATGTGTCTATACAATAAAATATTCCACTTTTTTGCTTCTATTGCCCAAGTGGAGGCACACAGGGTTCTTTCAACTCTTACTTTTACTGCTAAGGACCATATAAATCGTAGTTAAATTTTCATACCCATGATATCATCTAGCTCATTTGAAAACTCACTCATCTGGTAGCCTTTAAACAGATTTTCCCTAACGCCTTTAGAGGTTAATACTGCAAACCGCAGTAAACAAGGATAACAAATGAATATAAAAGCTGAACACTAAGTACAAAATTAAATGAAGAGCGAATGTTTTTCCTTTGGGGAAAAAATTCTGCAGTACTTAACAAAGTTTAAACAAAGGGTGAAAAGAGAAAGAGAAAATTTGAAAAAGGCTTTCACCTGTACAAGAGCATCAGGGCGTGACTCAAAAACAATAAGGAGCACTCCCAAAGGAGATGATGTCTTCTCTAAAATTAGCCCATCTGAAAGCTAAATAAAAGGGTAGCTGTCAGAAACACTACAGATCAATATTTTGTAAAAAAAGATTTGGTGCAATTATGAGTGTCCATGAGAAATTTGTTCATAATTAAAAACACCACAGAAAAATGCAACAGTTACACTAAATTAATTTGCCTTCCACAAGATCATGAATAACACAAATCTATCTTATGTACTATTAAGATGTAAAATTGGAATATGATGTTAATACTATGCAGAAAAGAAGCTGATTAAACTCATAAAGTGACCTTGGCAACTGTTGTTTTGCAACTATCATGATCCAAAATATATATTTCCAGATCAACTTCCCATTACCTCAGTTCGTTTTAATACTTGACCAATTGGATCTTCCATGTTGGCGATAATTCGCACGTTGTTTGCAAGGCTTGCAATCTGTCAGTTATCATAGTTTAACATCATAAACTCTTCAGTTTGTTAAAATATGGACAATTTCTTCTAGAAGTTAACTTTCTTGCCTTCCCAGGTTTTAAAGCTAGCCTAGCCACCAAGGAATTTTCATATCCTGCTTGTTGTGCCACAGCAACATCAGCTTCATTTTCAGTCCTGATTATTTTTTCATTAGCTTCCAGATCATCAGCTATTTTAAGTAAAATTTGTTTCCTTTCTTCTGAAGATATGGCCTGCAAAGTAAAATTAAGATATTAGGATTGCTTCACTAACATCTCAGTAATATATCTATGATCTGTCAGACATTTTGTAAATGTGAAGATAGAAAAGATACCTGGAGCCTTCTGGAACATTCCCTGGCTGCAACTGCCATCTCACGAGCATCGACCTCTTTTACTTGGACCCACTCATGTGCATCTTTATGGAAGAGAGTTCCTATACGTTGTCCTTGGAGAACATTAATAATATTCTCAGCTGCAAAACCGCTGTAAGGAGAAAAAAATGAGATAGAAGCAAGGATAAACCAACTTGTAAAGATGATAGTCAGTGTACTTATAACACACTTGATTTCATAGGGTTCTTGGGGTAGAACAACAAATGAAAAAGAAAAGGAGGGGTTTCACAAGTGATTCTCTCATTCTCTATGTGGGCATGTACACACATTTTCATTTAAATTTATGAACTTGAAACATGTGGTGGACAAAAGACAAGAAAAGAGGAAATTGGAAGAATAAGGAGTAAAGAAACAGGTAAGTGCAAACAATTTAAACAATTTTTTTTTTAGTTTCCAAAATTGCTTGTGGTTTAACAAAACAGTCTGTTAAGATGTCGAGGCCTAACTAACCTATTTCTAATTGAAAACAGCACTGATAAGAAATGGTTTATTAAAACCTAAATACAGTAGAGTAATAATTTTTCTCGGTAATATAGTATAATAGTGCACCTGGTAATAACAACAGGAATGCCGGCATCAGCTGCATGAACAGCAGCTTTTACTTTGGCAGTCATTCCACCTCTTCCCACTCTAGACTTGTCACCAAAAGTAATTTCATTCTGATGCTTCTCCTTAATATATGTATGAATAAGCTTTGAATGTGGGTCACTTGGAGGGCCACTATAAAGACCTTCTACATCACTCAACAAAACAAGAAGATCGGCTTTTAACTCCAAGGCCAACAGAGCAGATAAACTATCATTATCCCAAAATATACCAGAAGAATCCTGCACATAAAATACGTTAATGACACTTGATGTACTTGAATAGATAGAAATGGAAACAATAAAGCAAGTATTCCAGGTAGCAATTCCAAACTAAACATTCAAGCTGAAAAACAAAAAGTTCAAGTGAAAAATGTTGACCTCCAAACAAACAAATAAAATCCGTTGAAGAAGGAAAAAAATGAGTCTTATTTTTCCTTACAGAAATTGCTAATCCCTCTCTTGTAATACACACATCTAGAAAAACAATTCATTATGCCTACTCTCATGATAAAAATAATCTTATCTGATTAACAAATACTCTTATTTCATAAATGATTAACTAAACTGTAGAATTGCACCAATACATCTACTAGTATATTTATTATTTCTTGAGAGTGTTATCGGAAAAAAGTAATCAATCAATACTTTCTTGATATTTTAAAGTAACAAATAATTTGAGACAAACAAAAAAGTGACAAATAAAATGAGACCGATGGAATATAAGGCAGACAAAACCTCGGATACAGAATCAACAGCATTTGGATCATATCATGTCACCTACAAAGAACACATTTAAACTGGTAGGTTCCGCGAACAAAATCAGGGAAGCGGAGTAACAAACCTCATAGGGAGCCTTCCTAGTACTGACAGCATCGTTCTCATTGAACACCGGAATAACCTTAAGCGATAACAACGATTTCACGGTCTCAGTAAGTTGCTTCCTGAAATCCTCATCTCGAAAATCGTTATCCGTCACAAGAAGCTGAGCAGACGTCACATCGAGCTGAAACCGCGAAACGAAAAATTAAAATTACCGCAAGTGCAGTTCAAGGAAAATGAATATAGCACAAAACTTAGAAGACTTTTAGTTAGCGTTATTCCTATATTAGAATTAGCGATGTAAAACTCTAATTCCGATTCAAAAACATTATCTACAAAACTGAATCTAAATTTTGATTTTCATGAATGTAATAGTAATTACAATTTATAAGTGGTTTCTTACCTGAGTGAAGAGAATATCATAGAGAGCCATGAGACTGTTCTGCCCGACGGCGGCGCATGCCTTGCCGTCGAGTTCGAGTTGGGGTTTTTGAAGGTCGGCGAAGCTACTGTTGATCAATTTGCGGTAGCGGAGTCGTTGGCGGCCGATGCCGACGGCGCCGGAGGAGACAAGAATAATGTCGTATCCGAGAGAGTTGAGTTGCTTAATCTGCTCGCAGAGAGCGCCTAATCTTCCGACCGCTAACCTTCCCTCTTCGCGAGTCACCACGGCGGTGCCGACCTTGATGACCACGCGCTTCACGTCCTTCATGAAGCTCCGAGAACGGTCCGCCATGGCTGCGTGCTGATTCTACAGTAGACCTGCGAATGCGAATGGAATCAAAGTGGATAGCGCCGCCGAATCATTACCTGCCCCGTTGCTCTCTTTCACCTTCGTGGCAAATCGCTCCTTAATGTAGTACTATGAAATCATGTAAAAAAAATACTACAAAATTATAATTATAAATATGTAAATTATTTTATCATTATATAATTGGTATAGAGTATTTATTAATCTTATTGATGATTAATTTTTGTTGGAAACCACCTTTTCTTCCTTAATTTTGTTGTTCAATTTTAACAAAATTTAATATAGATAATTTTATTAATATATAAATATAATTTAACGGTCAGATCAATCAAATTATATTTTATATAAATTATGAAAATGATATTATATTTATCAAAATTATCAATGTAATTTGATTTTTTTTTCTCTCTATATATAACTATAATTTTTGTCATGCATTTATTAAATTTAACTTAATTGGTTGAATATTATGTGATTCAAATAATTTAATAATATGCATGAATTATTATAAATTTCTCTTAGTCATAGTCATATACTAAATTAAGAATTTAATATTATTATTTTAGTTTATGTCACAATGTTAGTGTTTAAAACAATAATTGATTTTTATGACAAAAAATTACTCATCAAGGTTGACTTATAATAATAATTTTTTTTTGATAATTTATATAATATTTTAGGTTTAAATTTTGTTGAGGTTGACCTTATTGTACACAATAAAATTAGTATAAAATTTTGAATGATATGGTTCAATCATATTGATAGTATAATTTTTAAAATAATTATTTTAAAAATCAATAAATTTACTTAAATTAACCATTTCCTCTTAAAATAATATTATTTTAAAAATAATAATATGCTTTTGTTAATTTTGCATGACAAATAAAAATGAGCTATTATTTTTTGAATAAGAACTTTGTGGAACACGTGATACGTCAATTGAAATTTTGAATGCATGTGGATTTTCTGCAACTGTGTAGCCCTCTTGGGCAAAAATATTCTCCATTTAAATAGTTTGTACTTTGTAACCCTCACGTTGTCCTGCAACCAAAGTTGGAAAACTCAAATCAACAAAATTTTAAAAATGATTAATTAATTAATTTACGCTCCAGCTGGTTTTATCGCTGTATTCCTAATTTTTTATAAGCCTATCACCTAACTGTGTCTGTGTCTAGAGTTAGGTATCAGTTGACTTGCATCATTGCATGTTCTTGGTTAAATTACTAATACATTTTTTCTAAAGTTAATTTAATTTCATTATTTGTAAAAAGTTTAGTATAATCACAAAACTTTTTATACTCCTATTTGTAAAAGGAGTAATTAATATGTCAAACATTTTTTTTACTTCATTTATATGTCAAACATAATAACTCCTATTATTATTATTATTATTGTTGCACTCAAATTAAAAGAAATCCAACTAATATGAAATTTGCTATATTATTTTAAAAATTATTCAAACATTTTCAAAGTATTTTTTTTTCTAAAACGAAAAGAACATGAAAACATTTTCAAAGTGTATCGAATTGTCAAAGACAATTAAATTTTGGAATGAAAACCTAGAGTCAAATAAGTAATTTAAACCAATTTATTTGAGAAATGCTAATTTTTGCGATCATTTTTTAAAATATATTTTTAGGAATGAAATGATTTCTTGTGATATACCAGCCGCTTTAATCGCTTTACTTCAACACTTTGATTGTAGGAGTAACAATAATTAGAGTTACTTTTTTCGTGAGCAACCATTCTTTATAGGAAAATGACAAAAGTCCCGTGTCCATTATCCATTCTTTATAAGTTATTGTGTTTTTCATTTTTAAAGTTGCTCTAAGAGCTTCAATGATTCATTTTCGTACATTTTGTGTCAATATAACGTTTGTTTTGTAACAATCTTGCAATAATCCGTCATTGCATGTTACTAGTAAGTTGACTTACAAACTTTGGTTATTAGTAAGTTGTTGAAAGTAATTTTCATTCTCATGTTTTTAAACCCAATTATAATACACTAGTATATTTAGATTAGCAGTAGTGATATAAAAACAATTGATTTTTTCACGGTAAATAAAATTAGCTGCTAAATTCTTCCAATGATATTTTAATTATAATTAGATGATACTAAACACTGAGCATGCAAATCAAGATTACACTGAATGTTAGGATACCCTATTACACCCTACCTAGTACTTATTCAACTAAAAATAACATGCAAGCGTGTTACAAAAGGAGTCGCATTACAATGTCACTTTCAAACAGGAGATTCAATTCTGAAATGAGCAAAATTTGATTCACCAGAATAGCAAATTGCCTTGGCGTCACGCAAAACAAAAAACGATTAAAAAAAGATTAACTTGACGCAGTATATTTACAGAAATATGCAAGAAGCTCAAACATAGGCAGATACTACAAATCATGATTGTTCATCCCCTTCCAAATTATTGGGTCTTCCAAAAGACTTTATAGGCCGAAATCATTCGGACACTCAGACCCAGCTGATACAAAAATCGCACTACTCTCTGCAATTCTTTCCCATCATCCCATTATAGTAAATTCAAAATACACAAACCAATTCTGCTTCAGACAATTCCGCTCGCGTCTTGAACAAAGTTAGCCAATGAAGTGAGCTCATAATGATAGTGTTTGGGTCTTACTCTTCACACTGCAGTGCATTTTAGCTACGGAAAGAACCAAACCTTGATGAAGATTGCCAAAGCCATTTGCAAGAAAAATGCTGCAATAATCGCCACTGAAAGTTCATTGCCTTCTATGTAAGACCTCAGGTTTAAGGCAACAAAGCTTGCTGAGGCAACGCCCGTAAGGAGGATTATAACCCACCGTAGAAACTCAACAGGAATTATCAACAGGAACTGAAAATGTCCCAAGAAGTTTGAATTAGATAGCAATGTGAAAGACTCCACAAAATTAAAGCATTATTAGCAAACTAGTGATGTAATTTCCTATCACAACTTATAAAAATTCAGATTGAACTTAAATCGTACTTTATGATAGCAACATGTGAAAAGAAGTCATGTATCCAATCTGGGTATTGTGATATATTATAACTACGCTGCACAGAATCATGAAAAAAAATTCATTGGACACCGCAATCCATTCAGTGCAATATTATTACCACCCAAGCCTTGGTTTCTAAATGGTAATTTACATGCTGAGGAGGGATGAAAGTTTGAGCTCAAAGGTCCTTTGATCTTTAAAGGAGGAGCGCCTCACATTGTTGAGGTACTGTCTATTCCCATTTTCCCCTTCAGGCCCACATCCCCCACACTGAACATGTGTGGTATAAATAATTGTGCAATATTGTTTGTAGTATAAATATTTGCACACCAGTACAATTAACATATTGCAAAAAGCAGAAACTTACGGAAGACATGATGAAAATGGTGAGGGAATACCCCCACATGCACCAAAACCTTATAAGGCTAGCATTTGAACCCATATACTGAAGGAAGAAGTAGTATGCCAATGGAACCACAATCGCATAGCCATAGATAGAGCATGCAGCCACGTTCACATAGCTGACGTCAAAGCTCCAAGAGGTACTGTTATCCACATGTTTTTGCATAAGGAACGTGGCCAGATTTCCAAGCGAGGCAAGCACAAAAACCAATGTTGTTGAGATCCATATAAGCCCATATCTATAACAACAGAAGAAAAAAAATTCACACCATTAGTATTAAATATCCATTAATATGCACTATTTATTGTTTTTGGGGAACGGCGCTGAAAATCTGGTTATGCTCAGCAAATGTCTCCTTTAATTCAAATATCTACAGAAAATAAGAGAAAAGGGGCAGGAAGCAAAATGACAGGTATTTCCCCCAAAATCATATGGTAACAGTTTAATTGAATTAAAATTTCCCCCAATTACCATATTTCAATATGTAATCCAAATCAGTATCTCTATTTTGATAATTGAAAGTATAAAAGCACAAGGGCACAAAAAAATAACGCACAAATCAGGGTTAGCATCTATCTTGCTGAAAAAGTCTCCAGCAACTGGATTCAAGGAACTTATCAATCTGATTAGGACAACATCCGTGTCTACATTGAAATACTCTGAATAAGATGAGATGCTAAAGACTCCCCTCCAGTTGTTTGCTGGCTGTTGTTCAAAGGCTTCTGCATGGATGAACAAACAAGAGAAATAATAAACGGCATTATTATATCAGCAAGTGACAATGAAAAATGAAAATACAAATGGCTGCTATTCACAAATCTGATCATAGAATCAATCAAGGTGCGAATCTTGGTCAATGATGAAACTAAAGTCTATAGATAATTCAAAATTCAGAAAAGCAATTGGCTTAATGTAGGGAACCATGACACTAAGTTATGCAATTATTAGTTATGTAAAACCACAATTAGAATTTAGAAATAATGTTTGGACATGGTGATCTATTTCTTTATACAGATACTAGCAGAGTAAATGTAATCCATGAATTAAGCTTAAATTTAATGGCAGTTAACATCATTAACATAGAATTAAATAACTACACTTCAGATATATGGAAGTCCATAAGATAACACGCAGAGGAACTTTCTTGGTTTCAAGGTGATTGGTCCTCACTATTGGCGTTTTGATTAAAAAGTTCATAATAAGATTTCAAAAATAGCTAAAATATTTGCAAATTTTAATTTGTTTTAACAAGAGGCAATTGATGACTAAGATGTAATAAGATAAAAAAATGATAACTTTGCCATACTGAATAACATAAGGAAATATAAAATAAACAACAATTCAAATTCATATGTATAATTAATTAGTCAATGAGATTCATTTCAACCAAAAGAGGCACCTGTGATGCAGGTATAAAGAGAAAATTAAATTTTATTTATTTAAGAACAGCATAATAGGTTTCTCATCAAGTAGCATACGGAAAAAGGGGTCAAAATATAACTTAAGTAGAATATTAGGTTGAGAATGGAAATAAAATAACTACTAAGTTTGACTTTGAATTCTTAGACACAATCAACCAGTTCAAATTGGCTTCAAAGCCTAGAAAGAACAAAGGAAAAAAAAAAGAACAAAGTTTCAGCAATCATACTTGGGAGTATGAAAATGACTTTAAGCACATTCTTGCAACAGTAACACATTAAAGAAATAATAGAATATGCTAACTCTCCCCCAAAATAGCTGAGTAAAGGTCTAGTATTATAATTGATGTTTTCTGATTCTACAATTTCAGAATAGTTATGAATGGATGTAATTGACATCTAATTTAGAAACTTTAGAAGATATAACACGTAAATTAGTAGACAATATCACGTGAATAGGCAAAAAAAGGGAGAAAAAACTGCTTGAAAGCTCTAGTTAAATTGGTCAGTTCTAAGATAGCTACAACTAAAAGAAAAAAACAAATCTCCTCCAGCAAGTCATGAATTCACAATACAGTATACTGATTAGTGTCTCACTGCCATGTACTCACATCACCAGAAAAAGGCAATATATTGTTAAATCATTTAAAGAGAGAGCGAGAGAGAAGAGAGAAAATTAGAAAAAGAAACAACTATCTCAATTCTCAAAGTCACAAAAATTGGAGAATATACCAGTAGGACTGCCAAGAGTATTATATCCCGGTCCTCTGTCTCCTCCATTGTTGGGAGGGAATATTTGCATATTCGCACTGGTGGCTACATGCGCCATATATGTTCATAAGCCATTTGTTTTAGAGGCACTTAAACTTTAGAATTAGGAAATGTAAGAAACAAGAAATTTGATATAACTCCATACCCACATGTTTCGAGGCATTATTTTCTTCAGTTACGACAGCCTGAGCACCAAACAGGTAAAGCACAGAACCAAAAATATTGAAATAAATTAGAACACACTAAACATAACTTATACTAAAAACAGTAATTTAGATCACACAAGTTCATAAAAAAAATTACTTTTACAGAAAATCACCAGAACCATAAAATTCAAAATCAAAAGGTTTTGAAAGACATATAATCACAAAACCATAAGTTAACAAAATCAAATTAATGCCAAAAACTTAAAATCACAAGCATATTCAACACAGGCCATAGTTCTCTTACTAAATTTAGAAATGACTTCACGCTCCTGCTATTTTATCAGTGTATAATCAAGCAATTACACTTCTATTTCCATATTTTCACTTCATTTTATTCACTTCCGCACAATCAACTTAATTCCTAAAATAAAATTATGAGAACAATTTTCTGAACACGATCGAGCATGCAGAGAGTGAATTGAATCAACAGTGACATGCAAATAGCGCAAATTGGAAAAAAGGACAAAACCAAAGATGATTGCTCACAGGAACTGAACCGAGCAAATGGCTAGTGGGAAGACCGGTGTAAGAAGACTCCTCCATGGAATTGGATACAATGCAGAGAAAACAAGGCGCGTGAACAAAACTTCGTTAGTTCAAAGAAGCATGGAAAGGGTTCTGAGTCGGAATCGGAATCGGAGTCGGAATTGAGCCCTAGATAGATAGCAGAACAGAAGAAAACGTTGTTTTTCTGTTTCGTCGTTTGGAAGGAACGTGCGGCAAACAAAAGAGCGTGGTCTCTGATACACAGGATTGGACCCCACCTTCAATTTCAATTCGCCGGGCCACACACACCTGTTTTTTTTTTTTTTAATTTAATAATTATTACTTTTACTTTCCATATTACCCGGGCTTCTCTTTCCAACGAGGCTCGTATCATTGGGCTACGAGAATGGGCCCTATCTGTGGGCTCCGAAACTCTCGGTTCAGCTTTTCAACAGTAGCGCACGTGCCGACATGTGGGTTGAGATATTAAATTATGAAGGTCTTGAGTTTTAGTTTAAGAGTTTAATGACATCTAAAATACTTTTACACTAGTTAAATTATAATTCATTATTAATATAATTTTTAAAATAATTATCATAAAAATTAATAAACTTATCATACCTAATGAGTTGTGATTGGATGATGATATAAAACTTTTTTTATATGTATTGTGAGTGCAAAAACTTTTATACTATTTATTTCTAATAAATTGACATCAGTATAACTTATAAATTTTAATATAATTGTTATAAAAGATAATAAATTGACAATCTATCATAGTTTGTAATATAATTAGATGATAATGTAAAATTATTTTACATGATCAATATTTACTTTTTTATGATGACAATATGATTTATGTTCTTGATAAGTTAATAAGTATTTTTCGTTTGCATTGAATTATTAATAAAATAATAATTTTGTTTTTTGATCTTTGATCTTTTTTTAATTCTTCATAAATCTTTGAATGTTGTGTTTGCTGCTTGATAAAAAAAAAAAAATCACTAGTGTGATGTGTCTTTCTTGGTTTCTTTCTTCTTTTTTTTTCTCAACATTTCCTCTCTTTTCTCCTCTGTCCCTCACAATCTTCTCTTTCGCCATGATTCTTTGATAAATTTTACCTTTTTTAGATAACAGGTGTTCTAAAAACTAGTTTCTAGGAAAATGTTATTTTTGAAAGGAAGAAATATTATAAAGAAGTGGAGGAGAAGCAAAAGAAAAAACGGCATGTAAATAGAGGCCCAATTGACACAAAAAAAAATGATTTTCATGAAATGTCTGAGCCCGGGTTCGAACCGGGGACCTCTAGTGTGTGAGACTAGCGTGATAACCAACTACACCACCCAGACAAGATGTTGCTCATATTTTCATTAATAATTATACCATTTAAAATTATATTTTATTTAATAAAATGATTCAGATAAAGTCAACGAAGGATATGGCATCATGCATGTACGGGAAACACTGAAACTAACGTTTGACTTTGGTGCTTCTTTTCATCCTCAACCTCGCAATTTCCAAAGTAGATAATTTTTTCCTTAAATTTCACGAACTGTTAACACTGTAGTTCTATGTTTCCGTTACTATTATTGTCACTATGCTGCTCGGTTGAGGTGGCACAAACACAATTACAATTCATCTCCTTTACTCCTTACATCTCTCCCGCCACCGTGCTTCTCAGTTACGAGAAAATGGTTCAGAATTTAAAAGTGTTCATGTACAAGCCAAACAAGCCCCAACTCAAATGCGCGACCACGGTGGAGTCTCTGTTCTATTCTTCACTGCAGAACAGCACCTACCTCACCCAAGATCCCGAGGAAGCGCACCTTTTCTTCTTCCCTTTCTTCCTAAATCTCTCCACGCGCTTCCTCGCGCGTGTCCTAACACGCATCCGCAAAGATTTTATTTTAGGTAAAATTATAAATTTGATTTTTCTATTTATTTCAAAATTTGATTTTGATCTACTTATAATTTAATTTATAAATTTAATTTTTAAGTTTTTTCAATTATGTTATTTTAGTTTACAACTCCGAAATTTTTACCTTGACCGTCACATGTCAAACTTTTATTGTACAATTTCATATACTTAATTAACATTAATTTCTAATAAAATTGCAACGACATGTGATAGTCAACTCTAATGTCAAATGAAAGCGCGACACACGATGATCAAGGTAAATAATTAATGTTCAATTGAGGGATTAAAGATTGAAATAACTAGATTAAAAGGAATTGGGGATTAAATTCGTAAAGTAAATTATAAAAAATCAAAATCAAATTATGAGACAAATAAAAAAATAAATTTACAATTTTACCTTTATTTTATTTTAATTTAAATATTTTATCTCTTTTTATTTTCACATGTCTTCCCTTCTTTTAAATCAAACACAGAGGCTGAGATTTTGAGGGCATAGGAGTTTGGCGTGGTGGAGTATGGGAACGACGTGTCGTGCATAGGGAAGCACTACGTGTGGGGTGCGTGCCGGTGGTGGTTACGAGGGACTCGTCTACGACATGCGTTTATGGATGTGTTGAGTTGGAAAGAAAAGACAGTGTTTGTGAGAAGTGCGCAAGGAGTGATGTTTTTGTTGGGCAACACGTGGAAGGAACAACAAAAGCGAATGAGAAGATTGGGTGTGGAGGTGAGTATGCACCTCAAGTGGAACCAGCCTCCTTTGCCCTTCGATGTGTTCAACACTATATGTATCAGATGCCATAGCTTTCGATACACGAAAATCCAATAGAATCAATGTTAAATTCTAACTTGAAATGCATACTCGCCTCCACACCTAATCTTATGTTTAACTTTTGTCGTTCCTTCCACGTGTTGCCCAACACACGTGTCACTCCTGGGACACTTGTTAGAAAGACAAGAATTTTATCAACTCGAAGGTGCTCCTTGACAAGCATCATACATGTGTCTTTCTATGTCATAATCAATCTCACCCCTACATCACAATTTTATTTAAGAGAAAAAAGAGCACTGCACCAATTATTGCTCAATGATCTCTTCATTTTTGGACACATATGATATGGTTTTCACGGGTTATGAGAACCGACCAATAATTGCTCAATCTCACCATTTCATTAACTCAACGGTGCTCCATCGCTTTCGTCATATTTTGTCCAAAGAGGATGGATAGTAAGGGGTATACCTCATACCTGTATCTTTTACTTTGTCTTTCTATTTTTATTATTGATAAGCTCATCAATAGTTGTGCTTGTATCATAATCAATCTTAATGAGAGGGCTATCTCACCCCTACATCACCATTTTATTTTAGAGAAATAATCCTTATAGTAAAAAATAATTCTTGAACACTCGAGGGAAATAGAAAGAAGAAATAACTGATTAATTTAATTAGTAATATAATATGATTAAACGAAAGAGATAAAAAAATTTAGAAGTGTGAATGAAATGTTTGAAATTTGCTAAGTGTTCAAATATCATCACCCTTTAAGAATTTAAACACTTCTTGGTAAGAAAAAAATAGTATAACTTTAAAAGATAGTGTAATTTACTCAATTAAAAATTTTAAACAGATATTTTTGATTAAAAGAACTATGATTATCTATTTAATTCCCATTTCAAGGTTATCCAATTGTTAATATTATAGATTAAGTAATTTAATAACTTTTAGGTCTATGATATATACTTAATTTTATCTTAAGTCCATAATAATTTTTTTGTTGTCCTAAGTACATGATATATTGAAAGTTTTATTTCGGATTCTCGTTATCATGAGATAAGTGATGACATGATACCATTTCAACAACTAATATAAATTGGAAGAATCATTCGAATGATGTCATGTCATTACTTAATAAATGACAAGGACTTGAAACAAAATTTTTAATATATAAAAAACTCATAATAACGAAAAAATTTATCAGAACTCAAAACAAAAATAAGATATATTGTATTTGTATTATGAAAATTAAAATGTATGTTTGTGTTATTGAGAATTGTAAAGTTAGTCTTGCACAAGCAAAAGTTGTGTGGTAATTAAAATGTATGTGTCTTAGTGGAAATTGTTAAGAAACAAAGATATTTACGTGAGAATGAACCAATGGGCTAGATTTATCAAACGAATGTACATTTCCTTAGAAGAGTATCTATCCTTGAGAATGAACCAAAGGATAGGATTGTATCAAATGAATGTCTAATGCTGTTGGGTTGATGAAATTCTGTTGGATTTTCAAAACCAAAGTGCACAACTAGCCCTGCAATGGACTATGTCAATGCCAGAGAAAACTCATCAAATTATGGACTGTTTTAGCATTAGAATGGAATCTTCAAATTTGTCCCACGAATCACTTCTTGACCAAGTTCAACACGTCACCAACAAGATGTAAAGAGCCAGTCACAAGGACCTGATGCATCAGCCACACAAATTTGCAATCACAATTCTATACTGATGAAAAAATATGTATATATTTCAAGAACTATTTGTAGATATCCATATTCTCTATTCTGTACCCACACTATATGTTGGGCTTTGAGAGCGAACATATCAAATCTAACAAGTGGAACAGAAAATAGAGAACATTGTAAGCCTCAGAATATACAATCGCACACTAAGTCTTTCAAGTACAACATAAATTAGAGAGAGAAAAAAAAAGTAAGCAAAACATGCAAGAATGTGAACTCACAGAAAGTTGTGACGATGTCAGATTTTATTAGATATTTGCAACTAATCAATGGACATTATATTAGATATTTAGTTACATACATTGATTAAAAATTTCTTATCCTGTGATACCAAATATTTGCAATTCTTAAGTGTAATCTATGTTACCTGAAAACGAACTGATTGATTTTGTTGCACTCTGTCCCTGAGCCATTTGATTGCCAATGGCAATGACGAAAACACTGTGCTATGTTCACAATTACTGGCACTCATTTCCATATCATCTTTTAGTTCTTCAGAAACAATGTCAGTACTTCTACCTGCTAAGCCAAGTGATCACAAACAGATTATTTTAAGTCAAAAAATATTCTAAAGCCTCTAACTTACAAGACACAACCAGTGAAGGAATACAAGGAAAAAGACGGGTAGAAAACAGACATGGCAATTCTCCCATCATGTAGTAAATCTCAATGAACTCACAAAAGAAGATAAGATTGGGAGTTGGGACTGAATGCCTTTAGGAGAAAGTTGGAGTGAGACCTAATAAGGATAACATGACAAATTCTCCAGAAGTGGTCTGATCATGTGAAAAGGTTGTCTGATAAAAAGGGGTAGAAAAATATCGAAGTAGAACTTCAAGAGAATCGTTAAACTTACCAGACAACAAACGGTTTATTGAAATTTGGTTCAGTTAAAACTATAAACATTATTATGTCATTTGATCCATGTAACCAATCCCATCTAGTGGAAAAGGCTTGATAGTTGTATGAGTTTTTGATAAACCCCAGTGCCATTGATTGATCATTTAGCCAACCCCATTGAAAGACACAGACTAGAATCTGCACCTGGTAGTTGCCATCAACATCTATGGTTCTAACTATATTCCATAGCTACAAAACAATCTTGAATAATCACTACCTTTGCTGCCTTGCATGAGATTTTCCCAAACTCTTTGAAGACTAAACTGCCATGACAGATCAACTTTGGAATCAGTCGGTGTAAAAGCCTGGGGTCCAACTTTATTAAAAACAGATAAACTTGGTACAAAGAGCGCCTTCTTGAAGTAGACACCTACAGTTTCAATTTAAGTGTTCCTTTATTCCATGGACAAAAAATACTTTCTTCAGGGAAAGAAATGTCATTGGAAAAATGATTTGCATAACTTTTTCCTCCTAATAAACATAACTAATCACAGAACTACTAAAGAAGAAAGCCACTTAAATGCCAAATATTAAGTTTTACTTAAAATTTTTTTAAATATCTTGGACTAAGTCATTATTGGGTAATCATGTTCTAGCATAATCCAGAAGCTACTGACCATGATCAGCACACGTTTTCATCAGCCGAGGAAGAAGCAACTGTGGATCTCGTACAGTCAAACAATTGAACAGCAATATCTGCAAGTAATTCAATTACTTCAACTAAAAAAGTCTCATGAAAAAAAGACCATTTTTTATTAAAAAAGAAATAGTAGCGTTAGCATTTCCTCTGTTATCTGATAAGCTTCTAGTTTTAAAAAAAATAATTAAAAGACAACAGATTGCATATGATCATCCTGATATCTGATACACAAGGTTCATTTGAGAAAAGACCCATGAATCAGTAGATATCACGCAAAACCATAAAAACAGGGTGTTTCGTGTCCAAACTTGACAGTTGACACACATTTGCATCTCATTTCTTCTGATAATGCAACCTAGTTTAATGGTCAACATTTCTCACCTCCCATACGTGGAAGTCAAATAGCATCCAAGAACAGTGTACAAACTTCTAAAATTCACAACAAGCACGATAAAAAAGGTACAACTATAACTCTTGTATAAGAGTAAAGTGTTCAGATACATAACATCCCATGGGTGATTTAGTTATTATAATGCTTTGAACTGATATCTAAATAGAAGACTGGGGTAAGCTTACCAAGAAGATCATTAGCCTGTCTCAAGTAATATACTTCAAAAAGATAAGGTCTAGGAAGTCTGAAGAAATTGATAATCCGTATTTTTATGGTTCCTATTAAGAGTAATTTACTTACCCAAAGATAAGGTTAAAACACATGACAGGCTCCCTATATGGTGATTTTCTAACTAAGGGCATTAGATATTACTAAACATTAGATATTCTCAGTTAAAACATCTGTGGATGGAATCTCCTCAACAGAACAGACATTGAATAACTTTATTTTACAGTGATATGTGCTTAAATTTTAATAAATCTACTTAAAGTAAGATTTTAAATCTATACTCTACCGGAGTGGATTTTCTCTGGGATCCTCTTTCGCCGTGGTATGTACTCTTCACTACTTCATGTGACAATTTAGAATTATTAAGTTGCTGATGAAACAAGGTTTGGTCCGGGTTGTATTCTTTAATGGCTAGAGAAAACCACCTCGCACACACTTCCATGCTTTCAGGACTATGAGCCCCATCTAAAAAAAAAACAAGTTCATTTGACCTTTCACTCTTGATGTGTTGGTCTGGAACAATCTGAGCCCTTCCTTGCAAACTTGCACTTGTTAACCCTTTTACGAACTGCTCTGGCAAAGTGTCCTTCATGCAGGTTGATGAATCACTTCAGCAATAAGGTGTAAAAGAAGAAGATGAAGATGTAAAAAGAGCTACCTATAAAACTTACAGTTTGTTCCATATAGATATCTCCAACATGTCCAGTCCTTTTCAGCCATGTAAAGCACAGTGCGATGGCAAGACCAGCATTTAAATATTGGTGCTCACCTTCAAGACCAAGTCTCAAACCATTTAGCAATTTGGCATCTAATGGAGTTACCACTTGAAGAGGTACCTGGAATTAGCAAGATTTATCTGGTTGAATGCAAGGACCAAAGAGTCACACATTTTCAATAAAGGCAGTCAGAAAAGCTACTTGGATTACATGCTACGTATACCCTGGCTTTCAGAAGATCACTGACAAATGGAAAAATACATAAAGTATGAAGACAAAGTTGATGAAATGCAGCATGAGAATGACAAGCCATGCTGAATCACATTGAGTGCATTTTTCTCTTTCCAAGATAATACAAAAATCTTAATAATGAAGTTTTAATTATATAACATCATTTCATAGAATAAATAAATGTCCATACACTATGCTAAATTGCTATTCAAGTCATCACATGTATAATGAATTTGCACTTTTATACCTAAACAAATACATTGCCAAATTGTACCCCTTTACTTGATATTGGCATGCCAAAATTATATTTATACAGTTACACCTAGTGACGAGTCATTCAAACTTATTTCAGAAGCAAAACAACTTCATAAAAGAACATACTTACATTTAATAGAGAAGCCTTCTCTTCAAGTACATGCATTGCTTCATCAGGTTGAGGCACTGTAAAAGCTGGAATCCGATTCTAAAAAAAATTGTTGAAAATAACCGAAATATCATAGGGGATCCATCATTATCCTATTTAGTTTTTTATCATCTTTTTCCTATTTATAGTCAGGAATTTGTTTCCTTATCTTAGGGATAATTGTTCCCCTATAAAAGCATGATTAGAGAATGTAATTCTTGTGACAGAAATTAATAAAAGTTTCTTTTTGAACTCAAATGAGTAAATAAATAAAAGGAATTTATCAGGAATAAAGTGCACATTGCAGATAGGCATCAAAAAGGTTTTTTATTCTTGAAAAGAAGATAATATTCTACTTCAAAACAATACCTTGAAGATGCCAGCCTTCTCACCAGCAATTTCTCCCAGAGTATTCCCTATTAATAAAATCCAGAATGAGTATACTCAAATTGTTGAACAAATTAGTGGCATTGCAACAATATGTTCAACCATATTCAGAAAAAAATGTATCGTTATAATATATGAAATTTCAAAATGCATATTTTCATACACAATAGCCATGGCATGCATTAAATTAGTGATTACCTAGAATTCAAAAATAGAAAACTAACCAAGAATCTCCATGTGGTCATACCCAAGAGAAGTTATTCCACATACAATAGGTGACTGAACCTGAAATATCAACACATCTGCATGAACTTGTTCCTAGATTAACTTCATAGAAAATATTAATACAAATAAAAGGATTCAAAGCTCATTATTCAATCTGTTGTGTAATGCTAGAGACAAACATATTTCTGATTAAATGAAAATGAACATACCACATTTGTTGCATCGTATTTTCCACCTAATCCTACCTCCATTATAGCAACATCGACCTACATAAAATTTCAGAAAAAAAAGCTTTTAACCATTCACAACAACATATATATTCAACAATTTTTCGTAGAAATTAAAGCATGGGGATCAAACCTGCTCTGCTGCAAATATCTTGAAGGCAACTAAAGCAAGGAAACGAAAATAGGTAGGCATTGGAATATTGTCATCAGTTTTTTCCTGTACACCATCAAAATGAATAAACCAGTTACGTTAATACTATAAGCAGGAACATCAAGTTACATTGTAAAAGAGAATGTAACATGATCACTTTGACAATATAAACTTGACTATATGGTATTATTGCTATACTACACCACAGTTGTGATTGTCATCAATGTCACAGTATGAAAATGTGTTGGTTTATAGAGCAGAACGTGATTCTTATAGAATCACCATATTGTCAAGTAAAACCATGCTTTTTTCTTCTTCTTTTTCCATTTTACTTTGTTTCATATGATATTCAAATTGATAGAGCCTTAACACCAACCACCTTGAGTTCAATGCTTACAACCTTTGTTCCTTTTCTCAAATTATACAACACTTAAGACCCCTTTCTGCTGTATGCTTTACCAGTTCACACAAACTTGTCAAGAGTACCAAACAGGATCATTTAGGTGCTCTTCCATTACTATTTTCTTCTGAAATCAACACAATAACTCCAAAGAGAACAGTTGAATAGATTCAGAACTTCTGACATAGTTGGCAGAAAATATTCTTTTTGTCGCTATAAGAGTAACTAGTGGACTTGGTTTTTTTTAAAATGTAGAGATAAAATTGGAGTATATAACCAGTAATACAAATATAGCAGCAAGGCAAGTTAGTGTGGCTCAAAATAAAAATGGAGAAAAGGCTGACTTGGGTCCCCACCCCGTCAAAACCTCTGCCCGTATAAATCCAAATGAAATTTATGCTCAGAAACATACCTTTAGTCTATCATAACACCACCAGAAGTAGGCTAAAAATTTCTCTTCACAAATTTCCATACTGCAGAAACAAAGAACTGTAATTATATTGCAACTAAAGACACAATACTATGTGTTTTCTCTGGTCTGCAAAATTCAGTGAAATAACAAAAGTGCCAATACTAAAGAATAATTTCATAGCAGAACAAATCACTTAAGAAAATTATCAGAATTCATATGCTCAATTAGTATGCACCCTCCACAAAATAGATGGCAGACACAATGAAGATCAAAGAATTCAATATTCCCATTCGAAATATCAGATTAACTCAATGAAAAATGACACAAGTAGATGAATACATAGGAAAACACACAAAAAATCAACATATGAATATGAAGCACTCACCCATCTAAACGAAATCTCTCTCGGATATCAATGAGGTGAGGAGATGTGAAGAGACCAGTGCGAAAACCACAGTTACGCAATATAGATTCTGTGAAGGTGCAGGTAGATCCCTATCAAACCACAAGTTCAAAAAAATAATTTCCATCGTTACAATAAGCACATAATTACTAACAATGACATAAGCATAGAATCAGAAATTCAAAGCCACTTAAGCCGGACTTATATCTAACTATAAGAGGCCAATCAGTATTGCAATAACCAAATTGTACTTCCAATGATGTTCTCATTTCCAAATTCCAAGCAACCACCAAAGTAAAGTGAAAGTACCTTCCCTTTGGTCCCAGCCACATGGATAATCTTCATATTTGCAATTGGCTCCTCCAAATCTAGCATCTATAGCATTGCACAATGCATTATGCATACCATTGTTAATATCTCATCAAAAGTGACCCAATTCACGAACTTTTTACCTTCAGGTAATCATATAACAGGCTAAACTGATCCCCCACGTTGCTATCATCAGCACGAGTGCGTCTAGTGATCAAAGACGACAAGGCCTCCATGGCTTCTTCATATGGACCCAAAGACGAAGACTTTGGAGACCCTTTGCCACCTTCTTCACAAAAAGAAAAGACCCCACAGCAGAAAATAAATAATCATCATCAAAATAAAAAATTTAATTGAGTTGAAGCACCCCAGAAGGTAAGAAGAATGAGCATGTTGTTATAGATGGAGATGAATAGGGAATACCTTGGTCAGACATGGCGATTGAGGTTTGAATTGTGAATGAAACAGAGAGTGTGTTGCTTGAAAGGAGATAGGAGTGTGTGAAAATGGAAGGTGGGGTTAAGATTTGAAGGATTGAAAAGAGATAGAACAAGTTGTCGTTTGTGGTAAGCGTCTTAAGTTAAAAATTCCATTTACTATTTATTTTGTTTTGGCAATTGTTGTCGTTGGAGAAAACTACATACAGCTTCATCATTCATCAGCTACGTACGCTAACTGGCAGAGTATACTGTTGTCACTGTTGGATTTTGTTTTTTTTTTTTTTTTTGCTGATTTTTATCCTCCTACTTCATTTAGAGTCTCCAAAAATTAATTTTAAATAATTAAATAAGATTGAGATTCATATTTTATGTTTCCTTACAAGACAGTTTTATTCTAAATATGTTCCAATACTAAATATATATGGACACAAAAAATATTTTAGATTTGTATTAAAATTTAAATTTTCTATTTTTTAAAAAAGAAAATGTAAGAATTGAATTTTTAACTTTGTAATAAACAAATATTAAGTCAAGCTAATTCTTCTAGTATTTTTTATTATATTAGATTAGTTCATTAAATACATTAATTTTTTTATATTTATATCTAATTATAAATTATAAATTAAGGATGATGATTTTTAATTAATTAATCGTGCAAAAAATATAATAAAAATGGCATAGCAATCATAGAATTATTCAATATTAAAATTAAATATGCAATGAGATTCTTTTCCTTGTCACCGAAGTTACCATAGCTCATTCAATGGTGATCTTCATCATCATAATTTTGTAATTCTATTTTGGATCAGTTAAATCAATATAATATTAATATATTAGTTAATGCCTGATATTTCAATTGTCTCATAATTGTTGTGTAAGAAAAAAAATTAAAACAATTATTATTTTAATTTTTTAATGTAACTGATTATTTTTTTCATTTATATTTCATATAATATTAAAAGTGGACAACAAATTCTATAAATAAATTAATAATGATATAAAATTAATTTTATAAAATTATTATTCTTTTTTATCTATTTATTTATTATTTTTTGTTGATTTATATAAAATAACTTAGAATAACAATTTTAATAAAACAAAAAAATAATAATAAATTAACAGTGTGTTTGGATTTTCATTCACATAACTTAAACGTGAATTACAGAAGCAACTTTTAACTTTTGGTACTTCATGAAAATTTAATCAAATGAAAGGAAGCCAATCCAAACATGCACTAATATAAGAATACACTTGCAGATTGAAATTTATATCGAAACAAAATGAAAATGTATAACAAATAAAAATAAAACAGTCATAACCAATGTCTTCTATTCATGACAGCAAATTAATAACAGATGGAAAAAGTAACTTCGATGCAAAAGGTTTTCTACTACCGAGTAACAACTCAGATATTGCACGTGTTTTAGTGTAATTTGAAAAAACAACCGTTCTTCCCCCCCAGTTTTCTAAACAAAAATAAAGCAAAAAAGTAATAGTTTACGAGAATGAAGAGGTTTTTAAACATGAAATGGATCACTGAACAAAGCTTCTGTAATTGGAAGAATCATCATCCTGTACATTTTCAAAGCCTTTTCAAAGCCCTATTTCTAGTACAAAGCAATTCTCTCATGATATTTTTCTTCAACCACCACCAACTAAAAGCTAAGAGACGCAATCAAAATGACACAGCAGGCCATACATCAATTGTTAGTTTGCAAAAGAAACAAAAGACTCCACAAGATAGGACAAAGGCACCCTCCCAAAAAAATTGTTGCAGAACTTATTCACACCCATCAAAGCATTTGTCTGAGCTGCTGGTTTTCCTGACGAAGAGACTTAACTTCTTTCATCAACTCAGCTTGGTTTTCAAGAATAGAGTTCATTACAGCTGACATTTCCGTCTGTTGCATGAGACAATTAATTAGAGAGTGATTAAGAAATGAAAATCACCATCAATAATTCCAGATACACACCTCTTGCATATGAAACTGTCTCAAAATTTCAATATGAAGGTTTCTCATATCTTCGTGTATGGATTTCTGAAAGGAATCCAGAGTTTCTTCCAGGGTCCGTTGAAAAAGCTGAAGTGTAAATGAAGATCCTTGTGCATCTGGCTGAGATGCTTTCGGCTGTGAGATTATTCCCTGTCATAAATTTGACAGATGAATAAGATAAGAATGCTAGAGCAAATAAAATAAACACGTTATATGACTACCATTCTTTATAACATCAAAACTAACACAATCTATATCAATGAAATTCATACCCCTGTACTTTATTCTGAAGCACGGAAGTGGAAGATTCTAGGATGAAGAATCAGAGAAAACAGATATATTCTTCCAAACACATAGATCAATATATGCAATGCAATCATAAGATCTAATTAATTTGTAAATATTAACATACACTTGTCAGTGGTAATGAGCCAGATTCTATTGGAGCAGATATATCAGACTTCAACAGCAAGCTATTTAGAAGTTCTTCTCTGGTTTCTGCTCCTGATTTCTTAATCTTAGGTGAACCAACTGAAAGGGACACTCCATCGCTTAAGGTAGATGTAGTGCTTATTCTTTCTGCATAAGTAGAAAATCTTCGATTAAAAGATGACATTCTTGGGGAATCAAGGATTTTTGGGGAATCAATTGCTTGTCCAAGGCTGGTTTTTGTATTGATGGACATAGGAGCAGAGAACATGTGATCAGTAAACCCCAAGGAAGTTTCCTGGCTTGAAGAAGCATCCTTGGCCCGTAAATTTGCAAAACTTAGGCTTGAACTGGTATAGGAACTAACACCCACGGATGAGGATGTATCCTGCAATCCAGATAACATTGATCCTGCTGTCTGACCAGCAGAAGCCAACACCCCAAAACGAGATGGTGCATTGACAGGCTGACGTGTATAAGCATATTTATCACTTAACCGCTCACCACCCCAAGCTTCTGGAGGAGTGATAGAAGAATCTTCATTCTTTGAAGATGGAGGGGGAGGAGTTGACCCCACAAGTGGAAAGGAAGACTGTGTAATATCCTACAATTAGATTGCAATATAATCAGTCAAAATTTGCCTGGTCAAAAATAAATATCAAGTGTGTTTGGAATGCAAAAAAGGGGATTTAATTTATATTGTTTGAAATGTTAATAAATAGGAAATGATTTGATTTTTATATCTCATGAATTTCATTAATTTTATAAATTGTCAAATATGATGGGATTTGTTAGCATTTTATTTGATTTTAAATAAATAAACAATTTTACCTTGCGGAAAAGTAAAAATGTAAAATATTTAAAATCAAATCAAATCAGTTCCATTTCCATCGAGTTCCAAACACAAGAGTAGGTTTCCAAATCAATTCATATCCCATTTTTCCAATAACAAGTTCCATTCTTATTTCTCTTTGAATTGAAAGTTTATAGATCAGTATCTCATAATGCAGTTAAATTCACAACCAGGGCCATGTGAGACAATAACCTGCTTGGTTGTTGAGCCAGATTTCCAATCAGATATTGGATGATCACTGGTTCCATCCTCAGAATTTGAAAATCTTCGACTAGATGACGGAAACAACAAAGGTTTCCTGTCGGAAAATAAATTATCCTTCTTTATCCCATTTTCATCCCATAGTGAGGGTGTTAATGGTTGAACATCCACAAGAGGGGAGAAGACCTCCATGTCATCCTTGAAGTTATAACTAGCACGGGGAGCATGCAACCTAGACAGGGTTCCACCTGGCCATAAATGGTTTCGTTGAGGAGTTTCTTCGGCAGTAGATGCATTTAGTATGCTGGATGTAAAACCACTGCCGGATGCCATAAGTGAAGAACCATCAAAGGAGGCACCCAGCCAACCAGAGTTCCTAGTACTTGCCACTGATGTAGAAAGAGAATTGTTTGATGAAGTTGCAGAAGGTAAAGGATCTGGCATTAGTATTGAATCTTCAACTGTATCTCCCACAAGAGCAGTCTCTGCAGAGCAATTTCTTTCATCGACAACAACTGGTTTAGACCTTTGCCAGCATAAGCTTGTAACAGCCTGTTGCATGCTATAAAAATTTAGAATAAAAAGAAAATTAATTTTACAAAAATAAATCACTGACTAACATTGGGAGATTAGTGCTTCATTTTAAAACGCCATAATTTTATATTGCATTAAAGGTAGAATTATTTATTATTGAATGACTTTAGGAGCACCTTTTCACAGCGTAGAAAGACTCTTGGAGTTTAGTTTTTGCATTTGCATAATCATCCACAACAGAGAAACCAACTCAAGTTTCAATCTATATTTGATTAAATGTCATAATTCTTCTTCTATTCAATAATATATGCTAGAATAGGTTTAAAAACCTCACTCTGTTCCAAAATTATCACTAAACACAGTACTCAATAAATATACTCAGATGCCATCAAGCATCATCTCCTTTAAGCTATTTTGTAATTGAAATTAGAGAGCAGTACACTTTTTGTCTCTGACCTACCATACATAGTTACATATATATGAATTGAAAAAAATGGCTTATCATGAGTGAAAAAGTAAAATTTGGTCAAATGAAAAGATTAAGTCATGTAAACAAGAAAAAGTAGGGAGCAGGTATTAGTTGTAAGACATAACAGACCTAAAGAACTTTCTTAGTATATATGTTATTCATCAACATGAAATTCCAATACCCCTTCTTAAGTCTTAATATATTTGTGATATTTGTGCACCACAAATATATAAATCTAGTGTTCAACAAATTATGGAAGAAAGATCTTCATAAATTTTACAGGTCATCCATATTAACAGACATAAATAAGGTAGCTTGCTCACCCATTACAGAGCATCAAGGGAATTGCTTAGGCATTACCTTGTATACTATAGATTATAGTGCCTACTTTCCCCTATTAGGCATTGAGAAAAAACTAATTCTAATTGTGTAAGCTTAAAGTGGTCTCCACAGCTCCATGAGTTCATGTCAGTGTTAGATGCAAAATACATCAAGAAATTTTTAACTTCAATGAAATCTATCTTATTGTCAGATGAGACAAATATTAAATGGATTAAACCACACTGGTCTAGACAAAAACATAGTAGATAAGGCTAAAAATTACCTCAGAACTACCATAAGCGTGAAGAACAGCAACAGGTTGTGGTTTTCCACGAACATCATAGAATGCCACACGGCCATTACTAGTTCCAGCAGCCAGCATCCAACCATCATCTCTAAATGCCAACGAAGAGAAAGGTGCTTCATAAGAAATGTAAGATGATGGTCTTCTAGATCCAGAATCATAAATGTACATTTTTTTATCAAGGCCAACACTAGCAATGATCTGTTAATTACAGAAAGAAATTAGAAAGCAAAATTATTGTAACCCAAAGAATGGGTCAAAAGTTCACAGCAGGATGAAACAGTCTCACTATGCATATTGTAAAATTTAAACTAGCAATGAAAAATGAAACCTTGTCATTGGATGGAGAGAAGCTAATACCAGCAGTTGGTGCGGAATGCGGCTTTATCCATGAAACCTATTTTTTTTTCAAAAAAAATAAAAGAAAAAGAATCAAGAAAATATATACTGTCAACTAAAAGGTATCCATTTGAAATCAAATTAAAAGGAATGAAAGGAGAAACTTACTACAGAAAGAGCTAATTCATTAAACTCCAATAATACCAAACTAATTACTGAGACATGATTATGAAGGTTGTATAAGAGAAAGATGTTACAAATACAAGCATTCTTTATTATTATTTTGAATGGAGAAGATCAATTCATGGTTTCAAATATCAACCAAATTCATTTTTCGTAGAATTTTGCAGCATACGCTATTTATACTTATAAAGTGAGCATATTGCATACCTTAGGGCTGCGACCAGTTGTATCCCACAAATGTACAGTCCCATCATCACCAGCAGTCACAAGAAGGTGACGACTAACTCGAGAATAATCAAGAACTCTCAACATCTGGTCTTACAATTTCAAAGATGGGAGATTAGTCCATACACATGCAAAGCCAAGCACCAAGAAGAAGGTTCAAGTTCAACAAAGCAGAAAAACCTGTTGATTGGGATCTTTGAGCTCCGCAGCCTTTTGCCCAGAAGCAAGGTTATGAAGCATTAGGTCTCCACTAAGGCTGATAGATGCCAAATGTTCATCCTTACAATTGTACATTACACCTGTGACAGTATTAGTATGACCCTTTAGCCATTTAATACAGCGTTTCCTTTGCAAATCCCATATCCTTACAACTTGACCAGTTCCTCCTGAACATACATATCTGGATGCCTTGTTGCTAAAGCTGATGGCCAATATAGATTCCTGCCAGGAAAAAAAAGGTTTTAGGGGGGGAAAAATGAATGAAGTAAAACAGAAAGAACAAACAAGAAACAGATTGTCTGACTGATTGTGCCAAAACTATGACCCATAAGGACCACCAAAGAAGAAATAGAAGCTTTATACAAAGGGGTCTCCCTGCCTTTGTTGCTTCTTCTGAAAAAGCCAAAAAGAGCCAACTTTGACGGGATAGTCTTCCCCCTCATGTGCAATCAAAGTTCAATTCTCTGTTAATCGAATCAAAGGTTGTAGGAGATTCATTGATGTTTTCGCTTAAAAATATCACTAAATTTATCCCAAGAATTTCACACACAAGTTTGTGTTGATAGTAAGTTAGTAACACTACATCTAACATGTCTGAAATTCTTAATACAGCCACTACAAACAAGTGCAAAGATGACAATGTTCAGGCAAAATAGAACAAGACAAGGCTTTAAAATTTGGGCACAATGTTGATGGGAACTGATAACTAACATGCACAGTTAAGTATTATAGGATTAGACTCCTCTGAAGCAAGGCCTGTCCACTGGTAATGTAAAGTGGATTATGCTTACAAAATGCTTTAATTCAAATCAACCATGAACACATTGTCACTCTTTCACTCTATGCATCTCACTTTAGAAGAGCTAAATCCTGTAGTATTAGATATATAACTCTAATAAGTAGCCTTCCACCATGTCTCTCAGATGAAAATGACCAACACAAGTGGTAACAACAGCATTGCAGTGTTTGCACAGAACTAGCCAAAAGGGCTAGTGCATAGCCAGGCCCGCACGGGTGAGATTTCAGGATTCAATTGCAAGGTATGGGACTTGTGTCCCAAATTGGAAGTACGGGATGCTAGTGAGGGGTTTATAGGGCCATGGGCTCTCCGGCTACAACATCTAACTTTTGCGATGCAGTTCTCCCGAGGTTCTTATCACTGTCACATTGGTGGTTATGGGTAGAGTTAGTGGTAGTAATGTATTAATAGAGTATATCATAGAAAATAACTCATCCTGCACTATTACCTAGTTAGTTCTATGTTATAGAATCAGAAACTCCCTTGATAACAGTTATGTATTATAGTGTGTAATTAAGCAAAAGCTGTCGCCATTTGAAGTTTGTGGTCTGCAAAAGACTTCTGAGCGTTGTCTCATGAGAGAGAGCAAGTGTATTGCTACATTGTGTGCATTTTGTGTCAATTTATTTCCAATTCTTTATCAAATGTTCTGCAAACAAAACATCAAATAATTAAGCATTTGCCGAAAAAGACCTCAATGTTGTCTCCACTATCAGTGCCGGCGACAGGAATGGTCCCCATGCTGTTCCCGTTCTTCCGCCAAAGCGAGATCTTCTTATCATCTCCAGCACTGGCCACAACCAAATCTGCAAAAAACTCAAATTCAGCGCAATCGACCAGAATATGGGGGAAATGCAAACCCTAGAAAGCGAAAAAGGGAGAAGAGATGAGATGGACTCACTGGTGTGGTTCCACTTGACTGAATTGACTTGGGAACCGGGAGAAGGGGTGAAGCTGAGGGCGCAGGGATCGCCGGCAGGAGTGTATACGCCGGGCTTGACCGCGGAGGCGTCGAAGAGTTTGACGGTGTCGCCGCCACTGGCCGCCAACAACGCCATTGACGGATCGCGAAACGGAGGGAATTTGAACTGGAAATGGGGGGGTTAGGAGAAGCGCTTTTGCGAGGGTAGCATTCCCGATTTGGATTTTAAATATGCGGATTTGAAAGTTGAAACCCTACAAAACAAAAACAAACACTCTACTCTGCCAAAGAGAGAGAAAGAGTGAAAATTTTGAACCAAGGAAAAATGAAGAGTGGGCGCCTTTATATGCTCTCCATCGTCTCCGGTTCCCACCCTGCTCTCTCGGTCACCTTTTTTTATACGAAAAAAAAAAAAGATTTACAATATTTTTTGCCAGAAAATTTGATTAAATATTTTTAGTGGGATATTTTCTCTAAATATTTTTTATTCACAGGACTTAAATTCGACTTACTTAAAAAGAATAATTCTAGATCACTTGGACTTGTTGTTCTCTCTAAATGACTCTACTCTTGTCTTAAAAATTACCTCTTCTTTTTTATTGCACTACATTGGTTTGTAATTGCAAGTTGCAACTGCAACGTTCGTACAGAATGATACTACTACTAATGAATTCTATTAAGTATTACGAAAGGTAAAATGAATCTAAACTTTTTTTTAAAGTTAAAATTAATTTGTAGTATATTGGAAGTTTTAAGAAAAAAATTCATACATAATAATCAAATGACATATTACCTTGAAAAATTACGACATTTTAAAAATTTAAAGATTAAACATGTGTTTTGTTTTTAGGGGTGTTTTGATAGGGAAGGAATCTTAGGTTAGGTTAGGTTAGGAATATTAATTTTCTATTATTTAGTATGACAATTATAAAAATCATTTTAAAAAATATAATATTTGCAAAAATCATTTTTTAATAAAAATTTCCATGAAAGAGGGTGAGAATTCAAAATTCTCATAAAGAGAGTTTTTTATAATGTAAAAATGTAATTATGTCTCTTATTTTCAAGAACATTTTAGATATATAAAAAATATATTTATGATATTCCAAAAAAAAATCTATGAAATATAATTCTCGGTGAACATGAACATAACTGTCAAAAATGAAAAAAAAAAGATTTTATAAACCAAACACTGATTTTTAAAGATAGGAAACAAATATAACACATTAGACTAAGAGTACAAAAACAGACCAATATCAAACCATAAAATCCAATCATTCTAACGAGTGGCATGTGATCTTTGATCAAACAGTACAAAAACAGACCAATATCAAACCATAAAATCCAGCAATTGCACCTTTACTAACTGAATAAAATTGGCCACAATCACAAACTGCTCTATCAGTGTAAATCGATAGTCTAAGAGGACCTTTCAGAGCAAATAAGGTCATTTCCACAGCATCTACAACACATATATGTACATATTGTGTTGCAGAATAATTATGAAACAAGGAAAAAAATAAAAATAAAAAGATAAAAGCCTTTGCTTTTATGGCCATCCAATAGTGCTTAATATCTCTTGTAGTCCCTCATGCTCTCTGCCTGACTGGATGTTATAGCAGTAAACTTGCCTCTTCATCATCATCACCTAGAATAGATGGAACTTAAGACCATTCAATCTAAATCTTCAGGATTTAATTTAACCCCACGAATACATCTGTACCATAGTAGATAAAAAGAGGAAATAACAAGTTAATAATTAACACACAACAGCTGAGTGATGAAGTGAAACTTCAGTTTTGATTAACACCAAAAGCATTTAAAAAATTGTATCTAAGCTTTGTTCTTAGACTTATTATTTGTCGGTTTCTTGCACACAAGGGAGGGTTGGTTTTGTTTCAAAGTAGTGCACATTTGGTATAGATTATTATTGAAGAAATAATCACTTATTCTCCAAAACTCTCGTGAAGTTGGAAAAATAAATTACAACTCCTCCAAAATAAGCTGAACCAAACACGCACTTATAGTGTAAAATAGTGAGTGACCCTTCATCAACAGGGGAAAAATTACTTACCAAATATTGTTTTGTATTAAACTAACCAGTGTATATAACTCATAATAACTAGTAACAAGAGAACACAAACCTCACAAATACATTTACAAGAATATTTCACATTTGGTAGTCATCATGCAGCAAAAGAAATATAGTCATTTCAAACTAAGGACCCTTTTGTTTGTGTTGTCTTTATGAAAAAAATGCTTTTTAATCAAAATATATGTTTAATAAAATTTATAATTATTAAGTTTTCAGAAGAAAAAAACACTCAAAAATAAAAAGTGTTTCAGAGTTTTTCTCAGCAATTTATATGGAAAAAAACTTCTGAGAATTAAGGGTCTTAAAAACAAGCTATATCCTATAACCCCTTTTTCTTTTAAGATTAAGGGCCAATTTGTTTAAACTTATTTGTTGAAATAAGCGCTTGTTTTAATAATAAGAAGTTTTTTTGATTTTTTAGTGTGTTTTGTCTAAACTATTTCTGCTTATTTTAAGAAGTAAATCCTATCTACTTCATAAAAAAGCGCTTATATAAAAAACACTTATTTTAAAGTTACTTAGTTTAAACAAATTCACCCTAAACAAATGGCCATCGCAAAGATTTGAGTCATTTAACTGGATTTTCTTAATATAAAACTTTGACCCTGACAATGCAGCAATAACAGTAAGTCAGTAAGATGATTTGCTTTTACAATGATATTTGTTATTTGATAAATCAAATTCGAAAATACAGCTAGACCTTATATAATTAAGCTGAGCTTTGAGCCTTCTTATAGTTCAATGCTTGTTCAATACTTGGATTAAAAAGATATGGGTTTTTTAAGTAAATCAATGCAACCCCATTATAAAAAATGATTAAAGTATCCTCTTTCTTATTTTGTTTCGAAAAGTAACTGACCATTTTTATATAAAATATAAGAACCGTTCCTCCTGTCAGAAGGAAAAGCAGAATAACAATATAAAAACAAAAAAATCTCACATAACCAATATTGTGCAGTTTGTAATGTATGCTCAGTCAGCACACCTATACCATAAGAAATAAAAGCAATAGTAACAAAACCTTGGTTAATTACTTGACAGTGATGTCCCAACCATCACATCTTGTTTGACATCACAAACTTTGATTTTTTCTCTGCAGGCTTAAGAATCTGAAATGAGCACATCAAGTTTTCATCCACACTCATCATCGCACCAGCATTGTCAAATTCACCACAATAGTTTGGAGCTGAAAATATCGTAACAAGTTTCCTATCAGCAAAGAATTCATACCCATCCTCTACAACCTACATAAAATTTATAATGTCAGTGTCCAGTAAAGCATCGTACGCTTAACCTTTTTATTATAGAAACTGAATGAGTATTGTAAAAAAAAACAGTGACCTGGTGAGCACGACAAACAAGGTCCAAGTCATGCTTTGTCAAGAATTCAGCGACCATATCAGGGCCAAAGGTGTAGGACACTCCTCTGTCATTCATACCCCAACCCTTCACATCCCTACCAGGATCAGACCAAAGCAAATCACAAAGCAAGCCAGTGTCGGGAATTGCAGTAGGACGAGGTAGATTCCTGATTTCATCCAAGTTTGTGAGTTCAGGGGAAAGACCACCATGCATGCACAATATTTTTTCATCTATAAGGGCTGCCACAGGAAGGCAGTTAAAACAGTCGGTAAAGGCTTTCCAAAGCCTCACATTAAACCTTCGCTTACATTCATCATAAAACCCATAAATCCTATTAATGGAAGCACACTCATGATTCCCCCTCAACAGGAAAAAGTTTTCTGGATATTTGATTTTATACGCAAGCAAAAGACATATGGTTTCTAAGCTCTGCTTCCCACGGTCCACATAGTCCCCCAAAAAGAGATAATTGGCAGTAGGAGGCAAACCCCCATATTCAAATAGCCTTAACAAATCACTGTACTGCCCATGAATGTCACCTGAAAAAGCGAAGAGAGAGAGATCTCAACCATGCCATAAAATAACACTACAGGCAATGCTAAATAGAAAAACTAACAAACAATTCAACAACAACAACAGAAATCTTATCCCGCTAAGTGAGGTCGGCTGCATGGATTCCTCAACACCATGTTGTTCCATTAAAGACCAAACTTTGCTCATGGTTTCATAAAGAGGAAGGTTGTGTTAGCCTCAGGCCCTCAGCGGTCAATGTAAAACATGTCAATATATCAAAAGCTAGCAAACAATTCAACAAACAACGACAACAACAACAAAAGTCTTATCTGTTGAAGATACCATATTGACTAATGATATGACCAAAATAATGTATATAAATGGGGAGCAACCCTCACTTCACTTACTAGCTTTCAGGATTGAGTTAAACCCAAACCCAAATTCTAAGACAGCATCAAAGTCTACTATAGTCAATGTGGGACTTGGATTTTTTCCCAATATTATCCCACCAAGTGACCTCGCAATAGCTCAATGCCATTGTGTTCGGTTAAAGACAAAGCCACCCTTATGGTTTCAAGCCCAGGTAAAGGAAGAGGTTGAGTTAAACCCTAGGCAGCCAACATAACAACAAACATGAATGGCTCACACAGAAAAGCTGACAAACAAATTCACATGCCCAAAAAACCAAAGGGGTAACCCACATTTCCTTTCAATCAACCCATGACACCCAAAAACTAAAAGGTTCGAACTTGCAACAAACAAGAAACACCCAGAAGTACTTTTAAACCCTAAACACAAAAGGGAGCAAATTGAGGGGAGACAAGGAGAAGAAAGCAAAAGGGGTACCACAAATCTTGATGGGGGCTTCGAGTTCAAGCAAATTGGGCTGGTTAATGAAGATGTCTCTGGAAGCGACGCAAAGTTGCTTGATCTCAGACTCGGAGAGCTGAACCTGCTTTCCGGGTCGGGCCAATCGGACCTCCGTTAGGCGCCGGATTATGTCATCCAGAACCGCCTCATCAATCACTTGTCCTTGTGTGCTCATCGCATCCGATCAAAACCTTCTTCTTATTCTTCTTCTTTGCTCTTTCTCAGCAACAAAAAATAAGCACAAGGGTGAACCAACCAAGAGCTTTATTTGGTTTGGTTCTCTTTCTCTCTCTCTGTCTGTCTGTGTTTGTTTGCTCTCCACTGTTCCCTTTCTTTCACCATCCTATATATATTTATTATTTATTTAGGAGATACTAAAGAATATGGTTTATATGGTTTTATCAACTCAACAGATATTTATGACTATATTTTTTTGTCAAAATTTATGAATAATTTTATAATCAAAGGGTTTTTATTTTATATATTTTTTAAGAATTTTGTTTTATTTTCGATGTACAATAATGATAACAATATTTGAACTAATATATATATATAACCTATTTCAAAATATAACACATTAAACTTTTATAAACCAATATAAAATAATTTTAAAAAAAATAAAAAACATAAGACAGCTCAAGAATACTCGTTTAAAACCATAATTTTACTAATTACTCAAATGATGTTCCAAAATTCTAAAAATTAAAAGGATGAACCCCGACACATCCAGCTTTCAAGCAATATTTCTGTATGATTAAAAGTCTCCTAAAATTCTACGGAAAAAAAATCTGACTATGTCACGTCCTCGTGCTCCTGCATGTAAATTCATTTTTTCTTCTTCTTTCTAAACATGAAAAAAAAATCCCAACAGTCATCTTCTCGCATGTTTCTTTTTTCCCTAAAATATCTCCATAATTTTTGTACAAAAATTAAGAGGAATGACAATTCATGCACGGGCATAAGAATGTGCATTTAGTTCAATCTAGTTAAGCCATATTTCAGCTTCCAAATCAACTTTGTTTCACGTTACAAATTAAGAATACCATTCCAACACATAAGGGAACGTAATCCAACCATTACTTCAACAAAAACCATGCTCAAAATTGCCAGGAAAGTTCAAACAAATAACACTTATCTAGAAGTACAACTTCAAAATAACAACATGCATAACCATCCAGCAGGATCCCAAAAATATTTAAACGACAATGCAAGCACACATGCGCAACACCAACATTTTTTTTATCTTCATCAAAGCCACTGTATTTTGATAGATCCGAAGTTCGGTGGACCATATAAAACACCACAGAAAATCAAGAAATCAAACCATGCATGAATCAAAACACCATTTGACAACTTCAAAAATTTCGATCACTAAAAACTATGATTTCCAACAAACATATTTTACTTCTAAACACTACATAATAAAAAATAGAACTAAAAGAAACAGAGGACAACGGGAAGATTTTTACATATAGGCCATGAATCCAAGCAAAATGAAAACAACACCAAAGAAATTAATGAATAAATACAACATGCAAGGGGTGCAGCATCAAAACGCAAAACCCTCAAGTTTTCTTCATTCCCATTTTCCACACACCGAAATTTGCTTCAATGTTCTCCCTCTCCCTCACCTTAATTAGTCTAGCAAGCTCGAACTTGGTGGTGGAAAAAGTGAGGAGGTGAGAATTATCTTCCTACTTAATTTATAGGTTTTAGGTTGCTCCACCAACACGAGGAGACATTTTTAGTAGCATGCAAAGAAGAAAATAAGAAAATTAATTATGCATGGAGTAGAGAGAACGGTGTGGGAAACAAGTGAGATGAAATGGGAAAATTGTGATATAAACAGATTATCAAATTGGGACTTATAAAAGCTCACCTAATGTGCGTGAAAAGATGGGGGTAAAATATAGTATAACAATATTTTTCTCTTTTTTAAATAATTAGATAGTGTTGTTTCAAGAGTTTAATGAAATGTCGAATAATATGTTATATTCTTGTATATGAAATTGGACAAATAAAATAGCAATATAACAATTTTTTTTTATGTTATACTAGATTTACCCCCATCTTCTCACAAATAATTTGCTATTTGTCCAATAGAAAAATAGAAAATAGAAAAAAATATATTTTATTTTATTTTTAAAAAATTGGTTAGGCAACTCATATAACTCACCAACTTGTAATAGATTATGTTGAATTAAATATTTTCTAGCCCACCAAAAAATAAACAGACCCATTTTTAAACATAATCCACAACTGCACTAGTAACCTAACAAATGACATTATAAATGAAACCTTCACTGCCATTATGATTTCACAAAATAATAAGACTACAATTCAAGGATAGGTCAAGTAGAACATGATCTCATATCCAAAAATATGTTGTAGGTTTGTTTGTATGTAGTTTCACTCATCTTTATGAATGAATATAAATATAAGTTTTTTTTCGATTCGAAAACTTTTACTTATTGGACTTGAACTTGGGAGTCATTCCCTTTCCCTAAAATTTTATTACCAAACAAAATGAATAATATGACCATAACAAAATACCATTTCTCTTTACTATTTTCTATTATTTTATACACAAATATAAAAATAAAAATTTATAATTTTTTATACATTTAATCATAATAATTTTAATATGATATATTTATTAGACTTTATAATAATTATTTAATTTATACCAAATATAAACATGTATATTAAATTGATTAATTTATTAATAAATAATAAGAGTGTTAGCAACACACCTTTTCAAACAATTTTTTTATTAATTTAAATTTATTAAAAATTATAAATCAGAAGCAAAAAACATTAAATAAAATATAAGACTTATAATATTTTATAATTTATGATAAATTTCAATTAAAATTTTAATATTTATATATTAACGTATAAAATAATTTTGTTATTAACTAATTATAAATTATTATTTAAATTATTTAAAAACCAATAAACTTAAAAAAAAAATCTCTTCATCTAATTAAATGAGACGTGTTTAAAAGTGTATGTAAAAAGTGTGTTCGTGGCAATCTTTTCAATAAACCATGCATGCATCAAACAGTAATACATTCGATACAAAGTTTTTTTGGATTTTTTTCATTGAAACGGATCGAATTGTTCGGCCCGACCCGTATCCGTGTCAATAACGAAAACAGCACATTACATTTTGTAGCCGTAAATCAAACAGCTCTAAAACCCCTTTTGCCTCGAACCTTGCTTCCCTCCACCAATCATCCTAGGGTTTTTCTGCGTTCCAATTCAGAGATTGAAGAACCAAAACAGAGTGATTGATTGGCTTCTCCTTCTCCGCTGCTTCTACTCACAATGAAGGTCAAAGTTATATCACGCTCCGTGGATGAGTTCACCCGAGAACGAAGTCAAGACCTTCAGGTGATTCAATGCACACCACCCTTCATCACTAGCGTTCTTCTAGTTGCTCAATTCGATTAAATTTTCAATCTTTTTCCTTTTCTAACGTTGCCCTTTTGATTTCGGAAAGAGGGTGTTCCGGAATTACGATCCCAGCCTTCGTCCTCAAGAGAAAGCGGTGGAGTATGTGCGTGCTGTTAATGCAGTGAAGTTGGACAAGGTCAGGTTTTCCCTTTTTTGTGTTTTTTGATGTTTAGTAATCAGTATGTTTATATTTTTTATGTGAAGTTTTTTATCTGTTCCTTATTATGTTTTTGTTTTTTTTAATGTTTGAGGATTTAGATTTTTGCAAGACCATTTATTGGAGCATTGGATGGGCATATAGACGCTGTTTCGTGTATGACGAGAAACCCTAGCCAGTTGAAAGGGATATTCTCCAGTTCGATGGATGGAGGTACTTCATTTTTCCTTATATAGTTATGCCCCTGCAGCTATATGTGTACTTGTACTTGTAGGAAGTAATAGTTGAATTGTAGTATTGGTTTGGAGATGGAGAAGGTTGGAAGAGAAGAGGAGGAAATTTGTTTTGCTATGTTGTGGATTTCCAAAATATGGTGGGTTGGATTCTGAATTTTAAATTCAGGAAGTACTAGAAATGTCCCAGATAAGGGGAGACTGTTATTCAAGGGTGTAGATATCTATATATATGAAACTCATAATCCAATACTAGACAACCAGAATTCTTCTGCCAGAATGAGTTAGTAACTTGACAGTTGACATCATTATTGAATATTGACTCTTGGATATGTGAGTACTGAGTACTCAACACTACTGCGACTTATCTATCCAACAACCACCCTTTAATATTGGAAAATTTGGCCAACCTCTATCAAGTTTTTCTAGGCTGTGTAGAGTTACTCTTTTAGTTTTTTTTGAAGCCTTCTTGTTATTTGCGGGAAGAATGTAAGTAAATGTTATCATTCTGACTGCATTACCATTGCTGATTATGAAACACAGTTGTTTAAACTGGTATGGTTCTCTTTGCATATTGCATAATACATTATAATAGCAGAATCAATCATAACATATTTCCAGGCTAGAGATAAGAAATAGTTGTATGGGAAATGTCTTGCATCTTCATTCACTTTTACTATTAATCCTTGTTTTTTTGTGTCATTTTGGTTCGCTTTTTCATTGATTTTCCTTCTATAGGGTGTTTGATATTATGCATTATTGCATTATCCTTCTGTTGCACATTAGGCTCAATCCGCTATACATTGTTATCTTCATACAGTGCTGGATGAGTTGAGTTGCATACATATAAAAAAACCTGTAACATTTGTCTTTGCTGTTTAACAGATATTCGTCTCTGGGATTTAGCTGCAAGGTAATAAATTTATTTCTCAAGTCATATTTTGATACAGCAAACTAGGGTTCATTCATAACAAATAAGACAGAAATTATACTTCTTTTGAGATATACTTGTTATCTATGATATTCCCTAAAATGTAAACAAAATAGTTTATTTGCTTATGCATCAACTTGTTTATCTAATATTGTTGCTTGTTATATTTGGAAAAAAAAGACGGATAGTTTGTCAGTTTCCTGGTCACCGTGGTGCTGTACGAGGCTTGACAGCATCAACAGATGGACACATTCTTGTGTCATGTGGAACTGATTGCACGTAAGAATCAACCTTTTCAATTCCCCCCCTATTATATCTAGCTCTCATTTTTAGCTTCAATAACTAATTTTTCTGATGTAACCTGGAATTTGTGCTCAGTATCAGACTCTGGAGTGTTCCTTTACTACTCTTATGGAGTCAGATGACTCAACTAAGAGCACTGTTGAGGTGAAATATTGTGCTGGTATTCTTTTACTTTTTCTTTTTTAACTCCAGTGGGTATTCTACTAACTCACAATTTTATAAACCATTTTTGCTTTTGTGCAGCCAGCAAGTGTTTATGTTTGGAAGAATGCATTTTGGTAAGTTTTGGAGTAAATTATCCCAGAGGAAGATATTGAAGCTTGTTATTTTGTTTGTTTTTTATGCTTACTGAACTTTGTTTTGCTTTCTTTAATTTTTAGGGGTGCTGATCACCAGTGGGATGGCGAGCATTTTGCCACAGCTGGTGCTCAAGTAGATATATGGAATCACAATAGGTGTTGATCAATTTCTGTTTGCTCTACTTATTTTACTAAAATCACAGTTGACTTTTCTAAATTTCATGTTTATTTCATGTTATTGTTACTTCCCTCCTGCAGGTCTCAGCCAATAAACAGTTTTGAATGGGGGACAGATACAGTAATTTCTGTCCGGTTTAATCCCGGAGAACCAAATCTCTTGGCCACCTCAGCTAGGTATGTGAGATTGCCTGTAGGTCGAGCACTACAATATTGATTATTATACAATTCAGTTTTCCCCTGTACATATCCGGATCTTTTTTGTATTGTTGCTTGTTTATTGTTTTGCTAATCTCATTGAATTTTGTGTTATTTTCTCAATTATTGATTATTTGTCATTTCTACTGTTTTAATTAGTTGATACTACTGCTTGTTTTAGACTAGTGTTGCATCTCAATGTTCCATTTCCAAGATTAAAGCCCTAGTACTGTCAACATGATTGAATCTGTAATACAAATAGGTTCCTTAGTGTGAGAAAATACCATTTTATATTTTTGTTGTTGAATGGTAGACATTGGTCTTAAGGAATGTTCCTATTAGTATCAGCATAAGGGATCATTTGTGATATTCTAAAGCTATGTAGTCAATAGTGGCCACTTGCCGCAACGATGACCTCTGCTGTGGGGTGGATTGAAGGAGCGGCTGTTGCGTTCGTTATAGCACTGGTGTGGTATGGCGCTATTGCGGTCTGTGTTGCGGTTTCACAACTGCAACTTAGATTTTGAAGTTTGAACAGAAGCTTGAAAGCAGCAGAACATGAACCACATTGTGCTGCTGCTGACCTTCGCTCTTCCATTTGAGTGCGATTTGGATTTCAAAGTTCAAAACATCACGTTTCACTTTCACTTTCATAGTGGTGGCGAGAGCCAACTGAGAACCTGGTTAGATGGGTCGGGTCTTTGGGTTTTAGCCTTTTAGGGTTTGTTTTTCTCTTTTCTATTCTGTTGGGCCTTGGGCCCCAAGTCCAATGTTTCTTTGTGGGTTTTTACCTTGTTATCTGTGAACGGGTTAGGCAGTAAAAAAATCTGTGAACCATTAATAGTAAACTAAATAATTATAATACTATTAAAAAATATTTAAGGCATAACATATAATATAATAAACTAAATGAAGCATAATATATGATATAGCAAATTAATAATTATAGTAGTAAAAAATATAATCAACTAACTAATAATAATGATAAAAACTAAATAAAACACAATATAATAATAATAAAAATTCTAAATCCTATATATTAGGTAAAAAAGAATATGAGTATTATTTAACAATACATATATTGTTATATAATACAAATTATATGTATGTAAAAATATAAAATTAGAATAGGTAAGTATAAAATTCAGAATAGGTTAAAAAAAAATTAGAATAGCCGTCATCCTGCAATCCGCTATCCCACTTTAGGGGTTGGCTGCGACGATGGTATTGACAACTATGCTCTAAAGTCTAAACTATTCTGTGATATTTTCATGATAGTGAGATATCTACTATATATTCCAATACTTGTCATTAATCTGGAGAACAATGCAAATCATCTCATTCATTGAAAGGAAAGAAATATATAATAAGAGGACTAATTTGTTTCTTTTGGTATGCATTTTTTGTTGAAGTTTTACTTATATAGATTTTGAATTATGTTTACTTTAATCTACTATATAAATCAGTAAAAATATTGGTTGGCTTAATGTACTTACCTCTTATGCGTGAATTACCTGTTTTCTTATTTTAGTGACCGGAGTATAATTCTGTATGATTTGCGTATGTCTTCCCCAGTGAGGAAAATGATAATGATGGTAATTACTTTGTATTATTGATTTAAATTATGACTTATGGCTGCAGTTTTTGATTTTGTTATTTTATTGCCATCAATTTAATTGTTGGACTGTTAAATGAGGTTCCTACTATGTTTTTGCTTTTCAATTACACAGTTATATCATTGGCACATTTCTCAACAACATTTTTAGTGTTTAGTTTTTTCTCGTTATCATTCCAAATATGGTTTATTCCAAATATGTTAATAATTATAATAACTTTTAACTTCATTGTGGCAGACCAAAACAAATTCTATATGCTGGAACCCCATGGAACCCATAAATTTTACGGCTGTAAGTTTATCAGACGATATTATTTGATGGTTCTGAAGCTATTATTGTTTAGGGTTTTGAATTTATGGCTGACATGAGATATTGTTGGGTTGAAATGTCTTTTTTAATTGTATCACACTATCAATATTCAGTAGTGATATTTTTATATTCTTTCAACAAATTTCATTACCATGCAGGCAAATGAAGATGGTAACTGCTATAGCTATGATGCTAGGAAGTTAGATGAAGCTAAATGTGTTCACAAAGATCATGTTTCTGCAGTGTAAGAAGTTTTTTCTATAAATATTGCATTTTTGGTAATTCTAGAATGTATCATACCTGCATTTTTATATTTCATTCTACAGGATGGATGTTGACTACTCACCAACTGGACGAGAGTTTGTCACTGGTTCTTATGATAGAACAGTTAGTTCCTTGAATTTTGTTTTTAATCTCTTGGCATTTGGTCATACTAAGAATGATTTCATATCTAGTAATGATCTCCCATTTGTAGGTCAGAATTTTCCAGTACAATGGTGGTCACAGCAAGGAGATTTATCATACTAAGAGAATGCAAAGGTTCGCTTAATTTATATACGAAATCAAACATTCTATTGTCTTTGATTACTCGTGTCACTTTTCAACCATTGTAAACCTTGGATGTGTAACCAACGAGAAATGCTAGCAACACACTCTAATACACTTCTTCAAACATACTCTTTCTAATTGCTTAAAATTTATTGAAAATCACAAAATTAGGAGAGATAATCATTAAATGTGATGTGGGACCCATAAAAATTTGTCATTTTCAATAAATTTAAACCAATCCAAGAAGTGTGTGTGCAAAAGAGTGTGTGTTAGAGAGTGTGTTCCTAGCATTTCTCGTAACAAAATACTATTGCTGTTTTTGCAGAGTTTACTTACTAAGATTTATATTTTCTTATGACAGCTGATCTTTAACTTTGTTATGCAGGGTATTTTGTGTCAAGTTCAGTGGTGATGGAAGTTATGTGATTTCAGGAAGCGATGACACTAACCTTAGGCTCTGGAAGGCAAAAGCATCAGAGCAACTTGGAGTAGTAAGATGTCTTCCTTACCTCGTGTATTGCTGAAATTTGAGTCAAATAATTTATGTGTCAACATATCTGCAGCATCATTTGGGGAATATTTATGCCATTGGTAGATGAATCTCAATTATGTTCGTTTATTTAATTTTTCTGTTGATCTTGTTTTTGAATTGGATCTACTCATTGTAGCTCGTAGCATGGCTGTCATTTTAGTACACATAGACATCAGCTAGTATAAGGGAGGGCCTAAATTTTCTGTTCATGGCTCCAAATTAATGACAAGGTTATACTAGGAGTAGAATTGCGAGGATCCAGATACATTTAATTTAGTTTACTTGTTTTTCATTTTTGTGGATCATCTATGTTTAAGACCCTTAAATTATCATAATTGGGACGATTGTTTGTCTCCCAATTGTTTATCTGTCAGTTATCCTAACATTTATTTCTATTCGAAAGAGACCTTTCATTGACTGAGGATTACCTGTGATCGTGCTACAGATTCTCCCAAGGGAACGGAAGAAGCATGAGTATCATGAAGCCATAAAGAAACGCTATAAGCACCTCCCTGAAGTTAACCGTATTGCAAGGTAAGAAGATTTAATCAAGCAATTTTTTTTAGGAACATACCCGACAGACAAACTTCTGTCAAATATATTTTTCGCAAAACAGTTAATCATGTCTTGTGTTTATTGCTCCTTTGTTTTGCTCAACAGACATAGGCACTTGCCAAGGCCAATATTCAAGGCTTCTGCTTTAATGCGCGTTATGGCGGATGCTAAGAGAAGGAAGGAAGAGAAGAGGAAAGCACACAGTGCTCCAGGGAGTATTACAACACAGCCATTACGGAGACGAAGAATTATCAAAGAAGTTGAGTGAGGTTTTTCTGAGCCGGTATCTAAAAAAAATAAGCAAATATTTATCAGCTATTATGGAGACGAAGAATTATCAAAGATACTGATGTCAGCATGCTTCTCTTGGAACGTTCCACCTATGAAGGTGCCTCCATACTCGGTTGATTTCTTAGGCAAATGGATGTACCGTGCCTACAATTTTATGCCTGGTTGGCTCAGTTGCATGTTTAGTATGGCACCCTATATTATGTACGTAGCAGATTGGTCAAACGAGGTTATATTTATGTGATTCTTCTTCTGGGTTCAGTTCACTCCCAATTCAAGAAATTTTTGTTTGTTCTTGAATGTAGTTTCTCCTTTTCCTTGAAAGCCCTTAAGACAGCTAATTGTTATATTTTAATTCAATTCAATGTACTCCCTCCCTCTCTTCTTATTTATAAGACAATTAACAAATTTTTTTGTTCTTTATTATAAGATTTTATTTCATATCTCATGTACTAATTATTTTTTTGACTAAAATATCCTCATTTATTTTAATATATTATTAAATGTTACTTTCAATTGTCACTTTCTCTCTCCTATGAAGATCGGATAAGATGAATAAGCTTCTACTAATATTAATTGATAAATTTGGAAAAATATAACTACAATTAATGACAAATTTAATGTTAATATCTAAATTAGCTATTTTTAAAAAAAAAATAATTTAGTCAACTATGTCTTCAAATAGGAGTGGAGAGAGTAGTGATTATGAACAAATGAAACA